>NC_140592.1:990835764-992206180 GCF_964204655.1 Triturus cristatus
CCCGGTCTGTCCTTCTTAAAGCATCTTTACATTTGACTCCTTGCACTCGCTTATTCGTTTTGGAGAACCGTCGGTTATTCTTGTCTCGTAGCACTTCGAAAGGTGAGGTTTCTCTTCCATGTCCTACGTTGGTCGAGTACGCTGTTAACCACGGCTACACCATTCTTCTAAAAATACTTCTTTCCTAAAAACGCGTTCTTTCTCTCTTTTTTTCAGCTCTTTATAAACCTTTCTGGAGGTAAGATTTACACCCGTTTGGCAGTGCGCGTAATTTTCTCTAGATTGCACTATTGTAGTTTCCGTTAGCTCCGTACAGCCTACCTGGTACGTTTTTTGTTGACTCTTTGCAATTATTTTTCACACAGCTTCTTATTCAAACATCTTATGAGAGGTAAGATTTACTATCACTTCTGAAACCCCTTTTTTTACCATCGAGCACACGCATTGTATTCTTGGTCTGATCAGTTTCATTAACCCGATTTGGTTCGCTTACACATTTTCAGAACCACGAGTTTCTTCCAACCCAGGTAAGCGTGAATTTGGCAATGTTATACTGTCATCTTTCACGTACACCGTACTACCTTAGTTGTTGCTGACTTGGTCACGTTTTGATCTGTTTCAGAGAACATTTTACAACACACACGAACAGGTAACTCGCTTTCAGATATGACCGCTCTTCATCAGAGTTGTAGAGATTGAGCCCCAATTACATTATTCTAACTAGCGACATGGTTTATTTTGTATTTTTCAGACTGGCCCCTGACGAAGGAACCGGCTGGTTCCGAAATGCATTGGGCATTTAAATTTCTGCTGTGTTGTAATTTTCGTTACACTACGTCATGTTCATAATATGTAAATTGAATTTGAGCTACACATGAAATCTGTTTGTAACCAAGTTATTTATGTACAAATGTCATTAATTTGTATTGGTACAAACCGCTATATCTTTACTTGCTGTCTTACATGAAGACATTGAAAAAAACTCTAGAAAATGTTTTGTTTCTATGCTGAAAATTAAACATATATTTTTTCTCAAACTAGTTAGTGTCAGATAAGACACTTTGTGAACAGTGCTCAGTTACATACAGGCTCTCAACCTGTCAATACCCGGCCTTGATCTCAGTAGGAGAGGACAAACTCCTACATAACTGATGCACCGCTGTTTTTTCCTATGGAGAATCATTGATTAAATTGTCATATTATCGGAGTGCTCTCCCCACACAACCGCTGTTTCACCAGGGTGTTGGCAAGAAAATGTGGAGGAGTCAATTCAGAAAACATATCACAGCAGGTGACTTGAAGAGAGATGACTAATCCAGTAAATTTAAGAATGCTAAAAAGTTACCTTTAAATGTTGCCCCAGCATGGCCTTGCTGGGCTAAAGACAGTCAAAATAAGAGAGCATTTGCTAACTGTGCATTAAGGAATTGGATGAGTCGAGAGGAACACCAGACAACAAACTTCTCCCAGAGTCCTTACTAAACAGATTTGGTAGATGGATGCCTGGCTGCCAAGATGACACCAATTACTGTGGGAGAAAACTTGAAGGCTGCCAACTGTTGCCTCTCAATCTCCATGCATGGAGGTGTAGATTGTGCAGGGCCAGGTGGAAGACTCAGACCTGCTGCTGTGACAGAAGGTTACTATTATAGTTACTATCTCCAGTGTAATATTGTGGGGCATAAATGTCTGGTTTAGCATATTGTTGAGTTTGAGGTAATTGGGCTAGTACTATCAGTGCCTTGGTATGTATCAGTGACATCGACATCGATGTCAATACTTGAGCTGGTGGCGCCAGTAATGACATCGACTGTGGATCTAAGGGTGGAACTGCGGGTGGCACCACAATTGCAGTTGGCAGCACTGATACCACAAAAGGGGACAATCTCCGTGCAAGTTCAAGACACACAGTTGGCATCAAGGAAGGATTCACTGATGGTAAACTGACTGGGGGCCTCCTCAAGTCCATGGGGCCAGATGCGCTCCAGAGGGATCTGGTGCAGCACCAAAAACTAAAGAGGCAGATGAATTGGAGGACCTGGGCTAATTGGCAGAAGTTCCAGGTACCACTAGGATGACATGGACCCTGTTTTTCCTGCTCTTTTTACGCAAGCACTATGAGCAGGAGAAGGAGGGGCGGAAAGGCGTACAGGATCCAGATCTCCAATGCTGCTGGAATTCGACTCTGAGGGATTACTGCTTTGGGAAAGCCAATACGCAACATTTTGGACACTGCATGTTCTCTGTGAGGGCACATAATTCGAACCAGGGTTTGTTTACATTCCTGGAAGATGTCCTCTGCTGCCTCCAATGTAACTGTATTTTTGTCCACTAGGAACCACCAGCTTAATTTTTCTGCCCTGGCGTTTAAAGATCCATCCATGTACTGGACAATCGGGGAGATGTCCTGAGAGTTCAGCTATTTCCAGAGGCACAGGGTTGCCGGGCATAGGATCCATGGCATAACCCACCCTGTTTGTTGCATTACCTCATGTAGTTCATGTTGTTCATGAAAACCTACATCCATTCCCCCTTGATGGTCAGGAGGAATGCTTTTAGTGGCTAACAAATTGCTTGCAATTCCAATGAGTTGATGTGTAGGTGAGTCGTAGCCGGAGATTAGAGTCCTCTTATCTCCATGTCTTTCGGATGATCTTTCCAGCCCAGCAATGATGCATCCATTATGACTGTTAGCTCTGGGTGGGGTGGGGAGAGGGCTCAGCCACCGATCCAGTCATGGTCAAGCAGACACCACTGCAAATCTTTTGCAGTCTCATTTGACTCCTGGATGGACTCTGACAGTCCCCTTGCTCCTGAGCCCACTGAGACTTCAGATCCTACTGGAGAGCCCGCATATGCCACCAGGCTTGGTTTGCGACCTGGATGCAGGAGGCCAAGATGCCCAGAAGCCTCAGCGCCACTCTCACTGAGAACCAGGTCAAGGATTGCAACATTGGGATCCTAGCCCGAATGTCCTGGACTCGTTGAGGTGGAGAGATCCCTCAGAAAAGTACTGTGTCCAGGATGGCTTAAATGAAGAGGATCCATTGCATTGTGAAAGGGTCAGTTGTGACTTTGGCATGTTGATGGAAAAACCCAGCTGTCAAAAAGTTTGCCCGTTGTCTGGAGGTGGCTTATGACTGAAGTGAGCCCACTTTCAGCAGCAAGTCATCGAGCTATGGGAAGACTGGTATTTCCCACCTCCACAGGTGAGCCACGACCACCACCATTGTGAACATTTGAGGTACACTGATAAGGACAAATAAGATCATAGTGAGCTGAAAGTGCTCCTGGCCTACCTGAAACCCAAGGTAACTTCTGTGGGACTGTAGGACGGGGATGTGAGAATACGCATCCTGTAAGTCCAGCTCTACTATCAAGTCTTCTGGATCCAGGGCAGTTAGAACTTGGGACAGGGTGAGCATTGTTAACGTCCTTCCCAGATGAAGATGTTCAGAGACTGAAGGTCTAGGATGGGGATTAGGCCCCCATTCTTCTTCAGCACTAGAAAATAACAAGAGTGCTAACCAGTCCCGATCTCTGATGGTAGCACCCTCTGTACTGCTCCCTTGGCCAAGACAGCTTGAGCTACTCCGCAGAGTATGGACAAGAGGTTCTCCGTGAAGTGAAGGGGTTTGACTGGCATGTCTGGGGGGCTTGACAGAAAGGGTATAGAGTATCCATTTTTGCACAATCTGGAGCACACTTTGATCAGATGTGATGCTTCTCCAGCCTGGGAGGTAAAAAGTGATGAGACCTCCCACCGGTCGATCGCCTGCCACCAAGGTTTAATTAAAGTGGTTTTGCGGTGGCTGTGGGAGGAGGATTGGGATCTGGGTAGAAGGTAGATCATTGCTCGTGGAAGCCTGGACGCTGTGAGCCTGATCTCTGGCCTCGACCTTGAAAGGAGTGGGAGGCCTGTTTCTGCTGAGGCGTATATTATCTTTGCTTCTACTAGCAGCCCTTACCAAAGCCTCAAAAGGAATTGCTGGGGTAATGCTGACCTGCCAAAGCTCAGCCCAGAGAGTGGGCCTTGAGCTTACTCTCCTTGAATCTTTCAAGGGCTGAGCCTGCCTTTGTTTGGAAGAGCCTAAAGCCATCAAAGGGCATGTACATGAGGGTCTGCTGGATGTCAGATGAGTAGCCAGTGGAGCAAATCCAGGCATGGTCCCTAAGCATCACACTGGTGCCAAATGCCCTACCAAGGCAGTCTGTAGTGTCCAGATCAGATTTAAGTAAGCATTTTGCAGTTTCATGCATATCAAAAGGGATAGGCTGGCGAGGAGAACATTTGTTTTGCAAATGTCTCCATCCTTTTGGATTCCCCGTCAGGTGGGGTGGTTGGGAAACAATTAGGGTGCAGGGGATGGTAGACACCTGTACTACCAAGCTCTCTGGAGTAGGGTGCTGCAGAAGAAAGTATGGATCTCCAGGAGCAGGCCTGTGGCACAACACCACTTGTCTATTGACTGAAAGGCAAGACTCTGGTTTTGCCACCAGAAAATCAGTCAAAGCCTAAATGGGAGTAGAGGCTCCTGGCTTGATTGTGAGGACCTCCGAAAGCACATTGGTTTAGACCTGTTGAGTAAAAGAGGAAGACTGAGTAGCCATAGGCTTAGGTGAAGACAGACCAATGTCTGCAAAGTGTCCATCCTGGAGGTAGTCAAATATGTTGCCATCATCCTAATACTGGTAATCATCTTCATAGTTACTATCTCCAGTGTCAAATTGTGGGGCACAAATGCCTGATTTATTATATTGTTGAGTCCGGGGCAGTTGAGCCTGGGTGTCTGAGTCTGATAGAACTATAAGTGCCTTGGTATGCATCAGTGACATCAATATCGATGTCCATACTCGAGCTGGTGCAAAGCAAACACAAGAAGATGATGGACGGAGCAATGAAACTTTTCAGACACTCACCCCCAGTCACAGATCTGGGTTGAATCCGTCATCGTTCATTAGCTCACTTCACCACCCCAGTTCAGACCCAGCTATAGACACATCAGTCTTTACAGTGTGCCTCATGGGAACAGTCCAGCCCGAACTGCTAAGCTAGGTCCTCCCTGGACCGGAAACAAGCATCCTGGGACCGGTTTCGATACTCAAGCTGGTGGCATCAGTAAAGACACAGAGCGTGGCTCCAAGGGTGGAATTGCGGGTGACACCACAAAAGGGTTGACATCTGTGTAACGTTGAGGCGAACAGTAGGCATCGAGGAAGGAGGAAGGATTCACTGATCATAAAATGACTGGGGGCCCCCTTACATCCATGGGGCCCGGAGCCGCTCCAGAGGGATCTTGTGCAGCACCAAAAACCTCCTTCATGGCTACTTTTAGCTGCTGTCCGTTTGAAAAAGTGTGAAGCTGGACTATGAGGAGAACGACTCCATAACCTAGGAATGATGAAAGACCCTATTGGTGAAAGTGGCAGGACAAAGGAGAGCCGTGCTTTGATATTTTATGTTTTTTTGTGTAACGTTTTGGACTTACATCAGACTCATGACTGCAATGAAAAATGATCACAGAAGAGGTCTCGGGAAAGAAAGTGTACCATGACCTCAACTTTGACCGAGACCACCATGCCCATTACGTTGACTGGGAGCACTTTTTTGATCGATGGAGTTCGACAAAGGTGAGCTGAGCCTTCCAGTCATGGGTGACCTTTTCATACATCTTGGCACAAGAAGGACATAACAAGTCATGTTTCGGAGGCAATGCACCATAGGTAAACATCGTGGGTGTCCGTCACCGACATCTGTCGGTTACAATCACGACATGGCTTAAAACCTGTAGACTAAAGAAGTGACATTGCACACTAAAGAAAAAGTTTTGTGAAAAAACCTCGGTCAGATACTACAGGATTCAAGCTCCAGATCGCGACGTCAGACACAATAAAGAAGGGAAGTGACATCTGTGCACAGAGATGGCACCGATATAGTGGCCCGATGTCATGTTTGTGGAGGAATTAACTTGATGTGGAGGTACAAAAATCCACATGTTCACACACAATGGAATTGCTACAAAATGTTCTGGATCAGATCTGGGCCTGGGAAAATTTACAAGGTGAGGAATCTGTGCTTAGAAGTGTCTATCAGAAATATGCCATGTAAAGGGGCCTTGAGTCACCTCCTTGCTCATAACTGTATAGCTTTGTAATCTGTTTCAGTTATCTCCTCTTAATGCAGTGGCTTTCCTCCCTATTCTTGTGTTTGTCCCCTCGGGATCATTTTGGTCCCACAGTGTTCTGGTTGAATGGGTTGTATTCTTTCACTCAATGTGTGAACCTTCCACTGCTGTCTATGAGGGACTATTTTGGTGTTCTTGTTCACTCTCTTTGTTTCTTCCTCACCTTTTCTGCTCCCAGGTTCTCCTTATTAATGTATTTGTTTAATCGTGTGCCCAAACCCAGTGCCCATTAAAGCACTGCTCCAGGAAGCTCCTGGTTAAGCCACAGCCAGAAGGGGAGTAAAAACGCATTCCTGTGCAGTGGTGGCTTCCCCATTGGGGCGTAGGGGTGTCGGCCCACTGCTTTCTCGCAGTGTGAGAAGGCAGAAACATAAATGGTCAAAACTACAATTTTATGCTTCTGCTTCTCGCGCTGTGAGAGAGCAGAAGTGCCTGGTTGGGGGCGGGCGGGTGGGCGGTGCTGCTCGAGGGCAGGGGGAGTGGCTTGCCCACTGTTGTGGGCCCTGACTGTTTGGTCGGCCCTGCGGCTGACCAAACTATCAATACCCAAAACAGTGGGCAAGCCACTCCCCCCCCGGCCCTCAAGCAGGACCGACCACTCTCCCTTTTTTTCTATGTAGACTGCTGCATGCTGGGGTGCACTCCGGCTGGGGCGCGCTCCACTGCGCCTCACCAACCACAACACTACCATTGCAGCATTGTGATTGGCGGAGGGGATGGAGGGAGGCTGCCTTTCCTTGATGACGAGGGTTGCAGGTCGGAATTGAAAAACGGCGGGAGTCGGACTCGGGACCCATCCAGAAGTGGGATGGTAAGTTTTATTTGATATTTTTCTCTAATTAAACCCCACCTGCCTCCCCCGATCCCACCCACGATGACCCCATTTCCACCCCCCTCCCACCTGCCTGTCATGCCGGCCACGACTGCACAGACCCCTTGTAAAGCCCACCAGCACAAAGTCCCTCCCGTGTTTTTGTGCAGTTTTAGCCTTGCTTCACTTGACCCGATCCGCCTGCACTGTAGGTCTATATGGCGTGTGATATGAGCTGTAAGGCTGTCTGTAACACCGAGGACGTGTTGTTGAAAAGGACACACTGCATTTTCTATGCAAAAGTGTCCCTTGCACTATGAAGGGACTTTCTTATTCTGTTTTCTTGCAAAATTCATATGATATGTTAATTTGAACGAAGCAGCCACATCCACTGCTTTAATGCACACATTGTCATATGCCTGCTTGAAACCACACACAGAGGAGCATCTGAGGTGCCCGCAGCCCGCCCCAACCATGACTTTAATGCTCTGAATCGGGCACCATGTCCCGTCGCTCTCCTGAAAAGAATTTGAACACGGGCGGCGCCAGCACCAACTTTACAGTGAAATCTTTTTCAACCAATGAGGCTGCTCTTTAAACATTACGGGGCATATCAACAAGCGGCAGCGATAATTATCGCTGGCCGCCCTTAGCGTGAGGAATTCTATCGATGGCTATCGCAGATAATTATTCCTGTGATAGCTATGTTTTCCATGGAACATCGCTGGTTTTCCAGCGATGTTCCATGGAAAACGGCGATATCCTTGTTGATAGGGCTGGGTGGTCTCAGCCCTATAATCCACCACCCATTGGCTAACACTGTTTAGTCAAAGAAAAAGCAGGCGTAAGGAAAGTAGCGATAACCAAGGTTAGCGCTACTTTTCTTATCGCTATGCTTTTTAGCGTGCCCACTGATAATTGGAGAAATGTCATTAGAGATGCAAAGGTGGGCGTTACGGGAAAGGGCGCTAAGACAAGGATTCCCGCGATAGCATGACCTTGCTGATAAAGCGATAACATTTTCGCCGCTTTTCGTCTGAAAACGGATGCAAAAGCGGCGAAAATTTTATAGCCCCGCCTTGTTGATATGCCCCTATTTTCCAATAGACTGGACGTTAAAAGTTTCTCCCGTGAACTTTTGCGGTAGAATGCAGGGTCTGCGATAGTTTCCCCACTGAAATGTGTTAGTCTGTGCTTTCGGGCCTCCTTCAGCTCTTTATTAAAGTTTTCCGAGAGACTGCGGTTTGAAATGGCCGGTGTCAGGTGAGGACTTACTCCTTTTTCAGTTCCCCGCTGAAAAACAAGGCAGCCCTGACTAAATAGCTCTTACACCTTAGTGTCACCGGATTTCCGACCCTGTTTGTTACCATCAACAGGTGCCGTGGTGAAATTCAAGTGACTTAGGCTCTATTTTCCAGAGTACATTCATTGGTTGAATGAAAGAAAAGGCACTGCAATGTGATGCCCCGGTGACGTGCAGCCACGGTGTCACTCTCTCTCACACACCCTTCATTGGAATGTAGTGTGTACATCTCTACATGGAATGTACTGCATGCACTCCAACTCCCATTGAAACGCACTGAGCACAGAAGTTCTATTTAAGTGGCATATGTGAAGGGTTACTCCATTCACTATTGAAATTCACTGAGCACCGAGAGCTACTCCATTCATTATTGAAATTCACAGAGTAACGAGGGCTGCCAATAATTTCTAATGAAAGCATAACCAAGGGGCATATTATCAAGACAGGCGATAAAATTATCGCCGCTTTAGCGGCAGAAAACTGTCGCTAAAATGGCGATAATGGGCTTGATAATATGCTCTATGGAATTCCAATTGAAGCCCATGTTAGATGTGAAGGACATCTAACCTGAGCTTCAATTGAAATTCCATAGAGCATATTATCAAGCCCATTATCGCCGTTTTAGCGGCAGTTTTCTGCCGCTAAAGCGCCGATAATTTTATCGCCTGTCTTGATAATATGCCCCCATATTCTCTAAAAATGGTGGTGTCCTGTTATTGTTTGGTTGCATGTTCTGAATATGTGGTGTTTTATTAGTTCTTGAATACATTTATTTTTGATGCGCAGCCATGCATGCCTCTAAAACGCCATACTAGTTGCTTTAACCAAAACCTATTTCCCAAAGGTTAAATTAGATCTGCACTGTATTTAAAAGAGTAATTACCCGCATCACAAGAATGATATGCTATGATCTATGTACTAGGCACTAGTTAAAAAAATACTTCAAATTCGCATTGAATTAAAAAAACAAAAGGCCCTATGAATTGCAGAAAGAGAATTAAATCAGAGACAATACTTAATGAAAGCATATGACAAAAGTTGTGAAAAACGTGACTTCAGTTTTGAACGGAAATAGTGACTCAGTCAACTGTCGGAAAAACAGGACTCTTTCCTGCAAGTGAATGTATGCACACAACTGAGGCACGTGGAGAGGGCTGCTACCTGAGGCATTCCTAGCCCTGTAGAGGAACAGCAGGACAGTCACCAGCAGTCTAAACAGACATCTGACAAGCACTTCATTCAAGTGCTCGACTGAGCCCGCACTTCTCATCTTGGCCTGAACAGGTGTCCGTTCTGCGTCTCAGAAAAAGTGGGTCCGAACACCAAAGTTATTTGGACCGCTGCAGCACCCTTATATTCCAATTAGGGGAGGAAATCACTTTACAAATAGCTTCCGCGTTTTTCTGCTCTTACTGCGAATGTTTGAGAAAGGCTTAGAAAACTGAGTCGACCTTGGAATTTAAACCTCAGGTTACTCGATGACACATGCCTGATGCAAGGTATTCCCTAAGCAAGGAAAATATTGTGTCAATCCTAAAAAGGGAATTCTAACAAGATGAAGCAGGAGCACGCGAGATTCTGATGAGAAATATTCATTTTCAGAGACTGCTGGGCCTCCACAGATCTGTTGCAGGCAGGTGGACATGGGTTTTCAAAACTGTACTCGAAATCCAGATAATTCTTCCCTCCTTCCTGGAAAAATTAGGAAATATAGCCTAAACTTCCTGAGCATGAAAGCAGGCGCAGTATGCTATGCAATGGCTTGTTAGAATGCACTATGTTATGGATATGACATTGCTTTATGTTACAAATCATTTTATTGTACTGTGTGGCTTTTAATTACGTGATGATATGCTACAGTGTGCTTCAATTTGTCAAAATAGATGCACGGGTTGTGTAGCACCGTAATGGCTTGAGGGGTTTGCATGGCAAACTTGAAACAGGGCCTTGCTGACAAGCCAGGTGATGTCCGGCACTTCTCAGGAGCATAGCAATACCTTAAACGGGGCCTTTAGGCAGCAGGGGTTACGCAGGGGCCTGCTGGGGGATGGGGGTTCAATACAAGGTCAATGATATATGTGATACATATATATTTTGAGCACAGCCTGCAGCACTTCCGGGATAGTGTTACACTCTCAAATTTGCTTGAAAATGCACCATTTGCCTACTCTTTTAAAAAAAAAAATTAGAGGGGAGAAGCCCCCCGAACTCTCCCCCCATAGGTGGTTCAAGCTCGCTCGCTCCGCTCGCCGCAGTGAAGTACGACAATTGTTGTCGCCGCACCACTTTCAAATGTCACCAGCCGCCACTGTTCCTGTGGCATGAAGGGAACTTTCGGCAGCCTTTATGGTGCTTTGCATCAAAGCAGGAGCTAATGCGCGCTTCCTGGCCAAGCATGACTGGGCATACTTGCACCACTATATATTGATGTACAGGCACTCAGACCCCTTTCTTCCTCTGCCAACATAATTGTGAAGTCTCCATTTTCTTTTTTTTTTTTTTTTACATTTTTAACAGATTTAACACTGTGTGGTACTGCTAATGATTAGCACACTTCAACCTCAGGGCTCTCCCAGACTGCCGCGACCTACCCCGACATCGATGAACTGGCGACTAACGGCTGTCCCACCACGGAACATGCAACGACGGAAGGGGCGTGCAAACAGGTACTGAGACCACCGATTCTGCTTGTTGACACGCGCTCTAAGGGGGCTAACAAACTCCATGCTACAAATCTGGCTAAGTCCTTGGATAAAAGCGGGGTGGATGTCATGGGCAAAAACAATCAGCTATCCCCTTCAATTTCAGAACATATCGTTCAAGACGTTCTTACTGATTCTGAAGGGGTACTTCCATGCGGCAAACAAATTAGTAGTATCCAGGGGACCGAGCAATCAAAACACCGACAGCCCTCCTTTAGTGACACCTCTCCTGGCCACAGTGCGACATCCATCAGCTCTCTGACTAAGCTGTCTGTTATACCCACGCTGTCTGCGCTTGCTCCTGTGTCTGTTACTGGGGTTACACCAGAAACTGCGGCAACTACACGCGGCTCGGGCTTAGCTCTGTCTACGGGCTCACCACCTGTTACTGCATCCACCACTACCCCGCTTGGAGGACCACAATCCACCATTGCAAACTTATGCCTTACTAAAAATCTTAGCCCTAATGAAATTATGGTTCCTCCAGACATAATGGCTTACAAGGAAAATATCGAAATCAACGAACAAGCCCCTCTCGAGGACTCTGTTGTCGAGGTCAGCACAGAGGATGAGGCCGCGTCAGAAGATGACTTAGTGGGAAAACCAACAAACGGCCCCTATGACCCCAAGATAAAACCTCGAGCAGGGAAAGCCCACAAACTTAAAAGCAAAGCTCGAGCCAAAAGAGGTCGTAGAACAGTCCTATTAACACGCCCCCTCCTAAATAACACTCTGGATCAAAAAAAGGCTTTCGTGGACAAGAGCCCCCTAAGAAAATGGATTGTAGCAAAAGGTTTAGTCAAGAATTTGTCACAGAGGCTATCAGGTGCTAGCTTAATGGAAACCCTTGAGTCCTCAGATCTGTCTATCTCACCAGCCATGCCTCCTTTCTCGGACACCCTTTGCTCTGTGGAGAACAATGCTTTACCTGCTTCACCTAAACCGCCATCACTAGCAGGGCCAGCATGTCAAGAACTTACTATGACCTCCTATGAGTGTTCTCCTAATACCATCACCTCTGCCCCTCCTCTATCTCATCAAAAGGAACACTCAGGCGTCTCTCCCAAAAGTGCGCCTGGTCCAGAGCTAACTTCAACAGATCCTGCCTCAATAGACACTATACTACAGATTCTGAGAGACCAACGCGCCGAAGCTAAAGAACACTATATTCAACTGAGGGAGGATAACAGCAAAATGCATACCTCATTACAAGATCTTGCTTCCAAACTGGGTGGGATTACCCAAGACATCGTGGGATTACAACAACGTGTGGTTGAGATCGAGGCGGCAAATCTTAATACAACTACAATAACAGAAAGACACGACACTCAACTGCTGACACTACAATCCAAAGTTGAGGATTTGGAGAATCGACAGAGACGATCCAACCTGAGACTTTTTGGGATTCCGGAGGGGTCTGAGGGGGCCGACTCGAGGTCTTATTTAGTGGACTGTTTCAAAGGGCCTTTCCAGATTTAGCAGACTGGGATTGGGACTCGCAAATCCAACGTGCCCATCGTCTTCCCCTAGCTATGAGAAACAGAAAGAGAGAGAATCAGCTCCCACGGCCTCTTATAATTTTTTTTGGCAACTTTCTTTTACGCCAAGCTGTCTGGCAGAGAGCTCGTCCCAACGCCCCAGTAACTGTAGGGGAGATATCTTTTTTTGTTCGATCAGACCTGTGCAAGGAAACGATGGACAGGCGCTGGTCGTTACGCAAACTGATAGACCCCATTAAATCTGGCGGGGGCCAGGCTTTCCTGCAGGAGCCGGCCCGTCTTAAGGTCATTAAAAATGGTCGTACTCAATTTTTCAATGACGCCAAAGAAGTGGAAGCATACATTTCTAGTTTCGGCACGATCTAGATCCTACAATGTCTGAGCAACTTCTCAGCAAAAATCTTTCTTCTCTTTCTCGTTGTAGGACCGTTTTTCTGTAGAGACTCGCTAGGCTTTATGGCGAGCATTGGGGGAGAGGGATTGTGGGGTGAGGGGGGGCACTCTTGGCTGTCCTGCGGCAGCTGTTACTTAAGGGCGGTTCTTCCCCCTTGGGGGCGAGAATCAGGGTGGGGTGGGTGGTGGGGGGGTTTTGGTGGGTTAAAACTAATAAAAATATGCTTCAGGCTGTTGAGGAAAAATGTTTTGAGGATAAATCAGTGCCGTTCTTTTGGTCATTATATACGACCTCATATATGAGCAATAACGCATACTTAACGTTACCCGTTTTTAGGCTGAAAAAATCAATAATTTACCAATGTATGAAATAAAGATAATGGCTTGGAACGTAGCAGGGCTCAACAGTAAGAACAAGAGAATGTTAATTTCAGAAGAACTTAAGCTACACAACCCTCATCTTGTCTTACTCTCAGAAACACACATTGCCGGCAAAGATAAAAAGCTACTTAAACAATTGGGCTACCAAATTCTGGTCTGTTCCACCTTTGGGCTCTCTACAAGAGGTGTGGCTATCCTCACAGATAAAAGATTCAAATCTGAAACACTGCAGACCTTTCACAGCCAAGACGGAAGACTGGCGATGGTCCAACTCCGCTTCGATAATCATACGTATGTTCTTTGTGTAGTATATGGCTCTAACACGGATGACCCAAGCATCTTTGATTTATTGAATATAAAACTCCTGGGTTGGGACGGAGAACCCATTATTATGGGGGATTTTAATTGCATAATGAATTACAAAATAGACACAATTTATTCAGGAAGCTTTCACAGGATGCACAAAACCAGGTCATCCATACACGATATCTGTCGCATCCACAACATCAAGGATGCTTGGCGATATTTAAATCCGAATACACCAGGATACACTTACTATTCGGCACCACATAGATCTTGCTCTAGGCTGGATTTGGCACTAATTAGCGACAATCTGCTAAAACAAAGTACGATGATCCTATGCCCTCGAATTTCTTCAGACCACAACGCAATAATCCTAGCAATCACAATATTACACAATAGGGTTCCTCCTAGACCTTTTTCCTTTCCCAGGAACTTACTCTCAGACGCACAATGTGTGTCACAGCTTAAATTACATCTGACCGAATTTCTCCATATTAACATTGAGACTACCTCTTGTTTCATAGTCTGGGACGCATGCAAAGCGGCTATTAGGGGCTTCACCCAAGCTCATATAATCAGGAAAAACGCTGAACACAGGGAGCACAAGGCACAGATTATTTCCGAAATCACATCCCAAGAAGCAATCTTGGCTTCTGCACTCCGACTAAATCTGCCTGGGATTACAGAGATCAGCCTCAAACTCTGCTCACTTAAGAACGAGGCTAAAAAGAAATTCATCCAAAAGAGCAGCGCAAACATGCATAAATACAAGATCTCACAATATGAAAGCGGAGACAAGATTGGCAAAATTCTCGCCTATAAGGTTGCTGAGGATAGAGCCCATACACGGATCACAAGTATCCGGGGCAGTAATGGTAAAATCTTCAACCAACAGAGAGAAATAGTAGAACAATTTGCAGACTACTATAGCACACTATACACCCCAGAAAGCACTCCCAAATTGGATGCAATCCAGGATTATGTTGACAAATTCCTAACCAATCCAGAGTCTAACACTATGCAAGAATCGATGTCAGATATTATCACAGGAGCCGAATTACATCAGGCAATAGAACTATTACCAGCAGGGAAGGCTGCAGGGGAGGATACAATCCCTTTGGAGATTTACAAAATTTGCATAGCTGAATTGGGGCCTTTGCTACTGGAGGTTATACAATCAGTTGGGCGCAATGGAAAGGCACCAAAATCATGGAATAGGGCAAAAATAATATTTTTTCCAAAGAAGAACAAACCAAAAGAGGAGAGAGGGTCATATCGACCTATATCATTGATCAATACCGATGCTAAAATATTCGCTAAAATACTAGCTATAAGACTGTCTCCCTTCCTGCCCCTAATCGTTAACCCCCAACAACACGGGTTTATAATAGGGAGGGACACAACAGCACACGTAAATATGGCTATCACGGCATTTGATGTAGCAGAGACAGAATCCACCCCACTCGGCATGATCCTATTAGATGCCGAGAAGGCTTTTGACCGAGTGGGCTGGGACTACCTCTGGTGTGTCCTATCTAAGCTGGGCTTCGGGGGGCAATTCTTACGAGCTATACAGGCTTTGTATGACAACCCAACAGCCTATACATCTTATGGGGGTCTGTCATCCAAAGAGTTTCCAATCCAACGAGGCACTCGCCAGGGCTGCCCTCTCTCGCCTCTTCTATTTGCCCTTTCACTGGAACCATTCCTGCACGCTCTCCAGCTACAAACCCAAATCGTTCCTTTCAGGTCTGGCAACCAAACACTAAAAATAACTGCATATGCCGACGATATCGCGGTTTACTCACAGGACATTGTGGCAGCACTCCAAGGCATAGTTACTGAGGCCGAAAAATTTGGGATTGTTTCCGGCTATAGGCTTAACTTACAGAAGACCCAAATCATAACCAACTATACTCCCGCTGTCCCGGTGATCTGTAAAAATGCTACTTACTTAGGCGTTAAGTTAACGGCTAAAATCCAAGAAATTAACAACATTAATTACAATGAACTAGTTAAATCTACCATTTCACTATTAAAAAAATGGCACAGACTACCACTGAATATCATCGGTAGAATTAACTTAATCAAGATGAAGGTACTACCCAAATTCATGTACCTATTTCGCTCTATTCCGTTGGCCCTAAACAACCTGTTTTTTAAACAACTAGACGGAGCATTCAGTAGCTTTATATGGGGCTATAAAAAAGCGAGGAGGTCACTGAATTCTTTGAAAAATAACATAAATGCGGGAGGGCTTAATTTTCCCGATTTTAAATTATATTTTTGGTCTGCTTTTGTTTTCCGCTTTCGTTCGTTATTAAACCAAGGTGGAACATTTTTTTTTCACTCCTTTATGCTAAAGCAAGACGCTAACCTATTCTTATTACGAGTGAACGACCCCAACTACTTTAAAAGAGTAAAATTCAAGACCGCAAGAGACATTGCAAAGATATGGGCTAACATTCTTATTTTTTGTAAAACTACTTTTTACCACTCAAAACTATTGTTGTGGGGGAACCCGGGTCTTCCGGAAATTTTCAATGAACATAGTGCTCAAAGCTGGTCAAGACGGGGCATTAGGCTCTTAGGGGACCTATATGGCACGCAAGGCTTTCTGGATTTTAATACACTTAAACTGCTTTACGGCCTCTCGGAATCTATGAGATATAAGCACAGACAGATACACGACTACCTGGTGAACAAAAAACGAATATCCGAGACTACAGACTCCGATATCTGGACCCATTTCTACTCCTCAACAATCAAATCAGCAATAAGTAATACTTATAGCTTTCTAACCAACTTCAAACAAAATGATTGCTCTAAATTAGCCGCCAAATGGAGCAGGGTCTTAGACACAAATGTCACTTCGAAAGATATAGAACGCTCCCTATCTAATATTAACAGCAGTGTTCACTCTTCCAGCCTGAGGCTACAGCAATTTAGAACGACCTGCATGCTATATTACACACCAGAAATCATCTCCAGGTGGTCCCCCAACAACGCTACGAATGACCATACCAAATGCCCCAAATGTTCGGCCCACGCAGTTGATCTGGCACACATGCTGTTCTCTTGTCCCACTCTTAAGGACTACTGGTCAGACATCCGTAAAGTTCTTGAAATTAGGTCAATCCAGCTCCCCTCACTCTCTGCCTCCTTCGTCTTATTAGATATCAATCCCACCCCTTTCTCTCAGGATGCTCTGGCTTCAATCCTCATGTCTTGTGCTAAACTAACTCTTGCCAGAGCCTGGATCTGTCCTGATCCACCATCGGTGTGGGATTGGTGGACACTAGTAATCGAGATCTATTCAATGGAGGCTTCATTAGCTAATCTTAGGGGGACACGCTCCTTGATGAAATTTGAAAAGAATTGGGGTGAATTCATGGAATAGTGTTGCTTTTCCTCTGAGTTTAATCTCGCTTACTTGTCTGGATTTTTTTTGTTTATACCTTCCTTTTCCTCCCTCTTTGTGAACAAACATATGTATTATTGTACGTTTTTCTCATCAGCCTGTTCAATAAAAATTTAAAAAAAAAAAAAAAAAAAAGGATTAGCACACTTTTTTGTTTCATTGAAAAGGATAACGGACTATGTTGCTCATATACGTAAAAATGAAAATAAATTAGAGCGATCATTTTCAAATCATTACATATCTATTTTTTTAATAAAGGAAACACCTAGAATAGTAAAAAGTGTTACTTTAACTTTATGACTATGCCAACTACACTTTTAATTGGTTTGAAAAAAGTGAATGTTAAAGGAAAAATAACTGTTAATGTTACAATAATTATAAACTGTATGGTTTCATAAAATAAAAGGAAAAAACTTTCACAAATGAATTCCACCCAATATTAGTTTCGTGCACTACAAAACCTTGGCTAATCTTCAGCCTTCTCACCTGTCAAGTTCAAAGGGCAGCTAGACAATACAAAAAGTGGCTGTTCTGATGTGCAAGTGTCATCAAGACCAGATATGTTATCACAGTAGAGCCGAAAGGTAATTTTGGGATGGCACAGATACCTAGTACAAGTGCACATGTAGACAGTAAAATCTGAATTAGATGCTGTTTAGACAGAACAGACTCCTGCATGGTAATGCACATGCATCCCTTCCCCGAGTGCCCCAGCTGCAGCGATATCTGGATCCTCGGTATTCATTTTGGAGTCATGGGCGAATGCAGATCATGAGTGTGCACCACGACTTAGGCCTGCTTTACAGAGTGTGGTCTTGTTAGACTGGGAGGAGCGCACAAAGCCCTACCCTGGTCGTGGTAAAGGGCTACTGCCCTGACTCAGAGTTAAGTAGCTCAAGTGCGGTGTTGACAGCATACCGTTTTTAGTGACAATGATCAATAAAGTGAACCGGCCTATTTACCTATGTTCTGAATGAGGCCTACTGACCCACTGATATAAAGTTCCACCACTGTATACCTAACTCACCCTTGCATACACTGCAAAGGGGGCAACCCACACATCACAAACTTCAAAGACTCAGACACTAAATAACCCTGTGTCTGGAAATAGATCATAAAAGAGGAGCTTGAGCCTCCCAAAATTGTCAAACCAGAGCTGAACATCAACATGGAGAAGTTCAGAATGACCTGCCGATTGTGACCAAGACTGGGGAGTGAGGTCTGCCAGTTTCTAAACTGTGTGAGAGGGACATTACCTAGGAGAATCAATACCGCTCACTCTGGAGCCTGGAGCACCAGCATCTGCCTGCTTACCAATTCTAGAGGGCCCTTTGAGGAGAATAAGAGTGTCTGGAGGGAGTGAGGTCTTGTGAGGATCCTGATGAGTGTATCCCTGAAACAGAGTGTAACATTCTTGGCCCACATTGAGGACCATTGTGCTGATCAGTTCATCTGTCAATACTGCTGTTTGCAGCCCATTGATTGATGGGGTCAACACTGAAAATTCAGGTCATCACATTGGTTCAACACTGTGGCAAGATGTGGGCTGATGCCTGTGCAGTGTTGTGACCTTTAAGGACCACCAGCTACTGTGTGCTATCATCACCCTTGTTGGCAGGTGTGGGCCACAGTGATGATAAGGGCCATCACTCTGATACAGTGCTGTGGCAAGAAGTGGACCATCACCTAGAATGCGCTGTTCTCAACCGCCATATGCCGGCTGGGGGCCGAGGTGAAGATAAGGGCTGTCCCTACGGTACAGTGCTAAGAGAAGGAAGAGGGCCACCACCATGTGCAATGATGTGGTCTGAAGGGGCCTTCATCTGGATTGTTACATTAGTAACCACCATTGCCAGGAGGGGTCCATGGTGAAGAGTGGTTTGCGACCCTCATGAAAAGAGCAAGAATTTCATCATCCAAGCACAGCTGCATCTGAGACCAGCCACAGGACTCAGGCAGACCTTTACATGATTGTAGGAGCGCCTTGAATGTCTTGCGCCTTGATACAGTATCCAAACTTCTTCTTACCACTTATATGCGCCCTGGCTTGCCAAACTACAGCTCCAAGCGAGAGTGTGTAAGACTGGTTGCCAGACCATCAAGCCTCAGCGGGAACATTCTCTGCCTAAAAGCGCTATTGCGCTGGGACACTTTGACTTTTAAAAAGCAATTGTGGAAATTCTAAGACTTCTACTTTCCAGCAGGGACTAACCTGAATGATTGCTTCATGTCAATAAGAAATATCCACTGTTGTATGATAAGGGAATGAGCTAAGGAACATTTCGCTATAGCGCTAGAGTGCTGGCCCTACAAAGAATGTGTATTATTTGCTGTGTACTGTATTTCACCTTGTGTTCAAATATAAACTCTGCTTTTGTCATAAAAGCAAGTATCTAGCGCAACAGTCATCTATTGCTGTTGCCGAGCGTGTTTCGAGTTGTGAGTCTGTGTATACCTTCCATCTACTTCCGCCCGAGAAACCTTGGACTGCTCAACCCACGCTACCATTGAGATTCAAATGCTGAAGGGATAGGCTGCCTGCCTGCTGGACATACGTGACTGCATACCTCGCTCACGTGGAGCGGTTGGTAGGCGTATGTACCTTTGGCTAAATGGCCCAGGACAGATGCGGCTAGCGCCCTAACTTTTGTAGGTCCTACCAGTGAACATACTGAACAACAAGACCTGTGGTCAGAATTACACACCGTTGTTTCTATTTTTCGCACATGCATTTTGTTCATTCACTCACTGTTTGCAGTAGCTGTTTTATTTATCCTGATGAAGGCCATGGCATTTTGATAGGTCCCAAGGCCAAACATGCTGATCACACTTTAATGTAGCTGTCTTTAATTCTCACAGTTCCATTACCATATTTGCTGTTTTAATCCTGTAGCTGAAAACATTTGTCGATAGCTAACCCGGTAGCTAGTTTTAATCCACATTTACATGAGCACTGCACTTCTCTCACTACACACCATGCTCACATAGGGTTTTAGGAAAACCCACCAGACACATTGAAAACATCCCTGAGCTCCTCCCTCCCAGAGAGGGGGTTGTAGCCCACGTCAAGACTAGGTTCCTGACGTGAGGAGGCACCCCTATGATGAAGCATGGCACCTTTGGTGTGTGAGGGGGAACAGTCCTTAAAAAGGGATCCCCCCTCTCAGCTAAGTTGACACATTCCCTCAGACTACTGTTCTGGACCCGTGGGTTGTTTTGTGATAAAATAAACAGGGATAGCACTTGGCCCAGTTACTCAGGACCCTGAGCAGGTTGGGCCCTGAGACAGCAGGAGTAAAGGGGCACAACCCATACATTTGAGCACAGTAGCTCCTCCTTGCCCCGTGGCTGTCTAACAGTGTTTCTGACACGGGTCGTAAGTTAAAAGTCATTTTGTAGTTGCAAACCCTGTCATTTGTTAAACAACAGGGTTTGCATCCACAATGCAGCTTTTCTTAATACACAAAAGTCCTTTTATAAATTGTAAAAGTACTTCAAACATATAAAACAGGTTTTGCAATCCTTACCAAATCGCACATATGAGTGGGTATGAATGGAGCGTCCCTCTCCTATTTGCGATGTGGAAAGGAATGCATCAATGGTTTGTGGCTGCAATTGTATCAGTTACTGACTCCCAAGTTGGGGTGGTAAGTGATATGAAAAAAGGGTAGAGTGTCCTCTTGGGACATCTCACCTTAATGAATCACATCAGCTGTATTAGGGGGGAGCAGGTGCTGGAGCGGGTAGTACAACATTTTGTAAACCCCCCCATTCTGCATGTTTATATTAATCTGAATAATCAACTAATTGTAACATTATTAATTCGTTTGAAGTGAAAACTCACCAATTATATTAACAAAAGAATTACACGTGGGATTTGCATTTTGCATGGCTAAACTAATTGTATACTAATATATGTACGCATACTAATGGTAGAAAATTAGAATATTGCATGATATATGTTGCTTTTGTGATGTAATTGTAAGTTGCACCAGATGACATCACTGGGTGAGTATAAACGCTTTGAATGTTGCTATTATGCTAGATAATTACTTACACATAGGGGAATTAGTGAGGGTTTAACATTTTATTAGCCATTTCAATGTGTTAATTACGTTTTTGTGTTTGTTTTGCTTAAGTTGACCATTTGGGCCTTCGTAAAGATGGCTGACTGAGACGCACCACATGACTGCTACTGTCCCACGAGGTTTTGGGTGAAGTGCGCCTGCGCCACCGCCAGCAACAATGGCCTCGTCCTGACCCCAGGAGAGATGTACCCACCAAGGTCATACTGGGAGAGTTACCAGGACCTCAACAATGAACTGTCTTTAAAACCGGAACCAGCAAGTGCGATGACTTAATCTTACGGACTATGTGAGAACTTCACCAAGTGACCCCAAATCCACCAATCAGGACTGTCTAAAACTCATTCTTGATACATTTTGACATTAAAATCGTTATAAAAGACGGTAGAATAGTGAGTTAAGGGCTCCTGTCGTTCGATTTGTCTTGCTGCGAATTTCCTGACGTTATGCTGACGGAGAGGACGGTGACACTACTGGACAGCTGTTATCCTGAATCTTTGAGAGACTGAATTGCGGCCTGACTTTGATGAATTTAAAGATTTTTCCACGACTTGACTGACTTAGAGGACGACTAATAGCCAAATTAGGTAAATATGATGTTCTGTGGTTTGGACGATGATTTCTAAAATTTGCAATTTAATTAAATAAACTATGTTTTGATTAATTGAGAAACGTGTTGTGTTGATTATTTGGAAGATATTAGAGTATAAGAGAAGAGTATAAAAAAATGAATTGAATTACCAAACTATAATACAACTAACTGATTCATCGCCAAATGAGGGGAATATCACGAGGTTTGAAGTTAATAAAAGTATTCAATGTGCATTAGGGTTTAGGTGAAAAAGATATTCCTTTCATGTCAGCGTTTGGAAACTTATCCCTCTAGGGAAACAGATCAATGTAGTGTGAATGTTGGTGTTATGGGCCCCACCAATGATTGTATTTGAGTGAATGTGTTATTGTGATATTTGGTCTGTGACGAAGGGGGAATTTTGACATTCCACGCTGCATCACAGGCAGTGATCGAAAACACCACTGCCTGCTCCCTCCATGTCTTCCCACATGGGACACCTATGCTCTTTAGAGGAGTACCTGTGCCTTTAATGGACCTGGGCTGCTTTAAAAAATAAATCCCATTTGGGAAAGCAAATGTAGGGATGGACGTCTGCTGTCCCTTGCAAGTCTCCATCCCTGCATTGCTAGCCATTCACAGAGGGTTGCAAATTGCAACGTGCCTAATTTATATTTATTAGCACATATGTCGCATCTGAAATTGCATTCCCATACGCAAACTAGCTGGTGTGCAAATTGGAGATCTCTGGGTTGTGAATTGGGATGAAACACACTTGAAGGGGAGTCCGATGTGCTTGTCTGCATGATATTATGTTGGGTTATTTGACAGATTATCAGGTACTCAATTGGTGCTAATTGAAACAGCAATATACTGATGGGAACTAACAGTTTGGTGAGAGTAAACTAGAGTAATCAAGTATTTGCCTTTGTCATGGTGGCAATGGTGATTCTGGGAAACACAAAGAAAGTTAGACCATTCCAAAAAGCATGAGCTGGGACCGAAAATGATTGTTTAGCCTCCTCCAGCCACCCCTGTCCCTGCTTTCCATGAAAATGATGCTGATTCCAAAGAATATTTGAGCCTATCAAACACTGTGCAGTGGGTGGCTCCTCGTAAATCTCAATGACAATTACATAAACCATTTGAGGCGCTTTAATATTCACCCCCTGGTGCCATTGCAGAGTGTGTAAGAAAAGAGTCACGTGATCGACTTTCCCCAGCTGATCAGAAAGCATCTTATTCGAGGACTTCCAACCAAAGATTGTTATGCCTCTAACACATAAACAACATTGGAAAGGATTCACAGTGATGCTGTGGTGAGACAGAATACGAGGAGGCCCTGGGGAAGGTGGGCCAAGCTCTCAAAATCAATAATCACTTATGTTACAAAAATAAAAATCTCAGTGGCTGTGGAACACCTGGGAGCTGTCAATTACCCCGAGCGAGGTTCAATTACAGGGCCCTCTGGACCCAGCAGAAGAGACATCACACATGAGTCACCAGCAGTGATGCCGTTTCAGGGCCCAGCCCTGATGTAGCTGTCTCGTTACAGAGCTGCATGTGTTCCGCGGCTGCCTGCAGCAGTCATACATCTCCAGGAGCTGCCCATCTCATTACAGAACTCGCTCTCTCTGCCCTGCTCCTCAGCTGGCCATAAATCTTCGAGGGAATGACCTTTTTCAGGAAAGAGCAGAGCACCTTGAAAACAGGAAGTAGGTGACGCTGCAGGTGTGCTCCAGATAAGCACCGCCTGACGCCTAATGATGCGGTTCATCTTAGATCATTGCAAAGGTCTGTGCAGTCAGAGGCTGCGCTTTAGGGTAATGAATGGGGCATGGTTCTTGCATGGGGTAAATGTGTCGGGGAGTACAGTGGCAATCCGTGACCTTCACCGCACCGCGCGCGGGCGCTCTCTAACACTCTATTATTGTTACAAAACGCAGGTGGTCCGCTTCCCGAGAGTGTACTGGGCATCCCGGGAATTCGCATCTGTTATTCCGCAGGAGTTTTCAATTCCTTTTTAAAGTCCTGCTGAGACTCAATCCGCAAATATCCAAGGTGACGACTATTTTTCGTAAATGGTAATTGTAAGGAAAGGAAAGTGTTACAGGTTCAAAACCATGCTGGGTTTGTGTAACTGGCACGAATAAGCACATGCGCGAGTATTGCAACTTTTGTTGTGAGTCTACTTTGACTTGGCTTCCGGCCTTTGCAAATCAGCACATACAATCTCAGTCAGGTAAATAATTTACTTATAGTTCGAAGAGAACTAGAGAATCTTCTCTTTGGCAGCAGATACATAATGGTATCTATTTGTCACCTTCATAGCCTCAAGCATCGCTTTGGGGCCTGGTCAAGAGGTAGGAATGCTACAGTACAATAGAGGCCAGAATTGATATGAAAAAAAATCATTGACAAAGCCAAAAGGCCTGGTTCATTACTGGAAAGTGATTTTCGGCACTGATGCGATTAAGCTCTTAGTAAGTTACCATGTATGCACTCTGAAATGCAATCAGCATATTCAATACCAAAAATAAAAGTAAAGTAAGAGGCCCGGTAGGAATGTCTGGGGAGTTGTATGATGCTCTAAGAAAGAAAGAAAGAAAGAAATGAAGAAGGATCTATAAAAGGAAAAACATTGTAAACCAACCCTGGCACTGAAGTACACTCACTTTCAGGCAGATGACCACATGTGATCAGGCAAAATTCTGTCAGTCACAGGGTAACAGCGCTAATGGCAAAAATGGGCATAAAATTGCCCCAGTGCAATAGGCGGTCATGAGGAGAAACAATGGGCCTTGTTTATGAAGGCCTGCATCATTTTTGCGCCGCCGTTGCGTCACTATTAGTAAGGCAGCGGTGGCGGCGTAAATAATGCACCCACGTTGCCCCATATTTACGAAGTAACTCATCTAGGCAGATGTGTCACTTTGTAAACCCTTGTGCTACATTATACCTGCGTCAGAAATAATGTGTACAGGGTGAGCGTTCACCCGCAAGTTAGGGTCGTAGGAGTGGCACAGGCAAATCTATGAGATTTCAATGCGCCACTTCTAGGACGTCAATGTGTCAAAACCTTACACCTGCCTGATGGCAGGCGTAAGGGTGACGCAGGCCCTTTGACATGGGGCTCACGCTTCTGACACAACTCCAGCAATGCACCACTTTTGTGCTGACAAATACGTCAGTAATACTGACATATTGTCATTCCTTGCAACATAATGCATCATACAGTAAATATGATGCATTTGTGTCGCAAGGAGGGCGCACTGAGAAGTGTCGCATCACTGCTTTCACGCACCGATGCAACACTTCTCATAAATGAGGCCCTTAATGTGAATGACACTTGACAGACAGAAGGAGGCTGTCACAAAGACCCTCTATATGCATATATGTATGCATGTAGAGTTCTGATTTCTTTAGAACAAGGACTTGGAAGTCTGCTTTTGCCAGGCTCCTTTAAAGGGGTGTAGCAAGGATAATCAAAACATAAACCTTCAGCGCCCTAAGGTTAGTCCAAGGAAGTAACCAGCACAAAAACCTTTCTCACTAAAATGTAGTAACGATCCACAGGCCACCCTTGATGGCATATTGATTTTGGTTTATGATTATCACTATAACTAACCCAGACCTACTATCTTTGTCGTATTTTCTTCATAATAAACAGATCAGACCTATAGCATCCCACATAGGTCTTCATATTGAACTAGTGGGAAAAACAATATACGCCCACTTTTCTGAAAGCCTCAAATGAATTGTCACAGTGCACATCTTTTACCCAACAGTATATCCAATGGTGTACCCTTTCTATTAAAGCTAATCTATGAGTCCATGTAACAAAATACCAGTCTACAGCCTTCAACACAGTGGAACAATCCACCTTTAAACATCTATTGGCTTTAATAAATACTTTTTACAGAAAGCAAGCCAGGCCTGTTACCTTTGTTGTAACCTTGCATAATAAACAGATGAAGCCTATGTAATCCTGTATAATGTTTCCCAACGAACCATCAAGCCTACAGCCTTCATCATTGGCTTGGCACAGTAACCAATTGCGCATAAAATTGCAACCATTAGTCATGCGGTCATAAAATAACAAATATATAAAACATTACAGTTGGCATTCCCTCAGAGAAGGGTCTTACAAAGATTATCAATTGCAAATATTCAACTCCAAGTGTTTGTTTGTTTACCGAATGCCAGAACCCTTTTCTACTATGATAATCTGTGAGATGCAAGTAACAAAATATCTGCCTACAGCATTTAAGCCAGTCCACCCATTAATGCCTCTCTTTCACATATGCATTTTGCCATAAATAAATCAGACCAGATGTCATAGCTTTTCATAATAAACACAGGAGGCCTAAGACATGATCATTAATTTTCTTACCACAACAAACTCAACTCCGCTGCACTGAATATCCGCATATTCAAAAGGCACAAAGTGCATGCTCGCACAGTCTTTTTTATTGGAAGAACACAACTTCTGCAAAATCAAAATCTGTACTCAAGGGAATCAACATTTGGGCAGAGACAAAGTCCCTTTCTCAGTAGTGCTTCTTAATACTATTTTCTGTTGCTCTCTTAAGGTCTAGGAGTATCAGTGCACTTTGTAGTAAAAACAAGTTATAGTGAAATAGTTAAAGCGGATGTTTACAGGCATAATGCTAAAACACATATTCAAAGAAAAGATAAGTGGGAAAACATCATTTTGCATCCAGAATGAATGTACTTGAGAGTTGATAGAAAACTGATTTTATTGGACTGCTGGTAGCGGGGGTGGTTCAAACACCAGGAGGTGCACTGGAGCATGTCAAACCTCAACGTATGAAGTAAAATCGAAATATAAGGTTTGGGAAATAAACTTCTAGGATGTAGGCAAAGGCATCATTTAGCAGCAAATAGTGGTTATAGTTACCACCTATGGACCTTATCTACCCAAAAAGTGCAAACCTGCAGATGCAAAAGTACACCTGCTAACAGGCGCAGATATGTTACTTTTTGTTATTCACAAACATTCCTAGTTGTATGCCAGGAAAGCTTTGCCAGGCATAGGTTTCCAGGAATACCACTTGGAATGTTATCTTACATTTCCTATGGGTTCCTATTACATGTGCAGATTTTTACATAGCATAGAATTTCACACTGGAAGCTCTCTGTGCAAAAGCGACATTTTTCTCTACAGGGAAAATCTGGAAATGATCCATTGGGGGTCCCATCCTGGAATTGGGAGTTATTCCAGCTCTTGCCCATGGTTGAGTTCTTGGGTGAGAAGGGGTCAAACCACACCTTGGGATGTCCATTTTTAGGTCTCGCCTGACCCAGCGCTTGCGCTGGTCTGGCGAGACTTATTGAGAGCGCTCCAAAAAGTGCTACCAGGCCAGCCTAGAGCTACAGTGCATGTGCGTGGGCACGCGCGGCGCGCTTGATGCGATTACTTTTACTTTCGCGGCCAGACGGCCTCTTTGATGTTTGATCGCGATCACTTTCACTTTTGCGGCCGCTTGTTAGGCCTTGCTAGAGGAAACTCTTACCACCCTGTGCTCATTTCATGTATGACACACGGACACTTGGTCAGTTCCTTGCAGCCTTCTTTAGACTAATTCATTCACATTTTGGACCAGCCCAGACGAATATTACTTCTTCACTGGGCAGCTCCCATTTTTATTGAGTAGCTATGCACGTATGACGTAGACTCGTGTCAACGAACTGCATAGAGGGATGTGCTCATGTTGATGCTTGCACGTGTGTCGCACACCATGATCGACCTTTGCTCCATTCAGAAACACACTCCCCTTAGGAGCTCAGCGTGCCATGCCACTGCCAACCCATAGCATGCCACTAGCGCACAGATAACCTGATGCCAAGCATCCCAGCATGTTTGGGAGGGGTTCAGACAAATTATTAGTCGGGAAACGGGAAAATACTTAAACAGACCCTCGGCCAGTATGAATGTTGCTTACCTGTCTTCTACACACAAAGGAGCTGTGCTATGGGATTGCTAAAGTACAGATTAACAAAGCATTGGCTTCATTGTTGCTGTTGCACGTGCTCCTTTTCTCATGCATATCTTAATATTTAATGATAAAGAATGCTGTGAGGATATTGGTACAATATTTAATACTGCAAACTGTTAATTTGTCAATCATACAGAATGCATGATTCTTTATAAATCAGTGTGATGTTCACACTCAATGTACTTAAAACAACTTGTAGTGTTAACATGGCTACCTAGTTATCATGCTTTCATGGTCTATCTTGAGCATACATGGTGCAGATGCCTCCCAGCAGACACCAGTGTATATGATGACCATTTTTAATGCAGTTGGATTTCTTTTATGCACTTGTGTCCCACTGCTTCCCTTGACTATGCCCCCTAGTGCCTCTTCCTGCAATAGAGGATCAGGGTCAGAGGAAGGGATGAGCCAAGCAACAGAGTCTAACTCTTTGGCCAGGGGCTTTGGAGCATCTGTCCCTCAGACACTGCACTGCCCACCCCCACCAGCACTCCCGCTACATAGGTGTGTTGTGTTTTCACAAGTCTGGTGAACACATCCCAGTATAGTCTTCTTTGCCCTTAGGCAAGGGCAGGGTTGGACCAAGAAACCAACTTTGAGCAGAAGGAGGTGAAGCCCATTCATATAGTTTACTGTACAGTTTCATTTAGGAAAGGAAAATCCCTGGCCTACAAAAAAGCAGCAAAAACATGTAGCAAATTTTATAATCTGCCAGGATAAAGCTGGAATGGTTTTGTGCCAATATCTAAAACCCCCTTCTAAAAACTACTCTGAAAATTCAGGAGAGCATATACCTCAATGTCATGCAACCAAAACCACTGGGATTAATTCCGGACATTGCAAATAAAAGAGGTAGAGGGATCAGACCTTCAGTTGATTGTGAAATAAACAAGCATTCACTGGAAGTCCCTAGATCTGTCAGCTCATGCAGTCTCACAGTATTCCCATGGTCTGAAATCATTAAATTTCCCTTTGCCAGATGATTTATGAATGTATTGGTGTTCATAGTCATGAATACCAAACATGCATGTGGGCACATCTCTTGCATAACAGGAGGCCGTGGAGAATTCGACAGAAGATAGCGGTCATGCACCATTCTCAGTAAGATAATCAGATCTGTAATCCACTATAGGAAGAAACAACATGCTGAGAAAATCAAAATTTGAGACCATGTTTGATGGATGTACCCATTTCTATCCCGGATGTACCCATTACTATCCCGGTAACAGGTGATCATTCACCTGGATTGCCACCCATTGACTTCAGATGGTGAAGTTCATGCAAGAAACTCGTATTTTTCAGAATCAGTTCACCTTTCAAAATTGCAACTTCTTGTACGGGAATTAAATCTTTAACTGTTTTAATTTCTTGAATTTCTTTTGGTGCCACATCTAGAGTAGCTTTTTGAAGCAGGTTCAAATGACGAGTTTGCTACTTGTACTAAATCAGGCCTGGTCCGCTTTGTCAGATGTAAAGCTGGAGACTCAGCTTTTGCTCCGAATGAGGTGACTAACTGAATTTAGCTGCTCATTTCCAAGGGTAACTCCAGAATAGGGAGAAGATTGTCCCTTTTACTTCTGTTGTTACACAGTATGTGTTATTTAGTCTGTAAACACTATTTTCTTTAATGAGTTTCTCGTACTGCAGGCACGACATGCTTTCCTGCAACATTCAGCGTGCCATTCGCGCTTTCACTTTCCAAGCAGCCCAGGATAATGGCGGCTGCTTCTTTGCGAGGAAATAGGTCTTGCATTTACAAGAGTTTCAGCTATTGGCATTGTAAGTGACAATGCCTTTTATTTATGTGTTAATTAGCAAAACATATAAATAAAAGGCATTGTCATTTCTAATGCCAATAGCTTAAACTCTAGCAAATGCGAGACCTATTGCATTGCAAATGCTTGTTCTATTTTCTACTAATTCTGTGGGATTTACCACTGCAGATTTCTCCACACTCATGGGAAATCCCAACTTAGTAAACTTATTTATCCCTGTTATGAATTCCAGAAAGGTGTGTATGGAGGCATTTTCCTATGTAAACATAGGTATATGGCTGAAAATACCTTTGTGAATATGCCACCTTACTATTACTTCTGCAACTATTGCTAACTACTTGATATTATAAAGAAAGCAGGAGTGTTTTTATTTTTGCCAGATTTTGTAGCTGTTTGGCTCTGACTGTTAGCATTTGCTGTTTATTATAACTGCAATGACAAATTGTGAGACATTGGTTTGCTGGTGTAGGGGGATGATACTCTGTCCAAGCGACAGCTGCAATCCTTATCAGGGTGAACCACAAAAAGTCATTAAATTAACCTCTGCTTAACCCTCTGGTAGCTCGGCGCATAAAAAGTCAGGCTTAACTTAGAGGCAATGTGTAATGTAGTTAGGCACCCCACAAAAAGTAATACATCGAAAACACAACACAAGAAAAAAATCCAAATCCAATTTAGAAAAATAACGTACGCGCGTCAGACATACAACTTAGTGTTTTTTAATTACAGAAGGGAACGCGCAGACCGAGGAGCAGGACGGAGAGAGGCCAGGCAGGGGAGGCGGCAGACAACAGGTAAGTGTCTTCTTTAACATTTTTAAAGACTTTGGGAGGAGGGAGGGAGCGGCTTACTCCGCTCTGCCACCGAGGCGGAGTTTTTTGCCTACTCAGCATTCGCCACGGAGCGCAAAGTGGGCACATCTCCTCAAACTCCACTGGCGGAGCGGAGTTACCCGCCCAAGGTTAATAAAGGGTACAGGTCCAGTTTTCCTTCTCAGACAGCAGGGTGATCCTCTGGCAGGCAGGCCGTCCTTCCATAGTAAGCACAGTTCCAGGAATGACTGAAGATTTGGTCTTAGGATCTTAATTGTATACCTGGTGCCCACTTTGAAGTGGCAGAAGCTTCTGGAGTTTTCCTCTTAAAGGAGTGTGTGGAATGTCCTGCTTCCCTGCCTTGGTCCCAGTCTCCGTTTCAGGGCACAATAGGCTAATTTGAAGTTCTTTGTGAGTGTGCTGGGCCAGTACCTTTAAAGTGCAAGTGCAGTAGGGGACAGCTCCGCCTTCTCCCGCATCAAATCAGGATGGTCCATCCTGCCAGTAGCCAGACCTTCTACTGTGATGCTGTCTGGGAGGAATACACAAAGGCCAACTGTCAACTACACCCAGTCATGTGATCCAGTAACTAGCTGCAGGCACTAAACGATTAGGGCAAGAAAATGCCTGTTTTCTAAAAGTAGCATTTTCAGAATTGTGACTTAAAATCTGACTTTACTATTAAAGACAGTTTAAATTAAAATCCCTCAGACACTAAAAATTACATTCCTACCTGCTCCCACGAATTCAGCAAAAACAGGAGGAGTGAATACAAAAAGATTTTGGGAAAACACACCAAGGATATCAGGTCTGTTCAGAAAATATTGTTTTTAAAAGTGTAATTGTCCCTCATTGAAGTCATTAGTGATGTGATATCACTTACATTGATGCTGTGAGGACTGTAATTTCACCTTCCTGATGAGATCTAACAAGTTTGAAACCAATCAGGCGTTTTTGTTGTTCTCATTCAGAGATTATGAGGGTTTACAGTGTGGGCTGGGCTATTTCTGTTGAAACAGGACCAGGACTGATTTGCACATGTTTGGCCTGTAATAGCACAGTGAGGAAAAAACACAAATGACTGGTATGTGACCATGAATAATTACGAGTGTATGAGATTAATTCAAACACTCCATCCACAATGTTTTTGTTATTCTCAATAAAACACTCTATGTACACGTGTAACATGCTCACTGTGCTGTACCTAGTTCATGAGACCCTACTAGTAAGAAGATGGTCTTCAGTTCTTTATGCTCTCATTCATAGGGAACATGACATATCAGTTTGGGCTGTTCCTGCTTTGTTCTGGACAAAGCTGATTTGCATTGAGCTGAACTGGAATTTCAGCAAGTCACATAATGCTTGTTGCTCAAAATGCCAGAGATTACACCATTAAGCTATGTTTCTTAAATGAGATGTTGTTCTGGTTAAAAATCCTGTTTATGGAGCATGGATACAATGCCACGAGAAGAGCACAAATGGCTGCTGTTTGCGTTATGTGTAATTGTGCACTAGTTTTATTAGCTCAAAATTTCTCCTCATGTTCAAATTGGATGTGAGGATGCATTTCACGCTAAACAATAGAGGAAAATGTTAGATCAGTATTCCACTTAACAACACAGAGGGGCATATTATTAAGCCGAATTCCACCGCTTTATCGACCGTTTTCGGACGAAAAGCGGCGATATTTTTTACACCCAATTATAAAGGACACGCCAACGCGTGTTTCCTTGAGTAAACAGCCCTTTGAACTTCACTTTGCATGTCAGCGATGAATATCGCTAATGACATGCAAAGTAGGCATTCCTTTACATTTCTCCATGGAATTCCGCGCTGACACGGCAGCGCAATATTAGCAAACCCGCGATGCGATGAAACAAACCGCGTTAACCACGCTTATCGCAGGTTTGTAACGCCTGGTTTGAGACTGACTTAGCCATACTTATCATGGCAAGTGGATTGTACGGTACGGCTGAGTCAAAATCTACCTATTACCAAGAATGGGCTTATCGCTTCCGTTTTCACACTGGATTTCCAGCGATTTCCGTGGAATTCGCCGCTATCGCAGGATTTATTATCGCCGTAAAGATATGCGTTGATAATAATGCGATATCTCGGCGATTAAATCCTGTGATACGTGGCGTTACACAGATTCGCGCAAAGCGGGAAATGCGATGTTTATCGCGTTTCCTTGATAATGTGCACCAGAATGTCTTGTAAATTTTTGGACATTTCATGTAATATCCAGAAAACATATTATACAAATTTCACCCAGACCTAGTGATGTTCTTGGTCCCTTTCTCTGGGGCAATAGTGAAAAGACAAGTGACTAAAATGCGGTCCAAAGTTATTTACAGTGGCTGAGATTAATTCAAGCATTCCACTCATCAGTTTTTTGCTTTCCATCAAAGTCAAAGGACATTTTCATTTTGAAAATTCGAGTTGATCAGTTCCAAATGGCTTCTACTGCATCAGAGAGGAAGGTACATGAGGTCTTGGACTTGCAAGGAATTGCCATAAAGAACAATTCAAGCTAATTCCAGTTGGATATTAGAAATTGGTATTAAAATTCAATGGGCCATATTCTCAAGGAGCTATCGCCGAGTTATCGGCACCTTAACGCAGCCAAATTTGCCACCCTATTCACAAGCAGGTGCAAACAACCCATATCACCAGTTTTCCAGCGATAGCAGCCGCAAAAAACATTGCCAAGGATGACCCCAGCAACTATCGCTAATGAGATGCAGATTAGGTGTTACCGAGCAAAAAGCCACGACAACACCACACCACAATATTCTCCACGACCAGCCTGATCTACGATAAGAACACAAAACATGCGATAAGGCGCGTTAGCACCAGGAAATTAACACCTGCTTCGACCTGGTGCAAAGTCAGACTACAAGCGGCACCACAAAAGAGAGCCCAGCCCAGAGCCACACCTAAAGAACAACAGATGCCTTGGAGCCACTGAACATGCATCCCAGAGCCCCAAGAGGGCAACAACACCCACCGCCTTCACCCCAGGACCACACCCCCCTCCCTCCCTCTGGGCCCCACTCCGGGCACCCCCCACCCACCCCCGGACAAAGATATGTCACATCAATCACGCGGAATCATATACCAAATAACCAGCATGATGTCACACAATCACATCTGGTGACATGCATGTGTCGTCACTAAAAGGAGCATCACACATTCACCTTCGAAGCAACAAATGAAAACGTATTAAAATAAGCACAGAATTGTTGTCTTGGATATTCTTGCCATTTTTGGGAGATTTTCCGGATACTCTATTAACTGGAGTAAATCCCTACTGTTTGTTTTGGCAGGAGAGCCGCCTATTCCGCCGAAGGGGTGCCCAATACAGATACGTGCAGAGGGCTTCAAGGATCTCTGAATTTTTCTTTCCCTAGATCTATCACTTCATTATACTCGTAACCTGCATCCGCACTTAGTTAGGCTGAGGAAAGACATAAACAATTGGAAGTCACTTCCCCATTACCTACTGGGAAAAGCGTCCCTTTTTAAAATGATGTCTTTGCCTCGGTTTTTATATGCCCTGCAGAATTCCTTAGACCCTGTCCCAACGTCCTATTTCAGGGAGATAGAAGGCCTTCAGCGGGACGTTTTATGGGATGGGAAGCCACGTATTGCTCTCAGTAAGCTCACCCTGAACTGGTACGATGGGGGCATCAGCCTTCGTGACATTAAAAAGTACTACTGGGCAGCCCACCTGGCTGCCATCAATCATGGCACCCACACCTGTCCCGGGGACCCAGGCTATAACATGGATAGATGGTTTCTCTCTGGTGGGAACTACAATAGAGCCCTTTATTCCAAACCTCAACGCTTCAAACTCACGGGTCCCACCAACCATTCGGTACATGTTTGACACACTGCCACTAAATGCCTTGGATGGCATCGCTGGCTTACACTTGCGACCCCGTTATGGGACTCAAAACAGCTGGGTAGTCTATGGAAATGCAAGGGGTTTGACAAGTGGGACCTTATAGGTCTCTCGCATAAAGGTGACCTATGGGACAAGACGGATGTTAAACCATTCGCCGCCCTGCAACAGCAATTCGAGCAAGCTGACTCGGAATTCTTCCGCCACACACAGGTCCGACATGCTTTTCGCTCCCATTTGCAGTGTGGTACCACTCTTCCAGAATCTTCCCCATTGGAGGATAGGGTGTTAGATGGCTACGTCCCTGACAACACTATTTCACTGATATATAAAAAGTTGATAAATAATATGCCAGACCCTCTTCAATCACTTCGGAAGAGATGGTCAGGGGATTGAATCGAGATGGACGACGAGGAATGGCAGGAGGTCGTTTCCTCGCCTAGAGTCGTGGCAATACCAGCGCGACTCCGACTAGTCCAACCTAAAATCCTCCATAGGGTTTATGTAACAGGTCCCCAGTTGGTGCGGATGGGGAACATGGATGGGGGGGATTGTAGACGGGGATGCGGCCCGGCGGGTACTTTTATGAACATAATTTGGGAATGCGACAGTATTCAACCCTACTGGTGCAAGGTGCACGACATCATAAACACAGTTTTATCCACTCACCTCAGCCTCGAAGCTCGTAGATGCCTATTGAATATTTGGGAGCCGACAGATTTGAATGATTACATGACACAGTGGGTCACTCTGGGGCGTATGCTCGCTAAGAGAAACATCGCACAGCTGTGGGGAGCGTCACATCCTCCTACAGTGGGAAATTGGGTGAAAGATCTGGATTGGTCAATGATCAGAGAAAAGACGGTATATGTGGCCCAAGGCTGCCCTAAGAAGTAGGCCCGCATATGGGGCTTGTGGAATTCCTATTGTGGGGACATATGTCAACCGCCCCTCACTGTCAGCAGTGAAGACCCCCCTTCACCCTAGATTTTCCACGTGATATTTTGTAATGATTGATTTTACCTATTGTCTCCATGTTGCCTGACCTCTTACTTCCTCTGTAATGTACTCGATAAGCTGATGTCTGTTAATAAAAAGTTTTAAATAAATAAATAAACAAATAAGCACAGAACAGAAATGAAGACCCATGTCGGCTCCCCTCGGGACAATCCATAGGTCACAGCCTGCAAGACAAAACTCATGATGAGAAGGATGATACCCAAATTGTGGTGTCTCTACGACCAGGGCAGGAGACAGGTATAGATCAACGTTTCCAAGCCTGTATGCAATCAGTTGGGAAATGGATTGCAGAGAACTGTCTGAAACTTAATTCAGGCAAAACAGAAGTCCTACTGTTTGGAAGAGACACTAATTTTTGGACTCCAAGTTAGTTGCCGGATTCGATGGGCTCTTTTCCTCTGCCTTCAAAAAAGGTAAAAAATTTGGGGGTAATTGTGGATGAGAGACTCACCTTTGCAGGGCCGAACTGGGAACCAAAACCGGCCCTGGCAAAGTGCTCGGCCGGCCCCCCGGGGCTTAGGGGTGCCACCGAGCTCTTTGCCAGGACTGGTTTTCGGCTGATTTTGTTAAAACGGCCCCCGGGGCCCAAAACCGGCCTCCACTCGTGCGGCGTACTGGGGGATTGCCCGGTGCCCGCTACGGCCAGTCCGGCCCTGCACCTTTGGGGATCAGGTTAATGCAGTAACATCAACTGCATATGTGCTCAGAACGGTCAGGAAAGTAATGTCATTCTTACCTCTAGGTATTCGCCAAACAGTGGTCACAGCCCTGGTGCAGTCGAGGCTGGACTACTGCAACAGCCTGTACCTGAATATCCAACAAAAAGGTTTAAATAAACTTCAGCTGCTGCAAAATGCAGCAGCAAGACTTCTGACCGGTACATCCAAATGTTCCCCCATCTCCAAGGAAATAAGGAAGCTGCACTGGCTCCCAGTAAGGAGTCGAGTGCGCTTCAAATCACTTTGCATGGTTTTCAAAGCTCTGCAGAGCAAAGGCCCAGACTACCTGAACAAGCTGTTCCAGTGGTACATTCCAAAAAGAGCCCTCCGCTCGCTAGGGGCTAAGCTGGTTTCTGTACCGTTCAGGAGGAAAGCTTTGTGGGGGGGCAGAAGCTTTGCGGTGTGCACGGTGAAAGTCTGGAATGACCTTCCGTTTTGTCTAAGAAACTCCACTGACCTGTTAGATTTTAGGAAGGCTTTGAAGACCTGGCTTTTTGCTGAATAAGCTTAGTTCCTCCTTGCTCCCTCAGGCTAGATATGTTAGCGCCAGGACAGCTTCGGGTAATCGCAGCGCTTTATAAAAGTTATTAACATAACATAACATAACAAGGTCTGTCCTGCGCACATCAAGGTAAAGAGTGAGAGTGAAGGAGAAAGAGAGCGAAGGAGAGAGAGAGCGAACGAGAGGGAGCGAGAGAAAGACGGACAGAGAGGGGGAGCGAGAGAAAGACAGACAGAGAGGGGGAGCGAGAGGAAGATGGACAGAGAGGGGGAGAGAGAGAAAGACAGACAGAGAGGGGGAGCGAGAGAAAGATGGACAGAGAGGGGGGAGAGAGAGAATGACGGACAGAGAGGGGGAGAGAGAGAAAGACAGACAGAGAGGGATATATGAACAGATAGGGGGAGAGAAAGCTAGAGAATAGAAGAGAGGGACAGGGAGAGAGAGTGCCGACACTGCACACCCAGGCCACATTGCCCACCTGCTGCCACTAGTGTGTCTCCAACCACATGCCGGTATTTAGTGCAGTTCACCAGGTCCCAGATCTGAGACAGACCCGTCATCTGAAACATAGTCCAAATACATGAATGGCAGAGTATATACAATTGCACAAGACATCATCGCCTGACCGCCCCTGCGCACCCAGGCAGATGCACCCCAGCCCCTCCTGCCACCCAGCGGTGCACGCCCGCCCCTGCACACCCAGGCATCACTGCTCACCTTCTGCCACTGACGTGTAGAAAAAAGGGCCCACCACGTGCCGCTGCAAGCCACAATCCCGGGCCCGCGGACATGGCACCCTCCACATCATGCAGCCCTGCTCCGCAGGCCACCAGGTCTCACGTTTGGTGCTGGGTCTTGATTACTCCATGGCAGAGGACATACTAGTGCACCCGGCCTCATCGCAGGCTGCACACCCGCTCAGCCTCATAGGTGCCATTAACTCTGTGATCTAGGAGGTGATGCCATGTGGCGGTAGGCCTGCGCTGTTCACTGGCTCAGGCCTACACTGCGGTCCAGCAGGGCACACAAAACCTGAGCCATCTGGACCGCCGAGACGGGGCATCATCGCAGGCTGCACACCCGCTCAGCACTTAAGGTGCCCCTACCTCAGTGCACCGAAAGTCACCGTCCCGTGGCGGTGTGCCTGTATCGGCCACAGTGTATCCGGTGCCACCAAATCTGTGCCCCCAGTCATGGATCCACTATGATTGGGTATCGTGGTGCGGATGCAATCATGTCCCCTCCAGGCCTGCGAAATGTGATGTTGCAGGTCCCTGGTCCTCCATGCCTACATGCACACCACACGGATATACACCCCGAGAGAGGTTAGAAATGGCGTCATACACGTGCACCCGGCCTTTTTATTGGCAGGGTCACATGTGCTGTGACGCATGTGCTGGATTGGTGTGGTGTGTGTGTAAACCAGCCGTGAGGGAGTGGCCGTGGCATGCTGACAACTAGACCTGTGAGCAGCAGATCACTACAGGGGAGTCCTGGCACATGTGGCGTTGTTGTCCCCCCCTGGAGCGTAAGCATAGTGGGCTGGCCTGGCATATGCCACTCCAGCATAAGGGTTTGAACAATGACCCCGGGACTCTGGGCGTGGTCCCGTACGGGGCTGGACATAGAAGTAACAAAGGTGTGTGTCGCTGTTGTTGCGTCGGTGCCACCCGGACGACAATCAACACTGTGTCACCCTGTAACCCAAGTCCAACGACATGAGCCACATGGACGTAAGAGGAATTCCCTGACCCCACATTCATCCATGCTACCACACTTGAAAGACCATAGAGACGACACATCTATGTGATTCTGAATGTTTATGGCACATTCAGTGGAGTGTTGCATCTGGAGCAGTACAGGGCCATGCAAACCCCACTTTCAAATGTTGGCCCGTGGAGGGCCAGCCAGAGTCATTCAGGGAATGACCAGTCCAAAGGAAGTGGAAGAGTTCAATCCGCAGTCTGATAGCAGTGTCATTGGCGATCAAACAGGTTATGGCAGTCCATGTTGAGGCCTAAGGTGAGTGTCGCAGAGTGTATCGGGGACAGTGGAAGGTGATGATGCAGAGGGCAGAACCAAGCTGAAGCTGGCTGTTAGAACCGGCGGTCTCTAGTTGGCAGAGGTATACACTTCTGACAAATAGGGACCAACCAACTCTAGTCAGGGAAAGGGGATCACACACTCAGATAACCCCTGCTACCCCCTTGGTAGCTTGGCAGAGCAGACAGGCTATCTCAGAGGCAGTGTGTTAAGCATTTATGACCACATACAGTAATAAAGTGACTACACTACAGATGGACACGACACAGAAGTTATTATAAAAATAGTATTTTTATATAAGGCTTAGCACAAGACCAAATAACGACAAAAATATACCACAGTCTTAATAAATACTCTTTGGAAGAAAAAATAATAGTTCAAGTAAGGTTTCTTCTTGGCAAATAGTTCTTTAGCAAAGTATTCTTCTGAGCACAGTTCTTTGGCAACAATGTAACCCCCACAGGAGTCACACGACGTCGAGTCTACAAGATTCCCAAGGTTCGGCGTCGACCGCGAGGAGCGCTACGTCGAGCCTGGAGTTGCAACAGACCCCACAAGTACAGTACCTTGAGAAACGAAGAAAACGATGATCCACGGCGTCGAGATCGGCGTCGAGGTCGTGCCTCGGAGTCGGGTCAATCCGCAGCGGCGTCGAGGGATGTCGGGCCGGAGCAGCGCTCACGGCGTCGAGAAGGGCGTCGAGTCGATGCGATCAGCAGCGGCGTCGGGACGGGGTCGCTTGGAGGTAGAGCCGATACTCACTCCTCACTGGCGTCGATACCGGCGTCGAGACGGGGTCACTTGGAGCCGGGGCCGATACCCACTGCTCACTGGCGTTGCTGCTGGCGTCGATCGGGCCCGGCGGCCGGCGTCGAAGGCTCGGGACACTGGAGCCGTTACTCACGGTGTCGAGCTGGATTCGGCGGCGTCGGCGGCGTCGAGACTGCAGATTTCCCCTTGTGTACTGGAAACAACACTTTCCAGCAATTCAGCAAATGGTGAAGTCCTTTGGCCCTGTGACTTCAGCAGGAGACTGGCACTCTTCCAGTCCTTGGAGATTTCCTAGCAAGTGTTCAGAGAGTACACACCAAGTTCCTCTCTCCTTGTTCCTTGGCAAAAATAAAGAAGCAGCTTTCAGGTTCCTCCACAGCAAAACAGCACTCTGGCAGAAAGGGGAGGCAAGTCCTTAGATCAGCAGGCTTCTTGTCCTTGGTACAGGTTTCCTTGTCAGAAGTGATCTGAGTTCTTGGTTCAGGGGTCCTTCTCTTATACCCCTTTTTCCCTTTGTTCCCTTTGTCCAAGCAGGGCGATTCCCACCATCTCAGGTTTGTTGTGGGTGTTGCCAGGCAGAGGCACCTGGCCTATTCACTGGGCAGGGCAGAGTCCTCAGCCGCCCAGCAGGAGGCGGAGCCAGTATTGTCACTGGTAGGAGCAGGGCTATCAGTCGCCCAGCAGGAGGCGGGGCCAGTATTGTGTCAGGCAGGGCAGGCTACTCTTCCCTCACTCTACGTGTAAACGCCCCATTCACCCCACACTGACTCACTCAGACCTCTGGAGCCACCCAGCCCCTGACACACACACCAAACCAGCAGAGACCGGTAGATAGTTGGACAAGAAAATAGCCACTTTCTAAAAGTGCTATTTTCAAACATAGAATTTAAAAACCATCCATCCTAAAGGGTGTGTTATTAAATTCTGAGTTCAGGGATACTAAACTCGACTTGCTACCATGCTCCCTGAGTCAGATAGATTATAATGGAGTTAATAATCAGTCTGCCCAGTCTGGCCTATTGGAGGCAGGTAGCCCTTCAATAGTGAAAAACGAAAATGGCTGTAATTCACTATTAGGTCATGCCACACACATCAGGGCATGACCTACCTTTTACCAACAATGCACCCTGCCCTAGGGCCTACCATAGAGGTGTCTGAAATGTGGCAAAGGGAAGGTTTAGAGACTGGTAAGTAGGTTTCCTTACCAAGTCGACGTGGCAGTCAGGGACTGCACGCAGGCGCCGCGGTGGCAGGCCTGAGACACATTTTGCACGCTGCTTCTGTGGGTGGCACAACCAGTGCTGCAAGCCCACCAACAGCAGTTAACTTACACGCCCTTGGCACGCGCAGTGCACTAGACTAGGGTCTGAACAGTAAGTCAACCACCCAATCATGGTAACACCAATCAACGTAACAATTTAGCATAGGGAGCACTTGCACTGTGGCACTGATCAGCAGTGGCACAGTGCCCAAAGCAATAATCCAGCAAAAACATCGTAAACAGAGGAGGCAAACAGAAAAAATGGAGGAGAGACTCATGCCAATGATGCCAGGTCTAACACGTGTCCCCTCCAGCTGAAATGTGGGGAGAACTACCCTTCACCCAGGGAGTCCTCATCACTAAGGCGGAAAAATCTGGACAGACCATCAGCATTGGCGTGATCTGTACCAGGGCGGTGTTCCACCGTAAAGTCCATCCCCTGTAGGGAAATGGACCACCTCAACAGCTTTGGGTTCTCACCCCTCATCTGCATTAACCATCTGAGGGGCCTGTGGTCCGTCTGAACCCGGAAGTGAGACCCAAACAAGTAGGGTCTTAGCTTCTTCAGCGCCCAGACCACAGCAAATGCCTCACGCTCTATCGCACTCCACCTTTGTTCCCTGGGAAGTAACCTCCGGCTGATGAAGGCTACAGGTAAGTCTCGGCCCTCCTCATTCATCTGTGCTAGAACAGCCCCCACACCATGCTCTGAAGCGTCTGTCTGGACAATGAATTCTTTTGAAAAGTCGGGTGCCTGGAGGACCGGTGCTGTACACATTGCAGTTTTCAGGGTGTCAAAGGCTTTCTGACAGGCGTCAGTCCAGATCACAAGTCTCGGCTGCTTCCGGGAAGTCAGCGAGGTCAAGGGGTGCACGATGTTGCCATACCCCTTGACAAACCTCCTGTAGTAACCCGTGAGACCCAAGAAGGCTCTCACCTGAGTCTGGGTTTTGGGCGGTTCCCAAGCCAGGATGGTATCTATCTTGGGTTGCAGGGGGGCCACCTTGCCGCTCCCTACTTGGTGCCCCAAGTACACCACTGAACCCTGCCCAATCTGGCACTTACTAGCCTTGATTGTGAGGCCTGCTCTGCGCAGGGCCAACAACACTTCCTGGAGGTGGCGCAAGTGTTCCTCCCAGCTGGCGCTGAACACTGCTATATCGTCCAGGTAGGCGGCGCTGAAATCTTCCAGCCCGGCCAATACCTGGTTAACCAACCTCTGGAATGTGGCAGGGGCATTCTTCATCCCAAAGGGCATCACACGGAACTGGTAGTGCCCATCTGGTGTGGAGAATGCAGACCTCTCTTTTGCCCCATCAGTCAAGGCGATCTGCCAGTACCCAGACGTTAGATCAAACGTACTAAGGTACCGGGCAGCCCCCAACCGATCGATGAGCTCATCAGCTCTGGGGATGGGGTGCGCGTCAGTCTTGGTGACCGAATTGAGTCCTCGGTAATCCACACAGAACCGAAGTTCTGGTGAAGCACCAGGCGCTGCAGCCTTTGGGACCAAGACCACTGGGCTGGCCCAAGGACTGCTAGAGGACTCAACCACCCCTAAGGCAAACATCTTGGAGACCTCCTCCTTGATGTATGCTCTGACCTTGTCAGTCACCCTGTAGGCCTTGTGCCTCACAGGAGTGCTGTCCCCGGTGTCCACATCATGGACACACCACTGAGTGACACCAGGGATTAAGGAGAACAGATCAGGGAATTGTACCAACAGATGGCGACAATCTTGCTGCTGCTCAGGGGTCAGTGTGTCAGAGAGGACAACACCATCCACTGACCCATCTTTTTCTTTTGCACACAGGAGGTCAGGAAGAGGCTCACTCTCCTCCTCCATCCCAGCATCTGTGGCAAGGAGCATGCCCACTTCGGACCTTTCTAAGTGGGGCTTTAACCGGTTGACATGCAGGACCCTTAAGGGGTTCCTGGGAGACTTCAAGTCCACCAAGTAGGTGACATCGCTCTTTTTCTCCACAACCTCAAACGGTCCAGTCCACCTGTCCTTGAGCGCACAAGGTTCCACAGGGGCCATGACCCAAACTTTCTGACCAGGTTGAAGCTCAACCAGAGTGGCATTCTGATCGTACCACCGCTTCATCTCTTCCTGGCTGGCCTCCAGATTTGCCTGAGCAAGATCTCTGAAGCGCCGAGTCTGGTTCCTAAAGGCCAGCATGTAACTATATACATCCTGGGGAGGTTTCCTGGGAGATTGCTCCCAGCCTTCTTTGACCAGACTCAAAGGTCCTCTTACCGGGTGACCATACAAAAGCTCAAAGGGGCTGAACCCTAGAGACTTCTGTGGCACCTCACGGTAAGCAAACAGCAGGCATGGCAAGAGGACGTCCCATTTACGCCTCATTGGTTCTTCAAGACCCATGATCATGCCTTTTAGGGTCCGGTTGAATCTCTCAACCAGCCCATTACCTTGAGGGTGGTAAGGAGTGGTAAACTTGTAGGTTACCCCACACTCCTTCCACAGAGACTTCATATAATTTGAAATGAAGTTGGTGCCCCGGTCTGACACCACCTCTCGGGGGAACCCCATGCGGGAGAAAACACCCATCAGTGCCCGTCCCACCACGGGGGCCGTCACTGTTCGGAGAGGGATGGCTTCCGGGTACCGGGTGGCATGGTCCACCAAGACCAGGATAAACCTGTTGCCCATGGCTGTCTTGGGGTCCAGTGGCCCCACAATGTCAATTCCCACTCGCTCAAAGGGGGTACTGACGACGGGAAAAGGTTGGAGGGGAGCCTTCTGCTTCCGCCCACTTTTCCCACTTGCCTGGCAAGTCTGACAGGTCCTACAATGGATATCTGAATCCCTTCTCATCTGAGGCCAATAAAAATGGGTGACAAGCCTGTCATAGGTCTTGTCCTGCCCCAGATGTCCAGCTAACGGAACGTCATGAGCCAACCCCAGTAGGAAGGCTCTGAAGCGCTGGGGTACCACCAGCACACGGGCTGACCCAGGTTCAGCAGCCTTAGGCTCGCTATACAGGAGGTCGTTCTCCCAGTAGACCCAATGTGATCCTGACTGATCACCTGTCGTTTGGGCTGAGGCCTGCTGCCTCATACCCACAAGAGAAGGGCACACTTTCTGCTCAGCACAAAATTCCTCCCTGGAGGGACCACCATCCTGCTGCCAATGGGTCAGCTCGGGCAGGTCTCCCAGTTCGGCCACTTGTTCTCCTGTCGGTTCCAGGGCATCCCCCTCAGGGTCTGCTCCCTCCTGGACCGCGGGAACGATGGGGGACGGTTTCCCGCGCCCCCTGCCCCTTCTCTTCACGGTTGGGACCTGGGCCATACTTTCAGGCTCCAGGGCCCCATCAACACCCTTACTGACTGACATGGACCGGGTGGTCGCACACACCCACTCAGGCAGACCCAACATTTCCAGATGCGCTTTTCTCTCCACCTTAGCCCAAGGGGAGTCCTCCAAATCATTGCCCAAGAGACAATCAACAGGCAAGGCGGGCCTCACAGCAACCTGAAGAGTACCTGAGACCCCCCCCACTCAAAAGGAACTTGAGCTACCTCACACTTACTCTGTGAGTTGTCAGCAGCTACAACGGGGTAGAATGCATGAGGGACCACCTGCTCTCTGGACACCAAGTGACACTTGACAGCTGTCACACTCGCTCCGGTGTCTCTGAGAGCTTCCACCCTATGGCCATTAATGGTCACCCACTGCCTATATTTCTTAGTGTTACTAGGCAGAGGGGTTGGAGGGACCATTTCCACGTCTCCTAAAGAGACCAGGGACATTTCTGCGGGACCCCACCCACCGGGGGCACCCATCTCCTCCCCTCCCAGGGCTACACTCGCTACCTGACGAGGGGGTGCACGCGGCGGTGCATTCGAATCCTTCATGGGACACTGGGGATCATAATAACGGTGTCCCACCTGCTTACAGGCATAGCAGGTCATGGGGCCCCTGTGAACAGGTTTACCTGTCGGGGCCTCTGGCTTCTTTACAGGGGGAGGCTGGGAACCCTTCCCTTGGTTCCCTTGGGGACTACTTTGGGGCCCTTTCTGAAACTCCCTCTGTTTACCCCTGTCCCCCCCACTCTTCTGCTGGGGACCCTGCCCACCTTTGGCTGAGTCTCCCACTGGACCCTTGTGGACCCTGGTACTGACCCAGCGGTCCGCCTCCTCAGCAAGTTTTCTAGGGTTAGATAGCTTGCTGTCAACAAGGTGCTGGCGTAGCTCTGGAAAACAGTTATTAGACAAGTGCTCCCAAGCAAACAAATCATAAAGAGCGTCATAACTATCAACCTTGCTACCCTTTATCCAACCATCCATGGTTCTGCAGAAAAAAGACACATATTCAACCCACGTAGTACCAGGCAACTTCTTACATTCTCTAAAGGTTTGTCTGTACTTTTCTGGGGTTAAGCCATATCTCAGCATTAAAGCATCTTTCATATGAGTATAAGACATCCTATCCTCAGCAGGAAGGCTCAACAAGGTATCTCTCCCCTCGTTTGTAAAGCGGCTCCACAACCCCGTTCCCCAATCCTTCTCAGGGACCCGGTGGGCCAACAATGCTAACTCATACGCTTTAAACCATTGGCTAATATCTTCATTCTTACTGTAATCTTTGATCACATCCTTAGGAAAATAAAACCTACTTTCTGCAGGCACGGATGGAGTGCTGCCACCAGAGGGATTCAACTCTAAACTCTTAGTTTTAAGCTCCATCTCCCTCACCATCTTCTCACGTTCAAACGCTAATTTCTCTCTCTCAAAATCTAATCTTTTGCTCTCCATTTCAGCTTCTCTCTTGCTTCTCGCATTCTCTAATTCCAACTGCCCTCCTAATTTAAGTTTCGCCATTTCTAACTTGTACCCCCTCTCCTTCTCCCTGTCTTCTAATTCTTCGGGGGAAAGGCTCCTAGAGGACGCACTACTGCCTGGAGATGACACTGGCCCACCTGTGGGCTCTTCCTCTTCCTCTTCCTCTTCCGGTACCACCACCGGATCAGAGGGATTTCTGGCCTCTAACCAGGCCTTCAGCGCTTTGAGGAAGCCCTCTTTCTTGGAGACACCTGTGGTAGGAACTTTAAACTGCTTGCAAAATCCTTTTAGATCTTTTAGCGTGTAGGAATCTATCTTCTCCTTATCGAATTCCCCCACAACATTCTCCACAGGTGTAGCAGCTCCGGCATTCTCCATGGTCAAAACTGGCAGTGTTTAAGAAAATAAGCTCCAGGAAAGCGGAGAACAAAAATAGAATATCCTACCAAACAGACTGTGGCTGCGTTATGGTCTGCTTTCACTATGTAGCGTACACTAATCACTGCACATGAGTCATAAATGCAAAGTTCAAATCCTCACCGCTGACCACCAATGTTAGAACCGGCGGTCTCTAGTTGGCAGAGGTATACACTTCTGACAAATAGGGACCAACCAACTCTAGTCAGGGAAAGGGGATCACACACTCAGATAACCCCTGCTACCCCCTTGGTAGCTTGGCAGAGCAGACAGGCTATCTCAGAGGCAGTGTGTTAAGCATTTATGACCACATACAGTAATAAAGTGACTACACTACAGATGGACACGACACAGAAGTTATTATAAAAATAGTATTTTTATATAAGGCTTAGCACAAGACCAAATAACGACAAAAATATACCACAGTCTTAATAAATACTCTTTGGAAGAAAAAATAATAGTTCAAGTAAGGTTTCTTCTTGGCAAATAGTTCTTTAGCAAAGTATTCTTCTGAGCACAGTTCTTTGGCAACAATGTAACCCCCACAGGAGTCACACGACGTCGAGTCTACAAGATTCCCAAGGTTCGGCGTCGACCGCGAGGAGCGCTACGTCGAGCCTGGAGTTGCAACAGACCCCACAAGTACAGTACCTTGAGAAACGAAGAAAACGATGATCCACGGCGTCGAGATCGGCGTCGAGGTCGTGCCTCGGAGTCGGGTCAATCCGCAGCGGCGTCGAGGGATGTCGGGCCGGAGCAGCGCTCACGGCGTCGAGAAGGGCGTCGAGTCGATGCGATCAGCAGCGGCGTCGGGACGGGGTCGCTTGGAGGTAGAGCCGATACTCACTCCTCACTGGCGTCGATACCGGCGTCGAGACGGGGTCACTTGGAGCCGGGGCCGATACCCACTGCTCACTGGCGTTGCTGCTGGCGTCGATCGGGCCCGGCGGCCGGCGTCGAAGGCTCGGGACACTGGAGCCGTTACTCACGGTGTCGAGCTGGATTCGGCGGCGTCGGCGGCGTCGAGACTGCAGATTTCCCCTTGTGTACTGGAAACAACACTTTCCAGCAATTCAGCAAATGGTGAAGTCCTTTGGCCCTGTGACTTCAGCAGGAGACTGGCACTCTTCCAGTCCTTGGAGATTTCCTAGCAAGTGTTCAGAGAGTACACACCAAGTTCCTCTCTCCTTGTTCCTTGGCAAAAATAAAGAAGCAGCTTTCAGGTTCCTCCACAGCAAAACAGCACTCTGGCAGAAAGGGGAGGCAAGTCCTTAGATCAGCAGGCTTCTTGTCCTTGGTACAGGTTTCCTTGTCAGAAGTGATCTGAGTTCTTGGTTCAGGGGTCCTTCTCTTATACCCCTTTTTCCCTTTGTTCCCTTTGTCCAAGCAGGGCGATTCCCACCATCTCAGGTTTGTTGTGGGTGTTGCCAGGCAGAGGCACCTGGCCTATTCACTGGGCAGGGCAGAGTCCTCAGCCGCCCAGCAGGAGGCGGAGCCAGTATTGTCACTGGTAGGAGCAGGGCTATCAGTCGCCCAGCAGGAGGCGGGGCCAGTATTGTGTCAGGCAGGGCAGGCTACTCTTCCCTCACTCTACGTGTAAACGCCCCATTCACCCCACACTGACTCACTCAGACCTCTGGAGCCACCCAGCCCCTGACACACACACCAAACCAGCAGAGACCGGTAGATAGTTGGACAAGAAAATAGCCACTTTCTAAAAGTGCTATTTTCAAACATAGAATTTAAAAACCATCCATCCTAAAGGGTGTGTTATTAAATTCTGAGTTCAGGGATACTAAACTCGACTTGCTACCATGCTCCCTGAGTCAGATAGATTATAATGGAGTTAATAATCAGTCTGCCCAGTCTGGCCTATTGGAGGCAGGTAGCCCTTCAATAGTGAAAAACGAAAATGGCTGTAATTCACTATTAGGTCATGCCACACACATCAGGGCATGACCTACCTTTTACCAACAATGCACCCTGCCCTAGGGCCTACCATAGAGGTGTCTGAAATGTGGCAAAGGGAAGGTTTAGAGACTGGTAAGTAGGTTTCCTTACCAAGTCGACGTGGCAGTCAGGGACTGCACGCAGGCGCCGCGGTGGCAGGCCTGAGACACATTTTGCACGCTGCTTCTGTGGGTGGCACAACCAGTGCTGCAAGCCCACCAACAGCAGTTAACTTACACGCCCTTGGCACGCGCAGTGCACTAGACTAGGGTCTGAACAGTAAGTCAACCACCCAATCATGGTAACACCAATCAACGTAACAATTTAGCATAGGGAGCACTTGCACTGTGGCACTGATCAGCAGTGGCACAGTGCCCAAAGCAATAATCCAGCAAAAACATCGTAAACAGAGGAGGCAAACAGAAAAAATGGAGGAGAGACTCATGCCAATGATGCCAGGTCTAACACTGGCCCTATGGTGGAGATGCATGCTACTGCGTCCTTCTTACCACGAGGGCAGAATCATCTGAATCCTCGTCCCCTGCTGTCTCATGTGCCTCACGTGTGGGTGGTGTTGGCCTTTCTCCAGCACTGTGCGGCAGTGACACCTCAGGGGCCGGAGGTGGAATGTCTGCCGCACTGTATGGCACTGACACTTCAGGGGCGGAGATGTGGATGTAGTGGTAGCAGCAACAAGCATCTGCGCCAGGCCTTTTGGCAGCAATGCCATGAGGATGTTTTTTGAGGTAATTTTTTAACCCAGCTACCACTCGCCGGTGTGCAGCCGTAGCAGTCGCTCTTTCAGCATTGACCCGCTCCATGTTCTCCATGAGCCTCTGCATGAGCCCCAACTCTCGGGCGCGCTCGCTCGAGCCACTCTGACTGGACAGTCATTCTTGTCTCACAGTCAGGACTCTAGCGATGTCAGCCATGGTCCATTGGAGAGCATGGAGCGGACTGTGGGTATCCGTTAGGGACTGTGAGTGGTCCCTGATGGCATCTAGTTTGTCTGCCATGCGGTCAAAGCCCAACCGCGCCTGTTCAGCCAGCTGCTCCTGGCATCCCAACACACGGCGTTGGAAGGCCATGTGTTTTTCGTGGAGGTCCTGGGAGGCAGCCGTGGTGGTGGTGCTGCCTGCAGTGTGGTCTGTGCAGGGGTGGGTTCTCCTCGTTGCAGCTGGGCTGCCCTGCACCCGGAGGTGTGCTGCGGAGACTGTCAATGAACTCTCGGAGGGCGTCGGAGTCAAAGGTGTCGTGGTCCTCTTCGTCAGAGAAGAGAGGTTGAGACTGCTCTGCAGGAGGTGGTGATTGTCCCTCTGCAATTTGAAGGGGAGATGCAGTTTAACAATGTGTTCACATGTGTGTTGTCGCAGTGTACATGTTTACATACAGACTGCATGACTGTGTACATCGTGGCTGTTTCGGAGGGGCTGCCCATTTGCTGTGGGACTGTGGACATTCCGACAACATCACGGCTGTGTGTTTGTACTTGTACATTATCAACTCACATTTCCCTGCAATGCCACTTGTGAATGGCCAGTGTCTACACCCAGTCGGCACCAGTTGTGTCCTCTGTTCTGTGGTGAGCATGTTGCAGTTTGTGCCACTTCGTTGTCAATGTTGTCAATGTTGTCAATGTTGATGTGCTGTGCACGTGATGTGTGTGTGTGCCGCATTTTGGGGAGTCACCCCTGCTGCTCTGATTTTGCTGCCCCTTATCCCTTACATGCGGTGTGCCTCTGACTTCTGTGCTCATACAGTGCTGAAATGTTGCATACTTGGGTACATGGTTCTCTTGGTGGGAGTTGGGGTCTGGGGCATGATTTGTCCACAACTGTGCTCTACTTAATTGTGCATGTGTGCCATTGTGCCCATCTCCCCTGTCCCCCCAGTCCCTGGTTGTTACCCACCCATTTTTGCAATAAGAAGATAACACTAAATGCAGAATTACTCTTCTCGCATAATTCTGCATAACCTCACAGAATCTTGAGGTATTTCTATGTGATACGCTACACAGAATTACATGAATTACACTCACCCTTACTCTTAAGGTCTTGTTGTACCCCACACATACTGCACATCTTGCAGGAACTTTCTCTGGTTTGCAATAGGCATAACACACTGTAAATAGAAAAAATTATTGCTAGGGAAGACATAACACCGTATTTTGTGCACTCTAGTCATGGGTCCCCAAAGCTTCATTGTGAAGGACGTCATGCCTGCTTTTATATGGTCTGATTTGGCAGTGCAGCTGTTGCCAGACAATTATATGAGTATCACCAGGACAGGGGTTTTGGCTTCGTCTACATGTTGGGAGCCAGGATTACATGTTTTAAGGGAAGCAGTTGTGTGCTTCCACAAAAAAATTCTTGCTGTCCACACAGCTGTTATCATGTTATTTGTTATGATGCCTGAGCATGAACTTTTAGGCAGGGGTGGTTCCTGCTTTAGGGCGTTGGGGCGTTGCCCCACTCATATGATGCCCCACCCCTGACCCCCATTAAATGTGAATATGTGAATAAATAAATAAACTTAAACTTTGAAAGTTTAGATCGCGCCCATGACAGTCAGCCTTCAGCAGCAGTCTGGTTTCTGTCAGCAGCTCTGAAAGGGGGTGGGGCTTAAACAATATGATAGACACAACCCATGCTAGTGTTGCATAGCACCTAGGCCCACAAAGTCCGCATGTCGGTTTGGGCGGCTGCCTTTCTCCTGCCAGACCGACATGAGCACTAGAGGCCTCTCTCTACCTGTACATTAGTTAGTGGGGGATTTATCAAACCCGCAATCCCCGGTCTCCTAATGAGCGGAAAGTTTGCCTGCTCAAGCCAATCCTGGGGCTGCTCTCATGCTGTGTAAAAGCAAGGGAGCAGCGTCTGGATTGGCTGAGAAAAGTGGTTGTTTGGCCTAGTCTAGGCCTCTTGTGCAGTGTGTGCACAGGAGACTGTGCAGGGGTCTGTCCACAGAGCATGACCAGACACTGTAATGACTTATTGTGAAGCCATGCCGTGATTGGACATTTCTGCCATTGCTAAGGACTTCATAGATTACTTTCTTAAATGGAAATAAGGACAACATGGTCCACTTGCTCAATACAGTACGGGCTATCTACTACAAAGACATCCTGCCTTGAAAACAATGTAATGTTTATGTAACTGTGACATTGTACAGTTATTACATACATTTGTCTATGTCAAAACAGATTCAGACTTTAAATTAACTTTTTTTCTAAATACAACACAAACATAGTGTCACAAGTGATTGTTGAAACATTTATGTGAATTTATTCTGATGCAGCGCAAAGAATAAACTCCAGTGAATTCATGAAGAAGATAGTTAATCTATAGTTTCTGAGCGTCTTATTTTTGGACATGTTTAATGAATCTCTCCCTCAAGGGCCTTTCAATTCTTTGAAACACTTGAAGAGCTAAACAACGCAAGCTTACTCCTTAACTCTATCAGAGGCAAAAATCAATCTTCCCTCATAAGCACATTTCCGCCAAACACCAGCAACTTATAAATGGGTCTAAAAATGTGCCAGTTCTAAAGGGAAGACAATTCATTTGTTTGACAGAACCTTCCATGTGCACAACCTCCTTCATCAGTTCGCGTCTCTCTGCAGCTGCAAGCCATTCCTCCTTCCTCAATGCACCCTCATAGCAATCTACAAGGTCACTCACACTGGCTACAACATCCTCAGTCTCCAGTGTGTCTTCTCCGTGGATCTCCCAAGCAACCTAGAGAAACTGTTGAGACAAAGAGACATTTTTTGACCCAGAACATATTCCACAATGTGTTTGTAGTCAGTGCTTAATTAGTTAAAAAAAAAAATAGGTGCCAGGGCTTTCTGAGGAGGCCACTGCAGCTTGCACCACACATTACACTGCCATGCTGCCAATGATAGTAACAGCAGAACTACTCCTGTGTGATAATCGGGATAGGGCCCACAAAGCTATAGGAATGGCTGCCCTGGGTAGCAGGTAATAGTCATTTTTAATGTATATTGGATTAATTATTGACTGCTGTTGTAGTCATTTCAGACAGTGCCACCTAGTGGCAAACGGCAAGAAGCACCGGTGTTGGCAATTAAGTGCCAGTGCCGAGCACCGGAAACCACATTCTCAAATTAAGCACTGTTTGTAGTCTTGTGGCCTAGCTGCCAATCAGGGCAGTCTTGTGGAGCAGTTGAACGCACCCCTTTGATCAGTACCTCAAAGGCTCGTATTGCGTCTCGAGGGTGACCCTTCTTTCCCATACACATATACGGATGTACTTCGTACCCCACACAGCAGTTAATGCCTCTCATTTTATGACAGAATAATACCTCTCAGAGTCCGTCAAAGAGCGTGATGCAAAACCCTGGATACCGAGACAACACCGCACCTATAACTTTGGCACGGGCATCGTAGCAGCTCTAGGACGTAATCCTGCCACCAAAATTTAAGGAAGAAAGGTAGACAGACTCGAGCAGTTGAACATAAGTGTACTTTAATGGGAACACGCCAACCATGGTTATTACACGCACCCAAGCACCATTCTTCAAGTGTCTAGAATGCCAAACCCTCTTCAAGCCCGCACGGACTGTGGAACATAGGTCCTAATCTATACCCCATGACTCCATTAAGGCATCACACAGACACTGCAGCGCCACGTGGACCTTCATAGGGACCTTGATTCTGATTCTCTTTAATCACAGGACACAAGCGCAGAGCGGAGAGAGTCAGTGGTATGCTTTTTCCCCCCATAGTTTCATATAGTGCGAACCTGACCCGAAGGTATCAGGTATCGGAGCGCTTTACATGAGCACCAGTTACTTTACACAGGGACACATTCATTTTTGTTAGGCACGGGGAGATGTAGGGGCATATCATCAAGGAGGCGATATAAAATTATCCCCGCTTTTGCATCGGTTTTCGGACGAAAAGCAGCGATAATTTTATCGCCTTATCAGCAAGGTCAATCTATCGCGTGAATCCTTGCATTAGCTCCCTTTCCCGTAACACCCACCTTTGCATCTCTAATGAGATGCAAAGTGGGCGTTCCGTCCCAAAATAACTGGAGAAATGTCGCTAACCGACATTTCTCCAATTATCAATCAATCAATCATAGAATTTGTAGAGCGCACTGCTTACCTGCAAGGGTCTCAAGGTGCTGGGGAAAAAAGGGGGGGGGGGGGGGTGCCGCTACTGGTCGAACAGCCAGGTATTGAGTAGACTCCTGAAGGTCAGTAGGTCTTGGGTCTGTCGTAGGCTGAGTGGGGGGGGTGTTCCAGGTCTTGGCGGCGAGGTGGGAGAAGGATCTGCCGCCGGTGGTTGTTCTTCGGATGCGCAGGACGGTGGCGAGGGAGTGCGGAGCTGGCGGTTAGGGACGTAGAAGTGGAGTCATCTGTTGAGGTAGGCTGGGCCGGTCTTGTGCAGTGCCTTGTGTGCGTGGATGAGGAGTTTGAAGGAGATTCTCCTTTCGACGGGGAGCCAGTGCAGGCTTCTCAGGTGGGGGGTGATGTGGCGTGGTACGTCGAGGATGAGGCGTGCAGAGGCATTTTGAATTTGTTGCAGTCGTTTGATGAGCTTGGCCAGGGCTCCCGCATAGAGGGCGTTTCCATAGCCGAGTCTGCTGCTGATGAGGGCCTGGGTGACTGTTCTTCTTGTATCTGTTGGGATCCACCTGTAGATACTGCAGAGCATGCGGAGGGTGTTGAAGCAGGAGGAGGACTTGCTTGGTCATGGAGAACGTTGAGTCGAGGATGACTCCCAGGTTGCGTGCATGGTCGGTGGGTGCCGGGGCTGCCCCCAGTGCTGTTGGCCGCCAGGAGTCATCCCAGGCTGATGGGTTGGAGCAGAGGATGAGGACCTCCATCTTGTCCGTGTTCAGCTTTAGTCGGCTGCTCTTCATCCAGTCGGCGACGGCCTTCATTCCTTCGTGGAGGTTGGGCTTGGCAGTGAGGGGGTCCTTGGTGAGGGAGAGGATCAGTTGAGTGTCGTCAGCATAGGAGATTATGTTGAGGTCGTGCTGTCGGGCGATGCGTGCGAGCGGGGCCATGTAAATGTTGAACAGTGTCGGGCTGAGGGAAGAACCCTGGGGTACACCACAGATGATCTCGGAGGCTTCGGATCGGAATGGGCGGAGGCGGACTCTCTGGGTTCTGCCATAGAGGAAGGTGGTAGTCCATTCCAGGGCCTTGTCTGGGATCCCTGCGTCATGGAGGCGTGCGCGTACGGTACGGTGGCAGACCGTGTTGAAGGCAGCGGAGAGGTCCAGTAGGATGAGAGCTGCGGTCTTGCCGTTGTCCATCAGGGTCCTGATGTCGTCGGTGGCCGCGATGAGGGCAGTCTCTGTGCTGTGGTTGCTGCGGAACCCTGACTGGGATGGGTCCAGGATGCTGTTTTCTTCGAGGTATCGGGTTAGCTGTCTGTTGACGATCTTCTCAATGACCTTGGCTGGGAACGGGAGCAGGGAGATGGGCTGGAAGTTCTTGAGGTCCCTCGGGTCGGCCTAGGGTTTTTTGAGTAGGGTGTTGATCTCGGCGTGCTTCCAGCTCTCTGGGAACGTCGTGGTCTCGAAGGAAAGGTTGATGAAGTTTCGCAGGTGGGGAGCGATGGAGCTGCTGGCTTTGTTGAAGATGTGGTGCGGGAAAGGGTCTGACGGGGATCCGGAGTGGATTGTGCTCATGGTCTCGATGGTGTCATCGATGTTCACGTTGGTCCATGCTGTTAGGGGGTCGTGGTCGATGGTGGGAGGCAAATCCAGTGTGTCGGTGTCTGTTGGGACTGTCCGGGTGTTGAAGCTGTCGTGGATGACGGCGATCTTGTGGTGGAAGAAGGTGGCGAGGGAGTGACACAGGGCTTGCGAAGGTGGGATGTCGTTGGTGTTGGAGCTGGGGTTGGAGAGTTTCTTCACGATGTTGAAGAGCTCCTTGCTGTTGTGTGCGTTGTTGTCTTTGAAGGAGATCCTCTTGGCAGACCTGATGAGGTGATGGTGGTTGTGGACGGCGTCTTTGTGGGCTGTGTGGCTGTCCGGTGTCTTTTCGCTGTGCCATTTTTTTCTCTAGTTTCCGGCAGGTACGCTTGGCTGCTAGGAGTTCCGGGGTGAACCAGTTGGCTCTCTTTCTGGTGTCTCTGTAGGTGGATTTTTTCAGCGGGGCGAGGGTGTTGGCGCAGTCGTCTATCCATCGTCTGAGGTTTTGGGCAGCGTCGTCGGTGTTGGAGTGGTCGGTGGGTGGGCTGAGAGCGAGGTTTGGCTGTAGTTGGTCTTCAGTGACTTTATTCCAACAGCGGCGTGGGATCTGTTGGGTGCGGTGGTGTGTGGTGGGTTTCTGGAAGGTGAAGTGGCTGCAGCGGTGGTCAGTCCAGGGGAGCTCGGTGGTGTGGCTGAAGGAGATGTGGGAGCTTGAGGAGAAGATGGGGTCTAGCGTGTGGCTGGCGGAATGGGTCAGCGTTTTGACGAGCTGTCTTAGTCCGAGGATGGCGAGGTTGTCGATCAGAGTGGTGGAGTTGCTGTCATTGTTGTCCTCCAGGTGAAAATTCAGGTCTCTGAGGAGGATGTAGTCGGTGGAGGTCAGGGTGTGCGCGCTGATGAAGTCGGCGATGGAGTCGCTGAACTGGGGTCAGGGTCCGGAAGGTCTGTAGACGAGGGTGCCTCTAAGGGTGGTGTTGGGGTCTGTGTGGATCTGGAAGTGCAAGTGTTCAGCGGTGTAGAGAGTGTTGTCGGTGCTGGTCGAGACCCTGATGGTGTTCTTGTGGACGATGGCGATTCCTCCTCCTACTCTGTTGGTCCTGTCTCTGCGGGTGATCTTATAGTCATCTGGGATGGCTATGGCGATGTCGGGTGCGGAGGAGTCGTTCATCCAGGTCTCTGTCAGGAAGGCGACGTCCGGTGATGATGTGTCGAGCAGGTCCCAGAGCTCAACGGCGTGTTTGCGTGCGGAGCGGGTGTTCAGTAGGATGCATCGGAGGTGGTTGAGGTCTTTCTTGGCGGGTGCTTCGACGGCTCTGAGGCTGGTGTAGCTGCAGTTCCTGCAGGTGAAGGGACCATGGGTGCGTTTCGGGGCGGCCTTGAAGCAGGTGTTGGTCCGTCCAAGGTTGAGTGCGTGGAGTGTGCTGGCATCGTAGCAGTGGCGGTCGTCATGGTGGGCGCGGGGGTGCGAGGACCAGGGGTTCTGGCGCTGGGCGCTGTCCAGGTGTGGACGGGCGCAGACGGGCTTGCCTTAGGCGCGCCTTCGGCACGCCAGAGGCGCGTGCGCTGCACGGCAGCTCAGCTGCTGCCATATTTGGGGAGGTGGGAGGGAGGAGCAGCTGGGAGGCGGGAGGCAGGGGCAGCAGTGAATGGTCAGTGAGGGGGGCGGGGCCGCAGGGGACGCAGCGGCGGGAATCGGGAGTGGCGAGGTTGCCGGGGGCAACAGGGCAATAGTCAGGGCAGAGAAGGTAACGGGGCACGGACGGCAAAAAACGGGGTACAGAAGGCAAAAAAACGGGGCACAGAAGGCAAAAACGGGGCACAAAAGGCAAACGGGGCACAGAGAGAGCAGGCAGAGGGGGAGCTTACCAGCAGCAACAGCGGGCAGGATAACACAGGCGGAGCTGTGTAGTGGGGGAGCGACCTACCTGGCAAGGTCAAAGGTCGCTCTCCTCACAGCGCAGCTGCTGCCACATATGGGGAGGTGGGAGGGAGGAGCAGCAGGGGAGGAGGGAGGCAGGGGCAGCAGCGAATGGTCAGTGAGGGGGGGGCGGGGCCGCAGGGGACGCAGCGGCGGGAATCGGGAGTGGTGAGGTTGCTGGGGGCAACCGAGAAAGAGTCAGGGCACAGAAGGTAACGGGGCACAGAAGGCAAAAAACGGGGCACAGAAGGCAAAAAAAACAGGGCACAGAAGGCAAAAAAACCGGGCACAGAAGGCAAAAAGTGGGGCACAGAAGGCAAAAAGTGGGGCACAGAAGGCAAAGAGCGGGGCACAGAAGGCAAAAAACGGGGCACAGAAGGCAAAAAAACGGGGCACAGAAGGCAAAAAACGGGGCACAGAAGACAAAAGCGGGGCACAGAAGGCAAAAACAGGGCACGGAGAGCAGGCAGAGGGGAAGCTTACCAGCAGCAGCAGCAGCGGGCAGGATAACACAGGCTGAGCTGTGTAGTGGGGGAGCGACTTAATTGGCAAGGTCAAATGGGCTCGCTAACAGGCATAGTGATAAGAAAAGTAGCGCTAACCTTGGTTATCGCTACTTTCCTTACGCCTGCTTTTAGTTTGACTTAGCCATTATATCCAATGTAAGGTGGATATCATGGCTAAGTCTGCCCTGCCCTATCAACAAGCTATCGCCGAACTTTGTGAGATTATCGCTGAATTTCCAGCGATAATATCACATTTGGCAGTTAGCGCTTGGAATTTTATCGCTTTTCAGATAAGCGTTGCTAATAGCACGCTATCTCAGCGATAAAATTTCACATTACCAGGCGATAATTATCCTAGCGCTAAGTGCGCTTAGCGATAATTATCGCTGGTCTTTGGTGATATGCCCCTAAGTGATTTGCCCAGAATCAAAGGATGTTGAGCGTCATTGCCGAGACGTGGTTCCCCAGATCTAAGATCGACCGCCCTAGCCCATTCTGCCACATCCTCTCCCCTGAGGGAGAAACAAGACACATCTCTGTGCACTAGCAGCCATATTTTTACGCTGGCAGTGGACTCCTAAAAGCATACTTCTGTATAAAGGACATTCTGATTTCAAATTGATCAGTTTGGAGGCAGTATTAATTATTCCCACACACTAAGGCGAGAGAAATGGTCCTAAGGTCAATTCTCTCAAATGTAAATATTAGATTTAACCATGGCATCTGTAAGAGCTGTCAAATTAACATCTGGCAGTGGTCAGTGCTGCATCCAGTTCCAAAAAAGTCTGCTATTAATTTCAGAATTTTCCTCTTGTCAATGATTAGAATTCTATTACATTAAAAATTATCCAGGACCTAATGATTATTTTTTTTCAATAGATTTCTTGTGTATAAAAAAAAAGAAAAGCCTGTAGGCTGGGCTACTTTTCTCATTCGCAGCCCTTCAAACCTACCTCTTCCTTAAGACAAGATTATGTAAGTATCACATAACAAGATCAACTTGTTTTTATATACTTTTTAGCTAACAGTATTGTAGTCTCTGACCACTTTAATTAACAGACAGTGTACATTTTGAAAAACATTTGCATTAAGGTCAATGTATTCTAATCCAAACCACCGGCCTGCAGATTGCACCCAGATCCCTGCAGAAAGTGTATACATCTAGCTTGATAACAAATGTTTTCCTATAGGTAGTCAGCGTCACCTCTATTATTCCTGAACACAGAGGTGACTTCTAAGCATACACAAATAATTATTCCATTCTCGCTGCTATGTAATGAATAACTACTATCCGATTCTTTCATAACCTATCACTAAACTCATTATGGTTAAAATGCTGAACGCTGGTCAATTCCCAGCTAACATGGGAAATCAGTAGGGCACTGTAACCCTGCAACAATTGAGTTTTGAGTACTTCATATTTGTTTATTTATTTATTTGTGGTTTGCTGCTTTATGGTTTTTATATGTAATGTTTTGCCAAAGGGAAACTGGTTCACGGACCCAATATCTTGCAGGAATTGTGAAACTGGATGTGTGTCATGGTTGCATGCACCACACTAGTAATATTTGCCACATGACTTTGCAATTTTTTGGGAAATATATTGAGCCGTTATCTTACATGTCTTTTTATTTTTCTGTTAAACCTCCACAGCATCCCACTAACAATGGGATCGGGATATGTTAGAAATTGGGCTACTGGCTGACTGGGGTGTGAGCCCTGGTCAAGCAGCAACCACAATCCTAGTCAGGGTAAGGCACAAGCAAACCCCAAATTAACCTGTACTCACCCTCTGGTAGCTTGGCACAGAGCAGTCAGGCTTAACTTGAAGGCAATGTGTAAAGTACTTGTACATCACTTAAAACAGTAAAACAGTGAAAACACCACACATAAAGATCCCACACAAGGTTTAGAAAAGTAGAGTGAGTTGTAATGAATAGAACAAGACCAAAATAACAAAAATCTAATCAGTAAAACCGGAGATATTCAATGGTAACGTTTTACCTTGAAATAACACCAAAAAGCACAAAGCGCCAACAAGGGATATCTGTTTGCGCCGGACCGGGACAAAGTCACAAGTTCAGGCGGACTGCGATAGAGCATGGGCCGGCTACAGGGACCCAGTTAGGCTTGCTGAACACAATACCTTAGATGCTGCTTGCAGAGCGTTGCATGGATCTGGGTAATAGAAGCGCAGCCGAAGTGATGCATCAGTTCAGAGATGCAGCAAGGCTACAGAGCAAGGTTCTGTTGTGTCAAAGATCCTATTGATGGGGCTTGCAATGCAAAGTCCTGGCATCGGGGATGTGGCACGCAGCTGACACTGCGTCAGTTCCGACAAGTTGCTAGGCTGTTGAGGCTGCCGTCGATGAGATATGCAAGGACCTGGGCCAGAGATGTGCCTCGCTTTCGATAAGGCGTCAGTTCTGAGGACTGCGTGGGCAATGCGGGTCTTCTGCACTGGGTCCAAACCACACAGCAGCAGTGATGCATCAGTTCTGCTCGAGGATGCATTGCTCAGCTGAGGAGATGTGTCAGTTCTGCTCAGGCATGCACCACTAAGCAGAAAAGATGTATTGGTTCCACTGGTAAGCATCTTAGGCCCACTTCTGAGGGTTCAGGGCTGGGGTTGCACCACTTGGTAGGGTAGACTCACAGAAGGCAGAGTCTAGGTGCAGGTGCAAGGTTGTTGGAAGCCTGCTATGTCCCTGAGGCTTCAGATCAGGAGGACAGCCAATTTGTCCTTGGAGTTGCTCGAGATTCTGGGTTCTTGAGATGCAGGTTCAGTCCTTCTCACCCAGGCAAGTGGGCAGCAGGCAGCAGGTCAGCACAGCTGCAGGAGTACAGCAGAGTAGCAGTCCAGCAGAGCTGCAGTCCTTTCAGCAGCACAGAACTCCTTCGTCATGGCATAGTATCCACAGGTCCAGAAGTGTACTGAAGTGGTAGTGTCTGAATTTCTTTCTTTTATTTTATACAGAGTTGAAATGGGGAGAACCTTCTAGAGGTATGCTTTTGAAGTGCATAAATGCTCTGTCTTACCTGCCCTGGATTCAACTACAGGGAGTATGCAGCTCTTTGTGTGGAGACAGGTGCTGGAGCGGGGAATGCAAATTTTTGTATACCCCCCCTATTCTGCATGTTTATACTAATTAGATTAATTAATTAATTATAGTCGAACTAATGGATTGATGTGGAAGTTACTAATCAACCTTATTAATGATTGAAATACACGTGGGATTGCTTTGCATGACTTTATTAATTTGTAAACTAAATTATGTACGCATACTAATGATAAAAAGAATCAACAAAAAGAATCACAGAACCTCCCCCAAATATTTTTAGTCGGTAATAACTCCCACAAATAATTGGTTAGTGCCTCATTCAATCACAGGGACATAGAAAAATACATTTTTAAACAATTTTATTTTTATATAAGCAAAAATATAAAAATGGAGTCAGTGCAATAAACATAATTTCTAATTTTTGTTGCACTAACAAAAAGCCAAGTAATGCCCACAAAGAACAATATTTTAACCAAAATGCATTTACAAGTACATACAGATAACACACAATAAATTCAATATATTACAATACTACACATGAGACCTATACAAAAAACAACATGAAGACAAGCCACCTAAAAAGAAAACAGAAACAAATCTCAATAGTAGTACAAATTGATAATTAGAACACCACAAGCGCCGACGCGCGTTTCGGAGTGGACCACAAAGTCCACTAATTCCTTCGTCAGGGCGCATAAATAGATAAATGGAACAGAGATCAATTTGCTCATCAATGGGGTCTTTTTAGTGCATTAAGACTCCGTGGAGAAAAGGGCTTAAAAACGGGGCTTCTTGGCAACCCAGAGCGTGCTCAAAACGAACTCTGTGAAAGAAATGAATGAGGCAAACAATAAGTCGATGTATAGCAATTAAAAACACAGTAATCTATTTCTATGGGAGCAAACCATCACCAAGTAGAGAGCCAGGGTTGACAAATAGAAAATACACACCGAAAAACTGTGAAGAAAAAGTATTTGCAACATGAGGATTACTGCCAGACCAAGAGATATACCCAAGTGTTGAAAAATAAAGACAAAATACAAAGGGTGTACAGTGACTTAAATAAAAACCCTGAAGATAAAAAAGTAGAATGATAACAGGATCAGCACATAATTACCTACTGAGTGAGGGAGTAGCTATCAGAATTCCAATGGACCAATAAGCAAAACCAAAAAGTAATGAAGCCAATACGAGCGATACTCCTGGGGGACAGCTTCGCTACAAGAATAGGTAAACCAATTAAAGTGAATTAGTTATAAGTAACTGGATAGCGTAGGTACTGAAAGAGAACCTACAATTTACACAGGAATGGTATAGGACAATGGCAGACCCTAGATAAGGTAAAGGGAAGCCTATTCAAAGCGGAACAGGCGACGTAAATATTATCTAAACAAATAACTATGTGGGCAGATGTAGGAACCGGGCCATGCAAAGAATCAGAAAAATATGAATAGCTTACTCAAAGATAGTGTGGAATGAAGTGGAATATGCGCGAAGGTCGTCACTTGGGCAAGATTAGAAGAATCCAAAATTGAGCAGTTGCCCCCCAAACTGATAAGTTACGGGCATGAGACTCCTGCGGGAATAATTAGGAAACTGAATAGAGAACTTAAAATGTGTGAGAAAATGAAACAGATCCCGGATAAAAATAAAGCTTACTTGTAGTTGGATATAGAATAGGCTTAGTACCAAGGTAAACGCTAAATCGTCATCGCCTCAGAAATGAGGTCAGTAGCGTACAGGTGCCCACCAATCTAAAGAAAAAATATAAAAAATAGATAAATGAAGTGAAACCTGAAACCCGGACTGCCCCAGATAAGGAAATCGCGCTCGTAAACTTACTGGTGGGTGGTACGCGGTGTGGAACCTGAACGGAATAACGGCCCGATTCTAGGGAGGTAAACGTTGTAGCAGGATTTAAATCCCTGATTCAATAGCCTACACCTGAAGACCCACGTGGGGGACATGAGCGATCCAACATCTAGAGAGTAGGAGATAGGCCGCCATCTTAGGAGTATGCGAGAACGGCGACCCGATCTATCGTATCTCCGAAGTGGGGACTAACGCATAAAGTGTAATATTGTGAAAGTAGCGATGGAGTAAAAAACATACATAATAGAAATACCAAGGGGACCAAGAAAACTAAAACAAAGTGAAAAATATATGAAAATAAAAAATAGAGATAAAAATAAAGAACAGACTATGGAAAAAGGGACGAATGATCCATGATACACAAGGGGCAGATGAAATCTACTATGACATGGGCTATGGGAATAGTAGAAAATATATGAATATGGAAAAAAGTATATATACAAATATAGAAAGACCAAGCACTGAAACCTGGAATGAGAGGGAGAAAACTTCTCTCATACTGTACAATAAAGGCCAAAGAGGTACATAAAAAATAAAAAATAAAAAACTAAAAAACTAGGAAAGCTCACCTGCAGTAATAAGGAATGCACCCAGAGAGTTCATAGTAAAGCATTCTGCCAAGGACAGTATTCATTGAGTCCAATGATGGCAGTACGCAGAGTGAAAATCCAAAATACTTCTCTCTTACCTCTGAGTCCATTGATATTTTTGTCACTCGGAGTGTGTACTTTTTCAAGTATCGTCCATCTGAGTTCATTATCCGCATGCCGGTGATCTAACCAATGTTGGACGAGAGGAGCCCCTCTTCGTTTGTTTTTAATCGCCGACTTGTGTTCACTGAAGCGGATTCTGAATTCTCTGCCAGTTTCCCCCACATATCCCTTATTACAGGGACAAAGAATGAGGTAGATGACGTTGGCAGATCTGCAATTGGTCATCTCTTTGAGTTGGAAAGTATGTTTTTCCCATATTAGTTCAGATGATACAATGGCAGAGCTGCAGGCATGGCAATTCCCACATTTGTGGTTGCCTAACACGGGGTTGCTGCCAGTAATGGATTTCTGATTGATGGATTTGGTGTTCTCAAGTCTGGATTTAACCAGGAAATTACGTAGATTTCTGTTTCTCCGAAAGGCAAACAAAGGTCTGGGTAAGGAGGTAATCTGCTGACCTGAATTAAGTATATGCCATTGCGAGCAGATAATCTGTCGTAGTTTGTTATTTATGGTTGAATGTCTAGTGACACAAACCAATTTCTTTAGATCATTGGTGGGTTTATCCAAAAAGAGAGCATCTCTGTTGTAATACTTTGCTCTTTTATAAGAATCTCGCACCAATCTACGGGGGTAGCCACGAATAAGTAGTTTTGTGCGGAGTTCCTCCGCATGGCACTCAAAGTTACTGAGGTTGGTACAATTTCTGCGTAGTCTCAAGAATTGGCTGAAAGGGATACTGTCTCGTTGACTACGAGGATGGAAACTTTGATATTGAAGGAGAGTGTTCCTGGCCGTGGGCTTGGTGTACAGGGATACCTCAATGATACCATTCGCCACATGGATCCATATATCCAGAAATTCAATCATGGTCTTGCTGATGTTAGGACTAAATTTAAGGTTGGGGTCACATAAGTTCAACCATAAAATAAATTCAGTTAGATCTTCTTCTGGTCCCTTCCATATAAAGAAAATATCATCTATATATCGATGCCAGTGGGTGATGTTTTCGGAGAATGGTGCCACTTCATTGAAAACAAAACGAGTTTCGAAGCACCCCATATAGATGTTAGCAACATTTGGGGCACAGGCAGCCCCCATGCTGACTCCTTGGATTTGCTTGTAAATGGATTTGTTGAATTCGAAGTAGTTGTCTTGGAGCACTATACTGAGACATTCCAGAATGAATACTAATGATAGACAATTAGAATATTGCATGATATATGTTGCTTTTGTGATGTACTTGTGATTTGTGCTTTATTCAGTAAGTATACACCGCTTGAGTGTTGCTTTCTGATAGATAAATACACACACATATGGGTATTAGCGAGGGAATAACATTTGATTAGCCATTTCTATGTATTAATTGTGTTTTGTGTTTCTTTTGTTTAAGTTGACCATTTGGGCCTGCCACAAAATGGCTTCCTCCTGTATCTGACGTGACTGACTCCATTACACGAGGTTCTGGGTGAAGCGTGCATGCGTCACCGCTAGCAACAGTGGCCTGGACCTGACCCCAGAAGAACATGTACCCTTCAAGGACGCTCTGGGAAGCCAGCCAGCTACTTTTGAACAAAGGCTGTTTAAGAGAACTGGAACTAACAAGTGTGATGACTATGGACTAAATTTTCGTGTGAACCCAGTAGGATGATTCCTGATCAACCAATCAGCGAAGTCGGAAACCAATATTTGTAACATTTGACAATGATTTTTACTATAAATTATGGTAGAATAGAGAGGTTGGAGGTCGTGCTTTTCCATTTACTGATGATATGCTGACGGAGAGGACGGTGACGCTGCAGGACAGCTGTTATCCTGAATCTTTGATGAACTGAATTAATGCCCAATTTCCTGATGAACTGAACTTTCTAAATTTGACGGGCATAGATTGACGAGACTACTGGATTTGACTTAGAGGACGACAATTAGCCAGAATAGGTAAATATGATGATTGGCGGCTTGAATAAACTAATGATTTAATTTGCATTATTTAGATAAAGATTGAATTGATTAATTACCAAAATGAGTTGGGTTGTTTATTCATAGAAAATGTTTTGACTGTGAATAGGGAATTAGAAATTACCTAAACCAGCAACTAGCAGATCCACCACCAAAATTATGAGAGGAATACCTAAAGTGGAATTTAGGGCCTAATGAGTTACGGAAGGTAATGTAGATGTGTTGCTCATTGGGGTAAAAGAGGTAATTCCTTTCATATCAGCGTTTGGAAGATAATCGCCTCCTGGAAACACAGATTGATGGTGAGTGAATGTTGGTGTTATGGGCCCCACCAGCGGATGTATTGAATACGTGTGTTTGTGATATCATTGGTCTGTGACGGACGGAGGGATTTTGCATTCCACGCTGCAGCAGTTTTTCTGGTAGCAGTATGATGGTTGGTTATTGTTTTGGTTTGGTGAGTATTGTATGTATATAGCTTATTGATTGGTATTGATTTATGTACTAACATTCTATGTTGAGATGCGTTGAGTTTAATGTCGTTAGCACAGCTTCTGGGATGTAGGAAGTAGGAAGTTTGTAACGGTTCCGTAGTAGAACAGAGGTAAGCGCTGCTCTCGGGAAAGACGGAATTGTTGTTGCCCTGTAGGTACACAGGGGAAACGTGTAGCGATTGAAGTTGCACAACGCATTGTCTGGGTTCGATTTGGTAGCATCGTCGTGTGTTGCCATTAGAGACATTTTCTGTGTGAGAGAAGAGTGTATGATAGCGAAGGTTACCTGTGAAATTCTGGTCTTAGGTACCAGGGATCCAACTGGCATTCCGATAACGCTTATCACTGGAAAGGTAATAGGTACTCTCTGAGCTTGTTAGAAGGACAAAGGAGAGGTAAGCGCTGCTTTGTTAACGTATGTCATAATTCTGTAGTAGAACAGACTGTTCGCTGTTCTCGAGAAAGACAGGATTTTGTGTGAATGTACTACATTTTCTAGTGTGAACGTGCGTGAATGTAAAGGCATTCAGGTTAATTGCGAAACTCTGGGTTTATTTCTCAGGAGCATTGGGTCTCCAAATATGTGTCTTAAATACTAGAGAAACAATTAGCTAATGCTTGTTAGAAGGGTAAAGTAGAGGGATGTGCTACTTTATCAACGGAAGTAATGATTCCGTAGTAGGGCTGAGGTAAGCGCTGCTCTCTGGAAAGACGGAATTCTCGTGAGAAAGGTCTTTTGCTATTCTTTGGTTAGCGAAGCGGACAATGGAGATATTTCTATATTGTTACTAACAGAATTGTAGAAATTGAAACAAAAACTTACTGAACGGTTTTGTAAAGGAGGGGTAGACAGGAGCAGAAACAGGAGCTGCCGCAGCGGCTGCTGACGTCAGAACGACCGCGCTGGGATTGGACAGTCGGCCAGAACTGTGAAACGCTCCGGATTGGTGCGTTAGTGTACGCCGCGCTAGGAGTGGAGAAATACAGGGTGATGTAGACGCTCCTTAGTGGTGCGTTAGTGTGAGTCGTTAGTGTGAGTCACGCTGGGATTTGAGGATTGTGACAGTGACGTAGACGCTCCGGATTGGTGCGTTAGTGTGAGTTGCGCTGCGATTGGATAGAATAGCGGTACAGTTGTAAAGAGAGAATAGCGACACACGGAAGACAGGAAAATGTATTACGATCCACCAGAAAAAGAGAAAAAATCTTGGTTTGGAAAGATTAAAAAGTGGTTTAAGAAGGACAAACCGATTATGACAAGGGAAGGACAGTTACTTCCTCCACCGAAAACCCCCGCATCCTTTATGGTTGTGAAATATGGATATCATACCTGTATTTGGTTAGATAATTGGGTAAAATATACAAGGGACGATGGAGTTCTAGCTTTTCCAGAACATGGTTCATTTAATTTGGCTGTTCTAAGAAATTTGAGAGAGAAAATGATGAAATTAGAACCAAGACCTACACCGACACAGTTTGAGGCTTTGACGGAATGGGAAGATGAAATGCATGAACGAGAGAGACAAAGAAATGGTAGAGGATATAGGTACCTGTTTGAAAGACCATACGGACATGAAAATCAAAGTGATCGAATGAGAAGATGGCGGGATGCAAGTATGACTGAGGGTTTGTTCCCTGTAAGAACTGCAGGAGAGAATGAAGGACGAAAGTGTGTAGAAAAAAGGCATAATGTCGAGCCGAGAGGGTACAGAGGGAATGAGTCCGAGGACGATGTTCTAGATGATATGTTCTATAAGAATCCACCACCGTATCGATCAGAACCAGAAACATTAACACCAAGTGCCCCAATGAAAGAAACATTACAAATTATTAAGACAGAACCAATGTCGCAAGAATTAGAGAAAAGTAACTCTATTAGAGAAGCAGAAAATAGAACAAATGGTGAAAATTCAGTAGATTTGGCAAAAACCACATTAGAATTGACAGAGAAAATAATGGAATTGACTAAAAATCTAGAAGCTGTAACAGTTCCAGTGACAATAGGACCAGTAATGCCCATTTTCGAAAAACAAAAAGATAGCGAACATTGCTTAACAGTGCCTTATACAAGCCATAGACAGGTTGAACAGCCACAATTGAGACAAAATGAGAATCCATGGAAACAGACGATGAGTATGATCGAACCATGTGTTTCAAACAATCCATTTATAAGTCAGAATTCCCCTGAAAGGAGTAGAATGACAGTGGAATCATTTTTAGAACCACAAAAGGTTTCAGAACAAGGTAGTATAGAGAAACCAGTAGGACCATCTATGGAAGAACTAAGTGAGTGGTTAAGAAGTTTGCAGAGAAACGACAAAGAATCCCAATCAATTGATGTGGCCAAGTTACGAATGGTATTGGAAGAATTAATAGTAGGGACTATCCCCACAGAAAAACTGAAAAACTACCAGGATGAGGAATTACTATTTTTGTGCAAAAGTGCGACATGGAGAGTGAAAAACCTACATGAGAGGTTAGAAGAAGTAGCAAATGAAATGGGAATAGACATTGAGAAGGTAAAAGCTTTGCAAAAACCATATCGAATTGATTTCACTGAAAAGGATATTGAAAATCTGAACACTACAGGACGGATAGGTCAGATTAAGGACATAATAATTTTATTAAGAAAATGGGGAGATGTGGATAAATGGAGAAGTAGGTGGTATCGAAAACAAGATGATGCCCCAGATAAGACATTTACAGCATTTCCTGTAAGGGAAAAGGAAAAGGTTGTGGCAGAGTACCCTATGAGAGAGATTCCAGGAGGGGGATATGTGCATGTCCCATGGACAAGACAGGATATTTTGTCTTTTACGAATGATTTCCCTCGACTGCGCGAGAAGCCCGTTGAGTGGTACAGGCAAGTAGACAGATTTGTAAAATTGTCTAAAGTATTATGGATAGATCTGAATAGCCTATTTGATATAATAGTACCAGCAGACTTATGGGCAGAGTGCAAGTTGATGATCAACTGACCAACCCAAGAATACCCTAGAGATCCTAAAACAGGAGCTCCAGACCCCGAGGTAATGAAGAAATATGAACAGGTTATGGTATTTTTGAAAAACAAAGTGCCCCCTAAAGAGACAGATTGGGTAAAAATTGACCGAACACATCAAGAAGGTAAAGAGTCAGTACATGCCTATTATGAGAGATTAATACTAGCTTTTAAGCAGTTTAGTGGAGATGAGAATCTGAGTGAAAAGGATTTGAGTCATTTTGTATACAGATTTGTATATGGTTTGCGTCCAGAAATCAGGGAAATGATTAAACAGCATACTGTTGATTGGCAAAATAAGAAAATAGATGAAGTATTAAGACATGCTAAATACTTAAGTGATGAGATTGAGGCAAAACAGCAAAAATTAAAAGAAAAGGCTATGTGGGCACAGGTAAAGGTGGTGAAAGACAGGAAGCTCAATTAGTGGAACAAGCAAGTAACACGGGAACAAGACAAAAATTTGGTTCTGGGAAAGGAAAAGGCAATATAGAAGAGGCTAAAAAGAAGTTCCCATGCCATAATTGCCGTAGGATAGGGCATTGGAAATCCGAGTGAAGATTTCCTCCAAGTACTAATAATGAAAATCCATCATTGAACCCACAGGTGCAGCATGAGGTGAGTGGTCAACTGCAGCAACAGCAGCAGGTTGTTCCCCCACAGAATCAGGTGCCAAAACCGCCTTTCCCACAGAGAAGAAACTCACAGAAGTATAGTAGTGAATCAGGATTCTACAATGAAGAACAGGTAAAGAAGCTGCAGCGCGCTAGCGCTGTTTCACAGTATTGGCTGCAACGCGATGAAAGTGACTCAGAAGAAAGCTATCGACGGTGCCGAAGGGAGGAAGGAGAATGCATACTTGGCGCAACTCTAGAAGTAGACCAGACAGGACCATTTGTAGATGGGAAGGTTAATGATGAAAATATTACTTTCCTAGTCGATACTGGTGCTACTCGATCAACTGTTAGATCAGCTGATATTAAGAATCTTCCTCTCTCGGATGAAACGATCCAAGTAGTTGGTGTATCCAACAGACAGATTAAAACTTACCTTACAGAACCAGTGAAAGTTAGCATAGGGAAATTTTCAGAAATGCACCGCTTTGTCGTGTGCGACACCAGTCCTGTGAATTTATTAGGTAGGGACCTGTTGTGCAAAATGAATTGCACTATTTTCTGTACTCCGGATGGAATAGCTTTTGAAACACCAGATGATGATGTACTGTATAAAATGACCATAGCTAACAGAGAAAATGAGGTTACAGAGACATATGCTGTATTCAACCCTGATGAATTACCTAAAGAATTGAAACAGTCTGTAAAGGCGGAAGTTTGGGTTTTCACTGGAGAAGATGTAGGATTAATGAGAAACGTAGATCCAATAAAAATAACAGTAAAGGAAGGAGTAACATACCCAAATGTCCCGCAATATAAATTGACACCAGAAATAATTGAAGGGGTAACTCCTGTAATAGAGAAAATGATCAGGCAAGGGATCTTGAGAGAAATAATGAGTAGTCCATGTAATTCACCAATAATGGGACTGAAAAAGCCTAGTGGGAAATTCAGAATAGTGCAAGATCTGAGAAAAGTGAATAAAATTGTGGTAACGTGTTGCCCCATTGTACCAAATCCATCAGTGATTTTATATCAGATTCCCCATGATGCAGAATGGTATACAGTGATTGATCTGTGCCATGCTTTCTTTTCCATCCCATTGCACCACGACAGTCAGCAAATTTTTGCATTTCGTTTTGGCGAGCGTATTTTGGCATGGTGCCGAATCCCACAGGGGTATACAGAAAGCCCTTCGATATTTAATCAGCTATTGAAAAAGTATTTGAAGAGTCTAGAAATGCCCGAGAACTCAGTGTTAGTTCAGTACATTGACGACCTTTTGGTGGCGTCGAAAACACGGGAAGCTTGTGAGGTAGACACAATAGCCTTGCTGAATCATTTGGCAGATGGAGGACTTAAAGTGTCACCATCAAAATTACAATTTTGTATAAAGGAAGTACAGTATTTAGGACATAACATTGAGAAAGGACTAAGAAAAATAACAATAGACAGAATCAGAATTATAAAAGGAATGAGAGCTCCCATGACACAAAGAGAGGTGAGAATGTTTTTGGGAATGGTTGGATACTTTCGTCAGTGGATTGGCAACTTCTCCTTGATGGCAAAACCTTTGGTACGACTGACGAGAAGTAATGTGAAAGACCCCATTGATTTAAGCAAGGAGGAATTGGCAGCATTTAGAAATTGAGGGATGGTTTGTGTGAAGCACCTGCATTAGGTATGCCTGACTATGAGAAAGAATTTGAGTTGTATTGCAGTGAGAGAAATGGATGTGCACTCTCTGTGTTGATACAGAAGCATGGAAAAATGAGGAGACCAATTGCATATTTTTCATCAATGCTTGATCCAGTAGCCATAGCTTTACCTGGATGTTTGAAAGCGGTAGCTGCAACATGCCGAAGTTTGGAGCAGGGTGAAGGGATTGTGATGGGGTATCCATTGAAAGTGTTTGTACCTCATGATGTGGCGATTCTGTTGACAAGGAGTCGTACTCAATATATGACACACAGTCGGCTGACTAAGTATGAAAAGGTCATATTAGGTGCAACTAATGTGAGTCTTGTGAGATGTTTAAATGTGAATCCTGCAACATTATTGCCTGATGCTGAGAATGTGGAAGTAAGGGATGAAGCAGATCATGATTGTCTGGATGTACTTGATTTCTGTACAAAACCACGACCAGATATAAAAGATGTACCTTCACCGGAGAGTGATTTTGTGATGTTCGTTGATGGGTCTTGTTTGAGAACAGATGAAGGAGTGCTGAGTGCAGCATATGCAGTGTTCATGGTCGCAGCAGTAATGGAAGCATCCTATCTGAAAGGAGTGAAATCAGCACAAGTAGCAGAGCTTGTGGCCCTGACTAGAGCATGTAAAATTGGAAAAAGTGTGAGGGTGACTGTGATAACTGACAGCCAGTATGGCTTTGGAGTTGTCCATGATTTCGGCCAATTATGGCTACAAAGAGGTTTCCTAACCTCAAGTGGAACTCCAATTAAGAATGCTGAAGTGGTCGGAAAGTTGCTTGAGGCGATACAGCTGCCTAGACAATTGGCTGTTGTGAAATGTGCTGCTCATAGTCAAGGTGGTGACTATATCACCACAGGTAATCGATATGCAAATGATATGGCACAGTATTGTGCACGCAATCAGAATTCAGTCAATCGGGCTAAGGAAAGAGAAATGTCTTCTTGCTCATTGATGTTTACTAACATTGTAGGAACTTGGGAAGACGTAAGACAGTTGCAAGAAGAGGCAGGAGACGAGGAAACAAAACAGTGGATAAAAGCAGGATGTGCACCAAGAGAAAATGATCATGTGTGGGTCTATCGAGATGGAAGACCAGCTATGCCTGATAGCATGATGTCTACCATGGCACGGATGTATCATGGCCAGGGACACATAGGGAGAGATGCTATGATCAGGTCATTTAAGCAGACCTGGTACAGTGCAAAATTCAGACTTGTAGCAGAAAGTTTTTGCCAAAGATGCCTAATATGTCAGCAATACAATCCTGGGAGAAAGACAGAAGTGAGTCTGGGAACAATAGGTCGAGAAGGAGGGCCTTTTACCAGAATGCAAATAGATTTCATTGAGATGCCTCCCTATAACAGACTGAGGTATGTTTTGGTTATGGTCTGCCTATTCTCTAGGTGGGTGGAAGCATTTCCAACAAGGAGAAATGATGTGATGACAGTAGCCAAGCTACTGCTGAGAGAGTTCATCCCTAGGTTCGGGTTCCCAGTGACAATTGAGTCAGACCGAGGAGGACATTTTCATAAGGAAATTGTAAAATTAATCTGTGAAGCATTGAATGTACAACAGAAACTGCATTGTGCCTACCGACCAGAGGCTTCTGGTGTGGTTGAACAAATGAATGGTACCATCAAAAATAGAATAGGGAAAATGTGTTTGGCCAAAGGTATGAAATGGCCTGATGTCTTGCCACTGGTACTCATGACTATTAGATCAATACCAGACAGAACTACAGGGTTAAGTCCTCATGAAATCATCATGGGACGTGCCATGCGACACATGTTTATACCAGTCAACAAGCTGATGACTATAACTGATGACATGGTGTTGGAATACTGTAAAAGCCTGGCTGATGCAGTTCATTCTGTGTTTCATCAGGTTGGAGCGGATGCCACCACCCTTGAAAAGAAGCCAGCCCATGATCTGAGCCCAGGAGACTGGGTAAGGATAAAGGTCCACAGAAGAAGAAATTGTTTGGTTCCAAGGTGGGGAAAGCCAAGACAAGTCATTCTGACCACAACAACAGCTGTGAAGTGTGCTGGTCTGAAGAACTGGGTCCCTGCAAGTCATACATTGAGAATTCCAAATCCAGTGGATAGCACAGAAAAGGAATATTTTGATGAATCAGAATCAAGTACTGAGTCAGATGACGAAGAGTTAAAAACAAAAGAAAACTCTGAAAGGGGGGAAACAGAACCAAGTCTAACTTTAGTCCCCAGAAGCAGCTCTCTGAGAAGAAGTTGCAGATTTCTGATACCAGTTTAGATTCTGGAAACGAACAGGAAACGCAAGGTTCCAGAAAAGAACACAAAAAGAAAAGAGAAAAAGATAATGAAGAAACAATAAAAGAGATTCGTGAAAAGGAGGTACCGGATGAAAGTCTGAGAGAAATTCCACCTGAAATAACCAATTTAAGTGAACAAGGGACAGGTACAGAGAGAGAGGGACAGATTTCTGCGGAAGACCCCCGAGGAGGTGTAGGGAACTGCAACATCCAGTTAGGTGAAGGGACAAGTAGCCAGCAGGAAGATTGCGTGTTGGAGACCCGAGGAGGGACAGAAGTAGGGAAAACAAAACAAGTGGTGGAAAAGGAAATTGTTGAAAAGAAAAAGCAAGTTGAAACAGAGTCTGGAGAAAGCGAAAATGAAATACCTGAAGGTCGAGTTCTGAGAAAGAGAGCTTGGAGGAATGAAAAGAACGACAAAGGAAGTAAGGTAAAAAGAGTTGCAAAAGATGACGTTTGGCCGAATAAAATAAAGAAACTGAGATATCGGCAGACACGAGTGAATTCGCCAAGAGCTGAACAAGTGAATGAAGTGACAAATCAAGAAAAATCAAAAGAAGAAGAAACAATTGAGAGTAAAGAAAGTAAAAGAACAAGGAAACCTAACCAGAGGTATAAGTCACCGGAATGGACGTACGTGGCTCTGGGAGAAAGTCAAGGAAATCCAGAGGAGGCTGTACTGAAAGTGGTTGAAGAAGAGGAAGAATCAGAAATCCTGAGAGTTATCTTGTCCGACATCGGGGAAGAAGAAACGGAAGTTCAGGAAATTCTGTATTTGGATGACGAAAGGAAAGTGAAAAATTACGAGATGCCAAACTGAATAGGTTCTGAAAACTGTTGATGGAGAAATAATAAATTAAGTCAAAAGATAGATACTGGTAGAACCAAGTAGGAGCTTAGAGCTCTGGGTTAGAAAACTAGTTGTGAAGTAGAAGAGGCTAAGTCAAAAGACACGGTCTATTTCAACAAAGATGGCTAACATAGATAGTAGCAAAGGTAGATGTACCTTCATGAAAAGATGGTGTAAAATGTGTTGTTGTTGTACAGGATTATTAATGCTTCTATGGAGCATACTTGCTCTTCTAATTTCTTTTAAGGTTACCATAGACACATTAGAAGGACATACTGAAAACGTAACTAACATAGGGAAGGTTCCAAAGGTAGTTCCAACTAGAATAGATAATAATTATTTGCATAAAGATAGGTCTATATCTGATTTTTCCAATAATGTGTTTTCAAAATTATTGTACGAATATGTAAAGACAATGGATGTAAGGGACTGCTACGTATGCATGCAGTTACCTGCCTCTGTTTCCGAAGGAGTGACTTCCAGCAACGTATGGAATAACTTGTAGTGTAATAGCTAGTTTATTTTATCAGACAGGAAAATTAGAATATTATTTTTCAGATGTAGATAACAATTTTGCGCAAGTGCCTGCCATTAACAAACTAAACAAGGTAAAACCTGCTAAGGTATTAGGTGAATTTTTCTTAGAAACTAAGGAACTAACATTAGAATACATTTTTAGAAACAATTTGACTTGCAGTTTGAAGAAAGAGGAAAAGACATTTTTAGACATGGTTGAAGAAAGAAGACTGAAAATGCAAAGAATGGTAGCAGAAGGAAAAGTGGAGAAAACAGTCTGGGATATAGAAAAGGAAAAACATTTGAAAGGGGAAGCTAGTTCAACTATAGCTTTAGATTGGCCTCAGAAAGGGAAATTGTGCATTAGAAGGAATCAAACTGTATATGATAGTTATTTTGTAGGTAATAGTGAATGCCATGATACATACCGAATCATGGGTGGATGGGGATTTAAAGGTGGAAAAGATCCATTCTTTCCTGGAATATATTTTATTTATGGGAACAGGGCATATTACCGTTTGTCAGACCATTGGTATGACACATGTTATGTGGGCCTGGTTTTTCCGAAAATCTTTCATATGGATAGAGGAGATGATGGTGTACATAGTCTAGGTAATCATTTAGTGCGGAGTAAGAGAGAATCTTGGACATAAATTGTAGGTGACATTTTTGGAGCATTGATACAAGCAGTGGGAATATCTTTGAATGCAAACAAAATTAGAAAATTATCAACAGTAGTGGATCGCTTGTCAACAAGCACCGCTGGAGGATTCTTATTGGTAGATACTGAAATGGTTGCCATGTGTGCTATGGTAATGCAAAATCGACTTGCCCTTGATATATTATTGGCAAAAGAGGGTGGAGTCTGTGGAATGCTGAAGGTTCAACATTGTTGTACTTACATTCCTGACGAAAGTAAAGATCTGAAAATTTATATTAAGAATATTACAGAATTGCATGATGAAATTGCACCACTGGAGGTTGAAGGTGTTTGGGTAAAGATCGGAAAGAAAATAGCTGCTATTAAAAAATTTTTTGTCAAACTTGGTAGTACATTTATAGATAAAATATTGTTTCCATTAACATGTGTGATTTTCATAATATTAGTGATAAGTTGGGTTGTATTTGCTGTAGAAATAATAAGAACAAGAAAAGATTAAAAAGAGAAAAATTGAGCAGAAAAGATAAGAAACAAGAAAGAGAATTTGAGGAGATAGAATTGGAAGAGTGGAAGGAGAGTATGTATGAATCAGCAAAAAGAGAAGACGCAGGGGAAACTGAATTGTGATTAAGTGCAAGAAAACATTTAAAATTCCGTAAAAGAAAGAACAAAAATTTTGGTTGTATGGTGATAAAATCACAAAAGGGGAGATTGCTGGAGCGGGGAATGCAAATTTTTGTATACCCCCCCTATTCTGCATGTTTATACTAATTAGATTAATTAATTAATTATAATCAAACTAATGGATTGATGTGGAAGTTACTAATCAACCTTATTATCGATTGAAATACACGTGGGATTGCTTTGCATGACTTCATTAATTCGTAAACTAAATTATGTACGCATACTAATGATAGACAATTAGAATATTGCATGATATATGTTGCTTTTGTGATGTACTTGTGATTTGTGCTTTATTCAGTAAGTATAAACTGCTTGAGTGTTGCTTTCTGCTAGATAAATACACACACATATGGGTATTAGCGAGGGAATAACATTTGATTAGCCATTTCTATGTATTAATTGTGTTTTGTGTTTCTTTTGCTTAAGTTGACCATTTGGGCATGCCACAAAATGGCTTCCTCCTGTATCTGACGTGACTGACTCCATTACACGAGGTTCTGGGTGAAGCATGCATGCGTCACCGCTAGCAACAGTGGCCTGGGCCTGACCCCAGAAGAACATGTACCCTTCAAGGACGCTCTGGGAAGCCAGCCAGCTACTTTTGAACAAAGACTGTTTAAGAGAACCGGAACTAACAAGTGTGATGACTATGGACTAAATTTTCGTGTGAACCCAGTAGGATGATTCCTGATCAACCAATCAGCGAAGTCGGAAACCAATATTTGTAACATTTGACAATGATTTTTACTATAAATTATGGTAGAATAGAGAGGTTGGAGGTCGTGCTTTTCCATTTCCTGATGATATGCTGACGGAGAGGACGGTGACGCTGCAGGACAGCTGTTTTCCTGAATCTTTGACGAACTGAATTAACGCCCAATTTCCTGCTGAACTGAACTTTCTAAATTTGACGGGCATAGATTGACGAGACTACTGGATTTGACTTAGAGGACGACAATTAGCCAGAATAGGTAAATATGATGATTGGCGGCTTGAATAAACTAATGATTTAATTTGCATTATTTAGATAAAGATTGAATTGATTAATTACCAAAATGAGTTGGGTTGTTTATTCATAGAAAATGTTTTGACTTTTAAGTGAATAGGGAATTAGAAATTACCTAAACCAGCAACTAGCAGATCCACCGCCAAAATTATGAGAGGAATACCAAAAGTGGAATTTAGGGCCTAATGAGTTACGTGAGGTAATGTAGATGTGTTGCTCATTGGGGTAAAAGAGGTAATTCCTTTCATATCAGCGTTTGGAAGATAATCGCCTCCTGGAAACACAGATTGATGGTGAGTGAATGTTGGTGTTATGGGCCCCACCAGAGGATGTATTGAATACGTGTGTTTGTGATATCATTGGTCTGTGACGGACGGAGGGATTTTGCATTCCACGCTGCAGCACAGGCACAGCCTATTCAGGTGTGATTGAAGCTGGCCCCAGCACCTCCATTCCGTCCTGCCAGGGATGGCCCATTCAGTCACACCCATGCTCCCATTGTGTGCGTCTGTCAAGGAGGAATACACAAAGCTCAACTGCCTTTTACACCCAGCCATGTGACCAGAGACAGGCTGCAGGAACCACATGGCTAAGGCAAGAAAATGTAAACTTCCTCAAAGTAAACAAGAAAGCCCGGAAAAATGTCCAGGAACTCAAGGTGTACTACCTTCAGTGTCATTTAATCCAAGGTGTACAGTATTGTTAACAAAAGTAATAGATAGTTTTAACAATTTCAAACATGTAATCACTGAGACATTGATCTTCCATCGTCGTATTCCAATATATTAAACAACGGCGATGTACAAAAATTTGCTTTTATTCAGTCCATGACCAAATTTCTTTAAAAGAAGTATAATGATGCTTTACTCAGCAAGTAAAGTCTGGTGACAATGATTGTTTCCTTTCCCAATGCATTTCGGACGGGAATTTGCCCTTCATCAGGGGTATCTACAACATCAATACATGATATGAATATCAGAAATGTCGAGTTTGAAACAAAATAAATGGTATTTAGAAAATGTGACGCTCATACAGACAAGCAAATTGAGCTCTATAAGTAGCAGTGCTCTCTGGGTAACACACATGATATGCAAAGATTCCTTTAATTATGAGTTAAAGATAAAGTATACAAAACAGGCAGGAGTAGGAATAGGTAACCATACAGAGTATAGAAAAAGACACCCGACGTGTATTTTACATAAATAAAAAAGCGTGCCAGTTGTGCAACGTGAAGAAAAAATTGAGCTAACGAAAGTCGTGAAGTCAAAAGTAAAACAGCGAGCACCCATCCTGCAGTGTGTGAGTAAACAGTATATTTAAAAGCGGAGTACCTGCAGTGTATGCCGGTTTTGTGACAAATCGTCGACTATCGACGAGAAACTATTATAGGCTATAAATCAATAGGAGAATGGTGTGAGAAAAGAGCGGGGACTTGAACTTATAATGGAGATGACTCACTAGCTGAAGTCTAACTGATTACCTTTTTCGAAGACGAAATACAGAGAGTAGCGTCTGTAAAAGGATTGGACAATAAGTGTCAATACGGTCTATCATGGATCAGTAAAGACGCTAGATGTTAAGAACATGCTACTAAGAAAGCTAAAAAGAAGCTTACCGACTAGAACTTTTCAAAGTAGGCTCGTCACGACCGTAAACGTGAACCCAGTCTACCATAAGTCGGGGATGGCCGCTATGGTGCATGCATGGCGTTATAAGCATGGTAATGGAAACAGGACTAATACAAAATAACTAGGGAGTTATTACATAGTGAATGCGATACGGACACATTAAAACGTGACAGTTTCTAAAACTGGAAGTGGGCTGATTGCTAAACAATTTTCTTTTTAAAGGAAGCATAATTTAGTGAAGGATTAGTGTCTTCCAAGTGAACATAGAAACAAGACTAATCCAGATGCACCCGAGGTGCGCTGTTAGCGAAAACTAGAGGGTGCATTGAATCCAATAGTGACAGTAGTATTGCTCGCTAACATGTAACGGAATCGTGAAGGTTAAAGAGTAAAAGAAAATCTTAGAAAGGTGAATTCAAGCGGTACCCATGATAAAAGTAGCATTAAGGAGGTAATGGTAAAGAACAGCGATGCCCTACCTATACAAAACTAATGCCAATCCTGCCTATACAAAACTAAATAGAGTACAACAGACTAAAATCAGAGACAATACAAAGTAAAATTGAATGAAAACAAGATATAAAATAAAAACAGAGAGCAGAGTAGCAAGCGGACATGGAAATAAGTGATCAGCTACAGAAATCACAAAAAGCAGGATAGTTCAAATTTATCATTAAGCCCTTTGGGGTGAAGGGTCTCAAGGAACAAAATCCAATGTGTTTCGCGTTGTAAAAGCAATTTGCATAAATCTCGACGGGCTGTTTGTCAATAACTTCAATCACACTAAATTTGAGTTGTGCAATAGTGTGTTGGTGATCTATCCAATGTTTGGCCAATGAGGAACTCAATGTTTTAGTCCGTATCCGACTTTTGTGTTCAGTGATATGGGTTCTCAGAGTTCTCTCGGTTTTACCCACATAGTACAAGCCGCATGGGCACTTGATCACATAAATGACATGAGTACTATTACAGTTGGCAGTGAAACGTAGCTGTATGTTTCTCCCATCTCTGAGATGTGTTATAGATTGACCCGTTAGCACATTATTACAGTGAGAGCAGATATGACATTTCAACATACCTTCATGGAGGAGAGTATTGGAGATGTCAGTATTTCTTTCAATGGAGGGTTTAAAAACAGCCCCTGGAAATCAGATTTGGTTCCTCAAAGTGGCCTTTTCAGAACTGTAATTAAAAATATGACTTCTACATAAATTAGGATTTTAAATTCGGAATCCATTGACACCAGACATAAACTAGTTATATCCTCCCATTTGGAAACTACACTTATAAAATGTAATAAGGTAATCTAAATGTTATCCTATGTGAGAGATAGCCTTTGCAGGAGTAAAGAATGAATGTAAGAGTTTTTCACTGCCAGAAAATGTAAAACTTAAAACTACATGTCAAACTTTTAAAATAGATTGCACCCTGCCCTCTGGGCTGTTCAGGGCCTACCCTAAGGGTGATTTATATGTATTAAAAAGAAAAGTTATAGTCGAAATGGAGGGTTGAACTGCACACACAGGCTCTGCATTGGCAGGCCTCAGACATGTTTCAAGGCTACTTAAGTGAGTGGCACACTCAGTGCTGCAGGGCCACTGTAGCATTTAGCTTACAGGTCCTCTGCACAAGTAGTGCACTTTACTAGGGACTTATAAGTTAATTAAATATGGCAATTACGTGTGAGCCAATTCTACCATGTTTCTAAGAGAGAGCACAAGCACTTTAGCACTTGTTAGCAGGGGTAAAGTGCACCGGTCGATAAAAATGGATTCAGCAAAAAGGGGAGGAAGAAGGCAAACGTTTCGGACGTGACCCTGAAGAAAGAGCAAGTCACAGCAGGATAAAATTGAATACAAATATCTGATTATGCTCAGTAGCCAAACTCTTCCACCAAATACGATGACAAAAATTGCATTCCATAAAGAAGTATGTTCAAAAGAAGCCATTTTCTGCAGAACACCGCTGCCATATATTTCAGAAGTAGCATGATTGTCAAACACACAGACCTCTGGTGATTTTCCAAAATAATCAGCTTCCGAAGCACTTAGTTTTGTATCATTAACTCTGCTTGAGTGTGACCTATATCATCAATCCCTGTTTTCCTGCCGCAGGCCAGAACTTCCAAGTGCAAATGTGTTGTCCTCAAAGACTTTTGCCATTTTCCAATCTACTCTGAAAGAGTCCACTCACTGGTCTTCAGCTCTATCGAAACGTCCATATCGGGTAGCAAACAAATCATGTATCCTTCTAATAGTCTTTTGTGTCAGTGCCCTTGATGGTTCAACAAAGTAACCTATTCTCTCCATAGTCTTGTGGGACAAATTTCCAACCCCACTTCAGATACCGATCACATTTGCTTACCTCACTGTGCACCATGAAAATTGAATTTCTTTCTCCATGAGTTCTGAACTCCTCAACCAATGTTGAACTATGTACTCCATGATGAGTTCAGACAAAAGAGTGACACCTTTCTAACAGCCATTCAGCCTGCTTCCACCTTTGCAACAAATTTAGCTAACGGGCAACCATTCCACTCATCTCACCCATTAATTATTCTATTAGGGATCAGAGCAGATGGAGGAGTCTTAAAGACTTGGTTGTCTTGATTTGCCTGACCTTTGAACTGCTTCCCTTCTTGTAGCCCAGCTTGGCTCTTTTTGAACTTACATTCTTTATGCAGTACGGATTCCTCTTGGTTTGTGCTCTGCAGAATATAGAAACCATGAGCCTAAGCACCAACAAACATCTCTGCCAAAGTAGGAAGACAAGGGCAGACACTATCATTTGTTTTAACATAAGGGAGTCTAAGGATTTACTTTCTAAAAGTTAATTTTTTGTTTTGTTTTTTAAACCTAAAAGTCCATTGCATTCAAAATCCAAACAATCACCAAGGTGTCAACTATGGTTATCCTTCTAATGGATCCACTTTACTATGATGGCGGAGACAGAAGGCACGGAACACTGCTAATGTGCAACCTTCATGTGCAATTTACACTTTTCCAATCATCTTACATTGTCTTCCAGGTGTGCACGTCACTCCAGAGAGCACCTTTTGCAGCAAGGCAAATGTGCAGAGGCAGACAGACATGGAAAATTAAACTTTGCAAATGCAACAGCTGTCACCATTCTATCCCCTCTTTTCTGAAAGTGAGGTACGGCAACACAAACTAGATAACATAGCATAAAAAGATGCAACAAGGGAACAGCCCTGTGATATCATTGGCATCAAAGGATGAATGATTGTACTTTTACTACCCCAGGCATTTTGTTGAATCAACACCCTTGTAGTCCCAGGTTCCCTAAAATAACTGTAGGTGGTGTCTACCACCTCCTCTCAAAACTAGTTATTAGTTTTGAGAGGAGGTGGTAGCGACCAACTGAAGTTATTTCAGGGGACCTGAGTCTCCACTTCTTCCTGTGAGCAACAGTCCCGAACCGATTTGCAGCCTGTCTTGGCCGTCTTATTACTCAAAAGATTCGATCACAGCTTCTTCCTTTGAGTGGGTTCAAAATATCAGTGTTGCAAGTCGGGCTGGCAGCACTAGAGGGTGGTGGGGTGGGCAAATGGGTGAGTGACTGCATATCCACAAATTAAAATTAAAATAGTAGATAAAATGGCACATTTTGATATATCGCAAACTAGCCCCAAGACATTGGGTATCAGAGCGCTTTACATATGCACAAGTTTCGTTACAAATGGACAAATTTATTTTTGCTAGGCACGAGGAGATTCAGTGATTTGCCCAGAGTCACAGGATTTTTAGGTCTCGCCTGACCCAGCGCATGCGCTGGTCTGGCGAGACTTATTGAGAGGGCTCCAAAAAGTGCTACCAGGCCAGCCTAGAGCTACAGTGCATGTGCGCGGGTGCGCGCGCCGTGCTTTACCGCAATTACTTTCACTTTAGCGACCGCACGGCCGCTTTGATGTTTGATCGTGGTCACGATTGCGATCACTTTCGCGGCCGCTTGGCATAGCCAATAGGTCTCGCTTTTGGGACCATATAAGTATTTAGTTATGCAACTATTGCATGGCTAAACACTTATAAGGTCCCAAAGGCGAGACCTATTGGCTATACAAATGCTTGTTAGCGTTGTTGCCGAGACTCGAACACGGTTCCCCAGCTTCGAGGTCGACTGCTCTAGCCGTAAGGCTACATCCTCTCCTTAACTACAGAATGGTCCTCATCGCTCCCGTCTGGTTTTCTTCTGCTCTGCTGAATGTGGGGGGTAGGGGGGAATCTCACAAAGTAAAGTTTGTGCACAGCATCCCCCTACCCACATGCACCAGAAAGTCAGAAAATGTCAATATGTCAGTCTATGCTCCCTTAATTGGATGCCTTGACACAGGGAGGGAGTGGGGGCAATAGATTAAATGTATGCAGAGCCTGAGAGGTCTATGTGGAGAAAGTGAATTTACATCATCTTTACTATGAAAAAAAGAGGTATTTCACAATCTAACCCCTGTAATAAATGTGAAGGATATGTTTGAAAGAACAATTTACTACCAACAAACCCTCTTGGTAGGATTCCATTCTGTAATTTCAGTTTGTCTGCGCTATCAAATATCTTTTCTAGATGTTTGTAAATACCACATAACCTTACTTCAAAGGAGAAATCCAGCCAAAATGGCTAGGCCATGTCCCATTATCAATGAAACACAAGAAACGACACATTTTAACGTCAAATGGCTCATCTATTCAGTGCAATCTCGTTTCTTATGTACAGTGAACACATCTGGGCAGATCCCATCCACTGAGGAGAGACATTAAAACAGCTTGAGACAATATTCCTGAGCTTTTAGTAATTATTATAGAAAAAACTCCATTCTATTTTTTTATGGTCGTTTTTTAGACAGCTTTAGCTGTCTTTTGCAGACCACACTGTAACCAATAACTTAGACTGGGCTTTCGGTCTGCACCTTGCGTATGTTCGGATGGCTTTCTTATCCATTTTTATTTCCCTCGACTGACTAAATGGCTTTACTCCCTCTCCTTGTGTTTATCCATTCCCAGGAACATTTAGGTTTCACAGTACTTTTTGATTAGTTGGGTGCATCCTTTCATGGCTTACTTCAGGGAGCTATTTTCCCTTCTCGCTTTTTACTTTACAGTTTGAGCTTTAATACTCAGCTGGAGTGCATGTCCTATTCTCCCAGCCCCTTCCTCTCTCACTGTCTCTCTCATTATCTCTCTTTCAGTCTCTCCTCTTTCTCTCTCTCGCTCTTTTACACTTCACTCCCCGTCTCTCTCTTCCTATCCTCTGCTTTCCCCGCCATCAGCTCTAATTCACCCCACTGCTCTCTGCTCTCTCTTCCTCCCATGTGGTGACTTAGGGGCACATTATCAAGGACGGAGTTAAAATTATCGCTAGTCTCGCAGCAGAAAACTGCAGCTAAAGCGGCGATAATGGGCTTGATAATATGCCCTGGAGAATTCCAATAGAAGTTCATGTTCACACCAGAACATGGACTTCTATTGGAATTCTCAAGGGCATATTATCAAGCCCATTATCGCCGCTTTAGCGGCAGTTTTCTGCCGCTAAACCGGCGATCATTTTTAACGCCATCCTTGATAATGTGCCCCTTAGTGTCTTTCTCTCTCTCCTCTACCCCACTTCTCTATTTCTCTCCCTCCCTCCACCAGCTGCCTACTGCTGCCTTTTTTGACATGGCCAATTCTTGTAACATTCAGCAATCTTGCAACATTAGTCTTCATAGTTCGTTCCATGATGACCACCACGTTGTGTCTACATGCGACCTGGAAGCCATCTTGGAAGAATAGAAAATAACAGTCCAAGGTTGCTTCCTACCAGTGTTGGCTTTGCCAGTGCTTGCGCTACATTGCCAAAGCCAATACCAGCCATCAACAAGCATTGGCAAGTTCAATTCATTGGCTCCGCCCATGCTTTCTTAAGCTTATCACTCTCATTACAGAATTTGACCACAAGAACTGTTATAGGCCAGGTTGTCCATTCTCTTAAAGAATAACAAAAAATATTTGTAAGAATGCGATATGTGTTAGTACCAGTGTTCTTATCAATGATTTCATTTGTTTCAATGATTACCACAAAAACATGATAGATTCAATAATGGCTGCATTGGAAGCTAAATATAGCCCAAATAAATATTGTAAAATTATCTCATATTGCACTAAATAAGTGCAGCTTAAGTGCAGGGGAGCTGGACCTCTCTAAATGATCTGCTGAGATATATGGTGTGAGTTCTTACCCGAATAACTTTTAGTAAAAAAAAGACCCAAACGAATGATTTTGAACCATATTTTTACAAACATAATGGCTACAAAGCTATTGGCGAAGGATCAGACTACACGCCAATCGGACTGTGTATGTTTTGTTAGGCGATGACAGCCTGAGCTCGGTGTATACTGGTGAGCGCCCTGAGCTCTTCTAAAAAGTTATTCCTTTTCTTTGAAGCATTAATTTGCCCAAGACTTGGACTAGTGTCTAAAGATGTAAAAGACATTTTAAGTATCAAGCGGAAGATTGAAGACCGGATACCAGTCCATGGTTTTTGAGCGATCTGTTCCTAATTTAGCCCTGAGGAAACCCGTTGGGGTGAAACGCGTTGGCTGAGGCTGTGTGTATCCCTTTTCTTGTGGAATCAATAAGGAAGAATCGTCCACACTTAAGACTCTGAAAGATTCGTCATTGATTGCATATTATATGCGACTTTTTGTGTATGTAATTGTATTAGGTCTTGTGGCAGTGGACATTAGAGGTGGGCATGCTTTTGATTATAATTTCATTCTGAAACACATATAGTGATTAAAGGGTTAGTGCGGCTTTAATCATCCCTTGCTGCCATTTCTTTAGTTGAAAGCTATTGGTTTTACAGTCTGCTTTAAGGGGAAAGCAAAAATATTAATATTTTAGTGTATGGTACAGTCATGTATGGTATTGTACAGTCATGAGAAACATTATTATTCTGCATCAGAGCATAAGGTAGGCATCTATAAGAAACTTTTATGCTGAACTCTGGGGTATGATTTCAAGTCAGGGTGGGCTGAGAACCCCTGGGGTGCTGTGTCTCCATCGAAGAGCCAGGTCGAAAGTCTGCCAGCGAGGGGCTGTATGGAGCTCGAGGGGGACGTAGGAGATGGAGCAGCCACCGCTGCGGCTGTGATGGATGCAGGGGTGTGTGTGAGGGCAAGTGAAGAGGAGCGAAGATGTCTAGAGGGTTGATGGAAGTTCAGTCGATGGTTTATGTAGGCAGGTCCTACGGTTATAGAAGGCTTTGTAGGTGTGTGTGAGGATCTTGAACTGGCATCTCTTCTGTATGGGGAGCCAGTGGAGGTCTCAGGTGGAGGGCGATGTGTGTTCATTTGGGGAGGTTCAGGATGAGCCTGGCTACGGAGTTCTGTAAGGTCTGGAGTCTTCTGAGGAGCTGTGTGGAGATGCTGGCTTAGAGGGTGTTGCCGAAGTTGAGGTGGCTAGTGATGAGGGCCTAAGTGACAGTCTTTCTCATGTTGGTTTGAATCCTTCTGAAGATTCTGCAGACCAAAGTGGAGATGGCGACTGCGTTGATTTGTCGTTTCATGGTCAGCTTTCTTTCTAGGATGATGCCATGGTTGTGTGCATGGTCGGTCGTTGTGGGTGTAGGCCCGAGTTCTACAGGTCATCAGCTATGGTCTCATGCGGAGGTGTTCTTCCCGAAGATCAGTACTTCCATTTTGTCGAAGTTGAGTTGAGGCAGTTGTCACCATTTGGCTATGTTGGTCATGGCACTGCAGAAGTTTGTCTTGGCGTTGGAGGGGTCCTCAGTGAGTGAGATGATCAGTTGAGTGACATCTGTGTAGGAGAATATGTTGAGTTGGTGGGATCTGACGTTGTCTGCTAAGGGGTCATGTAGATGTTGAACAGGGTGGGGCTGAGAGATGATCCTTGTGGTACGCCGCATATGATGTTTTTAGGGGCGGAGGTGAAGGGAGTTTCTGTGTGCATCCTGTAAGGAAGGAGGTGATCCACTTGACGGCGTCTTTCTGTATGCCTATGTTGTAGAATCTGTTGATGAGGGTGTTGCGGGAGACGGTGTTGAACACCGCAGAGAGGTCGAGGAGGGTTCTGATGTCATCTGTGGAGGCAATCTGTGCGGTCTTAGTGCTGTGGTTGGCACAGAATCCTGATAGTGAGGTGTCCAATAGATAGTTTTGTTCCGGTAATTCAGTGAGTCGCTGGTTGATGGTTTTCTCATGGACTTTGGCTGGGTAGGGGTGCAGGGAGATCGGACGATAATTTTTTACATCACTAGGGTCGGCGGAGGCTATCGTTAAGAGGGGTTTGACATATTCCTACTTCCATCTGTCCGGGAAGGTTGCTGTGGAGATGGAGATATTGAAGATGCTGGTGAGTTGTGTGCTGATTGATTTTGTTGCACGTTTGCAGAGGTGGTGGGGCAGGGGGGCAGTGGGCGCTCCAGAGTGGATGTCAGACATAATGGCGCAAGTGGTCAGGGCGGCGAGTGGAGACCAGGTGGTAATGGTTTGGCAGATGTTCGCTGGTTGGTAGAGGTCGCTGGGGTTGAGGGTGGCAAGTTGGAGGTTGAAATTGTTGTAGATGTTGGTGATCCTGCAGTGGAAGTAGTCTGAGAGGGTGTTGCAGAGTTCTTGGGAGGGGTGGATGGTATTCTCTGTGGCTGTTGGGTTCAAAAAATCTTTGACTATTTTGAAGAGTTCTTTTGTGTGGTTGGTCACGGAGTTGATGTGGGTGGTGATGGCTGCTTTCTTGGCTTCCCTTTTTATTTATTTTTTTTGCAGAGTTTTACATAGTGCGAACTTGACCCGAATCCAATCAGGTATCAGAGCGCTTTACATAGCACTAGTTATATTACATGAGGACACACATTCATTTTTTGTTAGGCACGGGGAGATTAAGTGATTTGCCCAGAATCACAGGATGTTCAGCGTCATTACCGAGACTCGAACTCAGTTCCCCAGGTCTGAGGTCGAGCGCCCTAGCCGTTAGGCCAATTTTATTACAGGACCGGAGGCTTCGTATTATGCTTCTCTTTCTATTTATTGCTACTCACAGCAGCCAATGAAAACTTTTCTTATGTAAAACAAACTACATTTCCCATGATGCATATACCACATCACTTCCTGCAGGGCCCCATAAGAGCCAGTAACACCTGAACCAGTTCTCTTTCTTTGCTGCTCACGCAGACAGTTAAGTTGAGACCTCCGATTTCTAATTGGAATTTAATCTTGATTGTGACTGATTTCTAATTGCAATGTGATTTTGCTTGTGACTGTAGATATGGTAATGCTTATGTTCGCTGTGACAGCCGCTAGTGTGTTGCGGTAGCATCGGCGAGAGCGCCCTGCTTTTCTATCACCCTCGGGTTGAACGGTCTTAGTAGCGCGCTGCGGCGCTTTGTGGGCCCCGCGGAGGTGCGCGGTGATGTTGGGGGCATTGCGGACGACGAGCGGTCTGAGGCGCGAAAGCGCAAATATTTGAAATTAAACTTAGACGCGGCGCTCGGCCGCTTTGCATGCCAAGTCAGCGCGTTAGCGCTTCGCTCCTTTCAGCACCCGGTACCGCCCCGCCTTCGTCGGGTACAAGATTTGTGGTTTGTGGGCGCTAAGGCTTCCCTTGTATGCCGATGACGCCGGGAGCCTGGTAGTTTTGTTTTCGGTAGTGTTCCCACGTGCGTAGCCCAATTGGGCTGTTTTGGTAGGATTGGAAACGACCCGTTTTTGGTGTTTTGTTTTCGCTTTTTCGTCATTTAGCCTGTGTTTTCTTCAGAGAGCACTCCTGACGCCTGGCTGGCTGCAAAAACGACCTGGGCCTGGAGGGAGCACACCTCCTTGCATCTTATTCTTGCTCTTTGGCTCCACCACGCCCTGAAGGGCTGTAATAATAGAATCACAGCTGTTGCTGAGGAGCTAGGTACCGGTGCTGTTGTGCTTGGGTTGGCTCCCCCTTTGGATTTTCCCTCCTGGCTGTTGCCTTATGAGCAGATACGTGTACAAGTTTGGTTCTGCCATGGAGAATTGGGTGCATTATGAGGAGGATGATACCTTGTATGAGGAGGAGGTAGGGGGACCTACCATTGAGGATAATATTGTTGAGGCCCTGGACGCTTCGGTGCAGGAGTCAGTCAACAAGGCCCTGGAAAAAGCAGTTCCGGGAACTGTGCAGCAAGCTTTGGCGACTGCTTTAAAGCCTATCACTAAGCAGCTGGAGAGATTTGCGAAGCAGCATGGCTTCACTGCCCCATCGGAGGGGCCGGAAGGAGAGCCCCGGACGGGGTCTTGGCCGCATTCAGATACTTATGAGTCACTACCGTGCCCAGCCAGGGAGCGAGAGAGGGTACAGGATACTGACTCGGAGTCCACTTCCACCTCTTCTGACACCCCTGATGACTCCCCTCCCAGGAAGAAGTCTCGGAAGGTCAAACATGTGGAGCCTTCTCCACCAGCCCCCACGCCCTTTACATTCAACCCCTCGGATATCGTTCACCCCAGATCCTCGGACTGGTTGCCTGCTCCCGAGGTGGCTGCGTATTTACACGAGAATTTGCGCAAGGGCTTTGATAAGGAGGTGCGCAACAGGCTGCGGTCCGAATGTCCCAGACCGGACCTCTTGGACAAAGTGGCGGAGACGCCGGACATTGATCCTAGTATGCTTACATTCCTGAAAAAGTTCGCCAAAGACCCCAAGAAGGGGATAGATCACGCTTGGCGAGGGTGCCAAGATAAGCTCCTGGACGTGGTCGGACCCCTAGTGAAAATATTGGAGATGGCTCTGGAGGCACAGGAATCGGGGAGCACGATTGATTCCCATGTGCTGGCAGGCTGGACCCAACGGGCTATCTGCCTGCTCGGGAATGCCAACTGCGCGATTTCAACGGAGCACAGGAAGTCAATATTGATGCGCATGGACTCTAATCTTACAGAATTGGCTGCGGCGGAACCTGGGCCGTTGGCGGACGGCAACCTTTTTGGTGACCGATTCGTCAAGGACGTTGCAAAATACGTGGGCACGTTCACGACCCTGGACAAGGCTCAGGCCGGGATTAAACGCGTTTTCCACGCCGGTGTTTTCAACAGGGCCGGACGAGGTCGGGGACGCTCGTATGGCCTGCAACATTCCCAAGGTCCTCAGGGAGGAGATTTCGGACGCGGCAGAGGAGACTGGGACTCCACCCGCGGTGGCACCTTCTACCCCACCAGGCAGCGCTTCAACAAGCGGCGCTTTAACAAGGGATCCTATCGTGGAGGATTCCAAGCCACCGAGTCTTCAGGTGAGCGCTCCAGATTTACTTCCTCTTCCCTTGGGGGGGCGTATTCGGCATTTCTATCACAATTGGGTTCAGATCTCACAAGACGCATGGGTGTTGCAGACAGTTCAGGGGTTCCACCTAGAGTTTTTTCAGACTCCCTGTCAGGTACATCGTCCCAGACAGCTTTCTTTTTCCCAACTCGAGTGCGATTTTATAGATTCAGAAATAGAAGAGTTGCTGCGGAAACGCGCAATAGCTCCTTGCAACGGGGGCCCTCGCGGTTTCTGCAGCAATATTTTTCTGGTGCAGAAGAAAGGCGGTGGTTACAGATTGGTACTCAATTTGAAAGATTTCAACCACTTTCTGACCTACAAACACTTCAAGATGGAGGGCATCCATCTGCTGGCAGACTTACTAAAGCAGGGGGACTGTTTGGTCCGGCTGGACCTGAAGGACGCCTATCTGTCCGTTCCCATATATCGCCCCCATCGCCGCTTCCTTCAGTTTCAATGGCGGAACCGATGGTACGAATATTTGGTCCTTCCTTTTGGACTTTCCTCAGCACCGTGGTGCTTCACCAAGGTTCTGAAACCGGTCGTTGCTTACCTCAGAGAACAAGGGGTTCGCATGATTGTCTATTTGGATGACATGCTCATCATGGCACAATCTCAGGAGTTAGTAGCGCTCCACTTGCGCATGACCATTCATATTCTTCAGAACCTGGGGTTTGTGGTCAACGAACCGAAATCGGTCTTGTCTCCCACACAGAAGATAGATTTTCTCGGGTTCGTCATAGACTCGCAGACGGCCCAACTCAGTCTCCCAAATTCCAGGCTTCGGGATATAAAGAAGGAGCTTTGTTCGTTCCTGACCAAACAGATGGTCTCGCTCAGGGGGAGTGCCCGGATAGTGGGACTTCTTGCATCGTCCATTCAAGCGATATTTCCGGGTGGTTAGCCCACGTCGAGGCATGGAACGGCAGAGCAATTTTTGGCTCTCTCCCAGAGGTAGTCATAGAATCCGACGCCAGCCGTTGGGGTTGGGGAGCGCGCTGCGGAAATATTTCCACAGGGGGACGTTGGTCCCTAGGGGAGTTAGATCTTCATATAAATTGTCTAGAGCTCCTGGCAGGTTCGTTTGCGATCCAGACGCTGGCTCCCAAACGGATCTCATGTTGCATCCTTCTTCGGATGAACAACATATCGGCGGTACGGTACATCAACAAACTGGGGGGCACGAGGTCCTCAATGTTGGTGGAGATAGCGAAAGCCTTTTGGCATTATTGCCTGAACCAACAGATCTCGGTGATAGCGGAATACATTCCGGGTCAGTCCAATGTGGTGGCAGATTGGAATTCTCGCCACCTCAGGGACTACAGCGATTGGCAACTTCTCCCACGAGTGGTCCTGTGGCTACAGGAGATTTGGGGGATTTGCGAGATAGACCTGTTTGCCTCCAGACTGAACCGTCAGATGACGAGTTTTTTCAGCTGGAGGCCGGACCCTCTGGCGCTGGCGACGGATGCCTTTGCGCAAGAGTGGACTCAGAAATTGAATTACGCGTTCCCACCATTCATCCTCATTCCGCGCGTATTCACTCAAGTGATGCGCCAGAAAGCAGAAGTGATTTTAGTGACTCCCTAGTGGAAGTCGCAGCCTTGGTTCCCATTGTTGCTGGAGGCGAGCTGCGACTTCCCCAGGAGGATCCCATGGTCCTCGACGATGCTCCAGGGCCCTCAGGGGGAGAGACACCCGATGGTTCTATCGGGGCACCTGTCCCTGATGGCCTGGAGACTTTCAGGCAACGTTGGCAAATGCCAGGGTTTTCGGACCAGGTTGCAAGCTTTATCGATCAAGCGTGGGCCCCCTCTACCAGGAAGCGGTATGCTTCAGCCTGGGGAGGCTGGGTTCGTTGGTGCATGGGACAACATGTGGATCCCGTGGGGGCAGGATTACCCTATATTGTAAATTTTCTGTCAGAAAAGGCGGCAGAGGGTTTGGCGTATCGCTCGGTTAATAACTTCCGTTCCGCCATCTCGGCAGGCCACTCTCAGATTGAAGGCAAGTCTGTCGGAATGCATCCTTTAATATGTAAACTTCTAAAGGGTATCAGAGTAGCTAATCCACCTAAACCTAAGTACACTTCATTGTGGGATGTCTCACTGGTTCTGTCTCTGTTTAATAACTGGCCGGACAACAACAGGTTGTCCAGGAAACAATTGTCGGCGAAACTGGCCATGTTGCTTTGCTTAGCGGCTTGCAGACGTTCCTCAGATGTTAAAGCACTGGATATTACAGGTAGAGTATTTACTCCGGAGGGAGTTTCGTTCTCTATTACGGCTAGGACTAAAACAATGTCACGTAGTGTGGATTATCATGCTTTTCCCGATAATACTAAACTTTGTGTGGTTCAATGCCTCAAGGCTTATGAAGAATGTACCAGGTCTATTAGGCCTGATGGTGTGGCGCAATTGTTAATAGCTCTGCAAAAACCGTATAAACCTGTGACTGCGGCTACCATAGCCAGATGGCTCAAAGATGTTATGCATGAAGCAGGGGTGGATACCCAAGTGTTTGGTGCACATTCTGTTCGAGGCGCCATGGCCTCTAAGACTTTCATGCTGGGTTCTACGGTGCAAGATATTATGCATTCTGCAGACTGGTCGTCTGAATCAACGTTTAAGCAGTTTTATTATAAACCGGTGGGTGATATATCCTCTGTTGTTTTTAATCAGCGTTAAACTATCATAATACGAAGCCTCCGGTCCTGTAATAGAATAAAAAATTAGCTAGCATTCGCGCTAAGAATTTTCAATTCTATTAAGGACACGGAGGCGAGGATTATCCCACCCGGTTAAATTACTGTAATGTAATTTTTGCCCACCCGTTGTGTATATATTCTGATTTTACAGAAGTTACGGGTTGTATTATCTCTGTTCTTTCAGGATCTGACAAGAAGATGGATTAATCCGGTGTGCAGATTGACGTTCTTCCCAGCTGGTCTGGTGTTCTTCCACATTGGAAGCTGTTGTTGAACTTTAATACTTATTGGACTTTTGTTCAGAGCAAAGAAAGAGGACTGGTTCCGGTGTTACTGGCTCTTATGTGGCCCTGCAGGAAGTGATGTGGTATATGCATCATGGGAAATGTAGTTTGTTTTACATAAGAAAAGTTTTCATTGGCTGCTGAGAGTAGCAATAAATAGAAAGAGAAGCATAATCCTCGCCTCCGTGTCCTTAATAGAATTGAAAATTCTTGGCGCGAATGCTAGCTAATTTTTTACTCCTCTCCCCTTCCTTGATGTGTTGATGATATTTTCTGAGGGCTGTTTTATTAGCTCCTCTGTCAGCGGGGTTTTTAGTGGCATGCCGTCGTTTCTCCAGCTGGTGGAAGTTGTGCTTGGTGGTCCTGAGTTCTGGGGTGTACTAGTTTGCATGTTTGGCAGTTTGTAGCTTTCAGTGGGGTGACTCTACATGCGCTGTCGGTGATGCAGATGGCACAGTTCTGGACGGCCTAGTCGAGGTCTGTTGAGGCCTCAGTTTGGGAGGTGGTGAGTGCCTGTGACCACTCGGTTTCAGTGAGCTTGCTCTAGCTGCAGTGGGGGGAGCTGATGCCTGGTGATGGAGTGCTGAGGGTCGGTGATGGTGAAGTGTACGATGTTGTGGTCTGTTCGGGTGGTTTCTGTGGTGTGTCTACATTTGATTCTGTCGCTGGAGGTGAAGATGGGGTTGAGTATGTGCTGGCTTTGTGGATGGGTTCGGTAATCAGTTGGGTGAGGCTGATGTTGTTCAGGTTCTCCAGGAGGGTGATGGAGTTGGCGCTGTTGGAGTCGTAAATGTGGAAGTTGGGGTCACCGAGTAGGACGTAGTGATGAGAGTCGATTGCCAGGGGGCATGATGAGGTTGGGATGGCATCGCAGAATGTTGCTTAGGGACCCGGGGCAGTGCTTAACTTGAGCCGGTGCTTTCCGGGGCTCAGTACCAGCACTTTATTGATTTCCGGACTCAGCACCGGACCCTAACTGTCAACACCATACTTGGAACAGTCTACCACATGGTGGCACTGCTCATCTAATTTAGAGATGAGCAGAACAACGGTTGTTTAGGAATAAACAATATACGTTAAAATTGCTAATACCTGCCTCCGCTGCATTCCTTTAGCTTTGGGGACCTGGAATAATCTGAACTGTCGCATTTACATGCGAGAGAGATGGTTAGTAGTTGTTTTGGTAGCGATGACAAGGGCGATGGGTGGTGCAAGCTGCAGTGGCCTCCTGGTCAGAGCCCTGGCACTTAATATTTTACAAATTAAGCACTGCCCGGGGGTCTGTAGGCGAGGGTGCCTCTTATCGTGGTCTTCGCGTCAGTTTGTAGTAGGAAGATAGGAAGATTGCTCCTGTTGTAAAATAAATACTTTTAACATAAAAGTTTTCATTCTTCTTTGTACAGTGTGTGTGATACTGTGAACAATGAAATGATGTTTGTTACTCTTTCCACAGTACCCCCGATCCCTTTATGAGATTGTTAGTAACCCAAAAGCAATACTTCTAGATCAATTGCACATTGAATAGTGTCGTGCGGGGCTACAATAACTTGTCTTTTACATTCATCGCTGGTGCATTGAACCAAGTTCATCCATGTCACCTGGGGGTGGGAAAGCACACCTTGTAGAGTTACACCAAAGTCATAACGTACACAACAGGATTGTTTAAATTTATTTTTCCTACTGCAGCAGCTGCTAGTTGCCCCTGTGCCCTCCTCACATGTTGAAAATAGGACCCTAAAGCAGCTAGAGTCCTCCTCTGCAGCCAAAACACAAATAGGTTGAATCAGGACAGAGGCAGCTAAGAGCTGGCACTCTGTCCTTTTCAAAGTTGTGACTCCGGGCAGCTAATCTGATCCTCCTTCCTTCTACACAAGGAGGACAAATCTAGAAGGAAACAGTTGTGAGTGCTCTGGGTGACCAAGGTTGGACCCGCATAGGGCAGCAATAAACATGGTGGTGGACATGGAAGGCACAGAAAATGCTCCAGGATCCCTGGCAAGGCTGAAAGTGTTTAACATTAGCCAGGGTATGGGAACATAACATATGTTAGACTTGGCATCTTTGGCATGCTGTCCCCTAACTTTTTGCATTCGGACCTCCTGTTTTTGCTGGCTTCATTGTTGCTGGTCTTAGGATTCGATGCACTACACAACTGCTAACCAGTGTTAAAGTGCGTGTGCTCTTTCCCTAAAATGTGGTAACATTGGTTTATCCCCAATTGATATATCTAATTTACTTTTAAGTCCCCAGTAAAGAGTACTACAGGTGCACAGGGTCTGTAAATTAAATGCAACTAGTGAGCCTCCAGCACTGATTGTGCGACCCACTTAGTAGCCCTTTAAACATATCAGAGCCTGTGTGTGAAGTTTTAAACTGTCATGTCGACCTGGCAAGTTAAACTTCTTGCCAGGCACAAACCTTCATTTTTAATACATATAAGTCACCTCTAAGGTAGGCCCTGAACAGCCCAAGGGAAGGGTGCAGTGTATTTAAAAAGCAGGACATGTACTTTCAAGTTTACATAATCTGGTAGTGAAAAACTCTACATTTATTTCACACTATTACAAGGTCTGTATCTCCCATTGGATAGCATTGGGATTATCTTATTACATTTTATAAGTGTAATTTCAAACGGGAAGAAATAACTGGTTCATTTTTTTTTTCTCTGGAATACTAATTTAAAATGCTAACTTACGGTGAAGTTAGATTTTAAATTCCAATTCTGAACATGCCTCTTTTAGAGAGTTGTCATTTTCTTGCCTGCTGCCTGTCTTTGGCCACATGACTGGGTGTAGTTGGTAGTTGGGCTTTGTGTATTCCACCTTGACAGCCACAAGCAATGAGAGCTTTGGTGTGTCTAAGTGGACTATCACCGACAAGGTGGGAGGAAGGAGCTGTACCTAGCCTAACTTACACCTGAATAGGCTGTGTCCTGTCCCTACACAAAGGGCTACATAACCCCTGTATTTAGTCTGGAGCCAGGACTAGCAGGGCAGGGCATCTGTGTACTTTAAAGGCATGTCTCAAGAAGTGTCTTCCAATTTCAAAGGCACAACTGTGTATAAAAAAAGGACCTCAGACACTAGCACTTCAGTACACTTCTGAACCTGTGGATACTCTGCCAGGAAGAAGGACTGCTGTGCTGCTTAAAGGACTGTCACTCTGCTGGACTGCTAATCTGCTAGACTCTTGCTTTGCTGTGCTGACCTGCTGCCTACTGCCCTCTTGCTAAGTGAGAAGGACTAGACCTGCATCTCTTGAACCCAAAATCCAGACTGACTCCAAGGGGTAGTTGGCAGGCCACCTAATCTAAAGCCTCAGGTACATAACAGGCTTCCAACAACTTTGCATCTGCACCTGGACTCTGCCATCTTTGAGTCTACCCTACCAAGTGGGGCCACCCCAGTCCTGGACCCTTGGAAGTGAGCCCAAAGTGCTTACCAGTGAACTGATGCATCCTCCTTGCTGAGCAGAGCATCCCTGAACCAAAACAACATATCTCCTCGGCTGAGCGGCGTATCCTCAGGCAGAGCCGATGCATCGCTGCTGTTGCATGGATTGGACCCGGCACAGAAGATCTGCATCACCCTCGCAGTCCTCGGAACCGTCACATTGCCAACGGTGCAGCGCATATCCGTCCTAGGTCCTTACATCTCTCATTAACAGCAGCTCGACAAAGCTCACAGCTGTTTGGAACTGATGCCTCGCCAGCAGCGCACTGCGTCCTAAACACCCAGACTCCGCATTGCAACACCCATCAATGCGATCCTCAACACAAAAAGAGCTCACACTGCTCGCACTGCAGCCTTGACAGATGTCAAAAAGAACACATCACATCGTTTTGGCTGTGTGGCGCTTCTTTGCCTCAGATCCATGCAACGTTCCAAAATCAGGATTAAAGGTACTTCTTCAGCGGGTCTAACTGGGTCCCTGTAGCCAGCCCTGCTCCATAGCGGGTGGCCTGAACTTGAGACTTTGTCCCGATCCGGCACAACCAGATGTCCCTTGTTGGCACTTTGTTACCTTAAAGCCTTCAAATTTAATATCTCCAGTTTTACTGATTGGATTTGTATCATTTTGGTCTTGTTTTATTTACGAGCAATCACGCTGTTTTCCTAACCCTGGTATGGGATCTTTTGTTTAGTGTTTTCACAGTTTTACTGTTTGAAGTGTTACACAAATAGTTTACACTTTGCCTTCAAGTTAGGCCTGGCAATTCTGTGCCAAGCTACCAGAGGGTGAGGTGAGGGTGAGGTTAAAAGGTTTGCTTGTGCCTTACCCTGACTAGGATTGTGGTTGCTGCTTGACTGGGGCTTACACCCCAGTCAACCAGTAACCCAATTTCTGACAGCATACATAGCAAAAAACAATTGGTTTGTGGTGTTTGAGCTCCCGGCGGAGCATTGCAAATAAAAATGAAACCACAAAAACAATCTTTTTTATGTTAGCAAGAATCGAGAAGAGAGTAAAAAATACTAGTTACTGCGTCTAGCCATTGGTGTTCATTACTAGGACGGTGAACTCGTGTTCTTTACCGAGTAGACTTGAAAAATTAAAGGTCATTAATGTGTGGAGTCCTTGAAGGTTTCATTTGCCTTGGCTCCATCATTTTTATTACTGTCTGAGGCCAGTGAACATTCTGGTTCATTATCATAGAGACCAACCAGAGTAAGTAGTTTCCAACCTTCTGAGCCTAAATAGTTCATAGAACCTTAAACGTCATAGTGTTGCCATATATGACAGAAGATTGGAATTTTTTACAAAAAAACATTTAAATCGATTAGAAAAAAACTTTAGTTGAGGTTGACAATTATGGCTAAACACGAAAACAGAAAAGACTGACATGTATTAGTTGAGCAACTTTATTAAAGATTACCCCTGCCTCTGCGTTGCACTCTTTATATCATCATACAATGTATGTCACACACAACAACACATAACATCAGGTATATGGCCGAATGCCACACTTGGCCCGAGAACATCAATGTGCCTCAAGCGGTAATGAATAATAATGGCCCCATACAATGATGACCTTGAATGGACTCGGGCATTAATGATCAATAGTGGCACAAGAAATGATTATTCGCCATTGCCCCAGATCAGAATGCTAGGCAGAAAATCCCAATGGGAATAAAATATACAAAAAAGAAAGGAAATATAAAGTTAACATCTACGTCAACTTTCTCTAGGTTCTCCAAAACACCAATAGGTATTAAAAAACAGAGAAACCCCTTTTTTGGTGGGTGGGAGGGTTTTATTTGTAATGCTCATTGGGAGGCCCAAGCCCCACAGACAAATACTTTTTTTTAGTTTAAAAAAGGTTATATGATTGCCACATCCCCTGATTGCTGCCTGGCCTTTCTACCTATGTGCAAGGCACTTGAGGGCTGTTTACACACTCCATTTCCTCCTTTTACAAAAGTGATGGGAGGGTGTATTTTTTATTATTATTTTATCCATTTTGGGTCAATGAAGGAATCAAGTTATTTCCACAAACCCTAAGGGCCATATTATCAAGGAACGGCGATAACATTATCGCCGCTTTAGCGGCAGGAAACTGCCGCTAAAGCGGCGATAATGGGCTTGATAACATGCCCTTGTGAATTCCTATAGAAGCCCAGGTTCACACCAGAACATCAAAGAACATCAAGGAACGGCGATAATATTATCACCGTTCCTTGATAATATGGCCCTAACTCTTTTACTCTTAGGCCGACATGCATCCACTTCCCATGAGACACATCTGTCAAAGATTTAGCGCTATTTGTTCTTTTACTAACAGTGACGATTAAGGTCATCCTATTAGAATGGAAGGCGTTAAATAATGTCTCATTTCACACTTGGTGGGCATGGGTCACTTATTTTAGAGGCACTCATAAAAACATGGCCCACTCTTCGGGGAATCCGCTCTCTACTCAAACTATTTGGAAACACCTGATAGGTTTATGACCATCAACTAATGGCCTCTTGTTTCACTTCGCTCCATTTTCGAACATAAGCTGGTGCATTTGTTCATTTCATATTACCGGTCCCCCGCAGGGCAACCCCCCACCCACGTATCCACTCTCTTCTTTTTCCGCTTCTTTCCCTTTTGATTTGCTGATTTCCATTGGTTATGCCCACTAGAACCCTCGTCAACACCCATATTTGATAGGGCTTCCTTATCTTCCGCCCAATATCATTATCCTGCTCGTGCATGCATTATTTGGAAGGAGTCATTGCTGTCCTTGCTGATGCATTCAGCCTGCCAAGATGTTTACATCTGAATATGTTTGTCCACTCTTCCCTTTGTGCAAGGATATGGGGGATATTAACGATGATCACCTCTGTCACAAGTGTATTCTATTGGGTCTCATATATGTATGTATTTACAGTATGCTTTCTGTTTCGCACGGTCCTTAAGAAAATAATAAAATATTTAGAATAAAAAAACACCATATATATTTCCCATGATGGCATTTAGTGTCAATATGGTGTCTTGTTTGAAATTCAGAGCAGGCACCGCTGCATGTGTCAGCGGCCCTGTTTCACCCTCATTGCTTTGATGGTTAAGGAGGACCAGAACACAACAGAGAGTAGCTTGTGCACCCATTGTTGATAATTTATCAATGTTGTTGATACTTTAAAGGTCATTTCAATCTCAGGGAGTGGCCCAGAAACCTACCAGGTCAGCAGAGAGCTTGGTGTGGCTGTAGCACTTTCAATAATGCTGAATGCCGAGTGGGGCCACCATGTTGAAGCAGCCCACTCAGATTTCTCGTTTGCTTTGCAGCAACAACCTCCAAAGTGTGATCTTGTGGCTGCAAACAGAGAGACAATGTCCCTCACCTGCAGGAGTTTTCCCCCCATGCTTGGGACATCTGAACATTTTCTTTCCAGGAACCTGCGAGCCTCATTTTGCGTCTCGTGCAGGAACAAAATAGATATGGATACCGCTTCCTATTAAGGTTGGGCAACCAATACTGTCACCAGGCATGCCAGTGGTGAACGAACTGCCCGATCAATAGTTTTCAACAGCAAAGCTGACTCAGCCCCTGCACGCCAAAATGCAGCAGTTCCCTAACCTCTAAATGGAGCCTGGGCTACTCCAAAGTCGTAGGGTCTGGAGCACATTTATTTATGGCAATGCTTGTGATCTGCCAAACTTTATAAATGAACCCATGTGTTTGTTTTTTGTTGGTGTTTTTTTTTTGCATTGTGTTATTTCTTGCTCTTTGGTTTACATTTTACCACGTATGCGTGTTAAAATGCTGTTCTGTTATCAAAGTACCAACCGTGAGCTAGATGTGTAGGTATATGGCATTTGCATACCACAAACATGTCCAAAAGGTAGAGAAGCACTGCATAGGATCAAACATAAAGATACTGGTTCATATTTATGACGGCCTGTAACACATTTACCTTTACTATAATTTACTTTTTGTGACGCTGCGGTGGCATAAATAATGTGCCACTTTGTGCCATATTTACAAAGTGATTCATCTAAGCAGATGCGTCACTAAGCAGGTCCTCTGACCAGACAAGGCCCTTGTGGACCCCAGTCCTGTGCTAAGGCACCCAACTGACTTCCAGGTTTACCTGATCTTTCATTGTCTAGCTTTGCCATTGTCTGTTTTGTGCCAGCTCATTATTGCCTCTCCCTGTTTTTTACCGTTTTCCATATTTTTGCCTTTTCCACCAGTGTTTTGTGCCACCTCATTGTTGCTTATTGAACTCAAATTGTCAACTTGATGTCCTACTCATCAAAAACAGAAGTGCATCTGCAGAGTACCACATGGATCATTCCTCCTACTGCCCATTGTCATCTATGCCCACAACATCAATGACATGCAACTCATATTGTCCCTCTCAGACAAAACCCCCAACACTATGAACAAGTTCACAACTTGCATGACCAAAGTCGCCACCTGGATGAAAAGCAGCTGTTTTAAAATCGACACCTACAAGACAGAAATAGTGATCAATGGAAATATCATCTAATCATGGCAATACTCCTGGTGACCAGTCGCCCTCTGACCTGGTCCAACCTCTGCCTCACACACCAGGAGCCACAGAATTATCATCAACAATCTCAACACGTCCACATAAGTCAATGCTTTCACCGCATCATGCTTCAAATCCCTGAGGATGCTGTAGAAAATCTCCAGATGGCTCCCAAGCAACACCAGGCAAGCCGTCACCCACACCCTCATCATCAGCTGAATGGGCTATGGGAAAGCCCTCTATGCTGGAATCACCAAGCAACTCACCATAAAACTGCAAACCACTCACACAGCAGCCAGGTTAATCCTAAACCTCTCACACAGAACTCACATCACACCACACCGGGCCCACTGACTCCTAATACACTAATACACAAACATGCACAGTTCAGACTCCTCACCCAGACTTTTAAAGCCCTTTACAACACAGGTCCGGCATACTCGAACACGGGGATCTCCTTCCATCAACCTTCCAGACATCTAAGCTCCACCAGGATTCTTCTTACAGACATCCCACGAATAAACAGAAACAGAGCCGGTGGTTGCGCCATTGCTCCTAAAGCATGGAGCAACCTATCAATACACATCCGAGCCTCCTTCTCTCAGTAGCGGCTCCTGGAGGGAGTGCTGCGGGGCGGTGGGGAGGGCGGGGGAGGGGCAGGGTGTCGGGTAGTAAACTCCGGCATGAGGCAGATCGGAGTTCGGTAAAGAAATAAATAAATAAAACAAATTAAATTGCGCGTGCTGCAACGCCAAATGATGAAATCTTCATAAATTGGGAAATGTGACACATGCACGAATTGACACCTGTGTAATACAGTAAATGACAGTGATAAAATACAACCAGAAACTACCGCCACTATGATACATTCTCTGTAAACATGCGCATGTGACAATGTTTCTTCCTTTATAGGTACTAAGGAGTTTAATTTGAGACTGGCGAACGGAATACTCCATCGCAAATGTAAGGGGAACCCTGTCTACCAAACTGACAGTCCGCCCACCTCATATGGAGATGGGTGTACCATAGCATTCCAGCAAGGGACCCCCCCTGTTGGCTCAGTCAATGGAAAGCTACGCCCATCAGCCTAATGGAGTACGAGTCATCGGAGTAAAGCCTCCACACGAGAACTCTATTTAAAGTGGACAATCTGATGGGTTATTTTCTGTCCCTCACCACCAGGAAAAACATGGTGTTGGAGGACAGAAAAGAAAATTAATAACCCCCACCCCCTGGGAGAAAACTCCCATGGCTGGGGGTCGTCCATTTTTTGAGTTTCATAAACAACTCCCTCCTTGGAAGTTAGTCTATTAAAAAAAAAAAAAAAGTGGTTCAAGATGAAGAGATTAGCGCTTGGCCAGCTATGAGCTCTTAGTTTGGTGATGATATTCTGTTGGAGTGGCTGACCTAATATGCTCTGGTGCCCTGACAGATGTCATACCATCTGGCAAACTATAAATGCAGCTGTTAGCTAACCTACAAAACCGACTCATGCTTCCATCTAAGAAGGGTATGCTAACAACCACCAATCACAACACACTGTACAATAAAAAACTAAATAGCTAAAAGGAACATTCACAATAGTAATTGAACTAATGAAGTTCTGGGAACAAGCAGCGATACTCAAGTTCAGATCACTAACAGAATATCGGAAACAGAAATATGGTGTGGACAGAATATGATGTCAAAAATATCGAGGACCGAAATATCGAGAAGGTAAACACAAATAGGTAGCTATAGATTTACTATTCTTAACTCAACATCTACGTACCTTGAAGATATATCTATTGTCAACGTACATATATTACAGTTACATATAATATTAATTATATATTATATATTAACTAATATTATTAGGAAAAGAGTGCAATTTAAAACAGGTTGCATGATTTACAAGGCTCTAAATGAGCTTAGCCCCTGCTATCTAACTAGGAAACTGAAGTCTTACAATCCTATTTCCTCACTCAGATCAGGATCTAAAAAACGTCTCTCTGTTCCTAGAATAAATAAAGCTCGTTCCGGTGGCAGGGCCTTTTCGTACCTGGCTCCTTTGTTTTGCAACAGCCTTTCCCAATATCTCCGCACGGAAATGTCCCTCCTACGTTTTAGAAGGCTGATGAAAACATACCTCTTCCAGTCTTGACAGTCCGCTGTTGCAAGCGCAGAGATACCCTTCTGGGTGATTCAGCGCTATATAAAATTATAAAATCAAATCAAATCATATCAAATAAAACTCTGCTTACCTATAGAGTCTTACCTTCTCTGTATTTGTGTCCTTAATATTCTTGACACAACATTTAGGTCCACTGTATTTCTGTTTCCGATACTCTGCCTTAATACGTCGGGGCAGATTTACAAGCCCCTTGCTCTGCCAGTACGTCACTTTTTGTGACGCACCAGCAGCGCATTACACTGCCCCAAATTTACAAGGACAGGAAAAGAACCCTGCGTGGCTTTTCCTGTTCTCGTAAATACGGCCCCTTTACACGCAGCACTTTGCATGAAAGGAGCGTTCCATGGGTGTTGCTGAGGGTGTTCCAACGCAACACCCATAGAACCAGACACATTTACAGATTTACGAGGATTCGTAAACCTGGAAATGCGTCAGTATGCTATGCCCCCTAGGGGTGGTGTTGTTGTAAATTGAAACAACGATGTGATTAAGCATTTACTAAAGACATTAATTCCCCTCTTATAGATCATGTTTTCTCTGTTATGTTGACCGAAGTTCGGACTCCATTTTGTATTATCATGCTTCCACGTGTTCCCCCACGAGGAGAGTCCAACCTCTGTGTTAGTTGCTCTTGTAATCTGCCTAGTAACAGTCTATAAATAGCTCCTTTGTCCATCTGGCACATGCCCAGACTTGACCACATCTGTTATCAGTTAGTCTTGCTTGACCATGTTTTCGCGGGCTCAAGGAGTGTGTTAGCTCCGCCCACATATTGATTCAGTATCGAAAATGACCATAAATGGTAATGTTCTTCAGCCTCATGTTGTATCCGCCCACTTATGAGCCCCTCTGTTGTGTATAAAAGGGGACCGTGTACGCAAGTTCTTTGTGCTACTCTATGCAATACTGAAGAGTGTTGTGTGGATTGTAGGACCACCCTTAAGGGTTAATAAATGCTGTCTTTGTACTTTGCAGTTTCCGTGCCAACTTCCTTATAGATTCCATTACAGGAGAGCGAACCCTTGTGTCCTGCGGGCCTAGCTGGGGCCTGTATTCATCAATTGGCGCCCGTCACGTGGGGCTCATCGGCGACTCGGATGCTCGAAGGATTGGTCGCGACGAAGGTGAGGAACTTGGCCGGGGACGTGATCACTGCCAGCGGCGTTTTAGCCCTGGCATCCCGAGGTTTTTCTTCCTTCCCTTCCGAGCTGACCGTCTGGGTGGCGCCGGTCCCCGACTGAGACCTCTTCTGTCGGTCCTGCCGTGAAAGCCGTTTGGGCGATTGTGGAGCTTGGCAGTTGGAATCTGGACTCTTGATTGGTAAGAACCGGTGTACGGTACTTGCTCCGAGTTTTTGAAGCCTGGTCCGGCTATTTGAGTTTGATTTGTGATGACTAGTCATATTTTGTATTTGTCTTTGTGAATATATATGCGTTGCAACACATATAGGCAGGTAATGTGGAGAGATTTCTCCGGAGCTGTGTAACTTTGAACGGCGCAACGATTAAGTGCCATTTTTTCTATAATATTGCATATTTTGCATTATTCCTGAGCATGCCTGCTTTTAGCGCACTCCGTAAGTGGTGTTGCTGTTTTAGAAACCGGTTGAACCTCGAGGAATCTGCTCCAGCTCCCCCAGAGGGGACTCCTAATAGGGATATGTACGTGAAGCATGGTCTTTCTTCCATAATGTACAGCACAGTATGGAGGAAATATACAAAAAAAGATCCTGAGTTGCGATGGCCTTTGTATGGATCGTTTGATATACGTAAGATTGAGTATGTGGAACAGTGTATGTGCAAGCGGCGTGCTCGTCAGGATATGTTTGAGTGTGTGCGGTTGTGGGTGAAGGAGGTGCGTGAGCGAGAGAAGCGTGAGAAAGCGCTGTTTGATAAGGAACAACGGAAGAATGATCATGTGCGAGCCCAGGAAGCGAAGCGTCGGGAAGACAGAGAACAGACAGAGAGACAAGAGAAAGAGCGTAGGCTGCAAGTTTCGGGTCAATATGCTGTTCGGCAGCCACTCTATCCTGTCCTTAATAATCTTGAAGATGATTTTTATTTACTAGATCGCTCTCCGCCCCCTTATGTTGGCGCATCTGCTCCGAGGCCACAAGATTCCGTCCCGGGTACGGGTAAGGTAGATACGCGGTCCATGTTATCGGCTGAGCATATGGCTGAGCTTCGGCAAATCTCTTTCCGTGCACTTAAGGGTAAGGTGTCCGTGGATGAATTGTTCCATACTTGGGGGTCGTGGCAGGATAGAGAGAGATTGTATTTTTTGAGTCATTTCGCTGAGGAAGTGATTGCTGCTTTTCGGAAATATTCTAGTGTCTTTGAGCCTGAAGAAGTGACATCGGATGCTAAAGCATTGCATGATGGTGTTTTTTCTCCCTTTAAGGCTCCTGATACGGCTCGGCGGCTATTCGCCTTGCGGGACGCGGTGCTGGCCCATAAAGAAAAAGCGCGCCAACGAGCAGGGGAGGAGATGCAGTCGGATTCGTGTACTACAGAAGGCCACTCATCCACCTCTCAATCAGATAAGAGCGATCTAGTACATGCTAAGCCAATGCGCGAGGCGGCGCCTTTGTATGTTCCTCCTAAAGGAGCGGGGACTAGCTCGGACATTACCTCCGCCGATGCTAAGGGATATTTTGTGTATAATTGGGTTTATACTCCGTGGCATAGAGCTGATGTGATGGCATTAAAGAATGCGCTGCCTGACCCCCGCAAGAATCCAGCGGCCTTCTACGAAGAAGTCGAGGGGGCCTTGAATTCTTGCGTTATGACTTTAGCGGATATAGACCTGTTCTTTGGCCTTATTCTACCACCGGATATGTGGCGATCTGTCCGAAAAGTAGATGATACAGTTGCCTTTAAGGCCCGGTGGTCTGACCTTGAGGATGAGGATAGGGAACGGAAGCCCGCGCAGAAACCGCCCCAGATTATTTTAGATCTTCCTGCTGCTATTGTGGCTAAGCTGAAGACAATTATTCCCCCTAAAAAGATTGACTGGAATATGTTAGCTGCATGTAAACAGAAAGCTGACGAGTCGGTTGCGGACTTCTTTACGCGCTTTGAGGAGACGTTTCATGATTTTAGTGGCCAGTCGCTTACTGACGATACGGGCCGCCACCTTTTTGCGGATAAATATGTGGCTAATCTGCTGCCGGCAGTTGCGGCCCGCCTAAAAGCGAGTGAAAGTTCTTGGTCCTCCGCTACACCGACGGCCCTCCTGACTATCGCCCAGTATTATGAGCGTCAGGAGCAAGAAGCAAAGGGCCAGGAGGAAAAGAAATCGAAAGATTTGAAGACAAAGGTGATGTTGGCACAAGTCTATGGCCCGCCCCGGCGGGGTAGTAATAGAGGTAGGGGAGGATCTTATGGTCCTCCCTCGGGCCGATCTGATTTAAATAGGAACCAATGTGCGTATTGTAAGCAATCGGGTCATTGGGCTAGGGACTGCCCGGTGTTGCATGCATCGCGTCAGGGGCATACCTATGGTGGCCCGCGAGGTAGAGGGGGTTTCTCGAACTTTCGAGGGAATTCTAACGAACAGGCTCGTTTTGACTCTGCTGGGCAGCACCGCGATAGATCAAACGTTTTTGATCGCCAGCATCAGTACCAAGCGTCGGGGATTGACCGGTCAGGGTACCATGACTCTCAGCATGCATAGGAATGCGTTGGATGGGGGTTAGAATCAGTTGAGGTGCCGGTCGATCAGAAGGGCCCTTATGTATTGGCTGAGGTTTTGGGCTCTACTGATCAGTTCCTAGTGGATACAGGAGCGACACGTAGTGCACTGTCTAAGCAATTGGTTCCGGGGGCTCCCCCATCCGGCTTAATGGTCACATCGGTAGGGTTTGACGGAACACTCTCCCGAAGCCCTCTTTCGCAGCCCCTCATGTTTAAAGTTGACTCTTTTTCTGCACCCTGTCCGTTTCTGCTTGCCCCGTACACACCGGACAACATTATGGGTCTTGATATGTTAAAGCATTTTAGGGCTACGATCCGTTGCTCCCCTGCTGGTGTACGGGTAATATTGAATGACAATTACCCCCGATCAGAACGGATGTGTACGATGTTTGAGGATGCGCTGTTAGCTACCCTCCCTCGTGCTTTGTGGGCAACTTCGGATACTGATGTGGGACAAATGGTGATTCCACCGGTCCACATTAGCGTCAAGGAGGGGGCGGTGTTACCACGCCTCCCACAGTACCGTATTTCCCAGGAGGGCGAGGTGGCTCTCATACAGATAGTGAAGGATTTGATGGCGGTAGGGGTAGTGGAGGAAGTCCCCTACAACATTTGTAACAGTCCGATTCTTCCCATACTGAAAAAGGATACGGATGCCAGAGTTTATCGGTTTATAATTGATTTGAGAGAAGTGAACAAGATCGTGATACCTCAGTACCCAGTGGTTTCCGATATCACGACGTTGCTTACTTTGGTCCCGCCTACGGCAACCATGTTCTCAGTGATTGATTTGAAGAATGCCTTCTTTTCCATTCCCATTCACCCTGATAGCCGATATCTTTTTGGGTTTACATTAAATAATAGATCTTATCGTTTTTGTAGGATTCCCCAGGGCTACACAGAAAGCCCTAGCATTTACAGTCAGGCTTTGAAACGACAATTGGATTCCTTTGCTCTGCTCGAGGGTGTCGCCCTCATTCAATATGTCGACGACATCTTGCTGGCGGCTGACACCCTGGAGTTGTGTGAAAAAAGTACGTTATCCTTACTTTCCTTTTTAGCATCCCACAATCATAAGGTATCTAGGAAGAAATTGCAATTCTGTAGACCAAAGGTGACTTATCTGGGTCACCTTTTGTCTAAGGAGGGACGTGCACTCACACCGGATCGTATCCAAGTAATTCTGGATACACCGAGACCGTCCACACAGAAGGATGTGCGTGCATTTCTGGGTCTTGTTTCTTTTTGTAGACAGTGGATATTGGGGTTTTCGCACATAGCTAAGCCATTGTTAGCCCTCTTGACAAAGGACACGCCTATCCCAATCCCTTGGTCAGATGAGTGTGATACTGCTTTTCAGCAACTACGGCAGGCCCTTTGTTCAGCACCAGTGCTAGGGACCCCTGATTATGCAAAACCCTTTTCGTTGTATGTGCATGAGAAAGATGGATGTGCATTGTCAGTTTTAGTGCAGATGCACGGCGATAAGCAGCGCCCTTGTGCATATTTTTCGGCTGTACTTGATCCTGTCGCCCGAGCATTACCGGGGTGTTTTCGCTCGGTTGCGGCGACAGCTGTGTCAATACGCCAAAGTGAGGGAATTGTGTTATCCCATAAGCTGTTGGTATTAGTCCCCCATGCTGTCGATGCCCTGCTCAATCAAACGAAGACGCAGCATTTGACCAGCGCCCGTTTAACGGGATATGAGTTGACGCTTTTGGCTCCTCATATTACGTTAAAAAGGTGCGTAACGTTAAACCCGGCAACATTGTTGCCATACCCCGAAACCCAGCCTGAGGCGCGGAAAGCGCATGATTGTATTCTCGTGACTGAGGAACAAACAAAGGGTCGTATTGATCTCCAGGATACGCCCTTTCCAGATGTAGATGGAGAACTGTGGGTGGGCGGATCATGTCTGAAGCTACCAGATGGTACGACTTCAGCAGCGTATGCGATTACCACATTGCAAACAATAGTGGAGACAGCACGCATACCACAGAAATCAGCTCAAGCAGCGGAACTGATAGCATTAACACGAGCATGTGAGCTCAGTACAGGACTATGTGTGAATGTTTATACAGATAGCCGCTATGCCTTCGGAGTAGCGCATGACTTCGGCCTACTCTGGAAGGAGAGAGGGTTTTTGACGTCACATGGAGTACAGATAATGCATGGGGAGTTAGTTCATAATCTTTTAACCGCATTGACATATCCGAAGAAAATTGCCATTGTTAAGTGTAGCGCCCATAGGAAAGTAGTTGATAAAGTTGGAGAAGGGAATGCGTTGGCAGATCGAGTAGCACGGGAGACTGCGATGCAGCCCGGTGCTACTGCCATGTATGTAGTAAAGTCACAGGTGGAAAGATGGCATGATGCGAAGGAGGAAGTGCGAGAAATGCAAAGAGCCGCTTCTGACAAAGAGCGGGAACAATGGGCTAGCGAGGGAGAACTGGATGACGAGGGCTGCTGGAGAAATAAGCAGATGGATAGATGGAAATTACCCACGGCCTTTGTACAACCTATGGTTCAGATGGCACATGGGCTAGCACATGTTGGAGCTTCCGCAATTGTGAAATTGCTTACCCAAGTCTGGGAGCATCCAGAGATTGCTAGCACAGCGAAGAGGGTGGTGCAGACCTGTATGATCTGCCTGAGGTATAACCCAGGAAAGGGCACTCGAACTCCAGCAGGATGATTTGTGACACCTACTGCGCCCTTCGAGGTTTTGCAGATGGATTACATCCAGCTTGAGCGCTGTAACAATCTGAAGTATGTTCTAGTAGTGGTCTGCGCTTTCAGCAAATGGGTTGAAGCGTACCCTACGAAAGACAATACTGCAATGACTACTGCGAAGTTGCTGCTGAAAGAGTTCTTCCCTCGATATGGCGTCTGTAGACTTCTGTGGAGTGATAACGGCCCTCACTTTGTAGCGGATGTTATAAAGTATGTCTTGAAGGGCCTAGGCATCACTCAGAAGTTCCACGCCGTGTTTCACCCTCAGTCTGCAGGCCTAGTTGAGAAGTACAATGGTACACTGAAGCTTAAGATCGCTAAGATTCAAGCTTCGACGTCTTTGACTTGGCCAGACGCTCTGCCACTGGCGTTATTGTCAATTAGATCGGTACCACACTCTCGAACTGGCCTTACACCTTATGAAATTGTCTTCGGACGCCCAATGAATATTTGGGGCCCACCAAGACCTAAGACCATGTATGATGTACCTTGTGTAATGATGAGCGATTACCTGGCACAGTTAACGGATAACTTGGTTTCTATCCATCAACAGGTCCGAGAGGCGCTCCCTGATCGGTCTACCGGTGAAGGACATGGTCTCCGGCCTGGGGACCATGTGATGGTGAAAGTTTTCGACAGGACGAACAGCTTGGAACCGAGATGGGTGGGCCCTGAGCAGGTCCTCCTCGCAACGAGGACGGCTGTGCGAGTCTCCAACAGAAAGAATTGGATCCATTCCCTGCACTGTAGGAAGGTGCCGCCCGGATTGGTGGAACCTGCCGTGCTGACCGATCAACGAGAAATCTTGGCTGCAGAGACAGGCCGTGCTGCGGAGCCAAACGCCACCGAGGAGCTCTTTCCGGACCACGCGACTCCTGGAGGAAGGCGATATCATCTTCGACCAAGGAAGTGAGTTTTCCAGTACCGGGACATACTGTCAGAACGGCCCTTGGGTTAGTGAAACGGAGAGCCGATGAGGCAAGGGGGGGGGATCAGCCCTGCATTAGTGTAGCGACACCCGTCTTGGCCCGCTGGTGAAGAAATCAACCGCTGCCCAAGGGGAAGAGTTCTGACAGACTTTTAGTTTCAGGAAGATATTGGGTTTCATTTTTTACCTTGACATGGAGAAAAAGAAAATCCTTTGTGCATTAGGGTTCATGTTGACAGTAGCCATTGTTGGGATAACCACATGGTTCGTGGAGGATGTAACTCCTGCTCGGAAGATTCTTGTGTTGACAACTCCGGTGCCTGAGGAACACTACTTTTATACATTACCGTATCAAGAGTTGAAGCATCGACAGTCTTACTTGAATAACACTTTCATCCAGATGCTGCATCATACCCACGTTGCTACGAATGCTACGAACTGTTGGATATGTGGGATGATGCCAGCTCATCAGAAGAAAGGAGGAACTCCATTTATACCACTTCCTTTCTCTCATAATGGCTCTTGTAGAGCATGGTATACTTTGCTTTTTGCTACTCGGAAACCGACAGTGGGACGATTGCTCTTCAGACTCAATAAAGAATGCCATCAAGACAAAAATGGGTATCCACAAGCGAATGGGACAATTTGGGAGTGGGAGGAGTACCGACCAGACAATGAATCCATTCCCTACATCTTCACGAACACAAGAGACACTGTGGGAAAGGATAGATTTGTAATTCAAGTAGCACAAGCTCAAGCGGACCTGTGTGTCCAGAGTGTGGGTTCTATCCCTGTTGGTGTTAGTGATTGTATTACTGTTCTGAATATTGATGGGTTGAACAATAGTACCTTCTTAGCCTCCCATAATACGTACTTTGTGTGTGGAAATAAAGGTTATTACCGTCTGCCGGCTGGGTGGTCTGGGGTATGCTATGTATCATTCCTATTACCTCCTGTATTCCTAGCTCCCGCATCTTATCATAAAGATCTGAAATTATTGAATAATGTGACTGTAAATAGGTATAAACGTACTTTATCACTTGACGATGTAGATCAGACTGATACCAGTCTGCAGCAGTATATTGATTTTAACTTAGGATTGTTTTTCTTTGTTGGAGCTGCCCTGAACAGTAGAAAGATCCGAAGATTAACAAGAGTGGTAGAAGCGGTGACAAATCAGACCGCTGCTGCACTTGGGAATCTTACGGAGGAATTGCAAATTACTAGAATTGTTGCATTGCAGAATCGTATGGTATTAGATGTTATGCTAGCTGACAGAGGTGGAGCTTGTAAAATTATTGGAAGTAGCTGTTGTGTGTTTATCCCTGATCATACGCCATCAGTTTATAATGCCATCAATAAACTGCATAAAATTGCAGCTGAGATCCATACAGAAAACGGCACTTGGTCCTTTTCTGGATGGTTTTGGGCGTTAATTACTGCCTGGGGATGGAAGGTTCTAACTGGTCTCTGCATTATTGTAGCGGTTCTGTTTTCATGCTGTATCTGCATTCAGTGTGGTCCTTTACTCTGCTCATTATGTGTATCATTTTGTATCCCCGATAAGAAAGCTATTGCCAATGTCACTTATCAGAAACGTTTAGCTAAGGAAGTAGAAGAGATGATGACAATTGACATACATGATGATTATCCTAACAAGCCGGATGTCTTCAGTAAATGCTGAAAGGGTCGTCTGTTGTAAATTGAAACAACGATGTGATTAAGCATTTACTAAAGACATTAATTCCCCTCTTATAGATCATGTTTTCTCTGTTATGTTGACCGAAGTTCGGACTCCATTTTGTATTATCATGCTTCCACGTGTTCCCCCACGAGGAGAGTCCAACCTCTGTGTTAGTTGCTCTTGTAATCTGCCTAGTAACAGTCTATAAATAGCTCCTTTGTCCATCTGGCACATGCCCAGACTTGACCACATCTGTTATCAGTTAGTCTTGCTTGACCATGTTTTCGCGGGCTCACGGAGTGTGTTAGCTCCGCCCACATATTGATTCAGTATCGAAAATGACCATAAATGGTAATGTTCTTCAGCCTCATGTTGTATCCGCCCACTTATGAGCCCCTCTGTTGTGTATAAAAGGGGACCGTGTACGCAAGTTCTTTGTGCTACTCTATGCAATACTGAAGAGTGTTGTGTGGATTGTAGGACCACCCTTAAGGGTTAATAAATGCTGTCTTTGTACTTTGCAGTTTCCGTGCCAACTTCCTTATAGATTCCATTACAGGAGAGCGAACCCTTGTGTCCTGCGGGCCTAGCTGGGGCCTGTATTCATCAGTGTAGCGAGGTGCAAAGAGGAGAAATGTTTTCATTTCTCCTCGTTTTTTTTCTCTTGCAATGCGTGCTGCATTCTACAGCACGCATTGAAAGAGGAAAATGCCTGTAGTGATTGTTTTTGTGCAGGAAGGTGCCCCTTCCTGAACAAAAACGATCCCCCCATGACGCAGGTATCCTTGCACTATGGTGCAAGGGTGCCCGCGCCAACGCATGGCAGCTGTTTGTGCGCCAGCGCAAGGTAGAGCACAGGAATGCGAAATATCCTTGTAACTATGTCGCACTCCTGTGCTCTGAAAGTGCCGCAGCGTGGCGCAGCCAAAGGGCTTGCGGTGCCACGCTGGGGCACCTTCTTGTAAATCTGCCCCCTCAAGTTCCATTGGCTCACCTGCACTAGAAAGAATACACAGAACGCAATCACTTGATGGCCCACGTAAGTGAGCATCACATCATCGCTCAACAAACTAAGGAACAATCACAAACTGGACTACAGACCGACTGATCTAGAACCCAAAGCATATATCATACATCTCACCCGTCCTAACCCCATGGAGGAGTGCTGTTCAGCAACTGAGGGGTCACCAAGAAACTCTTATAATGCAGCACACCTCGGAAGACACCCATCAGGACAACACGTGCTAAGATGGCACTGCCCACTGTTATACAGCTGATATGAGCAAATGAAATGCCTGGTGTGGCTGCGACCGGCATGCACCCCATAAGAGCCACAGCATCCCTGCTTAAGGACCTGTAGGAAAATCTGGGCTATTACCGCGAGGAGTCCCAAGAACTGTGTTGATGTGCGTGAGGACCACCTTTGTGCTAATTATCGTACCGCACTGATGTAGGGCTGCTGACCCCCGATTCTGAGAGCGTCCATTAGCCCTACACTGACGCCTTTTCACATTAAGATTACTGTCTCTGACCTACACTTTCTTTAATGAGGTCATTTTTGCGATTTCTGCCACCGCAGCTTACAGTTACTTTCATGCCTAAAGCGGCCTCTCTTAGTGGAATTTTATTTGTCACGCCCGGGCCTCTTTAGCGTCTCCTATAAGTCTTGTTTAGTGAACCATTCATTCATACCCAGTCGACCCCGAGATCCACTTTCTTTACCTAAACATCATCTCACCTGCGCGTTCTGAATGCTACACCAAGAAAAAAGCATTCCCAGACCGCATCCTGCCATTGCCAACGGACGCAGGCCTGACACCGTGCTCACTTCCACACGGCTTGCATTATCGCGGGTATATTTTTCCACTAATCAGACATGAGCAGTAATTGCTAAGACGAAATTAACGATGTAAACGGGGCAGCCCATGAAGGCTGGGAGCAACCTTCCATGCCCCCTGCCTGCCCAGTGCATGCATTCAGGGCACCGCCTCTTCTGGCGCAGCCTTCCATGTCCGCTGCCAGCCCAGTGCCCTGCCGATGTGCATCCGTTCAGGGCATCGCCTCTTCTGGAGCAGCCGGTCCTTGCACCTGCCTGCCCGGCGCCCCACGGGCCACTGCCCCTGCGCGCAGCCCTGCACCAGAGAGATGAATGACGCAGGCGAAACAGCAGGCAAGAGGCACGAGCTGTGTACTGTCCTCGAGGCCAGGGCGAGAAGCCGCGGATAATGGCCGTACTCCGGGGATGAACGCGTGGCCAACACAGCATATTGCGCGTTCCACGCGTGGACTGCAGGCACGAAGGCCCCACCCTGGAGCGGTTTGTATCATTGCATAGTCCATCACAATGTAATCATGAGCCAGAAAAGATTAAAAAACGGATGGATGGATTGATGGATAAATGGATGGACGAATGGATGAATAAACGATGGCCATTCTGCATAGATTGTGTCGAAGAGGCGAATGAGTGGCTGAATGGATTTGTAAGCAAACTCTTAAAGTGGTGTGGGGTGCTGTGACAACATTTTCGGGGTTATCCTCCAGTCACATCCTGCTGGGCTTCTTGTGTGCGGTACTCAGTACCGCAGCGGTAGTGGCCCCGATTCAGTGTCATGAATGTTTCCAACTTTTCGTGCCAACTAGGGGGCATATTATCAAGAAACGGCGTTAAAATTTAGCGGCACAAAACTGTCGCTAAAGTGGCGATAATGGGCTTGATAATATGCTGCAGAGAATTCCCATAGAAGGCCATGTTCTGGTGTCAACATGGGTGTCTATTGGAATTCTCTGCGGCATATTATCAAGCCCATTATCGCCGCTTTAGCGGCAGTAATTTTAACGCGGTGCTTGATAATATGCCCCAATGTCCCTTGCCCTAGCGTCACTTTTGTAACAATTTCCCTCTCTCTTCCTTGCATTCTTGGCTGTTTTCAGCACCACCATGTCCTGTTTTGGCTGGCTGAAAAAAAATATGCATTAAGAGGCATTATTTATTATGCAGCTTGCTGGAAGCGGGTGCGTGCAAACCAAACAGGGAGACTAGTGGCCCAGGTGTTTATTTAATGAGGCTGAGAATACTTCTTAAGTGAAAATATAATCAAGGTCTAACGCAGGTTAGAATTACTTAAACCATTAGATTAGTGTCTATCAATGTTTGTGAATCACAGCAGTGCGGTGCTTCTCTTCAAAAAGGAGCTGCGATTCCCGACAGCACGGGGAGGTGCTGCCACCTGGTGGCAGGACCTAGTGTTATTTACACTAAACTTCTCTCCTTACTGCTATCTCTCCGAATGCTAAGTCACGTTCATTAAAATAACCAAAATTAAGGCAACATACCCCGAAACTATGGACCTCTGACACATTCAAATGTGTGGCTGTTGTCACTGGTTAGACAGAGAGCAAGAACGCAACATAAAAGTCTGAAGCTCAGATATTGACTACAAACATTCACACCATAGACAAACAAGGACTCGGGATCTCTGTCTAAAGTAAATAAGCCCAAAGAAGCGCAAAAAGCAAATGGCTGGATATGGTTGCCTTTATGCGCCCTGGACCTAACCATGGCTTGTTAAAATGAGTATTCTGACATCAAATGGATGGTTTTGTTGAGAGACCAATATTTAAGGAGGAAGGCATGGGAGTAATGGATCAGTGGGTGGGCGGGCGTGAAATACGCAGGGGAGCCCAATTACTGGGTGCAACGTGTGCGCGTTCCTTTCCGTGAACGACTGGGGAGGATGTGAGGCTGCCAAGTTTTCAGCTGGGGAACCAGGTTCGAGCCTCGGCGTTGTCTCAGCATTCTGTGATTCTTGGCACATTTACAACAGAATGGAGAAGCGAAGCGTTAGGCAAACATTGCTAATGATACGCCTCTCCATTCTGAAAACGCAGGGATGCAATGCTTTCACAAGAATGGGGCACACCCCTGCGTTTCTGCTGGCGCTGAGTTCAGCTGCCTAGCCCCAACACAGGGTGTCTGCATTTGGGAAATGATTGGTTATGTGCGGGAAGGTCTCCCTTCCTGCACAGAAACAATCATTCATGGCGTATTGAAACTTCTATGTGTGCTGCTTAATGCAGCACGCATAGAAGTTGCAAAGCGTCATTATTGTTTGGATTGTGTATGTGCAGAAAGGGTCACCTTCCTGCACATACACAATCATTGGCAGTTTCCTGTTTCTATGTGTGCTGCACAAGGCAGCACACATGTAAACAGCAAAAACGAGGAGAAATAAAGCATTTCTCCTCGTTGCACCAGGGTAAGACCAGGTTTTCCCAGGTCTTAATTTTGGCACTGCCTTCTATTTACGCCACCCTTGTAAATAGGGGGCAGCGTCAAAATCAATGGGTGCTGCGGTGGAACGCCCACCGCAACAACCATTGCCCTCCCCTTTCACGCTGAGTACAGAGTGAAAGGGTGCCTTATTTGCAAGGCAGCGTTAAGCTTAACGCCGCCATGTATATAATGCGAAGCCCCTATCACCACCACACTGTCACTTCGTTGTGGTTGGCGATAGGTGCTTATAAATATGCCCCTTAATCTCCCCGTGCCTACCAAAAAAAAAAAGAATGTGTCCTTGTGTAAAGTAACTGGTGCTCATGTAAAGCGCTCCGATACCTTCGGGTCGAGTTCGCGCTGTATAAATCTGCAAAAAAAAAAGGTGCTATTACCATTACAGAAATAATCCAAGCTCTTTTCTTTTTCTGAGTATAAGAGCGCAGGCTGCCTTCATTTCTGAATTAAACAGTACATGTCAAAGCAGCACACTCCTGTCTAACACTCAAAGGCGTAGGCGTGGGAGGGGGAGGGGTCCTGTTCTTCTTAGTTCTAGTCCTAATATCATGAGTGCGACCTGTCCTTTGAGACAAGCTCAGCACTGCCTTCTAAATATGAATACATTAACTCATTTCCTCCCCCGAAGAGAGGGGTCCCAGTCTCAGTCAGTCCCCGAGGGACTGGGACGAACAAGTGCAGGATTCAGTCTAATGCAGGGGTTTAATTAAGTGGGATGAAAAAACTGGGGGGGTCTCTCAAATGGGCGTGGACAATGTAATTAAGGGCGTGACTTAAAAATATGTACGCCGGAAATCAGTGCTTAGCATAGTGTGTCGCCAGACTGGTATTGTGCTGCTTCTGTCATTGCATCCAGTTATATAAAACAACAAGTAACATTACACCTACAATAAGCCAGGAATATTGGCTTTGTCAATGCTTGTTTGCTGCATAAGATAAAAAAGCAACAACTACGGCTTCATAGTATATCATCTTGAAAATGCTTCAGTTCTGAAATGATGAGACTGTGAAAGAAGTATAACGAGTATCTTTGAAGTTACATCAAAGGCAGTGAAGGGTGATACTGCTGCAGATTTAAGATTGTTTTTTCAACCTGAGGGTGAGGGCAAAAAATGGAAAGCCCGATAGGGAGCCGTCTCAGCACAAGTTCAAATTCAAGTTCAAGTTTATTTATTTATAATCTCGGAACTCCGAAGAGGTCTATATAAATCACGAAATTACTAACATATAGATAGAAGACAATTTTTGTTTGCAAATAAATAAACACAATAAGATATTCCTCTCCAACAAGAGGTTAGAGAATCTTAAACGATAGCCAAGAATAAAAGAGTTTTACATTAAAAAACAGCAACATATCATACAGTAAATATTAAAGTTACCTTCGTCATTAGTGCAAGGGTTTGAAAGATAAATATGGAGAAAATACTTTATGTACCATAACATACCATCAAACAATAAATAGAGGAGAACATCACCCACGTAAAGCAAATATAAACATCTACACCCTACATAACTGATGCACCCTAATATATTTTTAAGAAACACTTGACAAAAATTCAAAATTTTATGACAGAACATTTCATTCGGAGGAGCATAAAGAGATTCTAGTACTGCTGAGGCAGAAAGGAAGGATAGCTGTAAACATATTGGTCTCAGCCATTTCCGTCCACATAATAGCAAAGCTGGACAGATAAATAATACATGATTAACATCTTGAGGACCATTATTGTACAGGTTACAGATCGTGGATGAACTGTACCATTTTGCCAGAACATGATTTAAATGAAGCCTGCCCAGGGCTAGTTTCATGAGTTCTAAGCCTGTACTTTATTTATCAGGCAGGAGTCAATAGCCGGATGGTTACCCTTCTTTAGAGTGCAAGATTCCCAATCCCTAGAGAAACTTAGAGACCAAGTGGCCTGTTTCAAAATGCTTTTAGTTGGTACAGGGACAAAGTAAAAATCGAGGTCTTGTCTATATTTAAAAACACCCATTTCCCTACATCAATCAGTTCTGTACCATACAGCAGGGAGGCAGGAATATTTGCTCGAAAAACCTCTAATAAAGGTGTAAAATGTTTTCTCCTGGTAGACCTGTAAAGGGAACCCAAACCTTTCCCCTGAATGGCGGCTTTAGATTTGTTGTTTTCTATATGGGCCTTGTTGCTTAAGTTGCAACACACTATTTTCCCCAAAAGATATATGTCTTTACGAGTTCCAAGTTTTGGCCACCTAGAGACCATACAAAGTTTTCATATTTCAACTTCTTCCTCCCATGCATGCACATAATTTTACTCTTAGTTACATTGATCTTTAGGTGGTGAGCCTCAGAACATTTTTGAAGAGCCTACAGGCGACTATTTAAACCCATAGGGGTTAGATTAAAGAATATTATGTTGTCTGCATAAAGTAGACTTACCGTTGATTTCCCCCCAATTTCCGACGCCTGGCCCTCAGATCGAGCCAGATAATCAGGGAGGTCTGAAATATTTAGGGAGAAGAGCAGGGGCGCAAGTAAGCATCCTTGTTTTAATCCATTTCTGGTGGGGAATGCTTGTGGTAGACCTATATCCCCTCCTACTAAAACTCCACACCATGTATGGTATGGAGGGCACAAACTAACTCTAAAAGGGTGCCCAGCATACCCAATTTAAAAAGCTTACTCCACAGCAAAGGACGAACTACTTTGTCAAAGGCTGTGTAGAAGTCAATAAAAGCTGTATATACCTTTCCCCCTCTAAATATAACATATTTTTCATTTATTACCGGGAAGGCAGTCAAATTATCAATTATTCCATGCTTCACCGTAAACCCAGTTTGCTCCATAGGCATAATTTTGTTGGCATCTGCCCAATCGTTAATTTGGGTTAGGAGGCATTTAGCGAAGACTTTACCCACTGCGTCAAGAAGTGAAATCTGATGATAATTTTGTGGTAGATCACGATCTCCTTGCTTAAATAGTGGAATTTTCTTTAATAGCGATAAAAATCGGGCAAAGAATTTTACTCCACAATGGACCATTTTGTTTTATAACAGTAAAAAGGTATTTCATTGGGGCCCATTGCCGCCGAAGGGCGCATTCCCTGATGACCAATTCTATTTCTTTTTCAGGGGGGGTCCATACAAGGCAGAGTCTTCATTTAACATAAAATACTTAGTACCCCCTCATTTGCTGCGCAGAGTCCATGAATTAAACTAACCAATTTGCATTCTTCATTAGCAACAGGGATAGATTGAGCTCTAGCTCCACAACCCTCTGCGACAAGAGTCCAGAAGCTCTTTCTCTGGCCTTTTGAAACTGCTTCCCTAAGTTTTATCCAGATGCTATCTTCCTTCTACTATCTTAGCCTGGCCTTCAATCAGTTCCACTTCCTTTTTAATAACAATATTCTAGAATATCTTTCCGGGCTATAGTTCAAATAATGTTCCCTAACTAGAGCATTTATTTCACGATTTAACTGGAGGAGAGATCGAGGGACCCCTTTAAAACCATTCCTTCGGTTCACTTGTTTGGCAGTTTTCGCTAATTGCTGTATAAGTGTATTAAAACTTTCTTATTCCTTTCCTATCCAACCAGACAACATATCTAAAGTAGCCTCGAAGATGCCATTAAGGCCTAAAATGGCCCTAATATTCCAATGGCTTCTCCCAGTCTTCTTATCAAAACTAGCAGATTCACCATCTAATAGCCAAGGGCCAGTGGGAGTTGTAGTAACATTTACAAGGAGGGTTAATAGCTTGTGATCACTAAAAAAGGAGTCAGAGACCTTTAAGTTCCCTAGCAAGAAGAAAGAGGCACTGCTCACCACCATATAGTCCAAGATAGACTCTCCCCCTGAAGTTTTATGCGTAAAAGCTGCAGGAGAATCAGATGGAATTCTCCCATTTGCTATAACTGCCTCTTTTTCAATTCAACCGCTAACATTTTCCCTCTCTTATTAGTTCTTATTTTTTGGGAAAAGAGAGTTTGTGGAATCGGCATGGCTTCCTCTCTTTCTTTCTCCCGTAATCGGTCTAATGTAGAATTAGAAATCTTACAATTCAAGTCCCCTACCATATAAGAGAAGACCTAACTTAAGAGGGCATCATACGAGGCTTCTAGCGGAATATAATAAGCATTTATCAGCATTAGCAGGGTAGTTCTCAAATTTTCATCAGAGTTAAATAGAGCTACTGCCAAAAATAGATTATTAGGGTCTTTATGACATTCATATCTCCATTGGATCTTATTAGACCGTATGCAGGCCACCCCACCCTTTGCATGTTCCCTCCTTGAAGATGGTGCTTTGCAAATCTAAGGTAAAAAAGTTATTGCAGCTCAAATCATCCATGCACCAGGTCTCCTGGAGACACACTACATCCACATCTAAAGAACTCAAATAATTTAACTTCTCCCTACTATTCTTTATTCCTGCCACATTCCAGGATATGATTGTTAAATTATTGCTAGTAGGCTGGGCAAACCCCACCTATACATATATATTGCAGTTTCTATAGCATAAACTCGACCCAAAGGTATTGGAGCGCTTTACACAAGCACCAGTTACATTACAGAAGGACACATTCATTTTTGGTAGGCACGGGGAGATTAAGTGATTTGCCCAGAATCACAGGATGCTGAGTCCACGCCCAGACTCAAACCTTGTTCCCCAGGGTCAAAGTTGGTAGCTGTAGCCCATACACCTCAAGCTCTTCAATGCCCTTTGACCCATTCACTCATTCTTTCTTTCAACCATTTGACACTCATAAAACCACACACAAACTCACCTATTAGCGAACACACATTTTCAAATATCTATCAGCCCTATTGGATTTGCTGCTTCTGTTTGAGGGGTGTGTTTGTGTCTGGAAGTGTGCCTGTTACTCTACTATGTGAGCTCCATCTTTATTTGTTTTAGCATTTTGTTTACTGGCCTTCTCTGTCTAAGCCTTTTGGAGTGCCAGTATTGAGTTGGTTCCAGTCACTAAAGACCTTGGGTGTAGTGGCAAAAGAAATTGTTTCTAAGAGGGGAAGGGCATAGATGGAGCCACAGGTAAAATTGTTGGGGTAGGTTATAATGTGTAATCATGAAGCATATGATTGGGCAGCCACTTACAACAAAAGATGTGTGAACTCACTTGCACGGCAACTTTCAAGCCACTTTATTTTTGTTATCCCTCTAGAAATACTACCGACCTAACCAAAGGCTACTCTTAATGTTTGAACCCTGTTACAGCTAGGATGCTGTGGTGCATTCCATTACCACTCATGCACTACAATGTGGAATATTAAAACACAGGTACATGCTTGACATATTTACACGAGCCACTATAAAACATGGTATGTTTACAATGTAGTATATGTACGAGTAGTAAGGGACCTTTGTAGTGTGCAATCTGTGAGCAGTAAACAGTGTGTTTTTCTCTTACCAGTTGTGTTTCACTGGTAAATACATTGGAACTTGCTCTGTAGCAATATCAATATGTGTTTATTACTACAGTCCCTATAAATAATGTTACGACAACATTTGCTTTCGCTGTCATGTCTCAATATTAGTTTTCACACAACACTCCTCACTCTTGCCAGTTACATTTCCGTACCACTTAGTCACCTACCACACCAAATTCACACATTTATACATGCACCAAACATTCAGAAATGTCAAACTTATCTTTCCTGCAGTTCTGGGAAAGGAAAGCCTTGGAGGTCCCAGGAGGTCAGCCAATGAGGGAAGGCAGCAGTCAGTGAAACTGCTGATCCAACCCCTCTCTGTGATGAGATATCACTGATCGAAACTCGACACTGGGCACTTCAGGGCTTAAAACTGAAGTGTACAGATCCAAGGCAATTGGTGATCTTACCCGTCATCACGAGGGGGAGGTCCTCCATGCACTTTTGCCAGGCTGAGGAGGTCACACACACAGGGCTGTGAAATCCCCAGCCTGACAAAGTTTCACTCTGGCAGCCAGGAGCCTGCACATTTAGCACATATCTAGCTCCTGCCTGCCTGACCTGACCAAGAAGAGTGTCTGTCAGGCCGAACTTTGCTCAGCCTGATAGACACTCTTCTTCTCTGAAAAAAGGTGAGGGAGCATAGCCCCTTAACCCATATGGATGGGCTGCTGCTGCTTAAGGGGATGTCCAGATTTCCATTCTAAGTGACCTGTTAAATCTGCTCTTCAGTTCAGGGTGCAATGAGTTTCTGGCATAGAAAATCAAGTATCATTGACATCGTTCTCTCTGGTGAGTGCAAAGTCAGAACTACTAGAGTTTACAATTGTAACTGGCTGCTTAGAGCAGAGTCAATCTAGGGGCCTATCAGTACATTATAGGCTAACGCTGCACTTACGCATTTATGGGTGTCTGAATTAAACACTCTGAAGTTTGTACTGAGCCATATGCAGTGGGAACAGACTAGCCCGCACTACCAGGCTAGGTCTCCCCTGAATCAGAACACAACAAACAAGGAGCAGTTTTGCCCTTACTAGGGCTCATCAGCCAGGTATACCTTGGTTGCAGTGGCACAGTGTGCATGGGACCCACATCTGGGCACACCTGTCACACTTAGAGCAACACCCTGAAGTATACAATAAGTTATGGATGGAATGTTCGCATTAATCTTAGCCACTGATAATTACTTGGGGGCCCCATTCCTGTCCGTCGTTATTTTGCACACCATGCCTCCTCATTTTGAACCCAGCAATATGCAAATCATTTGAGACCCTGTTCCAATGGGAACAGTCCAGCCCGAACTACCAGGCCAGGTCCACCCTAACTAATGCGAAACCGATCCTGGGTTCCTTGTGTTCCAGTTTAGGTAGGTCCTTGGCTATTGTTATTCGCCTCCCACTTGCTGCTTCTAAATAAATGTTTTTGGGCAATTTCAGAATATAGGACAACATTGCTGAATCATTACCAATGGAACGCAACATTGTCCGCAATTCACAGATCATTGGATTAAGGTTTACTGAAAACTAATAGGGAGTATAACAAAAATATTGAAAGCAGTCTTAAGCAAGACATCAAACATTTAAACAAAAGTCACAAGTTTTTATGTAGGTTATTTATATTAACTTCATACACAACATACAAGCAAAGGTAGGTAGTATATATGTGCACAACTCTTGTGAAAATTAATTAATTTCATTTTCTTATGCACATGTAAATCTGTGGGGCAAATGGTATTTTTCCTCAAGCTGGACAGCATACTTTGTGGCGCTAATTGTGGGCAAGGTTTGGGACATGCTCGTGCATTTTCAGACACCCCCACCCACCCTCTTGAAATTCAAGCAGGTCCAGAAAAGCCAATGTGCTCTGCTTTCCTAATTTACATCAGTAGCATCTGGTGTTTTATTCTTTTCAAAACGTTGTAAATCTTAGAAAAACATAGACATAGGCAACTATTTATTACAATTACACAGTGAGACTGAGAAAGCCGTTGTCAAACCTGCCACGTCAAACACTTTTTTCACTTATAATGAAGGCCAAAGTATCTAATCAAACAAACTCTACACATAGCCCCCTCTCACACATGCATACAACATATACCCGCACTCAGCATATCTGAACCACCAATACCAGAAATCAAATTCTCATTCCATTTACTGTGACTCTGCCCTCACCCAGAAGAGCAGACTCAATATTTTGCTCATCAAATCATGCTCCACAGTAATCAGTGCTGCCGTCATCAGTAGTTGTCATCAGTAACATGAATATAACACACATTTTCACCAAAATCTTCTTCTCAGAGGTCTGTCTCTCCCCAGCACAGTTGACTCCTCATGTTATAGGATACGACACATCAATTACATAGTAAACAGTAAGGAAGTCAATGTTACCCACAAAAACACATAAGTAACAACCTTTATGTCTCCACCATTTTCAAGTCAACAAACTTCTCATGTGTCACTTTCCACTTCGTACTTCCAAGGCAACTACGACCCATTTGACCCAGCAATTGGTGACGGGAGAGCCCCAGTTAGATTTGAGTAGGGAGCAGAGGTAAACTAAGTATAGAGGGATACACTAGAAGGGTTTAGAAGCAAATACCTGGCAGGTGTCAGGGATCAGCAGGGTGTGCGAAGATGTGGACTTGCTGTGGGAAGAAGATGCAACCGAATCGACACTAGGTTCCCTGTGAAACTGTAGCCGACCGCCCTATCGCATCTGGGGCCCAGATCTGGCTGACTGGACGGTCAAGGGGTGGGACGTCCGAGTCACGAGTGTCAGCAGTGCTTTGTAAAACATTCTCTTCTGTAGGGAAGGTGGCTGGAAATTCTCGTGTTCTATTTGCTCCTTCACTATCACAATAGTTTGTACTACTGGCCCTTCACATTTAGAGCCAAATTCCCAGTCTGGTGGTGCACCAGACCCATTGTGGTGCAGCAGTGGCGGTCCAGCCACTGCCGCACCAGTGGTCTGACTGCCCTATTAAGAGTTAGGCGGTGGGACCGCCCTGGGACTGCCGCCGCAGCCAGGGAACCCGGTGTTCCCTGGAGGTGGTGCGTAGTCAGAGGCCGCAATATGCTTGGCAGAACCACCGCAGTCCCACCAAGCAAATTACGAGTTTCCTCTCCGCCGGTGGTGACATGGAGGTTTCTACTCCATGTCAACCCTGGTGGAGAGGAAATAAAGGGGTCCCTACAGGGCCCCCAGTGCCTCCTCCGCTTGTGCATGCACAATAGGGGGCATAACATGTGCCCCCTGTGTGCAGGCACAAGAGTTCCTGCACAGCATGGACTTTTCAGTCCACGCCGTGCAGGAAACTTGTGAGGCGTTCGCATTGCAGTGCCTATTTCAAAGGCACCGCGGCCTTTGAAAGAGGCTCCATCCCTGGGAACAACACACCACCTGCCTGCCAGAACACATTTAACTTGTAATTTGGTGGGCGAGCGACGGCGAGTATCAGCGGAGAGGGGACGCAGAGGTGGAGTACTGGCCAACCCCGCACTGCCTAAACTTGTAATCTGGTTCTTATTGTATTGCTCCTTATTCGCTTCCCTGACTTTTGCCTGAACTTTGACCTTCTTACAGATTATGATTTGGCTTGATTTGCTCTGTACTGTCTCTTGATCCTCTTTACTTGTTTCTAGGTTTGCTTCACCCTGGAGTTCATCGCTTCCAATGCTAGCTTCCTCCACATTGTCTTACTTTCGCTGCAGCCAGCGATGCTGAAGCCAGCAAGTAATTATGATAATCACTTTTGTTATTTTATGGCTTTCGACTAAGAATCGTAGTAAATGTTTGTTATCTCTGCATCTCCAGGAAATGTTTCCTGTTAACCTGTTGGAATGCTATCAAGCGTCCCCTGAAGTATGAGAGAAGTACACCAGACAAGACCAGGGCACACCCACGGTTTCTTCTCTTGCTCGTTCCTCTCAGCCCTTTCCTCCAGAGTTTGGGCCTGCTCTCCATGCTTACTGATGCACGAGCAACACTATGTCCTGGGGAGTGGGGCTGAATGGCCTTCATGTGACTCTCTGATGTTATTCTATGTATACTTTTTACTCACAAGGTATACTGGGTGCCACCAGATAATTGTATTGGTATTTAGCTTATTCTTCAACAGTTTTACATAATGCAGACTGTGCCATCTGATATTAATGTGCTGTTCAGTTACCAATGAAAGCACACCTTACTAAACATAACCCATGTATGGGACAGATTCATTGATAGGTAGAGCAGAAGAAGGAAAACAGAAGACTTTTATAGGGAATTACCTGTTAATAGCTGAATATGTTAGTTTAGGTATTAGGTATTGACAAAACAGGGGAGTTTTTAGAACTTTTCAGAAAAAAGTGAAGTGCTAACAGGGTTCTCAGTTGTTTGAATAGAGAGTTCCAAAAACTGGGGACAGCACCTAAAAGACGTATTGATAGTGGTGACCATTGGGATGATTCAGAATGCTATTGATATGAGCAGGTGTGACCATCTCTGGTAGTACTCCTGCTACTCAACCCAACCCTACTGATTTCAGAAGAATAGGGGATACAAATTGGAATCCTGCAGCAAGCTGTTCACTGCACTTATAATGGAAAGGCATCACACAGGATTTCAAAGGAAAAACTGGAAAATGAGCCCTGCAGCTCTCCTAATATAAGTGGCTAACAGCCTAAAAGAAGTACCGACATGCAATCAGGCAAAAATAGAATACTGATGATGCACTTATATCTTTCCCTGTGAAAGCACTCCAGTGAAGCTGGCAGCACTCCCTTACTCCTGCTTCTGTTTTTTGCATAATGCATGCCGCACCCTACAATTTTGAGTTTTTTGTAAATCATACATGGTGCCAAAGGGAGAGGATGTTGCCTAATGTCCAGAACTGCCAACTTTTTAGTGGGGGTACCAAGTTCGAATCTGGGCGTCGGCTCAACATCCTATGATCCTGGGAAAATCACTTGATCTCTCCGTGCCTACCAAAAATGAATGTGTCTTATGCATTGTAAGCGGTGCTCATGTAAAGCAATCCAACACCTTCGTGTGGAGTTCAGGCTATGTAAAACTGCAAAAAAAACGGCAGGTGTTTAATTAGAAAAATTCCTTTATGACCTCTAATGAAAAGTAAACAAGTCAGTTCAGGTGTCTACAGATGGCACCTTATCAATCCGAGTGCTGTAATACTTTGCATAAAATAATAAAAATAAGATTTACAAGCCCCTTGCACCGCCTGTGCGTCACGTTGCTTGACACACTGGCAGCACAGCCTGCTGCATGATATTTACAATATGGCAACAATGGGGAAACCCTGTGTCCCTCAGAACCTGGGTATGTATATAATGAGCTACAATGGTTTTGTCGGGGAGAACCCAATTGCTTTGAGGAAAAGAAAATTAAAGAGAAACTGAAAGAGTTGCTTAATACCTATTAAATATGACAAGTATAGCATTTACATTGGTTAAATCATGAAAAACATATACTAAATAACGTTGGAACGCATATCAAATGCCATTGGAACATAGACTAAAGCGAAACACCAACTAGTATATGCTTGCAAATGAATCTTCTTTTATATCAATTAATGTTTGCAGCCCAGCATTGTTACATGGAGCGCTTCAATTCAGGACTGTTGCCTGACCCACCTGATGGACCTCATTTACCTTGTGTCACCCACACACTGGAATTAAATACCACATTGTGTTAGGGTTTTCAATATATGAAGCGATCTTCACTCCCTGCGATTATCTGACACGTGCAGATCCTCTGACTGCTTCCACCAAGCAAGGGACGCCTCAGCGAGTCATCCCACTTTTTGGGCTGTCGTCCTGAAGAAGACCCGCCATGACATTCTAATAACGCTCTGTCAGGGTCAAAACGTCGACAAATATATTTGGTTCAGATCAATCAAATCTCTGTGTGGCAAATCAATAAGCAAACCTGTTGTTCACCAGTTATTGCCTACCTTCGTTCTGACCGCATTCTAGTCCCCTATGTAAATAATTTGTATATAAATATCACCTTGTATATATGCACTGCAACACCATCACTGAGCACTTAATGACACCTTACCACATGTCACTTGTGTCAGTATTTTCTGTATTGACAGCCCTTTAATTTCTTGTAAATAGTGATTTAAAACATTAATTGATCTAAAAGAAGATTCTTTTGCAAGCATATACTAGTCGGTGTTTTGCTTTAGTCTAAGTTCCAATGTCATTTGATATGCGTTCCAATGTTATTTAATATGCGTTTTATGATTTAACCAATGTAAATGCTATACTTGTCATATTTAATAGGTATTAAGCAACTCTTTCAGTTTCTCTTTAATTTTACTTTCCTCAAAGCAATTGGGTTCTCCGTGACAGAACCATTGTAGCATGATATTTACAAGCACACGTAAAGCCACCTGCGTGGCTTTACCTGTGCTTGTAAAAATTGACCCTTTTCATGCAACACTTTGCGTGTTAGGGGCATGACATGGGTGTTGCTGTGGGTGTTCCCATGCAACACCCATGTCCACTGATGCATTTCCAGATTTACAAGCAATCGTAAATATGTTAATGCGTCAGAATACTACGCCACCCTAGGGGTGGCATACCGAGGTGCATCGAGGAGAAATGTTTTCATTTCTCCTAATTTTTTTACTCTTTCAATGCGTGCTGCATTCTACAGCACGCATTGGAAGAGGAATTCACCTCATCTGATTGCTTTTGTGCAGGAAGGTGCTCCCCATGACGCAGGCCTCCTTGCATCATGGTTCAAGTTTGCCTGTGCCGGCGCATGGCAGCAGTTTGTGCGCCAACGCAGGGGAAAGAACAGAGGTGAGACATATTACTGTAAATATGTTGCGTCCCTGTGCGTTGAAACTAACGCAGGGCAGCAAAATGACCTGCGGACCCGCACTGCATTAGTTTCTTGTAAATCTGCCCCATTGTATTTATCACCTGGCTCAATGAAAACTGGGCCTCTCTGATATTTGATAGGAAAATAGAAGGCAACAGGTGAATTGATGGGTCACACTGTGAATGATCAGCACCTTTCTTTGATGAACTCCATCATCAATTGTGCATAATTTATGCACCACTCTATGTTTCGGAGAACTTTGTTCTCTGGATTTCTGATAGGACACAGCCCTAAACTTCTGAAAGCAGTCAATGAGGGACAACGCTCCATCCAATGACAGGAAGTCTGGGAGGATGACGACACTGACGCCATACCAAAAGGAAACAGGGAAAGTTTCCCATCAAAGCTTGGACCACAATCGAATTAACAGCAAAGACCGAGCGGACAGAAGCTTCTCCGCGACTCTCCATTGGGTCTGTTGAATCTCGTTACCATGTTTAATGTCAGCCATCCAGGCAAGATGCCGTTCTCACTTCACACCCTGCTAAAGGGCCAATTGGAATATTGATCTGCGGTTTCAGGAACGTCTGCTACACACACATCAGTCACTGAGCGGGCTATTCTCACAAGTAAAACCAGGGCCGGTGCTCTAGGGCGGTGCGACCGGTGCCACAGCCCCGGGCGCTGACTCTTCCTGGGGGCACCGTGTTTGGAAGTATTTTATGGTTTTAAAAGCACCTGCTGCTGCATTGCTGGCTTCCGGTAATTGTCATACAATAAAAATGTCAAGTTAACTGTGGTGATTAATGTTCTTTCTGGAGAGACAAGGAGTTTTGTTCAGTGGAAGTTTTAACTCATTTCATAGTAGGGCAGAGGGCTAATATGCCTGCTGGAAAGAATGTGTTCCATGCAGATCACAAAGTGCACATAGTTTAAATAGGTCAGTGCTTTTGTCAGATAGATCCTTTTGTTACTATCAGTGTAGATGTTAAGTTCCTAACATGGAACAGTGAGCTAATATTTGCCATCAAAGAACTGCAAAGAATCGGCAAGGTATAGATCAGAGCATTATGATTTTTTCCTCACTCTTTCATTATTCTAATGTTTCAAAAAGTGTTCATTTTGGTAAAAAAAAATCCTTATTATTAAATGTAACTCCCACCCCTGGGGTTATGTTTTCAATTCTGAGTCTGTGGTTCTCCAGACCAGGCACTCTTAAACTATACTGTTTACCAGTATGGATGACATGTGACTCACCTTGTAGTCTTCTGGCTTAAGTAACATTTCCTATACACTGATATACACACATATGATTGATTGTCTCTGTGTAATGTGTATGTGATGTAAAGTGCTCTGACATTGGTATAGGTGGGGCTATATAACTACATAATCAGAGAGAGAGAGTGTTTATGGAGACTTTAGGGGGCACTGTTAAAGGGTGGTAGCAAGGGAGTCCTTGGGGGGCGCCAACAAACATTGTCGCACAGAACGCCACCAGCGCTAAAGCCGGCCCTGAGTAAAACCCAGCAGTATTGCCAGTGATGGCCCGTGTAGGGCGTTTTACCGGGGCGGTGACGTGGCGCAGAGGAGGGGCAGGGTGGGGGGTTGCAAAATGCGGCAAACGCCCATTTCAGGTAAGTTACGACCTGAACTCGGCTGTATGCCGCATTTTGCAACCCCCCCACCCTGCCCCTCCTCTGTGCCACGTCACCGCCCCAGTAAAACGCACTACACGGGCCATCACTGAGTATTGCATCAAAAAAGAGCATGAGCATTGTGAGTGTGGGGCACCTCGGAGGGTCAGTATCTACCTACGGGTGATGTTGAGACTGGCATGCCTCATAGGGTTCGGCTTGCAGGACAAAATGCATGGAAGAAGCTTTGCAGATTCCCACAGCGTCATAATTATGTTGGATAAACAAAGCTTGCAAGAAAGTTAGCACTATGAAAGTATTGTAAATTAAAATCAGCAAAATTTTGGCAGCAATATGGTTATAGGGTGCAAAAGGCATAGACATTGCTCCCAAATTTACAGCGGGTGGAAAGAAGTTTCCCTAGAGGTGTACATTTTTTAATTGCGTGAAAGTAATAAAATACACCTTCAGTGGCCTTAAAGTGCGGTGGGCTTTTCAAAAGTGATGCATCCAACAGGGTACGTATTAACCTATGACTGTAAAAGGAATACGAAATTACGATATTGAGAAGTTCACAAGCATTTTTGCCACATAGGTGTAAAGAGAAACTTGTGCTTTCACGTATACTCAGCGAGCCACCAATCAAGAGTGCTCTCATAGAAGCGTATGACAGGTAATCAAGATGCAATTGACCACGCCTCTTCAGGGAAGATGCAACAGGGTGCCTTTGTTTGCAGTCCTTATATAAGGCAAAATAAATCAAGAGGTATCAGAGTGCTTTACACGAGGACCTTTGCCATTGTGTGAGCAGTTTACCTCAGGACAGCTACTAGGTTATGTTTACAAAATTACATGAGAACGTTTCAAAGGTTACATGCCACAATTTTTGTCCTTGTGGCCCACAAGGACAAAACTAAGTACAAGTAGAGGCAATAAGGAGACCACAACATAAAGATAAAAACAACCAAAACTCAATCGAGGTAAGGATCATGAAGGAATGCGACAGCATCGATGAAAGCACATTTAGTCTGTTGCATTCTAAAAAGATAAGCAAACCTCCAACTGGAAAGAGGATGTGGCCTCACGGCCAGAGAGGCTGACTTTGGAGCTGAGGAACCAGGTTCGAGCCTCGGCGTTAGCTCAACATCCTGTGATTCTGGTCAAATAACTTCATCTACCCGTGCCTACCCCTTCTGTAATGTAACTGGTGCTCATGTAAAGCCTGCAAAACCTTTGGGTCGAGTTTGCGCTACATAAATCTTAAAACAAATAATAGGGCACTGACAAGGCCGGTATGAATAAGGCTCCGGGGGGACCACTCAGCCCAACACTCTGGCTGGAGAGCTCCTGATTGAGTCGGGAGGGAGACTAATACCGCCCATCGCGATACTGCTGCATCCAGGCAACTACACTTTGTCTTCTGGAGCCGGGGGATCTGCTTCGGCCTACCCCACGGCGCAAAAAGTTTTGGTTGCGCCCACGCTGCATGGGCTCATAAAATAAAAGAGCACAGTTGTGAGGCGGGCTCTGGGAGAAGAGACCCCTCGCGACTGCACTAGACCAGGAAAGAGTGTGTGGTCTCAGTCATTTGTAGGTTGCGCTCGGATGGTGTGTTGAGTTACATCAGCCCGACACCCCATTGGCCTGTTGCTTACCACCACCAGGTGTGTACGGTGCTCGTGCTGCGGTGCATCATGCCCTACATGAGAAAGTGCGGTGTGTGAAGCATTCAACTGCGCTCTGCCTCAGTGACAGGCCCTGCTGCTGCAGATCAGCGGGCGAAGTCAGAGCAGCCCCACCTATGCAGATCCTCTGGAAGCTCTCATCACATTCCACAGGGCAGACAACTGGTGTCCTGCTGCTGCCTGAAGGACTGGGAGCAACTTTCTTTAATCAGTGAGTAGGGCCCAGCACCCCTGCATTTGCTACTTCTGATTGAGGAAACAAAGCCAGTGTGCTCACACAGCTGGAGGTACATAATACATGACCACCAGCCTACAGAAGAAGTCCTACCCACGCAGGGGCGAGAGGTCAGCAGAGCGAACGTCTACTCTGGGCAAGTCACAACACGGGGCTGCGCAGACTAACTGTCAGAATGGCCCAAATTCCTCCAGTGGAGGGGGGCTCCTCAGCACAGGACCCAAAGTGGAAGGAGTGGGTGGAGCGTGTTCTCTTATTCTTCAAAGCCACGAAAGTGGACAACGTGCAAAAACGCACAATGCTGCTTCATCTAAGAGGGAGAGACCTGTTCAAAATATCCAAATCAGTAGCAGAAGCAACACCCAAGACACACCTCTCCCTCATTGGGGCACTTACTGCTCACTTCGAGCCCACAGCGAATCAAGATTATGAAAAATTCATATTCATGCAGGTGAGACAACAGCCAGAAGAATCCCTGGATGTGTTTTATGCGCAGTTGAAAGAACTAGCCAGCACCTGTGGTTTTCACGACGAGACATTAAGAGACAAGGGGACAAATCATTCAAGGGCGTGCCTCTGTGAATCTGTGAGAGAGGATCCTAGAAGAGTCCAGAAAAACAGTAGCGGACCTCCTCATTCTGGGCAGGACCAAGGAACTATCGAGAGAGTGGGCAGCACACATGCAGACTGCACTTCAAAAACCCGTCAAGACGAACCCGGTTAATGTCATCACCACAACGCACTGGTGCAGTCAAACAAAGGCAGGACACAAGAACCCGGTCATGCGGATACTGCAGGGGGACCGTCCCATCACCCCTTGGAGTGCCTGGCTAGGGGCAAAAATTACACGGCGTGTGGAATACTGAATCCTTTCATGAAGGTACGCTGCTCCAGCAAAGGGCGCACCCCGTGATCCACAGTCAACAATATCCAGGAGATCCAGGAAAGAAGCAGTGACACGGACAATGATGAGAGTGAGAAGCACACCATCTCCTCAGTCTTCACCATTGGCACAGCAGCCCAACAGTCGAGCGGGTTACCCCAATGTCACATAACAGTAGGCAGACACCCATCCACTGCGGTAGTAGACATGGGGGCTACCATTAACATCATGTCCTCAGAGGCCTATTGAAAGATGAACCCGCCGCCATCACTAACTCCAACAAAAATCTAGGTTTTTGCGTATGGACAGAGATGACCACTAGTCATCAGAGGCCAGTTCAAGACCACCATCACATACAAACAAACGTCTATTGAGTCAGAAGTGTATGTGATGAAGATAGGTCATAGCATGCTATTAGGATGTCGGTCCACAGAAGCCCTGGGAACAGTCACTTTTGCATTCGGGATACACCAAGAAGAAGTTAGTCACATCCTAAACGACGTTCCTGAAGTCTTCAATGGCATTGGCTGTTTATGAAGAAACCATGGTGTGAATGGGCCAGAAAGAGAGATACTACAGGGTCCAGAATGCAACAGGGCCCTTGCTGGTTCTTCTTCAGAGAAGGGGGCCTGCTTTATAAGCCCCTCCTCCGTAGTTATCCGGCGCTTGTTAATTTTGGATTTTCGAGCCGCTGGACCGTGGCTCTTGTGGATCATTTCCTTGGCTACTTCAGAGTTTCCGAGGGCCTTTCGAAGAAAGACGGCGTATCCTCCTGTCTCGCTGTGTTTCTTGCGAGGAGACGTCCTGCCTGCCTATTTTCCAATTACCGTGGACTATTCACGGAGCGGCAGCAGCTGTTCTCAAGACCGCTCACAACAGGAAAGGGAATCCGCTACATTGTTTCAGTAAGCAATAGCGTTTCCATTGAATCTGTGTGTTCTTTTGTAATGCTCTTGGAATTGGAGAGTCTTCGCTATTCGAGGTGTGTGGTATTCCTCGAGGCTATTGAACCTTGTTTTTTCTTTAGGGGAGCAGGACTGCATTACGTTTTGAACTACCTTGTGGTCAATGGGGTAACTTTATTGGTTCCGTACTTTCGCGCATTTCAAAAGCTCATACGGAGCATCCACTTTAGTAAGAAGTATTGCTTGCTCGTCGCTTCATTACTAGTAGAGTGTGAGACGTATCAATATACCTTCCCTTCCCATGGCACACCATGGCACGACTCAGCACGACTTGACTGCACTGTTCACCATGGCAAGTTCGGAAGAGACCCTATCCCGGCCTGACGCACTGACCAGACGCTGTCATCCCTGCTCGCAGAGAATCCAGCTTCCAGTGTTCTGACTCCCTTCGCGGGGTGTTAGAGTTTGAGACCCGGAAAGAGATTCCCACCTCTCTCATTCTACGATATGGAGCCGACTAGAACCTAGAGGGACTCTTGGCATACTAAACTTAGTATATACTATGCTATAGAAAACGGCACTTACTTCTTGCCTCGTACTACACTTAGGTTAGGTACACTGGGGTAGAACTATTTAGAAGCATCAGATGAGTATTCACGTTTTAGCCTGTGTTATTTAGGTATGTATATATGAATATATGTCTCATAGCTAAAAAGACAATGCTATTGCAGTATTATTCCTTCTTACTGCTTACGCTGTGCGTATTATATCTTGCTTACTGTCTAACGATTGTAATAGCTCATATCTCTTACACGGGAAACAAGACTGTTCAATAAACCCTTTTATTGAAACGCCCGTCTATCTATTTCTGTGTAACTCTGGAGAAACTAAGCATGCACGAATGACTGAGTGAAACTGTTATCTATTGTTTCCACGATTCTGAGACGCGTTCCGATTATAAGGGAAACAAAGTTGTCATGTTTATGCGGTTGTCAGAAACTAATCCCTTCTTGTTCATTTGAGAAGTTTCTAGTGACCTCTGAATTAGCTGGCACACACAAGTAATTAAGATTAATGTACTCGATAGGAGCATACTGACCTTAGTCCTATGCAAAAACTATAGTGTATATTGTTCCAATGTGCAGACCCTATAAGGGAAAGAGGAACTACACTACAATACAGGGAGTCACCATTCGCATCTGGGATTCTCATGAGAGGAAGTCAGGTTCTCATCAGACGAGAGAACCTATGGGTAGTGGACTGCTACCTTTTATTTCTTTATCCCTGTTTTCCCCCTTCCCTTGCATAATACTGTACGTGACAGGATACTCATGCTCCACGTGGGGTGTTGCAAAGGAGAATTGGGAAGTGTACATCGCCCCCGCTGGATATGTATCAAAAGGTTAGTGTTGGTAACCTGTCTGCGTCTGACAATATGCCTGAAAACTTCCGTAGTTTTGTCATACCAGAATTAGCTCATCACAGACAGCTCTTTGTCAACTCACTCTCCCCATGGAAGGAAGTGCATGAATAAACTGATGCAACAGCAGAAAGAGCTTACCTCAGAAGTCTATGACTTATAAATTCACATGTCCTGCACACTGGTGCCTTTACGAGGTATTCAGAGCCCAATTCAGTGAACAAATTATTTGTTGGGTCCTCCTAACATTTTACATTTTTTATGTTCTTTACAATCAACTTGTAGAACGTCAAATAGCCTCCTCTTCCCAAGAATGTTTAGTCCAAATGGATTTTTTTTCTTGCACTCAAGGAAGATCTACCCAAAATTTGAGATTGCTGCTCATTCTAATAGTTATAGTGATTTGCAATATCCTTGTCATAATTGGCAGTACTTATCAAGCATAAGTACATATGTTTGTGTGTGTGCATCCATGTTTACTCCGTGCTTTTAGGACCAGCCCTGTCTTCACAGCCTTGGTAAACCCTATCAAAACCAGACAGCCTCCATCTTTCTGAGGACCAGTGCCCAATGAGGACCACTCCTTGTAATGACTTTAGGCACTTTCGAGTAAGTTTAACACACAATTAAAATTGCAGTTACGTTTGCTAAGCTTCGCTTTATAACTTACCCCAGTATCAAGACGCAGCTGGTTGAGTGTGCGTGTGTGTCTGCAAGTGTTCATGCATGTTGATATTAGGCAGGGCGAAATTTTAATTATGCGGCACAATTCACATAATTTTGGTAATTTTGCATTACGTTTGTTATGTGAAATTCCTGAAATTCTGTCATTTCACGTAACTATGCCATTTGCAATAAAACATTACAGCAAATACACAATTTGTGGTAACAAATTAAAGTGAATACATCGGAATAACAAAATGTAAGCGGCTGTAGGTTGTTGTGTTTTTGTTTAAATACGTCCTCACGCCACAAATTCACACAAGGACACATTTTGTGCTAAAATAAACCAGGAAATGACAGATTGGCATTTTGCGTAACTTTTTCTGTAATTTCGCATAATTAAGTGAAAGCATATTACGTGAATGTCGCACACTCGTAGTTGTTATGTGTAGGTCAGTCTACCACAACAGCATGCCATTACAGTCTCAGGTAGATGTCCAAGGCTTTGTTATTCCAGAGGAGTAGATTCACATCTGTACGTGTTCCCGTCCAAAGATTAAATTGTGAGAAAAAGAATAGCCTCATAGCAGAGTTAAATGAGCATCAGCTGGAAGAAGCAGGCAAAGAAGTGAATTAAGTACAGTAAACACAAATGCAACTTCCAAGCGACTAGGAATGCATGTGGGTAAGAGAAGTGTGGCAGTGCGACGACCTACTTAAGGGGGACGCAGTGGAGCGTGTGTGCTCCAAGATAGCTCTGCGTCTCACACTCTGTCACTGTTACACTGCTGCAGTTAAATAACACACCTGTCAAAGGAGACCCCGACTGTACACTTTCCACATGCTATAATTGGAATAAATGAGAAATGAGTGTAACAGTGCAGGGTTTTGCAGATCCCAAGTCATTCTGCATGTTGTTTTATTGCTGACTGCTGCACCATTTGGATTTCAGATCTTTAAATTCTAGTGCTGTGCAATTTGTACCAGTCAGGTTGCAGCAGCGTCTCGTCTGATGTGGGCGCCCCTCCGAGAGGCAGTTTAGGTTCCTGCACGCAAAGATTGAGCCAGCAGATAGACACATGGTGTAAATTGATTTTCACTCTCAGCAAATAGCAGTTAATGAGAATGATGGATCAAGAGATTCCCACTAGGCGCCAGATGTCTCAGGCCCTTCGCAGAAGAGGCGTGGGTGCAAATTGGGTTTGCCCACTGGGAAGCCATTTCTCGAGCTCAAACAGCCTGAGAATGCAGGGAGCATCTCTTTTCAAGGACTCGAGTTATGGTCAGGGCCGTCCATCTCATGTGGCTCAGGACTTTATAGGTCTGAATGGAGACAATGGACTGTGGACTTACTGATATAACTTGAAAATTCAGAACTAAGGGAAGGGGCAGGAATTCACTGGTGGATAGCGAAGAAGAGTCTCTCCTGATGATGATGGGAATTAAATGGTTTTATTAAAAACTACAAGGACATCAAGAGGGATCCTGTCTCTAAAAATAATTGTTAAAAACCGTGACACTGGTTAGACCATGTGCCACTAAGTTATGGAAATTAGTGTAGTCAGGTCTGAAATGTATAAAAAATCGAAAGAGTCCCTTGTGCATGCCTGGCGAATGTTAGACATTTCTAGGTGACGAATGGATGCATAAATCTGGTTAGGCATGAATTATAGGAATGTAGGGACCGAATAGTTCAGTGCCACGTGTCAGATACACAGGCATTCGAGCAAGACGTGTGGTAACCAGTACCCAATGAACCCAATGGACCAATGAACCCTGTCCATATGGTAAAACAGAGTATCTGTGAGCAAGGCCCAAAGTGATCCGTGCTGCAAATATTTAGATCATCTGTAATCAGACTATCATTTGCTTTTGAAGGGCCAGATATAAAGACGTTGTACAGTCTACAGTACACGCTCTTGGGTTAGAACTCGCCACACCTGGTCTTGTGCCCATTGCATTCACTGAGGTTGTGCTCCACTGATGTAGAAAACGGTCCAAAGTTGTCAGTGTGGATTGTTATCCATCGAAATTGTTTTTTCATTTATCACGGGATTCCGACTGGTCGACTTGTGTTAAAGAAAAAATACTAGAGTCACTGTTAGCCTCAACATATCCCCTAACCGTTTAAGCTACAGCATCTTGTAAGTAGAAACAGGCATTGTTTTCTATGTTTACTGAAACCCAAACATTAACAGAAAGAGAGACGGAGATGGATAGAGGAAAGAATGACTGAATATGGGCGAGAACAAAAAGATGAGGAGGAATAGAAGCGGATATAAACTATGGGGCAGATTTATGTTCCCCGGCGCATCCCTGCAAATCAGCATTGATGCGCCAGGGAAGATGCGTCACGAAAGTTTACCCTTGCGCCACAATAGATGCGCCGCATTTACAATGCAGCGCATCGTGGCGCAAGGATAAACAGATGCGTGACGCATCTGATGGCGGAAGGTTGGCGCATTGCTGGAGTTGCGTCGCAAGCGCGACACAGCTCCAGCAAGGCTCAGGGGTGCCCTATCGTTACAATGCTGTGTCAATCCTTACGCCTGCTTCAAGCAGGCGCAGGGTTTTGACGCAGCATGGCCGGAAAAGTGAAATCTTGTAGATTTCACTCAGCCACTTTTCGGAGGCGTTCCTGCGCCGGAACGCCCCCCCCCCCCGGCGCAAGCTTTACAACGTGACGCATCTCCCTAGATGCGTCACGTTGTAAATGGGGCGCAACATGCCGTAGGGTTTACGCTGCCGCTGCGTCACAAAAGTGACGCAATGGCGGCGTAAAAGTGGCGCAAGTCCGTTATAAATCTGCCCCTTGGTGTGTTGCTTGGTCCTGTGAAGCACTGCCCAGCAATAGCATTTTGGTGACTTCATTTCATCGTTAGAGAAAGATGAAGAGAAACCAGACAAAGACCTAGTCTTGCTCGGGAAAGCTGGGCGATACATAGGCAGGCCTGCACCTAAATGTGGTAGGAGAAGACATATATCTAGGACTATGAGCAGCATCATTGGGAAGATCTGCAGCAAAGAATAGGCAGAATAGCCATTCCACCTCTAAGGATTGCAAACATAGAAAGAAATAAAGACTAACAAAAAGAGGACTATTGATCACCCTGTTAATTCCCATCATATATTAGGAGAAAATCCAGGAAGCACCCAAGGAGTAGCCAGTGAAGGAATACTTCACTGAAATTGGCTAAAAAAACACTACAGGGACTGAATAAATGAGAAAATAACCAAATGAAATGACACTATTTTTTACTACTACCTGACAGAGCATTCTCTAAGAACCAAAGACTTCATACACTTTGCCTCCAGCACATGCAAAGGAATCTGACACCAGGTATACCCTGGCTTTCATCACCTCCAGATTTTATGGAGCCTTGACAAGGGAACGTGAAGAATGCTCCAGAACCTGGTGTAGGGGTACGACAGGGAGTCTCCCCTCACAAAGGCTGGCACCAGGTATAAATATTGGATCTCCAGAACCACTCTTAAAAACATTACTGGGCTTGTGGAAGTTACTAAAGAAGACCTGCCTGCTGGCAGAGAACTGCTATGCTGCTTGAAGGACTGACCTGCTTTCTGAGAAGGAAGACTGGATCTGCATTCCTTCATCCCAGGCTAACCAGAGTGACTTCTAGGGTCAGTTGGCTGATCTCCTGCGTGAGATACAGGGATACAACAAGCCTCAGCGGTCTCCCCGCAACTGCCCAGCTGACCTCCTGCACTAGGCCTGCCTGGACCTGCAACTGGACCTGCCTGAGCCCAGCTTCAGGCTTCTGCCTGGTTGAGTCCTGATCCCTAAGAGGTACCCCCTAGGTCCTGGACCCTTGGCAGGCATCAGCGTGTACTTCTCCCTGCCAATCTGTAAGTGTCATAGAATCTGATATAGTGCAACCCAGGTTGTTGTAGGACCTTGCATCGCAGCTCCCCGCTGCTCCTGATCGGTGGTCTCGTCGGAACTGACGCAGAGCAGTGTAACTCAATGCAGGGCCTCCATCGTAGCCCTCTCAGCTCCTGGTTGGAACCGACGCAGTGCAATGCAACTCCAACTCCTAGAGACACAAAGTCTCACAGCAAGGATATAAGGTAGGACTTTCAGCTGATCTAACCTGGTCCCTGTATCTAGCCCACGCTCCTTCAGGGTCGGCCTGAACGTTTGAATTTGTTGCTGTCCAGCGCGACCAGATGACCACAGTTTGTGCTTTGTGCTTTTAGTGTAATTTTTACTGAAAGCTTTAAAAGTCAATATCTCTGGTTCTACTGATTGAATTTTTGTCATTCTGGTATATTTTTATTTTCTTAATTGGTTTGGGATTTTTCTTATGTTGTGTTCTCACTTTATTACTGTTTGTGTGCTGCATAAATACTTTACACATTGCCTCTAGGTTGGAACAGTCAATCAATCATTCAGTGTTTGTGTAGCATGGCTTATCACCCCAGGGGGTATCCAGGAGCTGGGGATGGTGAGTCGAAGAGACAGGTCTTGTGTCCTGAAGGCAGGTGAGGGGGAGATTCAGAGGTGGAATGGGAAGTCGTTCCAGGATTTGGCGGAGAGGTAGTAGAAAGAGCGACCACCACTGTGGCTCTGCTGGATGCGAGGTGCGTGTGCGAGGACAAGGGTGGCAGATCCAAGTTGTCTGATAGCCTTGTGGAAAGTCTGGAAGTGGTTGATGTCTGAGGGTCCAACATTGTGGAGGGCCCTTTAGGCGTGCATCAGCAGCTTGAACTGTAATCTCTTCTGGACGGCTTCTGAGGTGGTGGGTGATGCTGGTCTGTTTGGGGAGGTCGAGGATGAGTCTGGCTAAGGCTTTCTATATGGTCTGTAGTCGTTTGAGAAGAGGGGAGATGGTTCTGGCATAGAGTGCATTTCAGCAGTCGAGTTGGCTGGTGATAAGGGCTTGAGTCAATGTTTTTCTGGTGCTGGTGGGGATCCTCCAGAAAATCTTACGAAGCATGCGGAGGGTGTGGAAGCAGGATGAGGCTACTGCGTTGACCCAGTGCTTCATGGAGAGGTCGCTGTCCAGGATGATGCAGAGGGCCACAACGTGTCGTCCCATGGGGAGGAGTTCTTTCTGAAGATGGGTGTTAGATTTGGCATCTTTTGGCGTGTTTTCCCTGAGTTTTTGCTTTTTAACCTCACGGTTTTGACTCTGCTTTTGCTGGTGTAGTGTTTCTGCACACTTTTCTCACTGCTGATCAGTGGTGAAGTGCAAGTTCTCCTGTGGTAAATGGTGTTATGGATTGGTGTTTCCATGATTGGATATTTGATTTACTTGTTAGTCCCCAGTAAAGTGCACTGAGTGTGCCAGGGCCTGATAATCAAATCAAACTAGTGGGCCTGCAGCACTGATTGTGCCACTCACCTGAAAAGGTAACTCAGACCCGCCATTGCGGAGTCTGCGCACAGTTTGTAACTGCCATGTTGACTTGGCCAGTGCGCACACTTGCCAGTCCCCCACCTTCCCTTTTCTTACATGTCAGCCACCCCTAGGGTAGGCCCAAGGTTCCCCTGTGGGCCAGGTGCAGTGTATGTGAAAGGTAGGACATGCCCTGGTGTGTGTGGCATGTACTGATAGCGAATTACGGCCAATTTCGTTTTTCGCTATTGCAAGGCTACCTGTTCCCCTTAGGACAAGAATGGGGAGTTTGTTTATGGCATCTTATAAACATAACTGGCCCTGGGAATTAGGTAGGACAATAAAGTTTAGTATGCCTGAACTCAGAATCTAAAGATGCATATTTTAGTGAAGGTGATTTTTACATTCTGTGTTTGAAAATACCACTTTTAGAAAGTAGGTATTTTCTTGCTCAGTCATCCCGTGTGCCTCTGCTGGAATGTGGATTGCCTATCTGGGTTTTGGATGACAGAAGGCTGGGAGCAGGAGCGGCTTCCGATAGTCTAGGTGGGTCAGGAAAGGGCTGAATAGCCCTGGGCTGCAATTGGGGAAGGGGGGGAGATTTCCTTGCACCTCAAAGGGCCTGGTGTGCCTCTGACCATGCCATCTCCACCTCCTGCCAGGAAGTCACTGGTTATGGCTGGGCACAGACACTCTCTGCCTAAGTGATCAAAGGGTTTTGGGATATAAATACTGGGGCCCAGACCCCTGAACTTTAGAACTCTTTTGGATCAAGAAGACTGCCAAGAAGAAGAGCTGGAGAAGCTGTGAGTAGGAACTACCACTTTGCGGTGTGCTTTGCTGTGTTGGCCTGCAGTGGCTGCTTCTGTCTTGGGCAGTGAAAGGACTGGACTGAACTTTCTGCAATCTACTTTGTGAGTTTCTCCAAGGGCTTGAGGTAGAGCTTGCCCCCTGTTCAAGAAGTCTCAGGAACAGCAAAGACTTCAAGCTCTTCTGCCCTCAGCACTGGGGACTGTGTGTTTTGTGCTGCAACAGAAGAAAAGCAACCCGACGACGTCTACGATGCCGCTGCCGACTCAGTGTCCTGAAGGCACCGCAGAGGGCACCGCCACAATGCCGCACCGCGACCCTGGTCTAACCGATGACACCTGCTGATGCCGCCACCGAGCCGCTGCTCACACCGAGACCTGTGGGCACCGCACTCCGCACCGCCTCGCTTCATGATGATGCCTTGGTATCTCCAACGACGCAGCTTCACGCCAAAATCAAAGCCGCTACTTGCACCGTGGTTTGAGGGCACCAGTGGTAAAGGTACATGACGCACCGCTCTCATCCTGCAATGCAGCCTTGGCCTACCGACGCCGGTGCCATCGACTCCAGTTGGTCAGCCGACGACAGCGCTTCAGCCACAACTACGCCGCTGCTTGCACCGTGACTGGCCAGCACCACAACGAGCACCGCCTTCACCTCGCACCGCGACCCTGGTCTCGACGACGATGCCATCTGATGCCACCACCGAGCCGCTACTCGCACCGTGACCTGTGGGCACCGCACGCCACACGGCTGCCCTTTGCACAGAAGCACCCAATGCCTGTCGACGCTAGAGCTCCTGACTCTAACAGAGAGATTGATCTGCAACGCGTGTGACTTCATGGGCTCCGACGATTCCTGCACCAACCTCCGGAACCGACACCTGCGGACGCCGTGCTTTCGGAAGCCCAATGAGAGGTCGCCGATGCCCTGCATTTCTAAAAGGTACTGTTTGTGGGCCTTCTCGACACCATAGCTGGCCTGCGACACCGCGGTCAGCCTGAACTGTTTGGATCTGTTTGCTCATGACGCCGTGATAGCCCCGGACGGAGCTATCGACATCAAGGAACTGTTTTTCAAGCATATTTTGATAACCAAGGATTTTTAAGTACTCTATTGTGTATTTTTATCGTTTTGGTCTTGTCTTAAGTATATAAAAATATTGAATACTTTTCTAAACTGGTGTGGTGTCTTTTTGTAGTGCTTTCACTGTATTACTGTTGGTTATGTGCAAATGCTTTACACACTGTCTCTAAGATAAGCCTGACTGCTCGTGCCAAGCTACCAAGGGGGTGAGCTGGGGTTATTTTAGGAGTGTAACTCCCTTATCCTGACTAGAGTGGTGGTTTCTGCCTGGCTGTGGCACATGCCCTAGCTCACCAAAAATCCCATTTCTAACAATGGGCTCTTCTGTTTTGTCCATGTTCAGCTTCAGGCGGTTGGATCTCATCCAGTTGGTGGCATTAGTTATGGCATTCTCGAAGTTCAATCTGGTGATGGTGGTGTCTTTTGTTAGAGATTGGATGAGTTGGGTGTCATAAGCCTATGAGATGATGTTGAGTCCGTGTGTGTGGGCGATGTCGGCCAGTGGAGTCATGTAGGTATTGAAGGAAGTGGGTCTGAGGGAGGCTTCTTGGGGGACTTCGCAGATGATGCTCTTGGGTTCAGAATTGAAGGGCGGTAGATGGATGTTCTGTGTGAGTGCTGTGAGGAAGGAGCTGATACTTGAGGGCGTTTCCTCTGATACCGATGTGGTGGAGTCTGGTGGGTGTGATGGGAAATGGTGTTGAATGCAGCTGAGAGGTTCAGGAGGATCAGGGCTGCTGAGTCGGTACAGTTGATGATGGCTCAGATGTCGTCTGTTGTGGCTGTCATATTCACACCAGAACATGGGCTTCTATGGGAATTCTCTGCGGCATATTATCAAGCCCATTATCGCCGCTTTTAGCGGCAGTTTCCTGCCGCTAAAGCGGCGATAATTTTAACGCCGTCCTAGATAATATGCCCCTAACTACTTCGTACCATGCTACCAGAGGGCTAAGCACAGGTTCATTTAGTGATTTTTAGTGGTTTACCCTGAAAAGGATTGCGATTGTTGTCTGATTGGGGCTTCCTCTCCCCCTTCTGCAACCCGATTTCTTACGAATATCATAATATTATGCACCACTACTAATTTAAACAATAAAAAAAAGAGATTTTATGGCAAGAATGTCACACTTTGTGAAATGCTGCTGGAGACAACATCAATTTGCATACGAGATGTTCAGTCACCAGGCTTTCATGAATATGCCCACATGTAAGATGCACTGAAAAGGGATGTACTTGTTACAAGGCAAAAACATCAAATTGTATTGCACCTTTCTATCCTATGACTCCCTCTTCACATACCAATATAATAATATTTTTCTTTACTAGAATTGAGGAGCTATTATGACAATCATAAAGCACTGAAAATGCCAATTATTTTGGCTTTTGTAAAGTCAGAAGTCTTTTACCAAAATGTGTACAGCATATGCAGAAACAAAAGTGAAAGCTCTCTCACATGCACAGAACAGTTAAAGCATTAACAACATAAGTGCATATCTCCTGCTACTCAGAATAGTTACGGTACAAAAGGGGGTGGTGATGGACGGAGCATCAGAACCAATCAAACACTCACACCCAGTCAACAGATCTGGGTTTGATCCATCACCGTTCTTTAGCCCACTCTGCCACCCCAGTTCAGACATGGCCATATGCAAATGAGTCTGACCCTGTGCCTCATGGGAACAGTCCAGCCCGAACTGCCAAGCCATGCCTTCCCTGGAACGGAAACAAGCTTCCTAGGACCGGTTTCTGGCATTTCAGCCGTCTTCAGCCAGGCTTGCTTGAATCAGAATGGTTACAGCATGCACAGCAAATGTGCAAGTTTCCCTCATGGGTGTGCGTGTGTATTAGTTATATTTATGTGATGGCCTTTAAATGTGAGGTGTTATATGTGTGATGTTAGTATCTGATTCTCTGTGATTGGTCACAAGTTGTAGCATTGGTGTACTTAATGTTGGGTGTGTGCTGTTTGATGTCCAATGCTGCAATGGTGAGTTGCAGTGTGAGTGTTAGTCTTGTGGTGTAGGAGTGCATGTATGTTTTCGGTGTAATTGTTAGCGCACACAGCAGTGGTGTAGCAAAGTGGGGGAGTGAGGGTATTGGTGTGTGAAAAACACTGAGAATAAATCTGCCCAATCCAAAGAGGCACTCAAAGTGAGTCTTATTGATCAAGATAAAAAAGCAATGGAAAAATCAATAGGCCTATGTTGTCTTTTTTGGTCTCGCCTAGCGAACGCAATGCATGCGCTGGTTCGCCTTGGTGAGACTATTGTTGTGGTTTTGATGGCCGAAGGGAGACAAACCATGTGCGTGCACGGACAGCCGATGTGCACGCGCATGACGTCTCCTCTCTGCCACACACACTCCCACCGCGCGCGCTTGATTTAGCTTTCAGTTTCGGTTTGGTGTGCGAAGGAGGTTCACTACACTGGATCATCTTAAAAGACACGTGATATTTATGTATTTATTTCCATGCTCTCTGTGCATACATGTTTACATCTTGTAACTGTGTGATCATCTTCTGACTCATCTTCATCCTCCAGACAAACAAAATGCTTCTGATGGACATCAGTGGACCCGCACGCTTAATAAAATTTCTCATCCAAAAATGTTTGACCTTAGTCAGTTTCAGTAGAGCCCCCTTCAGAACAATCAAACTCGTCATTCGTCCATTGGTCCCCCGGTGCTTTAAATGGACGGGTACTGTCTGGTACTGAGTACCTGTACTTTTGAGTTTTGCTACACTACATTTAAGGGGCGGGGTTACTTACACTTCTTAAGAGCTAACAGATTACTCTAATTTAAAGCAATGTATAGAGATTCAAAAAGGCGCAGGGATATCATTAACTTTGAAATGCGCTCATGTTTTCATTACCTGTAGGCATGGCACTTGGACACCTCTCCCAGTAGGTTCCTGAAGTCCAGGTTTTCATACTGCTCGCACTTGAGCAGGGAGTACAACGTGGGCCCGTACAGGCTCAGCGACTGCTTTAGCAAGTCCTTGTCCATGCTGCAGAGACGACAACATAAATGTCTCCCCTCCCCAAAGGCTAAACGAACGTGGGTTAACCCCTGCCTTAATACACGCAGATTTTAAAAAAACACGACTAGATCTGCGTATGACTGTAACAGCGATTTTAAACGCAAGCACTAGTGGACGTTGGGAAAACTAGTTTATTGTGATCGACAGGCCAAGGAGTGTTACTTTGGTGGCACTACCGATTCATAAAGTCTGTGATTGGTGGAAAAAAGAAATTGCCCCGCCCTGGATAAAGCTGTCCAACTACCCAGAAGTGATGTCCTACCGTCCCGAAAGGAATCGGAGCTTAAAAATTTCACGTGCTTTAATAAGTGGTTCTATACTTAGCTATTTCTGGCTCGGTTTACACACTATTGATTTCGCAATGAGCTTGAACGTTTCCCCACCTCCTTCTGGAAAGCTGTGGTTTTGTTACCTCGCCTCGGTGTGGTTTGTGAAGAGAGTGCAGACCGAACCTGCACCCGTGACCTTCGCTTCACCGAGCTCACCTTGCAAGGAGCGCGATTACTGGAAAGTCTGCCCCAACTGCTAACTTCAATGAGGCATAGTTATTTGTGTATTCTAACCCCTATTGTTACCTTCGTTTAGCAGATGTCCTGAAAAGGCAAAGCTTCGGTTAGGGAAACAAGCATTGGCAAAGTCAAAAGGTCTTGCCTATGAGAATGGGTTTTGTCAATGTTTTTTAGCCACATTGTACAACAGCCTATCTGCTGTGCAGCATGGCTAAAAAATAAACAAGCATTTGCAATGCAATAGGTATCGCATTTTAGAAACTTTGACTTATTGTTATTGTAAATGTCAATGCCTTTTATTATTGCAGCTTTATTAAACACAAATGAAAGGCATTGTCATTTACAATGCCAATAGCTTAAAATCTCTCTATTGTGAGACCTATTGCATTGCAAATGCTTGTTATTTATGAGCCAAAAACATTGACTTGGAGTTGTTGATATTGTTTAATGTCTACATGACATGGGGAAAAACCAGAGAGAGGCCCAAGAGAAGGTTTTGAAAAAAGGGACATGGGCAGGGGACAGGTGCAAGGGAGAACGTGGCAGTAGAAAATGAGGCCAGAAAGGTACACCAGTGAGGAAATGGGCCCAAAGGAAAGAGGTCCAGGCCAGCTGACTCCTGGGGGATAAGTGGGAAAGTCAAGCTACTGACACTGCTGCACCATGAGATGCAGTCTCCTTGAACTGTGCATGCCTTGATGATGAATCAATGTACCTCAAAAGCAGGGCTTTAAGTCTGGTGGGTCCTTTGGGTCCGGGACCAGCAGTAGTTAGAAGCTGATGCTAAAACGGGTCCCTAACAGTCCCTATGTTCTGTCCTTAACTGCATAGGGAAAAACATTGATCGATTTCTGAACAATTGCTGTACAAACTGTCAAGACAATCCATTCCAGCAAAGTAACTCCTGTTTACATTCCTTATGTTTTACGGAATTTAGTTTCCCAAGGGTACTTTTTGTTCAAGGATGTTTATCTGTAGTTTTCTTTTTATGCAGCACATTACTCTGTGTGAGTCAGTTTGCGGGTGGGTGTTTATAACACCGTGTTTTATTTGTACATTTTACTGATATTATAGTGCATTGAATCCATGTCAAACTTCCATCAAGATTTTACTTCATGCCCCCAATGGTTATTTTTTTCTCTTATCCATTATAGTTTTCTGTGAACTTTATACATTCAAGCTAGCCTGACTGATGAGGAGTGTTACCCCAAAACCGGTCCCAGGATGCTTGTTTCCGGTCCAGGGAAGACCTGGCTTGTCAGTTCGGATTGAACTGTTCCCATGAGGCACAGGGCTAAGACTGATTTGCATTTGGCTGGGTCTGAACTGTGACTGGTTGTGAGTGTCTGAAAAGTTTCAGTGCGCCGTCCATCATCTCTTTGTGATTGCTTTGTTTGCCCTAAGTTGGCAGGGTATGCCCAGACATGGGTCCCCTGCTCTCTATGCCACTGGAGTCAAGCTATCAAGGCTGATGAGGGGTGTTACCCCGAAGCCGGTCCCAGAATGCTTGTTTCCAGTCCAGGGAAGACCTGGCTTTGCAGTTTGGGCTGGACTGCTCTCATGAGGCACAAGGCCAAGACTGATTTGCATATGGCTGGGTCTGAACTGGGGAGGCGAAGTGAGCTAAAGAAGGATGATGGATTCAACCCAGATCTGTGAATGGGGCTGAGTGTTTGAAAAGTTTCAGCGCTCCGTCCATAATCTCTTTGTGTTTGCTTTAACTTTTCACAATTGCCACGAAAAACACAAAGCCATTGGAAATTTTTTCTGCCATAACAGCAGGCTCCATTAAAGTGACACAATAAAAGTTTCCGTTGTGTGTGATAGCTCAAGATTTGAGGTTAAAAGCACTGCAAGTTTCTCACAGTGTATTTCAGTGGGGTATAAAGGTTTTCAGAATACATGCTTATCCAGAACTTGGCCTCTCTGCTGATCGCACAGAGCAAGTTCCAGGAATGGTAATTGTGATTCTACGCAAATGTGTGCGAAAGAGGTACATAGCTGCTGAAATATTTACAGTGCAAAATTAAATTAAAATGCAGTGTACAGAGATGAGTGGATGCATAGAGTGTTTAGAGTATAAATGAATGAATGAGCTAATTAATTAATTATTATACTTACAGTCATTTGTAAAGCTCTGCAGCTACCCAATTAGGGTATCCAAGTGCTACAGTAAGGAGGAGGCACAACGAAAGTATGTGAGCATGGGCTAAGCTGATCAAAAGAGCAGGGCCGGACTGGCAGTAGCGGGCACCGGGCGTTCCCCCGGTGGGCCGCCAGGTTGGGGGCTGGTTTTAGGCCCGGGGGGGTGTTTTTGTTACTGGGGGCCGGCAATATCGGCCCCCTGTAACAAAATCATCTGAAACCGGCACTTTCAAACAGGTCAGCCGCACCCCCTGCCCCCCAGGGGTGCTGGCCAGAAGTTTGCCAGGGCCAATTTCAGTTTCCAGTCCAGGCCTGCTAAAGAGCCAGGTTTTCGAATTTTTCAAAGAAAATCTCCTTGTCAGTGCCATGTAAAGCAACAGGAAGATCATTCCAAAGTTTTGCGGTCAGGAGAGCAAAGAAATGCCCATTTTTCCTCACCTGCTCCATCCTTGAAATTGTTAACAGTTGTGCATTTTACAATGTCAAATCCCTGATGGTAAGATAATGTTTTACACGTTTTACTAGATACCTGGGACCATAAAAAAGACCGGTATGTAAGGACTAGACTTTTAAATTAAACCCTCCTTCTCACCGGGAGGCATTATAGGAGTCGGAGATTTGTATTAAATGTTGATTGTGTGGTATCTTCAAAATGTGTCATTTTGCACCAGTTGAAGCATCCTAACTAAACACTGAGGAAGACCAAGAAAAAGTGATTTGGTGTAATACATTCTGCATGTAACCAGAGCTAGCAGGGCAAGGGGAATCTCAAAGATTCTTAGGTCACCAATCAGCCAACCAGATGGATTGAGCCCAACAAAAATCACAATCTCGATTTTATCCGAATATAGGGGCATATCAGCAAGGCGAGGCAATAGAATTATAGCCGCTTTTGCGGCCGTTTTCGGCCGAAAAGCGGTGATAATTTTATCGCCTAATTAGCAAGCTCACGCTAACACGTGAAAACTTGCGTTAGCGTAGGAATTCCTAACGCCCAGCTATGCATCTCTAATGAGATGCAAAGTGGGCGTCCCTGACCTGACATGACAGGAGAAATGTCGTTAAGAGCCCTATTGCACTCCATAGTTTAGCTCTTTAGATTTTAGTTTGAAGGGAGAGAGTGATTGATTGCTTTCAAAAGAGAGATTATATCCAGCTGAGGGCCAACCCATCCGAACAAAGTGAAGGAGATGCAAGGAAGTGCATGCAGAAGAGAGTGAAAATAATGTGCAGAAGGGGACAGAGATAAGGTGTGAAATATGCAGCGAGAGGATTTTCTAATGATGTGCTGAGGAAATGGTGTGTCTCACTGGGAGGCTACAAAGGAAAGGAGTGTGAAGGGGAGAAAAGCAGCTATTGGGATCACTTCCCTTTCCGTAGACCTCATTATTATTAACTTCACAGTCCCATATTTTCAGAATTTAAACAATTTCAATTCTAATTATTCACAACAACATCATTGTTGTTACTTTTTTGTCTGACACTGCTAACAAGCATTGCCAAAACAAATGGGGGCGGCTTATTTTAAATGCATATCTGTTATTGTGTGATATGTCTGGATACAATATCAAATAGCTCATAAAATGGACACTAAGATACTGGCCAGATGGTAGCTATGGCAAGAACAGGATTTTAGTTTACATACTTTAACGCCAGACCATTAATTACACAGGTAACGCTTTTTAAAAAGAGATTCCTAGATATGTTTTAGGCCACGCCCCTTTTAGCCACACCACACTTTTTCATCTGCTTAAAGTCGTGCACAAACGATCCCATTCAATCCCAGTCCAATATTTATCCGATGTCTTTGTTTGGGCTCATGCATGAACATTGGCTTTACTCATCGCTGAAGGCATGAGTGGCAAAAGAACCGCACAGCTTCATCTCTGCTTCCAACACGGGCATCTTCTTGCTTTCAAAGGATGGCTGATTTTGATCAGTCTGCTTTGCTACATCACCCTACCTGCCAACTTGAAGAGCAATCTCACCGTGTGAGCAGGGGGCGGGGCCTTCAATGGGGCGGGCCACGTGTCGAGAAGTACCTAAGAGGCACTTTTGAACCCCACCCCTAAATCCCCTCCTCCCAAACAAAAACAAAAAGATTACTGAGGCTGGTGCGATGTCCTGGGGTGTTTCCATACCCTAATGGCTCTAAAATGTGACTGAACTAAAACAAAAAAATGGCTTTAGCCAAGCCCTTCTCACCATTCTCTCTCCAACTACCTGATACTCTTACACTGAAACAACTGCACCGCCATTAAGACAAGGGGTGGCCTTTGGCATAGGTGAGCTGAGCTCACGCCTAGTGCGCCAACCTTCAGAGAGGCCAAGGAGCTGTCTGCATTAAGGTTATGCAAACAGCAGTGAGTCCCTTGGCTCCAGTGGCCCAGTGTAAATTGCTTTCAATTTCAACACCTTTCCTACCACTCACCTTCTCACCCCCTGCCTCCACGCTGCAACAAAACACACAGGAGCAGATTTACAATAACTGACGCATCCCTGCATATCAGCAGAGATGTGCCAGTTATTGTGCGTCACGGCTCCACCACCATGGATGCGCCGCATTTACAATGCGGCGCACCATGGGGCAAAAAACGGACAGATGCGTGACGCATTTGTGCCGTAAAGGCAGCGCATTGCTGGAGTTGCGTCGCAAGTGCGACGCCGCTCCAGCAAGGCTCTGGGGTGCCCTATCTTCACAATGCTGTGTCAATCCTTACGCCTGCTTCAAGCAGGCGCAGGGTTTTGACGCAGCATGGGCTAAAAAGTGACTGAGTGAAATCTTGTAGATTTCACTCAGCCATTTTTAAGAGGCGTTCCTGCGACGGAACGCCCCCCCCCTGCGCAGGAACGCCTACTTCTGGCGCACGGCTTTACAACGTGACGCATCTCCCAGATGCATCACGTTGTAAATACCCCGCAGCATGGCGCTGGTTTTGCGCCGCCGCTGCGTCACAAAAGTGACGCAACGGCGGCGTAAAAAAGGCGCAAGGGGCTTGCAAATCTGCCCCACACTCTTTACTAACCAGCTGCCACCAGCGTGATGGACCTAAACTGTGAGTAATCGTTGTGAGGTAGGGGCTGGCTAGAGGGGTGGTGGAGAGTGAAGATGTTCTGTGTTCAGAGGGCAGGCATTACTCTGCCAGGGAGTGACCTATGAACACAAAAGGATCTCCCTGATACCTAGTTTTGTTTTCACCTACGTTGACAAGGGGGCAAAAATGAATTCTGCCCAAGGCGCTACATCCGCAAAGGTCGACTCTGAATTAAACTCCCAGTGAAGCCTCAGGGAGAACTGCCTCTTAAACAACAGCGTGGTCGCGGAGGATATCTTATAGTAAAGTGATTTTTGTTTTCTTCTGTTTTCTAAAGTAATTATTGTTCAGATCTTTTCACCAAAGGGATGAAGAAATACCGAAGCAAGGCAGACAAAGGCCGTAGCTTGGTCAGCGTGTCCAGGACTATAGTGCAAGGAAGGAAATGGGTCCCTGGCCGCTGTTTCAACTGTGAGATACGGCAATACTCAGGCCTCTGGGCTCCGGTGCCACTACACCTGCTGCACAAATGGAACCCACGCCCCTGGACGGATGCAGTGGTGCAACAAGGATCCCATGGCCCCTGGTCAAACAATGAAAATCGCCCTCTAACTGCTGGATGGGTAGTAAAATAATGCAATAATCATGGTTCAGTGGGCCCCTCAATCCTTTGGGCCCCGGTGCCACTGCACCTGATGAACCATTGAGAGTTACGCCCCTGAGCGGAGGGCGTAAGTGGTCAGAGAGCATGCAATACTGATCCTACAGTAATCATCAAGGGTACTGACTGACAGCTGACAGGCGAGATGAAAGCAGAAGGGAGCAAAGTGAGCAATTAATAGTGCAAAAGCCAAGTGACATGAAAGAAGAAGCAGATTCATCCAATATTAATTGATGGCTGGAAGGCCTCTCTGCGTCCTTTGTTCCCCTCTCCCTGCTTTCTTGACAAACGCGCATTGATTATTGCCCCGTTGCGAAGGCAACCGGAGCATGTTGTTAGCTCCTGCTCTGTGTATGATGCAGAACAAGCTGCCACAACTTTCTTTATAGAAACAGCAACAGTCAACGCCAAACTAGGGCATGACAATCGCCCTTTCATTTTGCGTCTTTGCAGTCTTCGTAAACAAGTACGAAGCGCCAAGAAGACAAGATTAGGACGACGTGAAAGTGGCTGTGCACTCACTGCCTCACTTCATTAAAATGGCGGCCAGAACCTACAGCAGTGATACCTGTGTGAGAGCATTCATTGCCCACTATTGAGATCTGGGTTTAAATACAGGGCTATATTTTTTTTTTTGCCTCAAAAGTATTTGCAGCAGCTGATAGGTAAGTTTTTGCATCCGCTGGGAGGGGCAGAACAGTTACAAATTGGGTATTTGCACTAATTCGGCTCATGTTATCACCCTTTTTACATATTTAAACCTCAAATTATGAACAGCAGAATGGATATCAAGAATGTTTAATTCATTCAATGGTGCTGCCTGCAGCCTGTCCTAAACTGCAAACGAGGCAGCTAATTCCTCTGAACTTTAAATCAAAGTAAACCAAAATATACCAAATTGTACTTTCACCCAATCCATGGTCCTGCCTGTTAATCTGGTTATGCTCTCAATCGCAACATGATATCTCATATTATGATATTTTTCATTTTATCAGGTGGTTTTCTACCTTCAAAACACATATACATTTGTTAATGTTTCGGGCAGATGTAAGTGCATACCGAGAGTGGGCAGGAAGGAGTGGGTGCGATATCGTATCCTTAATCACTGCTTATGTTTTTAACATTGGGATTAGAGTTCACTTTTCTTTCTCTGGCTACAAAGTGAGAGGATGCTTTAAAGTGAATTATGTGACATTATTGTTAGAGTACAGGGAGTGTGAGAGGAAAGACTGCATGTTTCAAAGAGAAAGTGGCTATTGGTGGTTAAAGTAGTGAGAACATTTGAGTAAACCATGTTGACTGGACGCTGCTGTGAAATGCCAAGGAAGAACATCAAGACCAGGGCACAAGTCCAAAAAAAAGAAGTGGTTGGACTACCCTACTTAGGCAGTATGCAAGTGACATCACGGCGCGTGACAACATGGCGCGCAGCATCACAGCGTGCGACGTCATGGCTCACAACATCATGGTGCACAACATGACGGCATATGGCATCACGGCACATGACATCACACATTGCATCACAGGAATTGACATCATAGGTAGTGGCATCACAAGTCACGACTTTACAGGAAGTGGCGTCACTGTGACATCACATCTTAAGCCCTCATATGTATGTTTAGCAGGTGTAGCATGAGTACATTTGAGCGCAATTCGAGTATACATGCAGACCCTTCAGATTTAGGTAGAAGATTCACACTTTTGTAAGCTACACATAAAACAATATTGCCATTTGTCAGCATAAAGCTTCCTTTACCCAAAGATTGAACAAACTAACTCTACTGCCAGCCTACTCAATTAGGCATAATATTCCATATGCAGCACATTTCTATGTAGATGTGACAGCTTTAGCTGCCTGCGGTCTCCAGAGGTGAGACCACTCTCCTATGTAAAGTATTCTTACTCAGCCTTACCCGCTGCACTCATTTTAGGAGATTGGGGCTCATTTTTCACCAACAGACCATGACTCAAAGCAAGAGAGAAAGACAGAAAGGGAAGATAGGAGAGAGATAAGAACACAATGATGAATGCATAAAAGGGGCTGAAAAAAGAACTTGCAAGAATAAGCGATTTTAGGGTAGTGAAAGAAAAAGGTTATTGCAACCTTGGCATTCAGCAATAGGACCCTAAGAAAAAGCTTGCATATTTGTTTTCCCAAAGCCACGCAACAACTATTCCATGAGCCTATTTCCTCCTTGTATGTGTGCTGCAGAATGCAGCATACATGCAAAGAGGAAATAACAAGGAGAAATGGATATATTTCTTCTTGCTATGCCAGCCTCAGGTAGACTCACCAGTTTGATGCAAATTTATATTTACAAGTCTTTGTAAATCTGGTTCTGCATCAAAATACATTGATGGATGCACAGGGTCGCCCTAGCACCACCCATATAATGCCTAACTGACGAAAGGTAATGAAAGGCAGGGCAATGTGTGGTGCTGTAAATCTCAAAACAGATGTAAAACCTGGGCCTCAAATTATACCTTTATTTTCATTCAACTCTGCCACAAAGAAAGTGACAACAAGAAGAAAACCGACACTAAATATGTTCTCGTTAATTGGTTGCAAAGACTGTATTTTAAAATATCTTATGGGGTTAAGGCACCTGTTGCTGAGATCTGTGTGTTCCAGTAAATCTGAATGAATAATAATTGTAAAATACCTCTGGATGGAGGTTAATGCACTTGCTGGAAAGATCTGTGTTTTGTCTAGCCTTAGTTTTGACTCAAAGTAGCATAGAGGGTTAATGCAAAGCACATCATGTAACATGCAAATGACAGATTTGATTTTATGTAGGTAGGTAAGTGGGTTACTGCTTTGAACACAATCCTTATGTTACTTGCAGTTGCATTGTAAACCTTTTAATATAGCACAGTGAGGTATGGAAGATAATATGTGAGTTCTACACCTTGAACTCCCCCATTGTTTTATGTAACACATCCTGTACAAGGATTTACAAATGCAAATTATTTATTGTAAATGTAATATGTAAGTGTGATATAAAGTGTTCTGACACCCTGCATTAGGATGAGTAGCACTGTTAGACCTGGCATCTTTGGCGTGGTTACCCCTGACTTTTTGCCTCTACCTCCTGTGTTTTGTGATGCTATGCTGGATTTCGTTTTTGCTGGTTTAGATGCTTTGGGCACTTTGCCACTGCTGATCAGTGTCAAAGTGCAAGTGCTCCCTTTGTAAATTGTTGTGTTGATTGGTTATCCATGATTGGTATATTTGTTTCACCTGTTAGCCCCTAGTAAAGTGCACTGCGTGTGCCAGGGCTGGTGATTCAAATGCTACTAGTGGTCTGCAGCACTGATTGTGCCACCCACAGGAGTAGCGCTAAAATGATGTCTTAGGCCTGCTTGCAGTGCCTATGTGCAGTCCAGGACTGCCATGTCGACCTGGCCAGTGCACCCACTGACCAGGCCTTATCCTTCCCTTTCTGTACATGTCAGGCATCCCTATGGTGGCCCTAGGTACCCCCCTGGGCTGGGTGCAGTGTATCTGAAAGGTAGGGCATGTACTGAGGTGTGTAACATGCCCTGGTAGTGAATTACAGCCATTTTCGTTTTTCACTGCTGAGAGGCTATCTTGCCCATAGGATAGAATGGGGAAGGCTGTTTACATGCCTATCTTCCCATAAGGGCAAGATAGAAAATCCAAGTTTGGTATCTTTATGTTCAGAATTTAATTATACATCTTTTTAGCAAGATGGTTTTTAAATTCACTGTGTGAGAATAGCACTTTTTAGAAAGTAGCTATTCTCCTGTTTAACCTTCCTGTGTGCCTGTGTGCTGGTTGGCTGACTGGTGTCATGTGATGGGCTAGGTGGCTCCAGGAAGCCTGGATGAGTCAGCAGCAGGGTGAATAGAGAGATCTGCTTTAGATGGGTGGGAGGAGTAGTCCCTGAGTTTGAATAGGGCTGCCTCTGCCAGCACAAAGGTGGCTCCACCCCCTGCTGGCCAGGCTGAGGACTCTGCCTCTGCTGGCACAAAGAAGGCTCCACCTCCTGCTGAGCGTCTAACGACCCTGCCCCTCACTCTGAAAAGGAACCAGGTGCTCCAGGGCAGAGCACACCCAGGAACCGGTTTGAGCAGGGGAATCCCCCCACTGGAACACAGAGAGACAAAGACTTGGAGGGGTATAAGAAGAGGACCCCAGACACCTAAACTTTAGATCACTTTGGAACTAAGAAGAAACCTCTGCCAAGGAGAAAGCTGAAAAGGACTGAAGAGGAGAAGACTGCCTGCGTGCTGTTTTGCTTTGCTGCCAAGGAGAGGGGAAGGACTTTGCTGTGTCCCCTTCTTTTGATTCTGATCTCCAAGGGCCTGAGAAGAGCTGGCTCCCTGTTAAGAAGTCCCAGGAACAAAAGGACTTCCCCACCAGCTCCCCTGGAACTCTGCTGAAGGAGTTCTGACCTGCCTTGGAGTGCTTGCCCAGTCTTGGGGCCTCAGGAGGTCGTTTTTGCTGTGTTTGGGAGCTGGGAAGCAGAAGCGTGAAAAAGAGTAACTGGTACCCAACGCATCATCCGATTGCGTGTCGCAAGAACGAGAGTGCGAGGAAAATTTCATCGCGGCACCATCGCAACACGCAGGGTCCCCGCATCGCCGAGTGCGTCGAGCATCGTCCCGAAGCGTGAAGATTCCTGACATTGCGAGGGTCGTCGCAGAACCAGTTTGCGAGCCGCACCACTGCCGGTGCGTGAAAGTCTCCAGTCATCGGGTGCGTCGACGCAGAGTCCCGTTCCGTGGCGCATCGAGAGTTGCGGCGCCGGAAGGCAACGCTGCGCCATGCATTGCACCACATTGAAGAGTGTTGCATCGAACCTGTGCGTGAAGCTTCCCCCTCAGAAACCTACGCAACGAAGGCCAAAGTCATCGCATCCTCCCTTTACAGATCGGAGCCGGCGCATCCACCTCTGCTGCGTGAAGCAGGGCTGCTGCAAAGCCTCCCCAGGATCTCAGGAGTATTGCATCGCCTTTGCCAGCTTCCTTGTTATAGCTTTTGGGAACCTTATCGCAACTACAGGTACTGTTGGGCACGAAAGTGTCGCATTTTGTGCATTGAGAGTCGCATTGTGCAAAACACTGACTTTTACATCCTGGAGTACTTTCTGCAAGCTCTTGAACTATCTTTAAAGTAACCTTTTGAATTATATGTTGGTTTGTCTGTAGTATTTGGTCTTGTGAAGTTTTTAGTAAAGATACATTATTTTTCTAAAACTGATGTGGAGTAAATCTGTGGTGTTTTCACTGTGTTACTGTGAGTGTTGGTACAAATACTTTATACATTGCCTTTGATAGCCTAGAATGCTCAGGCCAAGCTACCTAGAGGGTGAGCAGGGGTTATCTTAACAGTGTATCCCCCTTTCCCTGACTAGAAGCAAGGGTCCCTACTTGGACAGAGGTACCTACCCTGCCAACTAGAGACCCCCAGATCTAACATTGGTGGTCAGCGGTGAGGATTGAACTTGTATTTGTACTTGACCCACAGTAATTGGTGTACATCACTAGGAGTGCAGACCAATAGACAACCACATACTGTATTATTTTTGATTCTATTTTTGAATAACTCTTCAAGAGCATCATGTCTCAGGTGGCAACAAGTGAGAAGGCAGAAGTGGAGTTTTCCATTGCGGATTTGTATTCGTACGGAGTTGTAGCACTCAAGCAATTCTGCAAAGACTGTGGTTGCCCCTTTAAAAGCAAAGCTAGAAAGGATGAGCTCTAAAAAGTCTTGAAGGCCTGGTGGGAGGCCCAAGAGGAGGATGATGCAGATGAAGAGGATGGTTTTGTTCCCCAAGATCTGCCCGTGGGCAGAACAGTCTCAAGGGCTGGCAGCTCCCATTCCAGTAGGGGGCTCACTCCAGAGGAGCTGGAGGAGAATCAAAGGGTGAGAGACCATGAAATGGAAATGATGAAAATGAAAATGAAGCAATTGGAAGTAGAGAAGGACAAGGCGGCGGAGGAGAGCAAGAATGCCCGTGCCTTGGAAGAGAAGAAGTTGCTTCTGGCTCATGAAGTCAGCACGAGAGAACTGGACATCAAGGCCAAGCAGGTGGAGTCCGGTTCAAATGGTGGCAGCGCACAGCCAGTGCAGGGGGGTAAAGTATATATCCCCAAGGATTTAGTACAGAATTACAATAGGAGTGAGGATATCTATGCATGGTTTACATCATATGAAATTGCATTGAGAATGAATGGTGTGCCTGAACAGCATTGGGGGCGGGCCTGTGGAAACATTTTGAGGCTTCTGGGAGGAGTGCTCTAGAGCCCTTAGAATTAGCAGGTGCCATGACCTATCCCAATATGAAGGAGGCGTTATGTCTCAGGTATGGACTTACTCCAGAACAGTATAGACTGCAGTTTAGGAACTCCAAGAAGAAAGAGTCTGAGACTTGGATGGAGTGTGTGAATCTGTACTCGCGGGCACTGGAAGGTTGGATGAAGGGCAGCAAGGTAACTGATTATAAGGGGTTGTTACATTTAATTAGTTGGGAGCACTTGAGTAGTCTATGTGTTCCAGAGCTGCGCCAGCATCTGTTAGATAGCAAGCTGACGGACCCCATTGAGCTTGCTAAGGAGGCGGACCGCTGGACCAGTACCAGGGTCCACAGAGGAATTGTGGGTACCATTGCCAAAGGTGGGCAGGGTCCCCAACAGAAGAGTGGGGAGGACAAGGGTAACCAAAAGGAGTTCCCACAAGGGCCCCAAAACAGTTCCCAGGGTAACCAGTCCCAGCCCCCCCAAGTCAAAACCCAAACCAACCTGGCCCCCTAAGGGCAGGTCGGATAACAAGGGTCCCATTAGGTGTTATCACTGTCAGGAATTGGGTCACAAAGCTCCTGTGTGTCCCAAGAAATCCCAGGCACCCTCTGGTGTTCCAACCCCGGGTATAGCTAGTGTAGCTTTTGGTGGGGATTTAATTTCTAGCGATTTGGAGGGATTAGCAGTTATGTCCCTTGTCTCTTTAGGAGACACAGAGATGGTCCAGGAAACCCCTGTCCCTGATAACACTAAAAAGTACAGGCAGTGGGTGACCATCAATGGGAGGAGGGTGGAGGCTCTCAGGGACACTGGAGCCAGTGTGACTACGGTCAGGTGTCAGTGGGTCCCTGAGGAGCTGATCATTCCAGACGTACTTCACCCAGTAGTGTCAGCTGACAACTCTGTGCGCCTTTGCAAGGTGGCACATGTTCCCTTTGAGTGGGAGGGAGGGGGTCTCAGGTCCTCTCAGAGTTGTTGTGAGTCCATCCATGCCAGTAGACTGTCTGCTAGGTAATGACCTGGAGAGTTCCCCGTGGAAGGAGGTGGAACGCCAGGCTCATTTGGAGATGTTGGGTTTGCCTGAGTGGGTCTGTGTGACCACCCGGTCCATGGCAGCCAGACAGGGTTGTGAAGCAGACCTGGAGCCTGAAACAGTGGCCCAGGTCCCTGCCAGAAAGAGGAAGGGCAAGGGGCGTGGTGCGTCCACCCCCGCTGTTCCCACGGTCCAGGAAGGAGAAGAACCTGCGGGGGATGCCCTGGAACCTACAGGGGAACAGGTAGCTGAGCTGGGAGACATACCTGAGCTGACCCATTGGCAGCAAGAGGGTGGTCCCTCCAGAGAGGAGTTCTGCCGTGCGCAGAAGACATGCCCTACTCTTGAAGGTCTGCGGCACCAGGCTGCAGACCAGGCAGCAGGTGCTGATCCAAAGAACTTCTTTCTCTATTGGGAGAATGACTTGTTGTATAGTGAGCCTAGGTTTGCTGAGCCCAGTGGATCACGTACCCTGGTGGTACCCGCAGGGTTCAGAGGCTTCCTACTGGGTCTGGCTCACGACGTGCCGCTTGCAGGACATCTCGGGCAGGACAAGACCCGACAAAGGCTTGCCACCCACTTTTACTGGCCCGGGATGAAGACGGACGTCGCTTCCTTTTGTAAATCATGCCAGACTTGCCAGGCAAGTGGCGAGGCTGGAGGAAAATGCAAAGGCCCTCTCCAGCCTTTTCCAGTAGTGAGCACCCCTTTCGAGCGGGTGGGGATAGATATTGTGGGGCCAGTGGACCCCAGGACAGCCTTAGGCAACAGGTTCATCCTGGTCCTGGTGGATCATGCCACCCGGTACCCGGAGGCTATCCCTCTCAGGACAACCACAGCCCCGGTGGTGGGCCGTGCGTTGATGGGGATCTTTTCCCGTGTGGGTTTCCCCAAAGAGGTGGTATCTGACCGGGGTACCAACTTCATCTCCAGGTATATGAAGTCTCTGTGGGAGGAGTGTGGGGTAACTTATAAGTTCACCACTCCTTACCACCCTCAAGGAACTGGGTTGGTTGAAAGGTTCAACCGGACCCTGAAAGGCATGATCATGGGGCTGACAGAGCCCATGAGACGGAAGTGGGACGTCTTTTTGCCATGCCTATTATTTGCCTACAGGGAGGTACCACAAAAGTCTCTGGGGTTCAGTCCCTTTGAGCTTTTGTACGGGCACCCTGTTAGAGGACCTCTCAGTCTGGTGAAGGAGGGTTGGGAGAAATCCCCTGGGAAAACCCCCCAGGATGTGTTCAGCTATGTGCTGGCCATCCGCAACCAGACACAGCGCTTCCGGGCCCTCGCTCAGGCGAACCTGGAAGCCAGCCAGGATGAGATGAAGAGGTGGTATGACCAGCATACCACTCTGATGGAATTTCAACCTGGGCAGAGGGTGTGGGTGATGGCGCCAGTGGAGCCTTGCGCGCTCCAAGACAAGTGGACTGGGCCATATGAGGTGGTGGAGCGCAAGAGTGAGGTGACCTACCTGGTCAGCTCGCGATCTCCCAGGAACCCCATGAGGGTCCTACACGTGAACCGCCTCAAACCCCATTTTGAGAGGTCTGAAATAACAATGCTACTTGCTACAGATGCAGGTATGGAGGAGGATAGTGATCCTCTTCCTGACCTCCTGGAAGCTAAGGAGCAAGATGGGTCAGTGGATGGAGTGGTCCTCTCGCCCACCCTGACCCCAGAACAGCAAAGGGACTGTCGCCATGTGCTGGGTCAGTTTGCATCTCTGTTCTCCCTGACCCCCGGTATCACCAACTGGTGTGTCCATGACGTGGACACGGGAGATAGCATGCCTGTGAAACAGAAGTTTTACCGGGTGGCTGACAAGGTCAGGGCCAGCATCAAGAAGGAGGTTTCTAAGATGTTGGAACTAGGGGTGATTGAGCCCTCCAGCAGCCCCAGGGCTAGCCCAGTGGTACTTGTACTGAAAGCTGCTGCGCCAGGTGCCACTCCAGAACTTAGGTTCTGTGTGGACTACCGTGGGCTCAATGCGGTCACGAAGACTGACGCACACCCCATCCCCAGAGCTGATGAGCTCGTGGATCGGTTGGGAGCTGCCAACTACCTCAGTACGTTTGATTTAACTTCTGGGTACTGGCAGATTGCCTTAACTGATGGGGCCAAGGAGAGGGGCACTTCCAGTTCCGTGTCATGCCCTTTGGGTTGAAGAACGCCCCTGCCACATTCCAGAGACTGGTCAACCAGGTATTGTGCGGGCTGGAGCAATTCAGCGACGCATATCTGGACGACATTGCTGTGTTCAGCTCCACTTGGGAAGAACACTTGCAACACCTCTGCGCAGTGTTGAAGGCTCTGCACAGTGCAGGCCTCACTATCAAGGCCAGTAAGTGCCAGATAGGGCAGGGTTCGGTGGTGTATGTGGGACACCAAGTAGGAAGCGGCCAGGTGGCGCCCCTACAAGCCAAGATAGATACCATCCGGGCCTGAGAACCCCCCAAGGCCCAGACAGAGGTGAGAGCCTTCTTAGGACTCACCGGGTACTATCGCCGTTTTGTCAAGGGGTATGGCACCATTGTGGCTCCCTTGACAGAACTAACTTCCAAGAAGTTACCGAAGATAGTGATTTGGACCAGTGCCTGCCAAGGAGCTTTTGATGCCCTGAAGGAGGCCATGTGTACAGCACCTGTACTCAAGGCGCCTGACTTCTCCAAGGAATTCATAGTGCAGACAGACGCTTCTGAGCATGGATTGGGAGCGGTGCTCTCACAACTAAATGATGAGGACTTGGACCAACCTGTAGCTTTCATTAGTAGGAGGCTACTTCCCAGGGAACAGAGGTGGAGTGTGATTGAAAGGGAAGCTTTTGCTGTGGTCTGGGCGCTGAAGAAGCTGAGACCCTACTTGTTTGGGACTCACTTACGGGTTCAGACGGACCACAGGCCCCTCAGATGGTTGATGCAGATGAGGGGTGAGAATCCTAAGCTGTTGAGGTAGTCCATTTCCCTACAGGGGATGGACTTTACAGTGGAACACCGCCCCGGTACAGAACACGCCAACGCTGATGGTCTGTCCAGGTTTTTCCGCCTTAGCGATGAGAACTCCCAAGAGGGTGGGTAGTTCTCCCCACTTTCAGCTGGAGGGGACACGTGTTAGACCTGGCATCTTTGGCGTGGTTACCCCTGACTTTTTGCCTCTACCTCCTGTGTTTTTTGATGCTATGCTGGATTTCGTTTTTGCTGGTTTAGATGCTTTGGGCACTTTGCCACTGCTGATCAGTGTCAAAGTGCAAGTGCTCCCTTGGTAAATTGTTGTGTTGATTGGTTATCCATGATTGGTATATTTGTTTCACCTATTAGCCCCTAGTAAAGTGCACTGCGTGTGCCAGGGCTGGTGATTCAAATGCTACTAGTGGGCTGCAGCACTGATTGTGCCACCCACAGGAGTAGCGCTAAAATGATGTCTTAGGCCTGCTTGCAGTGCCTATGTGCAGTCCAGGACTGCCATGTCGACCTGGCCAGTGCACCCACTGACCAGGCCTTATCCTTCCCTTTCTGTACATGTCAGGCATCCCTATGGTGGCCCTAGGTACCCCCCTGGGCTGGGTGCAGTGTATCTGAAAGGTAGGGCATGTACTGAGGTGTGTAACATGCCCTGGTAGTGAATTACAGCCATTTTCGTTTTTCACTGCTGAGAGGCTATCTTGCCCATAGGATAGAATGGGGAAGGCTGTTTACATGCCTATCTTCCCATAAGGGCAAGATAGAAAATCCAAGTTTGGTATCTTTGTGTTCAGAATTTAATTATACATCTTTTTAACAAGATGGTTTTTAAATTCACTGTCTGAGAATAGCACCTTTTAGAAAGTAGCTATTCTCCTGTTTAACCTTCCTGTGTGCCTGTGTGCTGGTTGGCTGACTGGTGTCATGTGATGGGCTAGGTGGCTCCAGGAAGCCTGGATGAATCAGCAGCAGGGTGAATAGGGAGATCTGCTTTAGATGGGTGGTAGGAGTAGTCCCTGGGTTTGAATAGGGCTGCCTCTGCCAGCACAAAGCTGGCTCCACCCCCTGCTGGCCAGGCTGAGGACTCTGCCTCTGCTGGCACAAAGAAGGCTCCACCTCCTGCTGAGCGTCTAACAACCCTGCCCCTCACTCTGAAAAGGAACCAGGTGCTCCAGGGCAGAGCACACCCAGGAACCGGTTTGAGCAGGGGAATCCCCCCACTGGAACACAGAGAGACAAAGACTTGGAGGGGTATAAGAAGAGGACCCCAGACACCTAAACTTTAGATCACTTTGGAACTAAGAAGAAACCTCTGCCAAGGAGAAAGCTGAAAAGGACTGAAGTGGAGAAGACTGCCTGCTTGCTGTTTTGCTTTGCTGCCAAGGAGAGGGGAAGGACTTTGCTGTGTCCCCTTCTTTTGATTCTGATCTCCAAGGGCCTGAGAAGAGCTGGCTCCCTGTTAAGAAGTCCCAGGAAGAAAAGGACTTCACCACCAGCTCCCCTGGAACTCTGCTGAAGGAGTTCTGACCTGCCTTGGAGTGCTTGCCCAGTCTTGGGGCCTCAGGAGGTCGTTTTTGCTGTGTTTGGGAGCTGGTAAGCAGAAGCGTGAAAAAGAGTAACTGGTACCCAACGCATCATCCGATTGCGTGTCGCAAGAACGAGAGTGCGAGGAAAATTTCATCGCGGCACCATCGCAACACGCAGGGTCCCCGCATCGCCGAGTGCGTCGAGCATCGTCCCGAAGCGTGAAGATTCCTGACATTGCGAGGGTCGTCGCAGAACCAGTTTGCGAGCCGGTGCGTGAAAGTCTCCAGTCATCGGGTGCGTCGACGCAGAGTCCCGTTCCATGGCGCATCGAGAGTTGCGGCGCCGGAAGGCAACGCTGTGCCACGCATCGCACCACATCGAAGAGTGTCGCATCGAACTTGTGCGTGAAGCTTCCCCCTAAGAAACCTACGCAACAAAGGCCAAAGTCATCGCATCCTCCCCTTACAGATCGGAGCCGGCGCATCCACCTCTGCTGCGTGAAGCAGGGCTGCTGCAAAGCCTCCCCAGGATCTCAGGAGTATCGCATCGCCTTTGCCAGCTTCCTTGTTATAGCTTTTGGGAACCTTATCGCAACTACAGGTACTGTTGGGCACGAAAGTGTCGCATTTTGTGCATTGAGAGTCGCATTGTGCAAGACACTGACTTTTACATCCTGGAGTACTTTCTGCAAGCTCTTGAACTATCTTTATAGTAACCTTTTGAATTATATGTTGGTTTGTCTGTAGTATTTGGTCTTGTGAAGTTTTTAGTAAAGATACATTATTTTTCTAAAACTGGTGTGGAGTAAATCTGTGGTGTTTTCACTGTGTTACTGTGAGTGTTGGTACAAATACTTTACACGTTGCCTTTGATAGCCTAGACTGCTCAGGCCAAGCTACCTAGAGGGTGAGCAGGGGTTATCTTAACAGTGTATCCCCCTTTCCCTGACTAGAAGCAAGGGTCCCTACTTGGACAGAGGTACCTACCCTGCCAACTAGAGACCCCCAGATCTAACAAGCACTATACAGGAAAACAAAGTGGTACTTAAAATATTTCAACACCTCCTCAGGGGTAGTAAGCGCTATATAAATTACATTTATTTTGTGTAAATACTGGCAAAGTCCAACACATCTGACATTCTTACAGTGCATGCATATCTTGTAAACAGAGCCTGAACAAAGTGAAAAGCTGCCTCTTTAAAGTATGTGTGAAGTGCCAACAAGGTGTGAATCTGTGTGTTATCTCTGCTGCACTTGCTTCTAGGTGTGAGGCTCCTTACTGTTACCAGCCAGGAGAATTGAACAACTGGAGGCCTGATGGCCCCTCAAATTAGGCCTTTGTTATAGGCCCAGCAGGAGTCTGAAATAAGAACTCCCCGTCCCCGCCGGCACCTTGTTGCTTATCGAAAGTAGACAACGTGCAGTCGCTGCTGAATGTGTCCTGGTGTTTGAAAATTACACCGCAACGAATTAAGCACATTATTCAGTGGAGCTCAACTTCTGGGCAGGGTGTACGGCGTCCACCCTGTGAAAGTAGTGTGTGGACACCGTCCACCCATGTGTACCTCTGACTTGTGTCCTGATCAAGACACGTTTCCCAGGTGTGCAGGATCACTTTGTTTGAAAGGATTTTGGATCATCACCTCCAAAGGCCTTCCCACTTCAAAATCATGGTCGAGGGATTACAAGGCTCATTAAGATTGCTGAGTTCTATTTTGCTGTTAGGATTTCAGCTTCTTGTCCCTTAGTCATCAAATGAACAGAAAGCTTGAGCGGTTAAAATAATACACCAGTAAATAGTAACCCAGGAATAGCAACTCCCATGAATTGTAGAGAATGAGAGAAGTTACTATTAATTAGGTGGTTTATATATTCATTTTCTTGTATTTTGTTCTGAGGAAGTCAGAATCATGTGGCCGAAACACATCAACAGAATGATGAAGGGAGGTTTCAGCAGTAAAATTAATCATAACAAGAAATAAGACTATAAAGCAATCTCAGACTTTTTTATGTACTGGTGGACACACTCACAGGTACCTTGGACAGTTCACAAAACTGGATCCCTTCATAATTTTCCCAAAAAAGGAAATGCAAGGACTGCCAAATGCAAGCAATATAAATTTGATGTACAATATGGAGAAATTATATTAATAAACTGATGAATGAGTTATCAATGAGTACTGCTTATGGTACTAAAGATGAGAATCAATGCAAAAGCAAACTTTAAAAATCCATATTAAGTATGTTACATTCATAAATTGTATCTCAACAGCGACTGGCAGTGCTATTTTTGAGTAAAAAGAACAATTTATCCCTATAGAGAACCCTGTTCAAAACACAGTGCTTGTACCCAAGTTCTAATAGGGTTATTTGGTTAATCCCAGACAACCGCATATGCCCTTTCTTGGCCATCATCCCTGCCACAGGACATAACAGCTGCCTGGAAAGGCTGTGTGTGGTACGCAAATGGTGAATAGTGACAGACATTTTTGCCTATTGGTGCTCATACTTCCTGTTTGGGACTCGGGCAAGAATAGTCAAAATTACGTCACTCACACTGCCTGACTCTCCAACCACCAAGGGCCATTTCCACTAATCTTTCATGCAATGTAGCAAGGGAATTTGTTGCCATGTGCTGCATGAAACGGAGAGAGCAGGAATGAGCCATATCCCAGTGCGTTGGCACATTTGTGGTAGCCCAACATCAATGCAAGCACCCTTGTGGCATGGTGAAAGGGTGCCTGCTTCGTGCTCAGGATTGTTTTTGCGCAGGAAGTGGTACCTTCCTGCACAAAAATAATCCTTAGATGTGTATTTCTTCTTGTATATGTTCTACAGAACAAAGCATACTTGCATTGAAGAAGTAGTGTGGAGACATAACGCTAGCCTCGAGTGGGCGCACCATTGCAGTTCAAACCATGTAACCCCTCCCCAACGCAAGGTAATGCAAGGCAGCGTTATGCACTGCTTTTCGTAACTTTTGGAGAAAAATATAACTCAAAGCCACACAAATCAAGATTTTCAAAGCTTTGTAAATCTCGACTAACATTTTGCGTCATGGCTGCCCCCAAAAAAGTGGCACTACCACAATGCAAATCCCTATACCCTAATGCCTATCATTTGATCTGATCCACATTTTGGATAATGCTACTAACAAAGCAATGCCTACAAATTAAGGGCTGACCAAGAGCTTGTATGTCATCCTGTGGGCTGATTCAAAAAGAAAAGTGAATAACAACAATTCAATGGCTCAAAGGCAATCAAACAAAGTCCCCCTCAATGTTTGCTGTATGTATTATTCATGCATTATGCACAAAAGATCTGGTGAAACAGCAACATCTTTATTTTAGGGCAGACCTAAATATAGACCTTTAGTTTAACAGCACCACTCAAGAAACATATTATAGTAACACGTAAAAAGAAAAGTGAATTTATTATTATCTGGAGCCATTTCCATCAAATATAATTGTTCAGTTTACTACCGAAAATCACATAGTCAGTGTAGCTGAATAAACCAAATAATTACTGAATCCCGCAATTTATTTCAATGAGCATCAAACAGAGAGCACTAGCTCTTAATGTTTTCGGCACTGAGGGATTTTGACAAAGAACAAAGTGATCTAATCTTCGTGAGTACATTTGCGTTTAAATACCTCAAACACCAGTAATTGCGGCAACATTTGAGCCCAGGGCACTCATGGGAAGCACTTGTTCAATGAAAGTTTTGACTTGTTTTGTATTTTAACCGCAGCTGGAAAAATAAAGTACTGAAAGGCGATCTGCAATATTAGGTTGTAATGGGTGTTTTTTATCTTGTGTAGTGTGCAGTTTTAACAGAACTGACAATTGGCTCGTGTATACTGTTTTTAAGCAGTGACCTTGGTCTTCCAAAAATGTGCTGCATACCCCAAAAAAATCCACCCTGACAAGAGGTATTCCTACGGAGATTTGCCAGGTGGGGTGAATGTCTGCAGTAGAAATTATAAAAGGAGACATGCATAGACTTACATCTGTACAGCCTGAAAGAGAGATATGGGACATGTGCAGAAGACATTCTAATACATTTAAATAAATACATATGTTAATGTTGCTGTAAACTGCTGGCTTCTGCCATCTTGAGAAGGGGACATATTCCCCCGGAAGTGTCATTCTAGGCATCACAAGAGAAGGTGTTTTGGGTGGAGACTCACGACTAACAGAAGGATGGGTTTCTTCATAAATATAAAGTTGGTCACATGCGTGTAATGGTGGAATCCAAGCTAGTATTAAACAAATAAATAAAGGCATCAGACTAATAGACAAAGTAATCGTAGTGTGAACAGACAGGTTGAAGTGGAGGCCGCATGGGCTGTACGCATGCATGGACACACCAGACGGGGACAAGGACAAACTAGATGGGCTGGATCATCTCTATTGGCCACCACTATTTAAGTTTTATATGTAGCAGTATTAGAATTGGAATTCCTCCCGCTCTGTGCCAACTTTGACACATTATCCACTAGTATCCTGCATTCCTTCTACCTGAGGTGCTCCTACTCACCTTCTACCCTCTGTGGAGGTTGTTCACATTTAGTTGGAGCTAGCTTTGAGTTTTTTCGTGGTAATCAGTCACTCGAGGTTGAACTTTATTTTATCTTGTATGATTTGCAGTTTTTGAAAAGCACTACTAACTACCCTGTGGCAGCGTACTTTGGAGGGGGATACATAGAGAGGAAGCAGTAAGCTGCAATATATACATTTTCAACCCTTTTGGCCGCAAAGGAAGACGCATGGCAATATCGCACTAGGTCTCGTGATCTCAGCCAATCAATGTGATTCCAGTAAGACTACCAGAGGGGTGTGTGTGAGTAAGATTGGAAGGGTAAAGAGGGAATAGTCCCCCTGATAAGATAGAGGCTGACTCTGCTTCGGCTCCAGGGAGGCTGTAGGGGCAGAGCAAGATAAGAAAACATTTAGGAATCCTCAAAAACTCAGAGTGGCAGATTTACAAGCCCCTTGCGCCACTTTTGCGTCACATTTCCAATGTTAAAAGTGACGCAAAAGTGGCGCAGGGGGCTTGTAAATCTGCCCCAGAGTTTCTTAAATCACAAGATCTTAAGTGGTGCAACATGACCCCTCAACTGTATCCTTGGAAACCCTGCAGGGAGTTTTGGGGAGTGAACGGGAAAGGGGTCGAATGTTAGGTTCCCCCAATGAGGGGAAAGAGGACACTTGTCACATGTAGGAGATTAAGTGTAAATATTATTTTAAAATGTGGTGATATAGTTATAAACCCTTAGGGGCACAGGGAAGATAATCCATTCAGGCAACATTGGCTGATATGACCGTGACCCAGGGCCTAACTGGCCGTAGCGACACCGGGCAATCCCCCGGTGCGCCGCACGGGTGGGGGCCGGTTTTGGGCCCCTGGGGGCCGTTTTTGTTACAGGGCCGTTTTTGCAACATAGCTGCAAAATCGGCCCTGTAACAAAATCGGCCGGAAACCGGCCCTGGCAAAGAGCTCGGCGGCACCACCAACCCCCCGCGAGGGGGGGAATGGGGGCGGCCGAGAACTTTGCCAGGGCCGGTTTTCGGTCCCAGTCCGGCCCTGCCGTGACCATCCAATAGCATTCCAGCAAGTCAAGAAGATGACTGCGAGGGTGAGTCGAGATGTGGAAAGAGCAAACATACCCCTGTTTGGGTGGAAGGTGGGTGTCATGATCAAGTTGCAGGTAAGCTGAAGGGGAAGAAAAGAGGGAGTAGTAGATCTCCCATTTCTTCTCTTCACCTCACAAACAAACAAGATATTTGTACAGAGAACAGGTGACATGCTGTCTGTGGGACATGTGATCTACACTCTACACTCTTTAATTTCATTTGATCAGTAGCTCACGTCAAAAAGAGGAAGCCTTATCTTGGTGCAGTCTGTCCAGAGTAATCTTGAAATTCACACACTGGCCCATATTTGGATGTAACTATTGCTAGCAATGCTAGTTATGAATGCTATAGCCAATGGAAAAGTAGTGTCAGACAGAAGTTACCTCTCTTGCACACTAAAGAAGATATGACACTTTTGGCATGCAAGTTCAAGTTCAAAATAGGGATATTTGAGGTGATTTGTTCAGATAAGACTTTTTCCTAGAAAAAGATTTGGTTTCGCAATGCACATGTAGGTACATGTACTGCACCTTTGATGAGATCAAACATGTTCTTCTCTAACTACATGGATATCAAGGAAAATATTATGAAATATTCAAATATACAACTATCGTGCATGCCAAAGACAGAGAATGGGATGAACATTCCCCTCACAGATGGATTGGATGTAAGTTGAGCTGGCCTAACCAATAAGTCTGGCTTCAATGTGCTGGCTCATGCAAGTGCATGCAAGCACAAATGCCATCACAGTGGATTAGCACATTAAAGCCAGACCCAATAGCTTTTCCAAGGCTAATAATTCCAAAAGTCTTAAGAATTTTCTGATTCACAAGCAACATTATCTATTGTTATCTGCTCATACCCTCCCACTAGCAACAAAACCATTTTTACCATCTGGTCAATAGGCACTGTCTACAATGGACTGAATATATTACCAGTGCTGGCTGGCTCTGTGAAGAATATGTGTAGTGCAAGCATAGCTCACTGAAGGAAAAAGTACACTTGCTTCAGATTTGGCAGGTGTCTATGTGTGACCACAGAAATTCTCCCGGAATATCTCGTTTAAATATATGAATGTGAGTGCATGTATCTTGACGATATGTGTGTGTGTGCATGTGTGCATATGTGTGTGTGTGTGCGTGTGTGTATATATATATATATGTATATATATATATATATATTCACACCAAGACTGCTTCCGCGAAGAAGAAATCGAAGGGACACAGCAGGATTCCAGGAAGATTACGTTTATTGCTACAACGTCGGCATGACGCGGTTCGGCGATAATACCTTACTCATATGCCCTTAGTCACCAAACAACTGCATCAGTCCGTTATTTGAACAGTTAGTCTTCCTCCCATTGGTGAGAGCCCAGCTGAGGCAATCAATCACATGAAACGTCACCGTAGTCCTCTCCACTAGACTACGGTTCCCAGAGTGCACCATCTCAGCAAAACGGGAAAGCATCTTTCATCAGCCACATTAGATCTCATAGTGAGTGCTGGTAAGTTCAAAAAACGTAAATGCGTGCAGATAAACATCTCATGGTGTCGCGGAGGCAAAGACTCTTCTCCCTGGCCCCTAGACGCCATACCGCATATGCCCAAGTCCAGCGGTACCGGAGACACAACTGTAATAAGTTGTTCTCTCCGTACAGTCACGGACTGTGTGTCACACAGCAGTAAATTGCTGTCCTTAGATGCGGGGGTCAAAACAAATCCAACACCTTGGAGCCACAGAAGAGAGCCAAAACTCATGCCCATATATATATATTCTTGCTCCTTTGTTGCACCAACCTAACGCACACATGAACGGTGCCTGTCACGGTGGGGGTGCTCCCGCCTTCAATATCAGCTCCAGACTGTCAATAGGTAATCATACCCTGTTCCACAGAAGACAGCACTCACGGGGGAGAGTTCCAACAGTATATTCATTTCCAGGAACTCTGGGTGCAAAACAGTTGCATTTCGGCAGGTCACCTTTTTCGATGTTTTAAAAACAAAAAAAAGATATTGCCGAAATGCGGCTGTTGTGCGCCCCGAGTTCCTGGAAATAAATATACTGTTGGAACTCAGGGTGCGATTACCTATTGACAGTCTGGAGCTGATATATATATATATATATATATATATAGATATATATATACATATATATTCACTGAAAAAACCATAGGTTTCACACACTTTATAGTTAGGAATTAGCATTTAAAAAACCTTGCAAATTCACTTAAAAAACCATAGGTTTCACACATGTTATAGTTAGGTGGATATTTCACTCGTAAAAAAACAATGAAATTCCCCCGTTATAGTTAGTTGAGATAACTATAACTAGCGCGCCCGCAATCCTCTGCTCATGACGTCACATATCACATCACTCATGACATGGTCAGTGGCATCACTCATGACATCACTGATGACATCATCCTTGTGATAGAGTGGCAGTCGCGCGAGTTATAGTTATCTCAACTAACTATAACGGGGGAATTTCATTGGTTTTTTACGAGTGAAATATCCACCTAACTATAACATGTGTGAAACCTATGGTTTTTTAAGTGAACTTGCAAGGTTTTTTAAATGCTAATTCCTAACTATAACGTGTGTGAAACCTATGGTTTTTTCAGTGAATTTGTACGTTTTTTTAAATGCTAAGTTATGTATGTATTATAATTTTTTTTTTATGGTTTTTCACCGTGCGCGCACGGTGAGCGCACCCCCGCGATTTAAAAAAAAAAAATGTAAATGTTTTTTTCTGCCTTCGGGTCCTTCAGGGACCCCCTGACCAAGGCTAGGGGGTCAGGAACTCTCTACCCTGCCCCCTTTTCACGTTCTCCACCTTCCTTTTCCACTCTCGCACTGAAAACAAACAAAATGGCGGCTGACACTTCCTGATTTCGACCGATTCGAACGTTGACTGACATGTAACAACCAATCAGAATTACGCTTGCGCACGTTAGGGTGCGCGCACGGTGCGCGCACGGTGCGCGCACTGTGCGCGGCTATAGATATATATGTGCTTTTAACTGCAATTTTCTCAGGAACTACTGAACAGATTGACTCCATATATGCAAAAGGCACATCCCTGACCTGAGGACTACCTCTCTGCCAAATTTCAAGTAATTCTGTTCAGCCGTTAGGGCTGTACCTTCGACTAAAGGTCCTATGGGAAAATGCATGGGGAAAATGCGTTTTGGGACCCCCCTTTTTTCTCGGCCCCCGCTTGACGAATCCCCCCGAGACTTTCTGGGTAGGAGCTGAGCGGAGCGCCCCATTAGTTTTGAAAATTTCGCAAAGATTCGTCAACCGGCGCCAAAGTTATTCAAAATAGAATTTTGAGATTTCCTATGGAAACACGGTCCTAACTATAACTATCTACTGGCGACCGCCAGTAGATAATATATATATACGCAGTATATATTACCATACTGCCAGCATCCAACAAACAGGCACCGACTCTGTGAGTAGTTGGCAAAGAAGGTTTTATTCCAACTCCGACCCAGACGCGTTTCGGCAGAACAACCGCCTTGTTCACTGCATCAAGTGCTCTGCCATTTTTTCATTTAGAGATATATACTCTCTTATCTCTCCTTTGGTTGTCACAGCAACCCACCATATTGATAGACATAGAAGGGTGATGTTTTACTGAGTCGTCATGACAACAGAAAAACAGACCCAGCTGAAAAAGGATACAGTAAAATATAAAACAACGTAAACATGAAAACATGGATTTGCTACGGTTTTATCATCACACATTAGCAAAAGTTTGATTTTATATATATATATATATATATATATATATATATATATATATATGCTTCAAGGAGCATAGATGTAGAATAATAATAGTAAATCCATACTTACCCATATAAACTTACCTTCATGATAATGTGGTAGTCTATATTTGTGCTACAATAATTTCTTAGGGTGATATTTTGTTCTAATTATTCTGGCATACAAGCGTGGCCATAAATACCTTCTATGGTGTCATCACACTCTGGGGGATTCTCATGTAAGGAGCCACGGCCTGCCTTCTAGGGATGATGAGTTTTTTCCAATGCTATACATGTGCTCTGTGAGAGTGCAGGTGAAGGAAGAGTGCACTGCTACTACATATGATGTACTTGTGATGAGTGCTACAGTGAAAATAGAAACCAAAAAAAGACTGTATACATAGTACGCATAAAAAATTATTTTATGTGTGATGATTCAGTGTGCTTTTGAGTTTTAAAATAATCTCTTGTGCATTGCAATGAATACACTCCACAGGAGGCCGAATGATACACCAAAAAGTCAATAGAAAAATACTCCTCTGGTGGAGCCATCGCTCTCTACCTACAGTTGAAAGAATTAGTAATAATAGGTCACAAACAGTTGTGGTGTCATACCAAACTTAAAGAGGGTGGTAAATTGCCCTCTTTGCTTTTGTTTCTCTTTTATTTCCAAAGGAGACTGGCTAACCTGGTATGAACTGGCATGTGCATGTCTTTTCCAAATGTTCATTTAATATCTCTGTAGAACATCTTCTTCTACTCTACAACAGCTAAGAAAGTCTTACGTTTCTAGTTGAAAATACACATGGACAATTCAAATGCAAGCTAAACATCTTTTATCTTTTGGGAAACTGGTCCCACTCATCCAGTACTTTGGAACCAGCTGAAGAGAGCAGTGGCGTCACTAGGGGAGTGCGTGGGGTGCGGACCGCACCGGGTGACACCATCACATGGGGTGACACCCGGCACCGTGACACCATCGGGGTACTGGGGGCGTGCTTTCGAATTGGAGCTCAGCCACTGACTTCCTTTAGGCTGCCGCCTGGAGGGGGGAAAGTGATTCACCAATCCAAACTCTAGTAGAGTGGTGGGGGGTTTCAAAGGACGAAGACATGCCCACCCACGTGAGAAGAGGCCACCGTAACAATCCCCTGCGCGGCTGCGCAGGCCTCACCGCGCCCAGAGCACAACAATGCGCGCGCTTAGAACACCGTCCTGTAACCTGAAACCGCACACAGCGCCAGGTTGCCTGCTTAAGTCCATAACTACTCGCTCCTGTCTCACAGGTAAGTGAAGATTACTTACTGCCAGCGAAAGCCATCAGCTTCCCCACCCACAGCAAGTAAACACCGCAGCCAATTGTCGAACCATTCGAGCTCCCCTTCCGCCCGTGCTCCTCCCTCCCCCCGGACAGTGCCTGTACGTCAAAGCCTCGCCCTACCTCAGAGAAGAGGCATAGGAATACCTCAAATATTCGAGGAAAGGAGGATTTACTATTAGTGGGTAATTTGCACACAAAAAAAAAGTGCCGGGGCTCGCTTCAGGAGGCAGCTTGCGCCAGCGCATTTCTCCTGTTAGCGCCGCCTAATATAGAACCAATTACTAACCATGAAAGGGTTGGGGGGGGGTGACGTAATGGTCAGAGCTGCCGACTTCGCAGCTGGAGAGCCGGGTTGAGTCTAACCACATTGGACCCAATTACGAGTTGGTCGATAAAATGAGGGGGTAATGCTGGGCTCATTTACTGTCCACTACAAGTAGGAGGAATAACAGACCGGACCCAGTATTACTGGGATATTTACCACTTCCACTGCCGCACCCCTCCAATTCCAGATCGTTTCACTCGCCTCAGAAAGTAAGACAGAGTGGTAGCAAACTGGCCAGATTGATTTTATTCCCACCCAAACACATTAGCGCCATTTTTACAGTTTGCCAGTGAAGCGCTATTTTTGTTGTCTTGGCTTTGTTTTCCCTGGGCTTGGATCTAGTGCACCAATCCTGGAGGTACTGCAATGTGAGGATTGAAAAACAAAATTTGTACTGCTGCTCTGTATCTAGGGATGTTGTCTTTTTTTACCATACTGCTTTCGTTTTGTAAGGATATAAGCAATGGCCATTGAAATGGGTCCATTCAGGGCCCTGTTGTCATGTCCTTAACTCATCAGGCAAAAGCACTCACTGATTTCTGAACAGTGAGTGTAAAAGCGTCAAGGTAACCATGTTGTTCCTGCTTACATTTCACATGGTTTGCAAAAGTTTGTATTCCCTATGATTGTTTGCTTTTTACAGGATGCTGTCACTTTTTTTTGTAGGCCACATATTGCTCTTGCCCAGTGCGTAATTTAAATTGAGCCGCATCCAGGTGTTTATTGCTGGCAACAATTGGGTTGTAGTTGAAGGCAGTCTGAGTTTTTCTCAGTGGGGCAGTATGGTGTTCAGTGGGGGAGAGGATGTGGCACTATGGCCAGAGCTGCTGAATTTGGAACTGGGGACCCAGGTTCAGACTTAATAACCAGTCCGCCAGACCACTCTCCTGAGAGAGCACTATCTCATGCTAGACCTTAGAAGGCTTCGCAAGACATTAGAATCCCTGGTGTCGTAGCACCAGCAGGTGGACCCTAGCATGACAAGTGTAGGTTAATCTACAAGGCTTGTCCACCACTATTCATACTGAAGTTCACCTCCAGTCTTGTGGGCAGGCCTATGAAGCAGTACACCCTAGAACAACAGTGACCCTGTCACTGAGATCACAGGACCCTTGAGAAGGGTCAGCTCTAGGGCGGTGCAACCGGTGTGACCACACCAGGTGCTGACTTTAGGTGGAGGCATCATTTTTGCAAGTATATTATGGTTTTAAAAGCGCTTGCTGCCTCCTTCCTGGCCTCCAGTAATTTACGGTAACAATAAAAATGTCATGATGACTGGTGATTAATGTTCTTCCTACAGAGAGATCGGAATATTGTCTAATGGAAAATTTGACTCATGGAAAGGTAGCTCAGTGGGTTAATGTACCTGCTGCAAAGAACATGTACCATGCAGATCACAAAGTGCACATAATGTAAATAGGCCAGTGGGCTACTTCTTTTGTCAGAGAGACCCTATTGTTACTTGCAGTTTATAAGTTAAAATCCTAATATAGAACAGTGAGCTATTAACTGTCATCTACTCCGCAGCAACACAAGTCACATTTTCTATTAACTTTTTCTACGGTTGAGCTACAAACAATGTATTAGTTTAAATGGTCAGATCATGCTACAGATCTTGCATTATGAGGCAAATATGGCAGAGCCATTATTATTTAGAAAACATTTGCAAACTAGGATTTTTAGCCATTCATGTTTGAACTGCTGTTTTGGAAAAGGGAGAAGTGCTGATGACAGAAACTCCATGGCTCGGAGACAAATGGCTTGGGCTTCCACATTTTATCGTATTTGGGGACATTCTGTGATTAGAAGCATATCCCACTTTGTGAATACATTTTACTGTCAATAACTCATTATAACCTTAACTAATCATGTGTATCCATTGGTTGATAAAACTGGGCAGTGAAACCAAACAAATACAAAAAACTGGGAAGTTTACGCATTCTGGCCACGCCTCTGGCTCTGCCCACTGATCCAATCCTTGGGTTATTCCCGCCCTCTGATTCTCCGCCCACAGTTCCCCTACTTTTTTTTCCCCACTTCGACCACTGATATATTGTGTTTTTGGATAGTGGGAACACCACACCAGTAAAAAGTACCATACCTATGATATTATAAATTCCAATAAACTGTTGACCAGCAGGTAGCCCACTGTACAACCTGATTAATGAGTCATTATCACACTGTAGTTAACAGGCACATTTTGTAAATATAGGACCTACATTTACAAACGTTACTAAGGATTCTGTATGGTCCCGTTATTTGCCAACTGTGTCCACTGGCGGACTCGGAGCGGAGGAGGTCCATGCGGTAAGTCGTGAGAGGGTGACACCATGAGTTACCCGCACCGGGTGACACCAACCCTAGTGACGCCACTGGAAGAGAGCAAAGCCACAAGATCCACTACTGGCAAGGAGGGGCATAATGTAGATGCGAAACTGAAATAATACTTTGTTTGTTGTCTTGAGAACATGGACTTGTATATCAGATGTTCTAACCTTTGACCTCAGGCATCTGTCCATGCCTCCAGGAGGTAGTCATCATTGTATGCTTTGCTCAATGAAACATGGAGGCATAGATAGATATACGTCATATATTCTAGTACAGCATATTTTACGTCTCAACCCCATTTGTGTAGACAGTAGTGTAGGCAAGGGCTGGCAATAGGGGCATGTTAGTGGGCATGCTTCCGACATGCCCTCAGCGCGCATTGGAGGAGATCACGCAGACAAGAAAGACATATGTAAGACGGGAGGTTTCAACACACAGACGACTCCTTAAGCCACGAGGTGACTACCAGGTTGAAAGGGTTTAGTGATACCAAAGGATTAAAAAGTACATTTCTGACAGCAGTGTCCAAGACAGAATAGCTTAGATTTTGTCTGTTTTCTTATAAAAAAACGATTATTTGTAGATTTGAAAATCTTTTGAACAACGTAGACAATATAACATTGGTGTGGCATGTGAGGTGTCCGGCGTGTACGCGCAACAAGGTGTTTGCATCTTCCCGCGCGCCTCCTCTCAGTTGCAGTGTGCCAGGACTAACAGCGGGTTCCTGGCAGCTATGACCAGAAGGCTTTTCTCACTTGTTCCGCGTGCAAAGAGGCTTGTGAGGGAGCTGCAGCGTGAATGGTGCTTTTCATACCGAGCCCTCATTTTCAAGCACAGCAGCTCCAGCGAGTAGAACAGCTGGACTGCAAAAAGGCGGCTACAGCCTCTGATGTCTAAAGCGGTGTTGATAACCAGGAGAACCAATGTATTACACAGAAACGTTATTTTTACTTACTTGAAGGGGCCCTGACCCACTTTAAATCACGCTCACTGACCTACGTTCAAGGAGAAAGAAAACAGCAGAAATGTCTAAGTGTTGGCTACAAATGAAACTAGCTATTACTGCTCCCCAGTGCAATAGTGACCAAGGTTGGAAGTACTGGAAGAGTGAGTTGGTCTAAACAGGATTAAAACTTGTGAGCTGTAGATGACATGCAAGGCTGGCACCTTTACACCTGTGCGAGGGCGTAACCACGAGGTATAATAATACTGCAATGTTATTGACAGGATCCACATCACCAGGTATTTTAATGGGTGTATTCATGTTGAGCGGCCCAGCACATATTGATCAAACCCCGCAAAGGGCATATAGATGCCTTGTGTGTGATACACAAAAAAGTGGATAAAATAAAGGCGGGGCTTGCGACACCCCTGAATGGGATTTTTCTACCTTTTTCTACTCACAAAGATTCCCAGGAGTCATTCTGGAAAGCTGTGTCAGGTACAAATTATCACACGTGACTTTATCAGCAAACTCCTATTCCCGCTGTATGAGTTTTCCATAGCAGAGAACTCAGCACAGTAGGACTGGAAGCAAGCATCCTGAGACCAGTTTCGGGGTTTCACCCCTCATCAGCCAGGCTAGCTTGACTCCAGCGGCATGGACTGCACAGGACCCACGTCTGGGAATAGCAGTCCACACTCATGGCAGTGATCACTGACGCCTTTAAATGGATCTACGTCTGTCAGGAATCCATTTATGAAATCATGGCAGCATAAAAGAAAGATAAATTTGGTCATAAAATGACATTTCCGACCTAATTTGGTCTAAAACATATGTTTATGACCGAATACACTTTGTGAATAGGACTGCTTGTGTTTTACTCTGTCTCACTATGTTGGGGAAGGTGACAGTACGAGTAGGTTGTGTTATTGTAGAGCTTTTATGTGTGGTATGAGATCCTCCATAAGCACCAGGCCAAGCTGCAGGCATTTACATGTTCATGACAGCAGGGGCAAAATATATTTACAATGTACATCCAACAGAAGCTACTACATCCATCACGTTATTGTTATTTAATATTTGTAGAAGCGTCGCTTTCACTTGTGTGTCCTCTAAGCACCCAATGCATAAATACTGAAGAGCATTACTACCTACCTTGGTTCTCGAAATATAAGTCATTGCTCTGTTTGTGTCTGTTTAAAATTATATTTTTTTCTCAGAATTGACTTTATGTAATTATTGGCATATGTGCAGACCAATCAGCAGCAAATCTGCTCTTCAAGGTACAAATTCCATGCTCATGTGTATGCTTGGGTGGCTGATTTTGAATTCTTCTTCTTTCAGCAATTTTCAGCGGATTCTTCCTGTGACATCTTGAGCAGTAGGAGGCAGAGACATTGGAGTTGCCTACAGGTCAAGTCTGAGATTTTCCATCCGGCCAGTGCCTTTGAAAGGCTTATCTTTCGTAGTAAAGTCAACCAACCCATCTTCATTGGGGACCCGCTCATGTAAATCTGACACTTTATCCAATCAATTGTCCTCTCGAAAATTAATTCAGATTTCTCTACAACCAGCCTTCATGGAGGGAAAAGTCCTTTAAGGTTTGATACTAAATGGTCAGAATGATTTAAAGAGAGCATCTCTGATTGCCTGTTGCCACAGTCAGTGAGTGACCAAATGCTTCCATGTCCCAAAGGCACCATTTCAGTCCCGGAATTCTTTTTAAAATCCTTACTATTAGGTGTTCATTTCTATGATTCATCTAATGCCAACCAAGTGTATGATTCTCAGAAAGTGTCTTTATTTGTTAAATGGAAGACCTGGACTAGAAACCATCTGCATGGGAAACGGCCACTACAACGCGGCCGTTTCCACGCATGACCATAACCACGCATGCATTACAACGCATGAGTGGTTACAACGAAAAGCCTTTACCACGCATACCTTTACTACGAGATTCGTAGTAAAGGCATGTGTGCTAAAGTAAAAAGAAAAAAAAGGGGGGTCTCCCTCCCCCCCAAAAAGTGTGGGATTAAGAAAAGGGGCTTGGGGGGGCACCCCCAAAATAAAATATTTAAAAAACGCACCTGTTTCCGTCGTGTAAAGAAGGAGATGTGGAGGCAATCGGTGTCTTTAGGGGAAACAGAAGGACACTTCCGCTTCCTCTTAACGACGTGCAACGTCACCAAGGAAGATCGAGGAGAGGAGAGGTAAGGGGGAATGAGGGGGTGGTGTCGCACAGGAGTAAATTTAAAGGGTACATTTTTAGTGTGATATCCTTTAACATGAAAATGCCATTAACATGCATAATTTAACAACGAAAATCGTTGTAAAAGTATGCGTGTAAAAGGGATTTTCGTGGTAAAGGATATGCGTGGTGATGGCATTCGCGTTGTAACGCATGCGTGGTAAAGTCATGCGTTGCAACGGAATGCGTTGTAAAGTCATACAACCCTTCTGCATTGGTGACAAGTGATCAGCTTGTCACACTAAGCAAATGAGGACTCTTCCATCAACATAGAGCACCTGTTGATTGAATTGTTTTAGTAAATACTACATTGTCCTTGATTGATTTGGGAAATGACTGTCTGCTATTTGACTATGGTGGTCTTTTTTAATAATTGCCTCTGACCTTCTGTCAGGGAGTCAGCTCTGGATGTTGCCATCCAGCCAACCTATCACCTCTGCAGTACTAACAGTAACAGAAACTATGAGTTTGCCACCAAATGCCCAGAACCAGATCTTACAGCATTTACATGGAGGAACAACTAAAAAAGGAGCAATCTTTGCAGCACAACTGGCACCACGCAGGCAAGCCCTGCTGCTGGCGAAGAAAGGCCCGCAGCCATGTGGCAGTCAAGACGGACCTTACGTTACAACAATATGCGAGTAAGGTTCACTCAATTATTTGAGTTGCCGAAGTCATAAGAGCAGCTCCACCCAAACCAGATAACATGTGGAGCCCAAAGTCCTAACATCCCAAAGCAAAGATCCAGGAAAGACCCTCACCCAGTGCTCTTTGGGTGAGAGAAGCTTACATTTCTGAGGTCTACATGGTACAGTTAAGCAGGGTGGATTTGCAAGCAGGCACTAATCCTGTGGGTGGAGGAAGATCTCTTGGCTCAATCTCATGTAGTGCCTACTTGCTCTGTGACATGCCCATGAGGGATTACTCATCTCTAATCGTTTGGAGAGAGCATGCTCTACTGCTTCCAACGCTGTACATGTTCTGTTTGTGTGAGGAAGTCTTCATTGCTAATACCTGTCTGTGTGGTACCCGTTCTCTTTTTAGTGTAGTGAAAGCATGCATTGCTTATTGTGCTGTATCTGTTATTTGTGTGTAAGGGAAGCTTGCAGAATGGACTATTAACCCCTTCAAAATGTACTTCTTCCCTTTTGTCCAAATGCATTCCCCCGCTCTGTCAACATGCCATATTTCCTGGCATTCTGTGCTGATCTCCACCTTGCAGCATTAGTTGCTTCCAAAGTATCATCCGTTGCTTGCATCATGCACGGCTGCAACCCCGGTATCCTCCATTGCTTTCCCTGCACCTGCACTGGTTTTTCCCTCATTTTAGTGCAGTACCATATGCTGTTCCCCTGTCGCAACATGCAATTCACCCCCTTCCACCCTGTGCTGCTCTACTTGCATCCTGTGCTACTCACTTTGCCCTTTGTGCTGCTCCCGCGTCAGCCCTGTGCTGCTCTGCTCTTTCACCACCTTACACTCTGCATTGCACCTACCCACCTTTGTAATACCCCTTACATCCTATGCTGCAACCCCCTTACACTGCATTACACCTACCCATCATTGCATTGTCCCTTGCTTACATACTGTGCTGCTACCCCCTTCCACTCTGCATTACACCTCCCCACCTTTGCACTGTCACTTGCATCCTGTGTTGCCACCCCTTACACTTTGCATTTTATCTACCTATCTTTGCACTGTTCCATTGCATCCTGTACTGCTACCCCCTCACACTCTGCATCGCACCTACCAACCATTGCACTGCACCTTGCATTCTGTGCTGCTAGCCCCTTACACTCTGCATTGCACATCCCCACCTTTGCATTGCCCCTTTTACCCTACGCCGCTATGCCCTTACACTCTGCACTGTATCTACCCACCTTTGCACTGTCCTCTTGCATCCCGTACTGTTACCCCTTACACTCTGCATTTCATCTACTGACCTGTACACTGAACCTTGCATCCTGTGCTGCTACCCCCTCGCACTCTGCATTTCACCAACCTACCTTTGCACTACTCCTTTGCACCCTGTGCAGCTACCCTCTTGAACTTTGCATTCCGCCTCTTCACTTTGCACTGCAACTTACATCCTGTGCTGATAACCCCTTGCACTCTGCATTGCAACTACCGATCCTTGCACTACGCCTTGTATCCTGTGCTGGCACCCCCTTGCCACCTGCACTGCACCCACTGACCTATGCACTCCCCCTTGTATATTCTGCTGCTATCCCCTTACAATCTGCATTGCAACTACCGATCCTTGCACTACCCCTTGTATCCTGTGCTGGCACCCCCTTGCCACCTGCACTGCACCCACTGACCTATGCACCCCCCCTTGTATCCTCTGCTGCTATCCCCTTACAATCTGCATTGCAACTACCGACCTTTGCACTACCCCTTGCATCATGTGCTGCTACCCCTTACACTGCATTCCATTAACCGAATTTTGCACAGCCCCTAGCATACTATTCTGCACCCCTTTGTATTCTACATTGCACTGACCTGCCTTTGTACTGCCCCTTGCATCCTGTTCTGCTACACCTTAACACTCTGCATTGAGCCTACCCACCTTTGCACTGCCCCTGGCATCCTGTGTAGAAACAACCTTGCACTCTGCACTGCTCTGCTCTTGCACTGCCCCCTTGCATCCTGTGCTGTTTCCCCCTTACATTCTGCATTGCACCTACCTGCCTTTGCACTGCCCCTTGCACCCTCTGCTGCTGCCCCCTTACACTCTGCATTGCACCTACCTGCCTTTGCACTGCTTTTTGCATCCTGTGCTGCTCCCCCCTTACACTCTGAATTGCACTTTCCCACCTTTGTACTGCCGCTTGCATCCTGTGCTGCTACCCCCTTACACTCTGCATTGTATCTACCCACCTTTGTACTGTTCCATTGCATTCTGTGCTGCTGCCCCTAGTATTATATTTCACCACTGCTTTTGCACTCTGCATTTCAACTACTTGTCTTTGGACTGCCCCTTGCATCCCGTACTACTACCTTCTTACACTCTGCATTGTAGCTCCCCATTTTCGCACTGCCCCTTGGATCCTGTGCTGTTACCCTCTTGCAATATGCATTGCACCTACCAACCATTGCACTACCCCTTGCATCATGTGCTGCTACCACTTACATTCTATATTGCACCTATTGCCCTTTGCACTACCCCCTTGCATCCAGTGCTGCTACCCTCTGTCCCTCTATAATTACCCCTGCTTACCTTCGTGCTGACCCTGCATCATGTGCTGCTGTCCCCTTGCACTCTGCAATGCACCTACCCACCTTTGTACTACCCCCCTTGATTCCTGTGCTGCTACCCCCTTGCACTCTGCATGGCACCTACCGACCTTTTCACTGCCCCCTTGCATCCGGTGCTACCACCCCATCCTGCATTGCACCTACCGACCTTTGCACTGCCCCTTGTACCCTATGCTGCTGCCCCCTTCCACTCTGCATTTCACCAACCGACATTTGCAGTGCTCCTTGTACCTTATGCTGCTGCCCCCTTCCGCTCTGCATTACACCTACTTGCCTTTGCAGTGCCCTGAGCATCCTGTGCTGCTACTCCCTTCCACTCTACAGTGCAACTCTCAACGTTCTAAGCTGCACCACTCACCTGGAGTCCAGGTGGCCCCAATGGGGAAACGCTGAATCCCATCTCCACTTGAACACTAACCTCAGCGTAAGATGATAGACTCTGTGCTGGTATCAGTACCTGAGGGGAAGGGGAGTATGGGATTGGCAAGAGAGAGAGATGTAGAGCATTTCACCTGGTCACGGCACAACTGCGTCAGCACTGGCAACTCTTCATCGGCTTCAGGACCTAAGGATGTTTGGCCTTAGGATGTTGGCAGAGATACTGCACTGGGCATCTGTCAATGAAAAATAAACAACTAACTCTAACTCCTCATAAATGTACTCATATTATACATTAGTCTAAATTTGTCTGTATCGCTCCCCTAAATGACAAGGGCGTCGCCTAGAAACTACATTTTGTTCTTAGGATTCATATGCTTGAGGGGTTCATGGAGTATATAACATGCATTAGGACAGATGATTAGGAACATAAGGAGCAGTTGAATTGTCTGCCATATCATGGAAAACTCGCTTGAATTTTGATCATGAACAAGGAAACATAAGATACATTATCACAAGCTGCATAACAATCATGTAAGTTCTTTGACAATGCTTGATACAGTTCCAAACGTATACAATAAACCTCTGAACTTCGTCTTTCTGTAGCACTAGAAATATCTCTTCATTTCCTTTTATCATGGAAGTGTCTGTGTGCTAGCACTAGCGTAATATGCCATATATCACAAACTCTCTCTTCGGTCTCTTTGCGAGTCTGTGTAGCACCAACAATAGCACTTTAAAAGTTTAACGCCAACAACCACAACCGGTCATGCGAGTCTTTGAGGCTTATGATTATGCAGGTGGCGCGCCGCACTATGCATGTGAATCAAACCTTGTTTATGTCATTTTCTTTTTGATCCCTTTTTAGGTCTCGCATAGCGTTGCAGCGCGAAGGCGCTGGTATCGCTTTGCGAGGCATGCAGTATACACTAAAGTGTGGAAGCTTTGTGGAAGCTCTGCCCATTCTCAGGCCCATCTTCTTCATTGGCTTAGGTTCTAAATGCTGCCTTCCGATTGGTTTTAAGCTTGTTAGTCCCTCCCCATAACAGACATGTCAGTCATTTGTGTCCTTCCACCGCTCCTGGCCCCTTCACAGCACAGACTACTTTCGTCTTCTTAGGTCTCCCTAGCGTTGCAGCGCCAATGCCCATCGCTTTGTGAGGCATGCAGTATACACTATAGTGTGGAAGCTTTGTGGAAGCTCCGCCCACTCCCCAGCCCATTTTCTTCATTGGCTTAGGTTCTAAATGCTGCCTTTCGATTGGTTTTAAGCTTGTTAGTCCCTCCCCATAACAGCCATGTCAGTCATTTGTTTCATTCCATGGCTATTGGCCCCTTCACAGCACAGACTACTTTCTTCCTGTGCACCCTCCTGCAGTCCGAGCCTTCTCGCCGTCGTCCCCCCACATGCCTCGTTGCCCACACGCATTGCTATTTGCAATGCAATAGGTCTCGCGTAAATGCGAGTCCTATTGCATTGCCAATGTTTGTTGGTATTACTCTAGTCTGTTTCACGCAGTGCTTTAGATGAGACAATATCCGCGGTTCAGCCATTAGACGAAAGATAATGCATGCTCTCTGTCTTTCTCTTATTCGCCGTGCCAATGGCAGTGCCCACAAGAGGGCAGCAGAGCTCCAAACAAAATGACTTTGCAGCAATTTATTTTCAAGACAATCAAACTGTCCATCTCGGAACCATCATTTCAATGTACGCTGCACAATATGAAAATTCTCCATTTCCATATATGGGGGCTAAGTAAAATTCAGCAATCCAACACACTTAAGAACTGATTTCAGACATTTCCATTTTGCGCCCCAGGGAGTATTGTCCTCTTGTTCCAATCACGATATTGCTTCAAGAGGAAAGGTTTATCTACTCGTTAACCCCTTCAGTGCCACGCCTTTCCCCCCCCCTGTGCCGGGCGTTGCACTAGTGGGTGGGGTTCATGACGAGATAGTCTCGTCATGGGCACAGCGCAACCGTGCTCCATGACGAGACTATCTCGTCATGGGCACTGAAGAGGTTAAAAAGAGCGACTTAAGTGTTTTTGCACTAGAAAATAAACATCCGGGATTTAATTTAAAAAAATCTGAGATTTAAGTACTCGAACATTCCTTGCTGTGTACAAACGTGTCCCCTACCTCTCCTGGCCCGACCAGTCTCCTGTATGTGACAATCTCCTGGGGATCCCAGACATTTCCCAGGTCACAGCGCGGGCAAGAAGATGTACTCTGCAGGAGGAAGAGAGGCTCTGCTGCAGGGTGAACCGTGCGCAGCAAATATACAGTAAGTATGTTTTAAAAATGACTTAAAAGGTTTCTCTTTGCTACATAATACATGCAGTTCTCTTAGTTTATTGGCTTGTTTAAGTAAGTGAATTGTGTAGCTGTGGTGCACCAGACTCCTGGACTGCTCACTTCACCGGTGTTACATTTTGAAATAATACAGCCTGCTGTGACCACTGTGTAGATCTCCCAGCCTCTCCTGAGGCTTGCCCAGCACCATGCTGTCATGACACTGCTAGCTGCACCAGCCGGAGTCCGGGAGTCAGCTGACTCTAATTAATGTACGTTATAGGCCGAGGCAGCTGGGCTCTGTGTTAGGGCCTCTCACACCATGTTAGGTGGTTCTGCAGTATAAACGCAAGTCCTTGCTCCTTTTAGTGTTAATTCTTAGCGGAGCCATGTGACCTGCTTTCTAGCTGTCCGCTTTTTTTCCCAGTGGTGACATCTGAGGCTAATATTAGTAGTTACTTCACAAGTCCTACTTTCCTGCTTACAGCATTTGCTTATAAAAAAGGTGCCTCCTGCAGTGACAGCTTTACCGACTTACTTCACCCCACTCCAAGTGAAAAACCTTTTTCCATCACATTAATTTTTGCATGGTCTCATCTTGGACAACAAACCCCACCTGGTAAAAGTGATTTGTTTTATTCTCCTTTTTTTTGACCATGCTCCTTTTCTTTTCTTTTTGTCTAATTGGCATTGCTTCTGCCTTTTTATTCTTATTAGTCAATACATTATGCCAACCAAAATTCACAAGTTTATTATATGATCAGCATTGCACAAGAGAAGCAAAAAAATAGCAATAGAATAAAACACATACTTCCTATCACTTTTCTGAAATATTTAAGTAAACAAGACTCGGTGTCAAGAACAGAAGTATGGGCATGGTCTTCAATCCTATGTCATGTGAAGTGATGCTTGCCCTCTTTCATATTTGCCAAGGTTTCAGATTGATATGTATGATATTTTGATAATTTTGTTGTAATTATGACTCAGCCACCTCATGAATTTGCAGCAGTTTTAAGATCTTAGAGTTTCTCGTTGCTCAAATGGGTCAGATTTCTGATATTTATGTTTCCCTCATCTTTTATGGTTTGATTTTGCTGGCGAGAAAAGTGTCACTCATAGTGGTTCTAATGGCACTCATAATTACACAGAAATTATGAAAATGTCACACATAGCAATCTAAAACCTTGGCAGCTATGCTCTCGGGTAATTTTCTGCATTTCCTGCCTCGTGCTTCAGCTGCTCGGTGTTTCTCCCACCGGGACACCGGAGCAGTAAACCCCGAGCCCTGCAGCGCACAAGGAACTTCACTTCCATTACAGTCCATTAAAGGAGCAAGTTGGTCAGAGCACGAGCCCGAAGCACTTCCACATGCGGGGTACGGGAGCCTGCGAGTGGAATGTGAATAGGAAAGCATTGCGCCACAGTGGGATGAGTGCTGTGTGCATCGTCGAAGGTAAAGTATTTTTCAGATGCGTCAGTGCTTCATTTGTCAAATAATGAGTACCGGTGCCCAAAGCTCTGCTCGGAAGCCCTATTAAATATATGTCGGCGGGCCAAATACCAGGGCTCTCTAGAATTGAAACCACCTCAGGCCTCTTTAATCCAGTACCTGACACCCTTGGCTAGTTTATTCCTCTTGCTGGTTCCTGCTGTCTCGCTTTGTCACGGTACTTAAGTCTTTCTCATCCTTCTTCTTTCCCCTTTGTGTGTTTAGGTTAAGCATTTGAGACCTCTTGTATATACTTTAGTATACACTCATTATATACATATATGTGTATGTACTATGTGGGCTCTGGAGATCAGCCCTAGGACTTGTCTGCTTCCGCTTAAGGACTTTTTTTTTCTGTTCAACTGCCTCTATTTCTCTTGATAGAAAACGACCAGCAGAGGTCAGTAAAAGACCAGAATCACTTTAGCATGCTCTAGATTCCAGTCCATAGAAATTGTCTTCCACGAGCACCCGTAGACAAAAATATTTTTTTCAAATCTTGTATTTTCAGTGATATGACCACCGAAGGCCCTGATTTTATATTGCAAACAGAGCTTTGGACTATACAATTTCCCAGCTGAAAGGCAATATTTCTCTCCATGTGTTCCCATACCTGGCGTGTCACACAGTTTGGTGCTTACTCTCTCTCCATTTTAAAGAACAGTAGATGTTCAGCACCCAGGCAATGTGCTGCATAGCCAAATACATTAGGCACCCAAAGGCGAGACCAATTGCATTGCAAATGTTTGTTTTTGCAGGAGCTGGACTTGCAGGAAGCGGAAGGTTGAGAAGACCCAGAGGCCGAAGGTGATGCCGATGAATGAGAGAGGCAAAAGTTGTTAACTGGTAAATTGCCGCGGGAGTCAGAAGCCAGGAGCAAGAAAGTGGTGCATGATGCAACATGGCCAAGCACCGCCGTGCGTGTGGAAGGAGCTTTTATAGCCGTGTCTGCACATGGGAGCCAGAAACACGTGCAGCCATTGGATCAGGTGTTAAAGTGGCTGGGTGTGGTCAGATGCGACCATTAGAACACATTGGTGAAAACTTGTGAAAGCACGTGTAAACGGCATGTGCCTTTCTAGATTGTGCAGGATTCTGTTGCAGTGCAACCACTGCCAACAGAGATATTTTACAGAAGAAGTGAATCACAAATACATCATTCATTGTATAGCTACCACTGCCACAAATGATATTTATAGCTATACAAAATAATGTATAAATCAAGAAACCTCAGTTTAGCGCTTCACATACCCTGGGGATGAGGGCAGTTTTTTAATAAACCAAGGATCCAGTTGTCCATGCTTCTTAGTGCACAAGTTGCACATTATAGGGGCATGCAGTGGCGAAAGTTGGAACCCTGGCATCAACTACCAACTTTTGCACCAACCCTTGCATCCTGTGCTGCTACCCCTTAGACTCTGCATTGGACAAGCCGAAATTTGCACTGCCCCTAGCATCCTATCCACCTCCCTTTTGCACTCTTCATTGCACCTACCTGCATTTGCCCTAACCCTTGCATCCGGTACTGCTGCCCCCTTAAACCCTGCATTGAGTCTACCCACCTTTGCACTGCCCCTTGCATCCTGCATTGCTGCCCCTTTAGACTCAGCATTGCAACTCCCCACCCTTTGCACTGCCCCTTGGATCCTGTGCTGCTATCATATTGCACTCTGCAGTCCACCTACCAACCACTGACTACCCCTTGCATCCTGTGCTGCTACCCCTTACTCTCTGCATTGTACAAATCGAACTTTGCACTGCCCCTAGCATTCTATTCTGCCACACCCTTGCACTCTGCATTACACCTACCTGCCTTTCCACTTCCCCTTGTATCGTGTACTGCTACCCCTTACACTCTGCAGTCGACCTACCAACCCCTGCACTACCACTTGCATCCTGTGCTGCTACTCCCTTGCACTCTGCATTGACCTAGCTGCCTTTCCACTGTCCTTTGCATCCTGTGCTGCTACCCCAATTGAACTCTGCATTGCACTTACCCAAATTTGCACTGCCCCTTGTATCCTGTGGTGCTACTCCCTTGCACTCTGCATTGCACCTACCAACTTTTGCACTGCCCCTTGCATCTTATGCTGCTACCCCTTACATTCAGCATTCCACCTACCGACCTTTGCATTGCCCCTTGCGCCCTGTACCGATACTCACTTCCACTCATCATTGCACCGATCTGTTTTTGCACTGCCCCTTGCACCTTGTGCTGCTACTCCCTTCCACTCTGCATTGAGCACACACACCTTTGTACTGTTCCTTTATTCCTGTGCTGCTACCCTCGTTACACATTGCATTGAGCCAACCCAACTTTGCACTGCCCTTTGCATCCTGTGCTGCTACTCCTTAGCACTGTACAATGCCCCTACCCACCTTTGCACTGCCCTCTTGCATTCTGTGCAGTTACCCCTTGCACTCTGCATTGCACCTACCCAACTTTGCACTGGCCCTTGAATCATATGGTGTACCCTCTTTCATTCTGCATTGCACCTGCCTACCTTCGATATTGACAATTACTTAGAAATGTTTGTATTGAGAAGATGTTCACTAACGTACACGACAGAGGCAGCATGTTCTGAAGCAGGAAAGCTTCCCTAACACAAAGAACATTTACAGCATGCATACCGCACGGTAACGCAGTATATGTTTAAAGCTGCGGTCCATGCAGGTAAGAGCGGTCAGGCTGGGTAGGGGGGTGAACAACCTTTACAACGCAACTATTACAACGCACTACACTACAACGCATTCCATTACATAGCATGACACTACAACGCATGTTTAAAAACTACCTTTACAACGCATACCATTACAACGCAATCCAACACTTACCCTACTGTTGCACCCCCTGGAGTTAGAATAGTAATTTTTACCCCTATACTATCCAATACTTACCTTAAATGCAATTTAATATTATGCGTTGTAATGGTATGCGTTGTAAAGGTAGTATGCGATGTAATGGAATGCGTTGTAAAGGTAGTTTTTAAACATGTGTTGTAGTGTCATGCTATGTAATGGAATGCGTTGTAGTGGATGTTGCGTTGTAAAAAATGCGTTGTAAGTGCATGCGTTGTAAAAGTGTGCGTTGTAACGACATACATCCGGTAGGGGGGATTTCAACAGACCACGACGAGGGAAATTAGTTATTTATTTAATTTTCCCTCATGGTCGTCTGTCGAATCCCCCCTCTCCCAACCGGGTCTACCGCTCAACCGATCTTACCTGCACGGGCTGCGGCTGCTAATTTAGTGAAAAAATAAGCACAATATATGCAGCAGCAAATCAAGATCCCCGACAAGTGAGGGAGAAGCATCCATTGCTGTAGCCCTGGTTCCACTTTTTCTGTGTATAACTGCCTCTTGCAGGCATCTTTTCGGTATACAAACGTCAAAACCATTGGCTTTGCCAAAGGTTGCTTCAACAAGCTTCACGTGTTAGCCATCCCCTTGTCCTGGGAAACAACCTTTACAACGCAACTTTTGTTGTAACGTCATACATCCCTTGTCCTTGCCTAAGAGGCTCTGATAACATCAACTCGTGCTTTCTCTTTTCAGCCCAGCAACGTCTCTCTCAGCAGCTACCAGAGCACGAAAGGCCCAGGAGACAAATCACATTTGTCATAAGATGTGACTTCACCTCCTGCAACCGCGAGGGCCAAAGGTCTGAGCTCCCCTGTCTGATCCACTTTCAAACTCCCTGACATCCTCTGTGAAGGTCCCGCGCATTCCAACAACAAAGGCAGACACACAAGGGAAAGAAGCAGTCCCCTGCGCAGCCGCCGGCGGTTCATGTCTGCTCATCCTTTGTAGTCGAAATCCATTATTTTTGTCCTTCAGCATCCTCATTCTGCGCCTGGTGTTTTTCTGCTTTCACAAACCTCTTCAGCTTTCTCTCCATTGGACGAGCCGCCTTCCCATCGCTGCTTTCATCTTCAATGCATCATTGATAATGACTTAAATTATGAAAGCATTAGTTTTGTTTTTTTGTATTTTTATTTTTATTCCGAATTTATTTTTACATAATTCTGCAATCTAAAACATGTCACAAACAGGAATTTTTGAGGTCGCGCATTTATTAATGTATTTTTCTGTATTATTTTGCCTTTTTCATCAGACCACATGCATTACTCAGATTCATCCTCGAGGTGAAAATAATCTGTTGTCCATGAACCTTTCAGCTGGTGCTCGAATTGTATTTCCTTATAAAAACAGAAGAGAAGAGGTGTTTGGCAAAACAGGAACAGTTTGTTTGTTTAAACAGTTAGTCGGGAGAACAGTTACTTACAGTCACTAGGTCTGAGGACTATCTCAATTTACATAGAGTTTGAGGTCTCTTTATATACAGTATTACAACAAGCAATAAAGGTTTCCAGCATACTATATATGGTGAGGAATGTTGGTTGCTGCCTTTAGTCATAGATTAATGGTCAATGATTACTACAGGTGGTTCTTGCCCTGCGTGGACACAGGGCGGTCAGTGGTGAAGGTGTCCAGATGTCCGGCATGGGGCACGCATGATCACTACGTGTGCTAGGCTCTGATTGGCTGTGTGTTCCTAACTCACGTGGCTTCTGACTTTATGGCGTTTTTCAGGAGTGCATACCCCCACTGGCCATGTGTGCCTTATTGGGGCAATCTCCCATGACCATTGTAATGTTGTTTCGCCTATCTGTGGAATTGATCAACAGTTTCCTGCCCGAGTGTTTGCCTATGAGCTATGCAGCCTCCCATCTGTGACCTATCAATCAGTATTCCCAGTCCTAGGTTGCACGGCCTGCCTGACTACATACTTGCGTGTCGAGGTAGATGTGGAGTTCAGAACCGGTGATTCTATTAATAAGGACGATAGTTAATTTTTATTAATAAACGCATCGATATCCATATCAACATAACAGTTAAGGATTTTATTATTGTGTTACAGTTTTATCCTACGCTGAAATATGTTTGGGCCAAGTAGAGGGGGGTGCTTGGTTACAGGTGATATTGGAATGATAGTTGAAGTCCTGTGTGCATAACTGTAGGTGCTAATTGCTATCAGCTGCTTAGTTAACAGGACTAAATTTCATGCTGTGACTAATGTACTGTGGGCGCAAGATACGCCAACAATTCTTACATCGGAATTATACCTCAACAATACTCCAATGGGTGGATGGATGAAGGATGATGATAAACTTCAATTTCATGAGGTAATAGGTCTTAAGATAGATATGAAATGGCATATCAAAATACAGTGATTTAAGAAAGGGCAAACTCAATAAGCGAGTTCAAGTGGAAGATCTAAAATGATTTATTTAAAAATTGAAATGGATACAATACAGAAATTTTAAATGCAGATACATAAAGGCATTGCCATAAGAGCGCTCAGTAAAGGGCAATTCACAATGATGGGCAGAGTTAAAAATATTCTAAGTCCAAAATTAACAGCAAAATCAGTATGAAATCAGACAGCCTAGTAGCATTGAAAAGTCATCTGGCTCAACCCCGAATTTAAGGGTTGAAATAGAAAATCTTTTCAAGACTAACAATGAAAGTGCAGATTCATCATGGTGTGAGCTATGAAGACAATTATTTAAATCAGAACAGTGAAATTAATAAACATCACATACCCCTATTCCTTAGCATTAGCCCACTACATAATTATCAATTCAGCCCCTTCTACGATAATGTCATCCGGAGGTATTAGAACAAACTAGTTAAAAAACAACAGTGTACCATTGTGAATGAATTCAATTCAGAGTGCAAGCTGCTGAAACCTTGAGAAGTATACAATACTGAGACCCTTTTAGAAAGCCTTCTCCAAGAACAGCGCCAATAGGAAATAAATAAACATAAGTTTGCTTGACTGAGTGTAACAGAAATAATAAACAGTGAATGTGACATGACGAGACATTCATTTTGAACAAGATGGGGCTGAGGCCTGGTAAAGGCCTGATTAGCAACAGCCATGAAAATTCACTTAACAGGCATTAGCAAAATAATTTTAATTCATACATATACATTGGAGTGTATATCTATATTCTGCACATTGTTAATGATGCACAAAATCAAAAAATACACAACAACTTCTACATCACAAATAAGTCACATTGAAAATTGTACATCTGCAGGGGGACAAAAAGCCTCCTATCTTGTGAATATAACTGAAACAGGAGCATTTTGTGACTCTCTGGAAATGCTTCTGAACATAGGGCTGTAGTAAACCTGAAAGGCACAGCAGCCCTCCATCCTTATGGTTGTATCCCCTTGCTTGAAAGATGAATAATTAGAGAGGCAGGGGTTGCTATTAAAAAGAATATTTCCATCTAAGGAATAACATTGAGCAGAGCCTTCAGTGGTCTCCTGGACTGCTGTCTGTTACCCTCCACGCCAGTTACCACAATTCGCAAGGTGGAAGCTGTACTTTGGCAGCAGACGCCACAATGCAAATTAATTACCATCCAAAGCCATGCATCTGTAACTGATCGATGGTTTGCATTTATGGTCGTACAATATTGATACATTACATTCCAATTTACAATTAAGAGGAGGTTACTTCTTTCATGCTCCCTTTTATATATGAGTTGGAATGGGTCGTGAAAGCCATTTTGCAAGTCAGAAAGTCTTTTCTGTCTTACAAAATGGATGTTGTGCATTGAGACCTGTAATTTTGTTTTCTCCAAAACTGTGATTTTGTGAACTACAGACAGGGTCTATATCAGAACCCATTACAGAAGAGCTGTTGTGCCCAATTGTGGTAGTTGAGGTCTTCCACTCCTGATATATGGGGGACCAACCTACTATGGATCCTGGGTAAATAGGCCAGGTATCCCTTCTGCACTTGACTCTCAATGGTAGCTGTGGATGAGCAATTACAGCCTGCCTCAGGGGGAAAGTGAATGTACAGATTTGTGAATTAGTGACTCATAACTTGTATTGTCAATAAATCAGTGTCCAGTCAAATACTTGATTTTATAAATAAACCTTTCTAACTCTACATATGCAAAGGAATAACTAGATTCATTAGCAAAACACAATCCCACTGAAGTCAGAGCTCTAGGCGTTCCTTCTTGTAAAGTGGTTTGGGATATTCCTCATTTACTGGTGGCTGCATCCAGGGAATGCGTACAACTAGGTATTACTGAAGAGTTCCCCTTTGACTCATTAGAATGTAGTCAAAAGTGTCTATGGTGCCGCAGCCCCATCAAAAGCGGGTCCCCCAGGACCCCACAGGCCCAGTTAAAGTCTTTCCCAGTCCTGCAGCATGGAATCGTTTGTCGTTGCAGTGAGTGTCATGATTGCAAGCACTCAAGAGTTCTGATCCTGTTTGGAGAAGCCAGGCTGCTCGCTGTACATGCTACAGCACTCAGCAGCCATGGGCTCTCTTTCCCAGTGATCAGAGTTTCTCACAGACTGTGAAGATGAGGTAAGTCAATCTTACCCACACCAGGGGAGGGTGAAAGGAATTTGGTTCTTCAGCTCCCGACTTGAGCCCAGCAAGAGTGCAACATCATCTGTGGCATCCTCCACAGTCCTCGGGGGTCAGTCAGCAGCAGTTCTCTCACTGTGCAGGCTCAACCTGCCAAACACAGCCTCAGTTTTCCCTCAGTGACTGGCCAATCTTCTTATCAGCATTGGTACTGGCACCCCTCTGGGCGTACGAGGTTCCTGAGGCACTTTACAAATCAAGCGCTGACACCTCCGTTGCAGTCACCTCTACCACGGTGGTTAAAATCTCAGCTATCACTTGCAGTAGCAACTACAACGGTGGCCCACTCTGGCATATTGGGGTCACCGCAATGCGTTGGTACGGGCTTGGCAAGGCTTACCGAACCGACACTGCACACGGGCAACGACCCGATCGGTGCACAGCCACTCCCGCTCAGCTCCTAGGAATGCAGTAATTCACAAATCTGTCTGGGGGAATTAGTCTACTCCTCATCTCTTCACCAGGAAGGCCTGGGCTTCCCAAAACATAGGGTCCTCCATGAAATGTACCATTATATGCACACTTACACTCAGTGTGCATTCAGAGAACACAAACTGTCCAGTGCTGTTTGTTTTAACATCAGGGAAATCAACAATAAAAACTGGCCCACCAGACAATGAAACCAGCCCATGCACCTCCAAAAACATGACCTATCAGATCCAGTCCCTCGGACACTGCCAGATACCCCTATAGGCCATTCAAAACTGACTGCAGGCTTTGTAACCACATAATCACTTAATACATCAGACCCGATGTCCCCAAAAGAGTTCAATATTACAATATTGTAGTCAATGGAGAACTTTCAGGCATCTGTTTAGTAAGCTATACCAAATTTGCCATCACCTGGAGTTAGAACACGGAAACACTTGTGCAAGGAGTTGACCAAGTATTCTTTTAATTTGGCCAAACCGTTTTGCTTCACTGATCAGCTGGAAAGCTGACTGCCAATCATGTAGAGTACTAAGGCCTTCTTGCTTGTAGGGACTCTATCTGCTCTACGTGGGAACTAGAAAATCTAAACCTTTTACGTTTGCTATATCATTTGACTGATCTCTACTGAGTGCCTCTGTCCTCATTTGCTTCTCTAAATGAACACTGGCTTCGGGGTGGCCGGCACAGGTAAGAGCGGTAGAGCGGAGCCAAGGCGGAGGGAGTCGACAGACGACGGGATAGGTAAAATAAAATTTAAAAATAAACAAAACCACTTACTTTGCACCCGCGGCTTCACACCACCACTTTTACCTGTGCCAGCCACGCCCAACTGGCTTTCACCTAAGTGCAGGCCACACTCATAAAATGAGGCTGATGTAAAACCAATCAGGCCTTGCTGTATGTGCAAGGATGTGCTGTTTACATAAAACATTTAGTGATCCTGGCTGTGGATCACACAACCTTTTTTAGCCTCCTCTATTTTTAAAGGGACACAAAAGGAAAAATCAGCTTCTCTTTTCTAAACTGTGCCTCTACGTCTTCTGACATGGCAGTGTGAGTTAAGCTAATGATGCTTACAAACCCTCTGGTATTAATATCTAGCCATAGAAGTATAAATTCAGATTGGCATCGTGGTAGAGGCTAAATTTGTAGGGTGACTACGTAACTTTTTGTGAAACAACTAGTGATAGAATTTGTTTTACAAGATCTGCCTTCTAAATGACATTGCGGACTTCCTGAGAAGGTTGTGTGGTATTTCTCCACTTAACCTTGTCTACAACATTGCATGTCAAAATATAATTGGCAAAAATATCACCTGTGAGAAATATTTTTTTCCTAAATATAATTTACAAATGTATCACTCCATTGGGTGTAGATATTAGTTTATTAAAGCTCCAATGGGTTTATATGTTTGCAAATGATATTTAGGACACAATATTTCTTTCAGAGATATTTTGGTGGTGGTATTCTGGTACCATACATTTTGAATGACCCACACACCCTAAATATTCATGTAGTGTATCCTTTGTACTTGCTAGAGCTAAAATAGCTTTGCTTGCTCCAAGTCCAAAACACAAGGGCTCACAGTTATCACCACATTAATTGTATTTCCCCGAGCATAGAAAATGAGTGGTGGTAGCCTTGCCCTAAATATGGTATAGCTGTCACAATGTGACCTGTTGAACACAGGTCACCAGGTCAAGCTTTTTGGACAACACGACTGTTAAAGCTCCACCATCAGAAACCCAGCAGTTCCTCTAACTTTAAATAAGGTGGAGGAGACACAAGATTGGTAGGTCAGGACATCTTCATACTTATAGTAGAGCTCCCACTCCACCAAACTATAAGAGGGTAAGTGTTAAGGTTGATCCTATCTACACTTGTAAATCAGATCCCTGTTGGTCAAAGACCCCCCCCCCCCAAAAAAAAAGTCCCATGGAAACAAGTTGTGATTTTTCCACCATTGTTATTTGTTCCTATAGCTTTACAGTGATCTCAATAGACTCCATTATAAAGACTGCTTCCATTGTCATTGATAAGAAATTGTTGAACCTCTTTTTCTCGGCCTACCCTTAATTCTTTTTCTTTTAAGATAATGTGGTTATTATCCCATTTTTTCTTTTAGGAACTTGGGGGCTATAGTGCAAATTATTTTTTGCCCCAGCGAACGGTTTTTTCCTGTTCTTCATTTTGCGATGTGACTGATGTACTAAGTCGAGTCGCAGAATGCACATTTGCAGTAGGTCTCAGCAAAATGTTTGATTCCACCGTCGGATTCGGAGGGGTTTTCTAATTCCGAGTTACTCTTGTAGAACAGAATTACTTATAAATTCTGCCATTCCACTGGTGGAATTAATCTGCAGTAAACTAAGTTGTTAAAGAGGGCTAGAAGAGTAAGCAGTCCCTCTATGTTTAAAAATCACAGCAGATTAAAGTTTAATCTGCAGAGATTTTTAAACATAGAGGGACTGCTCCCTCTTTAAACCCTGTTTAAATATCACTACACAGTAGTGCCTACCCCTGTCTAAGGGTGCTTAGGGGTATGCAATGCAGAGTTATATGCAGTGGTTTCTAAAGTTTAGAAATCACTGCATACTGCTTGGTGGCGGCTCCATTACATACTCTGCAGTAATCACTGCAGAGTATGTCAGGGTGCTGAGGGGTAAAAAAGCACCAAATGCCCACTCTGCCCGTTGCAGAATTTCATGGAAACTTGCAGAATTTTCATATAATTCTACAGAATCAAATTCATCCCACCCCTAATTTGCAGGAGATTGCAAAAAACTCCTGCCTCATTAATGTGTATGAGGCAGAAAGCATTTTGATACTCACTGCAAATGTACAGGTGGCGACCTGAAGGAGACAGCAGACATCCAGCATTATGTTCTCAATTCCTGAATGACACTTGAAGAGGCAGGGACTGTTCTTAAATAAAGTTGGCATGCAGGGACATAAAGGGAAGCAGGTAGTGATAACCGAGGCCACATGACACCATTCACAAGGGGAAAGCTGTCATGTATGGACAGCATCCACTAAACAAATCAGTTACCACCCAATGTTTGGTGTCAGTAATCTGTCAATGGTTTGTGAGCATAATTACGGACACAAAGCATTGATACACCATCAAGTGAGGCCCTCCTGAGCCCCTGCACTCTCGAGTGTTGGTGTTCGAGGCCCTCCTCTACCCGCAGGTTATACCTGCGCCTCATCCCTGGTGGACCAGTGGACCTCTGTCTCCTTCTCTCGCTCCGCTTTTCCTCTCCGTTTCACTCGTTTTTTACCCTCATTTCAAGCTCTCCCCTTCACTCCCCTTCTATCCCTTTCATCCACTTTTCTTGCACTTTTCTGCTTTATTCCCCTTTTATTCCACTTTTTTCCCTGGTGGTCAACTGGACCTCTGTCTCCTTCTCTCGCTCAGCTTTTCCTCTCTGTTTCACTCATTTTTTACCCTCATTTCAAGCTCTCCCTTTCACTCTCCCTCTATCTCTTCATCCACTTTTTTGCACTTTTCTGCTTTATTCCCCTTTTATTCCACTCCTTTCCCTTTTTTAAACTGTTTTCCCTGCTGCTGCTGCCCCTCCCCCCCAGCACGACCGGCCCAATCCAGTTCCCCTCCCTGCTCCCACCTCCCAGCTGTCCAGCCCTCCCCGACCCCTACTTAATTGCAGTCGCTGCGGGGACAGACGAGCAAGACCACTGACTCATTGTCAGTGAAATTGCTCTCCCACCCTCGCAGCTCCACCATCAAGTGAGGCCCTCCTGAGCCCCTGCACTCTCGAGTGTTGGTGTTTGAGGCCCTCCTCCACCCGCAGGTTATACCTGCACCTGATCCCTGGTGGTCCAGTGGACCTCGGTCTCTTTCTCTCGCTCCGCTTTTCCTCTCCGTTTCACTCGTTTATTACCCTAATTTCAAGCTCTCCCTTTCACTCTCCCTCTATCTCTTCATCCACTTTTCTTGCATTTTCTGCTCTATTCTCCTTTTATTCCACTCCTTTCCCTTTTTTAGATCCTTTTCCCCGCCGCTGCTGCCCCGGCAGCCCCTCCCCCTTAGCACGACAGGCGCCACCGGCCCAATCCAGTTCCCCTCCCCGCCTCCCAGCTGTCCAGCCCTCCGCGATCCCTACTTAATTGCGTGCAGCGGGTGCACAGCTGACGCGGCAAAGGCAAGCCGTCCGTGACCCGTCCGCGACCAGCGCCAGGAACCCTGGACCTCTGCACCACCAATGCTACAACCCAGCGGCACTCAAACCAGGCCGCACCAACAACTGAAAGCTAGCATCACCAGCTGACACCTATGGACCCTTCAGCTGTCACTGCTGCCGGCACACCTGCTGCAGCACCAGGAACACGGACCCAGCACAACCTGCCTGCAAGAACACACCCGAAACCGAAGACCCTGCAATGCATCCTCCTCAAGGTCCGATCACTCTACAAACACGCCACCGAAATCTGGGACCTCCTTGACAACACCGCCCCAGACGTAGCATTCTTCATCGAAACCTGGACCAACACCACCTCGGGACCGGACATCGCCATCACCATTCCCCAAGGATACAAGATCTCCAGGAAGAACCGCCCCACCTGCCCGGAAGGAGGAATCGCCATCATCCACAAATCCACCCTCCGCCTGAGCACACTCCCCGATGAGCCCACAGACCTGATGGAACACCTTCACTTCAGGATACTGGCCAGCCCTACCACCACCCTCCGGGAACCCTCATCTACTGGCCCCCTGGACCACACGGACCATTTGCCAACTCCATCATGGACATCATCTCCCTGCATGTCATCGCATCCACCAACTACACCCTGCTGGGAGACCTCAACTTCCACCTCGACAACCAACTGGACCCCAACACCAAATCCCTCCGGGACAACCTCCACAACATTGGACTCCACCAGATCATGACCAAAGCCACACAATCAGCAGGACACACCCTCGACCCCCTCTTCACAACAGGAAACTCCATCACCTTCAGCCACACCACCGAACTCCCATGAACAGACCACCAATGCATCCACTTCACCTTCAGAACACCCACCATCCACAGACACGAGCACCTGCTCCCACGAAGAAAATTGACCAAAATCACTGATGACCAGCTCACCTCCTCAATCAGGAACTCCACCCCAACCATCGCAGAAGACGACAACCCAACACCGCAGCCTGAAATCTGCACAGATGGATCTCCGACAGCGTCAACACCATAGCCCCCTCAAGAAAAACAACAACACTCATGCCAAGAAAGCCAGATGGTTTACCACTGAACTTCGAGAGTCCAGACACATCTGCCACTGCCTCAAAAAGGCCTGGAGGAACTCCAAATCCACAGAGGCCCACAACGACTTCAGAGCCACCACCAACGCACACCACCAACTCATCGGAAAAATGAGAAAAAAAACAATTGAAGACAGAATCTCCACACATGTGCACAACAGCAGAGAACTCTTTAGCATCATCAAGGAGTTCGCCCAACCCACCAGCGAGTCTACTGACATCCCTCCCTCACAAGACCTCTGCAACAAACTCAGCACCTTCTTCCACCTGAAATCAAGAATATTTACAACAACTTTGACGAAGACAACCAACACACTGAACCCTCACCAGCCACCCCCGACACCCTGAAGCCTACGTTTGACAACTGGACAGCCCTCACCACCGAAGACACACTGAAGACAATGAAGTAAATCCACTCTGGGGCCTCACGAACCCCTGCCCCCACCACATCTTCAACAGAGCCGCCGACACCATCGCACCCATGCTCCGCCACACCATCAACTGCTCCCTGACGAACACCTCATTCACCGATGACTGGAAACACGCCGAGTTCAACCCCCTCCTGAAGAAGCCCTCGGAGGACCCCACCGACCTCAAGAACTACAAACCCATCTCCCTGCCCCCGTTCCCAGCGAATGTCATTGAGAAAGCCATAAACAGCCAACTCGCCGCTTCATCGAAGAGCACAACATCCTCGACTCCTCCCAATCCGGCTGCAGAAGAAAAAACACCCTCCTCGCGACAACAGACGACATCTGCTCCCTACTGGACAGAGGAGAAACAGTAGCCCTCATCCTCCTCGACCTCTCAGCGGCGTTCAACACAGTCTCTCACCTCACCCTAACACGCAGACTCCACGACGCAGGGATGAGACATGGAAGCCGTCGCCAAATGGATGAAAAGCAGCTGCCTGCAACTCAACACCGACAAAACAGAAGTATCCATCATGGGCCCAAACCCCGACACCTGGAATGACACCTGGTGGCCCCCTGCCCTCAGAAGCCCACCTACCCCCACAGACCACACACACACAACCTTGGGATCATCCTGGACTCCAAGCTCAAAATGGCCCCCCAGATCAACTCCATCACATCCTCCTGCTTCCACACCCTCCGCCTCCTAAGTAAGAACTTCAAATGGATCCCCCTCGAGGACAGAAAGACCGTCACTCACGCCCTCGTCACCAGCAGACTCGACTACGGCAACGCACTCGATATAAACAAAAACCTCACCCGCAAGCTACAAAACATCCAGAACGCAGCCGCAAGACTCGTCCTCAATCTGCCAAGACACTGTCACATCTCCCAGCACCTGCGCACTCTCCACTGGCTCCCCATCGAGGCTAGAATCACCTTCAAGATTCTCACCCACGCACACAAAGCCCTCCACGACACTGGACCAGCATACCTGAACTGCCGACTCAAATTCCATGCACCCCAAAGGACCCTACGATCAGCCCAGCTATCCTAAGCCGTGGTACCCCGCACCAGAAAGACCAGATAGGGAGGCCGCTCCTTCTCCTTCCTGGCGGCCAGGGCCTGGAACGCTCTTCCGCTCCACCTCAGACAGACAACATCGCTCCCCATCTGCACGAGAAACCTCAAAACCTGGCTTCGACAGACCCCTTCCTTGATGGACTGGAACCTGCAACCCCCCCCCAGCACCTTGAGACCCTTACGGGTGAGTAGTCGCGCTTAACAAACACCTGATTGATTGACTGATACATACCACTGCAACTTGCAATGGGGACCGAAGCTTCTTTTTCAGGGCTTCTCCTCTGTGATTCTGAATGAGTTGCAAAATACAGCTAGAGAATCGGACAGATTTTTAAAGTGCCTCTAGCGCATTGAAAATTCTCTTTTTGCAGTGGCTAAACCTGCCACGTTCTGAATCACAGGTTTTGTGACCACAAAAGTACTTCATACATTGGTTTGGTGTGGACCTCATATTCTTAACGTTTTTAAATATATTACTTGTTTGATTTTTTATCCTTATGCACTCCACCCCAGTGCTCCTTCAGAGTACGTCTTCAGCTTTATTCACACTACTAAGTGTAAGTCAAAGATACTTTTAAGTAGTCCGAGAGAGCCTCTGCAAAGTACGTATATATATTTTGGATTCTGTCAAGCACTGCAGTATTCTTTCCACAAACGGGCATAAACCACGATATCTGTGCAAATATTATTTATCATTCAAACAGCCAATACGCATTTCGGCTGATATATATATCTGTGATACCGCACAACGTGATCAAGGTGGAAGTCACTGAAACGCGTTGGGGAGGCAAGCACTATTCCGAGTTTTAAACTACAATAAAGATGATTGCTGCCAGTTTGAGAGAGTTTCTCATTTTTCTCGAGGCATTGGGAGAAACACTTTGTGGAGAAAAAAAAAAATATATATATATATATATATATTCAAAGACTTCCATTCCCATAATGCATTGGGAATTACTCACCTGCGAGTGTGAGGCCAACTGGAGGGTTCAATTAAGGAAAGAAATGCAAAAAGGATGGAAGGTGTGCTGCGCCCTTCCGTGGCTGACAGATGGTGTTTCCCTTTGGAGAAGAAGCGGGAGCTTTGAAACGCGTGGGGAAGTAAATCATTGAAAAGCCGGAGCTGGTCTCATTAATAAATTGGTTTTGAGAACCTGTTTCTCGTGGAGTGGCGTCCTTAAGCTTGAGGGAAACTTGGTTCGATATATATATATCATAAATAAGGTGAGATTATTTTATTTTAGTTTGGTATAAATAAACGTGGGTCTAATCAGACAAGTCATTGAACATTATATTAAATAATAGATTTATCCCTTAGGAACTGGTTTTAAAATAGGAAGCCTGATATAATTTGGAACAACATTGGAGCCACTCTAACAGAGATTACATAAGGAATCAAAAGGTACACTTTTTTCGTACATTAAACCGATTATTAGATCACATAGCTATTAAATACTCAAATGTACAAAATTTCGAGCTTAGGCCAGTCCTCCATGAATCCCCCGAATTACTGAATTACCCAATTATCACTTTTCTCTTTCTTTCTCTTTTCACTCCTTTTTCCAACTCCTTTCTGTATTGAGTTGCGGGGTACTGTTAAAATGTATAATGATGGAGTTCCTCTTTAATTTAATTTAAATATATTGATCTATACAATGTATGTGTAATTTGTATACAAACAAGTATGTATATATGAATAATACAAAGATGGAGTTCCTCTTTATTTGAATATTGATTTTTTCAAAATGTGTGTAGTTTGTAAATGAAAAAGTATGTCCTTATGAGTTCTAAAGTATATTATTTTCTGTTTATGTGACAGCCCTGAAGAAGCGCAGTTGGCGCGAAACACGTGTTGGCACTTTGTGTGTTATTTTTGTGAAGTTTGACTTCTGACGGAACAAGAATAAAAACAAATGAATAAGGAGACCTATCATCTGTTTCTGTTTTTGAATGTTAGACTTACATTGATCTCAGAAGAATCTGTGTTCAATATACTGTACTACACTGGTGGGGACCAGTTTCTGAGACTGTTTTAAGCGCCGGGCAATTGACCTGTAACCCACAATCTTTTTATTTTCAATATATATATATATATATATATATATATATATATATATATATATATATATATATATATATATATATATATATATATATATATTACCTACTGGCGGTCGCCAGTAGGTAGTTATAGTTAGGACCCTGTTTCCATAGGAAAACCGCAACATTCTATTTTGAATAACTTTGGCGCCGGTCGACGAATCCTCGCCAAATGTTCAAAATAGGTGGGGCGCTCCGCTTCGCTCCTACCCTGAAAGTCTCGGGGGGATTCGTCAAGCGGGGGCTGAGATAAAAGGGGGGTCCCAAAACGCATTTTTCCCATGCATTTTTCCATAGGACCTTTAGACACAGCTACAGCCCGAACGGCTGAACAGAGTTCCTTGAAATTTGGCAGAGAGGTAGTCTACAGGTCAAGGAAGTGCCTTTTGTAGGTTTGGTGTAAATCTGTTCAGTAGATTCTGAGAAAATAGCCTTTAAATCAATATATATATCTGAGCCAGCTTACGGTGCGCTTACGGTGCGCTTACCGTACGCGTACGGGGACGTGCGCGAGCGTGATTCTGATTGGCTGTTCGATCTAAGTAAACATTCGAATCGGTCGAAACCAGGAAGCGGCGGCCGCCATTTTCTCTCTCGCACTCTGAGGGGGGCAGCAAAAACCAAGACAAAAAACATCTAAAGGGGCAGTATATTCAGTTCTTAACCACCCAGCATCGATATAGGTGTCCCCAAACAACCCCCAAGGCCCAAAAAATTTTTTTATTTTTTTTTTCGAAAAATCGCCGATTACGCTTACCGTACGCGTACGGTTAAAATTATTTAAAAAAAAAAATTATCCACACTATCCCCACCCCGTGTGCAAATGGTGCCCGAAGGGCACCATTTGTGCCTGGCATGTGTAATCATTGAATGTATAAATGAATACCATTCACAACGAAGCACATAATATGTCCCCCATGTGCGCACGGTGCGCGAAGCGCATCGTGCGTACATGGCCCATCCCGCGTAACGTGGGCACGCGGTGCGCGCAGCGCACCGCGTGACCACCGTGCGTGCACGGCACTAACTGCGTAAAGTGGGCGCGCGGTGCGCGAAGCGCACCGTGCGCGCACGAAACGAACTGCGTTAACTGGAAGCGCACGCCACGAATGGCGTAAAGTAACTTAGCATTTAAAAAAACGTACAAATTCACTGAAAAAACCATAGGTTTCACACACGTTATAGTTAGGAATTAGCATTTAAAAAACCTTGCAAATTCACTGAAAAAACCATAGGTTTCACACAAGTTATAGTTAGCTGTACATTTCACTCGTAAAAAACCAATGAAATTCCCCCGTTATAGTTAGTGCAGGCAACTATAACTCACGCGACCGCAATCCTCTGCTGATGACATATGTGTCTTTATGAAAAAAAAATATTTGTAATATATGTATAGCTAAAATTTAATGGAAGAAGACATGGGCAAATAAGTGTCCAAATACAGTATTAGCATCAGCAGAGGATTGCGGTCGTGTGAGTTATAGTTGCCTGCACTAACTATAACGTGGGAATTTCATTGGTTTTTTACGAGTGAAATGTACAGCTAACTATAACTTGTGTGAAACCTATGGTTTTTTCAGTGAATATATATATATATATATATTTTTTTTTCTCCAATGGCCCACGCTTTTCAGAAGGCACTCAACAGCTCCCCCATTACTCAGCAGTACGATGTCTGATGTTCAGCCCTACGCGTTTCGAGGCCATCCGCCTCTCTTGAGGCGTTCGCTTCACAGTTCTGGCGCCTGCGACGTCTCTATGGTGCATGCAATTTATTCAATTAATGACGTTGGTACGTTATAAACTGTAGTTGCATGCTGGGACATGTGGTCCCTTAGAGAAATATTGTTACCCTTAGTGGGCTCCATGCGCCAAACAAATTGAAGACACTTTCCTCCTATGTAGGAAATCGTCTGCTGGTACACTTTCCTTTAGTAGTTGGGCTCACTGTGCTGTTCGGTCGGGCTTTGTTCCCAGCCTCAGCCTCTTTGTGTTCAAGATGGTGCTCTTCTTCACGGCTGGACGGCCGTGTAATAATTTTTTCTCCAATGGCCCACGCTTTTCAGAAGGCACTCAACAGCTCCCCCATTACTCAGCAGTACGATGTCTGATGTTCAGCCCTACGCGTTTCGAGGCCATCCGCCTCTCTTCAGGGGCTCGCTTCACAGTTCTGGCGCCTGCGATGTCTCTATGGTGCATGCAATTTATTCAATTAATGACGTTGGTACGTTATAAACTGTAGTTGCATGCTGGGACATGTGGTCCCTTAGAGAAATATTGTTACCCTTAGTGGGCTCCATGCGCCAAACAAATTGAAGACACTTTCCTCCTATGTAGGAAATCGTCTGCTGGTACACTTTCCTTTAGTAGTTGGGCTCACTGTGCTGTTCGGTCGGGCTTTGTTCCCAGCCTCAGCCTCTTTGTGTTCAAGATGGTGATCTTCTTCACGGCTGGACGGCCGTGTAATAATTTTTTCTCCAATGGCCCACGCTTTTCAGAAGGCACTCAACAGCTCCCCCATTACTCAGCAGTACGATGTCTGATGTTCAGCCCTACGCGTTTCGAAGCAATCCGCCTCTCTTCAGGGGCTCGCTTCACAGTTCTGGCGCCTGCGACGTCTCTATGGTGCATGCAATTTATTCAATTAATGACGTTGGTACGTTATAAACTGTAGTTGCATGTTGGGACATGTGGTCCCTTAGAGAAATATTGTTACCTTTAGTGGGCTCCATGCGCCAAACAAATTGAAGACACTTTCCTCCTATGTAGGAAATCGTCTGCTGGTACACTTTCCTTTAGTAGTTGGGCTCACTGTGCTGTTCGGTCGGGCTTTGTTCCCAGCCTCAGCCTCTTTGTGTTCAAGATGGTGCTCTTCTTCACGGCTGGACGGCCGTGTAATAATTTTTTCTCCAATGGCCCACGCTTTTCAGAAGGCACTCAACAGCTCCCCCATTACTCAGCAGTACGATGTCTGATGTTCAGCCCTACGCGTTTCGAGGCCATCCGCCTCTCTTCAGGGGCTCGCTTCACAGTTCTGGCGCCTGCGACGTCTGTATGGTGCATGCAATTTATTCAATTAATGACGTTGGTACGTTATAAACTGTAGTTGCATGCTGGGACATGTGGTCCCTTAGAGAAATATTGTTACCCTTAGTGGGCTACATGCGCCAAAAAAATTGAAGACACTTTCCTCCTATGTAGGAAATCGTCTGCTGCTACACTTTCCTTTAGTAGTTGGGCTCACTGTGCTGTTCGGTCGGGCTTTGTTCCCAGCCTCAGCCTCTTTGTGTTCAAGATGGTGCTCTTCTTCACGGCTGGACGGCCGTGTAATAATTTTTTCTCCAATGGCCCACGCTTTTCAGAAGGCACTCAACAGCTCCCCCATTACTCAGCAGTACGATGTCTGATGTTCAGCCCTACGCGTTTCGAGGCCATCCGCCTCTCTTCAGGGGCTCGCTTCACAGTTCTGGCGCCTGCGACGTCTCTATGGTGCATGCAATTTATTCAATTAATGACGTTGGTACGTTATAAACTGTAGTTGCATGCTGGGACATGTGGTCCCTTAGAGAAATATTGTTACCCTTAGTGGGCTCCATGCGCCAAACAAATTGAAGACACTTTCCTCCTATGTAGGAAATCGTCTGCTGGTACACTTTCCTTTAGTAGTTGGGCTCACTGTGCTGTTCGGTCGGGCTTTGTTCCCAGCCTCAGCCTCTTTGTGTTCAAGATGGTGCTCTTCTTCACGGCTGGACGGCCGTGTAATAATTTTTTCTCCAATGGCCCACGCTTTTCAGAAGGCACTCAACAGCTCCCCCATTACTCAGCAGTACGATGTCTGATGTTCAGCCCTACGCGTTTCGAGGCCATCCGCCTCTCTTCAGGGGCTCGCTTCACAGTTCTGGCGCCTGCGACGTCTCTATGGTGCATGCAATTTATTCAATTAATGACGTTGGTACGTTATAAACTGTAGTTGCATGCTGGGACATGTGGTCCCTTAGAGAAATATTGTTACCCTTAGTGGGCTCCATGCGCCAAACAAATTGAAGACACTTTCCTCCTATGTAGGAAATCGTCTGCTGGTACACTTTCCTTTAGTAGTTGGGCTCACTGTGCTGTTCGGTCGGGCTTTGTTCCCAGCCTCAGCCTCTTTGTGTTCAAGATGGTGCTCTTCTTCACGGCTGGACGGGCGTGTAATAATTTTTTTTCCAATGGCCCACGCTTTTGAGAAGGCACTCAACAGCTCCCCCATTACTCAGCAGTACGATGTCTGATGTTCAGCCCTACGCGTTTCGAGGCCATCCGCCTCTCTTCAGGGGCTCGCTTCACAGTTCTGGCGCCTGCGACGTCTCTATGGTAAAAAAATTATTACACGGCCGTCCAGCCGTGAAGAAGAGCACCATCTTGAACACAAAGAGGCTGAGGCTGGGAACAAAGCCCGACCGAACAGCACAGTGAGCCCAACTACTAAAGGAAAGTGTACCAGCAGACGATTTCCTACATAGGAGGAAAGTGTCTTCAATTTGTTTGGCGCATGGAGCCCACTAAGGGTAACAATATTTCTCTAAGGGACCACATGTCCCAGCATGCAACTACAGTTTATAACGTACCAACGTCATTAATTGAATAAATTGCATGCACCATAGAGACGTCGCAGGCGCCAGAACTGTGAAGCGAGCCCCTGAAGAGAGGCGGATGGCCTCGAAACGCGTAGGGCTGAACATCAGACATCGTACTGCTGAGTAATGGGGGAGCTGTTGAGTGCCTTCTGAAAAGCGTGGGCCATTGGAGAAAAAATTATTACACGGCCGTCCAGCCGTGAAGAAGAGCACCATCTTGAACACAAAGAGGCTGAGGCTGGGATCAAAGCCCGACCGAACAGCACAGTGAGCCCAACTACTAAAGGAAAGTGTAGCAGCAGACGATTTCCTACATAGGAGGAAAGTGTCTTCAATTTGTTTGGCGCATGTAGCCCACTAAGGGTAACAATATTTCTCTAAGGGACCACATGTCCCAGCATGCAACTACAGTTTATAACGTACCAACGTCATTAATTGAATAAATTGCATGCACCATAGAGACGTCGCAGGCGCCAGAACTGTGAAGCGAGCCCCTGAAGAGAGGCGGATGGCCTCGAAACGCGTAGGGCTGAACATCAGACATCGTACTGCTGAGTAATGGGGGAGCTGTTGAGTGCCTTCTGAAAAGCGTGCGCCATTGGAGAAAAAATTATTACACGGCCGTCCAGCCGTGAAGAAGAGCACCATCTTGAACACAAAGAGGCTGAGGCTGGGAACAAAGCCCGACCGAACAGCACAGTGAGCCCAACTACTAAAGGAAAGTGTACCAGCAGACGATTTCCTACATAGGAGGAAAGTGTCTTCAATTTGTTTGACGCATGGAGCCCACTAAGGGTAACAATATTTCTCTAAGGGACCACATGTCCCAGCATGCAACTACAGTTTATAACATACCAACGTCATTAATTGAATAAATTGCATGCACCATAGAGACGTCGCAGGCGCCAGAACTGTGAAGCGAGCCCCTGAAGAGAGGCGGATGACCTCGAAACGCGTAGGGCTGAACATCAGACATCGTACTGCTGAGTAATGGGGGAGCTGTTGAGTGCCTTCTGAAAAGCGTGGGCCATTGGAGAAAAAATTATTACACGGCCGTCCAGCCGTGAAGAAGAGCACCATCTTGAACACAAAGAGGCTGAGGCTGGGAACAAAGCCCGACCGAACAGCACAGTGAGCCCAACTACTAAAGGAAAGTGTACCAGCAGACGATTTCCTACATAGGAGGAAAGTGTCTTCAATTTGTTTGGCGCATGTAGCCCACTAAGGGTAACAATATTTCTCTAAGGGACCACATGTCCCAGCATGCAACTACAGTTTATAACGTACCAACGTCATTAATTGAATAAATTGCATGCACCATAGAGACGTCGCAGGCGCCAGAACTGTGAAGCGAGCCCCTGAAGAGAGGCGGATGGCCTCGAAACGCGTAGGGCTGAACATCAGACATCGTACTGCTGAGTAATGGGGGAGCTGTTGAGTGCCTTCTGAAAAGCGTGGGCCATTGGAGAAAAAAAAAAAATATATATATATATATATATCCAGCACAAACCTCCAATCTTCAGAAAAAGAGGCACGCCAAACCAAAACTTCAAGATCAGCTTGTATTTTAATCCAACAGAAAAAGCAGCCTTCTTTCATCCTTACGCGTTTCAGCTAAATGGTTAGCCTTGTTCACAGGTGAGTTGCATCATGGATTTGCGGCGTAACAACTTGTTTTATACGCCTTCGGTTGGACTACTACAGTGCTACGTAGCCCCTACATACCACAAATCCCAGCATGCATTGTGAATATAAAGAGTCTCGTAATTTGCGTAAAGTCACTGAAAATCTTTTTCCTTTTAAATTTCATTCACGGGTGTTTTCACAGTGACTAATAAATCATAGAGAGTCAATTCACAGTGCATCTCTTCACTCAATGTTAATTATGGCTGTTAGTCCTTAATACAAAAGAAGGCTGCTTTTTCTGTTGGATTAAAATACAAGCTGATCTTGAAGTTTTGGTTTGGCGTGCCTCTTTTTCTGAAGATTGGAGGTTTGTGCTGGATATAGTTGGAGGTTGTCCGCCCCCAAACGCCATGACCGCCCTGGTGATGGTCCAGGCTCCCTGTGGGCAAACTGTGTTTGGAATTGATGTAAAAGGAGCAGGACCCGCCCGCGCTGTTTGAAACAATTAGGCATGAAGTTTCAGCCGGGAAGTTTCAGTGAACACCGCTGGCAAGGGAAAGTGAATGACATCGGTCCTTCACGTTTTGACTTCAAGACAGTCAGGTATTGCCATGAATTGTATTAAGGACTAACAGCCATAATTAACATTGAGTGAAGAGATGCACTGTGAATTGACTCTCTATGATTTATTAGTCACTGTGAAAACACCCGTGAATGAAATTTAAAAGGAAAAAGATTTTCAGTGACTTTACGCAAATTACGAGACTCTTTATATTCACAATGCATGCTGGGATTTGTGGTATGTAGGGGCTACGTAGCACTGTAGTAGTCCAACCGAAGGCGTATAAAACAAGTTGTTACGCCGCAAATCCATGATGCAACTCACCTGTGAACAAGGCTAACCATTTAGCTGAAACGCGTAAGGATGAAAGAAGGCTGCTTTTTCTGTTGGATTAAAATACAAGCTGATCTTGAAGTTTTGGTTTGGCGTGCCTCTTTTTCTGAAGATTGGAGGTTTGTGCTGGATATAGTTGGAGGTTGTCCGCCCCCAAACGCCATGACCGCCCTGGTGATGGTCCAGGCTCCCTGCGGGCAAACTGTGTTTGGAATTGATGTAAAAGGAGCAGGACCCGCCCGCGCTGTTTGAAACAATTAGGCATGAAGTTTCAGCCGGGAAGTTTCAGTGAACACCGCTGGCAAGGGAAAGTGAATGACATCGGTCCTTCACGTTTTGACTTCAAGACAGTCAGGTATTGCCATGAATTGTATTAAGGACTAACAGCCATAATTAACATTGAGTGAAGAGATGCACTGTGAATTGACTCTCTATGATTTATTAGTCACTGTGAAAACACCCGTGAATGAAATTTAAAAGGAAAAAGATTTTCAGTGACTTTACGCAAATTACGAGACTCTTTATATTCACAATGCATGCTGGGATTTGTGGTATGTAGGGGCTACGTAGCACTGTAGTAGTCCAACCGAAGGCGTATAAAACAAGTTGTTACGCCGCAAATCCATGATGCAACTCACCTGTGAACAAGGCTAACCATTTAGCTGAAACGCGTAAGGATGAAAGAAGGCTGCTTTTTCTGTTGGATTAAAATACAAGCTGATCTTGAAGTTTTGGTTTGGCGTGCCTCTTTTTCTGAAGATTGGAGGTTTGTGCTGGATATAGTTGGAGGTTGTCCGCCCCCAAACGCCATGACCGCCCTGGTGATGGTCCAGGCTCCCTGCGGGCAAACTGTGTTTGGAATTGATGTAAAAGGAGCAGGACCCGCCCGCGCTGTTTGAAACAATTAGGCATGAAGTTTCAGCCGGGAAGTTTCAGTGAACACCGCTGGCAAGGGAAAGTGAATGACATCGGTCCTTCACGTTTTGACTTCAAGACAGTCAGGTATTGCCATGAATTGTATTAAGGACTAACAGCCATAATTAACATTGAGTGAAGAGATGCACTGTGAATTGACTCTCTATGATTTATTAGTCACTGTGAAAACACCCGTGAATGAAATTTAAAAGGAAAAAGATTTTCAGTGACTTTACGCAAATTACGAGACTCTTTATATTCACAATGCATGCTGGGATTTGTGGTATGTAGGGGCTACGTAGCACTGTAGTAGTCCAACCGAAGGCGTATAAAACAAGTTGTTACGCCGCAAATCCATGATGCAACTCACCTGTGAACAAGGCTAACCATTTAGCTGAAACGCGTAAGGATGAAAGAAGGCTGCTTTTTCTGTTGGATTAAAATACAAGCTGATCTTGAAGTTTTGGTTTGGCGTGCCTCTTTTTCTGAAGATTGGAGGTTTGTGCTGGATATAGTTGGAGGTTGTCCGCCCCCAAACGCCATGACCGCCCTGGTGATGGTCCAGGCTCCCTGCGGGCAAACTGTGTTTGGAATTGATGTAAAAGGAGCAGGACCCGCCCGCGCTGTTTGAAACAATTAGGCATGAAGTTTCAGCCGGGAAGTTTCAGTGAACACCGCTGGCAAGGGAAAGTGAATGACATCGGTCCTTCACGTTTTGACTTCAAGACAGTCAGGTATTGCCATGAATTGTATTAAGGACTAACAGCCATAATTAACATTGAGTGAAGAGATGCACTGTGAATTGACTCTCTATGATTTATTAGTCACTGTGAAAACACCCGTGAATGAAATTTAAAAGGAAAAAGATTTTCAGTGACTTTACGCAAATTACGAGACTCTTTATATTCACAATGCATGCTGGGATTTGTGGTATGTAGGGGCTACGTAGCACTGTAGTAGTCCAACCGAAGGCGTATAAAACAAGTTGTTACGCCGCAAATCCATGATGCAACTCACCTGTGAACAAGGCTAACCATTTAGCTGAAACGCGTAAGGATGAAAGAAGGCTGCTTTTTCTGTTGGATTAAAATACAAGCTGATCTTGAAGTTTTGGTTTGGCGTGCCTCTTTTTCTGAAGATTGGAGGTTTGTGCTGGATATAGTTGGAGGTTGTCCGCCCCCAAACGCCATGACCGCCCTGGTGATGGTCCAGGCTCCCTGCGGGCAAACTGTGTTTGGAATATATATATATATATATATATTTGAATAAAATACACTTTTGTCAAATATCTTTATCTAAGTTGTCCCTTCCTACACAAAAACTATCCTTCTTGTAATGCAGGCTCACTTGCACTGTGGTGCAATCTCTCCAGTGTGCACAAATACTGCTCTTCCTCCTTCCATTCTCATCTTCTTTGTAAATGATCTGTATTTGCTAATATCCTGTCATCAAGAGTGATTATAGTGCTAATCCCAAGCCATGTTTCAATAAGACCAAACATGTGACATAAGCTTATCACAATTAAGTAATGGTTGTAAATGAGCTATTTGTAACCTGATTTTGATCAGCTGGTTGGGGGCCTAGTCATGAACTAAAAATGGGTCACAGATATTGTACTTACATGGATAACTGAGTTTATTACATATGTGTCAGTATGTCAACCGTTCATATGACTGAATGTCTGTTTCTATGTTTCTTCCACAAACTTGGAAGGAGTTGTTCACACCTCAGAATTAAAGAAATACGAGGCAAGTATCAGTATTAGGACTGGATGAAATTTGCAAAATTTCCTTTAAAGAAATTAGGCCAAATGCCCTAAACATTACACACAATTAATGGAAATGTCTGAAAAGTGGCACAAAACGCTAGTCTGGCATTTAGCGCTATCTTCTGGGGCAAAATTCATTGTTGCACTTGTTTTTTAGCACAAAGTGCGTCCTTGTGTCTATTTTGGATACCAGGAAGCATTTTGTCCGCAACAATAGCGCAACATTGTGAAATGAGACAGCAACAGCTCCCCACATTTTGTTCTTTTACTTTGTTCCTACAATAGGGTTTTTTATATGAACAACACTTCAACTACATGATGTGTCATTGTTGGGTCTTGCCCTTTTTGCATCTTTGCCCCCAGATTATTCGCTTCTGTTGCCAAATTCGTTTTTGTTGACATTAGCACTCTGTACACTTTTTCCCTGGTATCCAGCGGTAAAGTGCTTCTGCTCTCTCCCTAACACATGTTACAATTGGCAAATACCTGATTGGCACATTTAGCTTACATGTAAGTCCCTACTAAATGGTACTACATGTACCCGGGGCCTGTAAATTAATAGGGGGCCACAGCACTCATTGTGCCACCCACAAAGTAGCACTGTAAAACTACAGATCTGCCCCTGCAGCCTGTGAAAAAGGAAGATTGGACCTGCTTGCTTTGAACCCAGGATATCCAGAGTGACAGTGTGGATCAGATGACTGCCCTTATTTGTAAGTAACAGGGACACAACAAGCTTCAAGAGGCTTCCCTGCACATGCCCAGTTGACAACCACCAACTGGACTGAAGGACCTACCTGAGCCCAGGTGCTGGCCTCTGCTGGTGCGAGTTATGATCCCCAAGAGGTGCCCCCTATGTCTTGGAGCTTTGGGTGGAATCAATGAAAGTTCTTCCTGAAGAAGATCAAAATCCTGAAGTTTTGGCTCTTCATAACTGTGAAACAGCTGATATGAGCAAAGACTCTGCCCCCCGCAACAATCACCAACGTGAATTTCCAGCAGACCCTCCTGTTTGTGTCAACAATGATCGTCCACAATGCCCACAAATGTGAGATCTGCACTTTGCACCAACAGGGACGGTCCGCGACAATCAACCAACGTGAAGCTCCAGCGACGATCAGCTCTTTGCACTATAGCAATGACCATCTGCAATGCTCAACCTGCTCTTCACACCGAAAGCCTCCTCCTTGCGGCCCACTCCAAGGTGAATGGAACTCATTGTGCCGGACTTGTGCAGGTAACATTTTAGCAAGGCTTACCTTGTTCATATATCTGGTCTGTGCTCCATAGTGGTTGGCCTAAACTAGTGACTTTCTGTAGGAGAGTAGGATCTGCACTTATGTTGCCCTCACTTTTTTCTGATGTTAACACTGGTTTCTGGCTATAGTCTGGCTGGGTCCCTGCTAATCAGGGCCCCAGTCTCTCTGTTCTCTCTAAACAACTTGGAGTGCATATTAGATGCACTAGTGATTGGATACTGTGGTACCTTATGAGCCCCTAGTATATGCTACCTTAGGTACCTAGGGCATAGGTACTTCACAGGCCTGTCAGGGACTGAAGCATGTATTATGCCACCCCTGGGAAGCAGACTAAATCTGACACCTCAGGCCTGCTACTGCAACGTGGGTGAGGTAGTGTTTGCACTCCTCACTGAGGTATAGGTTCCTATATCTCACCTTACATGCACACATATAAACCTATCAGTCACCCCTAAGGCAGGCCCTATCAACCCTGAGGGCAGGGTGCTTGGTTTCCAATGTGAGGGCCTGAGCAGGACCCCTCTGCAGCTGGAGGAGTCTATCCTCTGTGGCTATTTGTGGATGCGGTTAAACCATATACTCTTAAGTGCATTATAACCTACCGGTAAATGCTAACTTTGGAATGACTGCATCAAAACATGTTGTGTTTGGTGTCAAACAACTTGGAATCATACCCCCACACCAGTAACTGGTGAGGGAGTATGATCCCACCCTTCTAGAGGTAACGACATGTACCTACTGTGGAAACACGGTAGAAATCTGAAAGAGCCCTGGCATCACAAAATGGATGCCACCAGCACACACACTGGGCTGCCCTCCTGCTGCTGACTGAAACTCGCAGTGGAGGAGGCCCAACAATAGGCATTCTGTCACAGGGAGGTGTCACCACCTTCCATACAGGGTTTAGTGTATTGGGGCTGGGTGGGTGCACTCTTAGAGTGCTTTTGAAGTCCTGCACTGGGGGAGCAGTAGGCTCCTCTGTGCATATGCCAGCTCAAACCGGTTCAGGGGCTTCCTGCCCCTGCTCTGGCTCAAAACTGGACAAAGGGAAGTGGGTGTAACCACCCACTCCCCTGGCCCTCCCAGAGGAGTGGTCATAGAGCTAGTCCCTCCCTTTCTTTTAGAATAAGTTAGGGAACCCTTGCCATTGCAAATCAGATATACCTGGACGACGCTCTACAAGAAGAATCCTGGCTTTTCGACGTTCCACTACCTTTGGAAGACAGAAGAATCTCCCTTGGAGTCAAGGAGTGACTCCCCTGCTTGGCAGGCACCAAAAACTTGAATCAACTGTTGCAAACTTTCCCGCTCCCGCTAGAGTCTAAAGTCCCTGCAGCCCCGGAAGTGGATTTCCTGACTTCTTGATGGCCATTGTGAGTCCCCAGCAGAGCTGAGGCGAGTGGACCCCACGAGTGACGAGGAACAGCAATACCCGGGTATCGTGCACTATTGTCGAGTGCAACCCCTTCACGGCATTCTATGAACTTGTGCATTGGACCAAGTGTGGTCCAAGCCTCCAGCAGGATTTCCCTTGAAAATCAGAGGCCTACTTCGTCCCGAGTGACCGTGGGCTCCTGTGAAGCAAATCCTCACGAGGCGTCTTTGCGATCCCTTGCCCGTTGGCTTGTGGGTCCCCTTATCAAACCAAAGGGCTCACCCTGGTTGCTCCTGACTTACCCTCGCTGGGTGAGTCCCTCAGACCTTGCTGGTCTGCACCGCTGACTTTCTTCAAATTCCACGAGACTTGCTGTTGCCAAGGCACCTCAGTAAGCTGCAGACTTTGTGGGACACTCCGAATCCAGCTCCTGGTTGTCCTCGACTCCACCTGGACCTCGTGGCTGAAGAGTCAAAACACCCTTGATCACCCTTGATCACCTGAAATCACCCGACTTCCGTGGGCATCCATCTTCCTGGCCCCGGATCACTGGCAAGTGACTGTGAACACTGTCCCTTCTGCTTTCAGGTCTTCTTCATCTTGAATCCAGCCTTGGATTCCACCGGACACTTCTTCAGTCTTCACAAGCAGCAAAACTTCTTCGGCTTCCATAGAAAACGATGACACGACCCGACACCTAAGGACACCTATGCACCCGGCTTCCCTGGGTGAGGTAACTCGTGCACTCCGGTGCTCCTGTGGGTGTTGGCCCTCAAACTACTTACCTTGTAAGTGGCATGCTTGTAGACCTCCTAGAAGTACCCTTAAACTTTAAAAATCCAACCGCGACTTGCTCCATTGAAATCAATAGGGAACCCGTGGCTGTGTTCTCACACTGCACGCATCTCCCGTGGGTCTTTTACTTACCTGCCTTGGGTGGATTAGTGAAGCCCCAGCGATTCTACAGGCCCTAGGCCTTGTCCCCTTGCAAGTCAACTTTCCTAAACCTCTTTTTTAGTATATGGTCTGGTACGCCCCTAGGGCCCCAGCCATATTTGTGCTTAACTTATTGTGAAACGTTGATATTTGCATATGTTCCTGACTTCTAATCTCATAAAGAGATTAGTAGAGTGTGTCTAGACATAAATACATATATATTTGATATATATACCTGTGTGGTGTCCTTTCATTTGGTAATTCAAGAGATTATAAGGTAAAACAAGCTGCTTTACGTTCCTCTGAGACTTAGCCTGAAGGCTGCTCTCCACAGCTACCACTAGGATAGCTTTCTTTAAAAGGTTGTCTAAAACCTATCTACCATAAGAGTTGAATTGGACTGGTGCAAGGTGGCCACTATAACTAGTGGCCAGCATATGCCAGGCCAACTTCTCACATTGGTGGGCAGCATGTGGGATTCCAGCTTGCCATTGTTTTACCAGAAAATCTCTATTTGAATTACTAACTGAAAACCACTAAAGGTACTTAAGGTACATATAAAAGTCAAGCTTAGTATCAATAAGTTCTACTGAACTTAGAGCTGTTTGTGAAGCTTGCACACCCTTGCTACAGCTCAAGCTAGGATCAGTAGGCCACAAACTAGTGTAGGTAGTACAACACTGCACAACACTAGAATGTCCTCAAAGGGTGGAGCCAGTGGGTCCACTCAGCCTCAGTATAAGGACATGACCTTCTTTGACCTGAAGGCCATGTGTGTTGGATATTGGATATTGGATAGGTATTTATAGAGCGCAAACGTTCGCTCCAAAGGGAGCATCTTGGCGCTGTAAAACCTGGGACACCTGAAGCTAGGACAGAGTCCCTCCACACTAGGCCTGATAGATCTGCTAACAACAGATGATCTGAGGTTGGCTCTAGGAGCTAACATATCTGAAACAGGGAGTGGGTCAATTACAGTGTCTGGGTCAGATGATGAAAATCATGATGACCAGGACTCTGTGATTAAAGGGCCAGATCCAGAAGGGCCTGAACTGAACAGAGGAATTCACCCTAAGAGAACTGACAGAGTAGAAGAGAGGGTTAGGTCCCCTTCAAGGGAATCACTCATATCACTCTGGAAGAGAATCTGTTCATCAGAGGAGCTCATATTTTAATAGAAGAGAGACCTACACTGAAAGAATGTACAAACTGCTGCAGTATGAGGAAGCAAGGTTTGCCCTTAAGGCCAAGCAGTTGGCATTAGATAAAGAAGCCTTTGAGCCCCAGAGAGCTTCTAGAAAAGAGGGGTTAGAAACCCCTGGTGGCAGCAACAGTGTCCCTAGAATCAGAGATTATATCCCAGACCATAGGAACCTGTCCAAGGTTGCTCCTCCCTACCAGAATGGGGATGATATCCACAAGTGGATAACTGCTATGGAGAGGGCCTGTAAAGTACAACAGGTACCCCAGAAACAGTGGGCAGCAATCTTGTGGCTCTCCTTTTCAGATAAAGGTAGAGACAAGCTCCTCACTGTTAGAGAAGAGGATGCTGATGATTATGATATCCTGAAAAGTGAATTAATAGATGGGTTTGGCTTAACCACTGAACAGTACAGGTTGAAGTTCAGAGACACCCAGAAAGCTCAGAATCAGGACTGGGCAGACTTTGGAGATTGTGCAACCAAGGCTCTGGAGGGTTGGCTGGTTGGTAGTAGAGTTACTGATTTTAAGGGATTGTATAATCTTATGATGAGAGAACAGATCCTTAATAATTGCCACAACCAGTTGTTGCATCAGTACCTGGTGGACTCTGATCTGACATCTCCCCAAGAATTAGGAAAGAAGGCAGACAAATGGGTCAGAACAAGGGTGTGGCAGAAAACCCAGAACCAAGGAGGTGACACTAAGAAGCAGGATCCTAAAGGCTCTGAGAAAGGTGGGGATAAGTCAAAAGACCAGAAAGCTTCACAAGGGCCCCAAAAATCTGCATCTTGTGGGGATTCATAGTCTACAAAGGGAAAAGGCCAAAAGAAGCCCTGGTGCAAATTCTGTAAACAGAAAGGGCACTGGACTTCTGATTGTACCAAGTCCAAAGACCAAACCACCACCACTCCTGCCCCTAAGGCAACTTTTCCCCCTAGTACAGCTACAAGTGGAGGTGGTAATCAGAATAAGGGTGTAGTAAGGTTGACCCTGGGTTCTGAAGTGGACTCTGGCCTAGTCAGAGTATCCACTCAAGCATTGCTGGTTTGTGAGGGAGACATTGATATGTCCTTCCTAGTGAGCCCCAGTAATCTGGGCAAATACAAACAGCAGCCTGTAATAAATGGCAAACAGGCGTTGGCATTCAGGGACACAGGTGCTAGTGTCACCATGGAGGCAGAGGATCTTGTGGACCCTAAGCAGATCATCCTGGGTGAAATGTACCAGGTTACCAATGCAAGCAATGTCAGGACCAACCATAGTCTGGCAGTTGTGAATTTCTCCTGGGGAGGGGTAACTGGCCTCAAGAAGGTGGTAGTCAGTGCAGACCTCCCTGTCGAATGTCTATTGGGCAATGATCTAGAGACTTCAGCCTGGTCTGAAGTAGAGTTATGGACTCATGCTGAGATGTTGGGCATACCTGCAGAGGTATTTGCTGTGACCAGGTCACAAGCCAAAATGCATAAAGCTGAACCAGCTCTGGATCCTGAAACTATGGACCAGATGCTACCCAAGAGGAGGAGCAGTAGGGTTAAGGCAGTGCCTTCCCCTCTGTCTCAGATCTCAGATTCCCCTCCTGAGGGAGGAGAAGCAGATCCTGAAGAAGGAACTGCCCCAGAGGGACTTGAGCTTGATCAGGTTAAGTTCTTGGGGGCAGGGGGACCTTCCGGGGAAGATCTGAGTATGGAGCAACAGTGCTGCCCCTCTCTTGAACCCCTCAGACAGCAGGCAGCTGCTGAGGCTGCTGGGAGTGCTGGTGGATCCCATAAAGTTTATTGGCATGAGGGACTCCTATATTCTGACGCTAGAGCTCCTACACCTGGAGCCACCAGGAAGTTGGTAATACCTCAGAGGTTTAGGGGGTTCCTCTTGACCCTAGCACATGATATCCCATTGGCAGGACACTTGGGCCAAAACAAAACCTGGGATAGGCTTGTTACCCATTTTCATTGGCCACACATGTCAGAGGACACCAAGGAGTTTTGTCGTTCCTGTGTCACTTGCCAAGCCAGTGGCAAGTCAGGTGGCACAACAAAGGCCCCCCTGATACCACTACCTGTGGTGGGGGTGCCCTTTGAAAGGGTAGGGATTGACATTGTTGGCCCCCTTGACCCTCCAACAGCATCTGGGCACTGGTTTATCCTGGTGGTAGTGGATCATGCCACCAGGTACCCAGAGGCAATTCCCCTCAGGACCACCACAGCCCCTGTGGTGGCAAGATCCCTCATTGGAGTTTTCTCCAGAGTGGGTTTCCCTAAGGAGGTTATATCTGACAGAGGTACCAACTTCATGTTAGGGTATCTAAAAGCAATGTAGAAGGAGTGTGGTGTAAACTACAAGTTCACTACTCCCTATCACCCACAATGCAATGGGTTAGTTGAAAGGTTCAACAAAACCCTAAAGGGAATGATTAAAGGCCTCCCAGAAAAGCTTAGGCGAAAATGGGACCTTTTACTTCCCTGCCTTCTGTTTGCATACAGAGAGGTCCCACAGAAGGGGGTTGGCTACAGCCCTTTTGAACTTCTGTTTGGGCATCCTGTAAGAGGTCCATTATGTTTGCTGAAGGAGGGCTGGGAGTTACCTCTCAAACCTCCCAAACAGGATGTGATGGACTATGTACTTGGTCTCCGCTCCCGGATGGCTGAATACATGAAGAAGGCAACCAAAAACCTGGAGGCAAGCCAAGAACTACAAAAAGCTTGGCATGACCAAAAGGCTGTACTGACTGTATATCAGCCAGGACAGAAAGTGTGGATGTTGGAGCATGTGGCCCCAGCAGCTCTCCTAGACAAGTGGAGTGGCCCCCATACAAATGAGAAAAAGGGAGAGGTCACCTACTTGGTGGATTTGGGAACTCCCAGGAGCCCCCTTAGGGTGCTCTGTGTCAACAGATTAAAGCCATATGTTGACAGGGCTGACATGGGCTTGCTCATAGTAACTGATGAGGAACAGGAGGCGGAGAGTGACCCTCTCCCTGACATGCTCTCACAGAACCCTTTTGATGGGTCAGTAGATGGTGTTGCTTTGGCAAGCAGCCTCACTGACCATCAGCAAACTGAATGCAGACAAGTTCTGCAGCAGTTCAGACATATGTTTGGCCTGACCCCTAGTCAGACTTCCTGGTGCACCCATGAGGTGGACACTGGAGACAGTCTGCCTGTCAAGAGTAAAATCTACAGGCAACCTGACCATGTCAGGGACTGTATCAGGACTGAAGTCCTGAAAATGTTGGAACTAGGTGTAATTGAGCCTTCAGATAGCCCTTGGGCTAGTCCAGTAGTCCTTGTGCCTAAACCTCATACCCAGGGTGGTAAGAAAGAAATTAGGTTTTGTATAGACTACAGAGGCCTCAATGCAGTCACCAGGACTGATACCTATCCAATTCCCAGGGCAGATGAGATCATTGATACTTTGGCCTCAGCCAAATATCTGAGTACATTTGACCTAACAGCTGGCTACTGGCAAATCAAGGTAGCTGATGATGCCAAGGCCAAAACAGCATTCTCAACCCATGGTGGGCACTACCACTTTGTGGTGATGCCCTTTGGTTTGAAAAATGCACCTGCCACTTTTCAGAGGTTGGTGAACAAAGTTCTGACAGGTATGGAAACATATAAGCTCAGCTTATCTAGATGATATTTCTGTATTTAGTTCCACCAAGCAGGATCACCTGGTCTACCTCAGAAATGTTTTGGAGGCCCTGCAAAAAGCAGGCCTCACTATCAAGGCCACTAAGTGCCAGATAGGGCAGAGTCAGGTTGTGTACCTGGGCCACCTTGTAGGTGGAGGCCAGGTTCAATCATTGCAGAGCAAACTCCAGACCATAATGGAATGGGAAGCTCCAACCACCCACACACAGGTGAGAGCCTTTTAAGGCCTGACTGGGTACTATAGGAGGTTTGTTAAGGGATATGGATCTATAGTGACCCCCTTAAATGATCTTACCTCAAAGAAAATGCCAAAAAAGGTTCAGTGGACAGCAAGCTGTCAAAAGGCATTTGATGACCTAAAGCAGGCCATATGCACTGCCCCCATCTTACAGAGTCCAGACTACACAAAAAAGTTCATTGTCCAAACAGATGCTTCTGAGCTAGGTGGGGGAGCTGTACTGTCTCAACTGAATGATGAAGGTCAAGACCAGCCAGTAGCTTTTATAAGCAGAAGGCTGACCCCTAGACTGAAACATTGGTCAGCTATAGAGAGGGAGGCCTTTGCTGTGGTGTGGGCCCTGAAGAAGCTGAGGCCATACTTGTTTGGCACTCACTTCATAGTTCAGACTAACCACAAGCCCCTCCTATGGCTCAAACAGATGAAAGGTGAAAATCCTAAACTGCTAAGGTGGTCCATTTCCCTACAGGGGATGGACTATACAGTGGAACATAGACCTAGAACCCAACATGCCAATGCAGATGGACTCTCAAGGTATTTCCACTTAGAACACAAAGACTTAACTGGTCAAGGTTAGTTTAGTGTCCCTGTGTTTCGGGGGGGCGGGGGTTGTGTAGGAGAGTAGGATCTGCACTTATGTTACCCCCACTTCTGATGTTAACACTGGTTTCTGGCTATAGTCTGGCTGGGTCCCTGCTAATCAGGGCCCCAGTCTCTCTGTTCTCTCTAAACAACTTGGAGTGCATATTAGATGCACTAGTGATTGGATACTGTGGTACCTTATGAGCCCCTAGTATATGGTACCTTAGGTACCTAGGGCATAGGTACTTCACAGGCCTACCAGGGACTGAAGCATGTACTATGCCACCCCTGAGAAGCAGACTAAATCTGACACCTCAGGCCTGCTACTGCAGCCTGGGTGAGGTAGTGTTTGCACTCCTCACTGAGGTATAGGGTCCTATATCTCACCTTACACACACATATAAACCTATCAGTCACCCCTAAGGCAGGCCCTATAAACCCTGAGGGCAGGGTGCTTGGTTTCCAATGTGAGGGGTGCCTCTGCATGAGCAGGACCCCTCTGCAGCTGGCAGAGTCTATCCTCTGTGGCTGTTTGTGGATGCGGTTAAACCATATACTCTTAAGTGCATTATAACCTCCCGTTAAATGCTAACTTTAGAATGACTGCATCAAAACATGTCGTGTTTGGTGTCAAACAACTTGGAATCATACCCCCACACCAGCAACTGGTGTGGGAGTATGATCCCACCCTTCTAGAGGGGACGACATGTACCTACTGTGGAAACACGGTAGAACTCTGAAGAAGCCCTGGTATCACAAAATGGATGCCACCAGCACAGACACTGGGCTGCCCTCCTGCTGCTGACTGAAACTCGCAGTGGAGGAGGCCCAACAATAGGCATCCTGTCACAGGGAGGTGTCACCACCTTCCGGACAGGGTTTAGTGTATTGGGGCTGGGTGGGTGCACTCTTAGAGTGCTTTGAAGTCCTGCACTGGGGGAGCAGTAGGCTCCTCTGTGCATATGCCAGCTCAAACCGGTTCAGGGGCTACCTGCCCCTGCTCTGGCGCGAAACTGGACAAAGGGAAGTGGGTGTAACCATCGACTCACCTGACCCTCCCAGAGGAGTGGTCATAGAGCTAGTCCCTCCCTTTATTTTAGTATAAGTTAGGGATCCCTTGCCATTGCAAAACAGATATACCTGGACGACGCTCTACAAGAAGAATCCTAGCCCTTCGACATTCCACTACCTTTGGAAGACAAAAGAATCTCCCTTGGAGTCAAGGAGTGACTCCCCTGCTTGGCAGGCACCAAAAACTTGAATCAACTGTCGCAAACTTTCCTTCTCCCGCCGGAGTCCGAAGTCCCTGCAGCCCCGGAAGTAGATTTTCTGACTTCTCAACGGCCATTGTGAGTCCCCAGCAGAGCTGAGGCAAGTGGACCCCACGAGTGACGAGGAACAGCAATACCCGGGTATCGTGCACTATTGTTGAGTGCAACCCCTTCACGACATTCTACGAACTTGTGCATTGGACCACATGTGGTCCAAGCCCCCAGCAGGATTTCCCTTGAAAATCAGAGGCCTACCTCATCCCAATTGACCATGGTCTACTGTGAAGCAAATCCTCACGAGGCGTCTACGCGATCCCTTGCCCATTGGCTTGTGGGTCCCCTGAAGACTTTCCCATCAAACCAAAGGGCTCACCCTGGTTGCTCTAGGCCTGCCCTGACTTACCCTTGCTGGGTGAGTCCCTCAGACCTTGCTGGTCTGCACCGCTGACTTTCTTCAGATTCCACAAGACTTGCTGTTGCCAAGGCCTGTTGGCTCGAATCCGGTTTCTGACACCCCAGTAAGCTGCAGACTTTGTGGGACACTCCGAATCCAGCTTTTGGTCATCCTCAACGCCTCCTGGACCTCGTGGCTGAAGAGTCAAAACACCCATGATCACCTGAAATCACCCGACTTCCGTGGGCATCCATCTTCCTTGCCCCGGATCACTGGCAAGTGACTGTGAACACAGTCCCTTCTGCTTTCAGGTCTTCTTCATCTTGAATCGAGCCTTGGATTCCACCGGACACTTCTTCAGTCTTCACAAGCAGCAAAACTTCTTCGGCTTCCATAGAAAACGACGACACGACCCGACACCAAAAGACACCTATGCACCCGGCTTCCCTGGGTGAGGTAACTCGTGCACTCCGGTGCTCCTGTGTGTGTTGGCCCTCGAACTACTTACCTTGTAAGTGGCATGCTTGTAGACCTCCTAGAAGTACCCTTAAACTTTAAAAATCCAACCGCGACTTGCTCCATTGAAATCAATAGGGAACCCGTGGCTGTGTTCTCACACTGCACGCGTCTCCCGTGGGTCTTTTACTTACCTGCCTTGGGTGGATTAGTGAAGCCCCAGCGATTCTACAGGACCTAGGCCTTGTCCCCTTGCAAGTCGACTTTCCTAAACCTCTTTTTTAGTATATGGTCTGGTACGCCCCTAGGGCCCCAGCCATATTTGTGCTTAACTTATTGTGAAACGTTGATATTTGCATATGTTCCTTACTTTTAATCTCATAAAGAGATTAGTAGAGTGTGTCTAGAAATAAATACATATATATTTGATATATATACCTGTGTGGTGTCCTTTCATTTGGTAATTCAAGAGATTATAAGGTTAAACAAGTTGCTTAACATTCCTCTGAGACTTAGCCTGAAGGCTGCTCTCCACAGCTACCACTAGGATAGCTTTCTTTAAAAGGTTGTCTTAAACCTATCTACCATAAGAGTCGAATTGGACTGGTGCAAGGTGGTTACTACAACTAGTGACCAGCATATGCCAGGCCAACTTCTCCCACTTTCCCACGGTCAAGCACAACCATATAAACGTAACTGGTGCTTTCTGCTTTTTGGTACTATTTTCACCAAAAACTTTAAAAACTAACATCTCAGGTTCTACAGAGTTTGGTGTCATTTTATTAAATAAAATGTACTCTATTGGTCTAAATGGTTTAGGATTTTTATCGAGTTGTGTTCTCGCTTTATTACTGTTTGTGTTCTGCATAAAATACTTTACACATTGCCTCTAAGTGAAGTCTGACTGCTTTGTGTCAGGCTACCAGAGGGTTAAGCACAGGTCAATTTAGTGACTTTTGTGGTTCACCCAGATAAGGATTGTAGTTGTTGCTTGAGTGGGGCCCCCACCCCTCTCAAAACCAAAGATGTGTACTATTTGTGAGGGGAGGAGAGATTTCATACCCATTATCGCCTCTCTCCCTCAAAGAATAGAAACCACAATTGTGTTAGAATGTTTGGTTCCGCACCCCTCACTCAATACCAAATTGTACCCACGCACCATATCTACAAGATCTAAGATCACTTGCCTCAAGCCATGGTCCCTCAGTGGAAAAATGGACTTAGAGCTAAGCCCCTGTAGGCTGCTGGGTCACTGTGTGAGATACCTGACATTGGTCCTATCCGCCATCTCTGCTCCCACCTATTCCTCTAATGGCCCTCTTCTTCTTCTCTCCATCTCCTCACATTTCTCAAATTCCCCATCTGCACTGCTCCTCTTGCTCTCTCCACCAGCCTCTCTGAAAGCCCTCCTTCTCTATCTCCTTCACTCCTTAATTAACCTCAATATGCTTAGCCAATGATTCCCCTGCTTTCCTCATCTTTTCTACCCCTCCTCCATATGCTTCAATAGGTCGATATCTGCACTCATTCCCTCTACGTCCCAAAGAAACAAAACACCTCATTGATCAGCGTTTCTCTTGTAGGAAGTATGAGACCAAATATCCTGACTCAGTCACGCCCCCTTAGGTAGTCAGTGCACTAGCAGTCACCTCCAGTGCTTTGAAGTTCCCACATTCAATGCATGCCCTAGATTTCTGCAAGATTAGAACATTAATGTCTCAGTGTCATCCAGCCTGGTTCGTGACCTCTCCAGTTCCTGATCAATGTAGGATTTCTGGCTTGGCACACAAGGTCGGACTGGCCTATAGGGTAATCAGACAGTGCCCAAAGGGGCTATTGAGAAAGATCAGTGTGTGGACACTTTTTTGACTGTTTGTGTGCCTGTTTTATGGTCTGATGGGTCTGTGGTTATTGTTAATTGCCCTGATAGAAAAACAAACATTGCCTGCAGCAAGCTCAAATTCATACAGTCTCCCATATCCTGCAAAACACTTATACAGCACATCTAATTTACAAAAATGGACCACATTTTTAGCTGTCAAATTATTGGGGTGGAGGGGGGCAGTTTTCTTTTGTTGCTCCGACATATTTTCTGTCCCGGTCTGTCCCGGTCAGCCATATCCGAAAGAGTGATTTGAGAGTCAGGACAGAAGAAAGTGAAAAAAATCAGGGAAATGTATTTTTAAATTGACTAACCTTAAAATAGAGTACATTTTATGTGCCAGACAATTAAAATAAAGCTTTTTTTGGCTTTGAAAATCGGATGTCTTCCAACTGAATCGGTCTATTGACAAGTATGTTTGTGCTATACATTTTTAATACCTCTTGTTTTTGTGTGAATGTCTCTCCCACGGGCTGTAGCGGTGAGTGTCTAGTTTCTGACTCGTACTAACGAGACTTTAAGTTAGTTTTGCATCAGCCTATGGGGTTGAAAGTACATATGGGTTCATATTTGGTTCAAGAAGATACAGCCCTCTTTATGGGTTCTGTGTTTTTTTTCTGGTTTCATGTTCACTAGTGAGACCATGTGGTCCAGGGAGCTTTTATTCTTACGAGCTCCGTGTGGACTTTTTCTGCCATGATTGGATTGGGGGTAGTTTGATTTGTGTCCTATGTCTAAGTAGTGTGCTATTGTTTGAGTGAAATAAGAATGTTGTATACTGAGTTGTAAGTGACGTGCACGAAAAATTCACATAAACATACAAAATCATTTGTCCGTATAACTCCGATGTAATGTGTTATCACCTATTGAGCAAACCCAAAACAAAATTAGAAACAAGAAAAAATCAGCAAGGGATTTATCTCCGTTTTTTTGGCTTGAAAAGCCAGAAAAGCGGAGATAAAACCATCGCCCTATCAGCAAGAGAGTGCTAACATGCATAATCGCATGTTAGCACCCTTTTTCCCTACGCCGACCTTTGCATCTCTAATGAGATGCACAGTGGGTGTTCCGCCCCAGAATAACGGGAGAAATGTCGCTAAGCGACATTTCTCCTATTATCAAGCCTCACCCTAACCTGCAGAGCGATAATAAAAGTAGGTTGCGTGCTTTTAAACTGACTTAGCCATGATATCCCATGGAAGGTGGATATCATGGCTAAGTATGTGTAGCCCTATCAGCAACGTAGCGCCAAACGTTGCGCGATTATCGCTGGAATCCCAGCGATAATTGCACATTTGGCAGCTAACTCGGTTGTTTTTATCGCTCTGGAGATAAGCGTCACTGATAGCGCGCTATCTCCGCGATAAAAACAAGCGATAGCCGGCGATAATTATCCTAGCGCTAAGTGCGCTTAGCGATAATTATCGCCGGTTGTTGCTGATATGCCCCCAAGTCACATCAATTGATCCAACATACAAAAGGGCCAGGGCACTTTTTCCAGGATATTCCGTTAAATATGCTGTTCCTTTTCATGGTCTTTCTTTGGGAGTTTCAACCATTCTATTTGACTATTGCAGCCACATCTCTCACGACCTAAAATACTGGTTGGTATGTATTCGTTCCATATCATAGATATTTGCTTTTTAACAGTTCTCTGTGCCGCTAAGAACACTTCTGAAGTCCTACTTACAAATTTAGGGGCAGATTAACAAGCCCCTTGCGCCTCTTTTACGCCGCCGTTGCGTCACTTTTGTGACGCAGCGGCGGCACAAAACCAGCACCATGCTGCTGGGTATTTACAACGTGACGCATCTGGGAGATGCGTCACGTTGTAAAGCCCTTCGCCAGAAGTAGGCGTTCCTGTGCAGGGGGGGCGTTCCGTCGCAGGAATGCCTCCTAAAAGTGGCTGAGTGAAATCTACAAGATTTCACTCAGTCACTTTTGAGCCCATGCTGCGTCAAAACCCTGCACCTGCTTGAAGCAGGCGTAAGGATTGACGCAGCATTGTAACGATAGGGCACCCCAGAGATTTGCTGGAGCTGCGTCGCGCTTGCAACGCAACTCCAGCAATGCGCCGCTTTTACGGCACAGATGCGTCACGCATCTGTCCGTATTTGCCCCATGGTTCGCCGCATTGTAAATGCGGCACATCCATGGTGGCGGAGCCGTGACGCACAATAACTAGCGCATCCCTGCTGATATGCAGGGATGCGCCAGTTATTGTAAATCTGCCCCTTAGAGTTAGATGCAGTAAAAGTGCTACTCTCTAATTTTTTATTTTTTAATCATTGGCAAAAAGATTTAATTCATCATAATAAAATTATGGTCAGTTTTAAGATACCGAAATGTAAAGGAATCAATCATTTTGACCTAAAAGAATACAAAGGGGCAGATTTACAAGCCATTTCTGTCATTTTTGTGCTGCCGTTGTGTCACTTTTTGTGACGCAGCAGCAGTGTAAAAATGCGGCCCATTTACAACGTGATGCATCGTAAAAGTGACGCAGTGAAATCTACAAGATTTTACTGCGCCACTTCTAGGACTCCACTGCGTCAAAACCTTACGCCTGCTTGAAGCAGGCGTAAGTAGTGACGCAGCACAATGAGGATTGGCCGCAACATGGATTGCTGGAGTTGCATCGTGCTTGCGACACGACTCCAGCAATGCGTGTCTTTTGCGCCAGCAGATGCATCAGAATTTCTGACGCATCTGTCAATCCTTGTGCCATGGTGCACCCTATTTACAATACGATGCATCCATGGTGGCGCAAGGGTTTCTCAGGGTGGTGCACGGAAAGTGGTGCATCTCTACAGATGCATCGCTTTCTTGTAAATCTGCCCCTAAGAATTTCTTGGTAATATTGTCCCAGGGGAAAACTTCCAGGTGCGTTTATTGATTTAACAGGGGGTGATATTTGCTTCTTTACTGTATAGGTGATTTTTAACCTATTCAGGACTTGCATGAAATCTGGGTTTTGAAGGTGCACTTCAAAATTCTACAGACTTTCACGTATATGATATACATCAAGAATACAGATTACATATCTAGCATATATCAATAATAGAGCATACAAATAACCCAAACCTGGATTTGGACTAAAAAAGTTGCTAATATTTTGGGTACCAAGACTCTAAGGTCCCGATTTAGGTTTTGGTGGGCAGTCAGAGTACTTTATCCTGTCTCACTTACAGGCCCTACAGTCATCTCTCTACATTTACACATTTATCTCTTTGCAGTGACAGGAAAGTTTGATGGGTGGTACCAACAGCCATGAAGGCCAGCTTCAAACTTTTCAGAAGTTTTTTGTTTTTCACAAACTCCCTAAGCAGGAGCCTGTTTGTGAAAAATCAAAAATCTTATGGTTAGGGGTCAGTATTGATTTTTCCTATTCCTCACCACCAGATTTTTCCTGGTGATGACAAACAGGGAAAAATGACATTACACTTTCCATCATAAACAGGGCAAACAATGTAATGTTCTTTCTCCAATGACCCCTATACTGTCGGGCTGTCGACGGAAGTATGCCACCACCAGGGCCAACTTGGGCTTTATTGACGCAATACTTAGGGTCTGTTTGTCTTTAAACGAAGAGAGCAGATTGAGGGTTTTGAGGGCTAAATGGTTCATCTCTGATCAATCTGAACAGAAACTCACAATACAAAGTGAGTCAAGAGAGTACTTTTCAAGTGCTTAATTTGTGCCAGAGATTGCAGATGGTGGGAACTGATACGCTTTTTTGGGGGCCCTGGGGCTTTTTTTGCCATCATCAGACCTTAACTCAGAGCAAGTTAGAGAAAGGCATTGCAATGCGAAGAAGAGGGATGACAAAGATGCAAAAAGACAGAGGCATGAGGTGGAATCAAGACTAGGCAGGCTTGGTATTCGGCAACTCCAGCATTCAGCAGTACCACAGCGGGCTACTTAAAGCCAGAGGACTTTATTTAACAAATGGAGCACCTCTTTTAACCTATTTGATAAATGCTCTCCATTTGCAACTGCATTTGAGCTCACACACATATAAAAAAGGTCTGCGTTTCTGTTTCCAAAAAGATATTAATCAAAAGCCGAAGCACAATGATTTTCCAGGTGGGCATTTTCAACGTGGATCGAGCAACCAGTAAATCTCTAGACCGGCCTGTCACTGCTAACATTTAAAAAGTGTAAAAAAATTAATCTTTTCGTGCCATTTCTCAGTTGGAATGTATCTATTGTTTTTATTATGGATGGGTTATTCTAAGTTTAGATTTTAGAGATTTATGTTTCCTAAGATATTCAGATATGCATGAACATAGAGGGCCGCTATAAAAAAAATGTTAAGAACTCTTAATAGGGAATGAGAAAAGAAAAGGCTGATTTTATCACCTGTAATTTTAAATAATATTTTATCACAATGAGCAGGTAGCAGTTGCATTACTATGAATAGTGCCACATGTACGAACACTCCGTTTGACGATTTCCTAATTGCGATATTTACCGACTTGCAATTAGAAAATCACTAAATGGAATGACTGTATGATTAGGCGTCCCGAATAGCAACCCGCAAATCATGCCTCTCACAAATGTGAGGGTCGCAAATATCAATTTCCAAAATTGTGAATGGAATCGCTAATTGCGATTCCTTAATTGCGATTGCATTCGCAAATTGCACATGCCCCCAGAAGTACATAAAAGTACTTCCTTTTTCAGGTGAATGACCCTCAAATCAGTAAGTTCATTGCCCTCTTATGAAGCCTACTGAGAGGAGGTGGTGCAGACTACTGTGGAAATATGGATTTTTCTGGTCAGTTATGTCCCCTATCTTGGACCCCAACGGTTCTATGTGCATGTTACAAGTACATGTATGTTCCCTCCAGTTCCAGTTATGAAGACGCAAATACATGTGCGTCCACCGTTAACGTGTCCTCTGTCAGATCCGCCATGAATAGGCCGGATATTCCATTCCTAAGTACGAAAGGCCACCGCCTTTATATGGTTCACTTATGCCATTTTTTCAGTCCAGGCAAGTAGGCCCTGATTCTGTCATCAAACTCTTCTTGCCTTCTGCCTCTGAAAGCTCCAGTCTGAGCCTGCACCTGTGACCATGAACTTTGTCTCATTCTCTGCGCGGCTCACGAAGCCTGACATCAGCCTGCTGCCTGCCAAAAACTGTATTTCACCTTCGAAAATTATCTGCTCCGCTCCCTGCCCAACGCATTCCTGTCTAGTAGCTTAAGTAAACATTCTGCCAGCTACCGAGCAAAGGCCCGGTTTCTCTGTCTTCATGCAAGTAATTCATAGCCCTGTTACTATGGAAGATTCCGCCCTCACATCTAGTATAGACACTTAGACGCTTGTACACGCACTAATAATCAGTATAGTCAGTATAGAATAAGATTCCACTCGAAGAAACCTCTCTTTTGGATAACTTAGTTCTTTAAACATAGGATGTTAGATATGATTTGGGATTAGGTTGACTTGACCCTCCAGACTTCTGTCGCCACATGTAGAACTAAATGTCAAGTCCCCTTCACCCCCTAGTTGCACGTCAATGACACGTCATGCTGCTGCGCGCGCATTTCTGCCAAGTATTTCTGCTGACATTGCGAAATTCTTTCATGTAACCACCCTCTTATGACATCACATCTGATGACGTTCTTTGGACATACCCAGTTACGCCTATCTTTGCCACGTATGAATATATTATCCCCACTATCAATTGTTACGCCTCTTGTATTTGCTTCACTGTAATGCTTATTGTATAAAAGTAATTGATTGTCAATAACGTATGTACTTCACTTCCTGAACCTTCGTGGTGATGGAACCTGGAGCAACCGATTATAATCGACCTCTGGAATAAAGCCCATTCCGAACCTCTAATACCACGGATTCTGCCTCTTATTTACTGAGCTATTTCATTATGTTTCTGTATCAAATTAAGTCCCGGTAATTAAATTATTTACCACATAAATGGCGCCCGAATAGGGACACTTTCTCATCTCACGCGCCGGCGGTGCGTTGCAGGCCCGGTCTCCTGCCACAGCTGGACGGACAACAACGCGTACCAGCAGGAATTCCTGTATCTCCCTCCGGTCAAGCGGGGGCGACTGAGGCTGCGATCAACACCCAGACGAGGCGGTGAGAAGTGCGAAGTATCCCGACCAGAGCCTAGCTGAGAGAGCAAGATCCGAGGTATACAGAGGCCCACCAGTTTCCGAAGTCCCGAGTCGAGTCCAGTGTCTGAAGTGTTCGAGTCGAGTCCAGTCCGGTTCAAGTTCAGTTCAGTTTCCGAGGCCTTCCGTTCCGAGCTACCCGGTGAGTACCATTACTGGGGAGGCGTTCTGGCGTGCACATAGGTTGTGCCGGTCCAGACGGGTTTGGGTACACAAATCCGGTCTGCACTGTTTCAGCAGTGTATCTGTACTGTTTAGCAGTATATCAAGTATATAAATTCAGAATAAGTCAGTTAATGTCGAGTATTATGTTTTAGTGATTAAGTTTTTCTTAGATCATCGTCATCATCACCGCTGCTCATTTTAAATGTTAAATGTTAAATGTATTGATACGTCCTGCATATTGTGGTATGAATGACTGTTCATTATTGTGTTTTATTGTATTACGTTTGTTCAAGATCAAGTAGCAGACCAGTTCTCAATATGCCGCTCTTTTCGAAACTAAGACAGATCACAACTAGAAAAGGGGTACTCGAAGAAGCTGTTCCCATTCCTCCTAGGGACACTCCAGGGTACTTCATGTATCATAAACATGGCCTAGACGCCATATTGTTTCTCGATTTATGGGTAGACTACACTAAGGAATTACCAGAAAGTCAGAGGTGGCCCGCAGCTGGGACCTGGGATGCAGAGTGCATCGTGAAAGTAGAGGAAGAATTATGGAAAAAGAAAGCTAGACAATCACAGAAAGACGCCATTGAATTATGGCGTAAAGAATCGTATAGACGTACAGAAAAAGCACGTAGACAGGAAGAGAAGAGTAAAGAGAATTCAAATGAAGTCCGAGAAAATCTATTAATTAAAGAAGGTGCACGAGTGAAATCAGAACAAGTAGACAGACAAAGAAATGCCCTTATGAATGGTATGTATCCCCTTCTGGCTGAAGGATTACCTAAGGCTACTCCAGGGATACCAAAAGACTTGCCAACCCCATTATTTCCAATAAAGGTACATCCTAAGGGGCATCCTAGAACCGCAGAAGATGTTTTTCTTTCCTCATATTTAGATGACGCAGCTCCCGAGTATGCTAACCCCGCCCCACATAGACCGTTGGCCGGGGAGGTTCAACGCCAAGATCCTGTACCTGTACCCTTACAGCATCAAGTTCTGACACAAGTTCCGGCAAGCACATCTGTTTCTGCATCTGTCCCTACAGCTACTTCTATAGCTGTATCCACACCTATAGTTGCTGTATCACGTTCAACGAATCCTTTCGCACCCGATACCCCAGACGGGGCTACCGGAGGTGCTACCAATATCTTTTCTACGCCACCTAGAATAAATAAACTTACTTTTCAAGAGTCAGCACATCCACGTACCCCCAAACTCATAAATGCCCGCACGCTTAAGGAACTTCTAGTAGATTGTAGATATGACCCTGTGCCCGGCAAGGAGGACGAAATGATCCTGGCATCATTACGTATCAGACGAGCCGCGGTGTATTTAGGGAAGTTACCAGGAATGACTATGCATCTAGATAACATATACCATTATGTCCAAACAGGGCGAGATTCAGAATGTATTAACAGAGCTATGGAATACCAGAAAGTGGAAATACAGGGGGAACTGTTACGTTTCCTCATAAATTGCGTAATCAGAAATCAAGACCGACCGGGGGTAGATCCGGAAATAATGCAAACTCTTACCAGATGGAGCCAGAATATATCAGAAGGGAGACATGATAGGCAAAAATGTATAATAGCCATGTGCAGAAAGATCCGAAAAGAAATAGAACGCCTACACGAAGAAAGATTAACGGTAGACCAGTTTGAACAAAACGAGGAGGAAGAAGGATCAGGACCGTCCACAGGACAGTCAGAAACCATAGCCTATGTAGGTAGAGGAAGACCTTGTAATAGTACTAGATATTTCACTGACCCGATACGTCCGATATGTCTAGAAAATAACCGGAATTTTCAAACACCAATAATAAATATAAGGTCTAACGAGCATTCATTCCAAGCCGCTGACAAATTACTGCGAGAACGAAGGGGTTATCATTTTCTTGATTCTATGGATGAACGAGAATTAGCTAGGTCAGCCGTTCATTGGATTGACAGTCCCGGAATGTATGGTGATAATACAGTAGCACACACATTTTTGAATCTCACCCCAGATGAACAGCGTTTAGCTGGGATTTATATGATTCAACAACTTCTTATACTATATAAAAGCCAACATTCAGATCCTGGTCCCTTACCTGATATATTGACTGAATTACTCACGAATAAATGGAGAGGTCCAGGTACTAAGCTAATTAAAGAAATACTAGAATCAAGAAAGCAGTACATTCTTTTTATATGCCCAGAACATGTCTCACTGCCCACTAAGGAAAGAACCACGTATTACATGGACAGACAGAATCCCTTACGAGAAGTGCACCCAATAAAGGGCGAGGACAATCAGTTTAAACGTGTATATGTATATACGCCCATATCAAAAATAGAATTGTTAGAAATGAAGAAAGTGGTACCCAGTCATGACAAAGACCCAGCGGGTTTCCACCGAGAAATTAAAGACATGTTACTCATGGGAGAGTATACCTATCCCGACATTATGACAATATTAAAGGTATTAATGCCTGCTGGCATTTATGAAAAACTCAAGGAAAAAGAGTGGGAGGTGGGAGACCAAAAGATAGATTGGACAGCATTAGAAAATGAAGAAAAGGCCCGAGGTCCAGGTTCAGGGCTTGGGGACAAAACTAAAGCACTACCAGGTTTACTAGTACAGGTACTGCCACGTTTATTAACCACGAAAAAGGAAGACTGGGGTGCAATTTCAGCCTGTAAACAAAAACAAGATGAAGACACTAGTGATTTCTATGCACGATTTGAAAAATGTTTCGGTATAAATAGTGGCATAAAAGCAAGTAGCGAATCATACCCACATCTGTTTGTGACAAAATTAGTTGAAAATTCCTTGCCCCAAGTGAAGAATAGAGTATTAAAATTCGAGAGTACCTGGCAAGGTAACACTCCATCACAAATGTTACAAATGTTACAGTATCATCACAATAGAATTAGAGAGGAACAAGATCATGAACAAAGACGCATGAAAGACACGAAAATGAAAATGCTAGTCTCCCAGACAGTTCCAGCTGAAGGACATAAAAAGGGTACGACACATTCTGGCGATTTAGCAGGACCTGTAAAAGGGACATGCAACTATTGTAAACAACTAGGTCATCATGTACACGATTGTCCAGTCCTGAAGCGTAATATCGCCACGGGTATTACAAAAGAAAGACCACGGCCACTTAGACAGGATCAGAATGAACAAGGAGCTTTGCAGCATGCACAGTCCATGCCAGCTCCACCACAGACTATACAGTTTGTGCCAGCTGCACCAGCGCTGCCTGTTGCTGCCACACAAACCACGACACGACAACTGTACCAGACCGCACAGTATGACTATCCTGATTATCAACGATATGCATGAACAAGCCTAGAGAGGGAAGTCGACTTACCCCTTATCGAGGTCCCTGTAGACCAAGAAGGACCTTATGTACATAGTGAATTATTAGGCCAAGACAGAAAATTTTTACTCGATACAGGGGCAAGTCGAACAACTATAAAACGTAGTGAAGTTCCAGGGGCACCCCTCTCAGGCTCACAGAATATTTCCCTTGGTTTTTCAGGAAAACCTATTGTTAATGAAGTGTCACAGCCTCTTCCACTTACGATAGGACCCTTGACCAGAACTACAGATTTGTTGCTTACTAAATCATGTCCAGAAAACCTGTTAGGAATAAAGACATTGAAAGCTCTAGGAGCTATAATATGTTGTTCTCCGGAAGGAGTAAGATTGTTTTTACGTGATTTTAAAGGTCATTATGTGTCTAGAGACATGGATCCCTGATTGCAGACTTTACCTACACATCTATGGGCACAAGGCCCTACTGATGTTGGTTGCATGAATATTACACCATATCGAGTTACACTAAAGGCAGGAGTGGTACTACCACGAATGCGACAATACAAGTTACCACCAGATGCTGTAGTGGCTTTACTACAAATCATTGACGAGCTCATTGCCCAAGGAGTGGTTGTAGAAACAGACTCCAATGTATGTAATTCACCGATAATTCCGATTCTCAAACGAACAGATCCGAAGGCCCCGCCAGTATATCGATTGATTATTGATCTGCGCGAATTAAACAAGTGTATTGTGCCACAATTCCCTGTGGTCCCCGATATCTCATCATTACTGACAGCTATTGATTCCGAAGCAACATTCTTTACTGTAATTGATCTCAAAAATGCCTTTTTCAGCGTCCCAATAGATCCGGAAAGCCAATATTTGTTCGGATTTAGTTTAAATGGACGTAGCTTTAAATTCTCACGCGCACCTCAAGGATTTACAGAAAGCCCCAGCATCTATAGCCAAGCACTGAAACGAGAACTCGACAGTATCCACATGCCAGTTAACACTGCTTTGCTTCAATATGTCGATGATCTGCTGATCACCGCCCGAAGCGAACCTGAATGTGAAAAAGCATCACTGACGGTTTTACAATTTCTAGCCGATAAGGGGCACAAGGTGTCCCCTTCTAAGCTGCAATTCTGTGTCCAGCGAGTTATTTACCTTGGTCACTCGCTGTCCAAGGAGGGAAGGCAGCTTACACCCGACCGCATTCAGTTAATAGCTAACATGTCAATACCCAAGACACAAAAGGAGGTGCGGGCTTTCATAGGCCTCACTTCATATTGTAGACAGTGGATCCCTCAGTATGCATTTCTAGCAAAACCACTCATTCAATTAACAACACAGGAGGCAGCCACATCGACTGTTCTCCCTTGGACTCAGGAACACACACAAGCTTTTGAAAGCTTAAAGAAAGCTCTATGCCAAGCACCTGTTTTAGCAACACCATGTTACAGAAAACATTTTACACTCTTTGTTACAGAACGAGAAGGTACTGCCTTGTCAGTACTCACACAGGAACAAGCAGGATCACACAAACCGTGTGCTTATTTTTCTAGTACATTAGATCCCGTAGCTCAGGCTCTGCCTGCGTGCCTGAAATCAGTGGCAGCGACAGCTTTAGCAATCAGACAAAGCGATGCCATAGTGTTAGGACATCCATTGACAGTACAAGTACCACACGCCGTAGAGGTTCTTGTGAATCGAACGCAAACACAACACTTGACTATAGCACGACTTACAGGGTATGAACTAACATTGTTTCAGCCACATATAGAAATCAGACGTTGTAACACATTGAATCCTGCCACACTTTTACCTGTAAATGGAACAGACCCATTAGCCCACGATTGTATTGATGTTATTACAATCACGACGAAACCCAGACAAGACTTGACAGATGTTCCATTGTCAGATCCAGACCTGACGTTGTATGTAGATGGTTCATGTATGAGAACAAGTACAGGAGAGTTAGTGGCCGCTTACGCAGTCACCACAGACACTGAAATTATTGAAACCAAGTGTATAAATACCTTGTCCGCTCAAGCAGCAGAGCTCGTCGCTCTGACACAAGCCTGTATTCAAGCCACAAATAAAAAAGTCAACATATACACTGATTCACGTTATGCTTTCGGAGTCGTACATGACTTCGGCGTGCTGTGGCGAGAGAGAGGTTATTTAACTTCTCACGGTGCCCACATTCAGCACGGACCCCTCATTCATGCCTTATTAGATGCAATACATTTGCCCATTGCAATATCGATTATGAAATGTAAAGCTCATACGAAAATTACTGATATCGTTTCTCAAGGCAATGATCTAGCTGACAGAACAGCTAAACAGACTGCTCAAACTCAAACATCCGACATGACAAAGACAATAGTCCAGACACCACCACATTGTATGATGGTTAAGGATCCCGCTCTTGATGTAATTGACATACAGACATATGCTACACCAGACGAAATAAAGAAATGGACTGAATTAGGAGGGATCCAAACCGATCAAGGATGGATGATGAAGGAAAAATCTGTGTGGTTCCTTCCTGATTCAATGGTCCAAGTTATAATTAACACTGTACATAGTCCTGCACATCTAGGAGAAAAAGCTATGCTAGATAGCATTCAACACCTTTGGTTTAATAAACATTTACGAGCTGCAGCCAAACAAAAAGTTCGTACCTGTCTGATCTGTTGCCAGTTCAACCCAGGAAAAAGCGTTCCTGTAGAACAGGGTGGATTTCATCCTCCTGATCATCCTTTTGAAGTCCTCCAGATGGATTATATCCAGATGGAACGATGTAGAGGATTCAAATATGTTCTCGTAGTTGTGTGTGCTCTTTCCCGTTGGACGGAGGCTTACCCGGTTTCAGATTACACTGCCCCGACTACTGCCAAACAGTTGGTTCGAGAATTCTTCCCACGATACGGTTTACCACGTGTTGTTCACTCAGATAACGGCCAGCCGTTCTCATCCGAATTAATGAAACACGTTTCACTTTTGTTAGGCTATCAGTGGAAATTCCACTGTGTCCGACACCCCGAAGCAGCAGGTCTCGTAGAAAGACATAATCAGACTCTGAAAATAAGATTATCCAAAATATGCAGAGAGAAAGGTGTCGACTGGGTAGTAGCATTACCAGTTGCACTCTTTTACACAAGAATGGTAGCACACTCTCGAACAGGGCTATCCCCGTATGAAGTGATCTTCGGCAGACCACCAAATATGTGGGGGACGCCTATACCACGCAAAATAACTGATATTGACTGTAACATGCTGACAGATTACTTGGCTTCCTTGATGTCTGCACTACAATCTTGTCGTTCACAGGTAGCTGCAGCTTTTCCTGACAACACTGAGGTGAAACCCCATGACGTGGTTCCGGGAGACTTGGTCCTCGTGAGGAACTTTGATCGCAAGACTCAGCTGGAACCTAGGTGGAGGTCACCTCAGCTGGTGTTGCTCACCACAAGAACAGCCGTGAAGATCGAAGGCAGAAAGGGATGGATTCATTCAAGTCATATCAAGAAATTTCATGGACTAAAATCAGATGTGAATACCTCACCTTGTGTGTCTTCACCCATTGACTCAAAACTTCCTTTTGTGGAAAAAAGTGATTCTGAGCATTATAAATTAAAGCTCAGGTCCAATCAGTCGAGCAATTTGATTGTTTAAGTCCTCTCCAAGGTGAAGCGGTTGAATTGTCTCTGACATGTATCCCTTGGACCTGAATAGAGAAAACACCCGAAAAATGTTGAAACGACAGGCGTACTGTAAATCACTGCGTAGTCATTGCATAGTGACGTTATTAATTTTATTTTTCTCAAGTCTTTTAATAATTATTGCAAGTATATTGTTGCACATATATTATCCTATTTCTAGACATGTTTACAATGTTACTGCTGAACATTCTTTTAGTAAATTACCTCCGCTTGAGTTGTCTGCGCACTGCGCAATAACACGTTTATTAGTATGTTGCATCATTCCCATCAGGTTAGCAATGCTACAAATTGTTGGATATGTGGCCGACTCCCTCCCTATCAGAATTATAAAGGAATTCTACCTCTTTTCCCATACCCGTTCACACACAACGGCTCCTGTGGAGCATGGTTTAGTTTAATTAATTCCCAAGATTCGAACTCTGCAGTTTATCAAGACAATGGGGTATGGGGAAATCTGAACTTAGTTTTACTTAAGGTCTGCCACCCCAGCAAGGAGGGACTTTCCAAAGGAACAGGAACTGATCTAGAAAATGAAGTATATGGATTAGGTAACTTTACGCTTAATCTCCTGATCTTGAATGTCGAATCCGAAGCTACTTCAATTTTGCCCGCTATGTCAATACTTCCAGTAAAAGGTGAATTATGTATAAGAAAGAATGGTTCCATACAAATGGGCCATAGTAAATGCACCATTGTAGTAGAATTTAGTGATCAAGGCAAGTCTACATTTAGAGCTTCCCGCCATTCCTATTTCATATGTGGTCAGACGGCATATGTACGTTTACCTCTAGATTGGGATGGTACTTGCTACATTGGATTCCTTTTGCCACCTGTTTTTCTAGCTCCTCCTGATTATCACAGAAATATTCATTTAGTATATAATAGAGTAAGGAGAGATCTCCCAATAGTCGACTACACTGAAACAGCATGGGAAAAATACACAGATTTCAATAAAGGTCTCTTTCCTTATATAGGTACCGTTACTAATAGTAAGCTGATACGTAGATTAACTAGAACCCTTGAAGCAGTAGTGAACGAAACTATTTCCGCCTTAGGCAATTTAACAGAAGAGCAGTCTGCTATGCGGATTGTTGTGCTTCAAAATCGTCTTGTCCTTGACGTCATCCTGGCTGATAGGGGCGGAGCTTGTAGGGTCATCGGATCAAGCTGTTGCATTTTCATACCAGAAAATTCGCCATCTGTATATAAAGCTATAACGCGTCTTCATAAGATTGTAAGCCAGATACACCAGAATCCAGGCACCTGGACTTGGTCCGGTTGGTTTTGGAGCGTGTTATCAGCCTGGGGATGGAGAGTCCTATCCTTCCTAGGTATTGGCCTTCTCATACTATTCAGTTGCTGTCTATGTCTACAATGTGGACCAGCGATTTGTGGTCTGTGTGCCACATCGTGCATTCCACATCAAGATTTTCATTCAAGATCCCGGAAGAAGAAAGAAGAACAAATGATGCTATATGAACAGATCAATGGATTAATGAAGATTGATATCTCTTGACGGGCAAGTAGGGGACAAGGAGGGAATGTGGAAATATGGATTTTTCTGGTCAGTTATGTCCCCTATCTTGGACCCCAACGGTTCTATGTGCATGTTACAAGTACATGTATGTTCCCTCCAGTTCCAGTTATGAAGACGCAAATACATGTGCGTCCACCGTTAACGTGTCCTCTGTCAGATCCGCCATGAATAGGCCGGATATTCCATTCCTAAGTACGAAAGGCCACCGCCTTTATATGGTTCACTTATGCCATTTTTTCAGTCCAGGCAAGTAGGCCCTGATTCTGTCATCAAACTCTTCTTGCCTTCTGCCTCTGAAAGCTCCAGTCTGAGCCTGCACCTGTGACCATGAACTTTGTCTCATTCTCTGCGCGGCTCACGAAGCCTGACATCAGCCTGCTGCCTGCCAAAAACTGTATTTCACCTTCGAAAATTATCTGCTCCGCTCCCTGCCCAACGCATTCCTGTCTAGTAGCTTAAGTAAACATTCTGCCAGCTACCGAGCAAAGGCCCGGTTTCTCTGTCTTCATGCAAGTAATTCATAGCCCTGTTACTATGGAAGATTCCGCCCTCGCATCTAGTATAGACACTTAGACGCTTGTACACGCACTAATAATCAGTATAGTCAGTATAGAATAAGATTCCACTCGAAGAAACCTCTCTTTTGGATAACTTAGTTCTTTAAACATAGGATGTTAGATATGATTTGGGATTAGGTTGACTTGACCCTCCAGACTTCTGTCGCCACATGTAGAACTAAATGTCAAGTCCCCTTCACCCCCTAGTTGCACGTCAATGACACGTCATGCTGCTGCGCGCGCATTTCTGCCAAGTATTTCTGCTGACATTGCGAAATTCTTTCATGTAACCACCCTCTTATGACATCACATCTGATGACGTTCTTTGGACATACCCAGTTACGCCTATCTTTGCCACGTATGAATATATTATCCCCACTATCAATTGTTACGCCTCTTGTATTTGCTTCACTGTAATGCTTATTGTATAAAAGTAATTGATTGTCAATAACGTATGTACTTCACTTCCTGAACCTTCGTGGTGATGGAACCTGGAGCAACCGATTATAATCGACCTCTGGAATAAAGCCCATTCCGAACCTCTAATACCACGGATTCTGCCTCTTATTTACTGAGCTATTTCATTATGTTTCTGTATCAAATTAAGTCCCGGTAATTAAATTATTTACCACACTACTGCTGATAGTTGTGTGTTTTGTGACAAGGAGGACACAACTTGTACTAAGTATGGCAATCCCGGATGCCGATAAGGAGTTTGGGGGGAGAAAAAGAAAAGTACAATTTTCCAAAAAGGAGTTAGAAATCCTCTCATAGGAATGCTGCAGCAATCATGAGCAGTTTTTTGGCAAGGCCTCCATGACAGTCCCTGAGGTCCAAAAAAATGAAAATCTGGCTGGACTTGCAGGCCCAAATCAATTCAGTTGGAGTGACACAGGGGTCAGTGGATGAAATCTGCAAACTTCGGGATGACCTCAGGTCAAGGACAAAGGGAAAGGTGGCCTTTTGCCTGGCAGAGAGTCGTGCCACAGGAGGAGGACCCTCCAAAGGACAACAACCCACAGCCACAGAAATGCTAGTGGAGTGCACCCTTGAGCCAGAGGCAGTAGGCGGATTTGGGCTTGTAGTCACCTCAACGGCAGGATCTGACCCAGGTAAGTGCATCTTCTCCATTGTCCTTTTAAGGGCGGAGCCTAAACAGTGCTTGCGCTGTTAGGCGATCTGTTGTCTGTACTTTGTGGGGTATGACTCCTCCCATGCTTTGGATTGGCTTTTGTCTGTGTCGTTTAAAAATCTTAGCCTGCAAATGGCTAATGGTGGGTGCATGTCCCACCTTTTCTCGCAAGTTCAATCCCATCGAGTATTGCCGCAGTAGAAAGCAGGGACGTGGGCCCTGCTTACCTGCCTTTACCTTTTCCTTATGAGGACACTCGTTTCATTAGCTGCTTTTCGAACAGTTGTCTATGGCATCAGCTAACATGGATTCCCGTCACAAAGAGGCGAGTGATGAATAATTAACTTTGTAGTGTGTGTTACTTGTGCCCAAAAAGGTGTGTTTGATAATCATCTCTGCCATAGGATTTGATAAATAAGCGCAGCTTTCAACTCGGATGTTTATACAGCAAAGCCCTTCTCACAGCTGATCCAAGGCTCTCACAGAGGCGTAGGAGTAGGGGAAACAAGCCCCACATGCCCCACAAACATTGCACACCTGCGTATACGCTGTTTGCAGAGCTAGTCGCTTCTAGGCGTTCTTGTGTGTACTCTATTCCTGGGCAGCAGCGGTTCCCATGATTCTAGTGCGGGTGATGTTCAATGGGAGTCATCTCATTGCCGTGGCTTAGGTCTCCAGGCACTCTGCTCACGTGACTCCTGACTGATCCCGCCCCTTACCAACTGAACACTCCTACGGAAATCCTGTTTCCAGCTGCTGAACAAACCAAACATAGAGAATAGGTACATCTGGATTTATGGAAGAGCATGGTCTAATATTCCTAAAAATATTTGAAATTATTAACCAATCGTTATAAGGGTGTCATGTATCTAGTGTTCGGCAAACTAGGTGCTAATGTGCTGCTGTGGCTGGATTTGCCTCCTCTGCCCAGCTGTACCTGTCTGACAAATTTCTGTTTTGCAAATGCTGTAGTAGAAAATATTCACCCACAGTGCTTTTTCCAGTGGTTGAAGCGCACTAAATTCAGTATGGGAACTGTGATCCTATGTGCAATGTGGCGGGTCAGTGAGTGTAGGGGCGGAGACAGAGGAGTGGCTGAAAACACAAAACTTTAACTTTTTTGCATTATGACTGTAGACTACCTTTCAAAATAAATGTTGACAATGTGGTCTTCCCTCTACTGTTCTCCTGCCCGCTGCTGTTTTGGAGGTGCAATATCGCCATGTTCAGGCTCAGAGACTGGCACTGTGAAGTGTATTACTCTCCTGGTGGCAATGTTGTGCAGCATTGCAGAAGTTGCCATGGTTTTGCATGATGTTTCTGGTGCATACTGTAGTGCTCCTCCACTCTTATATAAACACAGAAATCTGTTTTTCACCAGACCAAGCATCTGCTCTATTATTCCTCTTGAGCATTTATGTGCAACATTTTTGAGCTGCTTAATGGGGTTATTCGGTGAAAGGTATGGTGTCAGAATTCAGGGTCATAAGGCATATGCACTGTCACCTGTGGAAGACATGCACATGAGTGTCTAATCACAACATAAATGTCAGAATACTACTATTGGACTTGGCCCTTTTTGCAGGGTCATCCCTAAACTTTTGCCTTTCTCCTAGACTTTTTTCTGACATGGTGTTGGTGGTTTTAGGACTCTGGGCACTTTAGCACTGCTGTCCAGTGTAAAGTGTGTGTGCTCTTTGTGTTAAATATGATAAGGATTGGTCTACAGCTGTTTGGCTTATTTAATGTACCTGTCAGTCCCTTGTAAAGTGGTATCTCCTATATCCAGGGCTGGCAAATTAAATGCTTCTGGTGGGCTTGCAGCGCTGATTGCGCCACCCACCAAAGTAGCCTTGCAAACCTATCTCAGGTCTCTGCCATTGCAGGGCCTATGCACGCAGTGTTACTGCCACTGCGATATGGCACCTAAAGTGTGTGCCATGTCTGTGACCCCCCTTTTACTACATGTCAGTCACCCCTAAGGTAGACCCTAGCTAGCCATATGGGCAGGGTGCATTGTAGGTAAAAGATAGGACATGTACCTTAAGTGTGTGACATGTCCTGGTCGTGACAAACAGCCATTTTAGTTTCTCACTACTGTGGGGCTGCCCTCCCACAGGAATGCATTGGGGATTCCCTGATAAGTGTTTCAGTGGTAATCCCTGATATGAGAGGCGCAGCATGGTCAAGTTTGGTATGTTTGGAATAGTGATAATAAATGCTACGCAATGGTGTGCGCAGATTTATTATAACTATTTTCGAAATGCCACTTTTAGAAGTTGGCATTTCTGTGTCCTATGTGTCTGCCTGCCTGATGTCAATTGCATGTCTGGCTTTTGAGTGACAGGGGCTGGTGAGGTGTGTGTGGCTCCAGGAGGGGCAGGGTGAGCCAGCACTAGGCTGAATGGGACATCTACATTTTGAGTAGTAGAAGGGGAAGTTCCTGGTCCCTGAATAGGATTGTGCCTGCCCTAGTTAATGCTGGCTCCACCCCCCGTGGTGTGTCTGATAGCAGAGCCCCATCTCTGAAAGGAGTGTGTGAGCACTGTAAGCACAGTGCTTCAACACCCCCCAGAACCAGTTGGAACTGCTTCCCCCCAAGCCCTGTGCCAGGGCAGACAAAGAAAATGCTAGTATAAGTACTGGGGCTGGGACCCCATGAAAGGGTGTGCTGTTCTGGGCTTACTTGTGCCTGTCTTGGGATGTCGAAGGACTGCTGGGCAAGGAGGAACTGCCGTGGGACCCAGCTGCAGCTTCCTGGGGGTCCCTACGTGCTGGCCTGCCTGTGCCCAGCTCTGCCCCCTGCATTTTGGACTCAAGGACTCAGGAGCTGTGGGCTTAGAGCATTGTGGGTGCTTAACTTTATCTGTTAGGGGAAGAGTGTGCAGGCTCTGCAGTGCTGTGCTGCAAAGATCCCTCCTGGGAGAGTCCCGGCGTGGGGACTCCCCCGTGTCTGGGGACGGAGCGGGAGCCCACCCCGCGTTTTGCCATTTTAGGCGGGTGCCCACCCCGCATTGGTGCATCTCAAGGGAACCCCCGGTGTAGGGATCCCCCCATGTGTTAAGGAGGAGCGGGAGCCCACCCCGCATTCACCCGGAGAGGAGAAGCGCCGCTCTCGGCAGCGCGACCCGGAAGACAGGCAGGAGCCAGTGCCTGGTTGTGGGCGGGCCTAGTCTGTAGCCAATAACAGAGCAGCCAGCAAAGGAAGCCAACTGAGGCACGTCCGGAGGTCAGATGGAAAGAGCCTAACTGCAGGCAGGGCTCCCGTGTCCACGAGGAGAGCCCCGTACACTGCCGGAGTCTGCTTGGGGCCGCTTTGGGAGAGCAATTGTTGATAAAATCCAAAGGGAGTTCTCAAGGCACAGTGAGTGCCAGCACTTGTCCTCCACAGCTGCACCTCGAGAGAGCGGGCAGCTGCAACGTGGGGCTGAGTTTGGAGACTTTTGGGTGCTCCTCAGGCACGGTGGAGCCAGTACCTGTTTTCACAGCTGCCTGCGAGAGCGCGGGTAGCTGCAACATTGTGGGGGACAGATTCTTTGTCGATGAGAAAGGCGTGAGTGTATCCCAGATCCCAGCGCATTGGCACACTTGGTGTTTGCTGCCGAGGCAGCCAGGGGGTCATTTGCAAGGTCCCCCCTTAGAGCCCTGACTGTTTGGACCAAGGGCACTGGGCCCCAATGTATGACCAGTTGGCCTGAGGGTCATTTGGGTACCTGTATGTACTAGAAGGACGCAAGACCCTAGGGGAAGGTGATGTTTTCCCCTGATGTGTGTACTGCTGATGTTTATGCATAATGTGTTTTATGCCTACAGTAATGATGCATAATGTGTTTATGCCCAATGTAATTTAGGCGTAATATGGTTTAGGCCTAATGAGATGCATAAAGTGGTTTATGCTGATGCAGATTTAATGTGTTTATGTTGCAGGTGATAATGCTGAGGTCATTATGGTACCAGTAAGTACTGGTTGTATTTTAAGTTTATTACCTACTTTCTGATGGTTCTGACCGTGGCCCGGTTGGCCCGGTCCTGTATATAATCCCCTGTGAATATTGCCTAGTGCCAGTTGGCACAGTGTATATTGTGTGATTATGTTTCTAATGTGCTTATGATAATAGAAAGGCTATTTTTTATATAACCGTGTGTGGTGTTTCTTTTGTAGTGTGCCTAGTGTGTTGCTGCTGTGTGTGCAAACGCTTTACACATTGCCTCTGGGATAAGCCTGACTGCTCGTGCCAAGCTACCAAGGGGGTGAGCAGGGGTTATCATCAGTGTGTAACTCCCTTGCCCTTACTAGAGTGGTGGTTTCTGCCTGGCTTTGGCGCAAGCCTTAGCCAACCAGAAATCCCATTTCTAACAACTACTCTTCTTGCAGTACCCTGTATTACCTAATAAATATCTATCATCAAACTACCCTTTCTAGCCATCTGGAGATGCCACTGTGCCTTAACATGAAGGAATCATGGGTACTTTCGGGGTTCTGGGATACAATGTCAATGATGATATTGCGTGTGTTACACACCACTTTTATGTTAAATGAATGTGGGTTTTGGCGGTTACGGAAAATATATTCCAGGTGAGATGGTGGGCAAATGGTCACATGTATACCATCCACACACCCCACCAGATGCAGGAAATTGGCAATCCTATAGAAATCCAAGTTTGTGTCTTGGATTTCTGTGGCATTTCTGGGTAGATAGATGTATTGATTACTATATATTAACATCCCATTGGGGATGTGTGGAAAAAACATGGCAATGCACTCTGAAAAACACCACCAGCTACAGCAATTACACCCAGATGCTAACAGGTGTAGTGAGCACAGCACCTTCAAATGTGTGGGGATGGCATTACTGCGCAGTGTGTTGCTTTCAAGTGGTGGTCTCAGGAGTGCAACGAGATCTAAAATTACAGCACTACTCAGCCTGTATTTCTCATAGATTTCCTCCTCTGTCTGGTTGAAGATGGTCTCCCTGACTCGGTATATCCTCGCCTGTCTCCAACTTCTCTTCCTCCTCCTCAGCTGATCCAAATTCCTCATTCTCCTTGCTATAACGTACAATGCTGCCATTTTGGAAGGAACTTGACGAATTACGGGACGTTTTTATAGGTTGCAGTCACTTACCACTTGTTCCAACTTTGTGCTAATTTGCACATGCTAAATTGCAAACATTTTCTCACTCTGTAGTTGCGTATATGTTAAACACACAAATTTTGACTCGCTATTGGTTATTTACTAATAGCGAATTGCTAAATGCGGCTGCAAAATTTAGGAACTCGCAATTCATTCCCTCCGCTCTTCCCAACTTGCGAGTAGGTTTCAAACATACAAATGTCTCCAAATAGGGGTCACATAGCACTTAGCGACCGATTTACGAATTGCTAAAGCTACATACTGTGTAACCAAAAAGAAGTAGGATTTTTAAGTATCAAAAATAGTAATTAATACACAAATGACATCACTGGAGATTACATCACAAGACCAGTATGTGGACAACATCACCACAGGAAATCTGTCTTTACGTTCTGAAAAGGACCAAAAGATAAATATTGAAAGGATTGTGAAAGCTGAAACATTTTTTCCTCCTACCTTTTTCAAACTCTAGTAATGGGACATTTTTCAGAATGACGTATTCAAATCCTGGTTGTAATATTGCTCAGAAGTACACTACTTTAAATAAGAGCATGTCTTTGCAGTTCGAAGGAGTTCACAGCACATGCTCAGAAGAAAATGTTATTTGATCACAGGCCTCAATGGGCATTAAAGGTCTGTAGGAATGTGTTTTAAAATCGGTAGGTGGTAGAAACCATTAGACAAACATTGGCAAAGTCAATAGGTCTTGCGTATGAGAGAGCTATTTGCTTGGCTAATGTCTCATAGCCATGTTTTACTGCTGTGCAGCATGGCTAAATGTTTGCAAAAAAGTTCTTGGCAGCATCATAGCACTTTTATTCTTATGTAGGGAAAGCAGCTCAGACAACCGGTCGGAAGGAAGAAGCAACATGCACAAAGGGATGGTGGGTGCTTAAGAAGCAACATGTATAAGGGGAGGATGGGTGGGCAGAAGCAACATGGAGGAGGGGATGGTGGGAGGAAAGAAGCAATACATACAAGGGGCGGGTGGGAGGGAAGAAGTAATACATACAAGGGGCGGGTGGGAGGGAAGAAGTAACTAGTGGAGGGTGGGAGGAAAGAAGCAACTCGGACAAGCAGGGGGTGGGAGGGAAGAAACAATAAGTACAAGGGGGGGTGGGAGGGATAGAAGCAACAGGGACAAGAGGAAGGTGGGAAGAAAGAAAAAACAAGGACAAGGGGAGGGTGGGAGGGAAGAAGCAACAGGGGCAAGAGGAGGGTGGGAGGTAAGAAGTAACAAGGACAATGGGAGGGTGAGAGGGAAGAAGCACCAACAAAGATAAGATCACCACTTCACTGAGGACACAAAATGTAAACACACTTTTTAAAAGGTGCCAACAACAACATTACTATTTGAGCCAGATTTATTTATGTATATCAGTGTGCTAGCCAAAAATGCTGCATTTCTAGAGCAACAACCAAGCCCCCGGGGCAATTATTCCTGATTCTGCTTTCAATAATAACTTCTCCCATTCAGTCAAGTCATTTTCTTTGTTTTTCTTTTTGGTTTGAGCACCTCCAAGCTGAAAGAGTGCTCCTCTTCCCATTCCAACTTTGAGATGAATGTATTCAAATACACAGTGACTCATATTGAGCACTTCCTGAATAACAGTGAAAAACGCAGGCCACGCCTGAGAACAGAGATCTCAAGATGTCTCCTGTCAGGTGTGGAATAGTTTCCCCTAGGACTGTTTCCTTGTGCATTCTTGTACGTGTAGTTATGTATTTGCCATCATGAGATGCACATTTACAACCAGACTTTTAGGCTTTTCCTGGCAAAAGTGTAGTTAACATTCGAGAAGAAAGTATAACTAAGAAAACAAGCATTTGCAATGCAATAGGGCTCACATTTACGCGAGTGTAAGCTATTTCCATTGTAAATGACAATGCCTTTTATTTATGTTTAGGTTTTTAAAACATAAATAAAAGGCATTGTCATTTACAATGCTAATAGCTTAAACTCTCGCAAATGTGAGACGTATTGCATTCCAAATGCTTGTTTGTAAAAGGGCCCTATGCCGCACTTTCACTTTAATGGTGGCCACACCCCTTTCTTTAGACGACCCATGTCTAAAGAAAGGTGCACATTAGCCATTAAAGTGAAAGTGCGGTATGCAGCACTTTTACAAAAAAGGCATTTGTTTAAGCTGACAAACAATTGTTTTTTGTAAAAGCCCACAATGTAATCCTTTCACTTTAATGGCAGCCACACCCCTTTCTTTAGACGCGGCTCATGTAAAGAAAGGTGTGTGGCCGCCATTAGGGTGAAAACGCAGTATGGGGCGCATTTACAAAAAAAAAATTGTTTGTCAGGTTGACATATAAATGTTTTTTTTGTAAAAGTGCCCCATACTGCGCTTTCACTTTAATGTTGGCCACACCCCTTTCTTTAAGACGTGGCTTGTCTAAAGAATGGTGCGGGAGCCACTAAAATAAAAGTGCAGTATTGGGCACTTTTAAAAATAAAAACCATTTGTTAAGCAGCATTGCACGTGCAGAAGTGCAGCGCTGTGCAGGGAGCATTTCTGAAAGATAAAGCGCAGTATCTATGATTGGGCACTGTGCTGTCATTAAAACAGTGTGGGTTAGGGAGAGCCTGTCATGCCTGCAAAAGCAGCTATATTAAAGACATTAAAGAAAATAGTGCTCACAGACTGTAGCTAAATCAGACTGTGCAACAACACAAGTAAAAGGTTCAGTCCTCATGAGAGGTTACAAATGCAGACAAGGCATTAATAAGGCGTGACTAACATGCTTGTTAACAAATCAGAAGCAACCATTTAGAAAGGACAGTAGCAGGAGCCAATTGAAAAGATGGGCAGAGTGGGCAGAGCTTCAAGGCCATACCGAAATACAGCATGCGACGCAAAGCCGCGCATGCGCTGCCCAGGTTTGAACTAAAAATAAGGCAAACCTTGTTCAAAGTATTCCCAGCAGCAAAAAAAGATCATTTAGGAAGAAGAGTAGGGTTTTTTACCAAAGGAATTGCAGTTAAGCTGTTGAAAAGTACCAAGACCCAGATTCTGACTAGCATATTTATCATCCTCAATAGGTAGGAAATAACCTTCACGCCACAGACTCCCCCAACAATGTCATCTTTGTTCAAAAACAGGCTCTCTCTGCTCTCCTAGACAACTGTCTTGCCATCTGCTAGACGGACATAAATCATTCTGTGTAGTGGCTGCTGTGCCCTTACTTGCTCAAACTTGTGAGTGATACAGTTTCTCAAGACCTGCATTCATGCGAGCTTCTTAAAATAACTTTTTCCTGCACTTTTCACATAAAGTCCTCGCGTGCTTTAGGTTCATGACTTTCTATATATTCCGTTGCAATTTACAGTTTGTTCTGTTGGCTTCTGTGACCCAGGAAACTGTTGCTTGTGCTAGAGTAATTTGCATGAATTTAATTTAATTGCACATTATGTAATTTTGTATAGCACCAACAAGGCCTGGAGGTGTCATTGCGCTCTACATTGAAACACTGTAACACAAAATCAAAGTGCAAACAGAAAATAATACATCAAGAGGTTAAACAAGGAGTGGGGGAAACATTAAAAGCACAATACAAGTAGTATTTGCAGAGTTCACATGAAAAAAAGAGGTTTGTAGAAATATAAGCCGAGCCGTACAAAAATAAGTAACAGAACTCGAGTGGAAGGAAGGAGGGATAGGGAAAGGATATCTACAAAAATAACAAGGGAAGGTGAATGGAAAGCAGAAGGAAGTAGAAAAGGGAAACATAGGGGAGGGGAAGAAAAAAGTAGAGATAGAATGTCGAAAAATTTGTTTTAAAGCAGCACATAAAATTGAATGTAAAGCAGCTGCATTGATTCTTCGGCACATTGAATGGTACAAACAGGGACAAGTGCCCTTACTTTGTGAAAGTGCCATAACTCTCAGAAATTGCATAGCAACGGAATATACTTCCTCTGTGAATGCTGCAGTTTTTTTAGGAGGGTTCATCGACAAAAGGGTAGATGCATGAGGTTACCCTTCCTCTCAAGGATATCCGCAATGCGCGTTTTATGACATTTTTATCTTTGCTCTTTTACATTTTGCCCCCTTTTCATCTAGTGAAACTACAAAACAATGCAGTCAGCCACGCCATGTAGGAGGAAGCAAAAGTAGGCTGACGGCATTTGTAAAGAAAAAGAGTGCTGTGCTGTACCGCGCTGTATGCATAAACAAACAAAAGAGGGCAGCAGTCCTACTAAAGTGAATGCCCACTGCACTGTATGCATTGTAAACAAAGCAGGCGGGAGCCCTACTAAAGTGAAAGCGCGCTGATATGCGAAAATAAATACAAGCGCGCAGCAGACATACTAAAGTGAAAGTGCACCGTGCCACATTGATATACATAAACAAACACAAGTGGGCGGCAGCTATATGTAAAGTGAAAGCGCCGCACATTGTCTAAATATAGAACTTGGTTGAAAAGAAAAAAACAAAGTAGTGCTCTGAGGAATATCTCAAACCTGAAAGAGTAAGGAGGCAGTACTTGACCGGTGCTCCCTGGCAGGAAAGTGGAAACATAAAGGAGGGAAAAGAGGAACGATTACCCAGGAGCAAGTAAAGATTTCTCAAGGATAGTGCCACAGACGAATAAAAAACAATGGCAAGAAGTGGGCAGAGCTTAACTCCACAAACCATCAACAACAGGTCGCTAAGCAACAGCGCAAGTGCTGTTATGCTCGACGTGAAAAAATTACTGCATGTGCTACTCACGGCTGGCAACTTGCGTTCTTCGAGTGCTGACTCACAACTGATACACACTTACTGATGATAGTAGCGGTGTACTTGTGCGCAAGTCACTTGCCACAGCCAACATTTACTGGCACAGATAAATCTTTCCCAGGACCTTCACCCAGTGCAAGAAACAACAGTTTAAATTTTAATTAATAAGAAAACCAAATAATTTCTTTCAGAGGTACGAGCAGTGCAACATCACGCGAAGGGATGGCTTTTGTTAACCAAGAGAGCTATATTTGTGTACTTGAGCCACAATCAAACCAGGAACACAAGGGTTTGACTCAAAACCAACCACAACCCCTTCAACATTAACAGACAAGAACCCAATTGTAATGAAACGTACCAACAATGCCTGTTGCACTAAACAAAAACTTGCTTCGGGACAACTGTTGAAATGAAGAAAGCAGACTGCAGCTCAGGGAAATGAGCGATAACCATGTTACTGTTACCTGTGCCTGATGTTTCAAGCACAGGGATTGTATATAGCATGTGATCTAAACTTGAAAGCTGTACCCTTCACGAAACGTTGCCGGTTTATAAAAGCAGAAGAAAAACAGCAATAAGCAGGCATATAAAGCACACAAAAGTATTCCCGGTTTTGCCATTTAGTTCCAGGTATGGTTCAAAGAAGTGTGGCTATACACGCAAGGGGGCACTTGGGCGGTTTCGCTATGTGAAAGCGAGATCCAGCAACAAACACCAGCCAGCAGAAAATAAAAAGTGTCCAAAGCACTTGGAAAGTGAACAAGCAAACATAGTTTGGCGTTTTAAGTTGAAGATTTAACTTACCAAAAACCAGGCACTTGTGGGGCGTTTCTTCTCCAAAGCATCAGCCTTCTGATTGAACCGCTGTCTGCAGTTCTGTGAAGAAGTGGAACAAGCACCCTCAGAAGACAGCGCCTGACATTTGACCTCAGCCTTTGAATGCCCAGCATATGTGCCAAGGTAAGAACAAGATTTACAGCCCTGTTTATTGCAGAAAAAGAGTTAGTGGAAGAATACTGTTAACACAGCTTTGGCATCGGGAGGGACAAACTCAAGTTGTTTACCATAAAAGCAAATAAAGTCAGCAAATAGAAACCTTTAAAATGTGAGTTACAAATGACGAAGCCAATGGCAAGCAATAGGCAAAAGGCATTCACAGGTGAACTTTCTGAAACTCCCCAAGATGTCTTTAGCGTGCGCTGCAACCTAAAAACAGAATCCTGCAGCTCAAATATGAAGCGTTATCAAGTATGCAGTAGGTCACGTTATTGGACAGTTAACTTATTCAATCCAATTTGAGCATTGCTTCTGCCCAGCCTCTCAATTACATGAGAAATATTACAATATGGATGATGACACCTGCAGGAGGTGTGTTCTGATGAAGGCCTGTTTTCTGCAGGTGTGTAGGCTCTCAGTGCCAGTTGTACAGAATTCTGAAGATGAATTTCAGTCAGGCTTCCTTTAAGAATATATTATGTTACATACTGGTGTGCCTCCCCCCAATACAGTGTACCACTGAAAAGGGTTTGGACCCTAATCAGTGAGGCTGAGCCCCAATATATCAAAAAACAAACAAGTGCTAACACTTATCTGTTATTCACCTTTCAAAAACTGGAACATCGAAAACACAATGGGCCCGATTCACAGAACTAACTTAAGACAAAATCCTAAACTTACTACCATTTTGGTATTCACAGAAGGCACTTACTCATTTTGGTATTCACAGAAGGCACTTACTCATTTCGGTATTCACAGAAGTTAGGAGTCCTAACTTTAGGACTCCTAAATGCCTTCTGTGAATACCGAAAGTCTTAAAATTAGGATTTTTCTCAGTTTAGTAGTAGTATAGTTAGGACTCCTAACTTTAGGACTCCTAAATGCCTTCTGTGAATACCGAAAGTCTTAAAATAAGGATTTTTCTCAATTTAGTAGTCCTAAGTCTAAACTTAGGACTACTAAATTGAGAAAAATCCTAATTTTAAGACTTTCGGTATTCACAGAAGGCATTTAGGAGTCCTAAAGTTAGGAGTCCTAACTATACTACTACTAAACTGAGAAAAATCCTAATTTTAAGGCTTTCGGTATTCACAGAAGGCATTTAGGAGTCCTAAAGTTAGGAGTCCTAAACTAAGGACTACTAAATTGAGAAAAATCCTAATTTTAAGACTTTCGGTATTCACAGAAGGCATTTAGGAGTCCTAAAGTTAGGAGTCCTAACTATACTACTACTAAACTGAGAAAAATCCTAATTTTAAGACTTTCGGTATTCACAGAAGGCATTTAGGAGTCCTAAAGTTAGGACTCCTAACTTCTGTGAATACCGAAATGAGTAAGTGCCTTCTGTGAATACCAAAATGAGTAAGTGCCTTCTGTGAATACCAAAATGGTAGTAAGTTTAGGATTTTGTCTTAAGTTAGTTCTGTGAATCGGGCCCCAAGTCATTACGGAAAGTCAATTTCCATCTGAATTAATAAAAATTCATTTTTTAGCAATAGACAAAAATAAATTAAAAAACACACTGTCATATCTTTAAAAACCTTTTGCATCTATACCTCATCATCATCTCACCAACAAGCCGCTCTTTTTCTTACATCCCCAAATTTTTCACATTCGCATCACTTCCAGCACCCATTCAACCTACTTATACCACATTTTTTTAAAACAATACTCAGATTCACACTTCCCTGACATACAGACAACCCAAACCCAGCCCACTTTCCCAGAACAATTTTTTAATCAAATTACATGAATCAAATCCAAAAAACAGGGCCAAAGATCAAATACGTTTCAAACAATTCAAAACTTTTTGATTCTTTAAATAACATGCACAAAACAATTGGCCTCAAAACAAAGGTCGACGCGTTTCGAACCCCGCCAACTACGGGGATCTCTTCGGGACCAGAAAGCTGTAGAAAGAAAAAACAAAGGACACATTTCCTTAGTATCTAGTTTATCGCATATCTCCCCTCATCCTCTTTTCCTTCCCCTTCGAGGGTGAACCTCTTACCTTGGTTTATATTGCTGCCGGATCAACGGATCCATGCCTCAAAATCACAACGTGACATGTCTGAAAAACAATGTGAATTCATAAGGACCAACCCCACGATCAAAAATGCGCAGTCTCTGGAATTTAAGAAGCCTGAATGCTTACGGTTCATTTGTGGTGATAAAACAAAAAAACGATTTATTCAGATTGTATATGTCTCAGCTCCCTTCTTGACTCGGCACTGAAAGAATAAACACGCGAATGAAGATATTGTGGGCTTAGATTAAAACCACTAGTGTTTATCACAATGCGTAGATCAGAAGGGACCCTTACCTTGTTGCGTTGTAGAGCCCGACTACACCAAACACATTCGTCCGCAGTCTCTCCCGCTCTTTGTTTCCTATTGGAAGTAAATACAGAGCATTATTCATTTGTATGTCAATACTCAGGGTGATATTTTGTGTCATGGTCTCTCCCAAATGGATTGGAAAGTGTGTATTTACATAGTTTCCGGTGTTGGCCCGTTAAGTTAGCTCCTCAGTGTTACCATTACCAGGGGCGTCAGTAATTCTAGAAAGGCAGGCTTACTGGTGGAGCCCTAAAGCTCCTACGAGAAATGAGAAATTACTGGAGGACTCTGTATTCCAGTGGTACTCACGCATGCAGCCCTCCTGACCTTTAATTTTGGCCCCCTGGTGAACAGCATCACTGGGCTGCTGTTCACTTGACAGAGCAGCAACATTCAGACAACTGTGAAAGAAATGGGTTTCGTTTAGTTACTCGTTAACTAAAATAATGGAAAAGAAGAAAAGAAGGCGTCCTGGACAACTTATCTTTAGGAACACCTTTAGTTTTAAAGACATCTTGCACTAAACATGTAAAAATATGATAAACTCTGTGCAAACTTCAGAAAAGTGTATTTTATGAACCTGCATAAGCATTGCTTTGACTTTAATTCTTAGTGCATGCCAATAGAGAGTTGGTGGCAGACAGACATCACGTGAAGGCTTGGAGCCAGATGTACAACCCTTTCATTTAGAGCCTCACAATTTGCGACTTATTGCGAGTCGCAAATTGCGAGGCACTAAATGAAATGTACAACAGTGTTATTACACTGTTTTGTGATTCCCAATGGGGTCGCAAATTGTGATGCTCATTAATATTAATGAGCCTCTCGCAATTTGCGAGCCCATTGGGAATGCCAACCCTCCCAGAGATGGTGGCCTGCTGGGCTCAGCAGACCACCATGTCTGAGACTGCTTTTCAATAAAGCAGCTTTTTTTTTTAATGCAGCCCGTTTTCCTTAAAGGAAAACGGGATGCATTTTAAAAAAAAATGAAATGAAACGTTTTCGTTTCATTTTTTAAGGGCAGGCAGTGGTCCCTGGGACCATTGCCTGCCCTTAAACAATATTTTTGGAGACAGTCACAAAAGTGAAAGGGGTCCCCTGGGGGCCCCTTTCAAATTGCAACTGCATTACCATCCTCTTGCAGAGGGTGGTAATTTGCGAGTGTTTTGCGACTGCAATTGCGGTCACAAAACATTCACACATAGCATTGCGGATACAATTAGGAAATGGCGACTCGCAATTCCTTAATAGCGAGTCGCAAATAAATTGCAACTCGCTATTTAGGAATTGTACATGGCCAACAGTGAATTTGCATGCGCAAACTGGTTCGCAAACCTGTTTGTGCATGCAAAATCACGTCGTACATCTGGCCTTGGTTTGCTGACCACACCATGCATCTGTTTCGAGTACCGCCTATGTCCATCTTTCATCACCCTGACCCTTGCCCTGCTGGCATCGGTGCGGCCTTCGGGCATGCCACAGACAGTACTTTACAGTCCCAGGGAAATGTTTGTGAGTACCCATGCTGTAGTTCTCTGTCCAATTTTCTCCTACCTTAGCATTTCCTCCATAGTTTTTACGAAGAGAGTTTTAGCTGCTTACCTTAGCCAGAATCACCAGATGAAATGTACATGGTCTGCAAATGTACTGCCTTTCTTGCCATTTTCCATGGGGCCGTCAGCTATGTGACTGGCCCCATTTGAAATTCCTGGGCACTTGCAATAAGGCCCTATATGATGGTGTCAATTTGAATTGTGAAATAAGGGAACAGAGTGGATTTCACCAATTCAGGTCGCGTGAAAATCAAACACTTGAAATAATTGACTGGTTTGAAGCTCTTGGTTCTAACAGCCTTTATGGTGAAACAACAGGTTTCATTGTAATAATAAATATTCGACATTAGGAAAAAGTGGGCAGCCTGCTGCTGTCTGTTACAATTCCTATTTACTATACGGTGGAACACATGCTTGGCGTGTGATTTACCCAATGAGACTTCTGATCTTTTAAAGTACAGCTTAGCGTTCTGTCGTTTTATTGGCTAGTTTGTTGCGATTGTCACGAATCACGTTAGAAAACAAGCTACAACATCAATAAACAACCAATAAAGAATATTTAAATATAACGTTAAGCGTGCAGTCACGGGATCAAAGGTCGTGTGATGTTACTTCCGTGTTTTCATCTAGGGCCGCAGAACAATGATATCACTGCTAATTCCCAAATGATTTTGTGAAAAAAGAGCCCCTGGTTGATTTACGTCATCAGGGCTCCACCGTAATCCTAGCGCTGCAAATCCAGACTTTGGGCAAAACGAGCGCATCCGAAATGCGTCCCCACGTTCAGATCCATAAATAACCAGCGGCTCTCCCCCTTTGATGCGCTTCTCAGGGTAGTAACAGTTTTATGTACTGCAGCCCGAGCTCCCTCCCTGGACAGTAATGGCATCCTAAATCTTTTATTGCGCACCATAATCAAAGTCAACAAACTTTTATGACAAGAATTTTAATCAAGCGTTTTTTTTTTCATTTTCCTTTGCTAATTAGTTAAACCGAACGACGGTCATTAAGCTTCCAGGCTCTAACCAGGATTGTAAATTTTACTTTGTAAGTAGCTACCGCTGAAAAGAAAGAACATTCACTCACTCCATTGAGTATGAAAGGAAGCTAAGAGAGTCTGGGCCACTGTCCAGCTCCTGTGCTAGGTGGGTGTGTCTCACTTGAAGGCAGAGGACCCTGTGTGGAGGATATATGGAAAATGCATTTATTTAAGAAGTCTGCGCACAACGTCACTTATTTGGAGTAGATTATAAAGTAACATTGAGAAAGCACGATTTACAGCACGTTCTCTAAGTGAGGTGTCAAGGACCAAAATGCGACCCGCGGTCAGTGCGCATGTTAATTGTTACACTTTGGAATGGTGCAAAATAATGTGGTAGTGTCTTAAGAAGTGGGTAGTGGGTAAGAAAGTGTAAAGTGCAGTGATGTATCTTCCACCTCCACTCCCTGCCCTAAGCAAAACATGCCCCGGTTACTTACGGGTAATCTTCATTACTCCGAGTGTAGTCTTCCTTGCCACATATGTTCACTATGTCAGTAATGTGGCGAGGAAGATAACGAGGAGGTAATGCCATCTATTGCACTCATTAAAATGGTTTACCTCGACACATGGCCTATCAATTTATTTAATGCAAATTAAATTAAGAAGCAGGTGGTGGGTTAGAAAGTGTAAAGTGCATTGATGTATCTTCCACCTCCACTCCCTGCTCTCAGCAAAACATGCCCTGGTTACTTACCAGTAATCTTCATTACTCTGAGCGTAGTCTTTCTCGCCACATTACTGATGTAGTGAACCTACATGGCGAGGAAGACCTATGAAGAGGTAATGCCCCGGTAACTTACTGGTAATCTTCATTACTCTGAGCGTAGTCTTCCTTGCCACATTACTGATGTAGTGAACCTATGTGGCAAGGAAGACTTACGAGGAAGTAATGCCCCTGTTACTTACCAGTAATCTTCATTACTCCGAGTGTAGTCTTCCTCGCCACATAGGTTCACTACGTCAGTAATGTGGAGAGGAAGACTTACGAAGAGGTAATTCCATCTAGTGCACTCAATAAAATGGTTTACCTCGACTCATGGCCTATTGATTTCTGTAATGCAAATTCATGCATCGCCTTGCAGTGTTGAATGAGATGCACTGATGGTGATGTTCATGCTTTCGCTTCTCTGGCAGACCACACACTTCTTTACAGCGTCTTTTCAGCCCAACTCAGCAATTTTCATTGATTCTGTGACCTTTTCACACTGCTCAAAAATGGTGGGGCATGGTTAAGCCAGCAGTTCGGACTTGACTGTTCCCATTGGAGCATGGTCAAGACTTATTTGCATGTGGTTGTGTGCAAACTGTGGTGGTATGGTGTGCAAAATTACAATGGACTGGGATGCTGCCCGAGTAATTACCGGTGGCTGGGATTAATTCAAGCATTACATCCATCATTTATTTGTGTACTTTAGATGTTTTAGCTAGCAGCATTTTGAGCCATGCCCAATCTTGATGGTACAATGACTCCCCTGTTACACCTCCATAACTTTCCTCTGCCACATAGGGGTGGCAAAGCAAGCATTATACCCTTGAGGTTGGACCAGAAGCCAAAAAAGTTTTGACAGGTAGGAGAGCCTTATGCCTCCTTTTCATGGACACACCTTTAGAGTGAGGCATAGTTAGGAAGGAAGGTTCTAAGCCCTGATGAAAGCTGAGTGGCCCATAGGCAAATTGCCTTCTGCTGAAACATGCAGGTGGATGTATTTTCAATGTACAAAGCATTGTGCTTCACTGCACAGCCATACTTGGCTTTTAATAGTGACATGGGTACCTGTGGAATAAAGGGAAATTCTGGTTTCACATCTAGTAATTTTTAGACAACTGGAGCCTTGTACATTTCCAGAACATCTTATTGCGAGTTCCCATTTTTGGTTGAGCCCTTTCAGTGGTACTTACCTACCCGAATGACCGGAGGCACCAATGATGAAGCATTCGGTCATACTGCAAGTGATGTACTGCCTCTAATATCTAAAGATACTCCCGTAGGGCACTATGTTTGGCCTTAAATAGAGGACTGACTGAATTTGTGCTGTGAAGAGGAATGGCGACCACCTTCTAACAAACAGTGTTTTACAATTATATGTGGGGTAGACCATGTTGGGTGCCATTCACACAATTTTTAGTGAAACTCCCCAAGCCTCTGCCCAGGACACTGCCACCCCTCTAACAGATGATGGAAATGGTACCTGGGATGAAAAGTAAGCATCTGAAATGACTGCACATAACAATCTACTTAACTACTTAAAGAACTTAATGAAGGCCTGCTCGCTAAGTTGAAGAACTAAACAAAACCCAAAAATCATTACATGTCTAAAAAGAATCAGGTCTCTATAAACAGACTAACAGAGAACTATGCACATCCAACGTATAAAGAGCCACCTCTTCTGGAGCATTTGACTTTTCGAAGAAAACAGGCAGAACAATATCTTGTTCTAGATGAACCTGAGAAATCACTTCTAGTTAAAAAATAAGGAACCAGTTTTAAAACCACACAATATGGCAAAAACCAAATGAAAGCGGCTCAAACAAGCAAATCCCCACATTCTACAGGCTAATGTAATTGCTACAAGGGATAGTCATTCATACATCAGAAATGATAATGATACCGTTTCAGTGGCTCACAATGAGTGTTCAAAAAGGCAAACAAGACCCAAAGAAAAGACAGATGGATGAGAAAAAGTTCTATGTTTCTCAAAACTTTTCAGTTTTCATGCAGCTAACACATTTGACTGGGACACTATTGAACACATCCCTCTAAGTGCTCTAATAGCTGTGCGTGCCATTTTAATAATCAAGGACAAAAGCAAACCATCTCTTTAAAAACTCTAAGATCTGAAATGGATCACACGATCTAGGATGCAGTCCATGAGAAGCATATCAATTAGAGAAATGTTAACCATGTTTCTACATACTCTCAATACTGCCATAGTACTATATTTTTTAATTCCAGCAGTAGTTCAAAGGAATATCCTTTCTTTTCAGGATGTATCTGGTCAATTCCATGTCTGTCAAGTGAAGACAAAGCAGGGCAATTGCTGACAATCTCAGTATAAAGTAGGAGTGATTGGTAGATTCGTAGAGCCTTAGGTTGGCCCACTGTAAATTCACACAGATACTGAAACCATGAATGCCGATCCACCAGAGCAGAATTGACATTGCTAATACTTTCTCGCCTCTGATCCTTGCTAGCACCCTTGGAAGAAAAGGTAATGGAGGGAATGCAACAGAATTACCTGAGGCTATGGGAAAGTCACTGCATCTCACCTCTATGCCTCGTTGTTTAGCAGTGCGGAGCAAATTGTCAGAAACAAGGAATCTTGCACGATTGCAAAGTGATTTACTGCTTGCATTCTTTACACCAACAAGATCTGTTGAAATATTTTGGGGTGGCATTGAAAATTAACTTATGAAGAGAAAATAATGCTCAAGCTGTTGGCGTGGATGTTCTCCCTTTCCTTAAAGATAGCCTGTGATTTGAGTATCCAGGTGCAGATCCCTCATAGACAAATCTCCTTGCAATTCTGTTCAAGGAATGGCAAGGAGCTTACCCCAGCCATTTTATGTAGGACCTGGCCAACGTATTGTACGTTCCTACCAACACTCTATTCCATTTTAAAAGGTGAGAAAAAGATAGAAAAGTTCTGTTTATGTCCATCAGCTCTCTTCGACTTCCTGAGAACCAGCCTGTTTGAAATTCTTGATCCAAAACTGTAGTCCCCATCCCACGACTGGTGTCTGTTATTAGAAATACTGGGGCAAGATAGAAACCACCTTTATCAAATGTTTAAGGCCTAACCACCAACTCATTTCTTGTCTGACACTGGTGCTGCTGGAATTGGATGCTTGTATTTCCCCTTGCTAGAGTCCAATAATCCATCAAGTGGTGCAAGAGCCTCCGATGAACCCTACCCCATGCTACCACTGCCATCATAGACTTTATATGGCACTGCAGACAAAGCCACAGACGAACTAATTTATACATGCGTAGAGTTAATTATTTGTGAAATAAATGCTTGAAGACAATGAATCCTGTCAACTGCCAGAAATACTTGCCATATGTGTGTTCATATTCATAAATGGTTACCAATAAACTGTGGATCCTGAACTGGCCCAAGGGAGGACTTGTTCTGATCCAGCAGAAGACCATGCTTTTGCAGGGCTGCACACGCCAGTTTGGTATCCTCTTTCTCCTTGGAAATTAAGAAGAAGATACACGTGCCATCTAAATATGGAACAAATCTTTCCCCACGCACATGTAAATGTGCTATCAAAATTGCAAGCACTTTGGTAAATACTCTTGGAGCTGATGACACACTGAATGGTTGAACCGTAACTGATAATAGCAACTGTCTGCTGCAATCCTTCGGAAACATCTGTGAAATGAGTACATTGCCAGTAAGTATTCTTGAGATCCTATGCAGATAAATATATTTCCCGGCAGAACGAAAGGCTAAAGATATTGCAGTGCCAGCACCTTAAATTTTCGGGCAAGGATAAAATTGTTTACTGGCCATATATTTATCACTGGTCTGTAAGGCTTCTGAACTGGGAAGAGAACTAAATAATAGCCCTGGCATAATTCCCCACAAGGAACTGACTCTCAAGGCGGGACTGGGAACCGAAACCGGCCCTGGCAAACTACTCGGAGAAGGGGTGCGGCCAAGCTGTTTGCTACGGCCGGGTTCGGCTGATTTTGTTACTGGGGGCCGACATTGCCGGCCACCAGTAACAAAAATGGCCCCCAGGGCCCCAAAACCAACCCCCATCCTGGCAGCTCACCAGGGAAACTCCTGGTGCCCGCTATGGCCTGTCCGGACCTGCTGACTCTAGAGTTTGCTTGGTCATCAAAGTCTAAATATCCAACAAAAGAGCTGCTCCCTTTTCTGGTTGCATGGGAAGCGTAATCTGCTAAAATAACATTCTCCTGCTGGATTTGTTAGAAATTGATTGACCAATCTTGCTGTAAAATCTGGAAGTACACAAATCACCTATAACTGCTGACTACTACTAAATCAAGCTGCTGCAGCTGGCTACGTACTGGAAAATCTTGACTACTAATATAGTCATGATTTTCTCAGAGGTAGTGATGGTAGAGAAGGAATTGACTGCAGTAACTTGGACTTTTCTGTGAATAAAGCCCCAGCCACAGGCCCTCCAAAGAAAAGGATTTTGAATCTGATAAGGAACATGGCTTATCTATTTGGATCAACCAAGGAACATTCCCTTCCTTGCAGCAGACATGAAGAAAGCAGAGCTTAACAGTCTTCTCCTGTTGTCTTCACCACGCTATCCAACATCTTTCCAAAGCAATGTTTTCCAGTATACAAGAGATAACAACAACTGGATCTTCTGTGTAATATCCATTTTCCAAGATTGCATCCCTATGTGACGCGGGACTGCTGCTGCTGACATCAATGAGCAATCGATATCAAAAGTGAAATCTGGTAACAAACTCTCTTCTGCTCCATCTCTGTCATCAAATTGAAACCATCTTTTACAAGATGGAAAATAGAAAACAATGATTGTAAATCTTTTAACAAAGACTGCAGTGCATATTATAAAGTTAATTGTTCCATATGCTCTTTTACTGTACCTTCCACTTTTTTATGAAACTAGTCAGTAAATTAAGTATTATCTGGAGCACCTGATGGCCAGTGCATAGTGCTGGCCTACAAAGAATCATATTTAGGCACAGGAGGAGAAACATTTAAAGAAATTCTCTAGTGGGTTACCCTTTGCCAATATATGTGGGAATGTAAGCTTATCATCCTCTGTCCAGTCTTTAAATATTATTTTAGGTATGGCAAGTGCTAAAGTAATGCATCAAGGTATACTGCTTGATATTGATTGCCCAAATAAATCCTACTTTTGAGCAGGAGCTTGAAAATCAAGACTAATTCTAATATGGTTTAGAATGTCTTGCACCTTGGATATCTTTGCCTCTAGGCAAACTCTCCCCTATTTCCTGATCCTCCTGATCCGATTGAAGTTGGTTTGTTTGTAAAGCGTGTTCAACCGCACAACACAGTAAATGAACATTTGTAGTTCCTTATCAGACAGAATCACCCGTTTACTTCTTCTTCCCCCGCAATATTTTCTCACAGCGGGTACACTTGAACACAATTTGCTGATGACATGCAAGGCTCTAAATTCAGCGATTGAAACCTCACAAATGCCAGCTTTAAAGCATGACAAAACTTAACAAGGATTGACAAAGCTAAAAGGCTGACGACCAATGCTAGACCTATTGCCTTTGTCAATACTTGCATCTATTGAAGGTACTTCTAAGTTAGGTAGTTTTGTATTGAAAAGTGTTCTCCACAAATGGAATGTATTTTCATAGGTTTATGTTGTCTCAGTTTAAAATTCAATGCAAATCTGCTGTTTTGCAATGATGGGTGCGGATTGTGGCATTCAGTGTAGAATGCTGGAATGGAATGTATGTGTTTGATTCTAGCACTCCACATGGGTCATTTTTGGTGGGGCCTCTCACGTTATTGCATGGTCTAAATCGTAACTCCAATAAATTATCTTTCAGTACTCACAGAAGAGCGCGTGGATAGTTTATAGTGGTCATATTCAAAACTATAACATTTAAAATTACAAATAAACTCACCTTCAAGTTTTTGCACTCCTGTTCATCACGGAGACTGACAAAACAGGGAGTGCACAAGTTGAGGGCTCATTTATGTTTGATTTGCAGGAGGGAGGCAGGAGGGAGATAGCCTTTACAATGAAACGATTACAACGCATGCCAATACATAGCATGTCGTTGCAACGCAAAAGGTGTGCAGCTGTGGGTAGAAGGTGTTGGATTTAACTCCAACACCTTTCCCTACAGTTGCACACACTGGAGTTGGAATAGAAAAGTTATCTATTCCAAATTCCAGCGCCCCCGACAGAAAGTCGGAGTAAAAATTTGCGTTGCAACGGCATGAGATGTAATGGCATGCGTTGTAACGTCACCTATTCTTCGCTGAAAGAGGTGTAGGTTTTCTTTTCATTTTTTTTTTTTAAAGAGAGAGATGGACGAGATGTGCCCACGAGTTCATATTGCATGCTGGTTTAAATAAAAGTGCGTACTCACCGATTCTTTCAGTTCATAAGGAGTGTGACGAGGAATTCAGATGTGGTCCGTCGGCTGCGCTGCCGCCTCTGGTGCAGGAAACAAGGGTGCGAGCTTCGAGGTGGCGTCCACATCCTGTGATTCTGGGCAAATCACTTAATCTCCCCGTGCCTGAATGTGTAATGTAAATACGGTGCTATGTAAAGCGCTCCAATACCTTCGGGTCGAGTTCGCGCTATATAAATATGCAAAAAAAAGCAGACGAGGAGGTAATTCGTCTCAGACATTTAGGCTTATTTTTAACCTGATTGGTCCCGTTTTTCACCTAGCAGTGCCTCGTTAAAAAATGCTTTGTATTTTTAACCTAGTATTTTTTTGCACAATATATTCTTTATCCAAAATACTTTGCATTGCTCATGCTTTCTGATTAACCTAGTACCTGTTGCACAGACAAGCCTTGAGCTCATCCCACCTACTGGAAGGAAAGTCACCGGTGCCTTACACAACCTCTCCTCTGTTTATTGACGTTGAACTTGTCACGCTCCACCTCCTTCCCTTGCGCAACTAATGACCCTGGAGTGAGTGGTGTTCATCCCTTAGCATATTGAGTTGCTCCATGCTGTCACCTGTGTCTCTGAAAAGCAATGTAAGTGGCAATTTCAATTTAAACACGCAGAACCCATTACGTCCTCCAAAAACAACAGGCATTGGAAGCTTAAACCTTAAAGATTTATTTTCAGATTTTAAATCATACAGAAATTGAGTAGCATTGTTAAATTCAAATAATCAATTAATCAGTCAGAGTGCAAAGCTCAGTTAAAATACAGAATCAATCAGATAACCCAGTAAAGTTCAGGTCAGCAAAATACAGACTATAAAGTGGGGGAGCAATCAGGCAGGGGTTTGTCTCCTAAGGTCAGTCAGAAAGGGGTTTCCTCACATCCAAAAAGAGCCTACTTTTATGTTTCTAAACAGAGGATTTCATGCACTCAATACAGCTGTACACGTTTCCCACCGAATGAACCAATCAGAATTAACTAGAGGGAAACAGCTGCAAGAAAATACATTTCAAAAAGTCTCTCATAATTTAACAACATGAAGCATCTCACGGTCACTACCTGTACTAGAACAAGTATTGTTACATTCATGTGTGATTCTGCTAAAACAGCTAGGTAAAACCTTTAGCACGTACAATTTTCCTGAAATTGCATTTTAGCATTCTTGTGAAGGTCTTGTCTTGCCTTTGAAAATACCATCAAACATAATTCTACTGAGGAATGAAAATACGAGCTTGCCCGTGGTACAGAACCATGGCAGCAAAATGTCACAACAAAATGGAGCGTGAGACCTACAGTTGCAAAGTTAGCTAGAGGTCGGGTTTCAGAAGGGCACTACATTTCTTTTTTGGAAAAATAAAGCCAGCTTTATAAATAGGTGATGGGGTGGTTGTGGAAGCTCTGGCGTGGTGTGCTAGCCTTTACTTTGTATCCATTTATTTTTGGCCGCGGATTTGGAAGTGCTAACACTACATACTTAGGGGCAGATTTACAAGCCCCTTGCGACACATTTACGCCGCCATTGCGTCACTACTGTGACGCAGCGGCGGCGTAAACCATGCGCCATGTTGTGCCTTATTTACAACGTGACGCACCTAGGGAGATGCGTCACGTTGTAAAGCCCTGCGCTACATCACACCTGCGTCAGGTTTAATGTATGCAGGGTGGGCGTTCCGTCGAAAAAAGCCTCGGAAAAGTGACGCAGTGAAATCTACAAGATTTTCTGAGTCACTTTTCCGACGCCGCTGCGTCAAAACCCTGCACCTGCTTGAAGCAGGCGTAAGGCGTGACGTAGCATGTTAGGTATGGGCAGCCCCCGAGTATTGCTGGAGTTGCGTCATGCTTGCGACACGACTCCAGCAATGCGCCGCCCTTACGCCATGAGATGCGTCACGCATCTGTTTATCCTTGCGCCACGATGCGGCGCATTGTAAATGCGGCACATCTGTGGTGGCGCAAGGGTAAACTTGCGTAACTCATCTTACCTGGCGCATCCCTGCTGATATGCAGGGATGCGACAGTCCTTGTAAATCTGCCCCTTAATGTTAATTTACGGAACCGGAGCTGTCAGGAAGGGCGCAACGACAAGAATCAAATGTAAGTGGAAGTGATTTGCTACTGAGAGCCATAACCAGTTAACTACAGTGACTATTGTTGTTTGAAATAATGTGTCCAGAGAGCAAACAGATATATATGATGAGGATGATAAAATCGAAAAGTCGCAGGACACTGACCATCACAACGGTGACGCCCAAATACTGGCCCGAAGTATGTTTACTCTTCACTTTTTCCTCACTTTTCAGCTAACAAGACAGACCCTTTCCTCTTCACAGCTAGAATATGTTAATTAAAGGCCGCTCCGAAGTCGGATGGCGGTAATGAGCCTGCAGCAGAGGGAAGGCCCCACGCTTCAAAAACTAATATGACATTTTGGACCTATTGCTCAAGAATATGCCATGATCATTATGCTAATTAACAGGGTCACCAAGTGTGGAGCTAATTAGGGTCTGATTTCATTTCCATCGTGCTGGGGCTGCCAGCGGTTTTCAGAAAGGCTACCAGACCACAGCAAATAAGCGTTCAGGATTCTGTGGCTGAGAGACAACGAGCCCCGATGCCCAGGAATCGCACAGCCCGTGCCAGGGCATGGTTATTGGTACCAGGCAGTGACTGATCAAGCTCAGCTGGGCAAACACAGCAGGGGCCGGATTACAGAAGCTGCCCAAGCAGTGTTTTTTTGTAATTTATTTATTTATTTTGGAATGTGGCTAATTTTCACAGAAATGCTGTAAAGTACCATATTACATATCTCTACTTTTCTTGATTTCTTTCTGCAGCAGCCAGTGCAGTATTTTTTCAACACTAATCATCCATGTAGAAAGAATATAAGGAAAGCAGTATCGGCAGACCTATTGTGCACACTCCTATGAGTTTGCTAAAAAAATACATTCAATCAATCAATCAATCATTTGTAGAGCGCACTAATCACCCGTGAGGGTCTCAAAGCGCTGGGGGAGGGGGTGGGGGTGCTGCTACTGCTCGAACAGCCAGGTCTTGAGAAGTCTCCTGAAGGTCAGCATGTCCTGGGTCTGTCGCAGGGTGGGGAGGGTGTTCCATGTCTTGGCGGCGAGGTGGCAGAAGAATCTGCCGCCGGTGGCTGTTCTGTGGATGCGTGGAATGGTGGCGAGGTCAGCGGAGCGAAGCTGGAGGTTCGGGGTGTAGAAGGTGAGTCGTTTGTTGAGGTATACTGGTCTGACGTTGTGGAGTGCTTTGTGAGCGTGGGTGAGGAGCTTGAAGGTGATCCTCTTGTTGATGGGGAGCCAGTGCAGGTCTCTCAGGTGGGCTGTAATGTGGCTGTGGTGGGGGATGTCGAGGATGAGGCGTGCAGAGGCGTTCTGTATGCGTTGTAGTCTTTTCTGGAGTTTGGCCGTGGTTCCCGCGTAGAGGGCGTTGCAGTAGTCCAGTCTGCTGCTGACGAGGGCCTGGGTGACTGTCCTTCTGGTTCCGGTGGGGATCCATCTGTAGATCTTGCAAAGCATGCCGAGGGTGTTGAAGCAGGAGGAGGAGACGGCGTTGACATGCTGGGTCATTGATAGCGATGAGTCCAGGATGAACCCCCGGTTGCATGCATGGTCGGTAGGTCTCGGTGCGGCTCCCAGTGTGGCCGGCCATCAGGAGTCGTCCCAGGTGGAGGGGGTTAACGAGGATGAGGACCTCCGTCTTGTCCGAGTTCCATTTCAGGCGACTGTTCTTCATCCATTCGGAGACGGCCTTCATTCCTTCGTGGAGGTTGGTTTTGGCTGTGGCGGGGTCCTTGGTGAGGGAGAGGATCAGCTGGGTGTCGTCATCATATGAGACGATGTTGAATTTGTGCGATCAGACAATGTTGGCGTGCGGTGCCATGTAGACTTTGAAAAGGGTCGGGCTGAGGGATTATCTGTGGGGTACGCCTCAGGTGATCTTGGTGGCTTCGGATCGGAATGGAGGGAGGCGGACCCTCTGGGTTCTGCTGGTGAGGAAGGAGGTGATCCAGTCCACAGCTTTGTTGCAGATCCCTGCGTCGTGGTGGCGTGTGCATAGGGTGTGGTGGCAGACGGTGTTGAAGGCGGGTGAGAGGTCCAGGAGGATGAGGGCCACAGTTTTGCCGTTGTCCAGCAGGGTCCTGATGTCGTCAGTGGCGTCAATGAGGGCGGTTTTGGTGCTGTGGTTGCTGCGGAATCCGGATTGGGACGAGTCCAGGGTGTTGTTCTCCTCGAGGAAGCGGGTCAGTTGCCTGTTGACAATCTTCTAGATGACTATCGCCGGGAGCAGGGAGATGGGCTGGAAGTTCTTGAGGTCCTGGGGTCCACCTTGGGTTTGTTGAGTAGGGCGTTGACCTCGGCGTGCTTCCAGCTCTCTGGGATGGTGGCGGTCTCAAAGGCGCTGTTGAAGTTCTTCCAGAGTTGCGGTGCGATGATGGTGTTCGCTTTGTTGAAGATGTGGTGAGGGCAGAGGTCAGATGGTGAGCTGGAGTGGATGGTGTTCATGATTTTGATGGTGTCCTCGTCCTTGACGTGGGTCAAGGAGAGCAGGAGGTTGGTGTGGCTGGGGGGCGGTGAGTCTGAGGTGTCGGCAGCTGTCGGGGGGGCCCGGGTGGTTGAAGCTGTTGTGGATGTCTGCGATCTTGCGGTGAAAGAAGGTGGCTAGAGAGTCGCTGAGGTCTTGCGACGGCGGGATGTAGTTAGAGCTGGAACTGGAGTTGGAGAGTTTCTTCATGATGTTGAAGAGCTCTTTGCTGTTGTGCTTGTTGTTGTCAATGCGTTCCTTGAAGGAGGTCCTTTTGGTGGTTCGAATGAGTTGGTGGTGCTTGCGGCTGGTGTTATTGAGGGCTGCGTGGTTGTCCAGGGTCTGTTCGTGGCGCCACTTCATCTCTTATCTTCAGCAAGTCTGCTTGGATGCCTGGATGTCTGTGGTGAACCAGATGGCCTTTCTCTCGGTGCGTCTGTTTGAGGGTTTCTTGATCGGGGCAAAAGTGTTAGTGCAGTCATCGATCCATTACCTGAGGTTGCAGGCAGCTGTGCTGGTGTCGGTAGTGTCGGTTGGTGGGTCTCAGGCGAGGGTGGTGTTTAGCTGGTCTTCGGTGACCTCGTTCCAGCTGCGGTGGGGGATCCGTTGTGGGTGGTGGTGCATGGTGGGTTTCTCGAAGGTGAAGTGGATGCAGTGGTGGTGGGTCCAGTGGAGTTTGGTGGTGTGGCTGAAGGTGATGTGGTTGCTGGCGGAAAAGATGGGGTCGAGCATGTGGCCGGCTGAGTGGGTGGGTGTCTTGACGAGCTGTTTGAGTCCAAGGTTGGCGAGGTTGTCGAGCTTGGTGGTGGAGTTGCTGTCGTTGGCGTTCTCTAGGTGGAAGTTCAGGTCTCCGAGGAGGATGTAGTCTGTGGATGCAAGGGTGTGCATGCTGACGATGTCGGTGATGGAGTCGCTGAACTGTGGCCGGTGTCCGGGGGTCTGTAGATGAGGGTTCCTCTGAGGGTGGTGTTGGGATGGATGTGGATCTGGAAGTGCAGATGTTCGGCAGCGCTGAGGGTGTCTTCGGTGCTGATCGAAATTCTGAGGGTATTTCTGTGGACATGGCAATTCCTCCTCCTGGTCTGTTGGGGCCGTCCCTTCGGGTGATCTTGTAGCCATCCGGAATGGCTATGGCAGTGTCGGGTGCCAAGGAAGGGTTCATCCAGGTCTCCGTTAGGAATGTGACTACCGGGAGGATGAGTCGAGTAGGTCCCAGAGTTCGTTGGCGTGCTTCTGGATGTAGCGGGTGTTGAGTAGTATGCTTCTGAGATGGATGCATCCTGCCCTGGTGGGTGGGGCAGGACGTGCAGGTGTTCGGTGGCTGGTGAAGCTGCAACTTCGGCAGGAGAAGGGTCTATGGGTGAGCTTCGGGGTGGCCTGGAAGCAGGTGGATGAACAGCTGGCGTTGAGTTCGTGAAGGATGTTGGCGTCATAGTGGCGTCAGGCATCGTGGTGGTCGCGGTGGCCAGGGGGTCTGGCGCTGGGCGTGGTCCAGGTGTAGACGGGCGCAGGCGGGCTTGACTTAGGCACGCCTTTGGCGCACCAGTAGCCGCACAACAGCCACCATTAAAAAGGGGAGGGAGGAGCAGCTGGGAAGTGGGTGCGGGAATGAATGGGCGAGCGAGGGGGGCCGGTCCGCAGGGGACGCAGCGGCGGGAAAAGGGGAAGTGGCAAAAAAGCTGAAGGAGAGAAGAGAGAGCTACACATGCAGACGTGATCTAATGTATTAAACTGAATTTTTTGGCACAAATGTCAGATTTCCTTTTTAAGGAATTTCAACACAGTTCTTTGTGGCCCTCCTCTTGTCAATCTGATCGCTGAACATTCCCAGACTAAGTGGGCAATAGCACTACAAATGTCACAGATTCCCCAGAATATCCCACCTCTTTCTGTATCTGATATTGTTGTGTAATTGCTGTACACTCTTTACACTATCATCAGTGGTGGCTGGAACAGATCGGGTGTGGGGGGAGGAGGGTCATGAGAGTAGTGAAAATAAATAAAATAAACGTACCCCCTTGCCGCCCTGTTTCTTCATTCATCCCTCCTCATCGTCGCTCTGCTCCGGCCAGAAGCAGGAAGCACCCAGGCTCCCCTGAGCCAATCACAATGCTGCAATGCTGCAGTGATTTGGTCTGAGCACCGTGGTTTGGCGTGCAGCGAGGGACTGTGAGCCTGGGCATCTTCTTCACCTAGGCTGTAATGCAGCCTGAATGGAGAACATGCAAAGTTCGCATGACGGTTTGGCCGGTCTGAGATGGCCGGCCAAACTATCATGGGCACTGATAACAGTGCATACCACTCCCTGTGGGTGCCTGTTATCCCCCTGGCCCTGCCGCAAAGACTCCAGGACATAAGATAAAATGATAATAAACCGCAGTTTATTATCGTTTTATTTTTATTTTCTTTAGTCTGCTGGAAGGTGGGGGAATCGCTCTTCCGCCATAGCAGAGGAGCCAGCGCTGACAGCTTGTGGATTAGAAAGCTGAATACAACTCTCCTCCAGGTGCAATCATTTGTTGGTTGCTGGGCAACCACTTGGCTGGGCTTGTAGGTGAGCTTAAAAGGATGAGAGAGGGTCAAGGGACCTTGCCACCAGTCTTTATAAGCCCCCCCACCCACAGGGAGTCTCAGCCCAGGCGTCGAGGCTGAGAGCTGACAGGACAAGGGCAATTGACTGTTCAGGCCAGGAAGGACCAAGCCACAAACAAAGCCATGCACACAAGTTCACAGCAAACACACGCCACTACCAATAAACAAGGTCAATCCAGCCACCAATCACTCACTCACCAAACACTCCCCTATTGTATAACACACTCCTTCATAAATCATACCCTTTTACCCCTACATCCACACACCCCTACACAAACCACAACTATGTACTACAATACAACCAAAAACACATTTTGCTTAAATACCTATACCCCACAGAGCACACCCCCTCAATCTCACAAACACCCATCATTTCCAAACAAAGTCCTTCCACTACCCTCTGCTTACTCCCAATGTTTAGCCTTGCCACCCTTCTCAACCCTTTGATCAACCTTATTTCATACAGCTTTACCCCACAATCCTCTTCTTCTCCTCACACCAGATCCATGATAACACTCTTTCAGCACTCCCCTCTACCAATAAGGCAAAATCCCCCCTACTCAGCCTGCGAGCATCTCTCCAAACCCCTATTTACCCACTCTCACACTACAAAGAGACTCTAATCTCACATGCAATCCGACCACCCTTCTCCATCAACAAACACAACTCATCAGTTGTTCACACTCAAATCCAACAACTCAAGTCAAAATACAAGATAGTATGACCCCAAAAAAACAAAAACAAACATCCATATAAAAGGTATCTGAGCAAATCTCACACATTCAAAAACACCCATCCATCACAACATACCATCATAAATAAAACACATTTAAACCCATCTCTATTTCACACTCTTCATGCAATAAATACACTAAATCTTCAAACACACGCCAATACTCACTCACAAGTCTATTATCCACTGCTGAATACAGAGCCATAATACATGCTCCACAAACACCACTAACCTCTACACTGTGCATCTTCAATATGCGATAAAGAAAGCAGCTACATAACACTCATTATAACCTCGCAGCCATTTGTCAATCAGACAACGACTGACCTTTTAAGAAGAAATCCACATTCCATCCCCTCAATATCAACCAGACTAACCACCACCAACACATACAGACCCAAAAAATATCTCCTAAGCCTTTTGGAGGAAGAACGATTAACAAAATCAACGCATTCTCTATCCTGCAATAATTAACACCACCAAAAATAGTACACCACTCATGAATTCAAGGGGCAGCACTAATTCCCCAGCAGCACAAACTCACATCACCTCCAAACAACTTAAGCATGCATTCTGGATTCGTGTTTAATCAACACAATAACCCAACAGCCACAACTCATTTGCAACAATCCTCTCCAGGAGGAAGCTAGCACAGCCTCTGCACTCCTTAAAAGAACTACCACCACAAGAATTTCTGGCTCTTGTCCCCCCAAATCTTCAAAAACAGTCTTTTAGCAACTTCAGTGGTCATCCCGTTCAGAACACTTATCAACACAGGCGCTTTCTCAGAAGATTTAAACAAAGGCAAAAATATGCCAGTTTTTATAGAAAACTAACCAAGACACCCAAGATCCCGACAACTACAGACCTATAGCAAATTGACCATTCCTGGGACAAATTATAAAAAGAGCATCCTTCTCCCAGATGTCACAATTCAGTGAAGACCTTTCCATACTGTAAGCCAATGGGTTCTGCCCATCAAATCTGCCTGGATTTTTTGTTTTTTGACCACCTGGTATGTGACCTTTTTACTGTGGATGGGCCTCACAGCTGGGGGCCCACCCACGGAATCTACACAGTAAATGGACTGCGCATAATTTTGTCTGTGTCCGCCTTTTAAGACAAGGCTGCTGCAACGCAGCAAGGGTAAGGGGCTCCTGGCTGGTTACACGTGAACATGTATACACATGTGGGGCTGTGCATGTGAGACTCCTTAACATGTGCAGTTTGGTAACTACATACAGGTAGCCTGGCAATGAAGGGACTCTGCAGGATTGGCTTTTGACCTGGGGTAGGCCTCAAAATGTTAGTTTACACTCATCGGGAAGGTCATTGTGGTTTATTGTGTTGTCTGCAGTGATACTCCATTATGCACCTAAAGGGAAGACTGTCTTAGAATGCAGTTTTGCTTCCTTTTGGCCTACAGAGACCAGTGACATATTGAACTGGGTTGGAATCTGTATGTCAAAACCAAATATGAGACAGTACAGTTTATGCGTCATCCAGATCCAGGGTTGTAATTTTTTTCTCTGGCTCAGATCAGGATCAGAGCCCAGACTTTCTTTTCACCCTGCTGTGCCAAGTTAATTATATTTCTCTCTAGCAGCAGTAACAAAGGCCACCTTACACAAAGGGAGCACTTAAGAGGGCTTCTCTCAGCTCCTGAGCGGACATTGCGTGGGTTGAAGGATCTGCATCCATCGATTAGTTGTCACACTGTACCAGGGGTGAGCCAGCCGAAGCCAACTGCATAAAAGAGGAAGGCCAGACAACTGAAGCCAACACATTAAGGAGCTTTCCTTTGAGGTTTTGGTGGGAAAGGCCCTGACAGTGATGTCAGTGAAGGGCAGAGCTTACGCTCCCAGAGGAGATGTGAGTAGTGACTCTTGGGTGACACCATTTTGAATTGGACAAGCATGCTGTGCAGGAGGGTTGGGACAGGGGCAGAGAGGTGATGTGGCCCCCAGGATAGGTCAGAAGTGCCTCTTTTCCAGAACCTTCTGCCCCCACTTAAAAGGTTTTGTGCAAGCAGAAGAGCCTTCTATTGGCTGTGTTTTTCTGCTGGACACTGGGACTGGAGGCAGCAGCCATGGCCAACTGGATGGAGGAGCCCCCTGATTCCCATCTGGACTAAGCACTCTGATGATTACAGCTGCCCCCACAGCCAATAGGGCTCTTCCCAGGACCAGGAAAGCTGGTCAACTTGCACCCCCTAAGGACTAGTAGTGGGAAGAACTGGACTTCTACGCCAAGGAGGTGATAAGCACCAGAGGAGAAAGAGCAGGAAGGCTGGCGCAGGAAGGACTTCTCACCACTGATACAATCACAGAGCACGTGGAGCTCCTCTGCCCAGCTGATAAAACCCCCGGAATGGTCCAGGGCCTGAGGGTCAATGCACAAAGCATTAAACATTTTTTTAACTGCTGGGAGGGGACGTGAATGGGGCCCCCTCCCCAGAGCTCAGGAGGCCTGGGAACACGGACCCTCAGACTGTTTTATGGATTGGGTGGGCCAGGACCCCCACTCCGGGCCTCCAACGCCGCTAAGGATGGGGGAGAGCCACCGTCCTCCCGAGATGAAGAGAAAGTCGGGCCCGGGACCCCCAACTCCAGGCCTTGAGTGAGAAAGAGAGGAGGGGAAAGTGCCGCTGCACTCCCCCCATCTGTGGTGGGCCTGTTTGGGGCGAGCAGGTGGCCATAAGTGCAAAGGAGATCCCTGCATGCAGGAACGGACAGAGCAGAAGAACGTTAGACTCCTGTGGCAACACAGGGAATTGCTGCAGGCACAGCACAGCCACTAATAAAATATGCACAAGCTCCCAAGGGAGCACCCCATGCTGCCCTGCGGGGCCTAAATGCTCATGGGTGTGGTAGCCCCAGAATGGCTGGAGTACTATCAATGCCAAGGAATGCGCTGGGGACGGTTGGGGGCTGCAGGCGCGCAGCCGTACCCCCCAAAGGAATTTAATAAAGATGCTGATCCTAACGTTGGAAGGTCTAGAAAAGAGTGCACAACCCAGGATTCCCTTTCTTTTTCAAGCACTCCCCAGGTTGGAGCTGGAGCTCTACAGCGAGTACAAGGACCTCAAGTGGATAAGTTCATGGCTGCAGATTCTTTGGCCTAAAAGCTGTTAAAAAAGACACAGACACATGATACATGTTGAATTAATTTTATTTAAAGATGAGTGTCAAAGGACTTGAAATGCTTTATTGAAAAGTGTTCTTCATGGCAGTTTGGCAATGCTTTCCGTCAAAGCTTCATGCACCATGAGAATAAACAATGCTTTATTCAAATATGTCAAGAACAAACCTATATTTAAAGGGGTGTTAAAGCTGATACTAATTTCTATTCCTGATAGCCTTCAATGTTAATCACAGATGATGCAAGCACCTTGGTACAATGCCTGGTTACTATAAGTGCAGAAGGGGATGTCATGGTTTATTATTGATAATGCAGGGACGTCATGCTGTGATACTGGTAATGTGTGCACATATTCACAATGCTTGAATATTCTTGATAAGTGCAGAGGGATTATGGTTACTGAAGTCAGTGATGGAATGAAGTGATATAATGAAAAGTGATTTCAATTTTGAGGGAACAACATTGACCTAATTCAGACTGAAATCCCCATTTATGGTTAAATGCTGTACTGTACATGAAGGGATGTCAAATGTAATGTTACTACAGGTATTTCCATCAGCCTTATAAATTCATGTACTTTTCATTTCATATATGTGTGTGTCATAGTACATAACAAATACATCCTATTCACATAACATATGAGTGGAGGAGTGTGTGTGTATGTATTTATGCTTCTTTGTATGAAAAAATATGTTTGTTACAGTATGTAAATCTGATTATTAGCAAGGTACCCATAAGAGTATTACAGTATAGTTATATATGAAAAAGCAAGCTTTATATACTTAGCTACTTGACACATGTGTATATTAAACTATGTAAATATTGCTGTTTCTATGTATATATGGGTGTATAGATAAAGGGGTTTATGCCTGCTACTAAATCTTTACTAAGTGATGTCTGTATATATATGTGTATGTATTCATGCATGTTGATCACTACATATTTAGATGTGTCGGTATGTCTTTATAAATGTATATATTACTTTCAGTTATTTGTTCAATTAAAAAAAATCTATTCCCTTCAACATTTTTCCCATCCTGCCTCTCTCTGATTCATTCCAAACCTTTCTCATTTAAATCTTTATTTCGACGCATTTGCATCATAAAAGAACAAAAAAAAAAACATTTCTTACATTTTGACAATTGCCAACTCAAGACAAAAGGGGAAAAGGGATCAAGTAAACCAACCTATTCATAATATCCGTTGTTACCGAGAGTCAATTTCATAATTCCATAGTTCATTATCAATCACGTTTCGCCTGGGTGGAAATTTTAAAAGTTAAAAATACAATTAATAATAAATATAGTTTTAAAAACTCTTAAAATAGTATTAAATCACTAACCGCTAGTACATTTTTTTTTTTAAATTCATAAAAAGAAGCATCAACAACATCCTCCAGGTTGGATAATAAAACAACAATTAAATGCTCTAATATCATAATCTTATTTTAAAACTATCTAGTGATATGTTGTCTCATTTTTCCTCGCCCTATTTTTTATTTCCCTTTTTTTTTTTCTTAAAAATGTAGACCCAACTTTATTCTGATAAAATTAGCAGCGAGAAGAAATCTACTAACTCCAAAAACTATCACCTGGCTGGTGTCGGTTTTTAAAATTCTGCCAGCCTCCTTATAGGATCTAGAACCTATTCTATGGCAGAGTGGTACTATCCACTTTTTCCTTGGAATTACATAGCTTGAGCAAAATAGAAGTATATGTAGATCATCTATCTTTGTGCCATGAGTGCAAGAAATACAAAGATCACTTCCTGATTTCGCCCAGCTTTTTTCAAGGGCCTTCGTTCTAAGAATGCCATATCTAAATTTGAGATACAGAGTTTTTGATAAAGGCGGGTGGATCTCGTCTAGAAAGGGTTCAAAAGATGCTACATCCTTAAACAATAGAAAGCTTTCTGTTAGCGGTCCATGGATTCTTGTGTATACTGACTCATGGCTCACATGTGACCAATAGGATAGTTTGACAATTTTCTTAGAGCACGGGTTCATAGCCTCAGGGTCATTCCAAAAATGGGCTGGTCCAATCATGCCTAACCATTTTTTTACATGCTTGAACCAATAAACTTTGTTACAACTATCAAGATCCATAACTTCTTTCAGGCCTTCCTTGTAATTTACTAGTTCTGGGGTCGTCCACAATCTAGCCCACAGCAATAATGGTCTTAATATTGCATGTTGATCTGTTCGTTTCAGGTTTAGATCCAATAAAAGTGGTGTTAGTGGGGTATTTGTAGATATTTTTATCAACCCCCTAAGAAACTTGTTCTCAAGGCATTCAAATGTGTTTCTACATGCAGGACCCCATAATTCCGCCCCATATAGTACCGCTGATTGTACTTTATACCTAAATATCTCTAGGGCAGGGGTCACAGCCTTATTCGAGCATTCTTTGTGCCTTTTGAGAATTGGTAGACAGTTTTGTTTAAAAATAATCTTGTTCTTTTCTAACTGCGGCCTCCATGCTAAGGACGAGTCTATAGAGACACCCAAATATATAAAATTCTGCACATAATCAAGCTTCTGTCCATTTAGCATTAGATTTTTCTTAAAATTCCTATGAGGACTCAGTGCCATGTATTTCGTTTTTTTAGTATTGATTTCTAGGCCCTTCAAGGAACAATACGACTGAAATCTATTTAATAAATTTTGAAGGCCCCGTGGTGTTTGGGAAATGAGGATGGTGTCATCTGCGAACAAAAGTGAAGAAACCCGTTCGCCCCCTAATCTTGGTGCGTCGTTATCACTACACTCCATGTATGATGGTATATCGTTGACGAACAGGGAGAATAGGGTTGGCGCCAGTACACACCCCTGGCGTACTCCTCTTTTTATAGGGATAGCTTTTGTAAGTTCCCCAGTAGGACCCCACCTGACCTTTGCATAATTGTCCTTGTGTAATCCAATAACCAATTTTAGTAGGCCTAACGGGAGCCCCTGAGATTTCAGTGATTCCCACAAAAATTCTCTCGGTATAAGGTCGAATGCGGCCCGTAAATCTACGAATGCCACATATAAATGACCTTTACGAAGAGTAATATATTTCCAATACAAGCAACAGAGCCTTAGGACTTGGTCAGTGGTTCCCGTTTTTACTCTGAAACCTGCTTGATATTTTGTTAAAATTTGCTCTTCTTCCAACCAGGAATTTATACGGTTTAAAATATGCCTAGCATAGATTTTTTGAGTAATATCTAAAAGACTTATGGGGCGATAGTTAGCAGGATTGCTTCTATCGCCCTTTTTAAAAATGGTAATAATTTCCGCCCCGTTCCATGTGTCCGGAATTGCCTCCCCAGCAGCAACAGTATTGCACAAATGATTAAGATAAGGAACCCAGACGTCAAGTTCATGCTTGAACAGGTCACCTGGTACTTTGTCCAGCCCTGGGGCTTTCCCAGATTTAACAGAATTAATAGCTAATTCTGTTTCCTCTAGATCAAAAACTATATGTAACGATTCAGCCTCAGCAAATAACAGAGGATGATCTTCCTGTACTACACTAACAGCCCCTTGGTCGGCGTACAGATTCGTAAAATGGTCTATCCAGGTTGCTTCGTCAAGGAAAACCTCTCTTGAGCCCTTCTCCCTTTGATTACCCTTAGCCACTGTTTCCCAAAATAGCTTTTGGTCCTTCATTTTAGCTGCCATCAGCATACATGACCACAGTTCCTCGTCCCATGTACACTTTGCATTGGCCAGCACCTTATTATATAGTTTCCTATTTTCTTTAATTGCCAAGGAATTTTTAGTTTTTACCGACTCTATCAAGGCTGATTTTGCTGTTTGGCATTCCTTATTAAACCAAGGTTTACCTATAGGCTGCAGTTTCGCAGCACCCGATCCTTTTTTTGGTCTTCTGGTCATGAATTCTAATAGTTCTTTAAAGAACTCCTTATGTAATTTAAGAAATTGACCAGATTCACTATCGGAGGGATTGTAGGTATCAAATACTTTAGTGAGACAGTTATAAATGTTTGCCACTAAGTCTTCTTGTCCCAGGATATAAGCCCATTTAACGGACCTACGATTGTTGCTTAATATAACGTTATCTGGGACTGGTTGATGTCCTACCTCTTCGGCTTCTGGTTCCATTATTAAGCTCTTTATAAAACTAACTTCCAGGGAATGATGATCACTATCAAATCTATCTTTGACCATCAAGTCTTTTATATGTGGCCATAAGTCCATGGAAACGATAACATAATCAATTATACTTTGGCAATGACGTCTCGTAAAAGTCGGTACCTTGGGGCTGTCAGAGGGGAAACGCCCATTACATGCCCTCAGTCCATAGCTTACCAGTACCCTTGTAATTTGGAAAGCTAGAGTAGTTCCTATAACTGACCCATTACTAGTTAAGGATGGTATACCATTAGCATTGTCTTCATCCTCATATAAATTGTTCATTCCAACAATGGGTTCAAAGTTACAGTTCATATCCCCGCATATGATCATGCTTGCTTCCGTGTCCAATGTATCCAGTACTGATTCTAATTTGCCGATACATGGTGACTCCTTGTGTGATGGACATGGTCTATTATATACATTAAAGAGATATATCGTCCGGTTATCATTGGTAACCATTTTCAAACCAAGTATGTCTAGAGAATCAATTCTTAATTGCTGTATGGCTATATTAATGGACACACTAACCCATATTATTAGCCCTCCTGATGGACGGCCTCTTACTGATGGGACTGCTTCCAGCTGGTAAGTTCTATATCCAACCCTGTACACGGATGTCGTAGCCCAAGTTTCTTGTAGGACACAAATTTCAAAGGAGTTCATATAAAGGTTCCACTCAAGGTCACTTGTTTTTGAACCCACTCCTGCAACATTCCATGACACAATCTTGGCCATAGAAGGACCTTGGTTTAAGCTACAGCTAATAACCGATGAGGAATTACTTGGTGTCATCGGTTTTCCTGAGTTATTACTATTATAATCATTTGCCTCATGATGTTTTATTTGTTCCACTTTGGGTGTTGGTTCTAGAATTACCATGAGTTTTTTTTTGGGTGTGGTATTTCCCCCTGTGTACCAGTTGATAATAATTGAGGTAAGCGATTTGGGGAATCAGATGTCCTAAAGGAGCTTGTTGGAGACGCGGGTGATGTAGCGGGAGGGACTAATTGACCGGGTTGAGATTTATATCCTTCCCCATATACTGGGAGTCAATCAACAGTCTCCAATCCGCTAAACCTGTTAAAACAGGGGATTAAGGGTTGTACGAACTGTGGACCCGTCCATTCTCCATGATACTGCGAATTGACGTGTTGGGGCCTCCCGGGCCAACGTTGTATTATGGTCCAGCCATCCTCCCCCTCCCTTTCTCTCCTCTTGGGATTTAGATTTCCAAATAACTCACACCCATTTCCACCTCTATTTTGTTTTGTATCCCTTAACCAACTCCATGCGTTATCTTCGTATTTCATTGGCGGATAAAAATAAGCCAGGGGTCTTGCTACGATCAATGAACCGTTGTTCTTTGGGATTCCCAAACAGATGTGACCTACTGATCGAGGGTCTTCAAATGATACAATCACACAGTCCCCTTGTATTTTTTTCCTAATGTTTCCAACCCAAGGGACCCTCTCTACCATTAGGATATTGCTTCTTACTGTTGGTGGTAATGGATGATTAATATTCAACCAGTGTGAGACTTTGTTTTTAAGCGCCTCGTATGGTTCTAGGACTAACGGGTCTAATTCCGGAACCCCAGTTAAAATGACTACATAATCGCATGCTTCAGGAGGTAGATTAACATTCCTGCGCTTTTCTATATGCGTGTTGTCATCAGTGTGTCTAGGCGTGCTGCAAGGAGCCGTTTTTCCAACTGTTGTTCCATGTGATATAATGGACTTTGCATTTTTTCCCCCACATCAGTAACAATAGGATTGATATTAGGGCCCTTGGGGACTGGATTCCTTTCTTTTGCTACATCATTGACAAGTTTTTTTGATATCTGTACATTGCTAATAGGGGCTGGTATCTGAGTTATCTTGTTTTTCTTGCTGGTATGGTCATCTTTTTTCTCTTTCCTCAGTTCAATGAGTTGTTTTTCTATCCCATCTAATTTTTCTTCTATAGGAATAAGCAGTTCCTTAAATATTTTTGACAAGGTCAATATAAGGGAATCTTCATTCCCTATATGTATGCCTGTACTATCAGCTGATAAATTAACAGAAAGAATATCAGCTAGGGATTTATCTAAAAAACTGTCGTCTACAATATTCATAGGTAATGTCTTAAGGACCACCCCTCCTTTCCCTGTTTCTTGGCCCTGTGTTTCCCTTGTCGCGCTTGCATTGGATCTATTATTTCTTTTGCTCTTTGTAGCCTTGGTAGTTCTAGTGGCGGGATATTTTTTGTGGGATCGCTTAGTTGTACTTTTTTGGGGGATTGCTCCCTCCTTTATCCCTTTTCTTGGGATATTATTGTCAGTTATCTGGCCATCTGGCAGGGGAGCTACCGAGGTGTTTTCTATGATTGCTAACCCCTGTGAATCAGTAATACTACAGTCTTCAATATCAGAATTTACACTGGTAGTACCGTGAACTTCTGCATTAACGTGTAGTATATTAGGATTGGTTGGGGTGTTCTCGGGAGTTCGTATTGGAGTTCGAACTGTGGCAATGTGACCCATGGAGGACCTTTTAGCTAAGGCAAGATCTTGGGAAACCCTCCTTTCCATAAGGACAATACCCTGATCTATTAATGTATTTGTGCGAACTATGAAATCATCTAAAGTTCCAGTGAGTTTGGAACTACCTGACACAGTTTTACTGCTTCTAGTTCCACGTGACATCTTGTCAATATGATCGGGATAACTAAACGCGAATGGATAATAACAAACTTTTAGGTATATCTAACTAATTGCTATAATAATACTTATGTTAGGCAATGGAGTTCCTTTTATATCGATGAATGGGGAACACCAATATCTATTATATCTATCAAGCCTGCCCACATCGACATATCACATTGAAAAATAGCTGTCCATGTAATGATAAATAGTAACGCTAATGTGCTTACGATGTCCGATGCATGCACAACGAAACGGGCAGCGTCTCTGGCCCAGTCCAGTCTCCTCAGGCCTCTGAGGGCCTAAGAGGGCCCGCCCTTTGCCCGGGCTTAGCCCGGCGGCTGCCCGCGCGCGTCCCGCGTCGCGGGGACAAAGTTCAAATTTATGCGCCTTCGTGCGCGCTTCTTACGCGGGCGGACTTCCGCCGCTGAGGCTCCTGGGGGCTGTAGTCCTGCGCTCTGCGGCCGCGGTGTGGTGTTGTTGCGGCGGCGGCAGGAGAGCTCTGTTGGAGGCCAGGATATTCTCCGGGGATCAGGTATATGCCACAAGGTCCATGTACAGGAGCGCATTAGTCATCCTGAATGCGAAGAGCGGAGCTACCTTCCCGCTTCTCTGGTGGACGCGCTGAGTGTGAAACCTTTCTGTCTACTATGAACTCCCAGACATCCTTTTCAAGCTTGTCCCTCCTTTTTAGACAATTCACCTAAAAAAAGGCACACAAGTCCACTACTCCCAATAACAACTTACAACTTCCTTTTTCTCATTCTATCCCTACTCAAAACACTTACTAAACGCTCAAGAACTCAAGAGCCCAAATTAACCACCATTAATCCACAAAGAAACAGTGCGCAATAGTGATGTACTAACTAACTATAACATTAACTCTAATCTGGGTTTCCAGAGTACCGTGCTATTTGCATAAAAAAACATCAACACCTCACCTAGGAAGTAAGCGCATTATAAATACAATTTACAATTATATCATGTTATGTCATGTCACATCATGTGATAAACGTGTTCCATTTTGTTATTTTATGTTAAGGAAAGTAATGTTATGTTTGCACTCCCCCTAGGCAATATATATTCCATGAGGAGGTCATTGGGTGTAACGTAGCGGTAAACAACGTTTACCACAAATCTTTTTCCCCGCAGGGAATCACAACGAGGTCGTTACAACGACCGCGTTGTGATTCCACATACCAATACTCCGCAAGTCGGAACAATGACTTGCGGAGGGGGGGGAGGTGTTGGATTTCAAATCCAACACCTTCCCTATTGTCCGCACAGACTGGAGTTGGAATAGTAGATTATACTATTCCAACATCCAGCGCCCCCCCCCCCGCAAGTCGTTGTTCCGACTTGCGGAGTAATGGTATGCGGAATCACAACACGGTCGTTGTAACAACCGCGTTGTGATTCCCTGCGCGGAAAAAGACTGCGGGATAACAACGTACATTCAACGTCGCACAGTTCCTTTTTTATGTCTCCTGGTAGCATTCCAAAAGCGACTATTTAAAAAAGGTATAATACACAGCACAGCACATTTTTGCTTCATGGGTGAAAGGTCCTTTGTTACTAGGCAACCCCTGTTTTAGTGAATTCAGTTATGTTTTTAGCACAAACACAACAAAAGCAGTTTTCCCATGTGTGCTATGAGTAAACAAGCTGAAGGGATTTTTGTGATCTTTAATATATATTGGGATTATTTTTGTGAAAAGTGTTATGCAAAAACATTATTCAAAATATACTTAGTGTGTTCTCATGCAGGTTATGTATTGCCCAAGGATAATACTGCCAGTCACTGTTCATATTGCAGTTCTTCTTTCTTCAGTTATTTCACTCCAGCCATTCAGTTGTGAAAGGGCCTGGACCCATTTGTTCTGTTCTTCTTCTTAGTCGATCATTCAATGGTTCTTTTTAGCAGCATGAAAGTGTAAAGGGGAGCAGAATTGTGTAAATCAGTATATTGTGTGCAGTGTAACTCGATATATGGCTACACAATAACTCAGGCCGACACCCAAAAGAAGGTTTGTCAAAAATGCATTATAAATTCATAAATAGTTGGATATATATACACGAATCTTAGCATGAGCGTATAAAAGTACAGATGAAACAGAAGAAATCTGAATCTCGTGAAGAGATTTACTCAGTGCACCAAGAACAAAACAACACGTTCTATGACTATAATGCATGAAATCTGGAAGCAAAAGTTAAAGTTCCCCTGCATCGGCACTTCGTTGGAGTAAAGCATGTCATTCCTAAGTCAGCATTTAAGCAAGAGTTTCAAAAGAGAAAAGTTTTCAGTGGTTAGAGTCTTCCTAAAAAGCCATTTCACCATCAGATGGGTCAGCAGCATGATGCTACAGGCAGGAAAGGAGCAAGCTAGCACTCAGGTGCTGTCTGGCAGAGAGGCAAAAGGGAATGGGCATCTGTCCCTTTCTACAATGCATCATATACTCAAAGTTATATTCAGCAAATATCCCATAATGCTTTTCTTGCACATAGTCTATAGTTGGCAGCCACAGAGTTTTCCATGACATTGATTCCTTTCACAGCCTTCTCCATGTACGCTCCTCTGCAACAGTTCGTCCTTGGTCTCTTCTTCTCCAATGTGAACGCACCTACCTCTACCTTATATTCGCCAGGCCAAGCTAACTGTAACTCCTTGATTCCTAAACTATCTAATGGAAACGATACCCTTACTCTTACCTAACAAGCGTTTGTTCACCAGCAATGCAAAATATGGAAACTAAGCAATAATTTCTTTAAACTAAAGCATTTAAAATGTACTGTTGACTCAGGCCTACAACTTAGGCCAAAATAATGAACGCACCATGTTATTTATGTTAGTATTTCCTTAAAACCATTAGCATGTTCAGTGGAAGAGTTCACTAAACTATATTAATACGTCTATTTCAATGACATCATTGGCCTACAAAACATACAAAATACATTTAATATGTCAATGCGTCACATCACTAATGATATGAATATAGAAATGTGTTACATTGTTTTTATGTATTTAGTAAAATTCTATGAATCATTTGTTAAGCTTCACATTGAATTGTATTAATTTCACAAGAACACACTGTTTGGTTTACACTTTCCCCAACCACTAGTTTCACCAAAAACACTGAATAATATGTGAAGTGGGGACTACAAGAAGTTACATTGCACTTCTAACATGTACCCCATGTAGGATACAAATTCCTGCTCTATCAGTTGTTACCCTCTAGCCAACATGTTTCCTCAACAGACTTTGTAAGGGCTAGAAAACATACATTACAACAGAATTACTCAATCTGTGGCGGGCAGACCAGAACTCTTTACACCACATGATTTATCCCAAAGTTATAAATAGGAATTCCTTGTTTTGAGACATATTCCCCCGAAATGTCATTTCAATATATTTATTCGGGAGAATCCTTCACCCAAGTGTTAGGGAATTATAATGTCACCTCATCAATAGTAGCATCTGGCGCTCTGAGTAATTCTGTGTGACCTGTGGGATACCTTTGCAAAGGTATTAAAGGGAATTTAAAGATGGTGCCCATGTTTGAATTATGCAGGTTGCAGCACTAGGTCGGGTTTAAACACGGAGGTTCAGTATTTATAGTATACCCAATATGGCTCCTGCATAGCACGCCACTTGCAAACAATTCTACAGAAGGGTCAGACTACTGAAAACATTATCGGAGTGAGTAGAGACAGGGTTGTGTGATCCTATAACAATTTGAATTTTCTATGTTTTGTAACATGTAAAAAGTTAGTATTTTAGAGTTTGGATTGTTTACTTCAGGTCCAATTGGGAGTGCAGCTGAATTTGAGCTCACTCTCGCTATAAGATATTTAGAATGCTTAACAACATATACAATTGCTAAGTGACTTATTGATGGAAGGCGTCTACAGATAGGTGATGGTCCTATATTTTAAGTGGTAGAGAATATACAACGACATGTAATGTTTTCTAGGACTATGGGCTTATTAATTTCTCTATATATTGGAGAAGAATACATAGTTTGATAGGTTAGAAAGTTTGCAATTGTTATAGTTGAGTTTAGAATCCAATTAGTGTTTTAAGATCATATAACGCAAAGCCTGTCTGGGTTCACAATATAAGGGTGCGCATACACTTGGGGGCCTATTAGGATGGCGGGCGGACCGCCACATTAGGATGGTTGGGGGGGCCGCGGCGGACGGGAAGACCGTCCGCTGCTTTTCCACCGGTCGACTCATCGACCGGGTGGAAAACTGCCTCAATATGGTGGCGGTGTCTGTAAGACACCGCCAATTATATCAGGATGCCAGCGGAGAGCAGCCTTTCCATGGCGGCGGGCATGCGCCAGGATGTTGGGGGGTGCACATGGGGGTTACCTACAGTACCCCCCTGCATTTGCATGCACAAGGTGGCAGGCACCGCGCGGTGCCTGTCACGTTGTGCATGCAAATGCACTACATGCATCTTTTACATTGCGGCGGGTGCGGCTTACAGCACTGCCTGCCGCAATGTAAAAAATGCGTGATGCGCCCGCCAGTGTGGTGGGCGCATCCTAATTTGAATGGCAGGCCTGCCGCACCTATGGCGGGTGGTCCCTTTTGCCGTTGTGGTGGTCCGTAATCGTAATAGACCCCTTGGTATTTGAATTGGTTTTCTGTCGGGTATACTGGTCGTTGCATCACACTTTAGACTTTATGTTGTTATGAAGCTTGAATGACACGTTATAAACATGAGCACTTGGGTGGAGGATTGATTCTAATAAATGAATATGTTGAAAGTACATTTCGGTGTAATGTGTTTCAAACAAAATATTTACTTATATATTACTTCGGGATAAATCATGTGGGGTAAAGGGTTCTTGTCTGCCAGTCACAGATAGAGTAGTTCTGTTGTATTGTATGGTTCCTAGCCCTAACTTAGTATGTGAATGAAACGTGTGTTGGCGCGAGTAAAATAACTGAATTGCTTGAGTGAAACAACTGAATATAGAAGAACTGGAATACCAACAGTGAAAGCCACTATTATCCTTGGATCATTATGTGTGTTGAGTGCTTGAAGGCCTCAGTTTAAAATTGGGTATTTTTGCCATTTGCCATTTGTGGAGTGTTGGGTTGCCTCTCCTCCCCTCTTGAAGTGCTTTGATACTGTATTTATGAAACTTGGAATGATATAGCCTAAAATGTGCCGCTGCAAAATATTCCTAGCTACCGGACTCTTGGTGATAGGTTATTTATTACTTTTGCATGTGGGTTTTTCTCAGTAATGATCAGCCTACTGCATTTCAGTTACAGGGTGGATATGTAAACCTCCTGTGTACAGACCTAAGAGAACAAGCAAAATGAGTGTGACAGTCTCCAATAAAAGTGAGATCGAGTGGTTTGGATGTTAAGCCAATTGAGATCAATTGAGATGAAGCCTTTTTTGGAGTTTGAGGAAGGTTTTCAAAGCAGGTGATTCTACATTACTTGAAAACGGTGAAATGCATTTTGCTTGTTTGGAGATTGAAGAGGACTCCATGAAGGTTGATACACTCCAAATGAGGGTGAGCTGAGAGGTGTAATTGTATCCACTAAATTAGTCACATTGTTTATTTTAACAATGTCTGTTTATATCTGGAGCCTCAATGGTGTGAAGTCAGGAGGCTAACTATTCCTACTGTTACTTGGCAGAAAAGGATATAAGTTAGTACCTTGAGCTGTTAGTTCGGCAAAATGTTGAGTGTGGTCCAAGGGAATCACAGGACGCTGGCTGTTTAGTAATTGAAGATTTATTTCAGGAACACAACTTGGCGTCCATCTGCAACAAGGAGACAGAGCAAACTGCCTCGCTTGGAGCGTACTGCATCTTACATTCTACATTCAGAACAAGAATGCATGGAATGCTATCATAACACACACCCTCCAAAATCAGAAGAAAAGGAAACTGACATGAATAAAAAAAGTGTTTTAAATGTATCTTTTATCCATGGCTTTCTTCAGGGGCATAGCTTAATCAGTGTGATTTAGGGAGTGTGAATTCCAAATTTCCAACTAAAAAGTGGTGAGACGCAGGATGGAGGGTGTAATGACAAAGTTTGCGATGGGCTGTTCCCATGAGGAACATGACAAGTACTGATTTGCATTAGGTGGGCCTCTGTCTGGAGTGGCACTGTGGGTGACCCCGGTTCACTGACAGAATATCGATGTAAAAATATAGAAGTTAAAATTATCGATGAAAAAAAATGGAATGCATAAATATTGACTCACTATAGTTAAACAGGTAAGTACAAAAATATTGGGGGGGAAATATCGATGTTAAAAATTTAGTTGAACAAAATATTGATTTTTATATCTATATAAAATAAAATAATAAATATAAAATACATTAAAAAATAAAATTAATCTAAAAAATAAATAAAGTGGATTTAATATACTTTGTAACAAATAAACGTAATAAAAAATATCAAACACACATACATAATATCAATATGTATATATATATATATATATATATATATATATTTATATTTTTACTTTAAAATATTTAATAAATGTATTTAAATGTATTTTATAATTTTGAAATTATCTAAAAATATTCACTCACACACATATATATATATATACATATACACACACACATATATATATGTATAAATATATATATATATATATATATATATACATATATATATATATATATATATAATTACCTTTCACAGCGAAGCGCATAATATGTCCTCCATGTGCGCACGGTGCGCGAAGCGCATCGTGCGTACATGGCCCATCCACGGCACTAACTGCGTAAAGTGGGCGCGCGGTGCGCGAAGCGCACCGTGTGCGCACGGAACGAACTGCGTTAAGTGGGCGCGCACGCCACGAATGGCGCAAAGTAACTTAGCATTTAAAAAAACGTACATACGTATGTAGTAAATGTAAAAACTTACCTTTCACAGCGAAGCGCATAATATGTCCTCCATGTGCGCACGATGCGCGAAGCGCATCGTGCGTACATGGCCCATCCACGGCACTAACTGCGTAAAGTGGGCGCGCGGTGCGCGAAGCGCACCGCGTGCTCACTGTGCGCGCACGGTGCGCGAAGCGCACCGTGCGTGCACGGAACGAACTGCGTTAAGTGGGCGCGCACGCCACGAATGGCGTAAAGTAACTTAGCATTTAAAAAACCGTACAAATTCACTGAAAAAACCATAGGTTTCACACACGTTATAGTTAGGAATTAGCATTTAAAAAACCTTGCAAATTCACTGAAAAAACCATAGGTTTCACAAATGTTATAGTTAGCTGGACATTTTACTGATAAAAAACCAATGAAATTCCCCCGTTATAGTTACTGTAGGCAACTATAACTCACGCGACCGTAATCCTCTGCTGATGACATATGTGTCTTTATGAAAAAAAAATATTTGTAATATATGTATAGCTAAAATTTAATGGAAGAAGACATGGGCAAATAAGTGTCTAAATACAGTATTAGCATCAGCAGAGGATTGCGGTCGCGTGAGTTATAGTTGCCTACAGTAACTATAACGGGGGAATTTCATTGGTTTTTTATCAGTAAAATGTCCAGCTAACTATAACATGTGTGAAACCTATGGTTTTTTCAGTGAATATATATATATATATATATATATAGCAATAACATAAAATCTATTTAAACAAAAAGAACATTCTATTATAAATTAAAACATTACACTATTTAAAAATCATTAAACTTAAATTTACCACTCCATTCAGTGCAACAGTAGGTAAAATGTTGGATAGCGGAGAGGTAAAAATTACTATTCCCACTCCAGTGAGTGCAACAGCAGAGAAAGTGTTGGATAGCGGAGGGGTAAAACTTAATATTCCCACTCTACTGAGTTTAACAGTAGGGAAAGTATTGGATAGCAACGGGGTAAAACGCACTATGCCCACTCCTGTGAGTGCAACAGTAGGGAAAGTGTTGGATTGTGGCAGGATAAAATTTACTACTCCCACTCCACTCAGTGTAACAGTAGGGAAAATGTTGGCTTGCAAAGAGGTAACAATTAATATTCTCACTCCAGTCAGTTCAAAAGTAAATACAAACAAAATAAATAAAAACATATAAAATATATTAAACATTAAAATACAAATATTTGTAATAGTACAAATAAAAAAAAACATATTATAATGTTAAATGCATAAGACAAATACCTGCAAATATTACATATTTTTAATTAGAATTTATTTAGAACCAAAAACATTAATTATTACATAAAATATTTTTTTTATTTTCTACCCTATAACACCACACAATTCACAACCACCATCTAACTTTTATTTTTAAAAATGTACTTACATAATTAACATGATGAATTACCAATTAAAGAAATATCATTAATTAAAAAAACAAATTAAAACTCATAAAAATTAATACACTTCCCACACTTCACCCCTATAATCTCCACAAACCACTGGTAAAATTAAACTGTAAAAAAATAATTACACTAATTAAAGCGTATATTTTTAAATTTTTTTTGCATGTGAGAAGATTTATTGTAATAAATATTCGCAAGCAGTGGAGTGATGACCGTACAGTGAGACCACCGGTTACCAACTGCCGAACAAATACCATTCTAAAACACTGCACAGGTAAGAGCGAGACAACAGCTAAGAACCTGAAAGCAGCTTGTGCAACATCTTAATGATATTAATAACACACCTATGTATAATAAAACTGCAACACATCTCCATCCTTCATAACAATATAAAAATGCACAAATTAGGGAGAAAGGAAAAGAAGAAAAAGAACTATGAAGAAAACAAAGGAAAACAATCAAACTTTAAAACACAGTTAGAATGGAAAACATGATAATAGCTAAGAACATGGTAAGAACTAAAAGCTTAACCTAAAATAAACTCTTTAAATCTTTTGGGTGCAACAATTTGTCTCTTAGGACGGCAGTCCACATCTGTTTCTCTAATGGATGGGGAATAACTACTTTGACCTGATGGCATGGTGATTTCATCATCCCCTTCTAATGAAACATCGACTCCCTTCGTGTTATCCAACAACACTTCTTAATCGCACAATGAATGGGATGACTCACATGCACCAGAAGATAAACTTTCACAAGTTATATTGATCTTGGAATTTGTACGAGAGGAGAATTGTGAACCAAAATAAACATCAGCATCAACAAAATTCTCACTCTCATTCACCTCAGTATTCCCTTCGCTATTCAACAAGCGAGCATCAACTTTAGCAAGCCTATTCAACCTCCACCAAGGCCCATTATTTAGTTTGGCAGATGTTTTTCCTACCCTAACCACTTTGAACACATGAAACGACGGTTTAGCCTTGCCACAATCTCCCAGGATCAGACCAGTATTTTTGAGACACAATTTGCTCTTGATACCCTTCACAGAATCAGCTTCCCTTTTAACAAAACATGTGTTCTTGGCTGAATCATACATCTGATTAAGATTCAAAATGGGTAATTCTCTCTTAATCCAGAAAGGAACAAAAGAAGTCCTAGGTACCCACTCCTTAAGCATGGAAAATGGAGAACATTCTGGGGCTAGATCTGGAGTAGAGTGATAAATCGAGCGTTTTTCCTCAACAAACTCTTTAACATTGACCTTATTAGCAAGTGCCGCCTGCACTGCTTTCACCACAACTCTATTAAACCTCTCCACAAGGCCATTCATGTTAGGTGAATAGATGGAAGATTTCAATTGTGAAAAGTCATTTTTCTTGATAAAAGTTTGAATCATCAGGGAAGTAAATTGTTTATCATTGTCAGTGACAACACGGCTCGGCAATCCTTTCTTATGAAAACAGTCCTGCAAGAAGTGACTAGTGGTGTCATTAGTGGGATGGGATACCCACTTCAACTCTGCCAATCTAGAAAAGTAATCCATGAGAAGGAAGGAATACACCTTGCCCCTGGTGAAATTCGTATAAGGTCCTAAAATGTCCAATGCAAGTTTATCCCACAGCCAAGAGGGAAACTCTAAACAATTAAAGTTCGCCTTGTGGGAGAGTAAAGATTTGTGAGAATTAATACAGATGAAACACTGTTTCTTGTGTGAATCACAATAAGGCCACCAGAATACTTCCCTAACCTCTCTTTTGGTAAGGGTCTCACCCTGTCAGACTCTAATTACGGCACTCAAAACTTACACAGGAACAGAGATGCTAGTTCCCAAATCCACCCCGACAGCCATCCAGAGCTTAGTGTGACAAGTCTCTAGAGTGGCTATCTAGGGGGAAGGGGGAAAGTGGATAAAATAACAAAAGAGAGAAGAGACTGTTCTGCGGCTTCCTTCAGGAGTCCGTCCAGCAGACTTCTTTTGCTGAAGAGATAACCTGTAGATAAGAGTTATTGTTATAATAAACTTTTAGCCTTTAACCTCTCTTATCTCTCAACCCCAATTGCCTTATTTCCTTACCATGCCAATTTCAGAACTCTGCTTCTCTTCTATTTCTTTTCTGTGTGTGCTTTTATTTCATAACTATATTCTTCGTCTGCAATTAAAAAGGAAATAACTAAAACCCAAGGTTTATCTGCCTCATATGAATCTTTCTCTCTGAGCTTCTCACTTACTTTCCTATTTTTCTTTTACACTCCTATGTCTTATCTTCCTTGGTATCTGCCTTAATTCACAGCTTTCTTTTCTGTTTGCACACCTGTAATATAGTTACATTTATCTGTTAGGAACTTCTGCTTTCTTTTTAACCTGACATTTTTTATTTTAATTTGGTATCCTACTTACTGTGTTTGGGGTCTTTTCCTATTGGTAATTATTCATCTGTGTGTTTAATGCTTTCTCCTCTTTTCGTGGTGGTGTTTCACTCTCTGTACTTAACTATTGTTCGACGACCTTTTTCTGTGGTAAGTATGTTTTTATCTTATTCTATTGTTTGTAGTTGCTCAAGAGTTCTAATCTATATTGCAATTCTCTCCTCGACTTTTTCAGGACTTGTCGTTACAATTCGTTACCTCTGTGATGTATTACAGTAAAGCCACTTCCTTCACAGTAAGTTCTATGACTCTATTGCTTTCGGTAATTTACTTCAGTTCTCTGACGTGACAAACATTTACTTCAGTTCTCTGACGTGACAAATATACACTCGTTAACTTAGCTTCATTTCTCTTGTTCTTTCTTCAGATGCTCCTGTTGACGCTGCTTCCTCTCCCTGACGACTCGGTGCGAAATCTCCACAACTAAGATTGCTGTTCTCCTCAAAAGTCACTTTGCTTCTTGGAACTCAGATTTCGAACTTGTATCTATGACTTCCGAAACCTCTTCAGGGTAGATTCTGAAAAGCCTTCGAGCGGGAACTAAAACACTTTTAGTCAGCGCGCACTGGAATGTGGACCTGACTCTCTAGAATTCTTGGTGAAGTGCGCAGTTCCTAGGCAGCGCGAGCCTCACCTAGGATTCCAGCGCGTTCTCTGCCAAACACTAGAACGCTAACAGCTACTCAGTTCTGGTGGCCTTTTCTGGCGCCATTTCCGAGTCAGCTCCACCCATGAACCTTCCATTGCTCGGGGTGTACAAACTTTGAGTCTTCGATGCGCAATTAAACCTATCTGTAATCTTGGGTTGCTGACAGTACCCTCCAACAAGGTAGGTTCTCTCCTCTGGGGTTTAGTTGGTGATCGTAGGTGAAAGGCCTTGACTAGTCTTGGAGCATGGACATCTTCCTCTCGTTCCCAAGACATTTCCTCGGGCCCATAACCCTTCCAGTCCACCAAATAGTATAACTTCCCCTTTTGTATTTTGGAGTCTAGAATTTCCTTGACTTCAAATTCAGTACCAGTCTCTAGCTGAAGAGGCCTTGGAGGCAGGTTTTTTCTCAGATCTTCTGGAGCCTTCTTCAACAGGGATATGTGGAAAACTGGATGTATCTTCAACTTTGGTGGCAATTGAACTCGGTAAGTCACCGGATTTATTTTCTCCTCTACCAGATATGGACCAATAAATCTCGGTTGAAACTTCCGGTTACCCTTCAATCTCAAATTCTTAGTACTTAACCAAACCTTGTCTCCTATTTCCAATGAGGGGCCTACTCGTCTCTTTCTGTCTGCATAACTCTTATATTTTTCTTTAGCTAGTTCAAGATTTTCAATTGCCCTCTTATGTACCTGACCTAACTGTGTTACAATCTCCTCCACCGCTGGAACTGAGATCTCGGTTTGCCTGAGGGTCGAGTTGGGATGTCTTCCATAATTCATAAAGAAAGGGGAATACCCAGTGGAAACATTTTTTGCATTATTATGGGCAAACTCTGCTGCCCACAAATAATCCGACTAATTTCCTTCTTGTTTCAAAAGAAACAATCTCAGATACTGTTCAAGTTCCTGGTTCACCCTCTCGGTTTGACCGTCAGTCTCTGGGTGGTAACTGGTGGAATAACGGACTTCCGTACCCAACCCTTCCATGAAAGATTTCCAAAAGTGGGAAATGAACTGTGGACCCCTATCTGTGATCACGATTTTAGGAATTCCATGTATTTTCACTATTTGAGCACTAAAGTGAGTCGCCAACTGCTTAGCTGTTGGCACTCCCTTTAAAGCTGTAAAATGAGCCATTTTAGAAAGGGAATCTACTACTACTAAGATGGTATTGTAGCCCTGACTAAGGGGTAAGTCTGTTATGAGGTCTAATGTAACAGTGTGCCAAGGATAAGGTGGAGTGGGTAAGGGCATAAGTAAACCTTTTGGGGCCTGCCTTTCGGATTTTCCCTGAGCACAGATCTCACAAGTCTTAACATATTGCTCAATACTCTTCGACATTTCAGGCCACCAGTAGTGCCGCTGGATCAGATCTCTGGTCTTTGCCTCCCCCTTATGTCCTGCCAACTTTGCATCGTGGCATTCCTTGATAATCTGTTGTTGCAACTCTTTAGTGGGAATGTACAGAGCTCCTTGGAAGTAGGGCAACTGATTACGAACCTCTCTTCCTTCCTCCTTCGCCCACTCTTTCAAGGTCTTTTCATCCATGGCGTCAGTGATACCCTGTTCAAGATCAACTGAAGTGATTGCTCCAATAATCTTCTCACTTGGGATAATGGATTGATTTCCTACAGGTGTCTTTAGATTTTCTGTGTCTATCCTAGACAAGGCATCTGCTTTTCCGTTCTGGGCCCCTGGTCGATAAGTAATGACGAAATCGTAATCAGCAAAGTACAGCGACCATCGCAATTGTCTTGGTGTTAAGGTTCTGGCTGTTTTTAGAAATTTTAAATTTCTATGGTCTGTATATACTGTGACTTGATGCTGTGCCCCCATTAAATGGTGTCTCCAATCTTTGAATGCGTCTTTTATGGCCAATAGCTCCTTCTCTGTGATGGTATAATTTATTTCTGCCGGAGTTAATTTTCTTGACCTATAGGCGACTGGATGCAGCTGCCCCATTTGCTTGCTTCGTTGGGACAAAATTCCTCCAACCGCCTGATCAGAGGCATCGGTCTCCACATAAAATGGTTCAGTCGGATCTGCATGTTGTAGGATTGGGGCTGACGTAAAACTTCTCTTTAGGGATTGGAAGGCTTCTTCAGCTTCAGTTGTCCATTCAAATTTGACCCCTTTTTTCAATAGACGGGTGAGTGGCAAAATCTTATGCGAAAATTCTCCGATGAATCTCCGGTAAAAATTGGCAAAACCAATAAAGCTTTGTACTTCTTTGACGCTCTCGGGGGACTTCCAATTTATCACCGCTTCGATCTTCTTGCGGTCCATAAGAATGCCTGTTGGTGAAATTATGAAGCCCAAAAATTCAACCTGAGAGACACTGAAGGCACACTTCTCTAGTTTTACAAACAGTCTGTTTTCTCTCAGCTTCTGTAAGACCCTTCTAACCTGATCCTGATGTTCATTCTTGTTCTCAGAGTAGATAAGGATGTCATCGATGTACACCAGTGCACACTGGTCGATGAATTCCTTCAATACATCGTTAATGAAGTGTTGAAAGGCTGCGGGAGCGTTACACAGCCCATAGGGCATAACCTGATATTCAAATAAGCCGAACCTTGTTCTGAAAGCTGTCTTCCACTCATCGCCCTCCTTCATTCTCACCCGATGATACGCTCCCCTCAGGTCCAACTTCGTTTAAATTGTTGCTCCTTTAACCTGATCTAGCAAAACAGATATTAGTGGCAATGGATAACGGTTCTTTTTTGTAATCTTATTGATGGCTCTGTAGTCAATGCAAGTCCTCAGATCGCCTTCTTTCTTTGGCACAAAAAATAGGGGCGAGGAGACTGGGGACTGCGAGGGACGAATGAAGCCGTTTGCTAGATACTTGTCCAAATACTCTTTTAAGTGATGGTGTTCTTTTTCCGTAAGGGCATACACACGGCTGCAAGGTAGATTTGAACCGGGTTCGATCTCAATCTTAAAATCATAAGGTCTGTGGGGTGGTAATTGTTCTGCCTCCACTTCATTGAATACGTCTTCAAAATCTCGATATTCCTCTGGTATGTCTTGCACATGAATTACACAAATTGATTCTCCCGTCTGACACAACGAATGTGCAGGATTCACCTCTTGCTCTTGCAGCTGGTCCCTGAAACAATTTCCCAAACAATAATCTGATTCCATCTTAATGGCTCTGGTACTCCAGTTGATTGTTGGATTATGTTCAGTAAGCCAGGGAAGCCCAAGGATCAACTGGAATTGAGGGGCATCGATTAAGTTAAACTGGATCTTCTCCTCATGTCCGTCATTCGAGATCAGATGAATTAATTCTGTGTGACTGACTATTGGACCAGAGGACAGGTTGGTTCCATCCACTGCCCTAACGGGCTCTGCTTTTAACTTTTTGATGCCTTCGATTCCCACCTTGCTCGCAAACTTTAGATCGTAAAAGTTTCCTGTGGCTCCTGAGTCGATCATCACTGAGACTTCCCCCAGCGTCACGTGTCGAAACCTGATTTCCATGGATAAGGTTAGATGTGGCGCTGCAGACTGTAGAGTGTTGGCCACCCTATGTTCTTTTGGAGTCTAATCGAAAATCGCATCCACCTGTTCAACTCCTCCAACAGATGGTGCCTTCAGTTTTCCTTCGGCTTGAAACTTCCCTTGGGTTTCTTCGGACACGCACGTACAAAATGACCTCCCGATCCACAGTACATGCATAGATTGTTGGTTCTTCTCTTTTCCTTCTCTTCTCTGGAAAGAGGACCCCGTATTGTACCAATCTGCATTGGTTCGATGCCCTGCTGACCTTCATTGCTTCGTCCTCCTTCCGACCTTACTCGATCAAATCGTGGAATTACTGACTTGAAATCTTTCCTTTTTTCACCTTTTCTTTCCCCATGACGGAAATCGATTTCCAGCACTAAATCCACCAACGCGGAGATTTCTGTGGGTCTATTGGGTATTCCGGCCAATGCATCCTTTAGCTCATCTCTTAAACCTCGATAAAAAACCACGGCTCTCTTACTCTCAGGCCAGTTGGTTTCCACCACTAGTTTATTAAATTGAGCCAAATAAGAGACCACATCGCGGTTGCCCTGTTTCAGGTCGAGTAGTTCGTTGTCTACGGCTTGGGATATCCGCCTTCTATCAAATATTCGAAGGAACTCTTCTTTGAAGTTTTCATAATTCCGCAATATGGGATCTTCTTTTGAAATCAGAGGCAAAGACCAGGATGCCGCATCCCCACTTAAGTATGACAACACAAAGGCCACTCGAGACTGAGCATCTGGAAAAATGGAAGGGCGGCACATGAAATGTAATGAGCACTGCATAATGAATATTTGAGCCTTCTGTGGATCGCCACTAAAACGCTCGGGTGCCACTAATGGAATGACAGGTGAGAGGGAGTGAATCACCTGAGTTGTCATCCTATTAGTCCCTTCTGTCAACGAAGCTTGAGCGTCCGACCCCGAACCAAAAGGTTGTCTAAGTCTTTGCGCCAATTCTGCGGTTTCTTTTCTAGAATTAACTACTTCTAATATGAGGTTCTGGTTTTCCTCTCGGACTGCACTTAACTCTTTTTGTATGGTATCTAATATTGTTCCTAAACCTTGTACGTCTATTCCCTCAGCCATCTCTGTTCGGGTGTAAAATGCAACGTGGGCACTTCACTCTGTCAGACTCTAATTACGGCACTCAAAACTTACACAGGAACAGAGATGCTAGTTCCCAAATCCACCCCGACAGCCATCCAGAGCTTAGTGTGACAAGTCTCTAGAGTGGCTATCTAGGGGGAAGGGGGAAAGTGGATAAAATAACAAAAGAGAGAAGAGACTGTTCTGCGGCTTCCTTCAGGAGTCCGTCCAGCAGACTTCTTTTGCTGAAGAGATAACCTGTAGATAAGAGTTATTGTTATAATAAACTTTTAGCCTTTAACCTCTCTTATCTCTCAACCCCAATTGCCTTATTTCCTTACCATGCCAATTTCAGAACTCTGCTTCTCTTCTATTTCTTTTCTGTGTGTGCTTTTATTTCATAACTATATTCTTCGTCTGCAATTAAAAAGGAAATAACTAGAACCCAAGGTTTATCTGCCTCATATGAATCTTTCTCTCTGAGCTTCTCACTTACTTTCCTATTTTTCTTTTACACTCCTATGTCTTATCTTCCTTGGTATCTGCCTTAATTCACAGCTTTCTTTTCTGTTTGCACACCTGTAATATAGTTACATTTATCTGTTAGGAACTTCTGCTTTCTTTTTAACCTGACATTTTTTATTTTAATTTGGTATCCTACTTACTGTGTTTGGGGTCTTTTCCTATTGGTAATTATTCATCTGTGTGTTTAATGCTTTCTCCTCTTTTCGTGGTGGTGTTTCACTCTCTGTACTTAACTATTGTTCGACGACCTTTTTCTGTGGTAAGTATGTTTTTATCTTATTCTATTGTTTGTAGTTGCTCAAGAGTTCTAATCTATATTGCAATTCTCTCCTCGACTTTTTCAGGACTTGTCGTTACAATTCGTTACCTCTGTGATGTATTACAGTAAAGCCACTTCCTTCACAGTAAGTTCTATGACTCTATTGCTTTCGGTAATTTACTTCAGTTCTCTGACGTGACAAACATTTACTTCAGTTCTCTGACGTGACAAATATACACTTGTTAACTTAGCTTCATTTCTCTTGTTCTTTCTTCAGATGCTCCTGTTGACGCTGCTTCCTCTCCCTGACGACTCGGTGCGAAATCTCCACAACTAAGATTGCTGTTCTCCTCAAAAGTCACTTTGCTTCTTGGAACTCAGATTTCGAACTTGTATCTATGACTTCCGAAACCTCTTCAGGGTAGATTCTGAAAAGCCTTCGAGCGGGAACTAAAACACTTTTAGTCAGCGCGCGCTGGAATGTGCACCTGACTCTCTAGAATTCTTGGTGAAGTGCGCAGTTCCTAGGCAGCGCGAGCCTCACCTAGGATTCCAGCGCGTTCTCTGCCAAACACTAGAACGCTAACAGCTACTCAGTTCTGGTGGCCTTTTCTGGCGCCATTTCCGAGTCAGCTCCACCCATGAACCTTCCATTGCTCGGGGTGTACAAACTTTGAGTCTTCGATGCGCAATTAAACCTATCTGTAATCTTGGGTTCCTGACACACCCAAAGGGCCTGTATAGGCCAACCTAATAGCAGTGGGATGAATATCCCTTTTTTTTAAATTTTTTATTTTTATTTTTCAAAAACCTTTATTGACAATTTCCACATATACAAATTGCACTTCAGTATCAGATCAGAACATCGTACACAGCAGGTCATTAACAAAACATCATAGAGAGCATGATAATACAATCATATACAAGCCGAATTCTGTGCAGCACGGAAAAGGCGCCACAAAGATCGTAATGCTAAAGGAGATGATGTTGCCACTTAAGAAGTAGTGGCAGGCACTGCCCAATGGGGAAGCAGGGACGTGAGGGGGAGCAGTCACTGACCAGCACCGGCGGCCGCCGCGGATGAAGTGCCGGCGGGGAGCGCAGGGGAGGCAGCACGACTCAGGTGAGGCCGGGAAAGAAGGTATGTCACCAGGGGGCCCCATATGTCTATTGGACGGGATCGCGCAGACAGTAAGTGGCAAAATTCTGATAACAAAGTCTGACATCTCGAGGCGTCATCAAGCCAGTGGGAGAACTGAGGCGCCGGTCTATGACCCCAACACATGGCCACCCTGCACCTAGCCAGAATGAGCAACATAGCAATTAGGCGTCTAGAAGAGTCCGGACAAAACTTGACATAGCCAAGTAGGCACAACGGTGGGTCCGGCTGTACCGGGGCAGAAACAATCTCAGAAATGGTGGCACAGACTGCCAGCCAGAACTCCGACACCTTTGGACACAGCCATGCCAGATGAGCAAAATCCGCGGCAGGGGCAGAGCAGCGCATGCAGCAGTTGCTAGGTATGAGTCCCATTTTATGGAACTGAATAGGGGTTCAATATAGTCTATGCAAATATTTAAAATGTATAAGACGAAGATGATAATTAGGTGATAATTTCTTCGTCTGATTACAGCAATAGAGCCAGTCAGCCTGGGCAATATCCATGCCCAAGTCCTTGCCCCAAGCCAAGCGCGCTCGGTCAGTGGAGATGAAGGTGTACGACAGCCTGAGGGCATATAGTTTAGTCACCAATTTACGAGGAGAGGGGGATGTATATATAAAATTGAGAGCTGACAACGAAGGAGGGGGCTGGGGATTGCAACTCCTTGCAAATGGCGCGCAGCTGGTAAAAATGCAATGTGTCCATGGAACCAGAGGTATCTGGAAGAGAGTAGAACGTGTCGCCCGGATAAAGATTCACCAATGTCGTCAGCCCCAGGCTGGTAGCCTGTTTGGACATGCCGGTTGGATGAAGAGGAGGAAAATCGGGATGGCGTATTATCGGCATGGCATTAACATCGGAGCGTTGGAGAGACGGCGCAGTCCTGACCAGGCCCAACGCAACCTCATCTGTATTCACCTCAGCACACGGGCGACTCACCGGGGCGAACAGAGCGATGGTCAACGGCCAGGGAGTTGCAATGTCGGCCTCAACCGCCACATGTGGATGATAAGGAGAGGGGTGAATCCAGAAATGGAGAAAACTGGCCTGGGCACATAAAGCGTAGAGCTTAAAATTAGGGGCGCCCATACTGCCCGCTGCCATGGGGAGGGTAAGGATATCGTACGCGATACTGGGCTGTTTACCAGCCCAAACAAGAGAGATGATCAAGGAACAAAGTCTACGAAAGAAATGGGCGGTGAGAAGAATGAGGATGTTTAAAAAAAGGTAGAGGAATTTCGAGAGGACCACCATCTTGGCAATGGCTATGCGACCAGCAATGGACAATGGAAGACGGTTCCAGTGGGGTATTTTAGACTTGAGCCAATCCACCGCACGCCCAAAGTTGGCCCTCCAAAGGTCATCCAAGTCCCTGCTGAGCCAGATGCCTAAATAGCGGGTGGGACCAGAGACCCATACAAAGGGAAAATCTGGTGCAAATGATTTGGTGGCATCGGTTAGAGGGAACACTGATTTGCTCCAATTCACCTGTATACCGGGCAATCCGCCAAATTGTATTATTTCTCGCACTAGTGTGATATCGTCGGCATACAAGGAGTTTGGCTGCAAGAGGTTCCATTGCGATGGTGAAGAGCATAGGGGATAGCGGGCATCCATGCCGAGTGCCACGCTCGATCATAATGGGATCTGATATCTGACCATTGATACGCGGACGGGCGGAGGGGCGAGTGTAAAGGAGGGATATCTTGCGTATAAACATATTGCTAAATCTAAGATGCGGCAGAAAGAAAAATAAGAAAGGCCACTCCAACGTTTCGAACGCCTTGGTGGCATCCAGCAGAGTGGCGACAACGGGAAGGCCAGGATTGATTTGATGGAGAAACGAAAAGATAGTCCTGAGGTTGTGCGAAGTGGCCCAGCCAGGGATAAAACCAGACTGATCAGGGAGAGCAATGAGGGGCATGAGGGAAGAAGGCGGGAGGCCAATAACTTAGCAAAAATGTTGTCAATGTTAATAAGAGAAAGGGGGCGATAATAATCACGACATTCAGCCGGTTTGTCCTGCTTGAGGAGTAGCCTTATCATTGCCTCGCGGAGTGACTGCGGTAAGAGGCCATTGTCAAAGGAGTCGTTATACATGGCCGCCAGATGTGGCGCCAGGATAGTAGTGAAAGTCTTATAAAAAGAGGCAGGAAGGAAATCGAGTCCAGGGGCCTTATCAAGAGGTAAACTGTTTATGGCAGCTAGTATCTCCTCCTTCGTGAAGGGCTCATCCAAATATTTACGATGATAGTCCTCCAACCACACTAATGCAAGGGTGTCAAAATATTGTCCTGCAAGGGGGGGAGCTTTGTCGGTGTAAAGCTGCGAATAATAATCCATAAAGCGAGACTTAATATCGTCCGGGGAGGTAGTTCTAGTGGGCCCACCATCCCGAAGAGCCACCACATTCGACGTGGTATGGGGGAGGCGTAGGAGGTTGGCTAAGGTCTAACCAGGTCGATCGCCCTCGCCATAATGACAGGCTCGGGCCTCCCTTCCTAGGAAAGTGAGCTCCCTATCAGCCTCAGCAGCGAATTACCGTCGGCTTTTCCCGTAAACACGCGAGGGTCTCGGGCCCGGGGTGAGTCGCCTGGGCGGCATCCAAAGTCTTAATTTCCGATTCCAACCTATTCAAAGTAGAACAGATGGACCGGAGCACTCCGGCTTGCTTGGAAAATACACTTGCCACGTATAACTGTTTTGAAGCCTTCCCACAGGGTAGACGCGGAATCCACAGTACCGACGTTTAAATCAAAGTAATTGGTAATCGATGTTGGATCTCATCGCAAAAAACGGAATCATGGAGGGCATTCGGAGGAAGACGCCATGTGAAAGCGCGTAGTGGGGAATGAGGTAAGCGGATACAAAGTTGGACTGGGGCGTGGTCCGAAAGTGTGCGTGCCATATGCGTAGCGGAGCCAAGTAAGGACGTCCTGCGAGGCGATCCAAAAATCAATGCGGGACCAGCAGCCCCGAGCTCTAGTGACGCAAGTGCCTTCGCGGGCCTCGGGCCTCAAGTGGCGCCAAGCATCATGTAGGGAGTGTTCCGCGAGTATAGACTGAAGGCGGGCAGTGGCATGAGGATGAAATGAGTGGGGGCCAGAATGGTCCAAGGTTGCAGAGAGGGTTACATTAAAATCACCCCGCCAAAGGAGAGCCGCCGGGCCCAGGGAAGAAATGAGATGCCAAATGTGAGTGAAGAGATCGGGATCGTCAGAGTTAGGACCATACACTGCACTAATTGTCATGGGTTGAGACAAAAGGGAGTCCGTCAGATCCATAAGCACCTGAATAGTTTGCCAGTTGAGCCCCCTGTGTATCAGAATGGACACCCCCCCTTGAATAAGAGGAATAATAAGAGGAATGCGATTCACCCCAGTGGCGCGATTGGAGCCTGGATGAGGTCCCAGGCAGCAAGTGGGTCTCCTGCAGGAGACAGATATCTACCTTGTGCCGTTGCAAGTGTGAGTGGATAAGCCTGGCCTTACGTGGTCATTGAGCCCTCAGATATTCCATGTCCAGCAAACGGTGTCAGTCATGTTGCACCGTGAAAAGCTGAGAGGGGACATGGAGTTAGAGGCCTAGGAGTGGAGTGAGCCATAGGGAGCGCTGTGGCAAACAAGAGCAGTCCAATTGGAGTGAGGGGCCAGCGCCTATTACAGGATGTAGAATTAGAAGTCAGCCTGCGGCACCAGAGAGTCACATAGAGCTGAAGAATATAGAGGAGGCAGTGCCATTCGGGAAAAAGAGGACGTAGTGCACCATTTCGCTGCGAAAGACCTGAGGAACAATAAAATGATAGAAACCAACTGAAGGCATAGAATAATGACAAAAAAACAGAACCAAAGACATCATAAAATGGCGAACAGACCCAGATAGCCCCCCAGCCCGACCCCACTCAAATCTCCCACACAGTCAACAGTCTTGATACCACGATCGGGCCTAGGATGATCAAGTAGAGCATGTTGTGCAGTAGGGAACCCTGTTTCTGAAAGTGCAAGACCATACTGAAGGTAACGAAGAGCAATTCCAGTAACACGACCGCCACCCAACCACCCCACCACAGCAACCCAAAAAACAATGTCAGAAGAACCCCCAACCCCGCACCCACTCCAATCCCCCAAACAGGCTGAGATACCACCCCAACCCACCCCAGGGAGCCGCAGCTGGGAAGAGGGGAAACACCATTAAGAGAGGGAATTATCCCGTGAGGGCATGGCAGGGCTCAGCGTACACCCCTGCAATAAAGCAGGGTGTCCAAGCCACAGGAATAGCAGACAACGAGTAGAAGAAAAAAACGGGTTACACGTCACAGCATTTCAGTCATTATCATTTAGGTGTCCAGTGGCAGTGAGCTGAGAACTGGATGGAGAAGAGCGTGATGATTTGTCGAGTTTCTTGGCATAGGCAAGGGCGTCTCTAGGATCAGGGAACACAAACGTTTTTGCGCCCTGCCTAACTTTCAGCTTTGCCGGATAGGCCAGTGAATAAGAAACCTCATGTATTTGAAGAATCCACTTTAAGGGAAGGAATTCACGCCTGGCAGCCTGAACGGTGAGGGTGCAATCCGGATAGAACGAAAGTGAGTTACCTTGGTGATTAATTTTGTCCATGTCGTGTGCTGCACGCAGAATGGCGTCCTGATCTCTAAAATTTAGGATTTTTGCAATGATGGGGCGAGGCGGTAATCCGGGACCAGGCCATGGGCCAAGGGAACGATGTGCACGTTCAATAATAAAAACTGGTGAAAGAACGTCACTGAAGAGCTCCTTAACAAGTTGCTCCACAAAGTCCTCCATGCGGGAGATATTGGTGGATTCCGGAACCCCAATTATGCGGAGATTGCTCCGACGGGAGCGCACTTCCAAATCCTAATTTTTCTCACGAATGACCGCTACAATTTTGTCCATCTGCAGCAGTTTCTGACGATCTTGTGTGGCGGTATCCTCGATGTCCGAGACCCTGGATTCGATGTGGAGAAGACAATTGTCATGGGAGTCAACACAGGCTTTTACCAAGTCCAGGCGGGCAGAGAGTTGGTCCAGTTGCGTAGCAAAACCGGTGATCATTGATTTCACATCAAGCATGATTGCCTTTAGGTCATCATCGCGAGCAGGGGGCGCCTCCATGGTGGGTACAGGGTCACCACCGTCCGAACTGGCGCCGTCTTGGCGAGTCGATCTGCGTTAGTTAAATGCAAGTTTGGGCTGTTTTGGATCTGTCCTCCCCATGATAATGAAAACTAGATGACAGGCTGCACCAGGTAGCAGGGGAGAGGTGGGGTGACCTAGCTGAGCTGAGGAAGAGGGGGCGAAGGGAGGGCTTCCCCCTCACAACGGGTATAGGCCAGACCAGGAGACACAGACAAAGTTTCAAAAGGTGAGGGCAGCCACGACCGGCCTCTAGGAGCAGTAGGCACAAGAATGATGATGTAGAGGTGCGGTTAAGAGCGAAGGCGGTGGAGCGCCAGCAAAGACAGTGAATGCCCCACCAACACAGCACCTCACCGAATCAGAAGGTACAAAGGGGTGCTAGCAGGCTTGTAAACACCACTATAAGGTAGAGTTATTCCTTAGCCAGTGGTGTTGGGGTTGTGCGAATGTCTGAAGAGTCAGGAAGAAGTGCAGGATGAGTTCTCAGCACCACAAATGCCCCCCGCGCAAGTGCCGAGCGTAGAATGAAGGGAGACTGGAGCTTTAGCGATACGTTGCTGAAGCGAGGCCACAATACGCAGCGGTGCTGACCAGGGTAAGCGACAAGTCAAGATCTCGTAGTTGCGGCCCAGACCCCCTGGCAGCAGCAGGCAGCTGAAATGAGCAGGCCCCACTTGAGAGGAGGGCGGCAGGTGAGGCGCCAGGCCGTCGCACCCCCAAGATCCGCAGCGGCTCCAGGCAACAGCGGCAGGGGCCCAAAAGCGGCAGGCAAAGCGGGCTGCGGAGAGGCGTCATGGAGGAGGGTCCCAGGGTACTGTCCCGGATCATGAGCCGGCCCAGGGAGTCGAAGCAGGGCCGCACCAGAGGTAGGGCCCACCAGGGCAGTGCAGCAGGCTTATCGAATGGGGGCCCAAAGCCCAGCACCCCCCAGCAGCAAATGAAGAGCAGGCCACCAGTGGTGATGAGCCCCACGTCTCTCGAACTGCAGACGGAGGGATCAAAGGCGTAGTGGAGGTGAGGCCTCCCCGCTCACCACAGCAGGCAGGAGACCAGGGGGACGCATGCCAAACCGGGGCCTCACTAGCAGGGAGACACGGGGGTTCACCGCTCCCGTCAACAGGCCCGAGCGCCCGCAGCCACAGCGCAGTGCGACCAGGTAAAGGGGGAAAATGGCGCCTTAACCACGGCTGCCCGGCCGGGCGGTACAACTTGCAAACCCCCACCCCGTCAGAGAGTGCCTCCACCATGGCGACACTCACCGGACCTCGCGGCGTGTAGTCCACCGCCATCCAGCAGGCAGAAGGGAGCCCGAGGAGCCCAGCTCAGCAGACTATGGGGAAGGGCCGAACCCGGCCGGCCTCGGCTCACAGTGCAGGCGTTGACGTCGGGAAATGCTGTTACAGAGCAGGTATAGTAGAATTGTCAGCAGGATGATGTTGGATTATGAAGCTTGGCCGGCAGAGCCCACTCAGGGTGCGGCCATCTTGCAGCCGGCCAAGCCACGCCCCGTCAATTAAAACTTATTTTCAATTAAAAAACGAATAGTCTATAACAACTAATTATAAAGTAAGTAATATTAATTTAATCCCCACCCTTTACCCCATAAAAAGTAAAACCAACACACACAAAAATAAGCAACTACCCTAATTAAATATCAATTAATTAATTCCCTTAATAATCAACCAATTAATAATTAATTAAACATTAATTACTTTCCACACTTTACCCCTATAAACACCATAACCCACACCTAAAAATAATTATACAAATTCCATATTTAATTTTCAATTAATTAATCATTATTAATTAAAAACTAATTCATTAATTAAAAATAAATTACTTCCCACCCTTTACCCATAAACCTCACAACCCACACCTAAACAAATCACACAATTGCCACAGTTAATTATCAATTAATTAGTTCATATAAATTGACAACTAATTATTAATTAATTAAACATAAATTACTTCCCACCCTTTACCCCTATAAATCCAACAACATGCACCTAAAATTAATTACACAATTTCCATATTTAATTTTCATTCAATTAATTAATATTAATAACGAACTATTAATAATTTACAAACAAAATATTTCCCACCCTTTACCCCATAAACCCTACCTAAAATAAATCACAGAATTACCATAATTAATTAGCAATTCATTAGTTAATATAAATTACCAACTAATTATTAATTAAACAAAAATTACTTCCCACACTTTACCCCTATAAACCTCACAACCCACTCCTACAATTAATTGCACAATTTCCATTTTTAATTTTCAATCATTTCATTAGTATAAATTAACAACTAATTATTAATTAATCAAAAGCAAATTACTTCCCACCTTTTACCCCTATAAGCCCCACAACCCACACCTAAAGAAAATTACACAATTACCATAATTAATTAATATGAATTAACAACTAATTAATTACAAATAAAATACTTCCCACAATTAACACTATAAAATATAAATTAAATAAATAAAAAATAAGTATTAATTAATTATAATTAAATTACTTCCCACCATATTCCCCTGTAAACCCACAACCGCCTACAAAACTAAAAAACGCAACATTTAATTATAATAAAATTGATAACTACTAAAAATGTAACACATATATTTAGAAAAACACAAACAATACTTATACAAAAACACATATCACATACATTTACAATATAAACTAAAATACATAACACTAATTAAAACATTGATATTCTAAATAACTATGTTTTTGCAAACAATATTAATGACTTCTATATTTAAAAAAAATATATTTCTTACCTTAAATTTGTTATTCTTGACCACGATATTCTTGCTGTCGATATTTCTGAATCACGATATTTCCAACTCGACAATATTCTGTCTCAACACCAAAAAACAATGAGTCTGAATGCTACCTGAGCAATTATTAGTTGTTAGACTACTTGCAAACACGTGTCCCGTCACCTTTTGGGTGTTTGATTCCCCTCCACCTTTTAGGTGTTTTATTGCCAGTAGTATGTGCGGAATCCTGAGACTGGTGCTGCTTTCCAAGCCTACTCCTGCCAATGTGTGTGCATTCCAATAAGTAGTACACTTCAACCCATTGAAGGTGTACTTCTATGGGTGTAGATTTACTACTTTTTTGGTAAACTGATCACTATTCATATTTAAGTTCTTGATCCAAAACATGAACAAGTTAAAACTCAGATATAGCAGATCTGCCCCAGGACCACTAGACCCACCTACCACTCCAAGAATGCATTTGATTGGGGCATGTCTCACCCCAAACACCCCCAACCCTTGAAGAAATGCCCCTGCTTATCTTACACAGTTTACCCACAAAATTCTACCCAACTGGATTTATGACTTTCATTTATTTGCACAGATGGTATACTACCAGAATAACAAGTTGTTTTTTTGCAGCGCAAAGACATAAAACATTTTATAGCTTTATCAGTTTAAAACAGAATAAACATATCTATCATGAACATGTAAATAGGCATTCTAATAAAGATAGGATCCCTCTTTCCCCTTCTCTTCTTTCCCTCCTCCCAGATCCATTCTTTCCTTCCTTAACTTCTCTTCATTTATTTCCTTGCTCTTTTCTTCTTTTTCTTTTATTTCCTCTCTCTTCCGTTTTCCCACTACTTTTTCCTACATTTCTCTTCCCTTCTTTCTGTCACTATTCTTTCCTCCCCCCTAGGTTTTTATAGGTTTCATTAAAGCTGCTTCGTTAAAGAACCCCCAAGTTATGCCAAATATTAGGGTGGGATGTAGCTGATACATTCACTTCTCAAAGGTATAAAGATCCATGAGTTCTTGCATCCAGTCAGGAATTAGGATCTGATTGAACGGAAACCCGACTTTGACAGGCAATTAGTAGGCATTCAATCAAGACTGAAAAGTAGAAAATGTGATTGCACATTGCAGTAGTTACCCAACATAATCATTGCGTTTTCAGGCACAATATGATTATGGAGAACCTAGGCGACTCCGAGGAAAACCTGTCACCAATAAGGCATAACAATAGGAGAGGAGGCAAACATGTTGACCTGATCAACGTGTTTTAGAATGACAGCAAGGACATTGAACAGCTATACCCTCTTTGAGATTCCGTCTAAGAATTTTAGATGGAGTAATGTAGAAGTCAATTAAAAAATGAAAGTAGTGGACTATGAATTTGGTAATGGAGGTAACATATTGTGTCCTTGTAAGAGAATCCAGAAAGAATTCCTGATTTATATTGTTATTGAGGCATAAATACCATTTCTTGGCCCAGTCTGCAAGGCTGTCCTCAATAGTGCTAATGTTAAGCTGATAGAAAAATACCATTTGAGTGACAAATGTCTATTTAAATTTAAACAGATCATTGGTTTTAGTAAATGAAGAAGTGGAATACTAAATATATCTTGAATCTCTTTGAAGGATTTGAAAGGACCAAGATGAACTAGTTGAGAAACAAAGTAAAGACTAGAATTAAGCCAAGGAGATCCATGGGGAACTTTCGAGTAGTGTTGGATTACTCTATATAGAGGAATATCCATGTAGCACAGGAGTTTTGAATTGTCTACGGTTGTACAAAGATCTACTAGAGCCTTAACTCTAACATGTTGCGGATGTAACAGCTGAGGTTGAAGGGATGTCCTTGACTAGTTGTATCAGTCGTTTAGTTAATGAAGCCCTGTATATAGAACTGAAAGTTAAGTAGTACATAAAATCCTCTTATTAGAGGGAGCTAAATGAACAAAATCAAACACCAAGCTTATTTATAGACACATATTGAAGAAACCAGTACTGCGTCTAGTCACGTAAAAAAAGATTGGGGGCCTATACCAGTAAGGTCCTAACTAAGTACAATGTTTTTGGTAAAAGTACCATTTTGATCAGGCTGATTTGACCAACTAAGGAAAGGGGAGATGTTCCCATTTCTTTAGGAGACAAATAGCATGCTGAAGAGTTGCTTTGAAGTTACTGGGTCTAAAATGTTCATTAAGCCCTATAAGCCAAGCCCCAAGGAAATTTGCGAAAAGTGAAATCTGAAGAGCTTAATGAGCCTGCTACAAGGATTTGTGTTTTATCTTTATTAAGCCTATATAGTGAGAAATAGAACCACATTTTGTGAAGCTCGTTCTTTTGCTGGCAAGGCTTATAATGGATCTGAATGGATATAAAAAAAAAATCGCTGTAGTAAATTGGGTTTTTGGTTGAAGGGGGGTGTTTACCCTTCTCAAGGAACAACCACAATCTCTGCCACGGTGAATCAAAAAAGCCATTAATTAACTGGCGCTTAACCCTCTGGTAGCCTAGTACAACAGCAGTCAAGCTTAACTTAGAGGCAATGTGTAAAGTATTAATGCAAGACTCAAGCAGTAATAAAGCAAATACACAATAGAATAAAAATTCGATTCCAACCTAGAAAAATAGAGAAAAATGCAATAAATAAAACGACACCAAAATGAGTTTAATCAAGTCAGTAGAACCACAGTTATGATTTTTTAAAGTTTTATTTAAAAAAATAGTGCACAATAAAAAATCAAAGACCCAACTGCGGATATGTGGTGACTCAAGTCTGAGGCAAAGTCAAACAGTACGGCAACTGTGATGGTGCACAGTTTTTATACACAAAGTGGATTAGGCCCAGTCTCGGCTTACCTTCGGAATGAGAAGACTTTCTGATGAAAAATGTCTGAGAAGGTAAAGTTCAGCGGGGCACGGCAGCCGGCGGTGTCCGAGGAGGAGGCGTTGTCGTCGGGGAGCTGCTGAACGAAGTTGTGGTGAAGATTTCTACGTTCGGACTTCATCACTTTTTTTAAAGTTGAAAATCTCCAGCAGGACAGAGCTGCAGGCTTTAGCCAACGAGGCCTGCATGAGGCCAGATGCCCTTCTGAAGAGGAGCTGTTGAACAGTATTTACTGCTGCAGAGAAGAACATTGGGGGCGCTCCCGCAAAGTCAGGCCAACCGGCGATGCACCTTGGGCAGATCGGCAAGCAGGTAGGTGCCAGTCTTCTGTCAGTTTTCAGACCACTTTTTAGATGACAAATTCCCAATTTTTGGATTTGGGCTGTTTGGACACCTGTATCACAACTTCTAAGGGTCCAGGACTGGTAGGGAACCATTTGGAGGGCAGGACTCACTACAGGCAGGGACCAGTTCTGTGTTCATGGGTGTTGGAGCTTTTTCTGTCCCTTTCACTCTCAGTCAAGTAGTCCAAGCAGTAAGGCAAGTCTCAAGGAGTAGGGCAGTACTCTGGGGTACAAAGCAGGACACAAGCAGAAGGGCAGTCCTCTGAAGTACAAGGCAGTCTTTCTGCGAGTCTTCTGCAGGTCCAGGAGTGAACTGAAGAGTTGGTCTGAGGGTCCAATATCTATAGCTGGTGCAAGCCTTTGAAGTGGAAGAAACGTTTAGACCCCCCCACACACACACATCTGGTTCTGGAATTTCCCTTCCTCCCCTGCTCAGGCTCCAAGAGGTCTATGGTGACAAAGACCTGGTGTCCAGTTCTTTGTGAGTGTGCTAGATACAGCCCTTTTGAAATGTAATTGGGACAGGGAAGAGTTCTGCCCCTCCCATCCTGGCAGGATGACCCATGCTGTAAACAACTAGTCCCCATTTGTCTCCCCATCTGAGAGTAATACCCAAAGGCCAACTGCCAACTATTGACAGCCATGTGACCCAGGACACAGGCTGCAGGCACCAAATGGTTAGGACGAGAAAATGGCTTTTTCACAATTGTGACTTAAAAATGGTGGTGATTGAAGCATCTTACGCCGAAGTAAGTTGGGGAAAACAACTTTATTGGAGCCTGCCGGGTGAGTGGCTTCCCTCCTTCCAGCTGTGGAGCAACTGACAGTCAGTGGAAGCCACGCCTCTGAGCACTCTACAAAACGTGGAGACAAGTCCAGATCATAACACATCTTCCCCCTTAACAGAAATAATGCAGTAACAAGATTGACCAACGCAAGAAACCTAAAGAGACAAAATCAAGAAAGGAAAATTAGAAAAAGGCATTAAAAAAATACAATACGACTTAATCAAAACTTAAAAAGAAAACTTAACAACAGGAGTTGATGAAATACAATAAGGCATATTTAGGCTCTCTGGTTTTAGGCTTAAACCTATAATAACTGATAAAATCCCACCGAAAGGAAAATAGCCATCACCAGTGTAAACATATAAACACTGAAAAAACACCTTCACAACCACAAACTAAATGCCATTCAAAGAAAGGAAAAAATGAGTGAAAGAGTAATTTTTAGGTCAAGCCTAGCGCAGCACGCATGCGCTGCTCTAGGAAAACGATCTCTTGGAATCAATCTGTACTTTTCACACGCTTGTGTTTTTTTTTTGTTGCTTTCTTTCTATCGGTCTTTGCGTGCGAAGGCAGCACACAAATGGGCAAAGGCGGGTGCATGTCCCACCTTTGCCAGGAATTGTAGCCGCCCACAGCCTACGGCTTTCGGTTACGTGCAGCGGCGCGCAGTGTGCCATCTGTTTTTCGTGTGCAGCGGCGGGCACAAGCGCACACGCGCACACCACTCCCTGACTTGTTTACCTCACTAGAGTAACACTTATACCACAATGCACTGTGCTTGTGCCTTTGCTCATGCGCTGGAGGCGCACGACACATGTCCGCCAAGGGCTCTCTTCGCCTTTCATCTCACATCTGTGGCTCAGCGATAACATCAGCTCAGACCCAAAAGCCCCAGATGGAAAATTACGTTTCATCCTCAGATTGCGCTGCACTGCTCTGTTAATGGCAGTCATTATGATTCCTTCCGGGGTAAGCAGATGAGGGAACTGGTGTCTTTTGAGTTGTGAATGACATTGGGCACGTCTGGGGCACTTTTCTGCCTTTGAGCAGGGGACAGGGGGGCGAGGAGAGCTGGATGACTCTGGTTGCAGTTTTATTTGTAGCTGGTTTCAGATATCTGCTTTGCGGATTCCCTGGTGCTGATCTCTTCCCGACATTTACAAACAGGAAACATAAAATATGCTGTGCCCTCGGCTCTCATCCCTCCCCTCAGAGTTGGTGTGACTCGGAGAACGTCATCACGTCCCTGCCCCGGCCTAGCTCTTCCAAGCGCTGCAGTGATGCCGAATACTTCTGGGGTGCCTGGGCCTGCTAATTATTCTCCGATTACCGACATCTGTGGGACACCCCACTTAGTGCTACGCCTCTTCCCACCTTTATTTTTCTCTCGCACTCTGTCCCTTTACTGTTCCCCTCACCCTACTTGAACATTTTCCTTCACCCTCCTTTTTGATCTCTCCCTACTTCTCATGTTTCCCCTATTTTCTCTCCTTCTCCCACGCATCTGCCCCTCGGCATGTCCCCCAACCATTCTTGTTCCCTCATGGTTATCACTGTTATCATGAACTCGTTAGGTGGTTAATTCAGTTAGCCTTGAAGATGGGTTTGAAAGTTTCTTCCATCTGAAAATCTGGTTGTGGCCTGACGGCCAGAGCTGCCGACTTTTGCGATGGGGAACCAAATTCGAGTCTCGGCGTCGGTACAATATCCTGTGATTCTGGGCTAAATCACTCAATCTCCCTGTGCCTAGCAAAAAGGAAAGGGCCCATATGTAATGTGACTGGGGCCCATATAAAGCCCTCCAATACCTCCGGGTCGAGTTCCCGCAATATAAAACTGCAAAAAAAAATAATTAATAATCGGAAGGACAAAGAATCTGAATTCTTTAAAATTAGACTTATGTCATTATTATTAAGACCCTCCGGGCTTGAGTCGTGTCTAGAAATGGAACTTTGAGTTTCATCCAATAAACGTCCTAATTCCAAGTAGCCCTTAAGAGTTTGACCCATGCGCAGTCGCAATTACAAGCTGTGCGATGTTTATCAAGGGCGGATAATTAGCAGGCGCAAGAAAAATCGCAGCCTTCGTTGAATGTCGTCTGCCAAACCTGCCTGAATGTAACAATGGGAAAAGGCCTAGTATTACACATTATACTCAGTGCTTTAAATGGGCAGGTACTGTCCGGTACCGAGTACCTGCACTTCTTTAATTTGAAAGAGGAGTACCTGCATCTCTCAAAACTGCTGCAATACATTTAATTGGAAAGTACCTCCACTTCTCAGGATAAAATCGGTACTCGGAATAGTGAGTACCTGCACATCTGTATTTCCATTTAAAGCACTGAATATACCCATGCAGATTTTGTGCAGCAATTCTCCCAATTCTCCTCCAGGAAGTCTAATAGGTGATAATGATCGCATCCAATACACTCCGAACACCTCAGAGTTGGAATTTTATCGTTGCCATAATTATCATTCAGCTCATAAACAAGCCCTTGAGTCTCAAAGATTTATAGACTTCTGTGACTTGCATGCTCAGATGCTTGGTATATGAATGTGAGTTTGTTCGAACAATATTTTCTTCTTCTTTAGTTTTAGAGTAATACTTCGAACAGGGGCAGCTGGCACGTAAATGCACCAGTGGGTGGGCAACTAAGGTGTGGATGGGTACATGCATGCAGACAAGGCAAGAGGCAAATAATAAACAAGCATGGGCATAACCAATAGGTCTCGCTTTTGGGACCTTATAAGTATTTAGTTATGCAGCACAATATCCTTGGTGCAACAACATTAACTGTTGCATGGTTAAACACTTATAAGGTCCCAAAGGCGAAACCTATTGGCTATGCCAATGTTTGTTATTTCTTCCTGAAGGGGCCAATACAATGTAACTTTGTTGTACAATGCACCAGCAAGAAATACTGAGCTATCATTATTCTGCTTGAGTTTTGTTGTTTAGGGATGTCACTAAAATATTGTTTCTTATTCATTATGCTCTTTTCAGTTGTGTGGTCTTTGGTCTAAAGATGCAGTGTTTAGCAGCATGTTTTAGGTCTTATTTAGTTATTTTATAAACTGTAGAGGATCAGGAAATATCAAAATCATATTTGATATTTTGGCTACATTTGATTTCACAGATAGGTAAAATGGCTAATTTCATAAGAATCTTTCCCAATATGTACCATCACATTTACCCACAGCTAGAGAATGGGTGAAATCCTTTGATACATCAGCCCCCTTTTCTAGCGAGTCAGTATTGATTGTAGGTAAATTGCCAAACACCACAGGCTTTAAACATTCAATGCAAGGTGTAGTGACAGATATACATGAAAAGAGTGTTGCCACCAAGCATCTGAGATAGTGGTGAAAACATGACACTAGACGTTTGGGAAACATGGAATGCAGTGTCACTTGGAATGCTGCTGCAAAAAGTTCCTACCAACTTCAATAAAGATTGAAGTGATATTGTTTGTATTTGCAGTAATTCAGCTAAGAATATGAAAAATATGTATGATGACCTATTAAAATCAATACCTGAGCTGAAGTGCTTCCCTGTAAGAGATCCTTGTCACTTGCTAGATGGTATGCTGAAAGCATCTTTATAATCTTCAGAGTTAATGAAGAATGCTTTTGACTTTGTAGTCCATTCTGGCGCACGGATTTGTTATGCCCAGAAACTAAAATGCAAATATTTAATTTTGTGCTTTGTGTGGCATCAAAGAAAGAGTAATCCTAACTGTGTCATTTAGCTGGTGGTTCTCAGTCCTAAAGGCTGTGAATACTATATTATCCATGTGGCAACCGTTTATAGAATCTTTGCATAGTGATATTGCCAAAGGCAAGAAATGCGATGATCTTTGGTCACATATTGATAGTGATGTGAAAAAAGTACGCTCTACGGCATGCTTAGGTTTTTACAGGAAAACATGACTGCTGTAGTGGACAAACTCAAAATACTAGAGTCTGAAAACGCCCTTGTCTACCAAGTGTTCAGTTTAATTGGTGTAGATGTGAAACATCTCCTTGAGAGTAGGCTGGGTGACACTTTTAGTGACCTTGGCACTGCAAAATGCTCCATGTTAGAATTCTTGCGACTTGGTAAGCAGAGAAATGTTGAGGAGCAATTTGGGAAATGTAATTTTACAGTCTATGGGAAATGGCTTGCAATGATGCATAGAAATGTCCCTTCACCAACCATGGCATTGGACGTTGATGAAGCCTCACTGAGGTACTCTGCACAAGTTCTAGTTTCCATCTGAATTTTCTCCAGACTTTGAAAAGTACTGCTACATTTTTGACCCCTTCAATAACTGAGAGCATACGCGCCCAATTCAATGCATATGTTGCAGAACATGTCCTAGAGAATCACAATCTTCAGGTGCTCCAATATTGGTATGGAAAGCTATGTCATGGGCCAGAGTTAGCAAATTGTGTACTGGCTGTTTTGGTGCTGCCCATCTCAAGTGCCAATGTTGAGAGGGCCTTTTCACAGATAAACGTTTATATAGGAAGGAAAGAGCGAGTGTGTATGACCAAAGAATCACTAAGTATTGTATGGTGTACTATAATACGTTTGATTTGTAAGAATGTATTTGGACCTCATATGCCCTGCACACATGTCTATACACATGCTCTAACATTCCATAAACACCGGAAAAACACTATTTCTGTTGGTTTTAATGGTGCGAAAATGTGTAACCACTGATAACCACTGTTTTTTTAAGGTATTGAAAACACTGAAAAAACCCCAGCAGAATTTACCAAAAATAGAAACTGAAAACAGGAAAGCCTAGACATTTTCCACTCAGGAAAGGTAGAGATTGATACCATAGAGTTCACAAGGGCAAATAGAAAGATTACTTCACCACATAGTCTCTCAGATTACAGGGAGGTTTGCGGACATCCACACACCACCTTCCCTAACTCTTGTAACGTCTCCAGCAGTCTTTCCTACCAACTTATTGTCATCCATCATCATGTACCCGCTAATACCTCTGTCAGAGACAAGTGAGGATGGCACCCCACTACCTTCTTGATAAAGAGCAACCCTTCTCTTGTTCCATCTGTCACCATTTTCAAGCACAACATGCAAGTCATAGACTGCTTTGACCTTAAAGGGACCCACAAATTTGGACGTCTCCACTCCTGCATGACCACCATCTCCCACCTTTATCCTGGCGCTCCCTGGTCCTTCAGCATTGTTCTTGAAATCAACTTAATCTCCTTTCAGTACCAACCAGGCAGGAAAAAATTTAACTCCAGGCTTCCTTCCCCTCATACACTTAAATAGAGAAGCATTCAATGTCCCATTGACGGTAGAGTAATGAGCCCAAACCAAGTCCTTCACCATTCTCTCCACCTCTTTGCCATTTTGAAGGGGCATCAAAATGGTACCTTTCACCAACCTGTTGTCTTTTTCCACTAAACCATTCCCTTGTTGGTTGTACAAGGAAGTCTTTTTGTGCTTGAGCCCATATCCTGACAGGTTGTCACGCATTTCTCCCGACGTAAGTTGGGTACCATTGTCCCTAATCTGTATTTTAGGGTAACCCTCTTCATTAAACACTCTTTCCAACATCACAATGGTACTCCTCATGGCGACTTCCCTCATAAACTGGACCACCAACCATTTAGAAAACACATCCATCATTACAAGGGCATACCTTAAATCAGTTTTCATCTCACTCATAGGTCCGATGAAATCCACACAAACAGCATGCCAAAATTCCCCAGGGTTTTCAATATTCCCACACTCTGAATTTGCTCCTGTTTTAAGTATTTTTTCACTGTTTTTGCACTCTTGGCATCTTGTAACCCAACCCACAATGTCCTCATCCATACCGGGCCACCTTTGCAAATGGTCTCATGCCCAACTCCAATGAACTTTCTCATCTGACACCCTTATCTATCAAGAGTTTCACTTTTTTCAACACTTCATCTAATCCCGTTTCCCTCATTCAATCCTCTCTGGTGAACGTGCCCCCCTTGGCCCCGTTCTCAAATACTGTAACCCACGCTACAACACCCTCAAACTCCTTGGATAAGACAGCTTCCCTGTCTACCTCTTGCCCATCTTCAGAAAGCCGAGATAAACAATCAGCTTGCGTGTTCTTCCAACCAGAAATATATTCCACCTTAAACCTAAACTCCTGCAATCTTGCTGCCAACCCTGCTAGTCTCGCTGAGCCTTCCTCAGCCCCTCCAGGCATTGTACTATGAGTTGGTCTCTGATTAACTGATCAGTCATTTGACCGAACTGACACCTTGACAACATTGACAACTCACGCAGATGTGAAACAAAGTCATCAATGGACTCATCTGCTTTCTGAGGATGTGTATAAAATTTGTGTCTCAGTATTACTACATTGGTCTCTTTAGCAAATCTGCATTCCAGCCGTAAATCTGCCTGTTTGTAGACATCCTCCAGTGGTTCATTATCAGAACCCAAAACTTCTGGTAGATATTTAAACATATGTTGGCCCTCACTCTCTAGCACACTCAGCAAAAGAGCTTTTGTGCGGCCAGCACTAAACATTTCACCATCCAGATCTGAAATGTAATTTTCAAAAGCATCTATCCAATCTTCCCATGGAATGAGTGGTGTTCCTTGATGAGCCAGGAAAACAGGTGGCGTCAAAATAGATGCTGATGCCATAATGAAGTTACAGTAAAATGTTTTCTTATTTAAAGACAAAATGTATTATGAAGCTAGCAGATGTTCTTGACTTCTTCACCAAATATTCAGTAGTAATTCGCAGCAGCAGTTTTTTCTCTATTTCTTCAAGTTTGGTCAGGAAGTCCTGTTTTTATTTCCCATAAGTTTAGGACCCCCTAAGTCCTATTTCCTTTTCTTTTTCGTGGTGGTTCCCTTTCCTTTATGTAGTGGTAGAGAAAAGGAACGTGTGGAAGCCTCGAGATGTGCAGGCAATCTGCGGTGGATTTTTCTTTAAAGCGATGGTCAGAGTGAGAGCGTGCAACGTGTTTTGAACAGCAGGTGGTGTGCACACTCACTAGGGCTCGCAACGCGCTGCAGGAGAAGTTGAAATATTCACTCTGTGCCGTGGGGATTCAAGAGCGGCCGAAGGTTGAGGCTTTCACTGGATAATGGCGCACGCGTGCACGTTAACAGTAAAGCTGGTGCTGTGTGGTTCACACCCTTCCAGCAGGCCTCAGCCAGCAGGTCATCGCCAATTGTGGTTATTGAAACACCTTACACAGAAGTAAATTGGGGGCAAACAACTTTATTGGAGCTTGCCGGGTGTGTGGCTTCTCTCCTGCCAACTGTGGAGCAACTGACAGTCAGTGGAAGCCACGCTCCCGAGCACTATACAGAACTTGAAGACAAGTACAGATCATAACAAAATCCAACTTTACAGTTAAAGAGAATTTTAAATTATAATTTGAGACCAAACATGAGAAAAACTGAGACCAAATATGACATTTCCACCTGTTCCAGATCAAATGTTAGCACTAAGAAATGTAATAAGGTAAACCAATGTTAATCTATGGGAGAGGTAGGCCTCACTGGAGTGACAAAAGATTTAGGATTTTTTCACTACCAGGACATATCCTCCCTTTTAAATACACTGCACTCTGCGCTATCAGCTGTTTAGGGACTACTTTAAGGGTGACTTATATGCATTATAAAGCTAGGTTTAGAAACTTGGCGAAAGAGTTATTTTGCCAGGTCGAAATGGCAGTTTAAAACTGCACACAGGCTGCAATGGCAGCCTGAGACATGAATGTTTTAAAAGGCTACTGACGCGGGTGGCACAAAAAGTACTGTATATAGCATTTAATTTGCAGGCCTTGGGTACATACTGTGCCATTTTACTAGGAACTTATAATTAAATTAAATGTGGCAATCAGATGTAGGCCACTTTTACCGTGTTTTAAGGAGTGACCAAAAGCTTTTTAGCACTGGTTAGCAGTGGTAAAGTGCACAACTTTCAGCTAACAGGAGGTGCAAAGACAAAACATTTGGGGAAAGACCACACCAAAGGCTACTATGTCTAACAATCATCAATATAGGCCATTGTTGGACTTGGCCCTTTTTGGCTAAAGTTCCCTAAACTTTTTGCCTTCCCCATAGACCTTTTTTCTGACATGGTGTTGCCAACTTAGATGTTTGAGCACTTTGCCACTGCTGATCAGTGTCAAAGTCCAAGTGCTCCCTGTATAAAGTGTAATGGTAATTGGTTGTCCATGATTGGTATGTTTGCCTTACTAGTAAAGTCCCTAGCAAAGTGCACTATGTGTGCCAGGGCTGGTAATGTAAATGCTACTAGTGGGCCTGCAGCACTAATTGTGCCACCCACACCAGTAGCCTTAAAGAGAGAAATCAGACTTGCCACTGCAGTGCCTGCGCGCAGTTTGTTAAACTGTCTTGTTGTCCTGACAAGTGCACCCACTTGCCAGGCCTTACCCTTCCCTTTTTATGCACATCAGACACCCCTATGGTAGGTCCAAGATACTCCCCTGGGCAGGGTGCAGTGCATGCAAAAGGTAGGACATGTACTGAGGTGTGTACCATGGCCTGACAGTGAAATAATATCCATTTCGTTTTCACTGTTGAAAGGCCATCTTGCCCGTAGGACAGAATGGGGGAGGCTGTGTAATATGTTTCCAGCCTACCTTCCCATAGGCTTAAGATGGAGAGGTGAAGTTTAGTATATCTGAACTCACAATTTAATAACACATCTTTTTGTGAAGGTGGTTTTTGAATTGTGTGTTTAGAAACCACTCTTTTAGAAGTAATATGACTTGCATCATAAGTATTGGCCATAACATGCATGCTTCCATGTAATACAATGAGTCATCAAAAAGGTTGTGAACTTCTTTATTGGTGATCTTCTTTATGAAAATGTTTTTAGATTACAGCCATAGCCAAAGTGCTTCGTCCCCTTGTGACTTCTTCCGGACTACGAGAATATGTCTAATATTTACAATTTATACACACACAATTAAAACCATCACTTGTACAAAAACAATCTTATAAAACAATCTTAAAGGCCTGAACGTGCACTTCTGTTTTTTGTATGGTCCAACAAGTTATTCATATACACGACACTGCATTGAGAAAATCAGTAAATATAAATGACATTTGAAATTCATGCTTCATCAACATTGGTATATATGATGCAATGAGGATAAATGTTCTGGAATTTCAATTGATGTAATGAAACTCATCAAACATTCTGGTTACAATTACTCCCAATGATTAACCCCTTCGATGCTCATGACGGAACGGTTCCGTCATGAGCATCGGTTGAGCTGTGCTCATGACGGAACCGCTCTGTCATGAGCACAGCCCCTGGGGGAAACACTGGCGCTCCCCCCCTGGGGCATCGATCGTGCCCCCACAGATGGGGATGGCAGCGGAAGAGTTTCCGCTGCCACCCCCGAGCCCCCCCACGCTTCCTGGTGACGTCAGCGCGCACAGCGCGCGCTGGCGTCATCAGGAAGCGTTGGACGCGCTGGAATTCATTTCTTCCAGCGCGTCCAACGGATCAGGTAGGTGTTTTGCTGCGGTGTGGCGGGGGGGGGACGGAATTCCAGGGCCTTGAGGCATCGGGGGAGAGGAAAGAGTATTTCCTCTCCCCTGATGTCTCAATGCTGGGCATTCCTGTCCCACGATCGCGCCCAGCGTCGCGATCGTGGGACAGGAATGCCCCCACTAGACCCCAGGGATGTTGTTTTCGGCCATTTGGGAAGCGACCCCTTGGGCAAGGGTCGCTTCCCTGGGGGACAATTTTTGGACAGACTTTCTGCCCCCCCTGGGGCAGATCGGTCCACTTTCGGTCCGTTTCTGCCCCCAGGGGGACACCAGGGATGTCGTAATGGTGATATGGGAAGCGACCCCTTGGGCAAGGGTCGCTTCCCTGGGGGAGAAATTTAGCAAAGACTCTTCTGCCCCCCCTGGGGGCGGATCAGTCCACTTCCGGTCCGTTTCTGCCCCCAGGGGGGGCAGAAAAGCCCACTAGACACCAGGGAATTTCGATATATTGATATGGGAAGCGACCCCTTGGGCAAGGGTCGCTTCCCTGGGGGAGAATTTTTGCAAAGACTCTTCTGCCCCCCCTGGGGGCAGATCGGTCCACTTCCGGTCCGTTTCTGCCCCCAGGGGGGGCAGAAAAGCCCACTAGACAGCAGGGATGTCGTAATGGGGATATGGGAAGCGACCCCTTGGGCAAGGGTCGCTTCCCTGGGGGAGAATTTTTGCAAAGACTCTTCTGCCCCCCCTGGGGGCAGATCGGTCCACTTCCGGTCCGTTTCTGCCCCCAGGGGGGGCAGAAAAGCCCACTAGACACCAGGGAATTTCGATATATTGATATGGGAAGCGACCCCTTGGGCAAGGGTCGCTTCCCTGGGGGAGAATTTGTGCACAGACTTTTCTGCCCCCCCTGGGGCAGATCGGTCCACTTTCGGTCCGTTTCTGCCCCCAGGGGGGGCAGAAAAGCCCACTAGACACCAGGGAATTTCGTTATAGTGATATGGGAAGCGACCCCTTGGGCAAGGGTCGCTTCCCTTGGGGAATACTTTTTGCACAGACTTTTCTGCCCCCCCTGGGGGCAGATCGGTCCACTTTCGCTCCGTGTCTGGCCCCAGGGGGGAGGGCAGAAAAGCCCACTAGACACCAGGGAATTAGTGTAAATAAAAATGGAAGTGACCCCTTTGGCAAGTGTCGCTTCCAGGGGGCAATTTTTATAATATGTATTTGGCCCACCCGCCCCGGGACAGAGTAGCCTTTTTTTCCTGCTGTTTTCTGCCCCACCTGGAACATAACGATTGACCATTTGGGTAGTAACATAGAATGTTGTTATGTTTATTGTTTTTTTTTTGTGAATTGCAATAGTAATGTTTTTTTTTTTTACTTTTTTGTTCTAGGTGAAGGCTTTTGCTCTTTTCAGTTTGCCGTGTTTCTGGCGGTTCTGCTGTTTGTGTAGTTTGGTAAGAGACTCTTTTTTGTACAATGTAAATGTGTTTGATTTCTCTGCATGAATTTTTTTTGCAAATGGTGTAATAATAGCAGTATGTTTGTTTTTTGAGTGTCAAAAACTTTTTGCATTGGTGCTCGATGTGTATTTTGTTGTCTTGTGAGTAATGTTTTTTTTTTTTCTTCTTTCTAGTTTGATATCGTTGGTTTTTGCTGTGTCACTGCAGAGTTAGTTTCTGGTGAGTGCAGCTGTCTCTTGTAATTGGATTGTATAGTTTTTGAGTACATTGATCTTTGTGATAAAGGTACACATTTCTTTACTTACTTGGTTTGCACATTGTTGGTTGTTGTTGACTTGGTTGTGCAGTCTTCTATCTTAGTAAGTATAATGGCTAGCCGCAGGATGAGTGCTCAGCAGGTTGTTGGTTTGCTGTTTGAGTCTTCCTCTGATATTGGTTCAGAGACTGACTCTGCATCTGAGGGAGAGGAGGCAGGGGACGATTCTGGCAGTGAGTTGTCTCTCCGTATGGAGTCATCGGATGATGAAGATACTTTTAGTGCGGATGAAGTGCCTGAGTTAGAGGAGGAGACTGATGTGCCGATAGTGCGGCAAGAGGCATCTGGGTTGCAGGCTGGGGCTGCAAGGCTTCCCGTTGGTGTAGTGCGGCAAGAGGCTTCTGGGCTGCAGGCTGGGGCTGCTAGGCTTCCCTTTGAAAGTGATGACCTCTGGGTTGCCCCTGGCATGGTGCAGCCGGCATTGCCAGAGTTTACTGGTGTTCCAGGGTCTAGAGTGAATACTGCAAACTTTTTGCCGGTCAATTTTTTTCAGTTGTTTATGGATGATGTGTTTTTTGCAGAGATTGTTGAGCAGACTAATTTGTATGCCGAACAGTTTTTGAGGGACAACTGTGCCAGTCTTAAGCCACACTCTAGAGCTACCCGGTGGACTCCCACAAATGTTGAAGGGATGAAGAAGTTCTTGGGTTTAACTTTTTTGACGGGCTTGCTAAGGAAGCCATCAATGTCTTCATATTGGTCTAGCAGTCCCTTGATGGCAACGTCTATTTTTCCGGCAGTCATGAGTCGTGACAGGTATTTGCTACTGCTTCGGATGATGCATTTTGTTGATAATGGTTTAGCGTTGCCACGAGATCACCCTGACTGTGACCGTCTTTTTAAGATTAGGCCTGTCCTTGATCACTTTGTTGATCGATTTCCTGAGATCTATGCTCCTGGGAAACAAATTGCAGTGGATGAGTCTTTGGTGTTGTTCAAGGGCCGCTTGGTTTTTAGGCAATACATTCCTAGTAAGAGGGCACGCTATGGAATAAAGCTGTATATGCTGTGTGACAGTAGGACTGGATATGTCTCTAATTTCAGGGTGTACACCGGTAAGGAATCTAGGTTTAACCTCCCTGGTTGTCCGTCCACTTTTGGAGTGACTGAGAAAATTGTTTGGGAACTTGGAAGAGGATTTTTTAACAAAGGCCACCATTTATATGTAGACAACTTCTACACTGGTGTGCGGTTGTTCAGGGAATTGGCCAAAGTGGACACTCTTGCTTGTGGCACAATCCGCTCTAACCGTAAAGGTTTCCCGAAAGAACTTGTGTGTCAAAAGCTTGTGCGGGGACAGTGCAGTGCATTGCGTTGCCAGGAGCTTCTTGCTGTGAAGTTTACAGACAGGAGAGATGTCTACATGCTGACTACCATCCATGATGAAAGCACTGCACCTGTGACTGTTTGGGGTCAGGTCGCTGAAGCGCGCAAACCTGTGTGCATTTTAGACTATAATAGGCACATGGGTGGTGTTGACAGAGTAGATCAGAGGTTGGAACCTTACACTGCTCTTCGTAAGGCTTACATTTGGTACAAGAAGTTGGCTATCCATCTTTTCCACATGGCAATGTTTAATGCTTTTGTTGTGTTCCAGGATTCTTGCCCTGAGTCAAAGATGACTTTTGCTAAGTTTCAGGAGTCTGTAATAGGCAGCCTTGTTGTAGTGGAACAGGCAAGTGTTCCTAGAGTTGGACTGGTGGAGGATGTTGCTAGATTGAAAGAACGCCACTTTCCAGATCACATTCCTCCCACACCCGCAAAAGATTTTCCCAGTAGGAGATGTAGAGTCTGTTGGCGAAAAGGTTTGCGGAAGGAGAGTCGTATGTACTGCCCCGACTGTCCTTCTCATCCTGCACTGTGTCTCTCTGCTTGTTTTAGAGCGTACCACACACGAAAAAAATGTTGGGAGGATTCTTGAGTGGTAAAGTGAACTGCCTGGTCTGTATTCTTTGGATAATTTGATTCTGTTTCAAGGTTGGTGTTAGTGCAATGTATTTAGTTGCTGATTTTCTGTTAGAAGATTTGTATCTATTTGCAATTTGTTTGTGTTTTTATTTAAAAAAAAAAAAAAAATCCTAAATGTGATGGCGGTGTGTGTAGGCTTGCGCTTGGCTGTTGGTGTGTGTGGACTGGCACTTGGTTGGTGGTGTGCGTGGAATGGTGCTTGGCTAGCGGTGTGCATGGACTGGCGGTGTGCGTGGACTGGTGCGTGGCTGGTGGCGTGCATGGAATGGTGTTTGGCAGGCGGTGTGCGTGGACTGGTACTTGGCTGGCGGTGTGCGTGGACTGGTGGTGTGTGCGGACTGGTGCTTGGCTGGTGGTGTGCGTGGACTGGAGCTTGGCTGGCGGTGTGCGTGGACTGGTGGTGTGCGTGGAATGGTGTTGGCAGGTGGTGTGCGTGGACTGGTACTTGGCTGGCGGTGTGCGTGGACTGGTGGTGTGTGCGGACTGGTGCTTGGCTGGTGGTGTTTGTGGACTGGAGCTTGGCTGGCAGTGTGCGTGGAATGGTGCTTGGCAGGTGGTGTGCGTGGACTGGTACTTGGCTGGCGGTGTGCGTGGACTGGTGGTGTGTGCGGACTGGTGCTTGGCTGGTGGTGTCCGTTGACTGGCGCTTGGCTAGCGGTGTGCGTGGACTGGTGTTTGGCTAGCGGTGTGTGTGGACTGTTGCTCTGCTGGCTGTGTGTGAGTATTGACTTTCTGCTGGTCACTACACACACTGCTAGCTGAGTGCCACTCCACGCAATCCATCAGCCTGTGTAGTTGCTGTGTCTGGATTGTGGGCGTGTGAAAGTGATGGGCCCTTGAATGGCGCTGTGTGCTGGTGTGAGTTTTGTTATGTGATGGGCCCGCGGCTGGCGTTGTGAATGGTTTTGTATGTCTCACACGTATGAAAGGTGTATGAATGGCCTGTAAAGAGGTTGGTGCCTTGTCGTGGCTTTACAGCTCACGAGCTGTGAGTCAATGGTTCAGTTTCTCGCCCTTTCAATTATTACCAGTGCATTTCATTTCTGTGAAAGCACTTGCTAATACAATTGTATCTACTGAACCATCACTCACCCTCGTGCCAAATCCAACCAGTATGTGTGTGTGCTTGCGGATTAGATGGCTGTGCAGTAATATTTGTCTTTCTGAAGCAGAGTGTACCTTGTCCCTTTTTGGTGAATTTTGTAATGTGTTGCTTTTGTGCCTGGTGGTGCGAATGGTCTTGTTTGTATCACGTATGAAAGGTGTGTGAATGGCCTGTAAAGTGGTTGGTGCCTTGACGTGGCTTTACAGCTCACGAGCTGCGAGTCATTGGTTTGGTTTTTTGTGAATTTAATTATTGACAGTGCATTTCATTTTTGTGAAATCTCTTGTTAATAAAATTTAATACACTGAACCATGACTCGCCCTCGTGCCAAATCCAACCAGTATGTGTGTGTGTTTGAGGAATAGATGGTTGTGCAGGAATCTTTGTCTTTAGTTTCTCTGCCAAGTTACACTTTCCATGCAAGAATAACCCACCAACTTTAGATATTGTCGGAAACCCATGGGAGTTCATGGTGATGTCTCTATTGTGAATTACAAAAAAATTTTTATCCCCAATGTCCTGCAAACCTCAAAATGTCTGCCACATTTTCTTTGCAATATTATTCCAAAATTCTCACGCTGTAGGAACAATAGATAATCTGGTTTTGCAAGGGGGGTCACTTAGGTTTTTGGCCCGGTGCTCGGCGGCCATCTAGGGAAACCTACCAAACCCACGCATTTCTGAAAACTAGACACCCGGCGGCTTCCAGGGAGGTATGGCTTGCGTGGATCCCCCAACGTTTCCTTACCCAGAATCCCCTGCAAACCTCAATTTTTGCTGAAAAAAATCACTTTTTTCACACATTTTGGGGTGGGAAAGTAGTGGCATCACCAGGCTCACACAAATTTACCACCACCCAGCGTTCCCCCAGGTCTCCCGGTAAAAATGGTGCCTCACTTGTGTGGGAGGCCCAAGTACCCGCGGCAGGCAAGGGCCCAAAACGTAGTGAGGCGACATCAAAGTGGCCTATGGCAAAACTACCTGGTTTTGCAAGGGGGTCACTTTGGTTTTTGGCCCGGTGCTCGGCGGCCATCTAGGGAAACCTACCTAACCCATGCATTTCCGAAAACTAGACACCTGGCCGCTTCCAGGGAGGTATGGCTTGCGTGGATCCCCCAACGTTTCCTTACCCAGAATTCCCTGCAAACCTAAATTTTTGCTCAAAAAATCACTTTTTTCACACATTTTGGGGTGGGAAAGTAGTGGCATCACCGGGCTCACACAAATTTACCACCACCCAGCGTTCCCCCAGGTCTCCCGGTAAAAATGGTGCCTCACTTGTGTGGGAGGCCCAAGTACCCGCGGCAGGCAAGGGCCCAAAACGTAGTGAGGCGACATCAAAGTGGCCTATGGCAAAACTACCTGGTTTTGCAAGGGGGTCACTTTGGTTTTTGGCCCGGTGCTCGGCGGCCATCTAGGGAAACCTACCTAACCCATGCATTTCCGAAAACTAGACACCTGGCCGCTTCCAGGGAGGTATGGCTTGCGTGGATCCCCCAACGTTTCCTTACCCAGAATTCCCTGCAAACCTAAATTTTTGCTCAAAAAATCACTTTTTTCACACATTTTGGGGTGGGAAAGTAGTGGCATCACCAGGCTCACACAAATTTACCACCACCCAGCGTTCCCCCAGGTCTCCCGGTAAAAATGGTGCCTCACTTGTGTGGGAGGCCCAAGTACCCGCGGCAGGCAAGGGCCCAAAACGTAGTGAGGCGACATCAAAGTGGCCTATCGCAAAACCACCTGGTTTTGCAAGGGGGTCACTTTGGTTTTTGGCCCGGTGCTCGGCGGCCATCTAGGGAAACCTACCAAACCCACGCATTTCTGAAAACTAGACACCCGGCGTCTTCCAGGGAGGTATGGTTTGCGTGGATCCCCCAACGTTTCCTTACCCAGAATCCCCTGCAAACCTCAATCTTTGCTGAAAAAAATCACTTTTTTCACACATTTTGGGGTGGGAAAGTAGTGGCATCACCGGGCTCACACAAATTTACCACCACCCAGCGTTCCCCCAGGTCTCCCGGTAAAAATGGTGCCTCACTTGTGTGGGAGGCCCAAGTACCCGCGGCAGGCAAGGGCCCAAAACGTAGTGAGGCGACATCAAAGTGGCCTATGGCAAAACCACCTGGTTTTGCAAGGGGGGTCACTTTGGTTTTTGGCCCGGTGCTCGGCGGCCATCTAGGGAAACCTACCTAACCCACGCATTTCTGAAAACTAGACACCCGGCCGCTTCCAGAGAGGTATGGCTTGGGTGGATCCCCCAACGTTTCCTTACCCAGAATCCCCTGCAAACCTCAATTTGTGCTGAAAAAATCACTTTTTTCACACATTTTGGGGAGGGAAAGTAGTGGCATCACCGGGCTCACACAAATTTACCACCACCCAGCGTTCCCCCAGGTCTCCCGGTAAAAATGGTGCCTCACTTGTGTGGGAGGCCCAAGTACACGCGGCAGGCAAGGGCCCAAAACGTAGTGAGGCGACATCAAAGTGGCCTATGGCAAAACCACCTGGTTTTGCAAGGGGGGTCACTTTGGTTTTTGGCCCGGTGCTCGGCGGCCATCTAGGGAAACCTACCTAACCCACGCATTTCTGAAAACTAGACACCCGGCCGCTTCCAGGGAGGTATGGCTTGCGTGGATTCCCCAACGTTTCCTTACCCAGAATCCCCTGCAAACCTCAATTTTTGCTGAAAAAATCACTTTTTTCACACATTTTGGGGTGGGAAAGTAGTGGCATCACCGGGCTCACACAAAATTACCACCACCCAGCGTTCCCCCAGGTCTCCCGGTAAAAATGGTGCCTCACTTGTGTGGGAGGCCCAAGTACCCGCGGCAGGCAAGGGCCCAAAACGTAGTGAGGCGGCATCAAAATGGCCTATGGCAAAACCACCTGGTTTTGCAAGGGGGGTCACTATGGTTTTTGGCCCGTTGCTCAGCGGCCATCTAGGGAAACCTACCTAACCCATGCATTTCTGAAAACTAGACATCCGGCCGCTTCCAGGGAGGTATGGCTTGCGTGGATCCCCCAACGTTTCCTTACCCAGAATCCCCTGCAAACCTCAATTTTTGCTGAAAAAATCACTTTTTTCACACATTTTGGGGTGGGAAAGTAGTGGCATCACCGGGCTCACACAAATTTACCACCACCCAGCGTTCCCCCAGGTCTCCCGGTAAAAATGGTGCCTCACTTGTGTGGGAGGCCCAAGTACCCGCGGCAGGCAAGGGCCCAAAACGTAGTGATGCGACATTTGGGATAGGCAATGTTGATGTCGCCTCACTACGTTTTGGGCCCTTGCCTGCCACGGGTACTTGGGCCTCCCAGACAAGTGAGGCACCATTTTTACCGGGAGACCTGGGGGAACGCTGGGTGGTGGTAAATTTGTGTGAGCCCGATGATGCCACAACTTTCCCACCCCAAAATGTGTGAAAAAAGTGATTTTTTGAGCAAAAATTGAGGTTTGCAGGGGATTCTGGGTAAGGAAACGTTGGGGGATCCACGCAAGCCATACCTCCCTGGAAGCCGCCGGGTGTCTAGTTTTCAGAAATGTGTGGGTTTGGTAGGTTTCCCTAGATGGCCGCCGAGCACCGGGCCAAAAACCAAAGTGACCCCCCTTGCAAAACCAGGTGGTTTTGCGATAGGCCATTTTGATGTCGCCTCACTACGTTTTGGGCCCTTGCCTGCCGCGGGTACTTGGGCCTCCCACACAAGTGAGGCACCATTTTTACCGGGAGACCTGGGGGAACGCTGGGTGGTGGTAAATTTGTGTGAGCCCAGTGATGCCACTACTTTCCCACCCCAAAATGTGTGAAAAAAGTGATTTTTTGAGCAAAAATTGAGGTTTGCAGGGGATTCTGGGTATGGAAACGTTGGGAGATCCACGCAAGCCATACCTCCCTGGAAGCCGCCCGGTGTCTAGTTTTCAGAAATGCGTGGGTTTGGTAGGTTTCCCTAGATGGCCGCCGAGCACCGGCCCAAAAACCAAAGTGACCCCCCTTGCAAAACCAGGTGGTTTAGCGATAGGCCATTTTGATGTCGCCTCACTATGTTTTGGGCCCTTGCCTGCCGCGGGTACTTGGGCCTCCCACACAAGTGAGGCACCATTTTTACCGGGAGACATGGGGGAACGCTGGGTGGTGGTAAATTTGTGTGAGCCCGGTGATGCCACTACTTTCCCACCCCAAAATGTGTGAAAAAAGTGATTTTTTCAGCAAAAATTGAGGTTTGCAGGGGATTCTGGGTAAGGAAACGTTGGGGGATCCATGCAAGCCATACCTCCCTGGAAGCCGCCGGGTGTCTAGTTTTCAGAAATGCATGGGTTTGGTAAGTTTCCCTAGATGGCCGCCGAGCACCGTGTCAAAAACCAAAGTGACCCCCCTTGCAAAACCAGGTGGTTTTGCGATAGGCCATTTTGATGTCGCCTCACTACGTTTTGGGCCCTTGCCTGCCGCGGGTACTTGGGCCTCCCACACAAGTGAGGCACCATTTTTACCGGGAGACCTGGGGGAACGGTGGGTGGTGGTAAATTTGTGTGAGCCCGGTGATGCCACTACTTTCCCACCCCAAAATGTGTGAAAAAAGTGATTTTTTGAGCAAAAATTGAGGTTTGCAGGGGATTCTGGGTAAGGAAACGTTGGGGGATCCACGCAAGCCATACCTCCCTGGAAGACGCCTGGTGTCTAGTTTTCAGAAATGCGTGGGTTTGGTAGGTTTCCCTAGATGGCCGCCGAGCACCGGGCCAAAAACCAAAGTAACCCCCCTTGCAAAACCAGGTGGTTTAGCGATAGGCCATTTTGATGTCGCCTCACTACGTTTTGGGCCCTTGCCTGCCGCGGGTACTTGGGCCTCCCACACAAGTGAGGCACCATTTTTACCGGGAGACATGGGGGAACGCTGGGTGGTGGTAAATTTGTGTGAGCCCGGTGATGCCACTACTTTCCCACCCCAAAATGTGTGAAAAAAGTGATTTTTTGAGCAAAAATTGAGGTTTGCAGGGGATTCTGGGTAAGGAAACGTTGGGGGATCCACGCCAGCAATACCTCCCTGGAAGCCGCCGGGTGTCTAGTTTTCAGAAATGCATGGGTTTGGTAGGTTTCCCTAGATGGCCGCCGAGCACCGGGCCAAAAACCAAAGTGTTCCCCCTTGCAAAACCAGATGGTTTAGCGATAGGCCATTTTGATGTCGCCTCACTACGTTTTGGGCCCTTGCCTGCCGCGGGTACTTGGGCCTCCCACACAAGTGAGGCACCATTTTTACCGGGAGACCTGGGGGAACGCTGGGTGGTGGTAAATTTGTGTGAGCCCGGTGATGCCACTACTTTCCCACCCCAAAATGTGTGAAAAAAGTGATTTTTTCAGCAAAAATTGAGGTTTGCAGGGGATTCTGGGTAAGGAAACGTTGGGGGATCCACGCAAGCCATACCTCCCTGGAAGCCGCCGGGTGTCTAGTTTTCAGAATTGCATGGGTTTGGTAGGTTTCCCTAGATGGCCGCCGAGCACCGTGTCAAAAACCAAAGTGACCCCCCTTGCAAAACCAGGTGGTTTTGCGATAGGCCATTTTGATGTCGCCTCACTACGTTTTGGGCCCTTGCCTGCCGCGGGTACTTGGGCCTCCCACACAAGTGAGGCACCATTTTTACCGGGAGACCTGGGGGAACGCTGGGTGGTGGTAAATTTGTGTGAGCCCGGTGATGCCACTACTTTCCCACCCCAAAATGTGTGAAAAAAATGATTTTATCAGCAAAAATTGAGGTTTGCAGGGGATTCTGGGTAAGGAAACGTTGGGGGATCCACGCAAGCCATACCTCCCTGGAAGCGGCCGGGTGTCTAGTTTTCAGAAATGCGTGGGTTTGATAGGTTTCCTTAGGTGCCGGCAGGGCTAGGGTTCAAAATCTACAGCTAGTCACTTTGCCAAAAAAAGGGTCATTTTTCACTGCAAAACCACGTTGCGTTTTGCGCCGTTTCCTGTCGCGGGCACTAGGCCGACCCGCACAAGTGAGGTACCATTTTTCTCGTAGGACTTTGGGGAACGCGGGGTGGGTGGAAATTTGTGGATCCACGCAGATTCCAGAACTTTCCATCACAGAAATGTGGGGAAAATGTGTTTTTTTTGTCAATTTTTTATGTTTGCAAGGGATTCTGGGTAACAGACCATGGTGGGAGGCAGTCAAGTCACCCCATCCTGGATTCCCCGCAGTGTCTAGATTTCAAAAATGTATAGGTTTGCTAGGTTTCTCTAGGTGCCGGCAGGGCTAGGGTTCAAAATCTACAGCTAGTCACTTTGCCAAAAAAAGGGTCATTTTTCACTGCAAAACCACGTTGCGTTTTGCGCCGTTTCCTGTCGCGGGCACTAGGCCGACCCGCACAAGTGAGGTACCTTTTTTCTCGTAGGACTTTGGGGAACGCGGGGTGGGTGGAAATTTGTGGATCCACGCAGATTCCAGAACTTTCCATCACAGAAGTGTGGGGAAAATGTGTTTTTTTTGTAAATTTTTTACGTTTGCAAGGGATTCTGGGTAACAGACCATGGTGGGAGGCAGTCAAGTCACCCCATCCTGGATTCCCCTGGGTGTCTAGTTTTAAAAAATGTATAGGTTTGCTAGGTTTCCCTAGGTGCCGGCAGGGCTAGGGTTCAAAATCTAAAGCTAGTCACTTTGCCAAAAAAAGGGTCATTTTTCACTGCAAAACCACGTTGCGTTTTGCGCCGTTTCCTGTCGCGGGCACTAGGCCGACCCACACAAGTGAGGTACCATTTTTCTCGTAGGACTTTGGGGAACGCGGGGTGGGTGGAAATTTGTGGATCCACGCAGATTCCAGAACTTTCCATCACAGAAATGTGGGGAAAATGTGTTTTTTTGTCAATTTTTTACGTTTGCAAGGGATTCTGGGTAACAGACCATGGTGGGAGGCAGTCAAATCACCCCATCCTGGATTCCCCTGGGTGTCTAGTTTTCAAAAATGTATAGGTTTGCTAGTTTTCCCTAGGTGCCGGCAGGGCTAGGGTTCAAAATCTACAGCTAGTAACTTTGCCAAAAAAAGGGTCATTTTTCACTGCAAAACCACGTTGCGTTTTGCGCCGTTTCCTGTCGCGGGCACTAGGCCGACCCGCACAAGTGAGGTACCATTTTTCTCGTAGGACTTTGGGGAACGCGGGGTGGGTGGAAATTTGTGGATCCACGCAGATTCCAGAACTTTCCATCACAGAAATGTGGGGAAAATGTGTTTTTTTTGTCAATTTTTTACGTTTGCAAGGGATTCTGGGTAACAGACCATGGTGGGAGGCAGTCAAGTCACCCCATCCTGGATTCCCCTGGGTGTCTAGTTTTCAAAAATGTATAGGTTTGCTAGGTTTCCCTAGGTGCCGGCAGGGCTAGGGTTCAAAATCTACAGCTAGTCACTTTGCCAAAAAAAGGGTCATTTTTCACTGCAAAACCACGTTGCGTTTTGCGCCGTTTCCTGTCGCGGGCACTAGGCCGACCCGCACAAGTGAGGTACCATTTTTCTCGTAGGACTTTGGGGAACGCGGGGTGGGTGGAAATTTGTGGATCCACGCAGATTCCAGAACTTTCCATCACAGAAATGTGGGGAAAATGTGTTTTTTTTGTCAATTTTTTACGTTTGAAAGGGATTCTGGGTAACAGACCATGGTGGGAGGCAGTCAAGTCACCCCATCCTGGATTCCCCTGGGTGTCTAGTTTTCAAAAATGTATAGGTTTGCTAGGTTTCCCTAGGTGCCGGCAGGGCTAGGGTTCAAAATCTACAGCTAGTCACTTTGCCAAAAAAAGGGTCATTTTTCACTGCAAAACCACGTTGCGTTTTGCGCCGTTTCCTGTCGCGGGCACTAGGCCGACCCGCACAAGTGAGGTACCATTTTTCTTGTAGGACTTTGGGGAACGCGGGGTGGGTGGAAATTTGTGGATCCACGCAGATTCCAGAACTTTCCATCACAGAAATGTGGGGAAAATGTGTTTTTTTTGTCAATTATTTACGTTTGCAAGGGATTCTGGGTAACAGACCATGGTGGGAGGCAGTCAAGTCACCCCATCCTGGATTCCCCTGGGTGTCTAGTTTTCAAAAATGTATAGGTTTGCTAGGTTTCCCTAGGTGCCGGCAGGGCTAGGGTTCAAAATCTACAGCTAGTCACTTTGCCAAAAAAAGGGTCATTTTTCACTGCAAAACCACGTTGCGTTTTGCGCCGTTTCCTGTCGCGGGCACTAGGCCGACCCGCACAAGTGAGGTACCATTTTTCTCATAGGACTTTGGGGAACGCGGGGTGGGTGGAAATTTGTGGATCCACGCAGATTCCAGAACTTTCCATCACAGAAGTGTGGGGAAAATGTGTTTTTTTTGTAAATTTTTTACGTTTGCAAGGGATTCTGGGTAACAGACCATGGTGGGAGGCAGTCAAGTCACCCCATCCTGGATTCCCCTGGGTGTCTAGTTTTAAAAAATGTATAGGTTTGCTAGGTTTCCCTAGGTGCCGGCAGGGCTAGGGTTCAAAATCTAAAGCTAGTCACTTTGCCAAAAAAAGGGTCATTTTTCACTGCAAAACCACGTTGCGTTTTGCGCCGTTTCCTGTCGCGGGCACTAGGCCGACCCGCACAAGTGAGGTACCATTTTTCTCGTAGGACTTTGGGGAACGCGGGGTGGGTGGAAATTTGTGGATCCACGCAGATTCCAGAACTTTCCATCACAGAAATGTGGGGAAAATGTGTTTTTTTGTCAATTTTTTATGTTTGCAAGGGATTCTGGGTAACAGACCATGGTGGGAGGCAGTCAAATCACCCCATCCTGGATTCCCCTGGGTGTCTAGTTTTCAAAAATGTATAGGTTTGCTAGTTTTCCCTAGGTGCCGGCATGGCTAGGGTTCAAAATCTACAGCTAGTAACTTTGCCAAAAAAAGGGTCATTTTTCACTGCAAAACCACGTTGCGTTTTGCGCCGTTTCCTGTCGCGGGCACTAGGCCGACCCGCACAAGTGAGGTACCATTTTTCTCGTAGGACTTTGGGGAACGCGGGGTGGGTGGAAATTTGTGGATCCACGCAGATTCCAGAATTTTCCATCACAGAAATGTGGGGAAAATGTTTTTTTTTTGTCAATTTTTTACGTTTGCAAGGGATTCTGGGTAACAGACCATGGTGGGAGGCAGTCAAGTCACCCCATCCTGGATTCCCCTGGGTGTCTAGTTTTCAAAAATGTATAGGTTTGCTAGGTTTCCCTAGGTGCCGGCAGGGCTAGGGTTCAAAATCTACAGCTAGTCACTTTGCCAAAAAAAGGGTCATTTTTCACTGCAAAACCACGTTGCGTTTTGCGCCGTTTCCTGTCGCGGGCACTAGGCTGACCCGCACAAGTGAGGTACCATTTTTCTCGTAGGACTTTGGGGAACGCGGGGTGGGTGGAAATTTGTGGATCCACGCAGATTCCAGAACTTTCCATCACAGAAATGTGGGGAAAATGTGTTTTTTTTGTCAATTTTTTACGTTTGCAAGGGATTCTGGGTAACAGACCATGGTGGGAGGCAGTCAAGTCACCCCATCCTGGATTCCCCTGGGTGTCTAGTTTTCAAAAATGTATAGGTTTGCTAGGTTTCCCTAGGTGCCGGCAGGGCTAGGGTTCAAAATCTACAGCTAGTCACTTTGCCAAAAAAAGGGTCATTTTTCACTGCAAAACCACGTTGCGTTTTGCGCCGTTTCCTGTCGCGGGCACTAGGCCGACCCGCACAAGTGAGGTACCATTTTTCTTGTAGGACTTTGGGGAACGCGGGGTGGGTGGAAATTTGTGGATCCACGCAGATTCCAGAACTTTCCATCACAGAAATGTGGGGAAAATGTGTTTTTTTTGTCAATTATTTACGTTTGCAAGGGATTCTGGGTAACAGACCATGGTGGGAGGCAGTCAAGTCACCCCATCCTGGATTCCCCTGGGTGTCTAGTTTTCAAAAATGTATAGGTTTGCTAGGTTTCCCTAGGTGCCGGCAGGGCTAGGGTTCAAAATCTACAGCTAGTCACTTTGCCAAAAAAAGGGTCATTTTTCACTGCAAAACCACGTTGCGTTTTGCGCCGTTTCCTGTCGCGGGCACTAGGCCGACCCGCACAAGTGAGGTACCATTTTTCTCGTAGGACTTTGGGGAACGCGTGGTGGGTGGAAATTTGTGGCTCCACGCAGATTCCAGAACTTTCCATCACAGAAATGTGGGGAAAATGTGTTTTTTTTGTCAATTTTTTACATTTGCAAGGGATTCTGGGTAACAGACCATGGTGGGAGGCAGTCAAGTCACCCCATCCTGGATTCCCCTGGGTGACTAGTTTTCAAAAATGTATAGGTTTGCTAGGTTTCCTGTTAGAACCGGCGGTCTCTAGTTGGCAGAGGTATACACTTCTGACAAATAGGGACCAACCAACTCTAGTCAGGGAAAGGGGATTACACACTCAGATAACCCCTGCTACCCCCTTGGTAGCTTGGCAGAGCAGACAGGCTTATCTCAGAGGCAGTGTGTTAAGCATTTATGACCACATACAGTAATAAAGTGAATACACTACAGATGGACACGACACCGAAGTTATTATAAAAATAGTATTTTTATATAAGGCTTAGCACAAGACCAAATAACGACAAAAATATACCACAGTCTTAATAAATACTCTTTGGAAGGAAAAATAATAGTTCAAGTAAGGTTTCTTCTTGGCAAATAGTTCTTTAGCAAAGTATTCTTCTGAGCACAGTTCTTTGGCAACAATGTAACCCCCACAGGAGTCACACGACGTCGAGTCTACAAGATTCCCAAGGTTCGGCGTTGACCGCGAGGAGCGCTACGTCGAGCCTGGAGTCGCAACAGACCCCACAAGTACAGTACCTTGAGAAACGAAGAAAACGAGGATCCACGGCGTCGAGATGTCGGCGTCGAGGTCGGCGTCGATCGTGCCTCAGAGTCGGGTCAATCCGCAGCGGTGTCGAGGGATGTCGGGCCGGAGCAGCGCTCACGGCGTCGAGAAGGGCGTCGAGTCGATGCGATCAGCAGCGGCGTCGGGACGGGGTCGCTTGGAGGTAGAGCCGATACTCACTCCTCACTGGCGTCGATACCGGCGTCGAGACGGGGTCACTTGGAGCCGGGGCCGATACCCACTGCTCACTGGCGTTGCTGCTGGCGTCGAGACTGCAGATTTTCCCTTGTGTACTGGAAACAACACTTTCCAGCAATTCAGCAATTCAGTAGATGGTGAAGTCCTTTGGCCCTGTGACTTCAACAGGAGACTGGCACTCTTCCAGTCCTTGGAGATTTCCTAGCAAGTGTTCAGAGAGTACACACCAAGTTCCTCTCTCCTTGTTCCTTGGCAAAAATAAAGAAGCGGCTTTCAGGTTCCTCCACAGCAAAACAGCACTCTGGCAGAAAGGGGAGGCAAGTCCTTAGATCAGCAGGCTTCTTGTCCTTGGTACAGGTTTCCTTGTCAGAAGTGATCTGAGTTCTTGGTTCAGGGGTCCTTCTCTTATACCCCTTTTTCCCTTTGTTCCCTTTGTCCAAGCAGGGCGATTCCCACCATCTCAGGTTTGTTGTGGGTGTTGCCAGGCAGAGGCACCTGGCCTATTCACTGAGCAGGGCAGAGTCCTCAGCCGCCCAGCAGGAGGCGGAGCCAGTATTGTCACTGGCAGGAGCAGGGCTATCAGTCGCCCAGCAGGAGGCGGAGCCAGTATTGTGTCAGGCAGGGCAGGCTACTCTTCCCTCACTCTACGTGTAAACGCCCCATTCACCCCACACTGACTCACTCAGACCTCTGGAGCCACCCAGCCCCTGACACACACACCAAACCAGCAGAGACCGGTAGATAGTTGGACAAGAAAATAGCCACTTTCTAAAAGTGCTATTTTCAAACATAGAATTTAAAAACCATCCATCCTAAAGGGTGTGTTATTAAATTCTGAGTTCAGGGATACTAAACTCGACTTGCTACCATGCTCCCTGAGTCAGATAGATTATAATGGAGTTAATAATCAGTCTGCCCAGTCTGGCCTATTGGAGGCAGGTAGCCCTTCAATAGTGAAAAACGAAAATGGCTGTAATTCACTATTAGGTCATGCCACACACATCAGGGCATGACCTACCTTTTACCAACAATGCACCCTGCCCTAGGGCCTACCATAGAGGTGTCTGAAATGTGGCAAAGTGAAGGTTTAGAGACGGGTAAGTAGGTTTCCTTACCAAGTCGACATGGCAGTCAGGGACTGCACGCAGGCGCCGCGGTGGCAGGCCTGAGACACATCTTGCACGCTGCTTCTGTGGGTGGCACAACCAGTGCTGCAAGTCCACCAGCAGCAGTTAACTTACACGCCCTTGGCACACGCAGTGCACTAGACTAGGGTCTGAACAGTAAGTCAACCAAGCCAATCATGGTAACACCAATCAATGTAACAATTTAACATAGGGAGCACTTGCACTGTGGCACTGATCAGCGGTGGCACAGTGCCCAAAGCAATAATCAAGCAAAAACATCGTAAACAGAGGAGGCAAACAGAAAAAAATGGAGGAGAGACTCATGCCAATGATGCCAGGTCTAACACGTGTCCCCTCCAGCTGAAATGTGGGGAGAACTACCCTTCACCCAGGGAGTCCTCATCACTAAGGCGGAAAAATCTGGACAGACCATCAGCATTGGCGTGATCTGTACCAGGGCGGTGTTCCACCGTAAAGTCCATCCCCTGTAGGGAAATGGACCACCTCAACAGTTTTGGGTTCTCACCCCTCATCTGCATTAACCATCTGAGGGGCCTGTGGTCTGTCTGAACCCGGAAGTGAGTCCCAAACAGGTAGGGTCTTAGCTTCTTCAGCGCCCAGACCACAGCAAATGCCTCACGCTCTATCGCACTCCACCTTTGTTCCCTGGGAAGTAACCTCCGGCTGATGAAGGCTACAGGTAAGTCTCGGCCCTCCTCATTCATCTGTGCTAGAACAGCCCCCACACCATGCTCTGAAGCGTCTGTCTGGACAATGAATTCTTTTGAAAAGTCGGGTGCCTGGAGGACCGGTGCGGTACACATTGCAGTTTTCAGGGTGTCAAAGGCGTTCTGACAGGCGTCAGTCCAGATCACAAGTCTCGGCTGCTTCCTGGAAGTCAGCGAGGTCAAGGGGTGCACAATGTTGCCATACCCCTTGACAAACCTCCTGTAGTAACCCGTGAGACCCAAGAAGGCTCTCACCTGAGTCTGGGTTTTGGGCGGTTCCCAAGCCAGGATGGTATCTATCTTGGGTTGCAGGGGGGCCACCTTGCCGCTCCCTACTTGGTGCCCCAAGTACACCACTGAACCCTGCCCAATCTGGCACTTACTAGCCTTGATTGTGAGGCCTGCTCTGCGCAGGGCCAACAACACTTCCTGGAGGTGGCGCAAGTGTTCCTCCCAGCTGGCGCTGAACACTGCTATAACGTCCAGGTAGGCGGCGCTGAAATCTTCCAGCCCGGCCAATACCTGGTTAACCAACCTCTGGAATGTGGCAGGGGCATTCTTCATCCCAAAGGGCATCACACGGAACTGGTAGTGCCCATCTGGTGTGGAGAATGCAGACCTCTCTTTTGCCCCATCAGTCAAGGCGATCTGCCAGTACCCAGACGTTAGATCAAACGTACTAAGGTACCGGGCAGCCCCCAACCGATCGATGAGCTCATCAGCTCTGGGGATGGGGTGCGCGTCAGTCTTGGTGACCGAATTGAGTCCTCGGTAATCCACACAGAACCGAAGTTCTGGTGAAGCACCAGGCGCTGCAGCCTTTGGGACCAAGACCACTGGGCTGGCCCAAGGACTGCTAGAGGACTCAACCACCCCTAAGGCAAACATCTTGGAGACCTCCTCCTTGATGTATGCTCTGACCTTGTCAGTCACCCTGTAGGCCTTGTGCCTCACAGGAGTGCTGTCCCCGGTGTCCACATCATGGACACACCACTGAGTGACACCAGGGATTAAGGAGAACAGATCAGGGAATTGTACCAACAGATGGCGACAATCTTGCTGCTGCTCAGGGGTCAGTGTGTCAGAGAGGACAACACCATCCACTGACCCATCTTTTTCTTTTGCACACAGGAGGTCAGGAAGAGGCTCACTCTCCTCCTCCATCCCAGCATCTGTGGCAAGGAGCATGCCCACTTCGGACCTTTCTAAGTGGGGCTTTAACCGGTTGACATGCAGGACCCTTAAGGGGTTCCTGGGAGACTTCAAGTCCACCAAGTAGGTGACATCGCTCTTTTTCTCCACAACCTCAAATGGTCCAGTCCACCTGTCCTTGAGTGCACAAGGTTCCACAGGGGCCATGACCCAAACTTTCTGACCAGGTTGAAGCTCAACCAGAGTGGCATTCTGATCGTACCACCGCTTCATCTCTTCCTGGCTGGCCTCCAGATTTGCCTGAGCAAGATCTCTGAAGCGCCGAGTCTGGTTCCTAAAGGCCAGCATGTAACTATATACATCCTGGGGAGGTTTCCTGGGAGATTGCTCCCAGCCTTCTTTGACCAGACTCAAAGGTCCTCTTACCGGGTGACCATACAAAAGCTCAAAGGGGCTGAACCCTAGAGACTTCTGTGGCACCTCACGGTAAGCAAACAGCAGGCATGGCAAGAGGACGTCCCATTTACGCCTCATTGGTTCTTCAAGACCCATGATCATGCCTTTTAGGGTCCGGTTGAATCTCTCAACCAGCCCATTACCTTGAGGGTGGTAAGGAGTGGTAAACTTGTAGGTTACCCCACACTCCTTCCACAGAGACTTCATATAATTCGAAATGAAGTTGGTGCCCCGGTCTGACACCACCTCTCTGGGGAACCCCATGCGGGAGAAAACACCCATCAGTGCCCGTCCCACCACGGGGGCCGTCACTGTTCGGAGAGGGATGGCTTCCGGGTACCGGGTGGCATGGTCCACCAAGACCAGGATAAACCTGTTGCCCATGGCTGTCTTGGGGTCCAGTGGCCCCACAATGTCAATTCCCACTCGCTCAAAGGGGGTACTGACGACGGGAAAAGGTTGGAGGGGAGCCTTCTGCTTCCGCCCACTTTTCCCACTTGCCTGGCAAGTTTGACAGGTCCTACAATGGATATCTGAATCCCTTCTCATCTGGGGCCAATAAAAATGGGTGACAAGCCTGTCATAGGTCTTGTCCTGCCCCAGATGTCCAGCTAACGGAACGTCATGAGCCAACCCCAGTAGGAAGGCTCTGAAGCGCTGGGGTACCACCAGCACACGGGCTGACCCAGGTTCAGCAGCCTTAGGCTCGCTATACAGGAGGTCGTTCTCCCAGTAGACCCAATGTGATCCTGACTGATCACCTGTCGTTTGGGCTGAGGCCTGCTGCCTCATACCCACAAGAGAAGGGCACACTTTCTGTTCAGCACAAAATTCCTCCCTGGAGGGACCACCATCCTGCTGCCAATGGGTCAGCTCGGGCAGGTCTCCCAGTTCGGCCACTTGTTCTCCTGTCGGTTCCAGGGCATCCCCCTCAGGGTCTGCTCCCTCCTGGACCGCGGGAACGATGGGGGACGGTTTCCCGCGCCCCCTGCCTCTTCTCTTCACGGTTGGGACCTGGGCCATACTTTCAGGCTCCGGGCCCCCATCAACACCCTTACTAACTGACATGGACCGGGTGGTCGCACACACCCACTCAGGCAGACCCAACATTTCCAGATGCGATTTTCTCTCCACCTTAGCCCAAGGGGAGTCCTCCAAATCATTGCCCAAGAGACAATCAACAGGCATGGCGGGCCTCACAGCAACCTGAAGAGTACCTGAGACCCCCCCCCACTCAAAAGGAACTTGAGCTACCTCACACTGACTCTGTGAGTTGTCAGCAGCTACAACAGGGTAGAATGCATGAGGGACCACCTGCTCTCTGGACACCAAGTGACACTTGACAGCTGTCACACTCGCTCCGGTGTCTCTGAGAGCTTCCACCCTATGGCCATTAATGGTCACCCACTGCCTATATTTCTTAGTGTTACTAGGCAGAGGGGTTGGAGGGACCATTTCCACGTCTCCTAAAGAGACCAGGGACATTTCTGCGGGACCCCACCCACCGGGGGCACCCATCTCCTCCCCACCCAGGGCTACACTCGCTACCTGACGAGGGGGTGCACGCGGCGGTGCATTCGAATCCTTCATGGGACACTGGGGATCATAATAACGGTGTCCCACCTGCTTACAGGCATAGCAGGTCATGGGGCCCCTGTGAACAGGTTTACCTGTCGGGGCCTCTGGCTTCTTTACAGGGGGAGGCTGGGAACCCTTCCCTTGGTTCCCTTGGGGACTACTTTGGGGCCCTTTCTGAAACTCCCTCTGTTTACCCCTGTCCCCCCCACTCTTCTGCTGGGGACCCTGCCCACCTTTGGCTGAGTCTCCCACTGGACCCTTGTGGACCCTGGTACTGACCCAGCGGTCCGCCTCCTCAGCAAGTTTTCTAGGGTTAGATAGCTTGCTATCAACAAGGTGCTGGCGTAGCTCTGGAAAACAGTTATTAGACAAGTGCTCCCAAGCAAACAAATCATAAAGAGCATCATAACTATCAACCTTGCTACCCTTTATCCAACCATCCATGGTTCTGCAGAAAAAAGACACATATTCAACCCACGTAGTACCAGGCAACTTCTTACATTCTCTAAAGGTTTGTCTGTACTTTTCTGGGGTTAAGCCATATCTCAGCATTAAAGCATCTTTCATATGAGTATAAGACATCCTATCCTCAGCAGGAAGGCTCAACAAGGTATCCCTCCCCTCGTTTGTAAAGCGGCTCCACAACCCCGTTCCCCAATCCTTCTCAGGGACCCGGTGGGCCAACAATGCTAACTCATACGCTTTAAACCATTGGCTAATATCTTCATTCTTACTGTAATCTTTGATCACATCTTTAGGAAAATAAAACCTACTTTCTGCAGGCACAGATGGAGTGCTGCCACCAGAGGGATTCAACTCTAAACTCTTAGTTTTAAGCTCCATCTCCCTCACCATCTTCTCACGTTCAAACGCTAATTTCTCTCTCTCAAAATCTAATCTTTTGCTCTCCATTTCAGCTTCTCTCTTGCTTCTCGCATTCTCTAATTCCAACTGCCCTCCTAATTTAAGTTTTGCCATTTCTAACTTGTACCCCCTCTCCTTCTCCCTGTCTTCTAATTCTTCGGGGGAAAGGCTCCTAGAGGACGCACTACTGCCTGGAGATGACACTGGCCCACCTGTGGGCTCCTCCTCTTCCTCTTCTTCTTCCTCTTCCGGTACCACCACCGGATCAGAGGGATTTCTGGCCTCTAACCAGGCCTTCAGCGCTTTGAGGAAGTCGTCTTTCCTTGTGAGACCTGTGGTAGGAACTTTAAACTGCTTGCAAAATCCTTTTAGATCCTTTAGCACGTAGGAATCTATCTTCTCCTTATCAAATTCCCCCACAACAATCTCCACAGGTGTAGCAGCTCTGGCATTCTCCATGGTCAAAACTGGCAGTGTTTAAAAAATAAGCTCCAGGAAAGCGGAGAACAAAAATAGAATATCCTACCAAACGGACTGTGGCTGCGTTATGGTCTGCTTTCACTATGTAGCGTACACTAATCACTGCACATGAGTCATAAATGCAAAGTTCAAATCCTCACCGCTGACCACCAATGTTAGAACCGGCGGTCTCTAGTTGGCAGAGGTATACACTTCTGACAAATAGGGACCAACCAACTCTAGTCAGGGAAAGGGGATTACACACTCAGATAACCCCTGCTACCCCCTTGGTAGCTTGGCAGAGCAGACAGGCTTATCTCAGAGGCAGTGTGTTAAGCATTTATGACCTCATACAGTAATAAAGTGAATACACTACAGATGGACACGACACCGAAGTTATTATAAAAATAGTATTTTTATATAAGGCTTAGCACAAGACCAAATAACGACAAAAATATACCACAGTCTTAATAAATACTCTTTGGAAGGAAAAATAATAGTTCAAGTAAGGTTTCTTCTTGGCAAATAGTTCTTTAGCAAAGTATTCTTCTGAGCACAGTTCTTTGGCAACAATGTAACCCCCACAGGAGTCACACGACGTCGAGTCTACAAGATTCCCAAGGTTCGGCGTTGACCGCGAGGAGCGCTACGTCGAGCCTGGAGTCGCAACAGACCCCACAAGTACAGTACCTTGAGAAACGAAGAAAACGAGGATCCACGGCGTCGAGATGTCGGCGTCGAGGTCGGCGTCGATCGTGCCTCGGAGTTGGGTCAATCCGCAGCGGTGTCGAGGGATGTCGGGCCGGAGCAGCGCTCACGGCGTCGAGAAGGGCGTCGAGTCGATGCGATCAGCAGCGGCGTCGGGACGGGGTCGCTTGGAGGTAGAGCCGATACTCACTCCTCACTGGCGTCGATACCGGCGTCGAGACGGGGTCACTTGGAGCCGGGGCCGATACCCACTGCTCACTGGCGTTGCTGCTGGCGTCGAGACTGCAGATTTTCCCTTGTGTACTGGAAACAACACTTTCCAGCAATTCAGCAATTCAGTAGATGGTGAAGTCCTTTGGCCCTGTGACTTCAACAGGAGACTGGCACTCTTCCAGTCCTTGGAGATTTCCTAGCAAGTGTTCAGAGAGTACACACCAAGTTCCTCTCTCCTTGTTCCTTGGCAAAAATAAAGAAGCAGCTTTCAGGTTCCTCCACAGCAAAACAGCACTCTGGCAGAAAGGGGAGGCAAGTCCTTAGATCAGCAGGCTTCTTGTCCTTGGTACAGGTTTCCTTGTCAGAAGTGATCTGAGTTCTTGGTTCAGGGGTCCTTCTCTTATACCCCTTTTTCCCTTTGTTCCCTTTGTCCAAGCAGGGCGATTCCCACCATCTCAGGTTTGTTGTGGGTGTTCCCCATTTCAAATTGGAGCTTTAGAGCGAAGAAATGCCAAGCTGCCCTCCACTCAAAGTCTAATAACAACAACAAATAGCTTGGCATCAAGAGGATTCAAAATAATAATTCAAAGGCCAACCACTGGTGGCAGGAGCAACTGTGTTCCAACCACTGGCAATATGTCAATAAATTTTTTGACTGGCCCTACACCTCTTTAATTGTTAATTTAAGATCATCTGCAATGCAGCCCTTCAAGAACTCACAGAAAGTGTATCACCCCAGCTCTCACAAGAAATGATGTGATTCGTGAAAAGAGTGTGAAAAATGAGAAGGCACCTCACGTACGCACCACCAGGTAGGCTGCCAACTGGTACTCGCTGGTATGCCCACGTTTTGTCATCATCGGTTGCCAACTCAAAAAGAAAGAAAATAATGTCCAGTAAAAAGAAAGAGAACAGAGATAGTTTTGACAGAAAAACTTTGCTGTCCCCATAAACAAAGAGTGAAAATGAAGAAACCCAGTGATTTGCTGAGAACAGATTGTTCAGAGCAACAATAAAATTGAGATGCAAACTCACTCAAAAGGACAAACTTTTTATTCACAACCAGTGAGTTCACTCAAAGTAAAAGCACTAAATGTCGCTAACCTTTATAAGGAAGGCCAACATGTTTCATTGCCACTAGTTTTTTGGCAATTTCATCAGGGCATAGGGTTTTTTTTGCACCCGTTTAACTGGACATCCACTTTACTGTTTTATGGAAGGGCTGTGTAAAAAGCAGAAAGGAAGACAAATAGAATGACTGTTTTCTATTCATACTTCAATAAAAGTTGGACCAACCATTCATCCATGACGCCAAACTGTTAGTTCCCATACATATATTTACCATGTAAAGGCCGAGGACGCTCATACCAGCCTTCACAATACCAATCGGAATTTCTTTTCCTTTTTCCGATTCCTTAAAAAGCGCTGTAACTAGCGCGTGTTCAACCTGTGGAAAAGGGTTTTTCTATATTCATCAACGGGTCAGAATACACAGCTTAAGAAAGCGAGACTGGTGGTTCTTTCCCCCTCGCAACACCCTTCGTCTTATTTTGTCTCAAAAGCCACCTGTACTATACTCTGGTCAGAGGTGAATACCACGAATTCATGCCGCCCCGTTCCACTATGAACAGAAAGGATTGCGAATCATCATGGCTAGTTAGTATCTGCCTCTGAAATCACCATAACTTTCATTTCAAATGTCTACGAAGCTGAATGATCACAATTCCAGCTCGGCATCCAATACCCAGTCTTTTCCTCTTCCGTGACTTAACGCTAGCCCGCTTTCGATTAACTGTGAATCAACCGAGGCCATAGGAGTCAGCGTAGGGCGAACCTTACCCTACCCACGGCATCCCACTACCTTTAGACCAGGAAGCCAAAGTCTCACCGTAACCACAAACGGAGCAATCCTTGTATCGTCACCGCCTCAACTCCAAGTCAGTGCCCAGCCTCAGATGTAGTGCTGTCTAGCCACACCCCCTCGTCCGCATCACATGTTGCGCGAACTGCAGTGCGGGCCACTAAGATCTTGTAACTAACGTGGCGGCCATCTTAGAACAGTGTACCTCACAAACATATATAACACAATCTTCACAGAGGCCATTATGTCGTTCACTCCCGATACTATGTGTGTGCATCTTAAAACATTTAGGCCACACTCCAAAGGGGCTCCAAGTAACAGACCTTTATATAATTTGCCGGGGCTGAATTCCATCGTTATTTTGATAGCGCCCAAAACATAACCTTTGTATTCCTCAGAGACACAAGCATATATAAAATCGGAGTTGAAGCGGCCCAGTGCGGGAAACTACGAAAGAAAAATGATCTTACTGCTCTCCGTGCACAGCTCGTGGAGCTCCTCAACCATAAAGCACGGGTATTCAGTTACTAATTACTCACTCATTGGACATGTATTCTCAGATCCCCACTCCGTGGGTGGTTTATAGTTCGGAAAGTCTTGTATTTCCAAGACATCAGAGGTGATGTATGACTAGTCCTAAGTACATAGTGTGTTACTAGATACTCACTTTATTCCACTCAATGTGGTCATTCAAGCCTGTCACATCCACCTTCTCAGTATAAATCCAACGAGCCTCCCTGGTAGCCAGAATTTTATCTATGGTGTCATTGCTAGCTGTCACTCTTTCCAGGACAACCCATCTTAAAGCTTGCATGTCATGTTTGGATTCACAAAAATGCTGTACCAACCGAGTAGTGAGTTTTCCGGCTTTAATGGTACTTAAGTGCTCCTGAATTCGTATCTTAATTTTGCGAGTGGTGAGGCCTATATATTGTAACCCGCATTCACAGGTCAATCTATAGATTACATTGGTCGTGTTACAATTTGAAAACGAATTCAAATGCCATTTTCTACCATTGGAAAGGTTGACAAAGTTTGTTTTTTCTGTTAATTTGCAAACTGAGCAACCCCCACATGGGTAATGTCCAGCCGGCAATGATGTGTTTTTTTGTTTAACTTGTGGTCGTGTGTGTACCAGCTTGTCCTTAAGATTTGTGGCACGCTTAAATGCAAATCTAGGTTGTGGCATTCTGAAGTCTGCAGTTGATAACAATGACCAATGCTTTCTCATTAGTTGCCTAATTTTAGAGGCCAAAAGATCGTAGGTCATGACCACTGTGAGGCAATCATCAGTCTCCCTTCTGTTTCTTTCTAAGAGCGCCTCCCGAGGTGTGTTACGGGCCCTTTTACACGCTCTCTTAATAACAGTTTTGGGATATGCTCTTTGAGTCAATTTATTAGAGAGCTCATCAGCTTGTTGGACAAAGGTTTCAACAGTAGAGCAATTACGCCGATACCTAAAGAACTGGCCCACTGGCAGGTTATCACGTAAGGCTCTCGGATGGTATGAGTTGTAATGTAGTAGTGAGTTCCTGTCTGACCCCTTTTGATGTACCTTAGTGTTGAGGGCATTCCCATGCACCATGATGTCGAGATCCAAATATATCGCACATTCCTTGCTGAACGTCCAGGTAAACTTTAAACACGGATCACGGCTATTAAGCCAGTTCAAGAATTCCATAAGAGAATCCTGATTTCCTTTCCAAATACACAACACATCATCGATATACCTCTTCCAGAGGCATATGTGCCCCTGGAAGGGATTCGATGCGTGATATAGGAAATTCTCTTCAAACGGGCCTACATAAATGCAGGCCAGACTAGGCGCGAAGGTCGCGCCCATCGATGTACCTGATACCTGTAAATACAGGTCATCCTTGAAACAAAAGTAGTTCCGTGTCAGGGCAAGCTCGATACATTGGAGCACAAAAGATTGGGGCGTGTCATAAAACCAGTCTTGGTCCCCCAGGGCCTTCGCTGCTGCCACCAGCGTGGCCTCCTGGGGGATACTGGTGTACAGCGATTCAATATCGATAGTAAGCAAGAACTGCTGTGATGAATCAAATTCTAAATCACCAAGGATATTCAAGATGTCAGTAGTATCCTGGACATATGATTTTTGTCTCAATACGGATTCCCGCAAAAAGAAGTTCGCGAATTGCGATAATGGCTCAAGAATAGAAGCTATTCCCGAGACTATCGGTCGCCCGGGGGGAGGCCGTGTAGCCTTATGTACCTTTGGGAGTATGTAGAAGGCTGGGGTTCTCGGCTTGGTGTTAACTAAAAACTCTGCCTCCTTGCTCGTAATCCAGTTCTTACTTCTAGCTTCCGCCACCATTTTTGTGATCATCTCTTGCAATTCAAGGATCGGATCCCTAGGGAGAGGGTGATAGTTCTTCCGATCACCAAGTAATCTTAACACCTCCTGGTTGTAATCTGAGGTGTTCAAAACCACGATAGCCCCACCTTTATCGGCACTCTTGATAGTAATTTCTGCATTATTCTGCAGAGTCTTGAAGTCCTTTGGCCCTGTGACTTCAACAGGAGACTGGCACTCTTCCAGTCCTTGGAGATTTCCTAGCAAGTGTTCAGAGAGTACACACCAAGTTCCTCTCTCCTTGTTCCTTGGCAAAAATAAAGAAGCAGCTTTCAGGTTCCTCCACAGCAAAACAGCACTCTGGCAGAAAGGGGAGGCAAGTCCTTAGATCAGCAGGCTTCTTGTCCTTGGTACAGGTTTCCTTGTCAGAAGTGATCTGAGTTCTTGGTTCAGGGGTCCTTCTCTTATACCCCTTTTTCCCTTTGTTCCCTTTGTCCAAGCAGGGCGATTCCCACCATCTCAGGTTTGTTGTGGGTGTTGCCAGGCAGAGGCACCTGGCCTATTCACTGAGCAGGGCAGAGTCCTCAGCCGCCCAGCAGGAGGCGGAGCCAGTATTGTCACTGGCAGGAGCAGGGCTATCAGTCGCCCAGCAGGAGGCGGAGCCAGTATTGTGTCAGGCAGGGCAGGCTACTCTTCCCTCACTCTACGTGTAAACGCCCCATTCACCCCACACTGACTCACTCAGACCTCTGGAGCCACCCAGCCCCTGACACACACACCAAACCAGCAGAGACCGGTAGATAGTTGGACAAGAAAATAGCCACTTTCTAAAAGTGCTATTTTCAAACATAGAATTTAAAAACCATCCATCCTAAAGGGTGTGTTATTAAATTCTGAGTTCAGGGATACTAAACTCGACTTGCTACCATGCTCCCTGAGTCAGATAGATTATAATGGAGTTAATAATCAGTCTGCCCAGTCTGGCCTATTGGAGGCAGGTAGCCCTTCAATAGTGAAAAACGAAAATGGCTGTAATTCACTATTAGGTCATGCCACACACATCAGGGCATGACCTACCTTTTACCAACAATGCACCCTGCCCTAGGGCCTACCATAGAGGTGTCTGAAATGTGGCAAAGTGAAGGTTTAGAGACGGGTAAGTAGGTTTCCTTACCAAGTCGACATGGCAGTCAGGGACTGCACGCAGGCGCCGCGGTGGCAGGCCTGAGACACATCTTGCACGCTGCTTCTGTGGGTGGCACAACCAGTGCTGCAAGTCCACCAGCAGCAGTTAACTTACACGCCCTTGGCACACGCAGTGCACTAGACTAGGGTCTGAACAGTAAGTCAACCAAGCCAATCATGGTAACACCAATCAATGTAACAATTTAACATAGGGAGCACTTGCACTGTGGCACTGATCAGCGGTGGCACAGTGCCCAAAGCAATAATCCAGCAAAAACATCGTAAACAGAGGAGGCAAACAGAAAAAAATGGAGGAGAGACTCATGCCAATGATGCCAGGTCTAACATTTCCCTAGGTGCCGGCAGGGCTAGGGTTCATAATCTACAGCTAGTCACTTTGCCAAAAAAAGGGTCATTTTTCACTGCAAAACCACGTTGCGTTTTGCGCCGTTTCCTGTCGCGGGCACTAGGCCGACCCGCACAAGTGAGGTACCATTTTTCTTGTAGGACTTTGGGGAACGCGGGGTGGGTGGAAATTTGTGGATCCACGCAGATTCCAGAACTTTCCATCACAGAAATGTGGGGAAAATGTGGTTTTTTTGTCAATTTTTTACGTTTGCAAGGGATTCTGGGTAACAGACCATGGTGGGAGGCAGTCAAGTCACCCCATCCTGGATTCCCCTGGGTGTCTAGTTTTCAAAAATGTATAGGTTTGCTAGGTTTCCCTAGGTGCCGGCAGGGCTAGGGTTCAAAATCTACAGCTAGTCACTTTGCCAAAAAAAGGGTCATTTTTCACTGCAAAACCACGTTGCGTTTTGCGCCGTTTCCTGTCGCGGGCACTAGGCCGACCCGCACAAGTGAGGTACCATTTTTCTCGTAGGACTTTGGGGAACGCGGGGTGGGTGGAAATTTGTGGATCCACGCAGATTCCAGAACTTTCCATCACAGAAATGTGGGGAAAATGTGTTTTTTTGTTGAATTTTTTACGTTTGCAAGGTATTCTGGGTAACAGACCATGATGGGAGGCAGTCAAGTCACCCCATCCTGGATTTCCCTGGGTGTCTAGTTTTCAAAAATGTATAGGTTTGCTAGGTTTCCCTAGGTGCCGGCAGGGCTAGGGTTCAAAATCTACAGCTAGTCACTTTGCCAAAAAAAGGGTAATTTTTCACTGCAAAACCACGTTGCGTTTTGCGCCGATTCCTGTAGCGGGCACTAGGCCGACCCACACAAGTGAGGTACCATTTTTCTCGTAGGACTTTGGGGAACGCGGGGTGGGTGGAAATTTGTGGATCCACGCAGATTCCAGAACTTTCCATCACAGAAATGTGGGGAAAATGTTTTTTTTTGTCAATTTTTTAGGTTTGCAAGGGATTCTGGGTAACAGACCATGGTGGGAGGCAGTCAAGTCACCCCATCCTGGATTCCCCTGGGTGTCTAGTTTTCAAAAATGTATAGGTTTGATAGGTTTCCCTAGGTGCCGGCAGGGCTAGGGTTCAAAATCTACAGCTAGTCACTTTGCCAAAAAAAAGGGTCATTTTTCACTGCAAAACCACGTTGCGTTTTGCACCGTTTCCTGTCGCGGGCACTAGGCCGACCCGCACAAGTGAGGTACCATTTTTCTCGTAGGACTTTGGGGAACGCGGGGTGGGTGGAAATTTGTGGATCCACGCAGATTCCAGAACTTTCCATCACAGAAATGTGGGGAAAATGTGGTTTTTTTTGTCAATTTTTTAGGTTTGCAAGGGATTCTGGGTAACAGACCATGGTGGGAGGCAGTCAAGTCACCCCATCCTGGATTCCCCTGAGTGTCTAGTTTTCAAAAATGTATAGGGTTGCTAGGTTTCCCTAGGTGCCGGCAGGGCTAGGGTTCAAAAACTACAGCTAGACTCTTCGCAAATAAAGTGTAAATTTTCAGTGTGAAAATGTGGTGCGTTCACCTTAGGTTTTGAGCCACTTCCTGTCGTGGGCACTATGCCTACCCACACAAGTGAGGTACCATTTTTATCGGGAGACTTAGGGTAGTTCAGATTTGTAAAGCAACTGTTATTACCTATTGATTTTTGATGCATTTCTCCCTTCCAAATGAATGACATTGTGTAAAAAAAAAAGTCATTTTGAAAAATGACCAATAATTGTCATGCAAATATGAGTATTCCCAATTTCGAAAATGTGCAAATATGCACTGTTTCTAAACTCTGTAATTTGTTCCCATTTCAGAAATACATAGGTGTCTTTCATACCGAAAACATTACAAAATGCTGCTCAGTTTTCTACTCTGGGTTCGTTGGGCTCTTGGTGAACCTACAAGTCCTATATGTCCCCACAACCAGGAAGGTCCACCGGATGTAACGGTACATTGCTTTCAAAGAGATGTCATAATTCGAAGAAGTTACAGGTGAAAACGTTGACTCAAAATGCTGCTTTTTTCAACAAATTTTTAATTTTTCCTCTATTTACCTGTAAGTTTCTATAAAGAAACCTTGATGGATCTACACAAATGACCCCTTGCTGAATTCAGAATTTTGTCTACTTTTCAAAAATGTATAGCTTTCCAGGATCCATTATTGTTTTTGTACCCATTTCTACCGTTAACTGGAAGGAGGTTGAAAGCACAAAAAATAGCAAAAATAGGGTATGTCCCAGAAAAATGCCAAAACTGTGTAAAAAATGTTGGTTTTCTAACAAAATTCTGTCATTCCCTAAAAGCTGGAGAAATGGTGATTTCAGCCCAACAAACCCTTTTTTGATACCATTTGCAGAGAAAAACCCAGAAGCTTTCATTTGCAGCCCGTTTTTCCAATTTTTCACAAAAAAAACAAAATTTTGCTGTATTTTGACTAATTTCTGGGAACCCTGTAGGAGAATCCACAAACCCTGGGTACCTTTAGAATCCCCAAGATGTTGGAAGAAAAGGACGCAAATTTGGCATGGATACCTAATGTGGTCAAAAAGTTACAGGGGCCTAAGCGCGCACTACCCCAAATAGCCCAAAAAAGGCTTAGCACAGGAGGGGAAAAGGCCTAGCAGCGAAGGGGTTAACAGCCCATTATTTATAACAATTTCTAACACATCATGTCAATAACATTAAATCCAATTATAGTTCTCAATTGAATTTGGATCCAATATATTCATCATAATATTATTATTCTCAATCAAATTTGACCTGTTCAAAACTCACCCCTTGTTCAAAATCAAAGTATGAGGCATTGTTCATTTATCCAAACTGTCCTCCAAATATCAATTCATTTAAGAAAAATAGGTACCTTAGTCCAGTTTCAGTACTAATGATCTGTTCTAACATGTAACCCTCCAGTGGTATATGGAGTTTGACCTTTACGGTCCTGACGAAAAAATTGTGATAAGAATAAAGGTATAGTTAGCATATCGCACTTTATACCTAATATCTGACCAAATATAATTAGGCAATCTAGGTACTAAGCATATCCCACACGTCCCTTTTGGGATGCTAGCAAATAATACCGCAAAATAGCTACTATGAATGATCTTATCAAGAACCAAGTATCGAAAACAGCCATTGTTCATGTAGGGCGAACTATTTTTGACAGACGGACATCAAAATCACTATACTCATCTGTTCCCACAATACACCAAAATATATAATACCATGTGTTCCTAAAAATCTTAAAGAAAGCATATTAAAACTCCTACACTCTCCAAAGGAGTATAGTAACTCCATTCTATTCATCATGCATCATATACTTATTGCGAAAGAGCCATGTTACCAAAAATATGTTCTTTCACTCAATCTCACTCCTTCAGAGACAAAATACAGCCCTAATTCTTGTCACCATGCAACCAGTACATGCAATAATTATGGTCCTTGATCTGCCCACAGCGCAAGATTATTAGTTCTCAATCCGGCAAAGTGTAGCCACCATCTTTGTAAATGAAACTGTTGTATATAGCCAAATAAAAACAATCAAAAGGATCACATAAACAGACCAGAATATGACTTACTCTGGTGGTTGTCACCACCATTGTTTGTGAAGTAGGAACACTTTATCTAAATAAATGAAAACCAATACAAAAAGAAAAAATATTTTAGAGAAATATGCATGCTGTCAATAATGACCAGAAAAGTGTAAGCTTATTTCTGTCCACAGAGTTAATCTGACGTCCCCAAGGAGAATGCTTGAAATGTCAAAATAGATCTTACTTCCACAAAATATTGCTGCCATATTTGTAAACCAAACCCTTGTATATAAACAAAGTCTAAAAACAGTCAAAATATCAAGTAAAGAAAACAAAATAGGCCCAACATTGATGATTAAACTGCCATGTTTGTGAGTAAAACCAATTTACCCAACCAAATGAAAAAACAAGCCAGGATCAACAATGATGATTATCACCACAATGTTTATAAGTAAAACTACTTTTCCTTCTACACAAATGTAAAGAAGTCAAAGACAAAAAAAGGAAAATTCATGCATGATCATACAAAAGCGATGGGTAAACCTATTTTAGTCCACATGAACACATACATGTGTTCCTACTTACAGTCATCAATAGTGTGTAGCATATTTAACACCATATTATCCCACATGTTACTATCCAAAGATAACAAACTATCCTCATAACTACTACCACCACCACCATCATATTCGTGGATGAAATAACTTTGTGTAAGAGAATGTAAACTCAATACCATACAACGGAGGTATTAGATCATACGGATAAAAACACAACAGGACTCATATCTCTTGTTATCATTATCCTATTCAGAGGAAAGCCTATGCTTCATAAGATAATGCCTTTCAATTACACCATTCCCAATTGCATTTCATAAAAAATTATGTCATTCATTATTTACATTAAGGCCCATCGCTACAGTTCTTAGTCGGCAGATCTATTTTCCCTCCGCCTGTCTCTGTATTATTTCTTTATTTCCTTCCCTTTCGTTACATTTACTATGCTCTAAAGCAAACATTTGCTTTTTTCCATATGATCTAATACCGCTCTGGTGTGGTTCTGAGTCTACATTCTCTTACACAAAGTTCTTTTACCCCTGATCATGGTGGTGTTGGTTATGAGGATGGTTTGTTATCCTTGGAAAGGAACAGGTGGGATAATATTGTGGCATATGTGTTACGCACTATTGATGACTGGCAGGAGGAACACATGTATGTGTTCAAGTGAACTAAAATAGGTTCACCCATCACGTTTGTATGATCGTGCATAAATTTGTTAATAAGAATTGTCCTTTTTCTTCTTTGATTACATTTATTTGAAAGAGAAAGTAGTTTTACATATAAATATAATGGCTATATTTGTCAGTGTTGATCCTATCTTGTTTTTCATTTTTTGGGATCAAGTGGTTATGCTCACAAACATGGCAATAATAATCACCAATGTTGGTCCTATTTTGGTTTCTTTACATGATTTTTTGACTGTGTTTTACTTTGTTTATATACAATGGTTCGGTTTACAAATATAGCACCAATATTTTGTTGAAGTCAGTCCTATTTGACATCTAGAACATTCTCCTTGGGGACATCAGATTTACTCTGTGGACAGAAATAGGCTTACATTTTTCCATTCATGTTTGACTGCACCCAAATTTCTCTAAAAGATCTTTTTGTTTTTGGATTTGTTTTCATTTATTTATATAAAGCTTTTCAACTTCACAATAAAATGTAACACTCGCCAGCGTTAGTCCTATTCTGGTCTCTTTATTTGATCTTTTGATTGTTTTTATATGGCTATATACAATGGTTTCATTTACAAAGATGGCGGCAACATTTTGTGAGAGATAGTTTGTGTTGATATTGAGGGTATTCTCCCTAAGGCCGTGTATTTAAACACCTTTAAAAATGGCGTGTTCTAAAAACATGTGTACGCTACATAGGAACAACACGGTTTACCAGTAAGTGTTAGACTTTTGGTACTTGCCAAATTTAGAACTAATAATCTTGTTTTGAGGCTCAGATCAAGGACCATACTTCTTGCATGTCTTGGTTGCATGGTGATGGGAGAGAGGACTCTATTTCATTTCTGAAGGAGTGAGACTGAGTGGAGAAACGTTTTTGGTAATGGAGCTCTTTCACAATATGCATATGATGCATGATGAATCAGATGGAGTTAGAACACTCCGTTGGAGTGTAGGAGTTTTAATATGCTTTTGTTAAGATTGTTATGAGCACATGGTACTATACATATTGGATTAATGTGGGAACAGATGGGTATAGTGATTCTGATGTCAGTCTGTCAAAAATATTTCGCCCTACATGAGCAATGACTGTGATAATTGGTTCTCGATAGTAACGTTCATTGTCGCTATTTTGTGGTATTATTTGCTAACATCCAATAAGGGACATATGCGGATACGCTTAGCACCTAGATGGCTTAATTATTCTGTCAGATATTAGGTATAAAGTGCGATAAGCTGACTAAACTTTTATTCTTATCACAATTTTTTCCTCAGAACCGTAAAGGTCAATCTCCATATACCACAGGAGGATTACAATTTGCAACAGACCTTTAGTAATGAAACTGGACTAAGCTACGTATTTGATTAAAGTAATTAATATTTGACTTAAAGTTTGGATAAATGAACAATGTCTCATATTTAAATTTTGAACAATGGGTGAGTTTTGAATGGGACCAAATTTGGTTGAGAATAATTATGATTAATGTATTGTATCCAAATTAGATTGAGAACAATAATTTCATGATGAATGTATATCATTTAATGTTATTGGCACGATGTGTTAGTACTCATTGTGAATAATAACTTGGTAATAGGTGAGAGTAACTGTAACCAGAATGGTTGATGAGTTCCGTTCAGTTTAAATTCCAGAATGTTTGGCAGCATTGTGTTTTATATACCCATGTTAATGAAGCATGAATTACAAATGTCATTTAGTTTTGCTGATGTTCTTTATGCAGTGTTGGGTATATGAATAGCTTGTTGGACCATACCAAAAAAAGTGCAAGATCTGGCCTATAACACTGTTTTATAAGATTGTTTTTGTACAAGTGATGGCTTTAAATGTATGTGTGTACATTTTAAATATTATACATATTCTTGTAGCCCTGAAGAAGTCCCAAGGGAGACAAAATCCTCTATGGTTATAATCAAAAAGGTTTCTAACAAAAAATATCACGAATAAAAGAATCAACAACAATTTTGATGACTCATGGTATTACATGAAGGTATGCATGTTATGACCAGCGCTTATGATACAAGTCATATTATTTGGAATTACCTCTTATTTGGAATATAGTGTTATTGCTTTTCATCTTGACGAGGACATTGCGTCCTATAAGGGGGTTTATGGTGGCTGATCCCCTAGACTCATGCAACCTCATTTCTTGTATAACTTTGTACTCATTAGTGAAAGGTACAGAGATAGTTGCCACAGAAGTCCTTTAATAAACAGCTTTCCCTGAGCAGGCTCTTAGAAAACATGGAAAGAGCCTTGCACTTAGTTTCAATTAAACAGCCCACAAACATGATAGTCTGGTTCTTCAAACCCTGGAACTCTGGTACTAGTGCCCCCTTTTCTATTTGATGTGTAGCTGTTTTCCAGTCCAGGTCAAGAAAGACAGAAACCATATCCAATTTTAGTTGATAAGCCATTTCAAAGAAACCTTAATGTTAAAGTCTTCGAAAAACCTATTATGGTCCTTGCTCTGACCCCACTTATACTAGTAGTGGAAGATACTCAATGGATTGATCAATTGAAATATAAGGAATTAAAGAAACAATGGATGTCGACTGCAAATAATTGCCCTTTAAGGGAATGCTGACCACATCGACCATTTCTTTAGAATTTCCTTTATAATTTCCTTCAAGACCATCTGGAACACTGATAATCCTATGGTGAGATTGCTTGAATCTATTCTCAAAATCTTCACATTTCTGAGTTAGATATTTAATCTGACTTAAAATCTTTAACCTGACTTTTTTTTCCAGAGTTTTATATAGCGCAAACTTGACCCGAATCGGGTATCAGAACGCTTTACATAGTACCAGATGAGTTACATGAGGACAGGTCGCCAGTAGGTAGTTATAGTTAGGACCTAGTTACCATAGGAAAATGGCAACATTCTATTCCCAATAACTTTGGAGCCGATTGACGAATCTTCGTGAAATTTTCAAAACTAATTCTTTGTTGAGATCAGCTCCTATGTTGAAAGTTTGGGTGATTCGTCAAGGGGGGTCAAGAAAAAAGGGGGGTCCCAAAACGTCTTTTATCCATGTTAATTTCCATAGGCAACTTTAGACAAGGCTAAAGGTCGAACGGGTGAACGGAATTACCCCAAATTTGGCACGGAGAAGGGTCTTGGTCTAGAAAACACGCTTTTGTTTATTTGGAGAAAATTTGTTCAGTAGTTTTTGAGAAATATCAACATTTACAGATATCGATATTTGGGAATTCTGCCATCTGATTGGCTGAGGCGTTACGAGAACGAGCTTGTTGCTGATTGGCTGCGAGCGGTGCGAACGGTTGCGACTAGGAATTTGTGATTCCGTTGAAGCGAGTAAGGTGAAAAAAGGGGGAAAAAAAGAGGGGGAAAAAGTGGGAAATAGGAGGTAGGAACACTGTAACCTCTGTGGGGTGTTTAGGGTGTGCTATAGAGGGGGTGCGAAGCGAAGTATTTACCCCTACCGGTGTGTAAGTGGTGGGCTACAGAAATTAAGTGAGGTATTGGGTAGAGTCTGATGCGGGTAAGGTGAGCTGGTGCGGGACTCGGGGATTAAAGCATGAGCCCAAATTGTGTGTCTTATGCTGTGAAGTCATGTGCCGTGGCCGCTGCACTACAGTTGTGGAAGTAGTGTCCAGATGTGTTTATAACTACTAGGACGAACTACTGACCTGTACTGGTATGAAAGTTCTGGAGTACAGAATATATGTGAGGTATTGTCTAGAGTCTCATGTTGCTAAGCTGAGCTGCTGCCGGAGTCGGGGATTAAAGCGTGAGCCCAAACTGTGTGTCATATGCTGTGAAGTCATGTGCTCTGGCCGCTGTGCCACATCTGTGCAAGTAGTGTCAGCATGTAGTTATAGGTATTTGGATGAACCGTTGTTTAGAACATTGTAGCTTGTGTATGGTGCTTAGGTGGGGTTGTATAGGGAGTGCGAAGGTAAATCAATATGGTATTTGTAGAGGCAAACTACTCACCCCTATGGTGAGAGGTCTGTGCTGCAAAGTGAGATGGTTTGGCCGCTGCGCAACAGCTGTGTGGAGAATACATTTTGGCGAGGGTGCGGGAGTTGGCGTTATATGGCCCTAAAATAGGGGGCCTAAGTGGTAAGTTATAGGGTGGCTCTAAAAAGAGCCCTTCTGTTCATGAGTTGGAGCTACATATAAGTGCGGATGCACAGCTTCAAGTTATTCAGGAAAACTCGATTACCCTGATCTGTGAAGTGTATTCCATCACTTCTGTATATGTCCGCCATATCAAAACGTATGTTGTTGTTGTATATGGACCCCATTTTGTGGTCTCTGAGGTATGCAGAGACAGCTTTGTTGACTTTTTTCCGAGATTTTTCAATCTGAGGACAAAATTGTTTGGACCATTTCCACTTCTGTCTTTGGCATATATTGGAATATACAAAGACAATTTGAGGCAAAAGTAACATCAATTATCCAAAGGTGTCCTTCATAAGCATTTCCAAATCTACCCCAGTCAATGTGCCTAGGTCGTTTCCACCACAATGCACAATCATGAGGTCAGGGTGTTGGAGATGCAAACAGGTTTTTTTAACCAAAGGCAACAATTGGTGCCACTTCAATCCTCTCTGTCCAAACCATTTAATGTCCACATTTTGTAAACCTTGGTCTAAGTCAATACGTCTCGTTCTGCATACCTCTTGCACCAGAAAACATAGCTATGTCCTACAATCCACACTAGCATTTTGAAGGTATGGCTGGAAGGTATGGAAAGATGTCTGTAGCTCATGCAGTTCCTTCATAGAATAAGAGATATGTTTAAAGATGGGGGAACTAGTTTCTTTTCGCATACAAAACGGTACCTGATTTGGAGATGAAAAGCATTGTTTTTTAAAAGTAGGGTGCACATTCATTTTGTGGAAAAGTATGTTTGTGATTGGTTAAGAAAAAGCAGTTTGCACGTACATATTATAGTACATATTATAGGATAAAATTTGCTCAACTCAACCACACCTGCTACTTGCATTTGGAAGGCACTGTTCGAACTTAAAACAATCGTGAACTTTTAACCTGCACGTGCCACTAAATGTTCGAGAAAATGTTGCAAAAAAATATCGTTAGGTTTAAAAAAAATGGATGAACTTTTAACCTCCACATGTTGTAGAATGTTCTAGAAAGTGTGTTGATAGAATACGTTGCATTTCTAACTTCGATGTGTACTTGAATATTAAAAAAACTATTTATATGGAAAAGTAGAAAGACAGTATAGAGAGAATTTTTGAAAGCTAAAAGAATCAAGGAACTATTGTAATTTGTACTTGATTACCTACTGGTGGTCGCCAGTAGGTAGTTATCACTGTTAACGGTCTGAAAGTGCAGTGTTGCTCAGAGTGGCATGGTGGTGATATGATATGGTGCTACACTCGGGCATGAAACCGAGAGTCTAAACCGTGAGGTCATTGCTGTAAAGTGATGTGGTCTGGTGTTTGTAGCATACGTGTGCAAGTAGTGTTAGTTGGTGTTTATACCATACAGGGAGTGGGAAGCGAACTACTGACCGCTACTGTGTGCTGATAGTATACCGGAAGCGGGAAGTGAAGTAGTTACGCCTACCGGTGTGAAGACTTGGGGATGAAACCGAGCTGATTGCTGTAAAGTGATGGGCTCTGGGCGGTGTAGGATACTAGCCGCTGTAGTATAAGTGTGTAAGTAGTGTTAGTATGCATTTATAGTATATAGGGAGTGAGAAGCGAACTACTCATCCCTACTGGTGTGAAGACTCGGGGATTAAACCGTGAGCCTAAATTGTGAGCTCATTGCTGTAAAGTGATGTGTTCCGGGCGCTGTAGCATACTTGTGGAAGAAGTGTTAGCTTACGTTTATACAATATAGGGAGTGGGAAGCGAAAGTCTTATCCCTACCGGTGTCAAGACTCGTGGATGAAACTATGAGCTCATTGCTGCAAAGTCATGTGCTCTGTGTAGTATTCCATTGTAAGTCATAGTAGAATGTTAGTATGTAAGTCTACTAGAATCTAAGGGGCATATTATCAAGGAACAGCGTTAAAATTATCGCCGCTTTAGCTGCAGGAAACTGCAACTAAAATGGCGATAATGGGCTTGATAATATGCCGTAGAGAATTCCAATAGAAGCCCATGTTAACACGAGAACAGTTTCCTGCTGCTAAAGCGGCGATAATTTTAACGCCGTTCCTTGATAATATGGCCCTCAGTATGTAATGTTAGAATGTAGGGATGTCATGAGGGGAACCTTGCGGAGTTTGTACATGGTGCTGGATTAGACGGTTGCTTTGCTGTCTGCTCCTGTTGGTGGTTGTTTCAGGTGTCTTGTTTTCTTGTAATACATCTACTTATTGGATTCACTGCTGTCTGCCTCTTCACTACATAAATTTGGCAATGAGTGGGAGAAGGCAAAAAGAATGCACCACTCAGCAATATTTCAAAATTGCTTGCGTTGTGCGGAAGACCCATTTTGTAGCTGTTTCTACTCATGCCAGGGTCGTCGGCTCATTGAACTATGTCATCCGACTTCTGGTAGGATTTATATTTTTAGATTTTGCGCTTCCTCTGATTCTTCACTACATTCTGGTCGCTGTACTACACGTGTGTAAGTAGTGTTAGTATGCGTTTACACTAACAAATGAATCATGGTAGTAGGGAGGGCGACCTCTCAGGCACAGCTCATACAATGTCCCAGGGTGTGCATTCGCTGGACATTTGTGTTTGCTATTAGAGGGTGGTGCATGGCTTCCACCCTGTGATAGCAAATACTTGTTTGACTACTTGAAGCGAGAGGAGGAAAACCTCGTATCGCTGTAATAGAGGGGATGCGGATTGCAAAAATGGAGAGAAAAGAACAAAACAAAAAAAAAAGCAGGGTCTCACCCGTTCTTTTAAATGAGGCCCCTGGTGGGTGGGTAATGTTCCGTGGCCAATCCAATTATTATATTGCGGGATCTCTGTAGGACTGAGGATCTTCATGTCACATGTAAATTAGGCGCGGAAGGGTACAGAGATGTTTTGCAGTCTAGGGGACCGCCACCTTCCCGGGTATTGTTTACTAATTGCTCAGGTGGTTCGAGGCCAACTGAAGTCAGGGGATCACTACACTCCGGGTCTTTATTTAAATATGCAGGGTGGGCCTCGGCAGTCCCTGAAGCCTCGGTGGTCCTATGCTGTGCCTTATTTGTTCTGTAATCACACGGGCAGTACTTATGGTGTTATAAAGTGATACACTCATAGAACTCTTGCAGTTGTACAATTACCCAGGCTTCATTTGTCTAATAGTCAGTTAGAGTATGTTTGGTAGGCGCACTCTAATATTAAATAATGTTGTCCTTAAAATCTCCTATAAACAGATGATTTTCACAATAAGCAATAGACAAGTGTTGTCAGAAAAAGAAGACGTATACACTCAGTTATTTATTTGAAAAAATAAGTAACCTTTATTAAAACAGAAATAAATAGAAATGTAACTTTAATAGAACAGTATAAAACGTGGTTTGGACTCCAGTGGAAGCAGCGTAGGAAACCTGCAAGACAAAAATGAAACATAAGTATGTGTGCTATGTAGAAGAGGTAAAGAAAGGTAGTCCGAATGAAAGGACCATAGTGAGAATGGAAGGGAGGGGGAGTGGGTGGAAGGGAAAAGGGGAGGGAGAGTCAAAAGAAGAGAGGGAGGAGGAGACAGAGCGTCGGCCTATTGCACCCAGCCCTTAGTGTTTACCCTCCGTCACCCATTTGTCTAGGACGCTGGGGTCTGTGAGAAAGAGTGTGGTTCAACAAGTCCTTAAAATTAAATACATGAGGCCAGAGATTATGGGCCATATCATGAAGGGAGGGTGATAACATTTTCGCCGCTTTAGCAGCAGGAAACTGCAGCTAAAGTGGCGATAAGGGCTTGATAATATGCCCTTGTGAATTCCCTTAGAAGCCCAGGTCCTGGTGTGAAGCTGGGCTTCTATGGGAGTTTACAATGGCATATTATCAACGCCTTATCGTCGCTTTAGTGGCAGTTTCCTGTCGCTAAAGTGGTGATAATGTTATCGCCGTTCCTTGATAATATGGCCCAAAATTCTTAATAACGACAAAGCTTATTATGCAGTGACGCACATCACCTTTATACAACAAGCTTCAGGGTATATTGTTTTCTGCTGCTGCCCATATTTTTTTTTATGTGTGCATGTGGCTTAACAGCTAGAGTGGCCGCTTTTGAAGCTGGGGAAGCAGGTTCGAGTCTGGTGGGAGGCCCAAACATCCTGTGATTCTGTCCAAATTACTTTATCTCCCCCTGCCGAAAAAAAATAATACGTGTATGTGTCAGGCTGTAATGCAACTAGTGCTAGTGTAAAGCGCTTTAATACCTTCTGGTCGAGTTCGTGCTATATAATACTGCAACAAAAAAAAAAACTGCAATAAAAATAGCTCAATGGCGATCTTTCCATCTTTCATAATTGGGGATTGATCGAAATTAGCACAAATCCTCCACCAAAATGACCTGCTACTATGGATCCGTGTTCTTGTGCCTAGGATGCAGCACTCCTCTTAACTCAGAATGAAGATAGGAAAGGTAAGAACCTGCAGAAATTCACTGGGGAGACAGATGGGAGGCCAGTAAATTATCACAATACGAGTGTGGAGAAGGTTGTGGGAGAACCCTTGCATGGAAAACAAAAACAGAATCAACACAAAATAGGGTCACGAAGATACAGAAGGAAGCCCAACTTGGCTGCTGCTTGGACGATATGGAAATCAGACGAGAATTTAAAGATTTTTTTTTAAAATTATATATGGAAGAAACAACTAGATCTAAAGATAACAACTCCTGCAGCGACCCCTGAGCAAAGAATAGCCCTGAACCAGGAGATTTCCAGAGACGAAGTCTCAGACGTAATAAAAAGCCTAAAGAAAGGAAAGGCGACAGGCCCAGACGCGTTACCAAATGAATTATACTCAACCTTAAGGGAAGTACTAATATCCCCCCTAACAGACCTTTTAAACGATATCTTCTTAGGGAAAAATGATCTTCCAGATTCATGGAACGACGCAATAGTGAGTGTTTTACTAAAACCAGGAAAGGACCCAGCCAAATGTGAGTCATACAGACCCATCTCACTTTTAAACTCAGACTACAAGATCTACACACAGATACTGGCCAAGAGACTAGGGGAAGTGGCAGGGTCTCTGATCCATCCAAATCAAAAAGGGCTCATCAAAGACAGACAAATATACAAATCATCTCACGAGCTCGTCAGTGCCATTGACATTGCAACCCATCATTCCACACCATTGCAAGTAATAATTTTCGACGCTGCAAAAGCGTTCCACAGGGATAGCTGGCCTTTTTTGAATGCCACTCTAGTCAAATTTAATCTTGGGGACAACTTTGAGAGTGCAATTACAAATATATACAAAAACCCAGCAGCCAAAGTGCTGGTCAACGATGCTCTCACGGACAACAGAAAGATAAAAAGAGGCACAAGACAAGGGTGCCCCCTCTCCCCATTACTTTTTAATCTTTACATAGAGCCTCTAGTGTGCCTTTTGAGAAGGGAAAAGGGGATAGTACCTTTTAAACATCAAGTCTGGGAAAAGAAAGTCACATTATATGCGGATGACTTAATGATATTTACTGGTGACCTAAATAGCTCACTCCCAAAGATTGAGAGGTTATAGATCAGTTTGGGGTAGTCTCAGGATACCTTGTAAACCAATCAAAATCGGAAATCTTAGAGTGGAATACAAACTCTGGAAACCCATTAGTAAATGAAAAAATTTAATATCTAGGGATAGAATATACAAAAGATTTAGACGGGATAGCCAGCATGAATTTTTCTAGAATTCATAAAGACATAAGGAAACTCCTCAAAGCCTGGACAGGCTTACAATTGTCTTTCTTGGGGAAGTTCAAACTAATTAAAATGAGTATATTACCTAAATGTACATACCTATTTAGTTCTATCCCGTTGGATTTCAAGACAGAGCAGATAAAAAAACTGCAAGGGGAGATATCCAGTTTTATTTGGGTGGCCAAGGAGGTAAGGATTGGCTGGAAAAAACTAAGAAGAAACAAGGCGCAGGGAGGAATCGCGAGCCCAGATATACTCAAGTATTGCAGAGCTTTCCAATTTAAAAACATAAGACATAAGGAGACTTCTGGGTAATTGGGATACATGGCCTATGTATATGAAAACCTTAGTCGACTCTGACGGAGACCATTTTCTTTATAAATTCAGACACCCCAATTTCTTCAAAAAGATTAAACTAAAGACTTTAAAATCAGCTGCAAAAACCTGGTATGGAATAAGAACGATCCTAAAAATTCCCTACTACAGCAAGCATGCACCAATCTGGGACTCTCCAGGTACCCCCAAGTGTCTAAAAGACAGACTAGTGATACCCCTGAGAGAAGGAAACATAAACAACTGGGGACAGTTAATAGAAAACAACAAAATTATAGAATGGGAGATCTTAAACGAAAAGACTCTGGGATCGCTAGCAAGATTCAAATACTACCAACTCAATAGTTCGATAAAAGACATAAAGGAAAACCTACAAGGGGATGATGACATCAAGCAAAAGCTGTTGAATACAAAGCCCTTCAAAAAGGAAATAGCATTTTGGGAATGGGCCGTCATAAGAGCTGGCGAAACAGAATATAAAGCCCCAAATGAAATCTGGGGAAAAGCCTTGCTAAGGTTGGACATTTCTCACTACTGGCAAACCTCAATGGCAATTCTAGGGCGCGTGGTAAAATCAGCCCCACTGAAGAAAAATGACCTGTTCACGGTACACTGATCATATTGGACACCAAACAAGCTGACAAAGATCAACAGCAATACGGTAAAAAAGTGCCCCAAATGTGGGGCGGAAAGAGCAGATGATCTGCACATGTTCCGGTAATGAGTTCAGCTGGAGAAATTCTGGAAAAAAATTGGTAAGACTCTTTCCGAGGTGCTGGAACAGCCCATAGAGGTAAGCATGGAGGCAGTTATTTTTGGGATTAATCAACAAAATATAAACTATCCCACAATGAATAGGGATCAGGAAAATATCTTCTTCTTTTTCATACTGCTTGCCAGAAGGGAGATATGTTTTAATTGGGTAAAAGTTACACCACCAACACACAAAGAATGGCTGGCTTCCATAGTGAGGGTGTACAAATTAGATAAGCAAGGGAAAAAGAGTAAGAAGTTTAAATTTTGGAATATTTGGGAACGTTACAACCAAGTGAACAACAGGGTATCTAGTGAGTAAGGCAACGGCAACAAAGATTTCAAGCTGGTCCTTGAATTGAGTAGTCATCATGACTAGCTCCCCCAATTCCAACAATCTTGTGCCGGGAGATGGACAAAAAGGGGCCCTAGAGGACAAGGCTAGATCTACCCCCCACATAACACTGTAAGGATTCAGCATATTGGGCACAGAGTGTTTAAATGGGCCCCCGACTCCTCCAAACCCCCACAAAATTTAGCTTGATGAGGACAATATATATAACAATATAATATAGTCCTACATTATTAGCCATGGGAAAATCGCTTGCATGCACCTGTGCACCCAGGATGCTGCACCCCAACCCCTTCCCCCACACTGTGCTCAATTGTAGGTCTTGCACACCAAGGCTTCACTGCTCACCTGCCACCACTGGTGTGTCCCACGACATGTTGGTGCAAGCTATTAGTCCAGGGTATGTTTGTACGATAGACCAGGTCTCCGGTCGGGGACGGTGTCTTGATACCACGATGGAAGGTGTCAGAATGCCAGGGCATCAGCACCGGTTGAGCACCTTCTGCGTGCTTTTTCGTGCAACTAACTCAGTGTCTGAAAAGGGAGAAATAATATAATGGTGGAAACGTCTGGAGGTAAATGAAGCTTTATTTCAAGCTTGATAGAAAATAGGAGTTGAGTGCATCCTTCGTTTTTGAAGTACGATCTACCAACTGTTAGTGGTAATCGTGGTTCAAAGAGGAGTTGGAGTGCACGAGAATACACAAGGTTAAATAATAATATGTTATGCCAACGTTCACATACACAGGAACAGAGCCCATGCTAGAAGCATGATGTGCGCATGTAATGCAGTGGCGGGAGCCTGTGTGCATGCACACTTAGTAAGGAGCTCACTACAGTGTCCTAAAAGCCAACGCCACGTGTCGGTAGGGCAGCGCTGCCCGCTGGCTCAGGCCTACAGTACGGTCCAGCAGGTCCTTAAAATTAGACTGATGTGACTGAATGAGGTCAGAGATCACATCATTACGCACGACAACATCGCTTTTTCGCACGTGCGCACTCAGGGTGATGCACCCCACCCCTCCTGCAGAACCGCCCTCAACAGGTGTCTGTAGGGCAGCGTTGCCCATAGGTTCAGGCCTACCTTATGGAATAGCAGGTCTTTAAAATGAGACAGAGATGTGACTGAATGAAGTCAAAGATCACATCATAACACATGGAAATATCGCTTATTTGCACGTGTGCAGTCTGGCTGATGCATCCCATCCCTCCCACAGCACCGCGCTGAAGAGGTGTCTGTAGGGCAGCACTGCCCGCTGGCTCAGGCCTACAGTACAGTCCAACAGGTCTTTAAAATGAGACAGAGATGTGACTGAATGAGGTCAAAGATCACAACATAACACATGGCAATATCTTTTGCGCAAAAAGAACGGGGTTTGGGGCAAGACAGTATTGCACCTATCTCTAGTATATTTATTATCTAAGAAAGTAAGGTGCTATGGCCTGGAGTTTCAAAACCCCTAAAACTCCTAAGACACAGAATGTCTCAATTTACCACAAGCAACACACAGTGGTCCAGCACTCTTAGTATCAGTTGATATTCGTTAAATGTGACAAATTTCCTCAAAGTAATGGCAATTCAGCAAAGTTGTTTCCATCAAATTCTTTATTGGTAATTTCTTTTTCAACACGATAAAAAGATCGTAGCCAACGCGATTCGTCCTCTCGGACTTCTTAAGGCCAAAAAGCACATTTACTTCCGGTCTGTACTGCAATTCAAAGAGTACTATGTCCCTTTTTCAGGATTCGATAAAATCTGATTATATCTTAAATTAGAGTGCACTGTTACAATCCTCACTATATACAGGATTGCTCGATTCTCATGGTGGGTGGTCAGTCAGTCTCAGCCATCCTCCGTTTTTGTTCCTTTCAGAGCAAAGGGACACTGTACTCTTTGAATTGCAGTACAGACCGCAAGTATATGTGCTTTTTGCCCTGAAGAAGTCCGAGAGGACGAAACGCGTTGGCTACGGTCTTTTTATCGTGTTGAAAAAGAAGTTACGAATAAAGAATTTGATGGAAACAACTTTGCTGAATTGCCATTACTTTGAGGAAATGTGTCACATTTGACGAATATACACATGGCAATATCGTTTGTTCGGACCTGCACAGCTAGGCTGAAGCACCCCACCCCTCTCGCCGCAGCGCACTCAATTGGAGGCCCTTTGCACCCAGGCCGCTCTGCTTACCTGCTGTCATTGCTGTGTGAGCAAACACTACGGGCAGCAGTGCTCACAATTCAGATGGAGTGTTGATTGCAGGAGAGTGTACACCTCATGGATACCTTTCGTAGACGACGGGCAGTAGGGCTCACAATTTAGAGCCCGTGTTGATTACCAGGATGGAGTACACCTCATGGATCCATTTCTTTTTTTATTGCACATTGTGATATGCGAGGTGGATGCAGCAAATTATTTGAGGGAGTGTGGAAGAAGAGGGACGTGTGGTGTCATGGTTATCCTATTTATACGTACGCAAAGTGGGCTGGGCTTGCGTACGCTAGGCCAGCGTAGGGGTGTGAATAATTATTCCAGGGACTTGGGCGTTGTTCAGTTCCTGCCTGGCCAGGAAGTGTACTTATGTGTGTTTCTTTTGTAGTTTTGACCTCGCAGAGTGCACAATTTAGATTAGTGTAGCATGTGTCTGGAGGGCGGAAACTATCGTTAATGAGATGGCATGTGATCTAGGATGTGCAGTCTGCCCATGGCTGATGATGCTCCTTAGAGCCAGCAATACCCAGGCCAAAAGGCAGCACAATAATGTGCAGACACACACACTGGGGGCATCGTGTAACACATATTTGTTTTTTGATGGAACGTTTGAGATGCATGGCAATCACACGTGGAAGGCTAATCTACAGAGCATGAATATTGATCAAGATGATCGTTGCATGTTGTGTGTAGTATAAGATATGTGTATACAGGGAAACACTTTTCAAAAAAGCTTTCCAAGCAGACGAGGTGTCTCTGATCAAACGCTGTAGAGAGAATGAGTAAAATGGGTGGGGTCGTACAACTGTTACAATGGGAAATGTTATGAACCAATCAAATGCTTTTTTCTAAGGTCACATGGCAATCGCGCACCGAGCACACAAGGAGGCCGCACCCGACGTGATTTTGACAAAATATATTTATCATAATATAAGTTTATTACAGTTAGAAATATATAAAGGTTTAAAATAATTTAGATTTTTGTGTGCTCTCATATACTGTTTAAAGTTATTTAGATATACTTTTGAGAAGGGAATGGCATACCCGACGCAATACTATACGTCTGTTTCATAACAAAGGGCCTGGCAGCGTGTACTCGTCGAATACGCATCGCGCAGCAGGTGCGACCCCATACGTACATGACGTAACGCATGGCATGGTACTGCATAACCGTCGGATACCAAAGTAGTACCTTGGGTGACTTCATGTGTATATGATGTTACGCAGGACGCGGTGCAATGAACTCGTCGGATACGAAATGCGCATCCTTAACGAGTTTAGCAATATGGCGGATAGGATTCGTGTGGTGATGGAGCTCGGTACTCTACTGGTATGGGAGTGCAGTTTTCTGCCCCCCCCCAAAAAAAAGAATATACATATTTTTTGGGGAAGATATAAAACATTACATGACTTTTAAAGTTACTAACAAGAAGTATAATAGAGTTCCAAAATATTAAAAAATATAATAGAAAAAATATAGGTTTTATAAACATTAAAATATGAAATTAACATTTAAAAAACCTTCGGAATTCACTGAAAAAAACATAGGTTTTTACAGACGTTATAGTTAGGAATTAGCATTTAAAAAACCTTAGAAATTCACTACAAAAACCATAGGTTTCAGGGACGTTATAGTTAGTTGAACATTTGACTCATATAAAACCAGAGAAATTCGCTTGTTATAGTTAGTTGAGCTAACTATAACTCACGCGCCCGCAATGCACTGCTGATGATGTCACATATTAAATCACTCATGACATGGTCAGTGACATCACTGATGACATGTCAAATGCCTCTAACTGCCTCTGCTATTACTCTCTTTACTACTACTATTAGTCTGTCTGTAGCTAAGCATGCCCTGTTGGCCACTCTTTATTTAAAAGGTTTTAAATAAAACTCAGATTCACCAGTAGCTCTAGCCATTGAGTCCAGTCCTTTGGGTTGTCCTCTTGTACTCCTTCTATTCTTCTTAATCTTTGAGGCTTTATTAATCTTGATGTTTTTCGACAATTCCCACCAACAAAATGCCCAACCAAATTTTACTATTTTGATAGGATAGGACATACTACTACTGTTGCAGGGATTTTCCACATACAGAACTTTGCACAAGAAAATATGATGTTGGTGATGGGAGGTTGGACCTTCCTCACACCTCAGTCAGAACAGAACCCACCACAATCCCCTGCCCGACTACTTAGAATAGTGTTTCATTACTATTAGCTCTCCGAACCCCCCAAGATACCCAATGAGTAGACAACCCAGAACATAACACTCCTGACCTCTCAGTCGTGGAAGCAATGCACATGCACAGTTTGCACACCCTTCCTTTTGCTAGCTCACTCGTGTAAGTCCATCCACACCAAATACCCCTGAGTCTATGTAAGTTCAAAATTTTTATTAGCAACTGACAAGCTCTGTACGTTGTTCTATAATGCAGCACCAACAGCAAAATGCATAAGATTAAAAATATAAACATTGTTACACATAGTTAAACTTACAACAACTACAAGTCCTTAGAACGAAGAAAAAAAAAGCGAAATCATGATAGAGTTCTGTATTAAAATGGCGGGTGCTACTTGCCTTTCTGACAATACTCATCCCCCTAGAATCCGTAGGAATTGGCAAAAACTCAATTTGGAGCACCTTAATAATTCCCTTTTAAAGACCATGCCTCAACTTCTTAACATCCCCACGGATGATGTTGTGACAATTAGCACCTGGCTTACTTCTGCACTCGATCTTTGCCTTCCAGCACGCAAATGTAAGCAAAATTTTCTGCACTCCCCTGCCCCCTGGTTCAATGAACAATTAAAAATGGAAAAGTCCCGCTGCAAAAGACTAGAGCGTATTTGGAGATTAAACTACTCTCCTGCAGACAAAGAAAATTATAAATTTGCACTCCACAAATATCACGCTCTTTGTAAAATTGCCAGGGCCAATCATGTTAACAATACTATATTGAAAGCTCAGAATCGCCCCAAAGCTCTTTTTAAGGCAGTCCAGGAACTATCAGGTATGGCCTGTGCTCCTGAAGCCCCCTGTTTGGATAGCATTCAATGCAATTCCTTGGCCGACTTCTTTATGCAGAAAATTGATAACATCTACGCAGGTTATGGAGCCCCATTATCTGTCTCATCTTCACCCAGCTCACCCACACAGAATTATGACCAACCTCTTCTTCTAGATGTTCCGGCTCAGTCTTCACTTTCCCTTTTAGATAAGTGGGACCTCATTTCTATGCCCGTCTTCCAGAAATTGTTGGCAGAGATCAAATCTGGTTCTCCCTTAGATCCCATGCCCCCACAGATTCTTTGTTCTTTAGCCCCCGCTTCACTTGACTGCATTTTGGCTCTTCTGAATGCTTCTCTCACTGAAGCTATTGTCCCTAATGTCTGGAAGCATGCGATGGTTGCTCCACTGTTAAAAAAAGCTAACGCTGACCCTAGTAACCCAGCCAATTTCCGACCGATCTCCTTACTTCCCGGCCTCTCGAAGGTGCTGGAGAAGCCCGTTAATCGTCATCTAACCACTCACATTGAGTCGGCGAACGTTCTTCACTTTTCCCAATCTGGTTTTCGGGCGGGCTTTTCTACTGAGTCCACCCTTCTGGGAGTCACGGAGACAATCAGACGTCAGGTGGATAGAGGAGAGACGGTGGCACTCATCCTTTTGGATTTGAGTGCCGCTTTTGACACCGTCTCTCATACCATCCTTCTTTCTGCCCTGAGGTCTGTTGGGATCTCTGGCTCCCACTTGCTTGGATTTCCAATTTTCTTTCGGACCGCACTTTTCAGGTTTTTTCTCCTTCTTCGGTGTCCTCTGTTCATAATGTTCTGCACGGTGTCCCCCAGGGCTCTATTCTTAGTCCTTTGTTTTTCAATCTCTACATTAGACCTCTTGCTTTTCTTGCTGTACAGTCTGGACTATCTATTTTTTCGTATGCAGATGATACTCAAATCATCTTCTCTCTTTCGGCTAATCAACACTCCCCTTGTTCCTCTCTTAGTTCAGGGCTCACGGACATTGCCAATTGGATGATGACTAACAAACTGAAACTGAACGGAGATAAAACGGAGTTGCTCCTGTTTGGGCCTGACTCTGCTTTATGGGGCCCTCAACATTGGCCTCAGCAAATGGGTCCATTGCCGGTCCCGGCAACTACAGCTCGCAACCTCGGGGTCCTCTTTGACAATCAGCTATCCATGAGACAACATGTGATTAAAGTCGCAGCCACCTGTACTACTATCATCAGATGGCTGAGGAAGATTACGTGGATGCTTCCTCATGACACCCAGAAGCTAGTAGTCCAGGCCTTAGTGACATCACGGCTGGACTACGGTAACGTTCTACTCCTGGGTGCCTGCAAAGAGGTCTCCCGGAAGCTCCAAGTGGTACAAAACATGGCTGCCCGTTTACTGTGTAATTTGCCCAGATCTGCATCTGTTTCCTCTGCTCTGCGAAGCCTGCATTGGCTACGCATAGAATCTAGATCTAAATTTAAAGCTTTATGCTTTATGCACCGCATCAAAGCTGGTAAAGCTCCCCATTACCTATCCACTTTAGTTCACCAATACTGTCCCTCTCGTACTCTCAGATCCTCCTTTCAGTGCAGATTTGCTGTCCCTCGTTTTAAGCGTACCAGAGTTGGTGGGCGCTCTTTTTCGTATTTGGCGCCCTCACTCTGGAATTCGCTTCCTATTCCTTTGCGGTCTGAAATGTGCTATCTTAAGTTCCGCAAAGGAGTGAAAACTTGGTTGTTTTCTTTGTAACTTTCTCTCTGTACCCATGCCTGCTCTACATTGCTATGCCTCAGCGCCGGGAAACCCACGGGTAGCTGCGCGCTTAATAAATTTATATATAATAATAATAATAATTATAACTGAACAGTGGTGGAAGCACCACCATCCCCTTTGTAGGAATATAGTTTATATAAAATTATAAATGAAGATCTCTGAGCGAATTCTGTGGACCCCTCACCTTAGAAGAAGCTAGTACTGGTTACATCATAAGCTCTGCAAAGCACTGGATCGTAGAAGGGAATCTTCCGTCTGTTAGGAGAAAAATGGTGCGCGTTAGTATATTGCAAGCATTTTCTCAGTCGTGCCAAAAAGTGTAGCATTTTGGATAAGCAATATGGACTAACACCAGAACTCCATAACAAAGTGGCTTGTTTTGTATGACCTTGTACACAGTGCTTAGACAGTAGCAGTATGAGCTCATGTGGGCTCAAAGGCGTCACTCTTTATACAACAAGCTGCGAGGTAACGACACGGGTGCAAAAATAAAAGACAATAAAGTAAAATGGTAGCATGGCTCGGGCTAACTAAGGAAAGACTAGAATGACCCTAGGGACCATATAACTACTAGTGTCTACTCTACTACTACCTGATTTGTACTAGTGATGTATGTTGTATATGTATGTATTACTATTAACTCATTTTTCAATCTCGCTAGTGAAAAATAGGGGGAGGTGGATATGACACCTAAAAAATGTGTAATGTTTTTTCAAGGCGCACTACCAACCACCAGTGCCAGGGCCAGAAGCGAAGGCGACGCTGCTGCTGACGGAGGAGAGGATGCAGCAGTTGCAGGAGGAGCTGCAGGGGGTGAGCCAGCAGCAGTGGCAGGCGGTGGTAAGTTAGATTTCTTATTCTTACTTATTGACATTACACTCACTGCAAGGGTGTTCTGTATAATACTGTACAGTTGAGACTTACTAAGTAAGAAGTTGTTGTGAACGGTTGAAGACACCCTTTACTTAGCATTAGTAAAAGCATTAGTGGCGGGAGTGTTCAGTAACCAATGGCCTCTTCTATCTGATTTCAACTCAGCTGTGAAAGTTTTATGGAGAAGACTAAAAGTCAGATCAGATGACTTTGATGGATGGGTTGAAAGAAAAGGGAAAGAAGAGTGGAAGGAAGAAGGACAGGCGAGATTTAATATTTATGACTGGCAGAGAAGGATTCGTGGGATGCATGCAGCATGCATAGGTGGCGGATTGGAATCAGATGCATGGTTGGCTGAATGCCTGAAACTCCCACAAATGTTAAAGTCCAAGAAAGTGGGAAGATAGATACATACCACAAATGTTATGTACTGTGCTTGCTAGTGCTACCATGACACTATGTACAGAAATAATTTGTCTTACTGCTTTGCTAAGAGTATATTTTACAATAGTCTTGTTTTTTCTTCTTCATATATAGCTACTCCTTCCAAGGGGAAACCTGACCTGAAGGAGTTGGCAGCCAAGGCCCGGCGCCAGAAGCTGGAGGCCATACAGACTGAATATCGTCGGCTGGTGGTTCTGGAAGAGGAGGAGGAGGAGGCGGCAGCAGCTGCAGCCTCCTCCAATGCCCCGGGCCACAGCCACCGCCCTCCAATGGTACGGCGCCACCGTCTGGCAGCCGCCCGCCGCCGTCCCTCCATCAGTGCTGCCCCCCATGTGGATGCAACTGCCGTGCATTGAAGCGCCGTGTTGCCCGCCAGGAGGAGCAAGTTCGTGTCCTCCTGAGTCAAGCCCGCCGAACTTAGACCCTGTTTATTGCCCCTTTTCTAATTATTATTTGGGTGGGTAGGAATCGGGCGGTGGGTTTTCTCTTTTGGACAATTGGACATTTTCTGTACGGACATTGGTTGGGGTTAGGGAGAGGGGTGGGTCAGGTGTTGTGGGATTTTTTTACATAGTTTATTTTTGTTAGGGTATTAAATAATATATTTCTACTTTACATACGATGTTGTTAATGTTTTCTGGGTGGGGTTACTGTTTTACATCACACTGTATCCTTCTTTTCTTGCTGGTGCAGGGCCGCCCACAGCCAGTGTTTGCTTTTAATAATTGGATGACTTTGTAAGACAGAAACAGATAGATGCGGCACCCTTCACTGAGTGACTTGTACCACTAGTACTGTCAGTCTCTTCTACTCTAGGCACTCTGCAACTGGACTCAAAGGGGTGTGTGAAATTGAATTAATGAATACATGTCCATTATTAATTATGCCTCTCCCAAACTTCTCTTACCTTTGCTTGATGTTTAACTTAGGCACAGCAATGGCTGCATGGTGATGATGGTTTTCTTTCCTAACATGCCATGGTTGTGGTGGTGGTGGTAGTAGTAGTAGTAGACACTGGCAGCAGCATTTGCAAAAAAAGAAAATGAGACAGTCAGTAGACTGAGAGAGACTCTTCGAGGATTAGTAGAATGAAGTACAGTACAGAACTTACTGCCAAACAATAATATCCAAAAATACAACAAAACATAATGGTGGTGGGGATAGCCAAGTAGTTATAAACTCTAGTTGTGTCAAGTCACTTGACTAGGCCTACAGTACAATGGACACAAGCGTAACGGTTAGTGCTGTGTAGGAGAATGACAACAAATGAAATCCATTAATCCATTGGGCAAGCAGAAGAAGATCCCTGCCCTGCCTTGAAATTGAAGTACTGTTGCTTTTGTCACATCCTCCCCAGCAAGCATGTGATAACTTATTGGTGTACATTTAATGTAGTCATACCTCAATAAGTCACTCAGCCCGGGGGAAGAGGGTTAGGGTTTGTTGAATGGTTTGGAAGGGGGGTTTGGGGAAAGGTTTGAGAAAGAAAAACAGTACGCATGGAAAAACATCAAACAACAGAATCTTTGTAGACTACCATTACCATATCAATATGTTAAGGGAGAAAAAGGAAATGCATACATGATGATGATAAGGAGACCCGGATTACATACAGTTTATGTTCAGTGTTACCGGGCTTACTTTTACAGATAGCAAAGAAATTGTTAAAATATCTGTAGGGATGAATTATAGACAGAGAGCAAACCGAATGATAATAATAGTAATAACAACAAGAACACACTGTTGTAATGATTGTAGACAAAAAAATGAATCGAATTATTTAAAAGATGATGAAAGTTGATACTATTACTGTGTTATCCTGGTCAAATGGGGAGTTGAATCTCGGCATTCCTCTTGGTCCTCCCTTCCATGGATGCTCCGTCCATCAATCTTGGGTGACGCCACTGCCTGCCTGGCAGATGTAGATTCATTGGCAAGGTAAGTGTGCATTGATTTCCCAAGTATAGCACAGGGTAAGGCCCAGCCTGTAATTGTAGATGCAAAAACAAAAGGGATATTGAGAAACCAAGTTGAAAAAATGCACAAGTTATGGTGTAGTGCAACAAGAACACTTTCCGAGGTGGCATGGATGCATCATCTCTACTCTAGTCTGTTTCCAGCATTAACCTACAACAACAACAGGACAGAGCAGGCCCACGGTGACGGCACCCTTTGCACATCCTCCATTTAGCGTACATTTTTTGAAAGAGTTGGACAAAGCACATATCCAGCAACACAGCATTTTACAATTTAAGTGACTAAATCAATGCACCGCAGTCATACCACCGCTACACTTGACTCCACCGCTACACAGACATTTAGGTCTGCTGTGGTTGTAGTTTACTGGTTTACCTTTTATGCCACTCATGAAACATCCTGACTTATCCCATCAATCATCTCCGATCCGTGTACTGAGTGACTGTGAAGATACTATGTCACTGTGGTCATCATGATGGTGTTGTTCAACTCAGTCTGCAGTGTACCGAGTGAGTCCCCTTCCTATATTCAAAATGCAATGTATCGCCTGCAGTAGAAGTACAAATTTGTTATTAAAAATACAAGAAGGGAAAAGGGACTTGAGTTACTTTTAGTGTGTAGATTATTACATAAAGTACACAATGAAGTAACTTCATGCACAACAAACAACAACAAAATCACTCAGTCAGCGTCCAATGCATGGCATCATTCATTACCTGTTTCTTCTCATCTTCAGTTAATGGGCAGTCTCTCTCGGATCAGAAAGGAGGATAGCTATAGTAGTCATCATCAATCATGTTCCACTTCTTTTGAAGGGACTAGGAAATATTTTCTTTTTTCTTCTATTTTGCATCATCCAATCACCATCTGTCTTCTTGAGGGCAATGGATTTAGAGAGATTCAGGAGGATGGAGGAGCAGGATTCGGAGGAGTGTACTGTGATATGCAGACAGCCGAAACTTGCATATGGCAATAAAACAATTAGAAGACGGTGGTGATGGATTTGTTGTGATTTGAAGTTTCTAACCAGAAAGACAGACACACAAATAAAAGAAAATAAGGGAGGAAGACAGTAAGAACTGGAAGTGCAAGCCTAATTGTCAGGGAAGTATAGCTCGTCCTCAAACTCTGGGGGTTCAACCAGAAGTAGCTAATCATTATCTAACACACCACTTCCGTCACCTGAGCCGCCGTCCTCATCTTCCTCCCTTGATTCATGTATTGTGTAATTCGGTGGTCTAAAGTGCTGATTCATTTTAATCATTGTTAACCTCTCCACGTTTTTGGGCGAGAGACTGGTCCTTCTCACTGTTACAATGGAACCAGCAGCACTGAAAACACGTTCCGAAGAGACACCTGCGACAGGGCAAACCAGATAGTTTATCGCCAGCCTGCTGAGCAGTGGCCATTGGCCCCTTTTCCTATACCAATACCGCAATGGGTTTTGATCAATGTACACCTCTGTTGGGTCATCCAGATAGGCCTGGACCATCCGCTCAATGTTCAGGGGTGCTAAACTTTTTTCAGGCTCGTTTCTCGTTGCATCAGCACTGGACTTACCAATGCCTTGCTGTAAATACCAATCCTTTAACGATTTTACTGGGCCTGAAGATCCAGTTCTTGCTGTTGTCGATAGTGTTGGTGACTGTCAAACGCACTGCCCTCATGCTCCGAAGTTGAACTTGATGCCGGATGCCCTGCTGCAGTACTTGCTGTGGGTTTATCTAGCGGGCTTTTAATTAGCAGCCGTTCATTTTCCAACTTACTCGCTGACTCAGCTATCCAAGTTTTGTACCGGGCAACATCCATTTCTGAAAAAGGAATTAATGTCTTCAGTGCCCATTTTGTCCGTGGATCCAGAATTGTGGCACAAATGTAATGTTTTTGTGACAAAATCTTATTTTGCACCCTTGTATTGTCAGCTAAGCGACGGGCTAAGCTCTAGCATTTGCAACAATGGGATAGCTTGGCCCATAGTACAGTCCTCCTTGCTGACTTCACTTGTGAAGACCTCGAAAGGAAGAAGCATCTCAGTCAGGCATTTAACTAGGCACCATGGGTCCATCTGAAGGGTCATGCCTTTCACAGTAGCATCCCCTCTTCGCATGACTTATTCATTGATTGGCCTGTACTGCTCAAACAGACGGTCAAGCATGTAATAAGTTGAGTTCCAACGTGTTGCCACCTCCTGGATGAGTGCTTTGACTGGCATTCTATAGTCACGTTGAATGATCCTCAGCTGCTTCCGAGCTTTAAAAGAATGGCTTAAATGAGTGCATATTCTTCAGCAGTTGGTCAGTAAGTTGCTGACTATGGCTTCTTTGTTCAGAAAGTCTTGAACAATAATGTTAATGCAGTGCACCAAACAAGGAACCCTGAAATAGGAACCAAGCTCCATGGCCTTAAGTACATTACTGCCATTGTCTGTGGAAACAAAACAAATCTTAAGGCCTCTTGGGCGCAGCCATTCAAAAACCTTGCTGTGAAACTCTTCCAATATGTTTACATGTTTCCGAGTAGCTTTAAAAATCTCAGCTGTCTCAACAGCACCTACTTCAGATAGCTTATCTCTAACCCCCACAATTGAGACCCAGTGTGCAGTGATGCACATGTAATCAGTGGCTTGGCAACTAGTCCACATGTCTGTTGTTAGGTGGATATTGTGAACAGCACTCTGCTGCAAAGCTTGTCCAACCAATTTCAGCACATCATGATGTAGTGCTGGAACAGCAACTCTTGCGAAATAGGACCGGCTGGGAACCTTCCATTTAGGGAAGATGGTTGACACAAATTCAAGGAAACCCACCCCTTCCACAGATGAAAAAGGGAGAAGGTCCAGCGCTAACATTTTAGCCAGCTTCGCATTGTACAACCGTGCCGTTGGGTGGTTGCGTTGGTACTGCCCCTCCAACCTAAGCATGCTGTCAATGATAGGCTGGATTATTTTCCTTTGTGGTGTAGTTGTTTTCTTTAACCCAGTTAGGCTCAACGACGCAGTTTGTTTCATTGCAGTACTACTCGGTCGCCTTGGTGTCTCAGCCTGACTCTGACTCTTACTACGGTGCCACTGAGATGTTGCTGAGGAGGATGTGGGCGGTACCACTACACTACTGGTGACAGGGCTAGAAATGTCTCCCTCTTGTTCACCTTCCACTGCAATAAAATCGTCCCTGATTCTTCATGCCCAACAACAATGGGTTGAGTTTTACTTTGTTCTAAGCGAAGTAGGTGAGCCTCCCACACGATAGTGTGGTGTATTTTGAGATGACTTGTTTGGCCTCCGGTACCATAGTTTGTACCAAGCTTACCCCGCCTAACAGCATGTCGACAAATTGAGCATATAGCAATGTTCTCCTCCTTACTGCTAACCGAAAATAAGTCCCAAACTAGGGAGGAGAACTTTCTGGTGCTGCTGGATGTGCCACTTTCAATACCAGATGAACTGGAGGGTGTGCTTGGAATGTGACTCTGTGCAGCTGCACTGTGACTTTTACCACTACCTACTGAGGTGGTGGTTGAGCTGGATGTAGGTCCCTGCCTTTCCTTTGCAAATGAAAATATGGAAGCTGGAGGTCTTGGTGGTGTTACCTGTGTTGGTGGTATCCGTGCTACATCCCTTGCAGCCATTTTGGATAGGGTAATAATGTTGGTCTCCATATCCTTTGGGCCGGGAGTGATGTCCGTGATGATTGCCTAGTCATCATTATCATCCCCCTCTTGTACATCTACCACCATAACTCTAAGGCTTTCTGGAACCTTCCTTTTCACTAGCCTTGTCTTGTGGCATGCATCACTCTCAGACTGAGCTGGTGGCTTCCAAGTGGCATCAAGATCATCAGAAGTGGGGCTTGAAGAAGATGATGGACTAACCCTCCTTTTCCTTGCTGGGGGTCTGGAAGACAATGGATGTTCTGAAACAGTGGCTTGCCCCCCTTTGTCTGCAGGAAGCTTGATTTCCTGAAATGCCTCTACTTCAGGAGGAACAACTACTATTGTGGGCTGTTGTGGCTGTTCTTGTGGTGGTGGCTGTTCTTGCTGCTGCTGCTGCTGTTCTTGCGGCTGCTGCTGTTCTTGCGGCTGCTGCTGGTCTTGCGGCTGCGCCTGCTACTGCAGACTTATCTGCTGAGTTTCCGCCTGCGTTGATTGTATACCACTTTGCGATAATGACATTTCAACATCGCTGCTCCTTAGTAGACTGGCTACCTCTGCGACACTCATGGGCTTGGGCCTAGGTTGGTGGGGTTGGCCCGCTGGTGCGGATGTGCTGCTCCCAGCTTGGTTCCCGCCGGACAACGCTGCTGCAGGCGTGTGTTTTTTGGTCCCAAAAAACACATTTGCCGGCACACCAGTCGTGGTTAGTGCCTCTTGCTTTTTCTGTTCCTTCTTCTTCTCACTGGCAACTTTCTTGGTACTGGAGGACCTGGTACCTTTCTTTGGGCCCATTGTCTTCAGAGGTCAGACAGGACGCAGGTGCACAAGTTGCAGAGATGTCTGTGGTCACAGTTGGACGTGATGTGGTGCGCAGCTGGACTTCTGTCTGGCAGTACAACGGATGATGTTGATAGTTACCTCCTCCTCTGTCTTTTTGTGCACCTAAAAGCAAATAAGCCAGGAGAAGAACATCAGTGAAATGTTTCATTTGTTGTTGTGGTTCAATTACTACTAGTACAAACAAACAAATAGAAGATATAGTGTAGCCATTTGTGATACTTTGGCGGCAAGGGCTATGGTATACTACTTACTGTGTACAGTGTACACACTACACTCTCAGGAAGGATAGGAAAGAATAAGAACAACAACCAAAATACAAATGTAATGGAAGGGAGCTGCTGCTGGCAAAGGGGATGGATGGAAGCAGTAAGCCAAAAGGAAACCATGCAGGCCCATATTAACTCCCACCAGAAAAGGCCACCAGCCACATGGACACTCACAACCAACAAGCAGGAGGCCTGGGAAACAATGAACTGCCAAAAGGCCTATAAAAGAAGCCAGGCAAAAGATGCATGCTAAACCACACTGCTGTGCCTTTTTAATGCAATAAAATTCAAAAACGAAAATCCACAGGGCAAAACAAGGTCTGCAGGGTGCACTGCACACACCAACACACCAGGCACACACAACAAAGGCATTTCTTTAACACACACCCAAAAACAGAAATACCCCCCAAAAAACACATTTTCCAACTCAATCCAATACCCTCCATGCCCTGAATGATGTTTAAATTCAACAGAAGAGACAGATAACCACTTGTTTAATGCACCTGTGGCAGCACACTAATAACTCCCACCAGAAAAGGCCACCAGCCACATGGACACTCACAAATCACAAACAACAAGCAGGAGGCCTGGGAAACAATGAACTGCCAAACGGCCTATAAAAGAAGCCAGTCAAAAATTGCATGCTAAACCACACTACTGTGCCTTTTTAATGCAATAAAATGCAAAATCGAAAATCCACAGGGCAAAACAGGGTCTGTAGGGTGCACACCAACACACCAGGCACACACAACAAAGGCATTTCTTTAGCACACACCCAAAAACAGAAATACCCCCCAAAAACACATTTTCCAACTCAATCCAATGCCATCCATGCCCTAAATGCTGTTTAAATTCAACAGAACACACAGATAAACACTTGTTTAATGCACCTGTGGCTACCTGCTCTGAGCCTACTGGATGAAAGCAGGCCCGTGGGCACACAAGGCCACACAAGCTTGCAGGCCTAGGCTTCAAAATGACCACCAGCCACATGGCCAGGCATACCCAACTACAAGAAACAGAAGACAGACAAAGCAGGCCTGTTGCAAAAAACACACTGCCTGCCTTCAAAATGGCCGCCAGCCTCATGGCCAGGCCCACAACAAGAAGCCTAGGCCACAAAGGAATACCATGCAGGCCTAAATATGGCAAAAGCAGCACACTAATAACTCCCATCAGAAAAGGCCACCAGCCACATGGACATTCGAAAATCACAAGCAACAAGCAGAAGGCCTGGGAAACAATGAACTGACAAAAGGCCTATAAAGAAGCCAGGCAAAAGATGCATGCTAAACCAAACTGCTGTGCCTTTTTAATGCAATAAAATGCAAAAACGAAAATCCACAGGGCAAAACAAGGTCTTCAGGGTACACAGCAACACACCAGGCACACACAACAAAGGCATTTCTTTAACACACACCCAAAAACAGAAATACCCCCAAAAAAACACATTTTCCAACTCAATCCAATGCCATCCATGCCCTAAATGATGTTTGAAAAACATTCGAAACACACCAAAGGAACAGTTGCTTCATCATGCACCCACCCATGACTAGCTCTGGGCCTACTGGCTACCCCCAACAATTTAAAAAAAAGAATGATATGTACCAAAATTGTAGTTGCAGCAACTGCAATGCCCCCAATCAAACAGACACAACACCAACTTACTTGTAAAATATCAAATTCAAAAGTCCTCAAATCCAATGATAATGATGCAGCAGACACAAAGAGTGATCCTTCCAGCTGAAATCCAAAGGCAGAATGAACAGGAGATGGAAAAAGCACTGGGAGGAGCCTGATGGACAGGAACAGGAAGTTGGAGACTCTGTGGCACTTCCTCCCTCTCCCCCCAAAATGTTTTTTTTTAAAAAGGACTCCTTGCACAAAAAAGGACAGCCAAATGTCAATCTGAGGAGTTTTTCCATCCAAATCATCATTTAGAGAAGGTTTCATGCAGCTAGAGTTAATATTCTTTTCCAAATCGAAAATTTGGAGTGTTCGCGATCGCGATCTTCACCACACTTCCGCCGGATGCCAATTGGCGCGTCTAAAATGACATGTTCGCGATCTCATGCTCTTTGTTGCGGTGGAGATTGACGTGTTTGCGACCTCACACTCCCTCTCACGGTGGAAAATGACGTGTTCACGATCTCAGACTCTCGCGGTGTCTGATGGCAAGGAGAATGACATGATCGCGAACTCTCACGGGATAGCGCGACCGGCTATCAACATCTCGTGGAGCACACGAACGGATTGGTAAACTTGTCGGCGAACGCAGGGATCATAGTAAGGCGATCATGCGCGCGAGAACGCATTTTCAAAGCGCGAACATGAAAAAAATCTTCACAATGCGGCAAACAGCGGAAATTTTGGCATTTTCGCGCTCTCAGCAGAACGCGAAAATGTCAAAATATCGCAAATTCCGCGAGCGGAACGGAATTTGACGCCCACCCTTAGGTGTGAGTGGGTCTGTGGATGATGTCATCAGCAATGTCATCAGTAAAAGGAATTTGAGATGTTATCGATTATGTCATCAGTGATGTCACTGACCATGTCATAAGGGATGTTATATGTGAGGTCCTAAGTAGTGTATTAAAGGGGCGCAAGTTACAGTTAGTTTTTGTAAAGATAACTGCTGAATTTCAATGGTTTTGTACAAGTGAAATCTGAGCTTAACTATAAAGTCCCTGTACCTTTGATATAGATATATGGACTTTGGGGTGAGGTGGGCATAGGTATTTTGAGACAGTTGTTTGATAGGCACTGTTTCTGGACATTCACTTCATTACAGGTGGCATTTGGGCTCCCGCAGCACAATTAAAAAAAAATATCTACAGGTGAGGAACTATATTCTTAATGACCTTAAGTATAGGAGTAATACAGCAACAACTTACCTTCCTACTTTTTATTATTCTGGACAGGAAGCAAAGGCGGTCAGTATAAGTATAATTTATCAGAAGTGCATGCTCTGTGTTCCTGACTATAGCTCTCAACTTGCTTTAAAATGGAGAATGAATGGTGGTGCATGAATGCTGGAACCCAACAGAAATACTGTAATGTTAGTTCTTTTTTATTTTTATTTCACTTTATAACTGTGTTTTGTGCTCCTACCTTTGAACGGTGACCAAGACCGCACTTTGTGGAAACGCGTTGGGTAGATTTGCCAAATAAACCTCAATTTTGTTTTTCCAAACTCTGAAGCATGCACGCCCCTTTCTTCTTAGGGAAGTGAGATAGATAGATAGATAGATAGATAGATAGATAGATAGATAGATAGATAGATAGATAGATAGATAGATAGATAGATAGATAGATAGATAGATAGATAGATAGATAGATAGATAGATAGATAGATAGATAGATAGATAGATAGATAGATAGATAGATAGATAGATAGATAGATAGATAGATAGATAGACAGACAGACAGACAGACAGACAGACAGACAGACAGACAGACAGACAGACAGACAGACAGACAGACAGACAGACAGACAGACAGACAGACAGACAGACAGGCAGACAGGCAGACAGGCAGGCAGGCAGGCAGGCAGGCAGGCAGGCAGGCAGGCAGGCAGGCAGGCAGGCAGGCAGGCAGGCAGGCAGGCAGGCAGGCAGGCAGGCAGGCAGGCAGACAGACAGACAGACAGACAGACAGACAGACAGACAGACAGACAGACAGACAGACAGACAGACAGACAGACAGACAGACAGACAGGCAGGCAGGCAGGCAGGCAGGCAGGCAGGCAGACAGACAGACAGACAGACAGACAGACAGACAGACAGACAGACAGGCAGACAGGCAGACAGGCAGACAGACAGGCAGACAGACAGACAGACAGACAGACAGACAGACAGGCAGGCAGGCAGACAGACAGACAGACAGACAGACAGACAGACAGACAGACAGACAGACAGACAGACAGACAGACACCACTTAAGGCATGAAGATCTTGAGAAGGGTGTTCGAAAACACTTAGGGACAGATTTATCAAAATGTCACGCAACACAGCTCATCAAGACCCCTTGCTGTACTGCGTTATGTGACTTGGAGAGGGCAGGAATGTGTCATATTTAATATTATATATTGTACATTCCTGTATTCTTGCGCTGCTGCACTCTGTGCTGTATAGCTCCAATACAGGCATCTTTGCACCATGGTGCAAGGGTACCTGCGTTGCAGGACAGATTGTTTTTGTGCAGGAAGGGACACCTTCCTGCACAAAAACAATCTCCTGAGGCTTTTTCCTCTTTCTTTGTGAGCTGCAGAATGCAGCACAGAATGCAGCATACATAGAAAAAGGAAAAAACAAGGAGCAATAAAAATATTTCTCCTTGTTAAGTCTCCCTTGGGAAGGCAAAGCATTTTTACGCATGCCCAAGGTCTACTACTCAGGGTAAATTTGGAAATGCCTCAAAATCCATGGGTGGATGCATAGGAACACAAACCTATTCTTCACCCATGAAACACCTCCCTGAAACCCATGAAAACGTCTCCCTATGGTGACTTGCGCTGCATTGCTTTTCTCCAGATTTACCAAGCCACGCAGCAGTTTTGTTTCATCTTGCGTACCCTCGGATTGTGCAATGGTGATGAAAAACCTTTGATAAATCTGGCCCTGGGGGCCTAATTTGCAAAGGTAAACTTACAGTTTTGTGTAAATTTATGATTTTTTGTAATTCACAAAGGTATTTTATCAGTAAAATCTTTATGACCCACGACTGTACGCACATAAAAAGATAGGACTTTCCTAACTTTCTATGTATAACGACTCTGCTGGTGTAAAGATACTACTCGTAAAATACCTTTGTGGATAGCAAACTATCATAAATATATACAAAAGCACATGTTTACCTTTGTGAACCAGGCCCTAAATTGGGAAATAGGGTAGCCTTAGAAACTGTGTGGAAATTCTCAGTACAGTTAAAAGGCTAAGTGAACATGAAGAGCTGCTCAGATAAGACACACCCAAGAGAGTGGAAGGCAAGAAATGAATGGAGATTATAAGAGGCATGTTAGCAGAAGAGGGAAATGGTGCAGGGATATGAGACAATGTGGAGAGACGAGGGTGGAGGCCAGCAATATATGGACATTGGGAAAGAAAGTGATTCTGAGCAATGCTTCTTCCTGTAGATTGGTCACGAGTTTACACATACATAGATGTGAGTAATACCTTCTCCAGGTCTTTGATAATGATCCACTCTATATTTTAAATCTCTCTGGATAATTCCTGCTGGAATACCCTGGCCATTAAGAGATCAAACGCCGCTGTGCAGAACTGAAATATGAACCTGCCAATTTATAATTAGGTTTTAAAGTGTGTCAGTGGAGTCGTGCATGATTAACGTAAGCTCCCTTGCTTGCATCTGAGCAGTATTTAATGCGACCATAAATCCTAGGCGCTCACTAATAAACAAGTCATGTTCTACCACGGAAAGCTTTCTGTGTGCAACATAGCCAAAAGCATTCCATTTCTGAGATCACCAAATGTAGATTGGCAGCGCCATCAGGGACAGGCAGCCCTGCATGAGAGTAAGAGCTGCCTTACGGGGCCAATTCACGAAAACATTTATAAGTTTGGAAAATAGTAATACATTGGCCCCCTTAATGTACTCTTACATGCCTTTTTATATTGACCCTAAACGGCCAACTCCCTATTTGGATAAGTGCAAAGAGAGCACAGTCTTTGCTAATTGTACATGAATATTCTCTGGTTTTGCCCAATGTGTTCCCATTTAGACGGTTTTGGGCCAATTTATAAAGGCATGTAAAATTACTTCTTTACCTACACCAAAATGTCTTGAATAGGTCTCCTGTGGTTCATTTCACTAATAGCAGCTGATAGGTTTCTAAGCACTGAAAAGTTTGTTTCATTTATATATTCAGGACGTTTCTGGTAAACTGGCCCGACTCATCGGCACGCTGAAGAGTAGGCAGAACCAAAACATCAACAATATATAATATAGTGCATAGTCCACCATCTCCACAGCTGACGCTCCTTAATTTGCATCAATGCTTTTACCACTACCCTTTCTCTTTATCTCTCTACCTACCTCTACATCTCTGTTTTCACCATCTCTTTCTCAACTCTCTACTTCACTTATATATACCTCACCTCTCTCAATACACTCTCTCCAACCCTCTCTCATAACCATACCTCTCTCTAGTCTTACCTTTATATTGCTACCATTCTTTCACTCTAAACAAAGCTCAGCTCTCTCTGTGCTGTACCCTTCCCTATGCACCTCACTGAACTGTTTCCATCTGACTTCCCTGTATCTTTCCTCCATATATTTCGCTTCACTCTTAACCTCATCTCTCATCACCTCCATCATCTATAAAAACAAATGTTTGAATCTCTCTTTCAGCAATCTGTCTACCTCACCCCTGCCCACATATCTCTCTCTATCATACCTTTGTCTCTCACAATCAAACCTCTCAGTTGACCTCAACATTTATTCACCACCTCAATATTCATTCACCACCTCAACCCAACTTTTCTCTCTACCTGCCCTTCTTACCTCTATTTCCTGTACTTCACCCCTTTCACTACCTTATGTGCTTTCTCTCTGTCGCCCCCTTTCTCTTCCTTTTTAGGACTGGCAAAACAGAGTGCCTGTTGATGACCAGGAAAAGAAGTTTAAGAAGCAGGATCGAGCGACGAGAGAGGGGCTTGGGGTTCAATTGATCTAGAAGCTTTTGTTGGGCAGCAGGTGTGGGCTTCTGCAACAGAAATGGGCTGCTATTGAATATTTTGCATTGCTGGAAAGCTTATGCTCAGTGCAGTAAAGTTTATTTGGCTATAGTGACAAAGCCCGGATCATGGGGATAGGCCTGATTTTTTCATGGGTAAAGTGTGGTCAGATGACAAAGGTCTGATGTGATTATTATGAAAAGTTACAAAAAAGGTCATAAATCTGCCTTATTTATTCTATAACAGATATCTTAACACAACTATCTCTTTCCCTCGTCTTCTCTATTTCTTCTTCTCAATAACCTCACGTCACCTCTCATCCTCTACCTCATCCCTTAGTCACTTGCTTTATGCCTTTTAACTCGTCACCTCAGCTGTTTTTCTACTCTTCACTCTGTTGTGTTTCGATTTAGATGTCCGTACATAGGTTTTCCTAAATCATGTCCTTATATAGGCACAATTCGCATTGCCCTTATTTAGGCATGGAATGTTATGTTATGTTATGTTAAGTTGATTTATTATGTGCACAGCTACTCCAGCCAAGGAGCGTCCCGGCGCAAAGACAAGGAGGAACACAACACAGCAAAACAAAGACGCCCAAGATAGACAGCTAAAACAAAAAAGTCTTGATCGCTCTACGGAAAGAAAGCAGATCGTCTAACTGTCGGATTTCAACTGGGAGGGTGTTCCAAATTAGTGCAGCTTTCACGCTGAAGGAACGACCCCCCATCCGACAGAGTCTAAATCTGGGGACCACAACAAGGGCCTGGCCCTGAGATCGGAGGCTACGAGTGGGAACATAGAAGGAGATAAGATTGGACAAGATTTCAGGGCCAATACCTCTTAGTATCTTAAAAGCCAAGCAGAGGACCTTGAAAAGAATATGCTTCCTTACAGGGAGCCAATGCAAGGAACGAAGGACATTCGCCACCGGGCAAAATCTGGGCAGGCCAACAATGGCTCTAGCCGCAGCATTTTGAACCCGCTGTAGGTGAGTTAACTCAGCCTGATTCGCCCCAACCAGAAGAGAGCTAGCGTAGTCCAGGCGAGAGATGATAGTAGCCTGGACTACAAGCTGTCTGGTAGGGGCATCAAAGTATTTGAGGACTGGTCTAAGACCTCTTAATAGGCCAAAACAACAGGCTGCCGTTTTTTTAGTATGTCCTGTGAAAGTAAGGCCGGCGTCCAACCAGACCCCCAGATTTTTCACCTCCGACACAGGGGTCGAAGTGGGGCCCAGCTCAGAAGGCCACCACTGATCACCCCAAAGCTCCACTCCCTTCCCAACAACCATCACCTCTGTTTTTGTGGCATTAAGCTGGAGACAGTTTTCTGTCAACCAGCAAGCCACCGCCTTCAGTCCGGACTGAAACCTAGGGGCGTCTAGATGGACATCTCCGCTAAGAGTAACCGCCAGCTGAGTGTCATCGGCATATGAGACCAAAGTAAGGCCCCACTGCCTCGCGACATCAGCCAGCGGTCTCACGTAAAGGTTGAACAACGTGGGACTTAGCGAAGACCCTTGCGGAACCCCCATGGCCAGAGGCTGAAAACTGGACGAGAAGGGAGGAATGGCCACACAGAAGGAACGATTGTCCAGGAAGGAGCGGAACCACTGCAACGCCAGACCCCGGACACCAATCTCCTCTAGCCGATGCAGGAGGATGCCATGAGATACAGTGTCAAAGGCGGCGCTGAGATCTAACAATATCAGCGCCGCCGTCTGACCCGCATCCAACCTAGCACGCAGATATTCCACCATTGCGAGGAGAGCGGTCTCCGTGCTGTGACCAGCACGAAAACCGTTCTGTGTGGGATCAAGGGCATTGGTCCGGGCTAGATGTCCCGACAGGGCCAGATTGACATGGGCCTCTGTCAACTTTGCCGGCCACGGAAGCAGCGAGATGGGGCGAAAACTTTCAGGCTTAGACGGGTCTAGGGAGGGTTTTTTAATAATCGGAGACACTACCGCCTGCTTCCATTTAGTTGGAACTACCCCCGACTCCAGGGAGAGGTTGACAAGGGAGCGCACCGCAGGGCGCCCCAGAAAGGTCTGGTCTCGAAAGAGAGCAGGCTTTACCGGATCAGATGGAGATCCTGATTTAACTTGCAAAGCAAGTTTGTCAAACCCATCAGAGGTGAGGGGGGGAAATGAGGGCAGGATGAACTGACGGAATGTCTCGATGGAACTTTCCAGCGGAGCCCCAATACTAGGGAAGGTCCGATAGATGGCTTGGACCTTTCCCAGAAAATAAGAGGCTAGGGCTTCACAATGGGAGACCGAGCTCTCGGCTAAAGGGATAGTCCGTTTGGCCATAAGATCTTTAACCGCTTTGAAGATGGCCTTCGACGGGTTGGTGCTGTTCCGAAATTCTTCAGCATAGAAGGCCGCACGAGCCCGACATATGGCCCGGTGATAGAGCTTAACCGAAGCAGCATATGCGGCTTTTAAGTCAGCCCCATAGGTCTTCCGCCATGCCCTCTCCGCCCGTCTACAGGCTCCCTTCAAAGCGCGTAAGGCCCCGCCATACCAGGGACTAGACTCACGGGGGTTGATCTTAATTGATACAATAGGTATCAGAGCGTCCAGCGCCCTAGTAAGCCAAGAGCAGAAGAGATCGTACCCTTCATCCACATTGTCCGATGTGCCCACGGGTTCCACCAACAAAAAATGGTGAAAGTCTTCCAGCCTGAGTTTGTTCCAAGCTCTCCTAAGTACCCGTCTGGCTGAAGAAATGGGAAAGGTCACAGATACGGGACACTGAATAGACACCAGGAAATGGTCAGACCATTCTACTGGTGTAACTGCATTGACTTTGGCCTCAGTCAAGTTGGTAAAGAAAGGGTCCAAAGTATGTCCCCCGATATGCGTAGGCTGTGAGACCAGCTGGAATAGTTGAAAAGCCTCTAGATCCAAAGAGATGGCACGAGCTGTCAAACTGGACAGTGTGTCGAAGTGCAAATTTAAATCGCCCAGTATAGAAAAATTGGCGCAGTCAGTGGTCAGAGTGCCGACAGTATCCACAAAAGCATTTCTAAACGACACATCACTGCCAGGCGGACGATATACCACCATCCCAGACAGTGTAAACTCAGGGTTGACAGAAACTTTGAAAGAGGCACTTTCACAGCCAGCGATCTTAATGCTATTCCACACACAGGGAAAACAAGACCTAACTATCAGCGCTATTCCCCCTCCTCTAGAAGCTCTATTCAAGGTGTACATCGAATAGCCAGAGGGGCATGCCAGATTGAGAATGGCAGTATCAGCTTCCTGAAGCCATGTTTCAGTTATAGCCATAATGTCCGGAGCTTCATCCTCAATGAGATCATACAGATTTTGTTGATGTTTCAGAATCGACCTCACATTCAAGTTCATAATCCGCAAAGCGGGAGAAGACACCCTGCTACGTTGGACAACCGAGTGAAATTTCCGAAGAAGCGGCTTTGGGGTGCCAAGTATCAGGCCGTTGCATGGGCAGTGGTAAGGGCCGCGGAGAGGATGGATAGGCGGGTGCGCACAGCAGCGACTCACCTGATTGATAAACATCAAAATTTCCCTGGTATATGTCAGCATGGCAGCAGACACGATGTTCAGCTCTCACGCACCCGAGCCAGAGTCCGCCACGTCCCGCACGGCCTTAGCGCGGACGGGCGCAGACGGGCAGGACTCTGGCACGACTCCGGCCACGCGAGGACACGCCCACTGCGCGATCCCGCTGCGCCAGGGGAGGAGCATTAAATGCACGTTCCCCCGCTGGCGCATGCGCAGTAAGCGCTGTCAGCCCGATCCTCACACCCCAACCCAAGATGTCTGCCACCCCGGAACCAGCCCGCCAAACGGCGGTGAGGGCACGAATTACAGTGCAAGTGAGGGGGGGGAGTGAAGCGCAAGTCCGTAAACCTAAAAGAAAAATAAACAGGTGAAATTTTTAAAATTTGCGCGGCAGCGCCGTAACGCTCCTGCTGCAAAACGCTCCTTGTCAGGGGGAGGGAAGGCGGGGACTCGCCTTAAATGCACGTTCCCCCGCTGGCGCATGCGCAGTAAGCGCCGTCAGCCCGATCCTCACACCCCAACCCAAGATGTCTGCCACCCCGGAACCAGCCCGCCAAACGGCGGTGAGGGCACGAATTACAGTGCAAGTGAGGGGGGGAGTGAAGCGCAAGTCCTTATTTAGGCATTAGCCATTCTATCCAAATACAGGCATGGTCGCCTACATCCGTCCATCCCAACGTCACAACGAGTTCTTAGAAACCAGACCCTTAAGCCATTGGGACTTTCCCTAGCTAGGATTATTGATTTCTCCAAGAACTCATCTATTATGCATGAACTACTATTCCTTAGGGGTTCATTCATGACGTCTTCCGCTGCCCGACTTTATGTCAATGCTAACATTCCTAAGCACCTTCCAGGTATAAATATACCTTCCCTTACCATGGCAAACCACGGCTCGACTGCACAGCTCGATACGACTCGCCACAGCAAGTTCGGAAGAATTCGAGTCCCCGCCTGACGCACTGACCAGACGCTGTCATCCCTGCTCGCAGAGAATCCAGCTTCCAGTGTTCTGACTCCCTTCGCGGGGTGTTAGAGTTTGAGACCCGGAAAGAGATTGCCACCTCTCTCATTCTAAAGTATGGAGCTGACTAGAACCTGGAGGGACTCTTGGCATACAAACTTGGCATATGCAAACCTATAGCATACCATACTATAGAATACAGCACCTACTTCTTACTTTGTACAACACTTAGGTTAGGTACACTGGGGAAGAACGATTTAGAAGTATCAAACGAGTATCCACTTTTTAGCCTATGTTATTTATGTATGTGTATATGAATATATGTCATAGCTAGAAGACAATGCTGTTGCAGTATTATTTCTTCTTACTGCTTACGCTGTACGTATTATATCTCGCATACTGTCTTGCGATTGTAACAGCTCATATCTCTTACACGAGAAACAAGACTGTTCAATAAATCCTTTTATTGAAACGCCGTCTATCTATTTCTGTGTAACTCTGAACAAACCAAGCATGCATGATTGACTGAGTGAAACTGTTATCGTTTCCACGATTCTGAGACATGTTACAATTCTAAGGGAAACAAAGTTGTCATGTTTATGCGGTTGCCATAAACTACTCCCTTCTTGTTTATTCAAGGAGTTTCTAGTGGCCTCTGAGTTAGCTGGCACACAAAGTAATTAAGTTTAATGTACTCGATAGAGGCATACTGACCTCAGTCCAATGCCACAACTATAGTGTATATTATTCCAATGCGCAGAACCTATAAGGGAAATAGGAACTACACTACAACTCCTTTCTTTACTTTCCTCTCTGCCTTACTGATCTCTCAATATGACTTGTCCTTCTATACGTCTTTTCATGTTGCCGGTCCGCCTACCTCACCGTTCACTATCTGAAATCTCTAGCTATCTTCCTCTCTCTGCCTCTGACTGTTTCTAACTCACCTCTCTTTCTACCTTGCCTCTTCCATGCTCTACCTCATCATTGGTGCACCACACCCTTCTCCCTCTTTCTGCATTTCCTTGACTTCATCTCTAGCTTTCTTTATCTCTATCTTAAATCTTACATATATCTCTCTTTTTCTACCTACCCTTTTCCACATCCCTGTACCTTTCTGTTTGAATACCTCCCCTTCACAGACGGACTGGGAAAACCGGCCCTTGCAATCCAGGGGATCAGGGGGGGCCTTGGGTGGCACCACTCCGGTCCCACCACTGCCGCTATGCTGCAAAACTGGCCCCCGTAACAAAAACAACCCCCCAGGGGTCCAAAACCAGCCCACACCCTGGCGCCCACCAGGAAAACACGCGGTGCCCGCGTCGGCTAGTCCAGCCCGACTCACTTTTCTCTCCTTCTGCTACGTCTCACCCTTTCTCACCTATCTCCCTCATCATCATCTCCTTGTCCCTCTACTTAACCTCTCTATTTATACTGTTGCCTTGTGTGTTGCTTTAACCAGTCTGTTCTTCTGTCTCATGCCCCACACCACTTCTCTTACCCAGCAGAATTGGAGGATGGTGGAGTATTCACAATCGGGATTCAGAACTTGCTGTCCTTTGAAAATTAAAATACTCGTAGGTCAAAGACAGAGAAATACATTTGGGTAAGTTTTTCCTGGTAGAGAAAGAGCACCGAACCGCTCCTTTGGAGCAGGCTCAGTCTAATTTCCATTTAGTTGCTTCTGTTTCGTTAGAGCTCTGCAATATGTTCAGCAGCTTACAATGCACAGATTCACAATGTTTGCAGATTCACAGTTATATTGCTTCTGAATCTAGGTTCACTGACACAGAAACCGTGATATGCATGCACATGTCACAGGATTTAAGAGCAGTGTGACGTTTCCTGACACAGAATTTATATTGGCTGTTTTTCTTCAGCGACAAAGTACAACAGGTTCTATTTCTGGAGTGGTAAACATGTTTCTCGTTGGATCCAGTGTTGTGGGCAGTACACGCTTCGGATGGAATATTATATTAGATTATTAACTTCTCCGAACTCTTTCTAAGTACTGAGTTTTTTAGATGAGATGCTTGGAAAATGTATTTTAAAATTCAGACACTGTAAAAAAAAAATCTGCAGGTCCCCTCCCCATTCTTACTACTCACCCAAACCCTGCCGGAGAGCATTGGTAGCCTCACTTTTTGCCTTGAGAGCTACGCGCCTATTCTGTGATTTTGCTAAAATGCCTTTGAGGTTGTTCAACAGGGCCGGACTGGCCATAGTGGGCCCTGGGAATTCCCTGGTGGGCTGCCAGGGTGGTGGCCGGTTTAGGACCCCTGGGGAGCTGTTTTTGTTACCTGCGGCTGGTTTTGCAGCATAGCTGCAATATCGTCCCCTGTAACAAAAGCAGCTGCAGTGTTTTACATGCCCTCCCCAAGATCCCCCCCGTGGCCGGTTTGACTAATTTGCCAGGGACAGTTTACATTTCCAGTCAGGCCCTGTTTACTGTGTTTCTCACCTCTCCAGATTAACAGATCTTTGGTAATAAGTGGCTACTGTGCAAGGGAGTAGCCAAAAAATTAAAATACCCCCCACTTCAAACCAAAGTTTTTATGGCTCCAAGCAAACGAAGCAAGCCATAACGCCCGTCCCCAGAAGAGGTCTCTTGTCTCTTTCATCCAAGAATCTATCCATTCATCCATCCACAATTTCACCTTTAAATCCTGTCATCTATTCATTCTTTCATCTCTCATTCAGTCTTTCACCATCTATCGCCAAACCTATTTGTTCATACTTTCACTTACCTATCTCTCCATCCACCCTTTCACTCATCCATCCATTTACACTTTCATCCATCAATCCTGCCTTTCATTTCATCCATCTTTCCATCTTTTCACTTGACCCATCCACCCCCATTCTCATCATCCATTCACCCTTTCACTCATCATCCATCTTTGCTTTTATTCATTATTTCTTTCACTTATCCATCCATCCATCCATTCACCTTTTCACTCATTATCCATCTTCGCTTTTATTCATTATTTCTTTCACTTATCCATCCACGCTTTCATCCACCCTGAAACCCTTTCACTCACACATCCACCGTTTCACACACATACCTAGGCATCTGCCCTTTCACTCACCCATCCACCCTCTCACTCACATACTTAGCCATCCGCCCTTTCACTCACTCACTCAACCAACTAACCGTCCTTCTTTTCAGGGTTTTTATGAGCCTTTGTCTGCCAGATTGCAGGCAGAAGAGGCCCATCAAGATCTCCACGCCGCTGTAGCTACTAAAGTGGGGGAGGGAAGGGGGGTCACTACACCCCTGGTGGTATATAATTTAAACATGAATGTGAAATCTTGCAGTAAGAAGGCTCACAGCACATGCTCATAAAAGGCTAAATCAAGGGGCACTACCACTGACCCCAACAGAGTAACTTAATTAACCAGTGTCATATTACCTACATTACCCACTTTACTCTAAACAAGAGCCTTAGAGCTATAAAAAATACAGTTAGCACTAAAGTGAAAAACGGAGAAAAGCTACTGCTCTGTTTTCATTATATAAAGTTTGTTTGACCAGATTTACTGTGGTCTTATTCATTAGGTTTTATAGAAGATTCCAGAGGAGCCCCTTTAACAGCTGAGCTGAAGTGTACAGCTAAGAACTGCCACTCTGGAGGCCAGACAACCAGTATTGTGTGACCTTTAACCCAGGTGCCAAGTGCGAACAGCAACTAATTACTTAGCTGGTTTCCTTCAAAGCGACAGAGAGCTGCTTACACTGAAGCTCTCACTGCTCCCTCTGGCTGCAGCCAATCAGAATCTGCAAAAGGTCATGGCCCCCTGTGTCATGTGCTTAGGAAAGGAGCCCTGCGGTTTGCAATCCTACACAGGACACTCACAAACAGCGCCAAGCATTTGCAATGCAATAGGTCTCGCATTTGCAAGAGCTTGAGCTATTGCCATTGTAAATAACAATGCCTTTATTTATGTGTTTTAAAAACCTGCAAGCTGCGGGTAAACACGCAGTTTGTACTTCTAGTTCTTGCTCACCAGAAGCAAGGCAGGCAGTAATTGCACCTGTTACTGCCAGCCTTGCTTCTGGTGAGCAAGGACTAGAAGTACAAACTGCGTGTTTACACACCGCTTGCAGGTTTTAAAAACAAGAGTAATTTCAACTAGGAGTCTCTCTTTGTACAATGCTAAGACTATCTGCCAAGGAAAGATCAAAACATTACCCACAATTAATCCCACATAACACCAATATAAAGTACCACATTCAATAATATGCATAACACCATTCAAGCTTAGTGCCAATTACTGTATGTCGAAGGGGCTATCCAGTGCAATTTTCAGAAGCAGCATTATATCAGATGAGCGGCACTATATGCGAAGCACAGATGTTCAGCTTATTTATTTAAACCACGCCCTTAATTGCATCAACCACGTCCCTTGTAGAGACCCCCCAAGTATTTTCATTCTACTTAAAACCCTGGTTAGAATACTTGTAAAGTATGTGATAGCATATGTTTCAGTCCTGCAAAAACACATGCTATTTGAGTAGTTTAAAGACCATCAACAAGTATAATTGGGTGTGGTGACACCAGGGCTTTTCCCATGGGCCTGAAATCCACTTCCTGTGGCTGCAACAAATGAATAAATATAAGACAACACTCCTCTATCCATACTGAGAAAAAAAGTTACTAACAAACAATTGGATGAAACGTCTTGAAACATTTTGAAATAACCTCTGACACTGCATAGAAGAGAGCGGTCCAGGCAAATCACACAAACGGAATACTTAGTTTAGTACAGAGGATTCAATACATAAAGGCAAAATTAGGCACAAATGCTTCGACTGACAGGCTGACAACTACACTTCAAAATGAGTGATCAAACGATTAACGATCTGGAGACAGCCACAAACCTTCTTTGATGATAAATGCAGCACAATCTTCACATTATGAACCCTGACAGCCGAATCCTGCCTTTCTAATTTACTGAACTTTTGGAACTGTGCACACATTACAGAGTCAAAACTTTATGTACTGTTAACAAGACCCCGGCTGTTAAATTAAAAGAAGTTGTTATTGAAAAATTAAAGAGGTATACAAAGGTGGCAGGAAAATGTGATTTCCCCTACAGAAAATGCACCAACGGAGAATTGGAAGCAACTAAGTCTAGCAAGTATAGAATTAAAATAAATTAGGGCTTAAGTCGAATGAAATAACCTCTGGTAAGTACTCAATTGTAGTTGTCATAGTAATGTACATACTGTGTGCTTCTGATGGAAACAGCTTATACGCTGCGTATTCCTTGGACATGTGTGTTTTCCTTCCCAATTAGTTTCTGGTGCAACATTTGTCACAAATATGCGTACCTTACGGCTGGTTTTAGCGTAAAGTCCACCAGAACTACCCAAGCAACAGTGGCTTTACATTTCTCATTAAAGGCTCTTCCTTGTTTTGTTTTAGCCTTGGAAGAATATCATAGAGAATTACACAAAATGTCATTGAAAATATGTATTTGATATATTATTGTGATTTTTCCACGTTTTTATTTATTGTATTTTATTTAGCTGCTGTATGTATGGATTGTACAGTCTAGCTAATCGTAATGTAATATATAAAACATGTATTAAACCTAAAACATTTTGCTGAATATTAAGTGTTGCTGCATTGCGCCGATAATTCGCAATTGGTGTTGACGAGTTGTGTGAATTCTTCAGCTTTTCATTGTGTGCAAACCCTTTTTAAGCATTTTTTACCAGGACTGGGTGCTGAAGAGATCTGAGAGTAGGCTGATGACATGTGAACGAGGTGGCAGAGAGGGGGACCCGAGGAAGTGCTCAAATAAGGAAGTCTGGACGTGAATGCTAACTTGATGTTTATGTAGTGTTATAGAACTCTACTCGCGTTTTCAAGCACTGTAAATAACAACTCTTACTATTAATCAGTTTATAGTACTGAATTTACAGAAAGATGAAGATCTAAGTGTGCCCTGTTGGTTTCGGTCTCATGACTTCCAGAGCAGAACCTTTGTCAGTGGCGAGTGTTCGGCTCACTGAGACACCCTACGCTGCTAGCAATGTGGTAGAATAATGTAAACAGCCATAAAAACCAGTCCCTGCATTAACTGTTGACTGGACGGAGGCTGCAGTCCGTGCTGAAACCGTGACCGGGCGCTGCTTCGCAGGATGTCTCCATTCCGAGTTCATCAACAAAGCATTTACCCCGGTGTTAATACTCAGCCCCCATGTGTTTAATAACTCACCGGTGACCCAACACCTGAGTGTTCTTCCTCGCGCCAGCACTCGCCCTCTGACAACTTCTCCCCAAATCAGCTCTCGCATACCAGTACAAGCCTTCTAACCCTTCTCTGCTGGAAAACATGTTGCTTTTGTAGATAACATTTAGACCTTACCTGGCACACAATAAAGAAAGTAGTAAACGAAGCGCTGCACGGCATGTGTAACAACGTCAGTGGCGAGATGCAGAGAAATACAAGATGCCGTAGAGACGCCGTGCGCGTGCACATCTCCTGTCCGGGCAGGCACGGCATACAGGAGACAGGGAGGGAACCAACTTGCCTCCCTTCCAATGTAAAGCGCTCATTTTTGATGCGTGCCAATGAGAAGCATGGGTGGAGATTCCACCCGCTTCTAAAGGCAAACCGACGACAATAGTCTCGCAAGCGAGAAGCACATGCGCTGCGATGCTAGCGAGACCTAAAAATAAGCCTATAGACTACAGCCCCCAAGGAGCAACTGAGGGGCATAGTTACAAGAAAGTGGTGAAGAGTGTCGTTAAGCCAATAGGCTAACAACACGCTCCATCACTTTAGAAACGCAGGGCTGCACCATATTTGCAAGAATATGGTGCAGCCCTGCGTTTCCCCCTGCACTGGCGCTGAATTTATTTGCCTAGCGCCAATGCAGGCACCCTTGCACCACAGTGCAAGGGTGTCTGTGTTGAGGGGGAAATTGTTTATGTGCAGGAAGGTGTCCCTTCCTGCACATAAACAATCTTTAAATGCTGTTTTGTCACTTTTATGTGTGCTGCTTAATGCACACATATAAGTTACAAAATTTCATTTTTTTAAAAGATTGTTTATGTGCAGGAAGGGACACCTTCTTGCACATAAACAATCAATGACTTTTTGCTGTTTCTATGTGTGCTGCACAACTTAGCACGTTTGGTAAGAGCAAAAAAGAGTAGAAATAAAGCATTCCTCCTCGTTTCACCTGTTAAAGACCAGGTTTTCCCTGGTCTTAATTTTGGAGCTGCCTCCTATTTATGCTGCCTTTGTAAATAGGAGGCAGCGTCAAAATGAATGGGTGTTTTGGTGGAACGCCCATCGCTACACCCATTGCCTTCCCCTTTCTCGCTATGTTCAGCATGAAAGGGTGCCTTATTTACAAGGCAGCGTTAAGCCACTTTAACTGGCTTAACACTGCCTTGTAAATAAGGCGAAGCACAGACCCCAACAGGAACGTCACTAAAAGTGATATTCCTGTGGAGATAGGGGATTGTAAATATGCCCCTGTGTCTCATGCTTACAGTTACGAGATAACACAGATCTGTTAGAGTCGGGGATCTCTGGTTGGCGCAAGGTTGCCCTTGTGTCAAGCAGGAACCCTCTCCTCCACGTCAGGGCGCAGGATAACCCCTCGCGAATGACCCTTGCTCACCCTCTAGGTGCGTGGCGTGAGCAGCCAAGGCGATTCCTCAGGCGTTGTTGGTTAAGCACTTACAATCATACACACAGTAAATACATCAATCCCCCCAGAAACGGACACCAGACTTGGATATATATAAAAATACGATTCTTTATGTAAAAATAAGGTATATATCTCTCAGCAGACTTATCACAAGACCAATAACGTTTTCGCTATGCCACCAGGTTGTACAGCGGGCTAATGTTCGTTGTTCGTAGCTTCAAATGGATACTTTGTAGTTCTCTTGCAAATGTTACTTGTGGTTCCAGTACTCACAGAGATCGACTCCTGCGAACGGGGAAATAAGGCGTTGCGGGCCCCGAGCCCGATACTGGAACTTCTTTCGTGATGTGGAGAGTCGGCACAGATCGGTGCGACTCTCGGCTTGGGAAGTGTTCTTGGGTCCTCAATCAGCAGGTGTGGGCACGTAGGCAGGCGCGGCCAGCGACCCTTTAGCACGGCGGTGCAGGAGGGTCTCCACAGCGGGGGCGGCGCGGCCTGAGATGTCCGGGGATAGCGAAGCGGGGTCGCAGGGCACGGTCAGTGCAGCTGGATGACCCGGCGTAGATCACAGTCGTCGGACGGCTTCCGGCGGGAGGGGTGATAGCACGGTCAGCGCGCTCCAGTAGCAGGCGGTGACAGGGATGCAGGCGGCCTGGCCCGGGGACAGAGAGCGGCTCGGGACGGAGCGGGGCTCTCACGGGTTTGAGGCAGGCGAGCTTCTGAGTGTCACGGCCCTAGGAGGGGCGATGAGGGGCGCAGTCTCTTTTCCAGCGGGATGCCCACACGGCTCGAATTGGAGGATGAGCAAGAAGCACAGAGAACCCACTGTTCCTGGGGTTCAGTTCAGGGGGCAAGCTCAGATCAAGCCCTTGGAGAATGTTCAAGCACAAAGTAGCAAAGTCTTTTCAGTAAGTCTCTTCCTCTCCTTTCTCAGCAAGGCAAGCAGCAGGCCAGCTCCTCCGGCGTCTTCTTCTCCTTCTAGTCGGGCAGAGGTTCTTTGTGGTAAACAGGATTCTGATTTCTTAGGAGCCAGGCTCCTACTTTTATACCATGATTCTTTTGTTCTTTAGCGCCAGGGGGCCTAGGCCTGGCTCAGTCCAGTTCTGGAGCACTTTGTTATGGTGACTCTGCTCTTTCCTTTCAGCAGCAGGGCAGAGACATCAGTCGCCCCACAGGGGGTGGCGCCGGCTTTGTGGTGGCAGAGCACAGGTCTATTCAAGAGTCAAGGTGTACTCCTCCCACCCATCCAGGTGTCACCTCTCTACCCACCACCCGGCAGCCAACCTGTCTCTGGGGATTCCCCAACCCTGCTCCTTACTGTTGCCAGGCAGACCACACACACACAGCAGAGGCGGACTGAGATGGTCAGGTCAGTAAATACTAACTTTCTAAAAGTAGTATTTACAAACCCAGGATATTAAAACAAACTTGACTACAAGAAGTATTTTATCATCCTGAGTTCAGGCATACTAAACTTGACACTTCTACCATGCTCTCTGAGTCCACTGGGGTCACAGCGGTGGCGTGATCCCGGCAGCCCATTCTGGCCTATGGAGAGCAGGTAGCCTTCAATAGTGAAAAACGACAAGGGCTGTAATTCACTACTAAGACATGCCACACACACAGGGCATGTCCTACCTTATGCCTACAATGCACCCTGCCCTTGGGCCTACCAGAGCGGTGGCTAATATGTAGGTAAGGGAAGGTTTAGGGACTGGCAAGTGGGGGCACTTGCGCAGTCGGCGCGACGGTCCCGGACCGCGCACAGGGTCTGCGGTGGCAGACCCTAGACACATTTTACAAGGCCGCTTCTGTGGGTGGCGCAACCAGCGCTGCAAGCCCACCAGCAGCATTGGCATTCACAAGCCCTGGCACCCCTGGTGCACTTTACTGGGGACTGACAGTGAATCCAATAAACCAATCATGGACATCAATTACAGGTACATTTTACTTTGGGAGCACTTGCACTGCGGCACGGATTAGCCGTGGCGCAGTGCCCTGAGCGGACAACACCAGCAAAACAATCGAGGCACACCATCAAAAAGTGGAAGGGAAACTCACGCCAAGGTGCCAGGTCTAACACGTGTCCCCTCCAGCTGAAATGTGGGGAGAACTACCCTTGCCCAGGGGGTTCCTCGTCACTAAGGCGGAAATACCTGGACAGACCGTCAGCGTTGGCGTGATCTGTACCAGGACGGTGTTCCACCGTAAAGCCCATACCCTGTAGGGAGATGGACCACCTCAACAGCTTCGGGTTCTCACCCCTCATTTGCATCAACCATCTGAGGGGCCTGTGGTCCGTCTGAACCCGGAAGTGAGACCCAAACAAGTAGGGTCTTAGCTTCTTCAGCGCCCAGACCACAGCAAATGCTTCTCGCTCAATTGCACTCCACCTACTTTCCCGTGGAAGTAACCTCCTACTGATGAAGGCTACGGGTTGGTCCCAGCCCTCCTCAGTCATCTGTGAGAGAACAGCCCCTACACCATGCTCTGAAGCGTCTGTCTGTACTAGGAATTCCTTGGAGAAGTCAGGGGCCAAGAGCACGGGCGCCGTGCACATGGCAGTCTTCAGGGTGTCGAAAGCTTTCTGACAGGTGTCAGTCCAAATCACGTTCCTGGGCTGCTTCTTCGAAGTCAGCTCTGTCAAGGGGGCAACGATCGTTCCATAGCCCTTGACAAACCTCCTGTAGTACCCAGTGAGCCCCAGGAAGGCCCTCACTGCGGTCTGCGTCTTGGGGGGTTCCCAAGCCAGGATGGTTTCAATTTTGGGTTGCAAGGGTGCCACATTGCCACTCCCCACTTGGTGTCCCAAGTACACCACGGAACCCTGCCCGATCTGGCACTTGCTTGCCTTGATCGTGAGGCCTGCTCGGCGCAGCGCCATCAACACTTCCCAGAGGTGGCGCAGGTGTTCAGGCCAGGTGGCACTGAACACTGCGATGTCATCCAGGTAGGCGGCATTGAACGCATCCAGCCCAACCAGTACCTGGTTGACCAACCTCTGAAAGGTGGCAGGGGCATTCTTCATCCCAAATGGCATGACTCGGAACTGGAAGTGCCCATCTGGGGTAGAGAATGCTGACCTCTCTTTGGCCCCATCGGTCAAGGCGATCTGCCAGTACCCAGACGTTAAATCAAACGTACTGAGGAACCGGGCAGCCCCCAGCCGATCAATGAGCTCATCAGCTCTGGGGATGGGGTGCGCGTCAGTCTTCGTGACTGAATTGAGTCCTCTGTAGTCCACACAGAACCGGAGTTCAGGTGTGGCTCCCGGCGCAGCAGCCTTTGGGACCAAGACCACGGGGCTGGACCAAGGACTGCTGGAGGACTCAACCACCCCTAGCGCAAGCATTTTGGAGACCTCCTCCTTGATGCAAGCTCTGACCCTGTCAGTTACCCTGTAAGCCTTGTGCTTCACAGGTAAGCTGTCTCCTGTGTCCACATCATGGACGCACCAATCTGTGACACCAGGAACCAGGGAGAATCGGTCGGAAAATTGTCCCAGCAAGTGGCGGCAGTCTTCCTGTTGTTTGGGCGTCAGGGTGGGTGAGAGGTTAACTCCATCCACTGACCCATCTTTCTCAGAGGCCACTAAGAGGTCAGGAAGAGGCTCGGTCTCCTCTTCCATTCCATCATCAGTGGCCAGCAGCATGCCCACTTCGGTCCTCTCTAAGTGGGGCTTAAGGCGGTTAACATGTAGGACCCTCAAAGGGTTCCTGGGAGTCTGCATGTCCACCAAGTAGGTGATAGGACTTTTGCGCTCCACAACCTCAAATGGACCTGTCCACTTATCCTGAAGTGCACACGGCTCCACTGGGGCCAAGACCCACACCTTTTGTCCAGGTTGAAGCTCTACCAGAGTGGCATTCCGGTCGTACCACCGCTTCATCTCCTCCTGGCTGGCTTCCAGATTTGCCTCAGCAAGTTGCCTGAAACGCCGAGTCTGGTTTCGGAAGGCCAGCATGTAACTATATACATTCTGGGGAGGTTTCCTGGGAGATTGCTCCCAGCCTTCCTTCACCAAACTCAGAGGTCCTCTTACCGGGTGACCATACAGAAGCTCAAAGGGGCTGAACCCTAGAGACTTCTGCGGCACCTCTCGGTAAGCGAAGAGCAGGCATGGCAAGAGGACGTCCCACTTACGCCTCATCGGACCGTCCAGGCCCATGATCATGCCTTTGAGGGTTCGGTTGAATCTCTCAACCAACCCATTTCCTTGGGGGTGGTAAGGAGTGGTGAACTTGTAAGTTACCCCACACTCCTTCCACAGGGATTTCATATACGTGGATATGAAATTGGTCCCCCTGTCGCTCACCACCTCTAGAGGGAATCCCACTCGGGAGAAAATTCCCATCAGTTCCCGTCCCACCACGGGGGCCGTCACTGTCCTCAGAGGGATGGCTTCAGGGTACCGGGTGGCATGGTCCACCAAGACCAGGATGAACCTGTTGCCCAGGGCTGTCTTGGGGTCCAGAGGCCCCACAATGTCAATACCCACTCGTTGGAATGGCGTACCGACCACAGGGAAAGGTTGCAGAGGAGCCTTGTGCTTCCCTCCGCTCTTACCACTTGCCTGGCAAGTCTGACAGGTTCTGCAGTAGGAATCTGAATTCTTATGCATTTGGGGCCAGTAAAAGTGGGTGACAAGCCTGTCATAGGTCTTGTCCATCCCCAAATGTCCTGCTAACGGCACATCATGAGCCAGCCCCAGTAGGAAGGTTCTGAACTTCTGGGGTACCACCAGCACACGGGCTGACCCAGGTTCAGCAGCCTTAGGCTCGGAATACAGGAGGTCACTCTCCCAGTACACGTAGTGTGTTTTGGCCTGAACACCATTGGCCTGGTCTGCAGCCTGCTGCCGCATACCTACGAGAGAAGGGCATTCTTTCTGCTCCCTGCAGAATTCCTCCCTGGAGGGACCTCCTTCTTGCTGCCAATGGGTCAGCTCAGGCAGATCTCCCAGTTCGGCAATCTGTTCCCCGGTAGGCTCCAGAGCATCCCCCTCAGGGTCTACTTCCTCCTGGGCCGTGGGAACTTCGGGGGCCGGTTTCCCGCGCCTCCTGCGCCTTCTCCCTAAGGCCGGTTCCTGGACCTCTCCCTCAGGCTCCAGGACCCTCTCAACACCCCTACTGGCTGCCATGGACCGGGTGGTCACGCACGCCCAGTCGGGTAGACCCACCATCCTCAGATGCGTGGTCTTCTCCACCTTTTCCCAAGGGGAACTCTCCAGGTCGTTCCCTAGCAGACAGTCTACAGGCATGTCAGTTCTCACAGCGACTTGTAGAGTGCCAGAGACCTCCCCCCACTCAAAGGGAACTTGAGCCATTGGACAACGACTCTCTACGTTGTCAGCATTGACAACCCTACAGTAGGCATTGGGTACAATTTGCTCTTGAGACACCAGGTGTTGCCTCACCGAGGTCACGCTGGCTCCTGTATCTCTAAGAGCCTCAACCTTCTTTCCATTGATGGTCACTACCTGCCCATATTTCTTAGTGTTAGAGGGCAGGTAGGTTACAGGGACCATCTCACTGTCTCCTAGCGAGACTAGGGTCATCTGCCCGGGACCCCCACCCTCCTGGACTGCTACCTCCTCCCCAAAGTTAACACTAGCTACTTGCCGGGGTGGAGCACCAGTGGGTGCGGTCTTACCAAACAGGCGACACTTAGGATCAGAGGCAATGTGACCCGGGTCACCACACCTATAACAATTGAAGGGCCCCTTTGGAACAGGTCTACCTGTCGGGGCCCCGTTCTGCTGCGGGGGTGGGGGAGGCTGAGAACCCTTCTGCTGGTTCCCTTGGGAATTACTTTGGGGGCCTTTTTGGAACCCCTTCTGTTTACCCTTGTCCCCCCCACTCTTCTGCTGGGGACCCTGCCCACCTTTGGCGGAGTCTCCCACTTGACCCTTGTGGACCCTGGTACTGAGCCAGCGGTCCGCCTCCTCAGCAAGCTTCCTCGGGTTGGACAGCTTGCTATCTATCAGGTGCTGGCGTAGCTCAGGAAAACATTGACTGGACAAGTGCTCCCATGCAATTAAATCAAGCAGCCCTTGATAATCATTCACTTTGCTACCCTTCACCCAACCATCCAGCGCTCTGCAGAAAAAGGTCACATATTCCACATACGTACTCTCAGGGATCTTCTTGGTCTCCCTGAACCTCTGTCTATATAGCTCAGGAGTTAACCCATACCTGGTCATTAAAGCTTCCTTCATATGGGGGTATGAGGTCTGGACTTCTAAGGGCAAATCTAACAGTGTGTCCCGCCCTTCCGCAAGGAACCTTCCCCACAACCCCGCTCCCCAGTCTTTCTCAGGGACCCGGTGTGAGGACATGGCCACCTCGTAGGCTCTAAACCACTGCCCTATGTCATCCTTTCTAAAATACTCCTTTACTACATCTTTGGGGATGTACACCTTGGACTCTACCTGCGCTGGTGGAGTGCTGCCACCAGAAGGAGCGGTGTCCAAACTTTTCGCCTTCAGCTCCAACTCCTTCAATCTTATATCATGATCCATTTGGCGTTGTTGTGCCTCCAGGGCCAACTTCTGCTTTTCCATTTCCATTTGTCCGGCCAACTTTGCCATCTCCATTGCATGCGCCCTGTCGGCTGCCCTGTCTGCCAGCTCCTCTGGCGACCGGACTCTGCTGGGCTCCTCAAGGTTGTCGGGTGGAACGATGTCCCCCGCATTCCGTAGGTCTCGTGACTCCTTCCAGGCTCTCAACGCCTTGGTGTACTGGGGCTTCCTCTTGCATCCAGCATGGGGGACTCTGAATTTTACACTGTAGCCTTTCAATTGCTCCATCGTGTAGCCTTCCAGTCTCTCCCAATCCACCTCATCTATTCCAGAAATCACGGAGAGCGCTCTTCCAGCAGAGAGCGAGCCAGGCATGGTTGCAGTAATGGCAGATGTCTCAACAAAGTTCAACAACTAAAAACCTGTGGCTGCGTTATTTGGTCTGCTCTCACTATCTGGTGATTAATAATTCACTGTATGCAAATTACAAGTGCAAATCCGAAATCCCAACCGCTGCCAACAATGTTAGAGTCGGGGATCTCTGGTTGGCGCAAGGTTGCCCTTGTGTCAAGCAGGAACCCTCTCCTCCACGTCAGGGCGCAGGATAACCCCTCGCGAATGACCCTTGCTCACCCTCTAGGTGCGTGGCGTGAGCAGCCAAGGCGATTCCTCAGGCGTTGCTGGTTAAGCACTTACAATCATACACACAGTAAATACATCAATCCCCCCAGAAACGGACACCAGACTTGGATATATATAAAAATACGATTCTTTATGTAAAAATAAGGTATATATCTCTCAGCAGACTTATCACAAGACCAATAACGTTTTCGCTATGCCACCAGGTTGTACAGCGGGCTAATGTTCGTTGTTCGTAGCTTCAAATGGATACTTTGTAGTTCTCTTGCAAATGTTACTTGTGGTTCCAGTACTCACAGAGATCGACTCCTGCGAACGGGGAAATAAGGCGTTGCGGGCCCCGAGCCCGATACTGGAACTTCTTTCGTGATGTGGAGAGTCGGCACAGGTCGGTGCGACTCTCGGCTTGGGAAGTGTTCTTGGGTCCTCAATCAGCAGGTGTGGGCACGTAGGCAGGCGCGGCCAGCGACCCTTTAGCACGGCGGTGCAGGAGGGTCTCCACAGCGGGGGCGGCGCGGCCTGAGATGTCCGGGGATAGCGAAGCGGGGTCGCAGGGCACGGTCAGTGCAGCTGGATGACCCGGCGTAGATCACAGTCGTCGGACGGCTTCCGGCGGGAGGGGTGATAGCACGGTCAGCGCGCTCCAGTAGCAGGCGGTGACAGGGATGCAGGCGGCCTGGCCCGGGGACAGAGAGCGGCTCGGGACGGAGCGGGGCTCTCACGGGTTTGAGGCAGGCGAGCTTCTGAGTGTCACGGCCCTAGGAGGGGCGATGAGGGGCGCAGTCTCTTTTCCAGCGGGATGCCCACACGGCTCGAATTGGAGGATGAGCAAGAAGCACAGAGAACCCACTGTTCCTGGGGTTCAGTTCAGGGGGCAAGCTCAGATCAAGCCCTTGGAGAATGTTCAAGCACAAAGTAGCAAAGTCTTTTCAGTAAGTCTCTTCCTCTCCTTTCTCAGCAAGGCAAGCAGCAGGCCAGCTCCTCCGGCGTCTTCTTCTCCTTCTAGTCGGGCAGAGGTTCTTTGTGGTAAACAGGATTCTGATTTCTTAGGAGCCAGGCTCCTACTTTTATACCATGATTCTTTTGTTCTTTAGCGCCAGGGGGCCTAGGCCTGGCTCAGTCCAGTTCTGGAGCACTTTGTTATGGTGACTCTGCTCTTTCCTTTCAGCAGCAGGGCAGAGACATCAGCCGCCCCACAGGGGGTGGCGCCGGCTTTGTGGTGGCAGAGCACAGGTCTATTCAAGAGTCAAGGTGTACTCCTCCCACCCATCCAGGTGTCACCTCTCTACCCACCACCCGGCAGCCAACCTGTCTCTGGGGATTCCCCAACCCTGCTCCTTACTGTTGCCAGGCAGACCACACACACACAGCAGAGGCGGACTGAGATGGTCAGGTCAGTAAATACTAACTTTCTAAAAGTAGTATTTACAAACCCAGGATATTAAAACAAACTTGACTACAAGAAGTATTTTATCATCCTGAGTTCAGGCATACTAAACTTGACACTTCTACCATGCTCTCTGAGTCCACTGGGGTCACAGCGGTGGCGTGATCCCGGCAGCCCATTCTGGCCTATGGAGAGCAGGTAGCCTTCAATAGTGAAAAACGACAAGGGCTGTAATTCACTACTAAGACATGCCACACACACAGGGCATGTCCTACCTTATGCCTACAATGCACCCTGCCCTTGGGCCTACCAGAGGGGTGGCTAATATGTAGGTAAGGGAAGGTTTAGGGACTGGCAAGTGGGGGCACTTGCGCAGTCGGCGCGACGGTCCCGGACCGCGCACAGGGTCTGCGGTGGCAGACCCTAGACACATTTTACAAGGCCGCTTCTGTGGGTGGCGCAACCAGCGCTGCAAGCCCACCAGCAGCATTGGCATTCACAAGCCCTGGCACCCCTGGTGCACTTTACTGGGGACTGACAGTGAATCCAATAAACCAATCATGGACATCAATTACAGGTACATTTTACTTTGGGAGCACTTGCACTGCGGCACGGATTAGCCGTGGCGCAGTGCCCTGAGCGGACAACACCAGCAAAACAATCGAGGCACACCATCAAAAAGTGGAAGGGAAACTCACGCCAAGGTGCCAGGTCTAACAAGATCGGAGTCATGTTTTAATCAAAGTAGTGAGTTTGAGTCCCTGCGAATGAATCTCTTTTGCCTAATAGTACACCACCCCTGCTCCAGCTGACAAAGCGGGGGATTGGCAACGCCGCTGCTACTGTGTGGTATTTATGTTGCCAAAATATGTTTCAACCAGTTGGAAATGAAAAATCTGAAAACTGTAAGAATACTCAAATATTGGTGTCTGGAAAGATCCTGTATCCGAAACCACAAATCCAGGCCGCTGTGCACTCCTATGTGGTTTGCTGTCCATCCTAATACTAAAGTTGAGCCTGAACGTAGTGCTAATGCAAAAAGTATATTTCTGGATGAAGTACTTCTCGTACTGAAAAAGATAATAAGTGTCGCTACTTTCTGATTGTCATTATTAAATGGTGAGTGCACTTGTCTGATAAATCAGCAATTAGGCAAAATGCATAATTATCACCCACAATCCACATATGCACTGATATCTCACATATACACTGACATGCCCGCCGCTGACATACAGTGTTTAGGCAAAATATAGAGTAAAAATATTGGGGCAGATTTATGTTCCCTGGCGCATCCCTGCAAATCGGCATGGATGCACCAGGGAAGATGCGTCACGCAAGTTTACCCTTGCGTCGCATTTACAATGCTGCGCATCGTGGCGCAAGGATAAACAGATGCGTGACGCATCTGATGGCGGAAGGGCGGCGCATTGTTGGAGTTGCGTCGCAAGCGCGATGCAGCTCCAGCAAGGCTCGGGGGTGCCCTATCGGTACAATGCTGCGTCAATCCTTACACCTGCTTCAAGCAGGCGCAGGAATTTGACGCAGCATGGCTGGAAAAGTGACTGAGTGAAATCTTGTAGATTTCACTCAGCCACTTTTCGGAGGTGTTCCTGCGTTGGAACGCCCCCCCACCCCCTGTGAAGGTACACCCACATGTGGCGCAAGCTTTACAACGTGACGCATCTCCCTAGATGCGTCACATTGTAAATCTGCCGCAGCATGGCGCTGGCTTTGCGCCGCTGCTGCGTCACAAAAGTGACGCAACGGCGGCGCAAAAGTGACGCACAGGGCTTTTAAATCTGCCCCATTGTGTGGATAAAATATTGTTTTAAGAATAACAAGGATAAAAATATTGTGAAGATAAGTTTCTATGGGTAAGCAATTTTTTACTATACTTCACTCCAAATATGTGTATCTTGATGATGTATATACATCTTCAAGGTAAATAGATGTGGAGCTAAGAATAGTAAATCTATACTTACCTATTTGCATTTGCCTTCTCGATATTTTGCTTCTCGATATTTTTGACACAATATTCTCTCTACACAATATTGTTGTTATCAATTTTATTTATTAGACAACTAACTTCACAAACACTTGTATTCTCATACAACACATCTATGCACAGTCACTAGATTGGGACTGTTCACAACCCATAATCTAAGTTATACTTACAAGGCCGAAGGTCTTAACGGCTGACATTCATGCACAGTCCCTTCCATTGGAAAAACCCACAACCTGCTAATGACAGAGAGGGTCCACCTGGCTGCTACAGCGCCAAGAGTCCAAGTGGTTGATGAACCTGTGCTATACTAAAACTATGTAACATAAGGAAAGTAAAAAGGGTGTAAAACATCCTAAGAGTAAAATTGAATTACACACCACTCTCTCACAACACAGGTCTACATCCATTAGGAAAATAGAATCATCCACCTAATATACACAAAATAGTAGCACAATCTAGGAACCAGAAAAGGAACTACTAGAAAGAAATTGAAATATTTCCCAGAAAGGAAGTAGGACAGAGCAAGCCTAATAGGATTGATAGTAATGTCAATAAAAGATACGCTTTCCACTGCCACGAGCATCAAAAGACCAGAAACTTACCTTTGTTCAAAAACCCTTGGAAACAGACCCAGTCTAACAAAGGGCACATGAATCTAAACATGGTAATAAGTTTTGTTTTTTCGTCTCAGAGTTATTCAACGAAAGGCTTTTGGGAAATTAATATATTCAAAACTAGGCCCACTAGTCTTCTCTATGCCCACTTTGTCCTTGGTCCTATTCCTACAGTCATCTGCTTGTTTTTGGTACTTGGGTAGGCAATAGTTTTTGGGCTACAGAAGGCCAAACATGCATACTAATCATGTGGTGAGGTCTAGAGGAAAAGGTTAAGTATTATTAAAGGCGCATTAAATTACAGGTTTCAGTCATTATTTGTGTTGGACCAGGCCATTTTTGAAGGGGTTATCTTTAAACTTTTTGTCTTCCTCCTGTATTTTCCAACCTGTTTTTGTTGGCTTTAGTACTCTGGGCACTTTACCACTGCTGTTCAGTGCTAATGTGCATGTGCTCTCTCCTTTAAACTTGGTATGATTGATCTACACCTGTTCGGCATATTTAATTTGCCTGTGAATCCCTTGTACAGTGATATCCCAGATACTCTAGGCCTGTGACTTAAATGCTACTAGTGGGCCTGCAGCTCTGCTTGTGCCACCCATAGAAGCAGCCTTTCAAGCCTGTCTCGGGCCTCTGCCACTGCAGGGCCAGCATGCGCTGTTTACTGCCACATTAGCTTGACATTTAAAGTTACTTGCCAAGCCTGAAACTCCCCTTTTTCTACATATAGGTCACCCCTAAGATAGGCCGTAGGTAGCCCTATGGACAGGAAGCTGTGTAGGTAAAAGGTAGGACATGTGCCTTTATTGTTTGGCATGTCCTGGTTGTTTACAAACAGCCTCTTTTGGTTTCTCACTGCTGTGAGGCCTGCTCCTCTCATAGGTTTCCATTGGGAATTCCCTGATATGTTTTTCAGTGGCAATTTCTGATCTGGAAGGAGTAGCGTTGCCATGTTTGGTATGTTTGGAATAGTAGTGATAAATCCTGCTTATTGGTGAAGGTGGATTTTTCATTACTATTTTAGAAAATGCCACTTTTAGAAAATGGGCATGTCTATATGCTTATGAATCTTTGTGCTTTGCTGCCTGACTCCAATCCCTGTCTGGTGTAGAGTGGCAGCTGGGCTTGTACATACTTTCCAGACAGCCATCACACAGGAAGGGTTGGGCTTAACAGGGTTGCATCTGCATTCATCTGAATATTGAATGTTCTTCCTGGGCTGCAATTGCGAGGGACGTTGACACTTTACATTTGTATAGGTTGTGTCTTGCCCTCACACAAAGGGCTTGGTTACCCCCTACTGATGTCTGGAGCCAGAGCTGGGATTGAATGGGGGTGTTATGCATCTCTAGAAGTTCCTTTGAAGATATCTCCACATCAAAGACATTTTGAGTATAAGTACAGGGACTCTGACCCTATGATTTTAGACACTGCCTGGACTTGTAGCTAGATGCTGCTGGCTCTACATACCATACTGCACCAGAGGACTATTGGGCTGTCAGGAGAAACCACTTGGACTTAGCTTTTTTGAGCTGATCTGCTAAGAAGGACTGCCTCTTCACCTACAAAGAACCCTACTTGCCTGATTATGTGCCCCAGTTTTCTCCAAGAGCATGTGGGCTTGCCTCTCTGATTGCTTTGCAACTCCAGGGTCATCAAACGTTGCCTCAGTACACCTCTGTTGTGAGACTTTTGTCTGCGCATCCCACAGTGGTGTGGATTGCCCTGCTGTGCTGGAGTGCTCCGTTCCTTGCCCCCTCATTTTGACAGCCAGCGCATGGTAAGCATTGCACTCCTACTCCTGGTGGAATTCTAGCGTATGGAGAACACTTCATTATTCTGCCCCCTTTGACCGAGGATTGGTGTGGTGGGTGTTTTCCCCCGTTCCGAGCTAGTGGCCAGAAGCACATGTACAGCACCTCTCTGCTGGCCCAGGATCGCAGTTCCCCCCATCTTCCCAGCGCTTCTTTCTCCAGCAGGTGAGAGAGACCCTACAGGTGCTAGAGCAAAGAAGGGAGCAACCCCAAAAGACCTCCCGGTTCCGGAGTCTAACTTCCCCCATGGGTGGGGTCCAGTCACCAGGCACCACCCCGCTGTGCTGCTATGACCTGTAACTGCACCCTGTACATCCTCTTGCCAGGCGTGGCCAGGGACTGTGTAATAAACGGGCAAAGACCGCATGTAGTCTTTGGCTCACACTATGATACTGTGTGCAAGTGATCTTATTGCTACTGCGGCGCAACTGAAACAAGCTTATTGCCTAGAGGCGAGGCCCTGGTACACTGGCGACGAGGGTGGGCCCCAGACCCCACTTGCTACAGAGAACCACACTGCCTTTACCACAGCGATTAATCAGGTACAGCAATGCCAGCTCACACCACCTGCCATCCGCCGACTCAGCGGTACAGTTACCTTGACCCTGCCTTGATCTGCTTGTTCCAGTTGTGAGCATTGCAGGCCGCACAAGGTGACATCTCCCAGCACATGCCAAGGTGGACCGCAGATTGCCTACGTGCCAGGCTACAGAGTTGAGAGTTGCTCCCTGAGCTGACATTGCCACTCAAAGCTGCCCCACTCCTGCTGCAGGCCGTGCAGGCCCTTACACACACACAGCCTCCTTGTCGCTCTGCCTACATCATGTGACGTGCATTGGAGCTGCAGCCACTGCCGCTTGCCTCATCACTGCCCAACCCAGTGCAAAATGCAAGGAGCTCTCAGCGGCCATCCCTCCTCCATACGTGCCCGGGACAATCTGCCCAGAAGGACTGCTATCTCTGCACATGGCCACCACTGCTGCACGAGAGGAAAATAAAACAAACAAACATTACCACAGTATGGTGAATTGCTGGCACAACCTAATTGAACTATAAGTGATACCAACAAACAATAGCAAAAAAAGGAAAGCATTAAAGGGGAGAGAATATAAAAGAGAATGGAAGACAATAAGGAGTGTGATTGAGGCAGTGAACAGTCACATTAGAACCAGGAAACACTGCACCAGTGCCGCTCACCAGCTTGCATTCACAAGCAGCACATGCCAGATGACGACACAATGGCAAATGAGGATGTCCCTAACCGGATGATGAGGAGGAAGTATTTCTCATCTCGTACGCGAATGACCTTAAACGACAAAGACGGCCTCAATCCACCTTCATTGTTGACATTGTAGGATCCAGCGTCAAGGCACTCATTGACACAGGTGCATCAGTAAATGTAATGGGCATCCAGCAGTATCAGTGCCTTCGACCAAGACCACCACTGTCATCAGCGAATACCAGCATAATTATGTGTGGAAGTCAATCCCCACTCCTGTTAAAAGGAAAAATGATTGTCAACATAAGATCTGAGGATTGTGAGGTCACGGCAACTTTCCAAGTTGTTGAAAAAGAAGCAGATACCCTCATTGGCAGCCACACAGCAGAAGACCTCAGTCTTGTGTCTTTTGCGAGAAGCATGAAAGCATTCCTGACGATGAACTCATAAACCAGTTACCGAATTTATACCAAGGCTTGGGTACCAGAAAGCTCCACCTATCAAGCTACACATCGACAAATCTGTGGAGCCGGTAGCTTTATGTGAAGACATGTGCCTTTCCACCTGAGGCTACTGGTAAAACAGGAACTAAACAAACTCGAAAGCCTGGTAGTGATCGAAAAGGTATCTGGTCCAACACCATGGGTGTCCCGATGGCTATCGATGTGAAGCCAAAGCAGCCCGGCAAGATACGTCTCTGCATTGACATGCGACTTCCCAACCAAGCCATCAAATGAGAACGGCACATTTTTTTTATTTTATAAAGTTTTATATAGCGCGAACAAGAAACAATGGACAACGTCATTGCTGACTTGAATGGGTTGAGTGGCTTTCTAAGCTGAACCTTAATGCAGGATACCACCAACTACTACTTGCAGAAGAAAGCTGCTATATAACCACCTGCTCAATGCATCCAGGATTACGCAGACATAAGCGAGTACACCTTCCAGATATCCCCGACAGCGGAAGTATTCCAAAATACCAGCAGAGAGACACTGTCAGACTACAAGGGGTCATGAATATGACTGACGATATCCTCATCCACTCTGCAACAGCTGAAGAGCACCATAGACACCTACAAGCTGTGCTAAAGAGGGTATCAGAACACAGCATCACCTTCCACAGAGAGGTGTTCTTTCTTTCAGAATTCTATCGAGTTCTTTGGATACATCTTCAACCAACAGGGAGTACAGGTTGACCCCCAAAAGTCATATGCCATTACAAACGTGCCAGCACCGACAAAAGCCTCCAAAGTACGATGCCTCATGGCATGGCCGTCTATGGTGGCCGGTCAATCCAAACCCGGTGACCTCTGCTGAGCCCCTACATGCCCTGACAAAAGCAGATGCCCCCTGGCAGTGGGGCCAGAAAAAGGAAGAGGCATTCTGAAAAGTGAAAGAAGCCTTACTCAGCAAAACAACAATGTCCTACTTCAATCCTAAGAGACAGACTAAGCTCCTGGTTGATGTGAGCCCGGTAAGCCTGGGAGACATACTTACCCAAGAGGTGGAACCGGGCAAGTGGGCACGGCAAGCTTTTGCAAGCAAAGCTCTCACGCCTACGGAGACCCGATACTCCCCACTGGAGGATTGCCTCCTTGACAAGCACATGCACAGAACACTTAAAAGAAGTTACTCCATAACAGATCCAATACATTTGCTCGATTACATGAGAAGTGGGACAGAGACCTGGGAGGGATAGAGGATGAGGACTGGCAGGAACCATTTTCATCCCCATGAGAAGAGGCCATTAGGGCCAGGTTCCACCTTGTGCATTTAAATATTCGACATCGAAGTTACTACACCTGCACAACCCTGGCGCAAATGGGCAAGGCAAACTCTCCACTGTGCCATCAAGGTTGCAATCAGAATGGATAATTTTTCCATATGATCTTGGAATGCCCACCCATTCAGAACTACTGGTGTTCTGGGGTTTTTTGTTTGAGCGAAGTGTGTGGGGGGGGATGGGACGCCTCAGGAAAACAGTGTTTGCTCAATGTGTGGGAGGCCATAGACATCGCCTGTATGGACCAATTATTCATGAATGTGGGGTTGATGGTGGGTGAAACGTAACATTGCACATGAATGGAGGACAGTACTGGGGCACCCATGGGGCGTCTGGAGAAAAGATATGGATTGGTGCATGCTGGCGGAAAGGGACGTTTACGAACAAAGGGGCTATCTTGGAAATGGGTCAAGATTTGGGGGAAACTGAACAATTTTAGAGGCAGCTTGTGCCACTCTCTCCTGATCCTGAACCTTGGGATTTGGACCGCCCGCATGTGTCTGATCCCGATTTACTGGGGATGGGCGGGTCACTAGCTGGAAAGCACTGTACGACCTCTGTACATCACTGATTATCGAAATGTGCTGTGCTGTTATGTTGATTCAACTTCCAATAAAAAAATATTTTAAACAAGAAAGTGCTTATAGGCCTCCTCTGCAATTGCCAGTCTTCAGACGAAAAGCTCTAGTCAACTCTATGCTGCCTATTTCCTTTTCCAATCTGAAATGCTCTGTGGGAGACACTCTCTGTGAGTGGGCCCGACCCACTCTATAAAAGGGCCACTGCAGGCTTGGATTGAAAGACTTTATTTTGTTTCTCTTCAGTCCTGAGTAAGCCCCGTGCAAGCTCTAAGCATGCTGCACACTGGAGCTTCCTTGGAGATCCAAATACATTTATAGCACCAATAAGCTGAGTGGGACCCCTTCATGTATGGGGGGCCCTCAGCAGCACCGTGGCTGCAGGGATTTCCGTTACGCCCCTGCATTGCAGAGGTTGATGGTAGGCTGGCAGGGGACGGCAGTGTACAACCCGCATGAATAGTAACAAACCTCACCTGCTCCTATGCCATACCCCCATTACAGTTAGTAAGCCATGATGGAAGGGTGTATGGGGCCAAGCGCAGTGCAGCCTGGCAGAGGACTGATCATTGCAGATCTTATGAGCTGCCCAGTGGGCCTGGGTACTTACTGATTGTGGGCATTCTCACGAGGGTGAGTTTAGTGCAGATTGTTGGAGACCTTGACAGAATACCTGCCTTAGCCTAGGCAGCAGGGAAGGTCTTTATAGGCCCTTTGATGCACCTCAGTTAGCTGACTTTGGGCGAGGACATGAACTCTCCATCGACCTTTGATCAGGTCTGCTGACCTGACTCATTGACAAACCTAAACAAGCATTGGCATAGCCAATAGGTCTCGCCTTTGGGACCTTTTAAGTGTTTTGCCATGCAACGGTTGATGTTGTTGCACCAAGGATATTGTGCTGCATAACTAAATACTTATAAGATCCCAAAAGCGAGACCTATTGGCTATGCCAATGCTTGTTAACCTTTATAGTGAGGGAGACTGCCAGCTCTCCTGATTGAAGCATTTAGATTATTGTGATGTCTCATGTATTTTTCCTAATCCTGATTTCACCTGGATTATGGATGATGGATAATGCCAAGATTGTTATTTCAGTGTTCCCAAGTGTCCCCTCTCTGTGCTGAGTGCAGCAAGCGGTCATAATCTCAGAGTGTGCAGTCAGGGGAGGTATAATCAAATGTAGGACATGCTTCATAACTATTAAGAAGCTTCCGCTTCAACAGTTTCAATTTAGACTGTCTAGGATGGGTTCTAAAAAAAATCTGCATTCACTTTTCCAAGGTTTTCATGATCGAAAAGCCTAACTCTTGGAAGATATAAAAACATGATAAAGAGAAGGTGCACGCCCTCTCTGGGACTGTCCACCGTCGGTCCGCAGAAGGTGGAGCCACGCTGGAGTTTCAGGCTATTCACATGAGATACATTTACAGTGAATCCTAAAACAGAATGATTCACATAGTGGAAATCCTTGAAATTTGGCATCCCTGGGCCTCTCATTAGCCAACATCAGACACCCCTACTGAGAGAATTTTAAACTATGCTTTAGCGCCTGATACTGTAAGAAGCATATGCAACACAAATAAATGAGCAATGTTGCACATCATATTTGAATTGCAGCATAGCCTGACTGCATAGGGTTTGGCACTCCAAGGTGGGCTGTAGCTTTTTGCACATTTCAGTGTGCTCTTCTGGTGAGAACTAGGATATCGTTTAGCAATAAGATGTAAATGAAAGATAATGAAGTGCTTATTAAAATACTAGGTCTCGTAAAGAAAAATGTAAATGTGGAAAATAACACAATACTTGGTGGGTAGTGCATGACAAAAATGCTTATACTACCTCATAAACTGTAAAATTCTCCCCAGTGAATTTCTGCAGGTTCTAACCTTTCCTATCTTCATTCTGCGTTAGTGCCCTTTTCCAATGGGAGTGCTGCCTCTTAGGCACAAGAACACGGATCCATAGTAGCAGGTCATTTTGGTGGAGGATTTGTGCTAATTTCGATCATTCCCCAATTATGAAAGATGGAAAGATCGCCATTGAGCTATTTTCTTTTGCAGGTTTTTTTTTTTTTGCAGTTTTATATAGCACAAACTCGGCCAGAAGGTATTAAAGCGCTTTACACGAGCACTATTTGCATTACAGCCTGACACATACACGTATTATTTTTTTTCGGCAGAGGGAGATAAAGTTTTAAGTAGATAAAGTATTTGGACAGAATCACAGGATGTTTGGGCCTCCCACCAGCTTCAAAAGCGGCCGCTCTAGCCGTTAAGCCACATGCATAAATAAATAAAAATATGGGCAGCAGCAGAAAACAATATACCCTGAAGCTTGTTGTATAAAGGTGTTAATGTGCGTCACTGCATAATAAGATTCGTTTTTATTAAGGAATTTTGGGATATATTATCAAGGAACGGCGATAACATTATTGCCACTTTAGCAGCAGGAAACTGCCGCTAAAGCGGCGATAATGGGCTTGATAATATGCCCTTGTGAATTCCCATAGGAGCCCAAGTTCACACCAGAACCTGGGCTTCTATGGGAATTCACAAGGGCATATTATCAAGCCTTTTATCGCCGCTTTAGCGGCAGTTTCCTGCCGCTAAAGCGACGATAATGTTATCGCCGTTCCTTGATAATATGGCCCACAAATTTTTCATGTATCAGTCAGGAATGAGCGCGCAGAGACCAGTCATCTCTCTGGGAATATTGGAGGACGTCACATCATTAACATGATTGACCCAGCAGGATATCATGATGATAAAAACACTTGCCATATCAGCGAGGTCTTGCTTGTTATAGTCCCATGACACTCTTATTCAGGCATTGGGATGCTCCGGCCATGCCACGGTTCTCTGAAAGAACACTTTTATTAATGGCGCTACTTCCGGGAAGAGTCTAGGGGGCATATTAGCAAGACCTGCACATCTAACTTGGGCTTCTATTGGAATTCTATTACGCATATTAGCAAGCCCATTATCACCGTTTTAGCGGCAGTTTCCTGACGCTAAAACGGCGATAATTTTATCGCCTGTCTTGCTAATATGCCCCACAGTGAGGTGAATTTCTCACCGACTCTCCGTGGTAGGCCTGGGGCTGGAAGTAATGCAGCTGTCGACTGGAATGTGGCTGAGCATCAACACTCCGCCGCTTAATTCCACTTCAAGGTGACATTCAGATTTTGTTTTTTTGCAAGTTTCCTCCTTTCACAGCCGTGCCTGGTGCTGGGGTTCGGGGTGAATTAGTGGGTACCGGTAGATGTTTTCTGTCAGCAGGGAGGAGGCCAGGCGAATCCTAAATTGTAACGTGTATGCTGATAGTATTGAACGCTATGGCATCGGGACAGAGAATGGACTCGGTCACATTTTATTACTTATGGGGGCTTTGCATAAAATGTTTGCAGACTGATTAGCGGGAACGCAGGGCACATGTTAAAGAATGGTTTCAAAAAACCAAATAGTGACAGGCAATGTACTGCTGCCATCTAGTGGTCAGGAGGAAGTCTGCTGACTGCTTAATGTCCGCACGGCGCCACTGCTAGCCTCTAGAATCCCAAGAGACCCTCTCCTGTACAGAAAACAGTGCCCGGATGCGCGGCCACAGCGTGAACACAAAGCCCTTGAAATAGGAAAACAAACATATGGCGCAGCTGCTCGCTCCCGCAAGGTAAACTCCACACATGCACCAGCGCTCATTGGAAACAGTGCAGTACATGCACGAGTTTCCCAAAAAGTCCTGAGCGATTCCAAGAGACCCTCCTAAGCAGCGCTTGCGCGCTGATTAGGCTCGACCTAAAAAAGGATGCTCCTTGGGAATTTGGAATGCCCTTAACTTTAACCTGAGATCTCTAATCAAACACTTGTGGGTCAAGAAACTCCTGAAAACTGAACTGTAAAGACATGTGTCTGTTGAAAAATGGATAAATCCAGGGGTCACAATGGAAGGTCATCAGCTTTGGCTACTGCAAGCAGATCCGACTTCATTGCTCCCTACTTCATGTTGTTCTATGAACCTGTATAGTTGATGTTATTGGTGAGAAGTAACCTAACAGTCTTGTAAACTCCTAAATAAGTAAATAAATAAGTGGATTATGTGGAGCCAGGGGAAGCTGGATTACACAAATCGGGGTGTGCCGGGGAAGTGGATGTGTAATTTGGAAAGCATGAGGTTTAAATCTTTGGTTTATATTTTCCAGGCACAAACATAAAGTACTTTGCCGAAAATCACACAATTTTCAATAAGTGCTGAAGCTCTGACCAGAACCCCTGTCACTGGGATCCAGGGTCAGTAACATACCTACTAACACATCTCCTGCTTCGTCCTGATGGTACAAATGTTGGATTCTCCATCTCAGACACCACCAAATATTGCCAAGGAATTGGATCCATTGTTGTGTGTTTCCTATATAGGCCATTGTCCTTTTCCATATGTTAACCTAATTATGCTCATTGTAGGCCGGTTTTGCTCTGCACATGGTACAAAATATCATGCTTGTTTTTGTGCCACGTTGTATTTTCACACATAGTCAGCACATGTTTTTGTATTTTGTTCCTTTCCTGGTATTTAGTCGGAACAGCCCATGAAAGGTCAACTAATTGCTCCTTGTTATTTTCTGTGGTCCGACACTACCACCTAGACATAATAGAAAAACCCAGCTGCTGTTTTTGAACACACACGTTTTGTCATATAACCTGGGATGTGTCATTTTGAAAACACACAGAGAGGAGACTTGCAGGCAGAGCAAAGGTCCTGAGATGAGAGGGCTGCGTCAGCTGAGATGTAGAGCAACTATCCATGTATGCTAAGGTATAGGGTTCGCCACTATTCCAAGAGTTCTATGATCTTTAATCACTTAGGGGCATATTATCAAGAAACGGCGTTAAAATTATCGCCGCTTTAGCGGCAGAAAACTGCCACTAAAGCGGCGATAATGGGCTTGGTAATATGCCCTTGAGAATTCCCATAGAAGCCCATGTTCTGGTGTCAACATGGGTTTCTATTGGAATTCTCTGCGCCATAGTATCAAGTCCATTATTGTCTCTTTAGCGGCAGTTTTCTGCCGCTAAAGCGGCGATAATGTTAACACCGTGCTTGATAATATGCCCCTTAGTTTCTGCAGTGAGGGTGGGTTTAGGCAAATCTGCCAGCTAATATGACAGGGCGTTTTATTGTATATGGTCTTTTAATCATGCTAATGACAGTACTGGCCTGCACTTGTTTTCTAATTGTGGTGCAGTTATTGCATATTAGAGCACAATAGTTTAAATAAATATTGTAAGCTTCCTTTGTGTCTCTTTTCTATTTATTGTGGACAAATATGAGTGACAAAACGAAAAGGATGACCTGCTGCTGCGATCCCTGAGAGGGTCGAGAGTATTGTTCTGGGGTGCCAAATTACTTGTGTCTCTAGAAAGGTTAGGAGTGCAAAAGAGGTACTATAAGCTAGTCAGATTTGGGCTCATAGGTACTGATGTGGTATGGTGACTCAGTCCCTACTTACTGAAGTTCTATGGTCAAACAGCTTTATGTGTTTAGTTATGAGCTGGAAGATACAATTCACACTATTTTCTAAAAACACAAAGGGGGATATTCTCAAGAACGTGCGATAATCATCGCCAAAATAGGTTAACGCAATTTTTCATATCGCCGTCCATAGCCGGAAAGTAACTCTGTGTTAACGTCGTATTCACAACACAACGGTAACATGAGATAGTCTCCCGATAACGCATCAAATGTCCGCGATAAAATTACCTGGACCGCGATAAAAATCTAAACCCGGACGTGGAAAAAGTTGCGATGGGCCCAACTGCAATAAAAAATTCCGCGATAAGCAGTGCCAGGCCGGCAATTCCCACAAGTCCGGCAGGCAAAATCACTATAAAAGCGGCAACCAAAAACACAAACAAGACACAAACAACTGTGAAGCACCATGGAGGTAGCTGGAGCAAGTAGAGAGGACAACCAGAACCCCACAAGCCCCACGAAGGACCAGCCTGGGACCATCATTGGGGAGACGGTGGCAGGAGTTGGTAACCGGACACTGCACAACATGACCTGAGCCAACAGCAACAGAGTGAGTTACGACCAGCGATGGGGGGCAGGGGGAGATGGGCACAATGGTACACATGCACAATTAAGTATAGCAAATCTGCGGACAAACCATTCCCAAGAGTCACAACTCCGACCAAGAACCCAAGTTACCCAAGTCTGCAACATATCAGCACTGTAAAAGCACCGAAGTGAAAGGCACACCGCCTGAAAGGGATAAGGGCCAGCCAAATCAGAGCTGAAGGAGCAACTCACCCACAATGCAGCACACACACATAAGCACACACACATAAGCATCAGAGCACCTCAACATTGACAACAATGTAGTACAAATTGCAACATTTACACAACAGAACAGAGGACACAACTGCTGCCGCTTGTGTGTAGAAAATGGCTATTCGCATTTGGCATAGCAGGAAACTGTGAGATGATAATGTACAAGTACAACCTCACATCCCTGATGGTGTATAAATGTCAACTGTCCCACATCAAATTGGCATCTCCTCACAAACAGTCACAATGTACATCGTCATGCAGTCTGACAGTAAACTTGTACAATGCGTGAACATACATGTGAACACAATGTCAATCTGCATCTACCCTTCAGATTGCAGAGGGAGAATCAACACCTCCTGCAGAGCAGAACCAACAACACAGCACTGATGATGAAGAGGACCTCCCCAACATCTACACCAACGCTCTCCAACAGCGCACGGACAGCTCCAGCACCCCACCTCCAGGAGCAGGGCAGCCCAGCTGTATCGATGAGACCCCACCCCCTGCACAGACAACACAGCAGGAAGCACCCACCAGCATGGCTGTCTCCCAGGACCCCCACGACCAACACATGGCATTCAAACGCCGTGTGTTAGGGTGCCAGGAGAAAATGGCTGACCAGCTGCGGGTGGGGTTCGACCTCATATCAGCCAAACTAGATGCCATACATGGGTGTCTAAGTCCCATCAGGGACGACTTACAGTCCCTAACGGACACCCACCGTCCGCTCCATGCTCTCCAACAATCCATGACTGACATCGCTGGATTCATGACTCTGAGCCAAGAACAACTGTCTAGTCAGAGTGGCTCCAGCGATGTCAGCCGGGAGTTGGGACACATAAGGAGAATGAAGGAGAGCTTGGAGCAGATGCAGGCGGAAAGAATGTTTGCCACGGCTGCACACCAGGGAGATGTAGCTGTGATCTTCCATGCCCTGTAGACCCTTGTCATGGCATTGCCACCACAAGGCCTGGGGCGGATGAATGCTGGTGCTACTACTCCATCCACATCTCCGCCCCCTGGAGTGTCAGTGCCACACAGTGCGGCAGACATTCCACCTCCGGCCCCTGATGTGTCACTGCCACACAGTGATGCAGACAAAACACCACCACCCGCATGTGAGGCACCTGACACATCAGAGGACGAAGATGATGATGAATCTGGCTTTGTGGTAAGAATGAAGTGGTAGCATTCATCTCCGCCATATGGCCGGTTTCATCTTGGTTCTGCCCTCTGCATCATGCCCTGGAATAACACCTTCCACTGTCCCCTGATAAACTCAACGACACTCACCTTGGGTCTCGACATCGACTGCCATTTTTTGTTTGGTTACCAATGACACAGCAATCACACTGTGGACTGAAGTCTTCCACTCCAGATGAACTTGTCAATCCCTAAAGGACTCTGGCTGGCCCTCCACGGGTCAACAATGTAAAGTGGGGTTTGCATGGCCCTGTACTGGTCCAGCTTCAACACTCCACTGAATGTGAATAAAACATTGTAATTCACACAGATGTGTCATGGCTATGATCAATCAAGTATGAAGTATGGATGAATGTAGGGACAGTGATTCCACAAAAAGGTACTCCCTGGGTAATGCTATCGCTATCAATGCGCATGTATGGCCGTGACCCAGATAGGCAGTGAGACACACATTGTCATTCAAATCAACACTCATCACAGTTGAATACAAGTGAAGGTGCGTAGACTTTATTAGCATATGCGTGTCAGTACAGGCAAGATAAGTGCCACAACATGCAGACCAATGCAGCAGTATGTCAGAATGAGGAACATTGCCTAGCGCTGTTGTCCACTCCGGGGGTGTGCCTCACCTTTCATAGGTGTGTGTTAACCCGCGTTGTTGTCCACTCAGGTATTCGGAGTCCAGGTGAATGCAGCCATGTCCACTGTTGTCGTGGGATATGTGACCAGATCTCCAAGATGCAACAAGGTGTTGGGACATGTGCAATGGGTTCCAATCTGTTGTGGCTGCAGGTACGTAGTTACTCGTCCATGAAAGCGATTGCAGCTTTGCAGGCTATCATTTCCAACATGAGGTCATTGTCAACTTCATCAAATAGGATGGCGAGGCGAACCATTAGCAGGTCCGGACAGATGTGCTGCGTCCACCCCCTTTCACCAACTAGCACTACAGCCCAATAGGGGAGAGGTTCAATGCACACGAGGATTTGTACAATCTCCCAGGCCCAGCTGCCAGCATGTATGCCAAGTATCAAGGCATTCCATAAACAGGTATCACGGTGACACTCCTGGTCGTGAGCCAACAGGGGGCGAAACACACATGTCAAAATTCAGTTTAGCTACCATCCTGTTGGATAGGCAGATATCCATGGACCACTCAAATATGCACGATCGACAATGCAACACAGGCTGAATGCAGGTGACGTTGGCAAGGCGGAAGCTTAGCCGGTAACTGATCCGCAGCACTGCCAATGGCAGTGCCTCCAGTAAATGCAGCATAAGTGCACGGTACAGTTCCATGTGACAGGAGTTGTGCATGTGTCCGGGATGTTCTGCCATTGCGTTAGTGGCTCTGGTTGAAGCTGCACTGTTCTGACCTGCGCCAGTACTGTGGATGAAATGCCACAGCTCGGATCAATGAATTGTTTTAGTGTGCAACAGTTGTATGCCTGGGATGGTGTGGGAGTAAGTGTGAAGGCCATTCCATGCAAGATAACTTCGAGCAAGGACTTCTGTGTGTGGGGTGTGTATATGTTGGTCTTTTATCGGGCTGTGCGTAGTGTGGGAGTCGGCATCAGCTGCTAAAGTATCTGTCAGGGGGTGCCGGGCATATGCAATTCCGAGTTCGGAGGTGCAGATCTGCTTCCGCCTGATAGTACAGACAAAGGAGCTTTCATCCCTAGTGTTAGTTTGTCATCTGCTTGCATTCAGGAATTGTGATGTGGCTTGTTGGGGGTGTGGTGTGATGTGTGCGACTTTGGGATTCATGTTTGACATGTCTTGCATATGGCAAATGTGCAGCACCACTGTGTGGTATGTTGCCTCACAGCTGCTCCTCCCTTCCCCCCCTGAGCCTATTTACTTGTGTGCGCAGCGCGGTTGCATCACTTGCACTCTCACGGCACACCATTGTCATGCCTGTCTGCGCATGTCCACAAGCCTGACAACAACACTGTGATGTTGGCCGTTGAAGGTGGACGGCCATGTGAGTGTAGGCCTATGGGAAGGATAGGGCAGACACAGATGTAGAGTACATGCGTGGCTGAACTCACGCTGCGAGTAGGGCTAGGCACTTTGCTCAAACTGTGGCATTACAGATACACACAACACTTGGCATGTATGAGCCAAGACCCCGAGCGGTCTTGCGCTCCTTCATTTCTCCGCTCGTGCCAGCCCGCTCTCCGGGTGCATGCTACAATGCAACATTGTCGATTGCGGGCAGGGTGGCGCTGACACTACAACAGAGACACACGCATTAGTTACTTCCTTATCCAGGCCAGAACTGAACCACGCCCAGAGCCCCAGGCAAATCCTTCACATCCCTACGCTGGACTGGAGTACGCTGGCCCAGCCCACTCCGCTTACTCTTATAGGTGGGTTTGACAAAGCTACATGTCCAAGGTCTTAGCCACTGCTTGAGGTGACATTGTTGCGTCCACTGTCCACACAATACAGACACCAGCAGTTTATGTCCACATGGACATGTCTGTGCTCTGCATACTGAAGTCTGTCCAGCACATCACCGCCACATTCTTATTCATGGGTGACTTGCCTCCTTCACACACACTTGGTTCCCACCTCTCCCCACATTCTGCAGTTGTGTGGCTGAGGGGCCATGCCATTTTCGGAAGGTTATCTGTCTTGTTCTGCTCTGCCCCGGTGGTAGTCCAGGGGGCGCCTGGGGGTGGTGGCGGTGGGTGTTGTGGCCCTCTTGGGTCTCCGAGCTGCATGATCAGTGGCTTTATGACATGTGTTGGTCTTCGGATGTGGCTCTGGGCTGGGCTCCCTTTCATACTGCAGGTTGTCGTCCTGGTTAACACCAGTAAAAGGCAAGTGTTAAATCCCTGCTGTTAACGCGCCTTATCGCCTGTTTTTGGATCGCATCGCAGATCTGGCTGGTCGTTGAGAATGTTGCGCAGTGGTGTTTTCATGTGTTTTTCCACGGGAATGCCTACTCTGCATATCATTGGCGCTAGTTGTCGCTCTCATCCGTGGCGATGTTTTTTGCGCCAGCTATTGCTGGAAAACTGGTGATATCGGCAGTTTGCACCAGCTTGAGAATAGGGCGAAAAATCTATCGTCACTTTTGCGGCGCTAAAGTGCTGATAACTCGGCGATATGCTCCAAAATGTTTTCATTCTCCGTCCATAAGACTTCGTCTTGGAAGCGCAGGCTTATCAGAGTGGACTGGCACACTTCCAGAGGTGGGTGAACAGGACCGAGTCACTGAGCACAGGAAGTAGAGGGGCTCTGAAACAACAAGGGCCGATTGTGAAGCCTGCATTCCAGGCAGTGTAGAGAGAAATCTGGGCCAGTGTTCAGAACACAGAAGGCCTCCTCCTGCTTCTCGGTAGGAGCACAATTCCGGTAGCGGAAATTCAACTGTCGACATCCCTGGCGCATCTAATTAGATGTCGTGAATAGAAATGTCAAGAAACAGAACAGAAGGATCAGAGACATGGGACAGAAGTCTAAGAAGTTGGGAATCTAAAGAGCCTGACCAGCAAAATCACATGGTACTGCTGCACACTCTATTGTCAGGGTCACTGGAATTATGTGTTTTGGCGGCCTTTGCGTTTCCATATATTTATCCACTTGCCGCAGTTGCCATCATCTGCTACATAATCAGCAGATTTTAACCCAAAAAATTGCTTCTACCCTTAAATGGATCAAAGGTTGCTAGAAACTTGTCAATGCGTCTTGCCGCATACTAGAGGTCATTTGCAGAAATCTTTTGGCCACTTTTCTGTTACTTATTGCTGTGTTTGTGTTTTAAACTGGCACAAATCAAATGAAACCTTTACCCAGACAGTGTTAAGATGTGTAAAAATGACAAAATGGTAAACATGTCAAAATAATGAAGTAATACTATCCAAAATGTACCACATTACACTACATAGTTTGACTTTTCCTGCTACGTAATTTAATCAACCCAGCCGCATAATTTGGTCCTCCCCTGGCGCATAACTCCAGTGGCCCTGATTATAACCACCTGTCACACAGGCACTCAGTGAGACTTCCTCACACCAGGAATGCAATGGTGTACTGGAAACCTTACACACTGGGGGGCAGATTTATGTTCCCTGGCGCATCCCTGCAAATCAGCATGGATGCGCCAGGGAAGATGCGTCACACAAGTTTACCCTTGCGCCACAATAGATGCGCCGCATTTACAATGCAGCGCATCGTGGCGCAAGGATAAACAGATGCGTGACGCATCTGATGGCGGAAGGGTGGCGCATTGCTGGAGTTGCGTCGCAAGCGCGACGCAGCTCCAGCAAGGCTCGGGGTGCCCTATCGGTACAATGCTGCATCAATCCTTACGCCTGCTTCAAGCAGGCGCAGGGATTTGATGCAGCATGGCCGGAAAAGTGACTGAGTGAAATCTTGTAGATTTCACTCAGCCACTTTTCGGAGGCGTTCCTGCGCCGGAACGCCCCCCCCCTGTGAAGGTACGCCCACATGTGGCGCAAGCTTTACAACGTGACGCATCTCCCTAGATGCGTCACGTTGTAAATCTGCCGCAGCATGGTGCTGGCTTTGCGCCGCCGCTGCGTCACAAAAGTAACGCAACGGCGGCGCAAAAGTGACGCACAGGGCTTATAAATCTGCCCCTGTATGTTTCCAGCTTGCGTGTGAAGGCAAACTACACAAGACATGGGGAGAAGCCACAGATGTCACTGTGGTGTGAAGAACAGTATGGGTGGCCTTAGAGGTGTGTGACGTTCTGGCACCAAAGCGATCCCTTTCTCCCCTCCCCAGAGTTTCACCTCCTCCAAGTGCCCTCAAACCTCCTTCCCTGGCTGGATCACAATGTGTGACTATTTCAATAATGACAGGTCTCAAAAAGCCAATTGGAAAAGAGAATAGAATCTTCACTTCAGGAGTTCGGTAGAGAAAGAAAGACACAGAATGGTGAAGATAAGATAAATTAAATCAATAAATTAGTTATCTAAAATGAAGGATAATTTTTAAGCACTGGTCTTTGGGTATTTGGGGGGAGGGTTGTGAGTCTTTTCCCACCAATCACTGCAGTCCACTGGCTGAATAGAATGGAAATGAGAAAGGGTGAGGGAGGAACGAAAAGCTGGAAACAACAAAAATTACAGTAGAAAAAATGAGAAATAGGCACAGGAAGGATAAGGGAGCGAAATATAAAGGTGGAAAGATAGAGAGAAAGAGGTAAAAAGAAGAAGAGGAAAAAATATGAATGTGAGAAAAGGGCCTGAGCATAAAAATAGGAGAGCTATGAAAAGGCAATGAAAGAAAGAAGAATACTTAAAAGGAGAAGGGGGTTGATGCATGTCTGATACAGGGTGCAATCCATGCTGCATCTTTTAGGAGCTCCGTGGAGTACCTCTACAAGCTCAGCTGTAGGTGCTCAGCTGTGGCGTCTCAGAGGTTTAGGCGGTGCTGTGTCTTCTCGCTGAGGCTTCTGGTTTGAGGTTTGAGGGGTTTGTGGGGTGCTTGCAGGAGCTTGGCCGGGTGCCTGGTAAATCTCTGTTTGGTGTGTGCATGGGATCGGTGCGGTACTTGCATGAGCTTCACACTCAAGAAACTCAATGGGGTGTTTGCAGGAGCTTGGCGGCGAAGATGCCAGGCTTCCTTTTGGGGTCCGCAGAAACTCCATTGGGTGCTTCAGGGGGTGATTCTTAAATTATTAAATCTAACTGAGCTGCATTCACACTGGAAGGAACCTTTCTGAAACCTAATTTCCACCCCTTTTCACCTTGCAAGGAGTGATGACAATGTTTATTGACAATTATCCCCGAGGGGAGTGGCGCATTTCAGCATTTTGCCCCGGAGAGAGGTGAGGAATAAATTTGACAACAAAGTATGCCGCCGGGTTCTTTCTTCAGCCTGAGAGACGCCACACCTATGCAGTTAAAAGTAAGCTCCTGTTTCCACTGCACTTTCCAGCACTATAATAAATCCATTCTCTGGAAACTTCCTGGAAGGCTCAGCTAATTACAGCAAAGATGTGCTCTTCTGGCACCATAAAATTGCAAACGCCGGTGTCTCTCGGAGACATAAAAGTCTAGCGTGCCAGAAAAGCAATGAATTCATTTATAATATTTATCGGAATAGAAGTGCCTTATTGAGCTCAGCTTTTAAATATTCCCATTACATGGTAATGGTATGTTTACATCTAAACCTTGTACAATCCTGTGCCAGGGCTGGGAGCTGCATGGAAGGCGATGCACAGAAATGTCAGCAGTAGCGTAAGTGACATTAGACACATGCCCACACCCCTGACATCACCTAGTTGACTGTCTTCCCACTCTTAGGCCATCAACCACCCTCTATTTGCTGTCCAAGGTCAGGAGAAGGTAAAGATGTAAAAGATACAAAATGTAAACTGGACTTTTAAGCCCCGTTTCTCAGCTGCTTGGAGTTTTACTTCCCTTGTGCACACCCGTTTGCACTGGGTTCGGAAATCGGAATTAGGTGGTATTTTCCACGCTGGTAAATACCGCGGAGGGCAGATTTACACGCCCCCTGCGCCACCAGTACGTCACTTTTCGTGATGTACTGGTGGCGCAGGGGGCTCCTCCATATTTACAAGGACGGGAAAAGCCACCCTGCGTGACTTTTCCTCTCCTTGTAAATATGGCCCCTTCACAGGCAGCACTTTGCGTGGAAGGGGCGTTCCATGGGTGTTCCCACGCAACACCCAAGGAATAAGACAGATCTCCAGATTTACGAGAAATCGTAAATCTGGAGATGCGTCTGAGTGCTACGCCACCCTAGAGGTGGCATAGCGAGGCGCAACGAGGAGAAATGTTTTCATTTCTCCTCGTTTTTTCCTCTTTCAATGTGTGCTGCATTCTACAGCATGCATTGAAAGAAGAAAATGCCTGTAGTGATCGTTTTTGTGGAGGAAGGTGCCCCTTCCTGCACAAAAACAATCTCCCCATGACGCAGGCATACTTGCACCATGGTGCAAGGGTGCCTGCACCAGCGCATGGCTGCAGTTTGTGCGCCATCGCAGGGGGAAGCACAAAGATGGGACATATTCTTGTAAATATGTTGCACCCCTGTGCTTCGGAAGGGTCGCAGCGTGGTGCAGCCAAAGGGCTTGCGGTGCCGCGCTGCGGCACTTCCTTGTAAATCTGCCCCTGGATGTGTTAACCACCGCCGCATCCTTTGTTAAGCTTCAGAAGGTTAAAGCGGCTGGAATTTAAAAGAGCAAAACAATAAGGTATTTACTGTGAAATTCTCATTTTGAAGCAGTAGTGGGAGCTGTTTATCACACCCAATACATTCCGGATCCGGGGAGTCAGGTGTGGTAAATAGCACCTGCTCCTCCATCCAAGTCAGAATCAGGGTAGCAATCCACAAACTGTGCAGGTGCTTTATAAAGCTGTGAAATGATCCCTTTCAAATCTTTCACCAGTCTGAGGCATGCATCTATCCACCAGCAACATTAGACCCTTTTCCTCCGTTCACTACAGTATAAAGCATGCACTACTGGTTCAGTCCACTTCATCCGTTGCTGACTTTAGCAGCGTTTTATCCTTTCACAAGGAGCACATCCACACACAAAATAGTTCTAGATTTTAGCGATTAAATAAAAAAAATGGTTAGCTCCCCCAACAAAAAGGTTTTGCCAGACACATGGCAAACCAAATAATTATTAGCAAAGCCAAAAGGCTGGTGGCAAATGCCAGACCTGCAGTGTTCTATTATGAAGCAAACAAGTATTATATTAAATATTTTAAAATGAAATACTTTATATAAGAAAAAAAATGAATTCTTGCTTCCTTCTATTGCCATTGTACTATCAGTGGCATTATTTGGAGCCAACTATTCCAACAATTTATAATCTGATTTAGATTGACAGTGAGTGACTAGTGTGATACACTTGTGAATTGAGGATCGACAGGGTCCATTTTTCTCCTTTAGAAGTACACTCAAGAGACATTCCCTTCTTTTAACCCCTTCGATGCGCGTGACAGAGTGGTTCCGTCGCGCGCGTCGGTCGCGCTGTGCGGATGACGGAACCACTCCGTCACGGCCCCGCCGGCGCAAGAACCCTTCAGCACAGCGCGGTAATCCGCGCCGCGCTGAAGGGGTTAAAATCTCATTTCATAGCTGCAGCGGGTTACTTCCGTCTTCTTGTAAGTAGAATTCAGTCTCAGTCTGACTGGAGGAGTGGGCCTGGATTAGAGGGGTCCTTCTAACCAGTAAATATGCTGGGCGTTAGGCTGCCTGAAAGATACTCTTGATCCTTAACCCTGCAGAGTTGACCTTGGCAAAACATTCTGCCAAAAATGCGCAAATCCACCGATGAATGTATTTCGCACACGGAACAGATTTGCCACAGGTTTACTGAAACTGTTTGCGTCTTTCTGTTTTAGGGATCTCTGCATTTCAATGTGATTTACTTGTCACATTATCCACAGCAAAACAGCAAAATGTTCATGAAATTTAGGGGCATATTCGCAAGGAGCTATCGCCGAACTAACGGCACTTCATTGCAGCCAAAATCGTGATAAATTTACCTCTCCATTCACAGGCTGGTGCTAACAGCCCACAGGACCAGTTTACCAACAATAGTAGCCGCAAAAACCATCGCCACAGAGGCCCCCCGCAACTATCGCTAATGAGATGCAGAGTGGGCGTTCCGGCACCAAAGCCGCGACAACATCACACCTCAACATTCTTAACGATCAGCCAGATCTGCGATAAAAACACAAAACAGGCGATAAGGCGCTTTAGCACCAGGAAATCTACACCTGCTCTGACCTGGTGTAAAGTCGGACGGCAGCCTGAACCACAAAAGGGAGCACAGCCCAGGGCCACATCGGAAGGGCAACAGATCCCATGGAGCCACACATCATGAGGCCCGGACACCCAAGAGGGCCACAACACCCACCGCCACCACCCCCAGGACCATCCCTCCCTGGCACCCTCCCCGACCAAAGACATGCCACATCAGCTACACCTAAACATGTACAAAATAATCCGCCTGACGTCGCACAATCACAACTGGTGACATGCATGTGTTGACGCAGAAATGAGCAGCACACATTCACTTTCGAAGCAACAAATTAAACTTTATTAAAATTAACACTGAAATGAAAAATGAAACTTTATTAAAATTAACACTGAAATGAAATGAAGACACATGGCTGCTCCCCTCGGGAAAATCCATAGGTACTAGCCTGCAAGACAAAAAACATGATGAGAAGGTGTGTCCTACGCACATAAATGGACAGAGAGCGCGAAGGAGAGAGAGAAGAAGAGAGGGAGAGAGAGAGAGAGAAGAAGAGAGAGAGAGAGAGAAAGAGAGAAGAAGAGAGGGCGAGAGAGAGAGAGAAGAAGAGAGGGAGAGAGAGAGAGAGAGAGAGAAAGAGAGAAGAAGAGAGGGAGAGAGAGACAGAGAGAGAGAGAGAAGAAGAGAGGGAGAGAGAGTGAGCGAGAGAGAGAGAAGAAGAGAGGGAGAGAGAGAGTGAGAGAGAGAGAAGAAGAGAGGGAGAGAGAGAGAAGAAGAGAGGGAGAGAGAGAGAGAGAGAGAGAGAGAAGAAGAGAGGGAGAGAGAGAGAGAGAGAGAGAGAGAGAGAGAGAGAGAGAGAAGAAGAGAGAGAGAGAGAGAGAGTGAGAGTGCCTCCCCTGCGCACCCAGGCCACACTGCTCACCTGCTGTGTCTCCCACCACGTGCCGGTATGTTTTGCAGTTCACCGGGTCTAACATCTGAGTCGGAGCCGTCAGCTGAAACAGAGTCCAGATACATGACTGGCACAGTACACAAGCTTGCACAAGACAACATCGCCTGCCTGCCCATGCACACCCAGGCAGAGGTACCCCACCCCTCCCGCCGCCCATCGGAGCATGCCTGCCCATGCACACCCAGGCCTCACTGCTTACCTTCTGCCACAGCGCGTAGACAGGAGGTTCCACCACGTGCCGCTGCAAGCCACTAGCCCAGGGCCCAAGGACATGGCACCCTGCACACCATGCAGCCACGCTCCGCAGGCCAACATGTCTCACGTTAGGTGCTGGGTCTTGATTACTCAATGGCAGAGGACATACCAGTGCACCCGGCACCATCGCAGGCTGCACACCCGCTCAGCCCAATGGGTGCCACTAACTCTTTGATCCCAGAAGTGACGCCACATGGTGGTAGGCCCGCGCTGCCCGCTGGCTCTGGTCTGCACTGCGGTCCAGCAGGGCACACTAAACCTGAGATGTCCGGACCACCGGGACTGGGCATCATCGCAGGCTGCACAGCCGCTCAGCAGCCTAAGGTGCCACTGACTCAGTGCACCCAAAGTCACTGTCCCGTGGTGGGGTGCCTGTGCCGTCTGCAAGGCCTCGGATGCCACTAACCCTGTGCAACCCCAGTCTGCGCCATGTGGCGGTAGGCCCATGCCATCCACCAGGTCTCAGATGCCACCAACCCTCTGTGCAACAACTCATGGGCCCTTTATGAATGAGAAGCGTGGAGCGGCCGTCATCCAGTCACCACTGGAAGAAGGGAATGTGACGTCGTCAGCCCATTATGTTGGTGGAGTCACATGGCCAGTGACGCCTGTGCCAGATGGGTGTGGTGTGTGTGCAAACCTGCCCTCAGGAAGTGGCTGTGAAATGCTGACGACCAGACCAGTGACCTGCACACCACCAGCGAATACGCCTGCGACGGGTGGCAATGATGGCCCCCCCTTGGTGCGTCATCGGAGTGGTCTGGCCTGCCGTACGCCGGACCAGTGCAGGGCTTGCCACAATGACTCATGGGCTAAGGGCGTGGTCCAGTTCATGTCCGGACAAGGAAGAAACTGATACGTGTGTCCCTGTTGTAGTATTCACTGGACCAGGTACACAAAATGAAATGCCACTCCCTCTGACTCGCATCCCACAGGATGAACATCATTGACAGAAGGGAAGGCACTGTCCCCACATTTATCCACACATCCATACCTGAATGATGTAAGACATGACACAGCACTGGATGTTTATTTGCACATTCAGTGCAGTTATGCAGCTGGAGCGGTACAGGGCAATGCTGAGCACACTACACAATATGGGCCCGTGGAGAGCCAGCCAGAGTCCATCCGGAGATAACATGTACTGCGGAAGAGGAAGGGTACAGTCCGCAGTCTGTCCGCCGTGTCATTGGTCGTCGAACAGGATGTGGCAGTCCATGTCACTGTCCAAGGTGAGTACATCGGAGTGTATCGGGCGTCAGTGGAAGGTCATGAGGCCATGTGTGGCACCAAGCAGAAACAGGCCAGGTGGTGGAAATGAATGCTAGTGCCTCCTGATCAAAAATCCATCCACGTCCTCGTCCCTGTATGTGTGCTCTGCCCCCCGTGGGTGTTGCAGTATGGGCTGCGGCACTGTGTGCCACTGACACATCAGGGGCCGGAGGGGGATTGTCAGCAGAATTGTTTGCCACTGACACATCAGATGCCTGAGTGGATACGCCTGCCGCACTGGGAGGCACTGACACACCAGGGGGCGCGGATGTGGATGGTGTGGGGGCAGCAGCATTCATCAGCGCCACGCCTTGTGGTGGCAATGCCATGATGGAGGTCTGTAGGGCATGATAGATCCCAGCTACATTTCGATGATGTGCAGCGGTGGCTGCCATCCTTTCCGCCTCCATCGCACCATGTCCTCTATGAGCTTTCGTATGTGTGCCAGCTCACGGCTGGCATCGCTGGAGCCACTCTGAGCAGACAGCTGTTCTTCTCTCCGTGTCATGACTCCAGCGATGTCAGTCAGGGCTCATTGGAGACCATGGGGTGGACATAGACACCCAAGGATGGCGTCCAGTTTGGCAGCAATGAGTTTGAATCCCACCCGCACCTGCTCAGCCGTCTCCCACTGGCTCTCCAGCACACGGCGTTGGAAGACCATTTGTTGTTCCTGGGGGACTTGGTAGGGTGCCGGGGCTGTGGGTGCTTCCTGCTGGGTGATTTGGGTGGTGGGTGGGGTCTCATCAATGTAGCTGGGCTGCCCTGATCCTGAAGGTGAGTCGCGGATGAGGTCAATGATGTCTAGGAGGGCTTGTGCGTCGATGCTGGTGTTGTCGTCCTCGTCATCAGAGAAGAGTGGCTGGGACTGCTCTGCAGGAGGTGTTGACAATGCCCCTGCGATGTGAAGGGGGCATGGTGTATTACAATGTGTCCACATGTATGTAGCCGCATGGTACAGGTTGACATTCATACAGCATGGCATTGTACATTGTGACAGTCTGTGGGTCTGGGTGAGGAGCCAGGGTCATTGTGGGTGTGTACTGTGCCCTGCTTGATTGTGCATGTGTGCCATTGTGCCCATTTCCACCCATTCCCCCAGTACCTGGTGGTCACTCACCCTGTTGCAGGTGTGTTGTGTCCTGTCGAGCAGTGTCCGGTTCCCCGACTCCGGCCACAGTATCCACACTGATGACTGTCAACACCAGCTCCTCCATGTCATCCAGCAAGAGCTGCGGCGCTGGGCCCCCACCTCCGGTCTGCGTTGCTGCTTTCTGGTTGGTGGAGAGTTTCTCCTTGGTCTTCCGCTTGATGTCATTCTATCGCCTCTTGACCTCGTCCATTGTCCGCTTGTGCCATCCGATGCATTCACCTTGTAGACGATGTCCCGCCATATTCTAGTTTTGGTGCCCAATGGCATGTTAGAGGTGACGAAGAGTTGTTGATGGAGTTTCATCACCTCCGTGACTATGATCCTGTTCGCCTGCAGACTGAACTTCGTCTTCCTCGTCTTCTTGTCCTTGGCCTTCCCTGTCCCCGATGTCCCGGGCTGGTCGTCCCCGGTGCTTGTGCGGTTGCGCTCGTCCTCTGCACCTGTTCCGGCTGCCTCCATGGTGCTTGGGTCAGTTTGTGTGAGGGTGTTTTTTCTATTTTATAGTGATTTGTTTCAGCCTGCCAGGTGTGTGTTGCAGGCCTGACACTGCTTATCGATGATTTCCTCATTGCGCTTTGGCCCATTGCGTGTTTTTTGGTGTAGTGGTGTGTGGTTTCATCTCTGTCGTGGTGGTTGTATCACGGACATTGTCCGCGTTTTCGGCAGACTATCGCTTTCTACTGCCTTGGTGTGAATTCCAAGTTGTCACGGGGTTATTTTCCCGCAATAGGCTGCGATATTGAAAGTTGCGTTACGCTACTCTTGCGGTAGTTATCGCACGTTCTTGTGAATATACCCCTTAGTGTTCTAATGATTTTCTTGGTGTCTTTTTCCCCAGTCGTTGGCTATTTCTCTACCAGATTCCATGAAACAAAATATTTCTGCTCGGCCTGCAATGCAACAGCGTCGAAGAGAACTTCAGCCAGGTGTTTCCTTGAGAAAGGTTAGCACTAGTCTCTTCACCACCTTCCTGGGGCAAGAATACCCTCAGCAACATCAACTGAGCGAGCAGACTTCTCATCAACTCAAGGTTTGTATCACAGGGTAGTTTTTATGAATATATACCATAACATCGCATGTGTTTACAAGTCATGCGATTACAACGCGGTCGTTACAATGACCGCGTTGTTACAACGCAGTACATTACAACTCAAGTCGTTACAACGACTTGCTCTAGATGGCGCGCTGGACTTAAGAATAGTATGATTTACTATTCCAACTCCAGTGTGCGCAACAGTAGGGAAAGCGTTGGAATAGTAAATTACACTATTCCTTAGTTTAGAGCACCATCTAGAGCAAGTCGTTGTAACAACTTGCATTGTAATGTACTGTGATGTAACAATGCGGTCGTTGTAACAACTGTGTTGTAAAGGTTATGCGATGTAATGACCGCATTGTTAAGTTAAGGTTGTTTCCCAGTTTGGACCAGCGGTAGCATGGTAGGTGTGCTATTAATGCAGAGGGGACTGTATGGATTTTACAGTTGCAATAAAATTGAGTATCAGTGACACCACTGATACCATAATAGACTATTAAGTTGCGCCCTGATAATATCTTCAGTCTGTCTTTATCACTCAAGGTTGATAAACCAAGATATAAAAAAAATCCCGGAGCAAACCACCCACAAGTAGGTTGAGCTTACTACTAACATCAGAAGCGCACCCTCTTTCTCTGCATTTAAGTGAGACCTTAAAGAGCGATATCTAAGAAAGCTTGCACATCATTCCTGAGCCCTCTAGCCCCTGAAATCAATGCTCTTCTGGTGGACCTAATTTATCTACAGAGGCTCAACACTATAAATGCTGTCTTACTGCTGTTTCCTCTCTTGAACCCTGTATAATGTTATGCATCTGTCTCTGATATCTTGTTCTATGGCCAAAACTGTAAAGGGCCATTTGTACTGAACATCAACCTTAAAAATTGTAATGTTGTCTCAACTAAAGAATCTTATGTTATTTTTTCTCCGGACCCCTGTTAGACCTGGCATTCTAAGGCCTGGTTTTCCCCTCCACTTTTTCCCTTCAACCCTCTTGTTTTGCTGGCTTTAGAAATCTGTGCACTTTACCACTGCTAACCAATGCTAAAGTGCTTGTGCTCTCTCCCTAAAACATGGTAGGATTGGCTTATAGCCAAATTGCATATTTAATTTACCTAAAGATCCCTAGTAAAGTGTTACTACCTGTGCCCAGGACCTGTAAATTCAATGTTACTCGTGAGCCTGCAGCAGTGATTGTACCACCCACTTAAAAGTAGCACTTTAAACATGTCTCAGGCCTGCCATTGCAGAGCCTGTGTGTGTGCAGTTTTAACCTGCCATTTCGACCTCACAAAATAAACCTTTTGTCAGGCCCCAACCTTCCTTTTTAATACATATAAATCTCCCCTAGGGTAGGCCTTTTCGAGTCCATTGGGCAGGATGCAATGCATTTTAAAAGTAGGACATGTAATTTCAAGTTTTACATGATCAGGCAGTGAAAACTCTAAAAAATAGTTTTTCACCACTGCAAGGTCTACCTCTCCCATACAAAAATATTGAAGTTACCTAATTACATCTAATAAGTGATAATTTCCAAAGGGGAGTAGGTACCCAGTTCATGTTTGATGTAGTTGGAATTATAATGAAAAATCCTCTCTCACGGAGAAGTTAGATTTTAATTCCAATTCGGAAAATGCCACTTTTAGAAAGTTGGCATATTTTATGCCTTGGCCATTTAGTGCCAGATTTACAAAAGTTTTCTTTGTTCACCAAAGATCCGATTAACAGAATCAGGCTGTTTGCGAATGAAAAAAGGCCTTTTTCAATATACAAATGGCCCATTTGCGATTTGGCAACCTATTAATGAATCACAAATTGGGTTTGCAATTCGGTATTAGGATGGGGCGTGCTTGGGGCGTCCCTCCTTAATACCGAATCGCAGTGATATGTGTGAATGTTTTGGATTGGAAATGCGATCGAAATACATTTGGATTTTACCACCTACTTCAAATAGGTGGTAACTCATTGGCAAATGAAAAGGGTTGCCCAAAGGACCACTTCCCTTTGAGAATGTTTGTAAAAACATTATTTAAGAGCAGGCAGGGGTCTCGCGGACCACTGCCTACTCTTAAAAGATTTAAAGAAAACTTTTAATTTTTATTTTTGAAATGCATCCCATTTTCCTTTAAGGCCTCCATCCCTGTGATTTTAGTGGTTCCCAATGAGTCACATTAATATTCATGAGGTAGATCTATTTGTGACTCACTGGAAATCGCAAAATGTGTCAAAGACACATTAGTAGATGAGTGTTTGCGATTACCAAATAGCGAATCACAAACAATTCGCTATTTGGTAATCACAAACCATACCCTACGTACATCTGGCCCATAGTGCCTGCAGCCTGTCCCTGGGTCACATGACTTGGTGTAGCTGACAGTTGGGTTGTGGGTATCCCTCCTAAACAGCTACACACAATACAGAGCTTAAGTGTTCCTTGATGGCCCATCACTGGCTGGATGGGAGGGTGGAGATGGGCACTGCCTAACTTAAACTTGAATAAGCTCTGTCCTGCCTTATCACAAAGGACTGCATACCCCTGTAGTTAGTCTGGAACCAAGAAAGGGAAGGTAGAATGCCTGGGAACTTCAAAGGAATTTCTAGAAGCTTTTCCCACCTTCCAGAGGAAGGGCACTAAGTATAAATATTGGACCTCAGATACCATCTCTTCAGTACACTTTTGGGCCCGTGACCACTCTGTCAAGAAGAAGGAAAGGTGTTCTGCTGGAAGGCCTTAAACTCTGCTGGACTGCTGCTCTGAAAGACTGCTGCCATGTGTTGCTAACCTGCTGCCCTCTTGCCTGGGTGAGAAGTACTGGATCTCCATCTGTTGAGCCTAGGACACCAGAGTGACTCCAAGGGCTAGGTGGCCGGCCTTCTGGCTTGAGCCTCAAGCACAAAAAGCTCCAACAGCCACGACCCCATCACCTGGACTCTGCTATCTGTGAGTCTGCCCTGCCAATTGGTGCCATCTCAGTCCTGGAGCCTTGGAAGTGGGCTTAGATGCTCTGCCAGCCTCTGTGGATCTAGCGGAATTGATGCATCTTATATGCTGCATGGTGCAACCCAGATCAGAACCAATGCATCGCCGCTGTTCGTGGATTATATGGTCGCAAAGATCCATATTGCAGCCTCATCGGAACTGCCACTGCGCAATGCATCCTCAGCACAGCCCCTCATTGACGGCAGCCGCGAGGCAACACTGGACTCGGCATTGCAGACTCACAGCTCCTCAGAACTGATGCTTGCCCCAGTTGCGCAACACATCCTCGTCACCTTACTTTGCATTGCAAGTAAGAGTGGATAGAGAACACGGAGATGCCCTACATGGAATGCCGCGGAGTTGTATAACAACCCTGTGGAATTGCGTGGAGTTTCTCAAGCAGGCAGAGTTGCTCCACTTGCCGATGCCCACTCTTAAATAAGATGCCATACCCTCAAATACCTCAGGAAGATATATAGCCATCCAGGAATACACATACCAATCAATGTCTCCAGATGGCACACGACCATATCAGTAAAGACCACAGACTAAATGCAGCATATAAACCAGACCTTCAGTACTGACGATAACACAACTAGAAATCAGACTTCGGTCTGAAAAAGATCTTCTTCATATCAAGAACACAGCACTCAAAATAAGGCCACAGCACTTACAGGGGAGACTTTGCACTTAAGGGTTCATAAAACATTGCCAGTTCATCGACCATGCCCTATATGTCACCAGCTCATCTGCAGCTCAAAGAACGTCGGCAACAGAGTAAAGGCTGAGAAGGCCCGTAAATGGGTTTAACCATTGCTTGCTTGATCACCGGGGTTAGCAGCATCTTTCATGCAGCTGCTTCCAAAGATTTAGAACAGAGGTGCGGCAGCATAATCATGTCTAACCAGCCAAGAACGAGACCAGTACTCACTGCCTCCATTGTTTACTCGCCTTGCAACCAGGCAATGTTCAGCCCGCTCCAGGTTGGGCGGCATCCTCTGTCCTTCGAAGGACGGCTCAGACAGCCAATCAGCTCACCTAGGGATACTTTGTGGCGACCTAGGATTGGCTCTAGTAGATCACATGCTAGATTTTTTTTCACTTTTAGCAGCACCTTCAGCTCAAAACAACAGCGTCTCCTAGAATAACATTCATTCAGATTGGTTGTTCTGTAACCCGGGTGTGCTAAAATTAAGAACTACTAATATCCTTAAAAGCCAGCAACGGACTGAGTTTCCTGACTGTCCGTGTAAGTAGCAGACAGGTGGTCACATTAATGGAAAAATGAGAGGCGGGGAATTTGCATGCCAAGTAGAATCAAGTAATTGGCAGTGGTAGGAGGTGGGTGGCGTTAAACTCCGATCCGCTGGGTAGGCAGAGTTTTTGCCAAACTCTGCCCTCAAAGCAGATTGTGGAGTGACAAAAACTCTGTGAACTCTGCTAGTGGAGCGAAGTTACCGCCCACCCTTAATCATAAGCCCCATCGATGGGGTCCTCGATAACGACACAGGCCCTCGCATAGCAACCTTGCCGCATCTCAGAACTGAAACATCGATACGTCTGCACACAAAGCTCAAAACCAGGATTTAAGGTACTATGTTCAGCAGGCCTAACTGGGTGCCCGTAGCCAGCCCGTGCAGCATCGCGGTCACCCTGAACTTCTGTTTTTGTTCAAGTTTAGCGTGACAAGATATCCACAGTTGGTGCTTTGGGGCTGTATTGCATTTTTCCATTGGTAAAGGAATTAGTGTTTCACCCAGTGTTAACTTTGTTTACCACTGTGTTGTTTCCAAGCCATTCCTTCTTTTCGAATGCACTGGATTGCATGCTTTGTTGAAAGTTCTGCTGTGCATGCCGCTGCCCGCGTCCCAAGCAATGGGACATCAGCAGGGCAGCATTCTAGTGGCTGCCCGTCGGAGCCTTCCCCCCCTTGCTGCCTCGCGCGCGAGGCCTACGCCCACTTGGGAGAAACCCCCTATCGCGTGGAGCTGGAGGCGGGCCGGGGGGGCGGGGGGCGCGGCTTACCACCATTCTTAGTGGGCTCTCTCGCCCAGTTCCTCCTCTGTCCCCTGCGCGCCGCACCAGCCTGGACACGCGTTCACGTCGGTACTCGGATCGGCCCCCCACCTCCTCGCGTCGTCGTGCCTTCCGGGAGATCTTTACGCCAGTGAGTCTTGCTAACCTCTCCCACCCCGGCCCTGTCCCTGGGCATGACCAGGTGGACGGGGCCCTGTGGCCCGGATGGCCATGGGTGTGGGGGGCGCAAGCAGTGGCCCGTGTCCCTGCGGGCAATACGGGGATGGGTTGGGTGTTAGGGCGCGATTGCGGGGTGGCAGAGCGAGTGGGGGGTCACTCGGGGACCAGGTCATGCGGAATGTTGCGAGTGTTGCGCCGGGGCTGGACACGTGGCTCCGTTGCCGTCGTGCGTGTCGCGTCGCCCGGCGATGGTGAGGGTGCTGCCTCCCCCCGCCCCGCGGCATGCGCGGGATATCTTGGCGGGAAACGCATGATTGTACCTCTACGCGTTTGAACGCTCTCAGAACGCAGGCGAGCCAATTTGGGATTTCGTTATTGAGGCCTCCGGGTTCGCCCCCCCCCCCCCCCTGGCATCGAATGGGTTGGTTCGCGGTAGTGTGGACCACCGTGTACGGGTACTGGGCGCATGCAGTCGGGGTTTTACGAACACCTAGGGGAGAGGAGTTGGCCTAACGGCTAGGGCGGTCGACCTCGAATCTGGGGGACCGGGTTCGAGCCTCGGCAATGACGCTGAACATCCTGTGATTCTGGGCAAATCACTTAATCATCCCGTGCCGAACAAAAAAGATGGATGTGCCCTCATGTAACACAACTGGTGCTTTGTAAAGTGCCCTGATACCCCCATACCGGGTCATGTTCGCGCTGAATAAAACTCCGTACATTTTCCAAAGTTTGAGTGTAGTTCCCTCCCGTTTAGAAGCAGTTCGAGTAGAGCGAACGTGGGGAGCGGGCGGCGCATCGGCGTAGGCGCGGCGGAATTTGGGGTCAAGCGTCGCGGTGGGGTGTAGGATGAGAGCCAATGGAGCGAGGCCCAGCTGATGCCTGCGAGGGTAAGAGGGTTCCTTGTGGAGCACGCGGGCACGGGTTCGATTCTGAAGCCCCCCTGTGTTTGCTTTCTCGGCGAGGATAGCGTAGCCTGACTGCAGCTGTATCCGGCTTTGGAGCTGGGGGGCAGGGTTCGGGGCGACCCTCGGCGTTGGCTCAGTTATGCAAGTGTCTTTTGTACGTGGTCCACTTCGGGAATCCATTTTGCAGGGCCTCAGTTTCCGGGCGAGAGCACTGGGCCTAACGGCTGAGGCGGCCATGACATCCTGTGATTCTGGGCAATTCACTCCATCCCCCCCCCCACGCATAGCCGATCGAACGTGCCCTCCCATAACACAACTGGTGCTGTGAAAAGCGCTACGAGAATATTAGTTTGGTGCCTGGGGCGGGTAACGCGTCCAGCCACCCAGCAGTACCTCCGGGCGGTGGGGCAATTTTCAAAAACCAGGTTGCCCTCGTGTCCCCTGTGTCATGCTTCCGGCGTCACGAGACGCACGTGAGCAAGGGCTGCCTCATCGCGTCGGCCGGGAGGTCGTTCTCGAGGCGGGTTTCGTGTACCTCAGGGTTCGGCATGGAGGGCCTGGCTTGCACAGCGGGGGGGGCAGCGGGGGACGCGCTAAGGAATACAAAATAGCGATGGCGCGGGGGCTCACGGGCGCACTTTCACGTTGAGTCCCATGAACGCGATCTGCCCCCCCCCCCTTTTTTCTTGGGTAGTAGGTCCAAGGCGCTAGGCCTGGGTCCACCCATCTCTGCCGGAATTGTCTTCTAGCGGGGGGGCTGGCTAGCAGGGTCACACGCGGTGCAGTCCGGGGAGGCAAGTAGGCTAGCAGTGGGGGGCGGGGGGAAGCACAGGCAGGGCTGTCCCCGCCAGGGCAAAGCCGGCGCACTGGGTGCTTGCGAAAGGGGTTCAGGGTTGACTACTTCTCCTCCTTCCAGGGCCGGTAGCTGCTACGTTGCTGTGTGTACGCCTGATGCTGGCCATTGTACTAATCACCGTTCCTTTTCCAATTACAGATCGGTGAGGGAACGCCCGCGCGTGTAGGGCTAGGACCGAGGCAAAGGCGCTAAAAGGACGCACGTAGCTGTACTGTCGGAGCATCGCCATGGAGAACATCGGGACACCGGGTCCACTGTTCTCCCAGGACACGTCGGTCGAGGAGACTCAGTCGAGCGCACCACAGGAAGGGGTTTGGGCGGACTTTATGGCGTTCGCCCGAGAGAAGGGCACGGCTTGGGCCCAAGGTTTTCTGGAGGGTCGCAGGGCCGAGGATTCGGGCGTTGTCGTAACCCCCCCCCCCCCCCCGAGGGCGCCCCAGGCCTATCCGGGTCTGAGCCCTGGAGGTCCACCCGGGTGCGCAAGCCCACATCAAAGGACATGCCGGAGGCCCAGCCGGCCAGGAAACGGCAGGCGACCGCACCACGCTCCGGCCCCCCGGTGGTCGCACCAACACCGCTACACGATTCGGCCACAGGACTAACTGACTTGGCCCAGATGGGTAAAGCCATGGACCAGATGCTTGGCCTCATGGCTGTTTTTCAGAGCCGCCTCGACGCGCTGGCCGCACCACCAGCACCGGCCCCCTCACCGGCTCAGGCGCCCGTACTACAAGTTTGGGCTGGCCAGAGCTCAACCACTGAACGGAGCATTGGTGAGCGGGGGGGAGCGTTGGGGTTGTTAACACCAGGGGAGGCCGGCCCTTCCACAAACACGGCGGCAAGCACCCCCCCGGCCGGCGCTGCGGCACCCCCCCCGCCCGCACAGGCGGTTACCATACCACCGACCCCCGCTGCCGCGGAGCCTGCGCCCGTTGCACCTACAGTTGTGGCGGCGTCCGGGGGGGAGGGTGTAACCCAGGTCCCGAAGCCCCTAGTTACACAGGCACCGCTGGCATCAGGCCGCTGCTCCCTGGCGTGGTTGGTGCCGCAGGCCGCAAAAGAAGGGATCTGGAGGAGGGAATATATAGACATCCTAACATTAATTATGCATGGGTCAGCTGGGGCGGACACGAGGAAGATGGGCCGCAAGGAGGAGGAGAGTGTCAGGTACCAGCGGTGGCCGGACAAGACCATCGAAAACTGGACATCTGCATTCAATATATTGGCAGCGGTTATAGTACAGAAATTCCCCGAGCAGAGTGAGGCCCTAATGCAGTACGCCAGCACCATACAAGAGGAGGCTAGGCTCTCGGGGGGGTTAGGGTGGTTCTACTATGACCAAGATTTCAGGAAAAGAATGGCCTTATGCCCAGACTTGGGGTGGGACCAGAAAGAAATTCAGCTTTGGGTAGAACACATGTGCCGCCCCACCAGGGAGAAGAAGGACCAGGGACATAAAGGGCAGGGTGAGGCAGCTGACAAAAGGAAAGACTACTCCCCCAAGCGCTCCTTTAGGCAGCCTTTTCGGGGTGGCAGGGGGCGGGGCCAGCGGCAGGGCAAGAGATTCAATTCTGGGACGTGCCGCCTTTACAATGGGGGCAATTGCACCTGGGGCAGGTCATGTAAGTTCACACACAGCTGCAGCAAGTGCGGCGCGCAGCACCCCGCTTCTTCCTGCTCCTCCAGCCAGAGCGCCCCACAGCCCACAGCAGCACCCAGGAATGACGCCCGTATCTGAGACCACACCCGGGCCCTCCCCCTCCCCGCCAGCACCCCGCCCTCCCACACCAGTCATGCACCCCGCTTTCCAAGGCTCACCACAGAGCGACATGGCCCCTGTCAAAGGTCCTTCACCCATCATCCTGGAAAATATCCTTCCACTCATTAGGAGGTATCCACTGCTCAGGGACAGACCGCTCCTGGCGGGGGGGTTTATCGATGGATTCAGGATTCCCTACAATGGGCCGATGGAGTCTAGGGATGCTAGGAACCTTAAATCAGCTAGGGATTTGCCCGGAGTGGTGGACCAAAAGGTGGGGAAGGAGTTGTTAGCGGGTAGGATAGCGGGTCCTTTCAGCAGCCCGCCCCTGGACAACTTTTTAGTGTCCCCCCTGGGGGTGGTGCCGAAAAAACAACCGGGCACATACCGTTTGATCCACCACTTGTCCTACCCTGAAGGAAATTCGGTGAACCACTGGCTGGACGAGGGTCTTTGTTCTGTAGTGTACTGCTCCCTGGACATGGCCATTGACATGGTCAGGAGAGTGGGGCAGGGGGCGTGGCTGGCGAAGGCGGACATTGAATCCGCATTCCGCTTGCTGCCGGTTCATCCAGCTAGTCAACATCTGCTAGGCTTCAAGTGGGCAGGGCAGTTCTTTTATGATCGCTGCATGCCGATGGGCTGTGCCGTATCCTGCGCCTACTTCGAAGCCTTCAGCTCGTTCCTTCAGTGGGCCTTGGGGGAACTACACGGGATCACGCAGGTTACCCACTATCTGGATGACTTCCTATTTTTTGGCGCGTGTGGGTCGGATGAGTGAGCAGTGGGTCTGAGTCGGTTTGAGGAGCTGGCAGATTTCCTGGGTGTTCCCCTTGCCCCAGGTAAGACCGAGGGCCCTGCGCAGGTACTGACCTTCCTCGGAGTGGAGCTGGACACGGTAAAGGGCGAATCGAGGCTCCCCGCTGAGAAGGTACTGGGCTTGTTACAGGACATCCAGGCGCTGCTGGGCAAGGACAAAGCGACCCTTGGGGCTGTCCAGAGCTTGATTGGCAAGTTGAATTTTGCAGCGAGAGTGATTCCAGCTGGCAGAGTGTTTTCAAGGAGACTGGCAGGGGCCACGGCTAGGGTGACCCGGAAGCACCACTTTGTAAGATTGACCGCAGGTTTGAAGGCTGATCTCGCCATGTGGGCTGAATTTCTTAGGGACTTTAACGGGACGGTGATCTGGAGGGCCCCTTGGATAGCCAGTCAGGAGCTCTGCTTGTTTTCGGATGCGTCTGGAAGGGAAGGTTTTGGTGTGATTCTGGGGGACGAATGGTGCGCGATGCGATGGCCCAATGCTTGGCGTAAGAAGAAGGTGACGCAGAATGTGGCAGTGTTGGAGCTCTTCCCAATTGTGGTAGCACTGCACCTCTGGCGGGCGGCTCTGAGCAATAGGAAGGTTGTCTTCTGGTCGGACAACATGGCGGTTGTCCACGCCATCAACGGCTCGACTGCCTCTTGCCCACTGGTCCTGAGCCTATTGAGGGAATTAGTCAGGGAGGGCCTGCGCAGCAATGTCGAGTGTAGGGCACGGCACATCGCGGGGGTGCGGAATGTGGCAGCTGACGCTCTTTCTCGCTTTCAGTGGCTCCGGTTCCGGGAGGCCTGGCCGCGGGCGAGGGCGGAGATGACACCATTCCCGGACCACCTCTGGCGCTTGCTTCAGTGGGAGAAAGACTGAGGAAGATGGGGGAGAGGTCCCTGGCGCCGGCGACACGGCGGAAATACGACGCGCAGCTAGCAACTTTCAGAGCTGTGAGAGAGGCGCTGGGTGCCTCAGCCTTAGGGGCGGAAGATCAGGTGGAGGCCTTTGTGGTATGGGCCAGGGAGACCGGCAGATCGCACTCTTGGGTCAGCGGTCACTTGGCGGCGGTGCGCCACGAAGCTAAGCTAGATGGTAGGGGCGACCCCGCGGGATCATCCAAGATCAGGGCGGCCTTGAAGGGCTGGGCCAGGGAGGAGGTCAGACAACCAGACACTAGGGCACCCATTGAATACAGAGACCTCCAACTCCTCTTAGATGTGTTGCCCCTGGTGACTTTCTCACCGTTTGAGGCCAGCTTGTTTTCCACAGCTTTTTGCTTGGCATTCTTTGGCGCTTTCAGGGTCAGCGAGCTGGTGGCCAAATCTAAGGAAGACCGGTCTAATTGCGCCTTGGGGATTGCGGATGTGACCCTCAACACAGCACTGGAGCTACGTATCCGCAGATCCAAAACAGACCAGTTGGGGAAGGGGAAGACAGTGGTGTTGCAGACCTTGGGGGATAACAGGTATTGCCCAGTTCACTGGGTCAGGGAATACCTTGCTTTGCGTCCAGAATCCCCTGGTCCCTTTCTGATTCACGCGGACGGGTCCCCCCTCACTAAATTTCAGTTTGAGCGTCTACTAGGAGCTTCACTGGCAAGAGCCGGTCTAGCGGGGTGCGGGCGCAGGTTTTCCTCGCACTCCTTCAGGATTGGTGCTGCTACTTCCGCGGCCAAGGCCGGCTTGGGCCCTGAGGGAGTAAAAGGGGTAGGCCGCTGGGAATCGGACTGTTTCAAGAAGTATGTCCGTCCGTAATGCTGTGGCACAACCCGGAGCGTTGTTCCCGCTCCAAGTTTTGTTCTGTCCATTGTCATGAAGCATCGTTTTGTGTGTGCAATAAAGATAAGCTTACCTAAAGGCCGTTTCATCGCTTTATTGGCAGGTTCCCGGGTATGGTTGGTAGGCCATTCCTACATCTCGAGGATGGAACGCTGGGCAGCCCACAGGAACTGGTCGCAGAACTTTGCCACTACACAGCTTGTGTGGTTGGGTTCCCCGGGCATGAAATGGAGTGAAGCTCACGGCATGATTGAGCAGCGCCTGGCAGTTGCAGGGGTCCAGCCCAATGTTATCATCTTGCACTTGGGGGGTAATGACCTGGTTGCCAGGGGGAGGAGGGCCCTGCTACTGTCTATGCAATCTGACTTACAGGCCATCAGCCAAGCCGTGGGGTCATGCGAGGTTTGGTGGTCTGAAATCGTCCCCCGCAGGGTTTGGAGAGGGGCCAGGTCCCCGGCTGCGGTAGAGCGGTCCCGTAGGAGGCTTAATAGGTCCATGCAGAAATTCTTGGAGCGCAGGGGCATGGGCTTCATCAGACATGCTTTGATCCAAGAAAGGGTTGGGGGGTATTATGAGGCTGACGGGGTGCACCTGTCCAGGGTAGGCATGGACATGTTCCTCCTGGACGTACAAGAGGCATTGGCTGGCAAGGGACATCAGTAGCACTTGGTAGGAGAGGGGGGCTCTGGCAGCGACGGTAGCCTCCCCAGAGCTGTGGCGGAGTTACAGGGCGATCTGGATGCAGACTGGTACAGTAAGGGTACCTCTGCGACAGGCGGTACAGTAAGGGTACCCCTGTCCGGCACAGTAAGGGTGCCCGAGCCAAGGTCCAGGAGCCGAAGGGGGTTCTGGGAAGACCGCGACGGCGCCCCGTTAGTCCTTCGGGCGGTTGGGGGGCCTGACCAACCGGGGGTGGCCACAACACGCTCCGCCCCTGTCAGAAGGGGGCGGGAGTAGGAGGCAGATCACGTGACCCAGTGGATGATCTGCAAATATTTATGTGCCACACTGCCGGGCATCGACCCACCGTGTGTGCTGGCTCACCAGGCGGGCGGGCAGCAAGGGGCTGCCTGCCCTGGATCGCCCGTAAGATAACCCAATTTTATTATCATACTGTGTTGTATGAAATAAACCTGCAGCAGTTCTTCACCCACAAATAAAGTGTCAGTGTAATCTTTGGGTGATGTCTGTGTATGCGTGTTGACTGAAGCGGATGACGGTGTGGTCACTATGCCGCTGCCCGCGTCCCAAGCAATGGGACATCAGCAGGGCAGCATTCTAGTGGCTGCCCGTCGGAGCCTTCCCCCCCTTGCTGCCTCGCGCGCGAGGCCTACGCCCACTTGGGAGAAACCCCCTATCGCGTGGAGCTGGAGGCGGGCCGGGGGGGCGGGGGGCGCGGCTTACCACCATTCTTAGTGGGCTCTCTCGCCCAGTTCCTCCTCTGTCCCCTGCGCGCCGCACCAGCCTGGACACGCGTTCACCCACCCTTTCCTCTTACCCGCGTGTCAGGCTCACCGCGTTATTGGAATGTTTAATTTTTCTTTTTTGCGTTGCAGGCGGAGTTACAGGGCGATCTGGATGCAGACTGGTACAGTAAGGGTACCTCTGCGACAGGCGGTACAGTAAGGGTACCCCTGTCCGGCACAGTAAGGGTGCCCGAGCCAAGGTCCAGGAGCCGAAGGGGGTTCTGGGAAGACCGCGACGGCGCCCCGTTAGTTCTTCGGGCGGTTGGGGGGCCTGACCAACCGGGGGTGGCCACAACACGCTCCGCCCCTGTCAGAAGGGGGCGGGAGTAGGAGGCAGATCACGTGACCCAGTGGATGATCTGCAAATATTTATGTGCCACACAGCCGGGCATCGACCCACCGTGTGTGCTGGCTCACCAGGCGGGCGGGCAGCAAGGGGCTGCCTGCCCTGGATCGCCCGTAAGATAACCCAATTTTATTATCATACTGTGTTGTATGAAATAAACCTGCAGCAGTTCTTCACCCACAAATAAAGTGTCAGTGTAATCTTTGGGTGATGTCTGTGTATGCGTGTTGACTGAAGCGGATGACGGTGTGGTCACTATGTTCTGTCTCTGGTGGTTGGGCTGCTGACGTAGATGAGAAGACAGAAAAGGGATGACACTATTGCTCCAAGCGGGGTGTACTGTGTATAACATGCTTACGATAGATTAACTAGTGAAATAAAATATGTAAAGATCATCCTGGTGTCCAGTCACCACTTACTTCAACCCTTTCTCTTCCAACGAGTTGCTAAATGCTTCCTAAAAGACACAATCCACTGATTTTGAGCACTGACCTTGACCAAGGGTTCCGCCATTTTTGTTGCATGCTTGTTTTTGTGTATTTCACCTTGGTGCACTCTTGATTAATTTTTTATTGTGCACACCTTTGCAGAGTGTTTGTGGTTGCTGCATTGAAAACACATAGACCCCCATACTGTAAGTCACCGATAGAGGGTTGCGGTCATTTTTCTTGCCCTTCTTTTTTGGTGCCTGACTTAGTGCTATAGGAGCATGTTGTTTTTCTAGCCATTATGTTCACCTTTTCCTATTGATAGATGTGCCTCCGAAGTGTCCTTCAAGACCCCTATCTTAGTAAATGATGTTGGCTGGCGAGATGCTAAGCTGCATTCTTGTTAGAGCAGTTTAGATGATTTCCTGTTTTTTATCACTTTGTACTTATCTCATCATGTGAATCCTGTAGGCTGCTAGCTTTGCGAACCTGATATCTAATATATTCATCGACTCAACAAGACTTTGTTTCCCCTAGCTGCCCCCGAATCTCATAAGATCAGCATGAGTTGCAGATTGAAGTCTACCATCAAAGCTCTCATCCTGTACCTCACTATCTGTGCTTAGCAGGATCTGGAAGACTATATGGACCTCCTCCCAAAGCATAAGAAGGGGCTGCTTGGCTGTCAGGTCCATGTCCTCCGCAGCGGCAATGTAAATGACTTCAGTATGTGTATACATTCGATCCTCCTTTGTCCCAGTGAAGAGGTTACTACTTGCAGGTACATGGGAATAAGTAGGCTTATTGTGGGAGAGTGCAGCAATCTAGAAGGAGCATCATCACTCCTGCAGTGCAATTTTGATTATTGGATACTGTGTGGCTCTTACTTTTTAGCTGATTTACTTTCTAGATGTTCAATTCTTCAACAGCGTTGTTGTTTAATACATTTTGAGCCTCATTTACAATTTTTTGGCCTAGGGCAGCTCCATAAAATGTCCTGCTGTGCTGCCCTACATCAAAAGAAAAGGGCAGGAATGCGCTGTGTCTATAAGATATAGTGCATTCCCGTCCTTTCTTCCCAAACTGGCACTTAAAGGGCTGCCTTGCGCCAATGCAGGCACCCTTGCACAATGGTGCAAGGGTGTCTGCATTGTAGGAATGATTGTTTTTTGTGCACAAAGGCGCCAATGCAGGCACCCTTGCACAATGGTGCAAGGGTGTCTGCATTGTAGGGATGATTGTTTTTTGTGCACGAAGGCGCCAATGCAGGCACCCTTGCACAATGGTGCAAGGGTGTCTGCATTGTAGGGATGATTGTTTTTTGTGCACGAAGGCGCCAATGCAGGCACCCTTGCACAATGGTGCAAGGGTGTCTGCATTGTAGGGATGATTGTTTTTTGTGCACAAAGGGACACCTTCCTGCACAAAAAACATAAATGGAGGTGATTTCCTCTGAATGCAGCACACATAGAAAGAGGAAAAAACCAGGAGAAATAATGTTATTTCTTCTTGTTGCGCCTCCTCAATTCCTCCCCTGGGGAGGTGCAGGCTTTTGACACATTCCCACGTTTACAGAACGTTGTAAATCTGGGAATGTATCCAATGCCATGGGTGTTACGTGGGGACACCGAAACGTAACACCCATGGTACGCCTCCCCATAGCAGAATGAGACAACGCAGCTACTTATGCTTCCTTGCCTCACTCCATATCTATGAGGCCATGAAAAGCCATGCAGGGTCGCTTTATGTGGCTTGGTAGATATGGCTAAACCCTGTGCGCTACTGAAACGTCACAAAAAATGAAGTCCCAGCGGTGCACATGGTTTGTAAATGAGCCCCTATGTGTGGAGTGCATCAGGGATCATCCCTTTCTCTAGCTGTCTTCAACACCTACAACGATCCTCTTGCAGAGATCCTCAAGAGCCCTGGTGTCGCTGCCACATATATGCTGACAATAGTCAATTTTACATTAGAACTCAGAAAGAGCGAGAACACAGAAGAATAAATAGTTTTCCTTTCTCCTTATTTTGATGATTTTCCTGCCTCTCAGACAACTTTGTAAGTGGTTAAGAAGTAGAAGGCTTGATATATTCTTGGTGTCTTGCATCTGGAAAACATCACAGCTATTCACTTCCACATCAGTCAATGGATTATTTAGTTTCGACAACTGCTGTCTCACTTTAGCAATCCTTACAGTCAACTTTATGAGCTGGCTATTTCTCATTACAATTGTCCACAGTTAGGAAGAAGTGTCGCTCTTCTTCTGGTGCAATCTTTGCAGAAGGAGTTGTTTTGCCTTCTCTGTGTTGTGGCCACCAACACAGATGTGCTTCTCCAAGAGCTGCAGAGTGAGCAAAGTGGATATGCTGTTTGCCCTATTCCTATACTCTTGTCTGTCTCTCCCAAGCAACTGCTTCCAAGCAAAAGTATACTGTGTTGGACTGGCCTGTCGGGAAGTCTGACACTACCAGAAGGACCAGTGTGTGGGTTAATGTTTTGGTGCCATCACGGCCCAACGGACCAAAAAAATGCCATATATGCACTGGCCTTTTCAAGCTGGCCCATCTGGCAGTGCCACACTGCCTGACAGGTCAGTCCAGTCCATCACTGAAGGTATAGTTAGGCATCACTCCACTTACCCCACACCTGACACCAATCGTGTTCAACAGAACGTGGCTAACCTCACAAGCCAATTATGTTCAATTAATATTGGCAGGGTCAAAATAGAAAATGCTACGCATGAATGCAGAAGCTTGGTGTGTGTGTTTGTGTGTGTGTGTGCGTGTGCACGTGTGTGTATTTGTGTGTGCGTGTGCGCATGTGTGTGGGTGTGTGTGGGGATGTGTGTATGTGTAAACATTTCGGAAGAGAAATGATTGTAGTAGTCAATCAGTGGCAGGTGACCCTACTGAACTGATGTCTTCATCTAACCTGCTGGGTGCAGCCTCATTCCATTTCAACGACACAATAGGTTTACTAGTCACAAACAACAATGTTTTTGAAATGTTACAGTGCACATGCCACATTGCCAGGAAAGCTCGCTTTCCTCCCGGGCGGTTTTGAGGTTTCTCCCAGAGAAATCTTTATTAAAAAATCAGGTCAAATCGTGAATTTTACAGTCCAGTTTTCACTTAAATTTGCTAAAGGAACTTGGCTCTGAAACGATAATCTAAATCAACAACATTTTAATAATTTTATATATTAACAGCTTCCACTCAGTGTCCAGTGATGAAGTGGCAAATGGAGGCTGGCTTCCCCTTAGAAGTTGGATTCTGCCTGAAAGTTGGCTTCTCCACTCCAGAGCTGCAATTAAGTTAGACTGAAGGGGAAGGAAAGGGGGGCTGTACTAAAGTGACCAACTTCCTGCACTTTATTATGGACTCTTTTTCCAGACCTGAGCTTTTTTGCTGAAGCCTCATATACTCTGGGTGTTGTAGTCTTGTTTTGCTTTCATTTAACTAATTTCATTTATACACTTGATGTCGGACTTGTCCCTGTCTACAGGGTCATCTTCAAACTTTTTGCCTTCACCCCTCCTATTTTTGCTGAATTTGTTTGTGTTTTCCTTAGGACACTGTGCTCTTTACCACTGCTGACCATTGGTAAAGTGTTTGTGCTCTCTCCATCAAACATTGTGGAATTGACTTTCACCCAATTGATGCATTTAAAATACTTGTAGGTCCCTAGTAAAGTCAGATTACATTTACCCAGAGCCTGTATATTAAATGCTGCTAGTGTGCCTATAGCACTGATTGTGCCACCCACTTGAGTAGCAATTTAAAACATGCCCCTGGCCTGCCATTGCAACCTATGTGAGCAGTTTTAAACTACCATTTCGACCGCGCAAGATAAACCTCTTGCCAGGCCCAAACCTCCCTTTTTAGTACATGCAAGTCACTCCTAGGGTAGGCCCTACACGGTCCAGAGGGCAAAGGTCAGTGTATTTAAAAATTTGAACATGTACGGACATGTACTTTTCAGTATCACATTTCCTGGTAGTGCAAAACTCTTAGATTTGTTTTTCACTACTGTGAGGCATACCTCTCCCATAGGATAACATTGTGTCTCTTTATTACATTTAATAAGTGGTAACTTTCGATTGGGAGCAGGTGCACAGCTCGAGTTTGGTGTCTAAAGAATTGTAATTAAATGCCCTCTTAATGATAACATCTGATTTTAGGTAAAAGTCTGAAAATGCCACTGTTAGAAAGTTGACATTTTCTTGTCCTACACATTTGGTGCCTGTGGCCTGTCTCAAGGTCACATGACTAGGTGTAGCTGGCAGTTGGTCTTGGTTTATTTCTCCCAGGCAGTGAGACAAAGGGAAGCTAGGAGTTGACTGGATGGGTCGCTCTGAGTTAAGGAGGGGGAGGAGCTGTCACCAACCACACTTGCACATCAAAAACGCCCTGCTTGAGCACTCTAAGAAAGCGATTTGACACTAGTTTATTGTGACCCAAGATAATCTGAGGCCAGGGCAGGGAGGAAGGAATTCCCAGGCACCTTTGGGGTGGAGCTTCTCCTACTTTAAAGTGGGTACCAAGTATGAATATTGGACCTCAGACCTCAACTCTTCAGTACTCATCCAGACTTGTGAAAGACTCAGAAGAAGGACTGCTCTGCTGCAAGAAGGACTGCCACTCTGCTGTGCTGCCCTGATTCCCTCCTACCTGAGTGAGGAGGACTGGATTTGCATCTGAGCCCAAGACCACTTAAGCGACCCCAAGGTCAAAAAGGCTGGCCACCTGGTCAGAAGCCTCGGGGACAGAATAGGCTTCCTCCATCTTCAACCCAGCTCCTGGACTCTGCCAGCTGTGAGTCCTATCCTCCCAAGTGGTTCCACCCTAGTCCTGAACCCTTGCAAGTGGGCCTCAAAGTGCTCTGCGAGCCCAACTGTGATCCCAGCAGAACCAATGCATCGGAACCGCTGCATGACGCATCGCTTCACCAACCGCCGAATCAGGACGGATGTGTGAACCGTCCTTGGCTCAGGACTTTGCATCATTGCCCACAGCCTTTCATGAATCTGCACTTCACGACACAGGCCTTTGCATCTCAAGCCCCTCATCGACGTCATCTTTGATGACGATGCAGGACTCTGCATTCCAAGCCCCGTAGCTTCTTCAGAAGAAGCCGGTGCATGAAGCAGGATTTTGCACCGCAACCCCATTGTTGACAGCATCCTCTACGACCGTGGTACTCTTCATTGGTGGCCCGTGGACCTTGCCTTGCAGTTTCCACGGCCGGCAGTAAACACAGTAGATGACTGCAGGAGCATACCTAGTGAATGCGTATTAAAGAGGTACTCACTACGTATGCTCCTGCGGCCATCTTCTTTGTTTACTGCTGGCCTCTGTGACGTCAGGGCACCTTCGGAAAGCTTCCCAAAGGCCATTTAAAATTCGTCTGTAATCGCTTTCACAGCTTACTTTTAAAAGGGCGTTTTGGGAAGCTTCCTGTTTGGACAGAGACAGATAGAGGCAACAGATAGAGGCAGAGAGACAGATACAGGCAGAGAGACAGATGGAGGCACAGAGACAGATAGAGGCAGAGACAGATAGAGGCAGAGACAGAGACAGACAGAGACAGACAGCAATAGAGACAGAGAGGCAGAGAGACAGAGAGGCAGAGAGGGAGACGGAGAGGGAGATGGAGGGAGACAGAGGGAGAGAGAGGAAGGGAGAGACAGAGATAGAGACAGGGACAGGGACAGATAGAAGCAGGGACAGATATAGGCAGAGACAGATAGAGGCAGAAACAGAGACAGAGGCAGAGACAGACAGAGATAGAGACAGAGAGGCAGAGAGACAGAGAGGCAGAGAGGGAGACGGAGAGGGAGATGGAGGGAGACAGAGGGAGAGAGAGGAAGGGAGAGAGAGGGAGGGAGATAGAGGGAGGGAGACAGAGGGAGCCAGAGGGAGAGGGAGACAGAGAGAGGGAGACAGAGGGAGGGAGTCAGGGGGAGACAGAGGGAGGGAGACAGAGAGAGGGAGACAGAGAGAGGGAGACAGAGGGAGATAGACAGAGGGAGACAGACAGACAGAGGGAGACAGAGGGAGGGAGACAGCGGGAGGGAGACAGAGGGACACAGAGGGAGACACAGAAAGAGGGAGACAGAGAGACAGAGAGAGAGGGAGGGAGGGAGACAGAGAGAGAGAGGGAGACAGACAGAGGGAGACAGAGGGAGTGAGACAGAGGGAGTGAGACAGAGGGAGACAGAGAGAGAAAGATGGAGGGAGGGAGGGAGCGAGAGAGAGGGAGAGAGAGAGAGAGAGAGAGAGAAAGAAAAAGAGAGAGAGAGAGAGAGAGCGAGAGAGATAGGGAGAGAGAGAGATGAGTGTATGCTGGGTCTGGTGGCTCAGTGGACGAATGCATCCTCTACAAGGGCCTGTATTTAACCTCATGGTCAAAGTTTTTTTCCTTTAGCCCTGCCCCACTCCCCCACTGAGCCCGCCCCCACCGGTGCGGCCCTCGGCCACAAACCACACAGTAAATTTGGCCCCCGAGAGAAAGTTTGTGAGTACCCATGCTCTACGACAACACAGGACTTCGCATCGCAAGGCGAGCAGCTTCTACGTAACCAGCCAGTATGCGACAAATCTCAACACAGAATTTCACATTGCAAGCCCCTCGACAATGATATCCTCAATGATGACACTGAACCTTACATCTTAGCTTCCAGCCGCTTGGAATCGCTGCTGCATGACGCTTTTTCGACACGGGGCTCCGCAGCGCCCCACAACCAGTATTTGAGGTACTTTTGTTCAGCTGGCCTAAGTGGGTCCATGTAGCCAGCCTGTGCTCCATTCCAGTCAGCCTGTACTTTGTCCCCGTCCGGCATGACCAAATACCCACAGTTAGCCCCTTGTGCTTTTTGACACTATTTTCACTTAAAACTTTAAAAGTGGATATCTCCAACTCCACTTATTGGATTTCTGTTGTTTTGAAATTAAATTAATTATGAAATTTTACACTATTTTTCTAAATTGGATTGGGATTTTTTCTTGTGTTGAGTCTCACTTTAATTCTGTTTGAATTGCAGCATAAATTCTTTATACATTGCCTCTAGGCTAAGCCTGACTGCTCAGTGCCAAACTACCAGAGTGTTGAGCATAGGTTAATTTAGGGTTCACTTGTGCGTTCACCCTGACAAGGATTGTGGTTGCTGATTGAATAGGCGTTCACCCCCTCAACCACTAACCCAATTTCTCACTCATTTAGCTCACGTCTCATCCCTCATGTGAGGGCTTCTAAAGCCTGTCTGAAGACAGTGACAACATCATGGTCTGTCTACCTGAAAGAGAGAGTGCCACACATGCTCAAATACATGAACTTTCATGTCCACAACTTTCAATAAATGACAAGTCACTTGGATTCACCCTGGGCGCCAACCTTGTCCTCAGGGAACACATTTCCCAAAAACAAAGATGGCCTGGTACCAGCTATCTCTTCTAAAGAAATTGAAACAGTTTCTTCCAGGAAGAGATTGAAGAACTGCTGTTCGCATCCTCATACTTTCACATCTGTGGTGCTAACACTCTGCTCCATCACCTCCCAAACTTCACTCTGGCACCTCTTGAGGCTCTCTAGCATGCCACAGTATATCTCATCCTGGGCATGAAGAAATACTATCACATCCACCCATCCTGATGAACCTCTATTGGCTCTGCTTGCAGCCTGCACCATCCACAAAACCAGTTCCATCATTTACAGAGCCATCACATGCAGCAACACCCTCCTTACATCAAAGCTCATTATCGCTGCTGGTTCTCAGCACACCTGTAGCCAGAACACCATCCGATGGCAGACTAAGAAGTGTAAAGAAAACAAGAGAGCAGACCTTTTCCACTTATGAACACAGGATCTGGAGCAGCATACCCACATCCATGAGGGCCATCTATACACTGCTCAATGTAGGAAAGAGTTAAAGACTCATTTCTTTGAAGAACAATGCATCACAATGCATTAACAGGCCTCAAACCATCTACCTCTCTTATCTCTTAAGTTTATGCTTGTCTACCTTGCTTTTTTACTAGGTACTCACTATAGTGCATGCAAATATTTCTTATTTGAAATATTCAGAACAGGAAAGGAGCACTCATGGGGCATGTATACAGAGAAATGCACTGCTGAAAAAATCATTTGAAGATGAGAAGGAAAAGATTGTGTTCTCCCAGTGTCCTGCAGTGTAAATTTACCTGCTGAAAACAGGGATGGCAGGCATCCTGTTCGCATCAAGATGCAGATTGCCCCTTGCTGTATTCTATTCTGGGCCGTGGGACTTGTGGTTGATACTTCAATGATGACGTGACGTCATCAATGTGTCGCCCGTGACCCCGCAGCCGTGCAAAGATATTCCTGGCCTTGGAGAGGGTGCAGGTAAAGGGAGCTGAGCAAATAGGAATGGCAGGATTACTTCCAAAGGGAGGGCACCAAAGAGTTTCAGTCCACATAAATAAGTGCCCACCGGCACCTAAAGGCACAAATTAACTACTGGCTGTGTAACATGACACATGGCATACTTGGCTGTTACCTCTTCTATCCAAGGACAACTGCGGCAGAAAAATCATAGCAGGAGCTGTTGGAACCATGAGGATGACAAGCTCATGTTCATCTACTGCCTCCAACTCAGACTGAGATTCTAAATATTATGCTTTGTGGCACAGTGTGGATGAGTAACTGATGCAGCACTCACTATGAACGAGAGAGACAGTTCTTAATTCTTACTGCACCCACACTGGCTGCAGTGGTGAAGCAATGGTGATATGGTCCCTGGTGCAAGCAAGGTAATTTGGGCACACCATCCACAGACATAATTTCGATTAAGTGGGCACTTATTACTCCTGGGCCCCAGTGCCACTGCACCTGCTGCACTAATGATTGCTGTGTCCCTGACTGTCTGGCTCAATCGGAGACTGCTAGTGATGCTGTACTACTGCTGTGCTCTCAGCTCAGAGAGGGGCTCACCTCCTGAGTCTGGACTTGACCCGGGAGGCGAGGCGGGGCACAGGGAGGGGGCTTAGTCTGCTGTGACAGACCACACTGCCTGCCACTGAGTCTGAGACCAGCCCACCCTTGGTGGGCTGGTCTCAGACTCAGCGGTAGGCAGCATGTGCCAAGCTTCTAGACTGCTGCCTACCCAGGTGGGCAATCATGATCATTCTTAAAGATTTCAGGACCACAATGCACCAGTCTGTCTGGGCATCACATTGAAGTAGATTTAGAATAAAATGCTCATGACTGCAAGCAGTGCCTGGCAGCTTCATCACAAGGAACCTAGGTGACAAGGGTGGGGGGAGATTAGGTGGGAGCTGCCTTACAACTATGAGATCATGAAAACAAGCTGGGCCTGATGCATGCTGTATCATGACTGTGGCTGTCCGTGGCCCCCGCAGGGGGCCATCCCAGAGGGCAGCCCTTTAGTGCCATTTGGCACCAGCTCACCCCTTCCTAGTGATGGGGCTCCTGTAGGAGTCCACTCACCGGGGCACCATATGGGCATCACATCCAGTGCGCCGAGGTGGGGGGAGGGTATGTATGCCTCCCCCGCCCCTCCTAGCGGTCTCTGTCAAACCAGCCATGCCATCTCCCGCCCCACCTCTTACCCGGTGGACGGGCTGGTGGACAAGGTATTCAGAACGTTTTAATGTTTTCTTTTGTGTTGCAGGCGGAGTTACAGGGCGATCTGGAAGCAAACGGGTACAGTAAGGGAACCTCTGCGGCAGACGGGTATAGTAAGGGTACCTCTGCGTGGCACAGTAGGGGTGCCAAAGCCAAAGACCAGGAGCCTCAGGGCAGCTTCCTGGAAAACTGCGACGGTGCCCCGTTAGTCCTTCGGGCGGTTGGGGGCCTGACCAACCAGGGGGTTTCCCTGCTACGCTCCGCCCCAAAAAGGGCATGAGTAAAAAGAGACCAACGTGTCACTTGACCCAGAAGAGGATCACCAAAAGGTGTAGCACTGGCTGGTTGTCCCACAGTGCTGGCTCATCAGGCGGGCGGGGGCAGCATAGGTTGGTACTGCTGCCCGCCCTTGGATCGCCCGTAAGATAACCCACTATATTGCATACTTTTGTATGGAATAATCCTGCAGCAATATTCTCCCAGAACAAAAGTTGTCTTGTGTATTTATTAATTCTTGCATGCTCAGACTGTGAGTAGGGGAAGTTGCCGATATTGGCACTATGTTACTCATGACAACGGGCCACAGGATCTCCCCTCTACTCAAACCATGTCTGAGCTCTGCCACTCAGCAGCTGCTGCAAACACCTGCGCTGGTGCTAAGCAAGCAAAGAATGCCTTGAGTAAATAAGCAGAATAACTATAATTAAGCAAGACCTTGCATTTGAGTGAGGTAATGTAGGGGAAAACATTAAGGGGCAGATTTATCATTCTTTCACGCAGCGCAACGGAAACAAGCCACCTTGCTGCTCTGTGCTGTGTAAAGGGGCAGGAATGAGCTGTATTTACCATTATACAGCACATTACTGTCCTTTTCTAAGGCTGGCACAGTTTTGGCCACATTGTGCCAATGCAGACACCCTTGCGTCCTGTTGCAAGGGTGCCTGCGTGGTAGGCAGGATTGTTTTTGTGCAGGAAGGGAAACGTTGCTGCACAAAACAATCCTGAGAGGCCTTTTCCCCTTTCTAAGTGTGGCGCAGAATGCAGCACACTTAGGAAAAGGAAACAACAATGATTAATAAAGATATTTCTCCTTGTTGCACCTCTGCTATTGTTTGAATTGCCCAAGCCTCCAAGGGTGTATTGGGTTTTCCCCTGTCTTTACGCCTCTGGTGTAAAGGCATAATATTCTGAAACATTCTCAGGACTATCAATGTTGGTAAATCTGAGAATGTGTCAGAAACCATGGGTGCATGCATGGGAATATCCTCATTCCACCCATGGAATGCCTCCCTGCTGCAGAGTATCACAAGGCAGTGATTTGCACTGCCTTGTGTAACTCCGCATTTATCAAGCCACTCACTTAGGTTTTGGGTCGCCCTTGCATCCCCATGCATGGCGCAAGGGCTATGCACAACCTTGATAAATATGCCCCATGTGTTAGTTCAGACTGAAATGGGTGGCACTTGGCAGGGCTTGGGTGATAAAAGAAAAAGAAAAAACTTGCTCCCTTAATGCAATTAGTGGAAAGACACAAATCATCTGATTAAAATAATGTGAGACCATAATGCCAATACGCAGGACAAACACAAGATTAAAGAGGAAAACCATTGAATTAGGAGTAGGGAAGTGAGATAGGCAACAAAGCAAGGGGCTGACCCCAAAGCCCACTCTATGTATATTGAAAACAGAAGGTCTAGCCAACAGACAATTAAAGCCGTCTGTGGCCAAGACCTAAAAAGGAGCTTGCTGGAAGCTACTCAATGAGATTCTTCACATTCAAGCATGTTTAAGAGCACAGTAGACAGCATCTGAAGCCAGGGGCTGGCGATGGATGTCCACGAGAGCTGTTGTCCTTTAGGGCGCTATCACAACTTATTTAAGCCTCATTACTTTTTAGATTTTTTTGCAAGTCCCACGGAGGTGAACTTTGCCACCCATTACCCAGCACACTGGGTTCCCAATTACAGCTGAGCTGAATAATGACCGCAAGAAGCGCTGTGACATTTTGCTAATGAGCTGCTTGTTATTTCCATCACTGGCAGCCATCCTGTGAGGACTTATCTGTTGCACTTTGCAAGAGAAGAAAAAAGGACCTCGTGTCACAACCTTTAACTGCTGTGTTTGTGCAACAAGAGTGCGGAAGAAACAAAACACACATGCAGCCATTTACGATTCAAATATCTGGCTTTAAGCTAGTAAGCATCTTATAAAGAATAGCTGAATACACTGATCAATACATTCTAAGGTTTATTACCCCTTTTCTACTCTTTTTCATCCCTATCCTTACTTATAAGATTTATCCTCTATGCAGATAACCTATTAACAAGCAGATACAGAAATAAAATGAAATCAATTCCCTTAAAGGGACCTCATCTTATTAGTCATCCTGGTATTTTCTGTGCCTAAAAGGCATTTGAAAAGCATGTAGGTTTCAATGGATCTATTTTTCATTTTTTAGGATGTGGAGTGTTTTGGTTCAATTGTCCGATGCTACACTATGTGAGGTCAGGTGGATCGCACTGTCGGGGGTCACTAACACATGTTGTGGTGGTCAGTTGATTCTATGTACTGTAGACTGCCAGAACTGTGAAGGACTGTGTCAACCCCCTTGACTTCATAGAGTGAAGTGGTGCAGAGTGCAGTAGCATAGCGTAGAGTGTTGTAGAGTGCAGTGGTGCAGAGTAGATTAAAGTGGCTTACAATGGATTGGCGTTGGGTGCAGTGGCGAACAGTAGAGTAGTGTTGGGTAGAGTGCATTGGCATAGAGTAGAGTAGAGAGGCATTGAGTGAAGTGGCAGTGAGTGGAGAGGTGTAGAGAAGAGAGCAACTGTAAGGTGTGAATGCCCCTTTAAGAAAAAAGGCAGCGATTTCATTCAGGGTTTGTGTGTCAGACACATCACCAGGTTGCAGCAGCCCACAGTTAGGGTTGCCCCCTCTTCTTCAGAAAAATACCAGCCATCAGTTCGTATTTTAAGCCAACTAAGAAATCGTATGTATTTATCTTAGGTCGAAGGGGCCGAAGCCTAGCAGATAGCATAGCTGTCTGGTTTGTTAACAACATCTTGAGGACATTCGGAAAGCTTCCCTGGGAATGCATCCTGGCCATTGCTTACTATGGACTTTGTGGTTGGTAACTCACAATTGCTTGCTGTCTATTCGCTGGCTTTATTTCTTTTAGGCTGTCCAGCTTGAGTTCGTCTTTTCCCTTGCCTAAACTCCATTTATTGTATTCATCCTCCAGTACTACATTTCTGCAAACAGGCCTTTAAATCTTGTTCTTATCTTGTCACATTTACTGTGCATTCAAAGGCATATGTCAAATGTCAGGCTCTGTCTTCTAGGGAGCTTGCTGTTTACTTTTATTTCTCTGATTTCAAATCGACATGATTTATGTGAAAATCATGCAGGCTACTCGAGGTGTGCTGCACAATGTTAAAACAAAATTTAAATATCTGTAAATGAACTGTGCTGATATTTCAGAATATGGAAAGCACACATTAAGCACATTTTTGGGTCAGTCTGAAGTGTGGCGGAAACAAATATTTTTGTTACTATCAAAACAAATCAATACACTAGGACAACACATTTCCACACATTGGGCCTCATGTAGGTAAATAAATGTTACCGTTGCTTAAATACCGAGCCGTACCGAATCGTTAAATTAGAATCGTTAAGTTATATGTAGGTAAAAATTCGGTAACAGTTACCGATTCGGTAACATTCGGTAATCACGAATCGGAATTCACCGAATCGGTAAATACCGAGGTGGTATTTACCGAATCGGAAAATACCGAGGTGGTATTTAGCGATTCGGAAAATACCGAGGATACTACCACCTTCCCTTAACTAAGTAGCTAATATCATAATTATGTTATAATAGAAGGTCTCTTAGGCTTGAATAGGGGACCCCATACCTCAAAAATCAGCTCAGTGAAATCACATCACAGGAGCATCAGGAGCCGTCTCGCAGGAAGGCTCGTCTTCGGTCTGAATAATAAACATGATGTCTGTGATATGAAAAGCACCAACTGTCAGGTATTTGCAGCTGCGCGTGTGTCATGGCTAAATAGTGGGTCGAACAACCTAGAGTGGAAAACATGCATTGTGTAAAATTCCAGACTGTGTGTCACAGCATGTACAGACCAAGGTCGCTGCGCAGAGCTTGGGATGGGAACAACAGAATGCACTCGTCTGAAGGAAGTCTCGAGTCAGCAGTTTATTCAAGAAAGAACATGTAAACGCAGTGTCGTGTGCAAAGACAAAAAGATGGCTACATAACATCCAACGTGGTTATGCTAACTGAACAATGTATGTACGTATTCAGGGAGAACTCACTACACGCCCCCTTGAGCGAAGCAATATTTAATAGGCAAGAAAAGAGAGAACGCAGAGTTCAGTTTCGTCAGAGCAGAACAAGGCGTAACCAATGCAGCGCCAAAGTCCTAAAGTCCAATTAATTGCAGCATAAAATTCCAAAACACACAATGCAAGTATAGTAAAAAACTCAAGCCGACCATCAGGAAGAGAAAAAAGAGAAATAAAAGAAATAAATGTTGCGCCAGGGTGCTGTCCAGTAGCACAGGCGCAATGGACGACAATCCAGTTAATCCATGAATGTATAGGCAGCATATGTGGCCACGGCTTCCAACAAAAAATCGTTTGCAGGGCCACTAAAAGTCTCAGCCATCCAATTAAGTAAAGAAAAGGAACATACGTGTTCTCCAACCAACGGAGCCTCTAGCACAATCAGAGGGCACCCGGAATGTTCCTCCAAATAGCTCATGGACAAGAAGTCGTAGGCTGCCGCTGAGATGTCCCAATTACCCAGGATACCATGCGCCGCACCACACGCCATGATCCGGACACCAGAACAGGACAACTCGTGAGACACTAAGGGCCTCATCAGTCGATCGAAATCCGGCACCGGAGACACCATGTTGGTCAAGCACAAATCCAGAGGCCATTCAAAGGGACAATCCAGGCAGTGTAATACAGGTTGTACGCAGGTGAAGTAGGAATACCTGAAGGATAATCCATAAGCCAGGCTCAAAGTCGCCAATGGCAGAGTACCATAAAAGTCAAGCATCCGATCACGAAGAAGATGCAGACGGGACAGGTGCTCGTGTGGCACAGAAGGAGCAGCCATTCCGGAGTATGAAAAGGAAAAGCAGCACACCTGCCACTAGCGCCAGGAGCAGCGGGACACCTCCAAAGATGCTCGAGAACAGTGAATGAACAAATGCAGGAATTACACCAAAAATAGGTTGGAAAGAGGTCACGAGACCCGAGCCCACATGTGTAAAAAAATGAGCCAGGCCGGTCGTGGACGAGGCATTGAAAATAGTTTGGATCAAAGAGCCGAAATGCAGGGGGAGGTCAGTATTCAGAGGCGCCTGTACCTCAGTGCGCGTATTAGCAACGTGAAGGACAAATGTTTCACGAGAGGAAGTCAAAGGCACCTCTTTGTGGGACAATAGCGCTCTATTCTGCTCAACTTGTTGAACTCTGCTTTCAAGGTTGGAATCGAAGGCCAGATGGAAACATCCAGCCGCACATGCGGGGGTGGAAGAAGAACAGTATTGCAGCAGACAACTTTATGCGAGACAGTTATGTACGGGATTCCCACTCACATCCCGCAGCAAGCTTCATTATTCAACATTATATGAATACCGTTTGCAAGCAGAGTGAAAGGAGGTGTAATCACAGGCACTGGGATACCTCGTAGGACGCACGCCAAATTCGGGGCTTGTACATTGCATGCGCCGTGTACTTGCATGTGCCTATTGTCTCATGTATGAATCCTAGAAGAGAGAGTGCTAAAGCTATTATCTATAACGGCTAAAGCCTTCTCCATGTTTGCTTGGTCAATAGCTCTCAATCTGGAAGCCGCCTCACTGTGCGACAACTTGCAGACTTCGTTGTAAATAGCATACGCCCACCTTTTGGTTGTGCCACCCACAGGACCATTCACAAAATCATTCAATTCGGTATGCACATTGATGGAGTGGGTGGACTTCCTGATCCTGTAGATGTGCTCTGTGTCAGCTGGTGGACAGATTGGGATGTGTGTACCATCAATGCAGCCAATGGAATGGGGGAACTGTGCCATGTGAGAAATGTCTGTTTTTGTTTACTGCAGTGCAGCCTGTGTGTTGTGGAAGCTGATGTAGTGGTGCATTCTCTGCATCATGGCATCCAGGAAATTCCTGAAGGTACGGGACAGGCAACTCTGGGATACACCACCCACCGCAGCTGTCACCACCTGATAACTGCCGGATGCCAACAGATGTGGGCTGCAGAGCACCTGCACATGTGGGGGTATGGCGTGCGCCCTTCTTATTGGCTGGTCCAGGAGTGGGTGCAGGTCCCTGATTAAGGCCATGATGGTTTCGGGGTGTAGCCTGTACCTCTCATGTATCTCTGCATCAGTCAGCTGGAATAGTGTGATGCGCTGTCTGTAGATGCGTTCCTCCCGTCGCCAAACCCTCAGTCCTGCTGCCTGTAGATGTAGGCGCCTTGCAATGACGTACATAGCGGGCATGTTGTCCACGCTGTTGCATTTTGGGATTGCTTATCTGCACTGTTGATGGTTACCACCTGCTTTCAATCCGTGTTAATTACCGACTCTTATTTACCGATTTTCTTGGATTTCTTAATTACCGAGTGCTCCTACATGTCATTTTCATTTTTACCACTTCATATTTACCACTTCATATTTACCGATTCGTTAATTATGTATTCGGTAACTCTGATTCGGTATTTTGGAATTCGGTAAATATGAATCGGTATTTACCGCCTCATATTTACCGAAAAGTGGTTTTTGGACTCCTACATCTCACTTGTCTGAATACCGGTCGGTAATGGCATATTTACCGAAAATCGGCCGTTACCGACCGGTATTTGGCTACCTACATGAGGCCCATTATCTTTTATCTGCCGAATACTTTTGTCAGTAAAACTGCATGTCTGTGCAAATGTAATTGTAATTTCAATTGAAGATGTGCTGTCTGTAATGGCAGTGCGCTACCACATCATGCATACTCCACTTTACTCCATTCCACTCCACTCTACTTACAACACTCCACACCACGGCACTATACTCTGCAACACTACACACTACGCCACTCCACTTCACACTGCATCAATGCTCTCTCCACTCAATGCCACTTCACTCGATGACTCTCCACTTTACACCACCCCACTCTATACCAATGCACTCTACCCCACACTACTCGACTGTGCTCCACTGCACTCTCCGCCACTGCACCCAACGCCAATCCACTGTAAGCCACTTTAATCTACTCTGCACCACTGCACTCTACAACACTCTACTCTATGCTATTCCACTCTACGACAATCTACTCTGCTCTACATCACTCTACTCTACAATACTCAGCACCCTCTATGCCACTCTATTCCACTCAACTCTACTCCAGTCTACACCCTTCCACTCTACAACACGTCTACTTCCTCCATGACACTCCACAATACTCTACACCACTCCACTCTATGCCACTCCTTGACACGCCACTTAACTCCTGTTGGAAAACGAGGCAGTATCTGTGAGGCCTGCACAAATAATTTACAAATATACATAAGCTGTTGGAATTACCTTGTAACATTGCATAACATCTCCACCCCTCCCGCAGGGGAGTGGGGTCTCGTACTACCACTCCCAGGTATGCACATCATCTTGCCCCCAATGCAGTTAGTTGAACATAACCTGGAGCGAGGGCCATGCCCACTGGCACCATCCCAGTGGCGACCCACCCCATTATCTCAACAAGCCTTAAAAATGGGTAACTCTTCCTTGGTGACACATAACCCTGACTGAGGACTTCCTACTGACCATGAAGTATACACCTCTACATCTTAAGGGCTAGCAGTCTGGGTTCTTCACCTAAGCGCAGTAGCAAAAATACATGTTTAAGCATGACTTTAGAATGACATTACTCATTACATTGTTGGACATTAGAATCCATTGCAATTACAGCCCCTAAAGGCATCACAGATGAAATCACAGGATTACGCATATACAGCCCTCACACCCTAGCAGGAATGTCGAGCAACATAACCCCATTTGGCTTATGACATCACCTTTCACAGGTACTTCACCTTACACAGGTACTTCACATTACACATGTGACCTTCAGTCCCTCTGAAAGAAATAACATTAGTAAATGCACTGCGGGTGCAGTTACTCCTCTTCATCTCCAGGGGATGTCCTCCTTCAGACAACCCCAACTCAGCCCTTCACTCCTTGTTGCACTTCTCCAACCCTAAGCTGTAGAACAAAGGTTCCAGCCAAGAAGGTGTTAAAATGCTTGCTGCTCCCTTGAGGGGTTATCCTTTTCAAGTCCCCATGAGACTTAGGGAGGGACTTCCATTTTTGTGCTGGGGGAGATTGCGCTTCTACAGCAGCTCTCCCTTCACCTTGGCACTCACTTGGTGGTGACCCCATTCTCCTGGGGTCACCACAAACAGAGAAACAATGTTTTTTCCCTTGCAGGCTGGTTCAGGCCTGCAAGGCATTATGGGTGATTCCTCCTTTTTCCGTGAATATTCTAGTAGCGGCTCCCCCGCTGTGTTGGGGAGAGCCGCGATCAACACGCTGGCTGCTTCACCGCATTCCGCTCATCGGTGGGGGGCCCGGTTCCACCCGGACCCCCAGGGGATACTTCGCAGCTCGGGGAGCACACCCCCGGCTGCTCCTATGCAGTGAGTGCTTCCTGAAGCTTCGGGATCCTACCCCCGGCTGCTCCTCTTTTCGCGGGGCCCGGTCCCACCCGGGCCCCCACATTGCTACCTTGATGGAGAGCCACCTGGGGAGCCCACCCCTAGTGGATCCCGGCGGTTCCCCGCACAGCCAGCACCCTCGCGTGCTGCCGCGGGAGCCGGCACCACATTTATGGTCTGCCCGCTCTGACAGAAAGACCCGGAGGCTCCCGTGGGTCCCTCTGGCCTAGGGGGAAGTGCGACAGCACTCCCCCATCCTCCTTTGCGCACTTCAGGGGCCCGGAGTTGGGATCCCAGGCCCCTCCTCTACCTTCACGGGGAGCGCGACGGCGCTCCCCTACTTGTGCACTTCTGCGGATGGCACGACGGCGCCTCCACCTCTTCACATGGGGCCCGGAGTTGGGATCCTGGGCCCCCGAACATCTTCAAGGGGGGGGCGTGATGGCGCTCCCCTCCATCCACAGTCCGCGGGGGCCAGGGTGGGCTCCTGGCACCCCGTTTGGTTTCTTTTCAAGGGGAGCGCGACGACGCTCCCCGGCTTTGCTTCGGGTCCCAGAGTTGGGGTCACAGGTCCCCAAAAGGCCATTTTCACAGGGGCGCGACAGCGCTCCCCGTCTTTACTTCGGGTCGGGGCAGCCCCGGGAACTGGAGGTGGAGCCCCACGTGCTTCGTCGTCGGTCTGTCAGAGGTCAAAGGTCACCTACCTTCTGGGGGGCATCTCTCAGCCCCCAGGGGTCCAATCTTCGCCCTCCTGGTCACACAGAGGGTGGATTCAGCAGGGAGCTGTCTTCACTGGCTCCCTGCACCAGCCTTTCGCCTGGCTCTCCTCCTGGGCCTCTCTTCTCCCTGTGTAGAGGCCCCTGCTTCTGCACACTGGTCCTGGTCTCGTCTCCTGGTGCTGTTCAGGATCCTGGGACAGTTAGGGGGTTCCTCCTTCCGACTTCCCATTGCGCCAGGCTCCAGCACCTTCTGCCTCAGCAGACCACACCCCAGAGAGAGCTTCTCTTCCTGTGCAAGTTCTTTTTAAAGATTTGGGGAGGGGGCTGGCAGGAAGACTCTGTTTGCCCTATCACACAGCGACACATCACTTCTCTGCCCCTGCTCCCTCCTTCCTTCCCAGGCCTCTGGGTTTGTTCAAAATGGCGTTGTCCAGGGTCTCCTGCCACATGGTCTCTGAAAACCCCTTCCCCCTCGCTGCCTTTCCTCCTCAGCTACTGATGGATGAACCTGTAGCTCCACCCATCTTCTCTGCTTGGAGTGGAGGCCCTCGCCCTTGGTATGCTTGTTGTGCCGGGCTCAGCCTCTGAGGCCACAGCTTGGAGAGGAAGGTCATTATTTCAGCCTGGAAGGGTTAGCCCCCAGCCAGGCCTTGGTGATGAGCTAACTCAGAGAAATATAAAATTTCTGGATGACCCAAAAGCAGTACAAATATGACTTTGGACTCTGCAGAATACTTCTTCTCACATAGCTTACAGTGGACTTTAGTGCGTGTCTGGAATTTGTAGGCCCTAGGAAAGTGAAACTAGCCCATGTGCTCCCTATCCTCATAAGAGAATAATGGAATAAACATTGTAAAGCACACTGACATTCCCTGGCATGTTTCTTCCCCGTGTATAAAGCCTATTTCATGTCACCACCCAATTCTGCAGAAATCCTGCCACACCATTCACTTTGTAGCTGCTCCTGGACTGCGCATGCCAGGAATCTCCCCTACGCAGCCCACACATGTGTGCACATGCATGTACACATGTGTCTGCATGTAACCAGCCCGGTGCCCCTTACTCCAGCTGCTGTGCAGCGGCCTAGTCAAGCTAGGGGGACACCAGTAAAATCCACACGCAGCCTCTTTCATCATTAGTTCACTGTGGGTGAGTCCCAACTTATGAGGCTCTCCCACAGTAAAAGCTCAACAAATAGGTGCTCGAAAAGTGAAAAAGCCGGGCGGCCCAGAGTGTCAGAACCACCACAACTCCAAACCACTCAACTCTACTCAAGACCACTATACACAACTCCACGCCACTCTATACCAGTCCTTGACTATCTACGCCACTCCAGAGCATGCCACTCTACTCCACTTTATGAACTCTGCTCCACTATTCTTTACCCCATTAACTTTTAGCCATGCTGAATAGCAGCCATGCTGTTGTTCAACATGGCTAAAACATATTGGCAAAGCCAGTAGCTCTTGTATAGGCAATAGTTATTGGCTTTGCCAGTACTTGTTAACATGGCTGTTCTCTCTTTGTTTATTTTAAATATCAGACAGGGATCAATAGGGCATCTGCAGAACACATTTCAACATGTTTTCTTCCTACATTTACAGTTGAAGTACAGAGTGATAAGGCGAAATAATACCAGTTTCAGGTGATTTTTCTCACTTTTTGTACCGGCCAGGACATCAAAATACAGGTCATGCTAGTATAAAACCTGCCAGGTGACAACCCTAGCCACGGCGCTGCTGTACTGTACTCTTCTGATCTTTTGGGCCTACCCACAGTGATGCAATTCTAATAGAGACAACTGTTTTAACAGGAAACACCAGTGGCAGCAATCACTTCCTCAGCTGTGCAACAATTGCTGTAAATCAGTGACACTAAAAGTACAGCCCGGGGGCCGCTTGCGCCCTTTTGACGTTTACATGCGGCCCCCGGGTGAATGGCAGCACGATGCTGCTCAGTTGCTGACCACTAATATGTGGGAACATTTTTTAAATAAACTGGCAAGCATTTATTATTCTGCTAATAAATGCTTGTCAGTTTATTTAACATGTTTTTAGACCCCCTTACACAATCCCTGACACACCCAGACCCCCTATCACCACCCTGCTGGCATCAGTGCAGCCCTCGGTACCATGACAGACCGTACTTTGTGGCCCCTGGGCCAATGTTTGTGAGTACCCATGCTGTAAATGAAGCATGTCTGGATTTCAACATCAGCTCAAACCGGCTGAGCTTCTGCCTTTTTCTTTTTCCACATTCCTCATCCCATTTCTTACATATTGTAGTTGTGAGGCTCCTGTCACACCTAAGGCACTCCCCTGAATGAACTTTCTTCACTTTCTATCCCCAAAATTTCACTCCGTTTGCTGTTAAAGAGTAATAACAACCCTGAGGCATCCTGCTTTTTATGTTTTTTGTTCACATTTAACAGAATGTGCCACTTTATTTATGGCGCAGTACTTGGGCCTCTCCATCCCTTGGTTTTTGTTTATGATGCATTGGCCTATCTTATTCTCATACAGCAATGCGTGGGTCCGCTGTGCAATTGGGGCAGAGGGGTTAGCCTAACGGCTAGGGCGGTCGACCTCGAATCTGGGGAACTGGGTTCGTGTCTCGGCAATGACGCTGAACATCCTGTGATTCTGGGCAAATCACTTAGGGGCAGATTTATGACTTCTGGCGCATCTCTGCTAATCAGCAGAGATGCGCCAGAAGAGTTGCGACGCCTCTGCACACCCATGCGCCACCACTGATGCGCTGCATTTGTAATGCGGTGCACCGTGGCACTCGGATGGGCAGATGCGTGACGCATCCCCTGTCGGAAAGGCGGCGCATTGCTGGAGTTGCGGCAGCTCCAGCAAGGCTCGGGGGTGCCCTATCCCTAACATGCTGTGTCAATCCTTACGCCTGCTTCAAGCAGGCGCAGGGTTTTGACGCACCATGGCCTTAAAAGTGACTGAGTGAAATCTTGTAGATTTCACTCAGCCACTTTTAGGAGGCGTCCCTGCGCCGGAACGCCCCCCCCTGTGCCAGAACGCCTGCTTCTGGCGCAGGGCTTTACAACGTGACGCATCTCCCAGATGCGTCACGTTGTAAATACCCCGCAGCATGGCGCTGGTTTTGCGCCGCCGCTGCGTCACAAAAGTGACGCAACGGCGGCGTAAAACAGGCGCAAGGGGCTTGTAAATCTACCCCATAATCTCCCCGTGCCCAACAAAAATGAATGTGTCCTCATGTAATGCAACTGGCGCTATGTAAAGCGCTCTGATACCCGATTCGGATCAAGTTTGCGCTATATAAAACTCTGTGAAATAAAAAAATAAAAATTCGACTGCATAGTGTCCTGGTTTGGAAGGCGGTGCGTTCAGTCCGCAATACGGTAGTCTGACTCTTGTTTACATACATGATATGAATGCCCATATGCCTGGAATTAGTCAGAACAGAGCCCAATACCATGCGAATATGGCTGTTTACAATGCATGTGAATATATTGCATGCCATTACAACGCGGTTGTTAGAATGCATACCATTACATTGCAAGTCATTCCAACGGCTTGCTGTAGGTGGCGCGCTGGATTTAGGAATAGTATTATTTACTATTCCGACTCCAGTTTGCACAACAGCAGGGAAGGTGTTGGATTTTAAATACTATACAAGTGCGCCCCCTACAGCAAGTCGTTGAAACAACTTGCGATGTAATTGTATGTGTGGTAACAACGCGGTCGTTGTAACCACCGCGTTGTGGAGACTGCATTGTAAACGCTGTTTTCCTACCATGCTGCATGGGCCCGATTCACAAAGGAAATCAGAGACGAAAGTCTAACTTTACGACTTTTGGTATTCACAAAGGGCATTTACGAGTAGTAACTTTTCGTCTGCAGTAGAGGCTGAATCTCCGCACTCGTGGCTGAATCTCTGCACTCGGTCCGGAATCTCCGCACTCGGGCCAGAATCTCCGCACTCAGGCCAGAATCTCCTCATTCAGGCCAGATGAACTTTGCCCTCAATCCTAAACACCTGTGTAACTTCTTACAAACCCCCTGCTCCAGCTGAAACTTCTCAGTCAAACAGTCAATCCCAGCCCTGCAGCAAACATAAAAGTAGAGCTGCCACATACAAACCCTTTCTCACCTTTCAACATGTCGCTGAATATGTTTGTTGCTCTGTCCCTTGCCATGCGACAGAAAGATTTGAGGAGGAGGAGAGTAGAGAGGATTTTCAGACGAAGGATGAACCTATTTGGGATGTCCTGCCAAGATGTCAGGGCCAGATACCGTTTCCCCCAGATGTCATCTTGCAGATGGTTTGTGAGTGGGAACAGGAACTTGAGTCTGGGGCCTGTCGCTCCCACACCATCCCAGCCTGTGTCAAGATCCTTGCAGCTCTCCAGTTTTTTGCTACGGGTTAATTTCAAAGGGTTGCCAGTGGCCTTGTGGGTATCTCTCAGGCAAGCCCGTCCTTATGCTTAAATCAGGTACTGAGCTGCATCAATAATAGACACCACTGTAGGAGAGTAGGATCTGCTTTGCATGGGTACCCCCACTTTTTGCTGGTGTTTCACTGTTTTTCGACTTTAGTCTGGCTGTGGCCCTGCTAATCAGGACCACAGCCTAGCTGCTTCCTCTCTAAAATGGTTTCCATGTACATTAGGTACATATCTAATTGGATTCTGGAGTGCCTTCTAAGCCCCTAGTATATGGTATACTATGTACCTAGGGCATAGGTACCTCAGAGGCCTACCAGGGGCTGCAGCATGTATTATGCCACCCCTGGGAAGCACTCCAAAATGACACCACAGGTCTGCTACTGCAACCTGGGTAAGGGTGTGCTTGCACCCCTTACTGTGGTATAGGCTACCTATATCACTACCCTATACAGACACATATAAACCTATAAGCCACTCCTATAGCAGGCCTTGACAATCCTGAAGGCAGAGTGCTTGGTTTTATGTGAGAGGGTGCCCAAGCATGAGCTGAGCCCCTCTGCAGCATTCGGAAATACTTCCTTATGGCTGTTCTGTGATACAGCCATACCATATACTCTTAAGTGCATTATAACCTCGCGGTAAATGCCAACTTTGGAATGGCTGCATCAAGACATGTCGTGTTTGATGTCAAACGCTTGAGAATGCTACCCCCCCCTGCCAGTCCTGGTGGCGGGGGTAGCATTCCACCCTTCTAGAGGGAGAGACATGTTCACACTGGCTTAACACGGTTAAAACCTTTCAAAGCCCTGGCATCACAAAATGGATGCCACTGCCACACACACGGGTCTGGCCTCCTGCTGCTGGGGGAAACTCCAGCAGGGGAGGCCTGGACAATAGGTTTCCTGTCACAGGGAGGTGTAACCACCTCCCCAGGCAGGCTGATGTGTATTGGGGCAGGGTGGGTGCATTCACAGAATGCATTTGAGACACTGCCTGGGGCCCACAAGGTGTCCCTGTGCATAGCTCGGTTCATACTGGTTGCAGGGGCACTCAGCCCCTGCTCTGGCATAAAACTGGACAAAGGGGAAGGGGTGTAACCACCCCCACCCCAGGCCAACCCATAGGTGGAGCCTTAGAGGTAGTCCATCCCCTAAACTTAGTATAAGTATAGGAACCCAGCCCCTAGGACTTTAGATTACCCTGGACGAACCTCTGAAACATATATCCTGGACCTTCGACTATCTATCACGACTAGAAGATGGAAGAAATCTCCCTTTGGGTCAAGGAGTGACTCCCCTGCTTGGCAGGCACCAAAGAAGCAACTGACCGGGCTGCATTACTGAAGCTCCCGCCGGACGCCGAAGTCTCTGCATCACCAGAGGGGGATTTCCAGACTTCCCTGAGGCTACCCTGAGTCCACAGCAAAGCTGAGGCCTGTGACTATCGTGGGTAACGTGGAATCTTGACCCCTAGACACAGTGAACTTTTGCAGCAACAACACCTTCCTGGTCATCCTTGAAGTTGTGCTTTGGGCTTCAAATATCCCCAGCCTTCAGCACCTCCTGCAGCGAAGATTGTTGGCCTCCACTCCACGAGTGACCCGTGGGCCAGCTCCAAGTGTGACTGCTTGAGGCTCCTTCGCGATCACTAGTCCGTTGGCTAGCAGGTCCCCACGAAGGCAACTCCACTTCTACTTGTGCTTTTCTGGTTGCTCCAGACTTGTGCTTACTTACCCTCGCTGGGTGAGTCCATCAGACCTTGCTGGTCTGCACCGCAGTCCTTTCTCTGATTTCCTGAGACTTGCTGTTGCCAAGGCTTGTTGGGTCCATTCTGGTCGCCGAAACCGCAGCTCTTGACAAACTTTGTGGGACAGCTCGAATCCAGCTTGTGGACTTTGTCGACACCTCCTGAACCTCGTGGCTGAAGAGTCAAGACACTCGACAACTCACCTGAAGCACCGACATTTGTGGGCATTGGTCCATCCTGCCCTAGGTCACTGGCAAGTGACCCAGACTCTGTCCCCTCTGCTTTCAAGTTCCTTAGATCCTAGATCCAGGCTTGGATCTCTCCGGACACTTCTCCTCTTCTCAGCAGCAGCAGTTCTTTGCAGGCTTCCATTGGAATCGACGACGCGACCCGACACCAAAAGACACCTAGGCACTCGGCTTCCCTGGGTGAGGTAACTCAAGTACTCCGGTACTCTCGAGGGTGCTAGCCCTAGAACTGTCTAAGTCCAAAAGGGTTTGGTCCTAGTTCGATTTGAAGTGTCCCTAACCTCTAAAATTCCAACCGCGACATTCCCCATAGAAAGTAATAGGAACCCGCGGTTGTTTTTCCACACTGCATACGGCTCCCGTGGGTCCCCGACGTCCCTACCTTGGGTGGTTCCTTCGGGTCCCAGCGGTTCTAGAGGTGATAGGCACCTTGCCTATCTCAGTCGTGGTTCTTATACCACTATTTTAGTATGTGGTTTGGTACGCCCCTAAGGCCCAAACATGTATTTGTGCTTTTACTGATGCTTGAACACTTGTAACTGAAGTACTTCAAACTCCAGTCTCATAAAGAGGGGTGTGATTTACCTTAAATACATATATTTTGAATATATACCTGGTGTGGTTGTCTTTTCATTTGATCATTCAAGAGATTATAGACTGGTAAAACAAGCTGCTTTACATTCTTTCAAGACTTAGCCTGAAGTCTGCTCTCCATAGCTACCACTAGGATAGCTTTCACATAAGGTTGTCTTTAACCTATCACCATAAGGGGTTATTTTGACTGATACAAGGTGCCCACTAGAACTAGTGGACAGCATATATCAGGCCACCTTCTCACAACCCCCTTCACAGACGAATGCCCAATACACTGGGCTGTTCTCCAGTGAAGTTGTGTGCAAGATCATAGTAGACTTTTGTGTCTTGCACAACATAGCTTTAAGTCATGGCTTACACATACCTTTCAACCATCAGTTAGGTCTGAATCCAAGCAACCTGACCATTGCCTAGAACAGAGGGCAGGGTATGTGGGTCCGCAACTAGCTGGTTGCCCCTTTTTTCACCTGAGCAACTCATTGTGTTACGGACTGCATGTGGTTTGCAGTCTGTTGTCAATGATAATAGTTGGACATTTAACACTCTGTCCATAAATTCCATCCCAAGACTACTTTGTAAGCCACGCTCAATGTCTGTAAATAACAGCTGTTGACAAGAGTCAAAAGATTGCCCATTCACTATGTCATGTGCACATGTCAGCAATTAGTGTTGTCAACATCTTTAAGAATGCCATTGCTTCAGGGGATGAAATGTCTGTGCATGTGTAAGAACTTCCTGGACCGTATGACAATGGGGTCCTGATTCTCTAAGAACTCTGCACTCGGTGCAGAAGTGCTGCATTTGAGGGAGAGTCTACGTACTCAGAGTCAAATTGTTTGGATGTGTGTAACTGCCCTGATAGAGCTGGTAATGTTGTACTAACACACACACCCTGCGTTCATGTGACATCTATGCCCATTGCATGTACAAGGACAAACTACCCTGCAGCAAGCAGCCAATTGACCCCATAACTTGTTAAGTGCTGCAGCTCTCATCTGTTCATCCGGCCCGCATAATGCAGAGGGTGGTTAGCATGCAACCACTCAGCTCTTATGTAAATATCAGCATTACAGATTGTGTGGCGGCTTTGTCCTCAGTTCCTGAAGCCATGTTGGTGGAGGTGGTATTGTGTAGTTCCTAGGAATCCCCAGGAGCTGCGCGTTTTGGATTACCTAAACTGAGGGCTTGGTGTCCCAACACTTCCGGTCACCCCCAAAGGATATGTCAGCCGTTAGACCAGCTAGCTCTACAGTGCCACTACCACGCTCCTGCATCTTACAGTGGCATAGGCAGGTTTCTGGCAACCACTGAACATGACAACCCTGATTCCTCTGGGATTGTGGAAAACAGTACAGTATGTTTCGCTCAGACACTCGTGCTTGCTTTCTCTCAGAAAATACAAAGTATGGCGATTAGGACGAATCAGTAAGTATTTATTGGTCCAGTGACAGCCTTGTGTAAAACATATGTGCTGCGACAATCAGGAGATAGAAGCATATGAAAGAGATTGCTAGTACCAATATACTAAATAGTAGATACATTTTTACCATAGTGCTAATAAGATGAACATAAACAGTTCAGATAACAACAGTAGCATTTGCATACTCCTAAAATGCGCGCCCTAAGTAATTTGCCTAAATGTAGCAAGCCTAGATATGTATGTGTGGCATGTATATGTGTCTATGTATGTATGTAGCCAAGAATTCCCTAGGTAAGAACCCTCCCCCTCACTTGATGGTTGAGAACGAAGGACCCTGTCTCTGCTTCAAGGAAGACAGCCCGAAAGGGATGTCAGACCACTGCCTGTCAAAGATTTAGCATGCAGGACCCCGTGTCAGCTTGTAAGCAATTCTCCTCTGATTTGCAGATGGAAGTAAGGGTCTGATATCCTAGAGTGGTCACTGCAGGGTTTCTTCTAGAATTGATATGTTTTGAAAACAATCATAAATGTTTTGAAAACAATCATAAATGTTTTTCCAAACAAATGCGATCATGCCTACCAGTCTGTTGGCCAAGGATGAAAAAAGTGGTGACCCTTATACAGAATAATTATACCATGCCGGGGGACATGTTTCTGTACGTCAGGTACAGGGATTATGTGAAAGTACTGAGAGCCTGGTGCCGAAGAGACAGGAGCAAACTACTAGGTAAAAGGTCACCTGTTTAGAATCGCTATTGTCATGTGGATGGGCAAATGTATGTAATAGGGGTATACATGACAGGACTAGCCTAAAAGACAAGACAGTGGGTGCAACAGACAGTGTAGTTAGATGGGAGGTATTCATGCTTGGAGGCTTGGACAACTCTGAATTAAAATAACATTACAGACTGCACCTCCCCCGGATGAAAGAGTTTCTGGAGTGCTGCTCCCTACTGATGAAGGACCAAATCCAGAAACAAAATGTATGGTCCTGTTTCCCAAAGGGGCTCCACATTCTCATAGAGGAGGAATTGCCCCCAACTGCAATGACTCCCCGATGACTGAGGGCCCTCCACCATGAGTGGTGAGCCCATTTGTGAATCAGGCTCTATGTGTCTAGAGATACATAGCACTGCATGCCCCGAATTTGGTGTAACACTACAGTCAAATCTGAAGGGAGTGAAAATTGTTGGCTGCATGTACCATGGTGCAAAGGAGCAAGCTGTGCTGGGATGAGATGTTGTGTTTTGCCACACCCTCTTCTCTTCCAGAACTGGTTTTCATGCCCTGCTCTGAGAATTATCACAGTTGAGGGCAGCCCGGCTGACCCTCCATGCTCATCTGAAGGAGCATGAGCAGCAGAGTTTTGGTACGTGCTTTAAATGCAACGTGTCCGATAGTATGAAGTGAGGGATGACTGTGCTGCACTATCAGGTGTCCCATGTTTCCTTTCACATAATCTGTGCAAATGCAGAAGTCATCAATGGATTACCCAATCCTTGGACAAACTTATTCCTAAAAAACCCTCAACTATTAGGAAGGGAGAATTGAAACACCCATGGTTCACCTCAGAATTAAGGCTGCTAAAGCAAGAATGCAAAAGGGCAGAACGTCATTGGAGGAAGGATTTTAGTGCCGACAGGAAGTTCAGTTATAAAATCCTACTGAAGAAATATAAAAATGCTCTTATCGCTACTAAAACGGCCTTCTTTGCAAATAAGATTGAATCCGCCGCCAATGCACCCAGGGAAATGTTTAAGATCGTGAAGCTCCTTAATAAAATCCCGGATCCTCCTGTAATAGCAGGTGAGCTGAATGCTAGATGCGAGGACATGGCAAACTACTTCCAGACTAAAATAGATAAGATTCTGGAGACGATTCCGGTAGTGGACTCTACGGTATGCCACCCGGTCCCTCCTTGGGAGGAAATAAGTGAATGTCCAACACTCTCTGAGTTTGCCCCCCTTACGGAAGAGCTTCTTCCCTCTCTGATGGGGAGCATAAAAAGTGGATCACCACGAGATCCAGCTCCTATGAAAATTCTCAATCAGGCATTTCCTGCCATTAGTGAACCGGTAACCAAGATGGTTAACGCCTCTCTGGATTTGGCTACGGTTCCCAAGGTATGGAAAGTGGCCATGGTCAGATCTCTAATGAAAAAACCGAACCTCGACCCTGAAGACCTAGCGAATTATCGCCCGGTATCCTTGTTACCTGGGATGGGGAAGTTAATTGAGAAACTGACAAACATCCAACTGGCGGCATTTCTGGAGAAGCACAATCTCCTCCATCCATCCCAGACAGGATTCAGAAGGGGACAAGGCACTGAAACAGCATTGTTGAAGGTGGTGGAAGAGGCCAGAAGGATTTTGGACGCAGGTGGCAGCGCTGCCATTATCCTTCTGGACCTCAGCGCCGCCTTCGACACAGTTAACCACCATCTGCTGCTGACTCGACTCCGGAATCTTGGGATAACCGGAAAAGCCTGGAGGTGGCTTAGATCCTTTCTGGAGGATAGATACTTCCAGGTATTTGAGGGCAATAGCTGTTCCCGCCTGTTACCGTTACAGTGTGGGGTACCACAGGGTTCTTCCCTTAGCCCCACACTGTTCAACGTATACATGGCCCCGCTGGCAGAACTGGTTGCCCCGTTTGGCATCCAGCTAATAAGTTATGCTGACGACACCCAGCTGGTGTTTTCTCTGCAACAAATAGAGTCCCCGCCGAACAACCTGGCAAATTGTCTGGAGACGGTGGTAAATTGGATGAATCTGTCTCAACTGAGACTCAATGGAGGAAAAACGGAGCTGATGCTCTTAGGCAGACAGGATATTCCCGACCATCTCGCCTGGCCTACCAGTATGGGTGCTATACCATCTCCTAAGACAGAAATAAAGAGCCTAGGCTTTTGGCTTGATAATGGTTTATCTTTTGAGAGTCAAGCCAGAAAGACATCTGCAGTCTGTCATGGGATACTGAAATCCCTCCGTAAAATCTTGCCCCAACTTCCAGAAACAGCAAGGAAGACCGTAGTCCAGGTGCTGGTCTTGTCGCGAATCGATTACGGGAATGCTATATATCTAGGGGCCCCAACTTCCACTTTTAAAACCTTGCAAGTGGCCCAAAACTATGCTGCTAGGATCTTAACGGGCACCAATAGATATATGTCGGCAAAGCCAGCCTTGAGATCGCTTCATTGGCTCCCGGTGAAGGAGCGAGTGCGATTTAAATCGCTCTGCATCACACATAAGATCCTACATAGAGAAGGTCCTTCCATATTGGAAAACATGATACATCCTTATAGGCCCCAACGTAAGCTTAGATCGAGCGAACTTAATCTGGCAATTATCCCGAGGATAAAACGAGCCCGCTCAGGCGGCCGACTCTTCTCTCTGCAAGCAGCAAAAGAGTGGAATTCCCTCCCGGATTATTTAAGACTGGAACATACCTTCCTTAAGTTTAGGAAGCAACTTAAAACGTTTCTATTCCCCAGAATTTAATGCAGCATAACAATGTGATGCTAATCCACCCTAGGCCCACTCTGTACCAAAAGCGCTGGGATGCTTACGGGTAGCCATGCGCTATACAAGTGATTTTACAATACAATACAATACAATACAATTATAAGGTCAATGCCTCATTGCAGCACATATATGGAGTGCAGCGACCAGAGTACATTCTGGGACTTGTAGTGTTTCAAACCCATCTGGGGAAATGATCCTCACACTTGCATTCTGAATGAAAAACAGCACTGGCAGCACCATTACTGGTGAACTGAGAGCCTTATAACTGCTGTGTGCATGGGGTAGGAATGGCACAGACCATGTCCAGCGTGTGGATGAGAGTCCTTTGGGTGTTGGAAGCTGCACCTTGTATGCCTTTGGTCTGTGTCTCATGTCTCCTTTCACGTAATCTGTGCAAATGCAGCAGTAATTATAAGGCCAATGCCTCATTGTAGCTGTAAGATCTGGCACCATTGGCGTGGGTCTCCCCTGCATTTTTTGCCTTTGCCTCCTGTGTTTTTGATAAGTGTTGGACTCTGTTTTGCTGGACTAGATGCTTTGTGCACTTTAACACTGCTGTTCAGTGCCAACGTCCAAGTGCTCCCTTAGTAAATTGTTGTTATGGATTGGTGTTTCCATGATTGGCTGATTTGATTTACTAGTCAGTCCCTAGTACAGTGCACTGTGTGTGCACAGGGCCTGTAAATCAAATGCTGCTAATGGGTTTGCAGCACCGGTTGTGCCACCCACATAAGCAGCCTATAAATGTAACTCTGGACTGCCTTTGCAGAGCCTGTGTGCAGTCTGGTACTGCCATGTCGAACTGTCTAGTGCACCCACTTGCCAGGCCCTAACCTTCCCTTTTCGTAAAGGTCAGTCACCCCTTAGGTAGGCCCAAGGTACGCCAATGGGCAGGGTGCAGTGTATGTGAAAGGTGGGACATGCCCTGATGTGTGTGGCATGTCCTGATAGTGAATTACTGCCAATTTCGTTTTCACTATTGAAAGGCTTCCTGTTCCCATCGGATAGAATGGGGAGTTTGTTTATAACATCTTATAAACATAACTACACTTGGGAACAAGGTAGGAAAATAAAGTTTTGTATGCCTGAACTCGAATGTTAAAATGCATCTTTTAGGTAGGGTGACTTTTACATTCCGTGTTTGAAAATACCACTTTTAGAAAGTAGGTATTTTCTTGCTTAGCCATACAGTGTCCCTCTGCTTGGTTTGTGTATTGCATGTCTGGCTTTTGGATGGCAAGGGCGGGGGAGGAGCAGTGGCTCCAGTGAGCCTGATGAGTCAGGGCTTGGCTGAATAGACCTGGGCTGCATTTAGAGTAGGGGGAGGAGATTTCCTTTCACCTGAATGGTCCTGGTCTGCCAAGGACAATGCTGCCTCAACCTCATGCCAGGAAGCTGCACCAGAGAGGACAGAACTGGTTTTGACTGAGCTCAGGGCTTATCTGCCACCAGAGAACAAAGGATTTTGTGATATAAATATTGGGGCCCAGACTCCAGAACTTTAGATCAGTTCTGGGAAATCAAGAGGAACCTTTGCCAGGTAGAAGAGCCGGAGAAGCTGAGGAGGAATACTGCCCTGTGCTGTTTGATGTCTAGGGTTGGCCTGCAGTGGCTACTTGCTGCCAAGGAAAGGAGAAAAGGGCTTTGCTGTTTGTTGTGTTCCCTGCTTGAAGAAGATCTCCAAGGGGTTGAAACTGAGCTTGCTTCCTGTTCTGAAGTCTCATGGACACAAAGACTTCACCACCAGCTCCCCTGAACTGCCTTGCTGGGAGTTCTGACCTCCAAAGAGGTGCCTGCTGTTGTTTTGGACCTCTAGAGAACTGTTTTCCACTGGGAGCTGGAAAATCAATGCAAAATCGAGAAGCGTGGCACATCCCTATCTGTTTAGGATGCATCGCTAAAAAAACCGTCGCAGCGCCTGCCGCGGCTCGAGGAGTCGCAGCACGCCGCATCGATTGCAACGATCTCCAAAGTCCGAGATCCCTGCATCGATTCCATTGCAAGCCCTGCTCTGCGGCTGCAAGAATCCATGCATCGTACCAGTTTGTCGCATCGCATTAAGGCGCCAAGGCTGTTACATCATTGGGCGATGCAGTAAGAAACCGACGCATCACCTCCCCAGGCAGTAAGAAACCGACGCATCACCTCCTCTGCGCAGCAGTAAGGAACCGACGCATCATCTTCCCTGAGTGTACGGAACCGACGCATCACTTTCCCTGCAGCCCATTTTGTTTGTTTGCGTGACGCATCCAAGGTACATTGTGTGAAACGTGTCACATCTGCAATTTGCTTTGAACGTAACTATTACTACCATCTTGAAAGTCATATTTTTATTACTGTATTGTGGATTTGTGTTGTTTGGTCCTGTTTTGGTTTAGATAAAGATTTCTTATTTTTCTAAACTGGTGTTGTGTCCATTTGTAGTGTTTTCACTGTATTACTGTATGTGTTCACAAATGGTTTACACACTGTCTCTGAGATAAGCCTGTCTGCTCATGCCAAGCTACCAAGGGGGTGAGCAGGGGTTATTTTAGAAGTGTATCCCCCTTACCCTGACTAGAAGCAAGGGTCCCTATTTGGACAAAAGTACCTACCTCTGCCAACTAGAGACACCCATTTCTAACAGTAGAGCATAGCATAGACTGACCAGAGTGCATTCTGGGACTTGTAGCGTTTGAAACCCACCTGGGGAAATAATCCTCACACTTGCATTCAGAATGAAAAACAACACTGGCAGCACCATTACTGGTGAACCAAGGGCCTTATAACTGTTGTGTGCATTGGGTAGGAATGGCACAGACCCTGTCCAGTGTGTGAATGAGAGACCTTTGGGTGTTGGAAGCTGTACCTTGCATGCCTTTGGTGTGTGTCTCATTTTTCTTTTCATATAATCTGTGCAGATGCAGCAGTCATTATAAGGCCAGAGTACATTCTGAGACTTGTAGTGTTTGAAACCCACATGGGAAATTGACCATCACATAAACCTTCCCAACAGTGGCTCGTTTGGCATTTGTCCAGTAAAGGTTGCTGTTTCAAGCCATGTGTTGACCAGGGTACAGCACCAACTAAGCAGTCTTGAAAAACGAAAAGTGGCACATCCCATGTAGAGTGTCTGGTGTTGCAGGGAATATCAAATACTTAGATTCACCTCTTAGCAAAGCTAATATCCAAGACCTTGTTTGGCTATGTACACACAAACCACCATTTGTGTTGTGTCGTACAATGCTAAACAGCAAATTACAGTTGTTAGTAAGTGTAAGACTATTGAGACTACAACATATCACATGATCATCCAGAAACCATGCTTAGGTGTGCATATATCCATCCTGACTGTCTCCCATCTCCTTTTGTAGACTGGTATTGGAAGATGACTATGTAGCAATGATAGGAAAGCCAGATTACAAGAATGCTGAAGGTGAGTGTTGGTCAGTACTGAAGTGTTTACCGTGCAAATTCACTCAAGATGCCAATATGCGGGTAAAATCATGACATCTCATTGAACATACACATACTTGAGGCTCCCAATTTCTTGTAATTGGATAGTTAGATCAAAGGAGAACAAAGTCTGCTCTTGCTTCGTGTAGTTATGTGTGTTGTTCTGACGTGTACAACAACTACATTATGCTTTGTCTTCTTTCTCAGTGGGCCCAGCTGGCCAAGACCATCAGGACCAGGGGCAGAGCAGGACATCTTTGGGGCGACGGCAGGCATGGCCTCTTTCCCGCACTGAAGAGGAAGAGGAGGAGGAGGGACCAATAACATCAGAGGGCAGGGGTAATGCACCCACCAGGACAGAGGCAGAACTTACAACAAGAGCTACAGACCCGGTGGAGGCTTAGGACATTATAGGGTGGCGCCAAACTGGACACCTCTGGCCTGGGGGAGAGGAAATTGACTCTCATCCTGGCAGTAAAGACCTTTTGTTTGCTGAGGTGTTCCCGGTGCAGGACCCATCACCAATTGGACCTGCCACCAACCCCTCCCTGACTCTAGAGGCTCCATTCCATCATGGCCTCCAGCTGCATCCCCTGCCACTAGTCCTCCTCCAAGTGGCTGCCAGGAAGTCCCGAGGGAAGACTCTGACCCTGACACACCACACTCCTCCTGTAAGACCCAAACCCCTCCCTGTATTGTCATTCCTGTTGCTGCATTCCAGGAAGTGATGGGAGCATGTGAAGAGACATGTCCTCTCGGATCCTACTGCAGCTCTATGATGAACTGTGTAGCTTCTGAGAGGAACATGCAAGATCCATGGCCACCCTCAATGCCAGTATCATTTCCTTGGGTGCAGCCATGATGTCTGCCCTTGCTCAACGTTCCTCCCGAACCACCCTCAATGTGTCACCATGTACGTCGGCCCACAATGTTTCCCTCCGTAAACCTTGTGTGTCCCAACCCTGTGTGTGTCTGGTCCTGCACTGGCCAGCAAGGAGCCTGGATCCAATGTAGAGAATGTCCACATCTTGCAAAATGAGGATGCCCAAGAAGACACTTAACTAACTGAACAATATTTAGAATTTGGACATTTTCTGTGCACCTTGTAAATAGACTGGTTCCCTTGGCACTTCCTAACGTGATTTATTTGTTGTGCTCCACCCCCTCCATGTCCCCTTGTCCATTCCAATTGGAGTATATTGTTTGATTTCCTTTCTCCCTTTCCAATAGACTGTTTTCGGTATTTATTTTTTTCAACATATACATATATTTTGGATCAAACTATCTCTATCTTATTTGCTTCATTGTAAAGGCTGTATTCAAAGTATGTAAATATACCTTCAGAGTAGTTAATTGCTTTACACATGAAAGCGTGTTACAAAGATGGTCTAACAGTTTTACATGTCTCCTTCACACACGTTCATCATCGCATCTATATTCTATCACAAGGGTAAACAATTGATCATCAACACATAATACATCTTGGCTTGTGAGGAATCATATTGTGGTTTACATATTTTACAGTGATCATGAGGGATCTTGCTTGCGACTTTGCAAATGTGGTGGTAAGTTCCTTTGCTCTGTTGTTGCCGAGGTGCAGGTTGGTGTGGTGCATCTACCTGTACAGGTGGGGGAGGTGCCTAGACAGGGCCTGATGGTAGCTGTACAGGTGGGGGAAGTGCCTGGACAGGGGCTGATGGTGGCTGTACTTGTGGCAGAGGTGCCTGGACAGAGGCTGATGCTGGTTGTACAGTGGGGGGGGGTGCAAGTGTGGTGGTGGCTCTGAAATGTTGTAGGGAGCCTGTGCAGATAGTAGTACAGGTGGGTGGGTGTGATGTGCTGCAGGTGGTTATGTTGACTCCTTTTCATGCATTGAACTTGAAGGGAAACTTTGGGTCAGTTCAGCATGCCCTCCATCATCTTCATGGTCAAGGAATTATGTCTTGCACTCTCTTCCCAAGATTTATCCATCCTGTCCAACACCTGGGTCAGCCTGTGCACCACCTGAGAGATTTGGCATATGTCCTGCAGTGCCTCCAACATGTCTGAAAGAGTAGCCCCTATGGCACTAATGTCCTTCCTCTCATCAACCTGTTGTTGGAAGATCTCCTCCTCCCACTGGCTACCATGGCCATCTGCTAGTCCCCTCTGCATGAGACAGCTGTGGATACGATCTTCAAATCAACAAGCGGGGTGGGGGGTGGGCATGGCATGTGGTAGGCTGTGAGCAGAAGATTGGTGACCAAGGATACCTGCACTTCACCAGGTATGGTAGGTCCCTCAGATGGTAAAGAGAATGCATGGGATACACTGTCTTGGGAGGAGTGTGTAGGGGAACCAACACATCTGACCTGGATGTAAGGGCTGTGAGGGAGTGATGGATGTGTTGGGGTATGTGAAAGCTGTGACTGGTTAGCTGAGTGCTGGGAACTGCCAATCTTGGAGTTGGCGTATGAGGCACTTTGCTGTGTGGAGCCTGGGAGGCCTTTGATGTTTAGCCCAGTGGACCTACTATGACGGCCAAGGAATCTGGCTCTTCATCCTCTGTATGAAGTGCCTGATAGTGTTCATCCTCCTCCAAATCCTCCACTCCTGTACTTCCTCCTCCTCCTCTTGTGCATTACTGGCAGCTGAAATGACTGCTTGTAAGAAAAGTTGGTTCTCCCCTTCAATTGGCCGTCGGCCGCCACTGGTGGAAGTTCCAATGTCCTCATCGTCCTCATCACCTGGAAGACAGAGGTTGCAACATGATAAGTAATTGCCCTAGTACATTATGTGGTGCAACACAAGGGTTGATTCAAATGAACTTTGCATCAACAGATGATGCACATGTGACCTGGTTTGGGTACAGCTACACTTGAGCCCTCACACTGTAGCACTGAGGTGTTGAATGCAGATGTGCCATGCAAAAGCAAACTCACCAGATCCAGCCACAGTGTTGTTTTGCGATCCCCTGTGATATCAGCTGCTGAACCTGGCTCCTTGCATGTGTAGCAGAAGATGCGGTCTTCTAAAAGCAGCTTGAGAAGGAAGTGACACCATATTTAATAATCTGAATGATTTAAATGCAAACAGGCACACATGACACACACATCACTAACTGATTATGTAGGGAACCTTTTACACACAAACTACAGATGCTATGCAGAATGGGCTAAATCTGCTAATGTTCTTCCCCAAGGTATTAGTCATTGTGGATGAATTGGGAATTCATATTTTGAAACACTATGTGGCACGCTTACCTGATGGACAGATGCAAGTGGGTTTGACTGCTGCAGCTAGGATGTATCGCATACCCCTGGATGGTGTTGTCTGCAGCACTGAGGATATCCTGCCTGCAGCTGTAATGGGACATATTCAAGTACACAGGATGATGGCAATGAGTTAAAATGTATATGTCATTGGTATAGACCAGTGATATGCATGTTATGGCCGATGTGCTGCATGTGGCCCTCCTGACCCTTGCATGCGGGCCCCTGGTCACCAGCGGCAGCTGGCAGCTATTAACTCAACACAGCACTGTCATCAATAAAATATCACATTAACAGGCAAACATGTATTAGAAGGTTCCTGATATTTGAAGGAAGAAGTTAATTAGGATGTACTACACTACCTTTGGATGCACCTTCATTGTTAGGGTCATCATGCATCATAAGTATGATGTGGTCTCTTCACAATTATAAAGGACTGTACCTCAACATGCAGTCCTGTTTATCTTTAGCACATCAGATCATATCACTGCATTGCAGAATTAAAATCACATGCAAGATTTGGGTGACATTTGTGCTTCCCTCCTCCTGTAGTCGCAATGCCCATTTTGGACTGGGAAGTCACATATTAGCTCAATGCACTTTTTGTGTGGCTTGTGTCCCCATCATGCATGCACACCATGGTCTATTTTAGCTGTCACTGGGTGAGGTATTATACAGCATACATCCTGAACTCATGTCTTTAACATGCGGCTTATATGTGAATATGGTAGAAAAAGAGGCAAGCTGACAGACAACATTTGGCCAGGATCACACATTGTGGTCAAGTGGGGAAGCTGGGACTGCCACCTGCTTCACTGGATTAACTTTTTCTGCAGATCAGCCACCAGATGTATTTGCTTCACTTCCTCTACATCCACCTAACCAGCCCAAAAACCCCTCCCCAACTCCAACCCAACGTGCATCAGTGCGACCCTTATCCACAACAACTTCCATACATTTTGGGTGCTGAGATTTTGCTTGAGAATTTTCCTTTCATGGGCTTTCACTCCAGTTGTGGCTACTCCACTTCATACGAAAGAATATAATAAATTAGGTAGGTACTGCACTCCCTTGCCATGCATTCTGAGTCATCCTTTAAGTAGCAAACATGCTATGATGCAGTATAATGTAATATGCCAATGTATTTGTATTTATATTGCGCTTACTACCCCCGACTAGCCTGACCAGATGCCACACCTAACCGTGTAGCAGGTGTCACTGTGGGAACTGATTTCCAGGACAATGATACTGGGACTAAAACAAATGTGTGTTTTCAGTTAACATTTTAGTTGCCACATGTCATGCACAAGATTTCGAAGCTCAGTTCACAGGTCTGGCACTGTTGATGGAATATGTGTAAAATATCCATGAGCTGTCTGATAACAATGTAGGAGTTTGGACCCTCTCCTGGCCATTTTACATACCATTTTGTGATGGTGGTATGGTTTGCTGTGCACCATGCCGTTCCCTCCCCGCAGATATAGGCACCTCCACTACAGTGGAGGATTGTACTCTGGCTGCATGCAGCAATAGAGGAGAACAGAGAAAAGTCAGCTATCAATAAATGTACATGTGCAACTTGTCACAAATATCCTCACTGCAGCTACATGCTAACAGTAATGCTGAGTGGAAGGGGCATATTTACTATTGCCATTTATCAGTGTTAGGTGAATAAACAAGCAGTGCTGGGCCCCTGTTTGTGACTGAGGAAATGGGATTGGCCATTTCCATCACAAAGGATTCTGAGACTTGTGCAATTTAAGAAAGGAGACACATGAGGGTCTTACTCACCATGCTTTTTGCACATACTTGGGACAACATCTGTGGTCACAATTATAGTGCATCACCGACAGTAGTCATTTCATATCATTGTTAGTGTCATCTCATTTACCTGGTATCATATTGCAGACATCCCCCACAGGCAGCCCATGAAGCATGTGGTGGTGCATTGTGTTGAGGACATCCTCTCCTAGTGGGGTAAATGGAGGCGGGGTCCAGATTGTACACCAGGAAGAACTCTGGCCACCTCTATCCCAGCTCACTTCTCCTTCACCCGCCTCTTTTCGTCCTGCCATTTCTTCTTGATTTAAATTACAGTGCGGACATCCTCCCCCAACGCTGTGACTGAATTGGCTAAATGCTGCCGTAGGGCTGCCTTTCCTGTGCTACTGGTGCTTCAGGGGGGGAAGACCATGGAGCCTTTTGTGGTGCCTCACTATGAACTCCAGGATCATGGTGGTCTCCTCCTCAGAATAGTTTTTCTTCCTACTCTGGGGTAGCATTATTGAGGCAAGGCGCTGAGCAGGCATGCAGGAACTCTGTGGCGCCAAACCTGGATCTTGATTGCGTGCTGCATTTATTTGGTTTGTAGTGCAGGTCTTGCAGGTGGTGTTAATTGATAGCAGGTGTATGTGATTGCACTTCATCCACCCTGATTGCAGAAATTCCGTCCCGATTGCAGAGATTCTATCTCAAATGCATAAATTTCACCCAGAGTGTGGAGATTCCACCCGACAGCGTTGGTAAAGTTACTACTCATAAATGCCGTTTGTGAATATCAAAAGTCATAAAGTTAGGCTTTCATCTCAGATTTCCTTTGTGGATCGGGCCCAGTGTGTGGTGCATGGCAGAGAGCGCAAGAAGGAGTGTGGAGTATTCTCTCATTGAGCACACAATGTTCCTTTCTTCTGCCTGTTATTATAGGACAGTGGGGAGAATTCTCTATTGTTTTGGGCAGAAGCGCTGTGCAGTTCTTAAGGGAACAGGTAAGATGGTGTTTTTAATTTATAATGTGTCAGGTTCTATTTAAAAAGGGCTTACCTATTGAACTGTTTAAATTGAATGCATCGATCCTGATGCGAAGTCCAACCAACTAGGCCGGGAGAAGCACTTCTTTTTCTTGGAAAGGCGATAACTCTGCATTTCTTTTTTTAAAAAGGTGCTCGGTTCATTGATGACTCAGGGATATTAGCCATTTCACAAAAGGATTCATTTCACAAACTAGGAAGAGGTGATAGCCATATGAAAATCTCTTCCGTTTTGTCAGAGGGGAATCCGGGGTTCGGATATGATGACCTTAATGGATAATGCTGCTGCCATGTCACAAATGTACATGTAGTTTAGCACAAGGCTGTCATCCCTGAATTAACTCGTAGAAAAGATTGTGAGTTGGGCAGAGCATAATGTTCTCTTAGACAACTACATATCCAGGGAAGGGACAAAATATTGACTGACTCCAAGAGTCAGTCATGGGTTTCCGCATCACAGAACCTATGAATATGTATACAGATGATTCAGGAAACCTGCTGGATAATTGTCAGTCCAGAAGTGGATTTGTTAGACCTGGCACATTGGCGTGGGTCTCCCTTCCATTTTTTGCTGTTGCCTCATGTATTTTTGCGGGTGTTAGTTGCTCAGGGCACTGTGCCACTGCTGTCCAGTGCCACAGTGCAAGTGCTCCCTATTGTAAATTGATGTATAATTTGTGATTCCATGATTGGTTGGTTTGGTTTACCTGTCAGACCCTAGTACAGTGCATCAGGAGTGCCCAGGGCTTGTAAATCCAAATTCTGCTGGTGGGCTTGCAGCACTGGTTGTGCCACCCACAGAAGCAGCCTGTAAAAATGTGTCTAAGGTCTGCCATTGCAGAGCCTGCAGGCAGTCTGGTACTGTCATTCTGACTGGGCAAGTGCACCCACTTGCCAGTCCCTAAACCTTCCCTTTTCTTCATATAAGACACCCCTATGGTAGGCCCAAGGTCAGGGTGCATTGTAAGGATAAGGCAGGACATACCCTGGTGTGTGTGGCATGTTCTAATAGTGAATTACAGCAATTTTCGTTTTTCATTATTGCAAGGCTACCTGTTCTCCATAGGCCAGAATGGGCAGTTTGGTTATTACATTTTTTAATCCTAACTGACTCAGGCGACATGGTAGAAATTCGAATTTAGTATGCCTTAACTCAGAATGATAAAATACATCTTTTAGTGAAGTTGGTTTTAACAATCTGTGTTTCAAAATACCACTTTTAGAAAGTAGGTATTTTCTTGTCTAACCATTCAAACCTGCCTCTGCTAGGATGCGTATTCCCTGTCTGGAGTTTGAGTGACAGGGCTGGGGAATTCCAGGAGACAGGGTGAGGTGTCCCAGTGGTGAATAGAGAGATCTGCATCTAGATGGGTGGGAGGAGTTTCACCTGGGACCTGAATAGGGCTGTGCCTTCCCTCCACAATGCTGGCTCCACCTCCTGTGGTGCGTCTGATGTCTCTGCCCTGCACTCTGAAAGGAAAGAAGGAGTCAGGTAAACAAAGTGCTCCAGGACTGACCAGAACCGGTTTGAACAAGGCAAAGGCCCCTCTTCCCTCAGAGGATAAAGGATTTTGGGGTATAAGTATTGGGACCCTGATCCCAAGAATTTAGATCACTTTGGGAAACAGGAAGAAACTCTGCTGAGAAGAGGAACCAAGAAGAAACTGAGGAGAGACTATCCCTGAAACTGGGGGATTGGCCTGCAGGGGTTGCCTACTGCCAAAGAGAGGAGAAAGGAACTTTGTGTGTACTTTTGCTCAACTTGTGAAGGATCTCCAAGGGCTTGGAAAAGAGCTTGCCCCCTGCTGATGTCTCAGGAACAACAGACTTCATCCCCCAGCTCCCCATAGTTCTTTGGAAGTGCCTGTTGCTGTTGTTGGGCCTTCTGAGGGACTGCGTATCGCAAGGAGCCGGAAGCGCGACTCAAGAAGGAGAAGCGTGCCGCCGTCGGAGCTGTTGTTGTCGCATCGCGTAAATTGTGTCGCCGCTGCAGCATCGCATCGAGCGGAAGCGTCTCGCATCATCCAGGAAGTGTCTCGCAACGCCGAAGAAGCGTGTCGCCATCGTAACTGGCGCATTGCACCGCATCAAGAGAAGAGTCTCGAATCCACGGAGAAGCACGCCGCCGTCGGAGCTGCTGTCGTCGCATCGCGTAAAGGGGTGTCGCCACTGCAACATCGCATCGAGCGGAAGTGTCTCGCAAACGTCGGAGAAGAGTGTCGCTACCAAGGCGCTGTCGTCGCATCGCGTAAAGTGTGTCGCCGCTGCAGCTGAAGATTCGAGTCGAGTCTTCTCGCAACATCAGAGAAGCGTGCCGCATCTGGAAGATCTTCACGTCTTTATTTCTTTGCACCAAAATCTTCAACGAATCAACATCGTTGCAACACTTTGTTGCCCTGCGTGTCGCATCTAAAAGGTACATTGACTTAAAGTGTTGCAAGAACTTAAGAGAACTAAGCAAAATTCTACCATCTAAAGTAACAGTATTGTGTATTTTTGTTGTTTAATGGTCTTGTGGTAAATCTATATAAAGAATCCTTATTTTTTATATAAAACCTGTGTGGTGCCCATCTGTAGTGTTGTCACTAGATTACTGTATGTGTTCACAAATGTTTACACACTGCCTCTGAGATAAGCCTGTCTGCTCGTGCCAAGCTACCAAGGGGGTGAGCAGGGGTTATTTTAGGAGTGTACCCCCTTACCCTGACTAGAGGAGAGGGTCCCTATTTGTCACAAGTGCATACCTGTGCCAACTAGAGACCCCCAAGTCTAACAGGATCATTTTGTGGACAATGCACTTCTGCCTCTGTTATTCTCATAGCTTCAGGATCACCTGGCAATGGAGGTCAATGCAAGGGCATTCCAAAGGGCCAGGCAAGCTGTTGTATCTGTCCTTTCCATTCCTCTTTTTCCCCGCCTGATAGCAAAGGTTCAGAGGCAGGAGACAGAGGTGATTCTAGTGTATCCATCTTCACTACAAAGGCATTGGTTTTCCTCTTATGATGGAGATGGTGATTGGGTAAATGTGGTTTCATCCTCTAGATCCATATCCATTGATTCCCTCCAGCATGGTTACCCCTTCCATCTCCTCTGAGATTTATTTATTTATTTATTCAGTGTTTTGTATAGGGCGATCTTGACCTTATAGGGTATCAGAGCGGTTTACAGTAAAATACTTCACTACTTTTTCTTTTGTATATTACTCTGGACAGCATTTAACACATTAAAGTCCAATTCAAAATTGTAACAGAAACTTCACTCAACAAGAAAGACTTTAGCGCATTCACAAAATGTAAGTCTAAAGAAACCATAGCATAAAGGAAAGCAAGATCCTAAATGAAACAAGTGAAAATAAACCTTAGCAAGAGATACTCTTGCATCTTTAAGCAAGAGGTCTTAGGCGAGTCTTCCGAGGTTGTTCGGTAATGGTTATGGTAGGAATTTACTCATTAGAAAGGTCTTGGGTTCTTTCTTGAATCTTGCAGAGTTAAGTAACCTTTTGATGCTTGGAGGTAGCTAAATCCATATTCACGGTGCAGCACCCGAGAATGCACTGTCATAAGTTTTTTTCTTCCCGAGAATCAATCCAGGAGCGCCATAGGTGTCAGGCGCTCCTGGATTGTCTGCTTCCAACAGAAATCTCCAACTTCTGAGCTAGATATCTTGGTGAATTGAAGGGTAGCACTTTGTGTGTGATACACACCAATTTGAGTTGAACTTTGGCTTCATAAGGTAGCCAATTCAGCGCTTTTAGGTGAGGAGAGATGTGGTCGAATTTTTTTGAACCTGTTATAAGCCTTGCTGTTATGTTGAGGCAGGATTTAGAGGAGCTGTTGCAATCTTGGGAAGCCCTGAAAGTGTTGTGCATCCATATTCAATCCTCGAGATTACTAATGCCTGAACTGCCATTTTGAGGTCTGCAATTTCGATGAATGGTTTCAGTTTCTTAATATAGCTCAGGTGAAATCGTGCATTTCTAGCCAACAAGTTGATGTGTGATTGCATGTTTAGGCTCAGGTCTAATGTGATTCCTAGAGATTTGGTTGATTCCACAATGTTCGGGATGCACTTAAGTGCGGTGATCAAATTGGGCCAATCTTTTATAACGAGCGGGCTATTGGTGGGATGGATATTAGGAGGAATTCTGTTTTTTGTGTGTTTAGTTTAAGCTAATTGTTTGTTAACCATAGTACTGTCACACTTGCCTTGTTCATTGTTTTTATCTCTTCCAAAGAAAAAATCTTAATGTAAATCTAAGTGTCATCAGCAATCTGGAGGTTGAAAAGGAGGGCTTTATAAAGTTACAGCTTTCCCTTTCAGTGGTTAAGTCCATTTGGATCTCAAGGTGCTAATCCACTTATTCAGCATATAAACACCTATGGGCTCGTATAGTTTTACAGTTGGGTTCTCAGTTTTTACCTAACATAAACTCTATATTTCACAGAATGAAATAAATAGTTTTCCCAGTTTTAGTATAGTCCTCTGGTTCAGATCGGGATTTTTTGTTGGATATGGTTATACCTGTCAAAATCTACCTATCTATTTCAGCTGATTATAGAAAATGTAACTTGCTGTTTTTGAATTTTGGTCAGACGAATATGGAATGAAAGTCTTTCCTTTCTACCATGGGATATTAAGTATTGAATCAAGTGCCTGGTTCAGAGACAGAAACTGGGTTTGAGTTCTAGTCTCTGGGTGCATTTTTAGGTCTGGGGTTCACAAGACCTTTTGATTTTACTAAACGTATATGTGTAATATACATACTTAAAGGGACTTAAAGCCACCTTTCTTCATCTATTGATCTGTTGTCGTGTCATTTACATTTGCTTCCACCCACGACAGCATACAGCTTGGGGCATTGGGTCAGCCTCCTTAAGCTACAAGATAGCTTCCCTTTAATTGACTGCATTTAACTGTCACAAGGAGCACACCCGCACACATGACAGTCCCCTTCGTTGGCAGTGTTTTTGTTTTTTCTTTATTATTACTTTAGTGTTGCCTTTGTTTGTATAGCCTTATGTGATTGCAAGACAGCTTTCTACCAAATGTGAGAACAAGGATCATTCTAGCTTTAGCAGTTCCTGTCTCCGGCCAATGCGGTTGTAAATTCCTTTGGAAGTGGCCTTTGTTTATATGACTGCTACTTCTTCACTCCAACCCAGCAGCTCACATGAACTTTAAATATAAGCTCATGAGGATGTTCTATCTTTGCAAACCTGTCTAACTGTAATTCCTTCTTTTGATCCATCTTTTCTCTTTCTTTCTTTGCGTCTTTCCTCTTCCTTCCTTCCTTCCTGCCTGCCTGCCTGCCTGCCTGCCTGCCTTCCTTTCTTTCTTTCCCAAAGTCAAGAGGCTGTTTATCAATGTCAGATTTATTGGCTTTTTCTTTCATTCCCAAAGTCAAGAGGCTGTCAATCAATGCCAGATTTATTGGCTTTTTAAGTCTGTTTTAAACCTTTTCATTTGACTAAAAGTATGTCGATAACATAGTTACTTATATGTGTTTTCATTCAGACTTCATCCATGTCTGTGGTGGTGTCATTCATATTTTTCTGCAACTCACTCCAGCATGCATCAATGAGCAAATGTGTCAGCCCACTTCAGCCATTGGCTAACTTCACTAGGAGTTACGGTCAGCCGCCCTTTCACAAGGACACATCAACACACAAAGTAGTTATCTTCAGTGCCAGGGAGTACTATGGCAATGTGTGTTTTCTGCCCTGTACAACGACAAGGGTAAAATAACAGGTGAAATAAGTTTGAGAGCTCCGCTGACCACATTTGACTCCCCACCGTTTACCCTGGAAGGCGTTGTCCATTCACTGGCAACCTTTTCCAGAGGGAGAGAGGCTGGCTCAGATAGCATCCCAGTAGATGTATACCTTTATGATTTGGATACATGGTCAAAGTATATATTGTTTATAGACAACATGAAAGCAATGGGAGCCCCTATACCATCATCCTGGCAGGGAGCAGAAGTAGTGCCAGTGTATAAAAAAGGTGACAAAAGACGGCCAGCTAATTATAGGCCCATCAGCCTATTTGATTGTCTCCAGAAAGTCCTCTGTCGAATGATACTGGCAATGGCAGGTGAAATAAGTTTGAGAGCTCCGCTGACCACATTTGACTCGCCACCGTTCACCCTGGAAGGCGTTGTCCATTCACTGGCAACCTTTTCCAGAGGGAGAGAGGCTGGCCCAGATAGCATCCCAGTAGATGTATACCTTTATGATTTGGATACATGGTCAAAGTATATATTGTTTATAGACAACATGAAAGCAATGGGAGCCCCTATACCATCATCCTGGCAGGGAGCAGAAGTAGTGCCAGTGTATAAAAAAGGTGACAAAAGACGGCCAGCTAATTATAGGCCCATCAGCCTATTTGATTGTCTCCAGAAAGTCCTCTGTCGAATGATACTGGCAATGATCCATCAATGGGTGGAAAGTAAAGATATCGTAAGCCCATTGCAAGCTGGCTTTAGACCTGAGACATCAGAAATAGATAAGGTCTTTAGATTTGCTATTTTATATTGGAAGACGGTCTTGATCGGCAGAGGCAACTTGTATGTCGCCTTTGTCGATCTGAAATCAGCTTTTGATCTAGTACCACGTGCAAAGCTATGGGCAGACTTGGAGGAGATGGGGTTGTCTTTAAATATACTATCCCTGCATATCAGGCTGCATGAAAACAATGTTGTCCAGATACGGTGAGGCTCACAGTGACGAGTAACAGACAAGGTTCCTGTACTAAAGGGCGTACAGCAAGGTTTCGTACTGGCTCCTACCTTATTTTCCCTATACGTAAACAGGTTGGTTCACCATCTCTCGTTAGTAGAGGCACACGCCCCCGTTTTGGCAAAAGGAAAGATAACATTGTTATTATGTGCAGACGTCACCGTTCTAATTTCTAAAACACCGACTGGGTTGCAAAAATTGTTGGCCAGATTCGATGATTGCTGAATGCAGAGTGGTCTAGTAATAAATACCCAGAAAACAAAGTTTATTGCATTTGATCATCACGAGAAATTCAAAGGGAAGCTATTTCTGGGCAACTATACATTAGAGTTGGTGGATTTGATCACTTATTTGGGCATTAAACTTGCTCCAAATTTATCCTGGGGTCAGCATATTGATATGGCAACTATAAAACATGACAGAAGAATTGAGTTATTTTAAAAGGACACCGGCCTCATACTCCATGCCGGTTGCACTTGCTCTGAGAGTCTGTGACGCAAAAGCCTTGGGTCTGCCATGTATGGCGCCGAGTTATGGGGGTTAGGCGATATCACAGACCTTACTAAATCTGAAAACAAATTTCTAAGAGAAATGGTCTCACTTCCAATCAGTACTCACCTGCATCCCTCATTATTCGATTTGGGCATGAAAAAGGTTTCCTAGAAATCGTTACTGCGACCTCTTTTATATTGGCGTAGGCTCAGGGCTACTCCAGAATTGAGCCATTATGCAGCTGCTCTAGAGGCATTCGTCAAGCTGGACAAAGCCAATAAAGTCCCTTGGCTGTTTTCGCTGAGGTGACTCTTGAAGGAAATTGGCCCTGGTGACTTTGGCCGGTGTCCTGAGGTGGGCCAGCTTCCTTCTAAAGATATACTGAAAAGGCATTATTGGTCCCACATTCTTCAGCAGAATGAGGAGGCGATGGGAAAAGCAACATTGACGCATGACTTTTTGAATTTCAATCCTCTTGACAGGAATCTCTTTCATTAGTTTAGAGTGGGTACACTCCCTGTTAAAACGTTTAATGCAAAATGGATGAGATCAACTTGTGACGAGTGTCCATGCTGCAAAGGTCACAAGGAATCTGTCCCACATGTGCTGTTTGTATGCCCAGCTTACACTAGGTTCTGATCCTTTTGGATTGCACCTGTGTGTAGGACGCTGGGTACCCCAAGCAACATGATTGCCCTACGAATATTACGCTCTGATGCATCTTCAATGCAAAGTATTTGGGGCTGATGTTGGCCAAAAGGAGCACTATTATTTCTTCCAAAGAAGTTTAGTGATACCTAAATGCCTAATGAACTCATTTTAAAAGATTTTAATCAATTGCATTTATCGAGTTTTACTGTATGTATGATTTTTCTTGCATGGATTTTGTATTTAAATAATGTAATTTTAATCTGTGAATAGCTGAGAATTGACTATTCCGATCATTTTGTATGTTTAAGAATGATTTGCTATTTATTTGTTTATTGCATCTACTTTTATGGATTAAGCTGAAATATAGGTATTTGAATTGAATTGAATTGCTTTCTTTAGCCAATGGCTGTTTTAGATAAATGAGGCTGGCGGACAATGCCAGACTTATTGGCTTTGTCAGTGCTTGTTGTATTTGGTCGGGGCTCAAAACAGCTAGCTACTAGGAGCTGCTTCCTATTCAATTTGAAATACATTAGAATTGTGCTTTTTTAATTTTTTTTAAAGGAAGGTGTTTGATCACTTTGAGATCTCGGCCAGGGGTGGGCCGAATTTGCGAAATTCACTTTCGCAAATTATCGCGAAAATGTTAAAAATCTCCGCAAAAACACGCGGAAATATCGCTAAGATGTGGAAGTTTTTTTCCCGCCCGTTCGCGGTATTTTCTGCGTGGTCGTGGCTCGCCAACTTACCCATGCGGTTGCTCACGGGCGCGGCCATCTTGTTTTCACTTGTCTCGCGGTGCATGATCGCGAGAAGAAAGACATGATCGCGCGATGAATGACGTTACTGCGGGAGACAGCGCAAATGGCTACCAACAATCCAACATCTCGTGGAGAACGCGACCGGATCGGGAAAACTTGTCGGCGAACGCGGGGATTCAGGTAAGGCGATCGCACGCACGCGAGAATGTATTATTTTACAGCGCTAGCAAGCAAAACATTTTCGGTAAAATGCGGATTGCGGAAATTTTGACATTTTCGCGCTCTCCGCGGAACGTGAAAATGTCAAATTATCGCAATTTCCGCGAGCGGAACGGAATTTTAGCCCAGGCCTAATCTCTGCAGTCTGCTCGTGAGGGTCTTGAATTGCAGGCTTGGTTCAGAGGCAGCAATTCATATAGCGCGCATGTCTCTGGGTTACAGACAGAGCATGCGCAAGAGCTCTACTTTCAACTATATCAAGGGTGAGTGAGCAGGTCGCCCTCATGGGTGCACTGTTATCACACCAAAGGCAGATGTCACTGCCCACTCAGTGACCAGCACCAGCTACGTTGCCCGTTTTGACCTAGATCATGTACGAATTACCGACTCTAAACAAAAATGATTAGCTCTAAATAACAGATATATGGAAAGCGGGTGATATTTCCGCTGCATTGTGCCTTGCTTAACTTTAGGTTCTTTCCTAAACACTTTGCCAAGATTTATGATTTATTTTCAGACCCAGAGCTGGATTTACTATCTTTATCGGAAACCTGGTTACAAGAGGCATGAAATCAGGGTGTAGCGTGGCGATTCCAATTTATTAGAGTGAATAGAATCACATGAACAGGAGGGGGTGTGGCAGCAGTTTTTAGAGAAGGGCTAATCCTATGTGGGGATTTTAAGACAGTGGATGTTGGAGGTGCTAGAATGTTTGTGTCTGCTATGCTCTCCTTGAGTCTATCATCCTCTATGTCATGATTCAAGCTTCAGTAAGGATTTTTGGGAATTGGTTATTAATCAGACTGCAGATGCATCATGGCTGCTTGCGTTATGGGATTTTAATTTATGGGCTGAATGTCCCTCATTAGCTGGAGGTAAACTTTTAATGAATGATTATGAGGCTCTCAATTTGGGTCAGCTGGTACAGGTTGCTACACATGAGAAGGGGCAAACCATTGATTGGATATTATCTGATACCAAGAACATTCTGTTTTTCTAGGTATTCCCAATCACATGGTCTTATCATAATTTATTGAACTTTAAATGAATCTCTATTCCTCTATGTTTGTCGGGCCTCCCCCGCAGCAAATTAACTCTTGGGCATGGTATAAAATTTCCACAATAGCCTTTACTAGGCCGCTATATGATACAAAAGCAGGCTTCCAGACAGAAAGTGACCACATCAAGAATCTCAATTAGGTTTTTCACATCTGGATTAGACCAACCCTTAAATCAATAGTCCCTATAGAATGGCCCAGGCCCCAAAAAAGTTAAAAAAAGACATTGGCAAAAAATATTATACAGATGAAGATAGAAAAAGGTGCTGACACTTAAAAAATACTGAATGCAGATTAGATCGTCTAAGAGAGCATTTTTGCCCATCAGATTCTGAACACTGTTATCTATAACCGAAATACATTTTCAAAATTGTGCATTCTTTTGTGAATCCCAACTGCTTTACTTTGGATACTAATACCTCGATTGAATTGAGGTATAATTTGGCATGCTTTTTTTTTATACAATGAACAAGATCTGTGCACTTGATGGAGAATTAATGGAGGTAACCACTTTAGAGTTTATCATATGGGAGCCTAACCCAACCTTGCACACCAACTTTGACCAGAACGAAACAAGCAAGGGAACTTCTTCTTACAGTGACATCAGGGTTCCAATTGGAGCCATGTACCGCCAAGCTATTTGCATGTGGTTGCTGTAAATGTTTGACCTGTCTTGGGCTAAAATGCACTATGTTTCGATGAGGGAAGCTGACATTCTTCACAGCTGGAAATTAGTGACAGTTTCACCTATTCTAAGTAAACCCTCAGCAAATCCTGTGAACCTGTCCAATTTCCATCCCATTTAATTGCCAATAATAATTACTGAATGTTTTGACTTGCGAGCATCTCTGGATCATGAACAATTTGAATTTAGCATGAGAGTTAGTGCAGAGTCAGTGTAGTTTGAAGTTTAGACAAATGTAGTCGGACCCTAGATGTGGGAGTCTGTGTTTCTCTTGTACTTTTGGCCTTATCAACCACCCTTGACACCATCTCTCTTGCATTTTTCTTGACGTTATTAAGGAAAATTAGTGGTGGTGGCTTCACATTAGAATGGACAACCTCTACCCGGGGAATCAACTCCAGAGAGTGTAGCAGGATTTCCTAAAAACTGGGAGTACCTCAATTCCCATCTCTGAGCCCCACACTTTCTAACATTTATATGACACCTTTGGCTAAATTCATCAGATCATGTATGGTCCAATTGCTGATGTATGTGGACATTACCCAGCCGATTATTTGACTGGAAGTTGATTGAAACAACAATCCCATAACCTTCAATATTGGAATGGAGACAAATAGATGGATAAGAGAAAACTCATTAAACCTTAACTCACATAAGATAGAGGTAATGGTCTTTGACCCTGATAAAGTGGTTTGGCCATATATGTGGTGGCCTTGGCCCTAAAACAGTAGTCCGTGTTCTGTGGGTTTACCTTGATGACAGTCCCTAATTTTACAAAGGCTGATAAATCACGCCATATCCACCTGCATATTCTCACTGATGCTGCTGAAGAAAAGTCTTTCATTTGAAGAACAGAAGTTAGCAATTTAGGCCCTAATTTTGCAGAGACTTGACTATTGAAAATAGTGTCTATCAAGGCATCAAGAAGGCTGAAGTTAAGAAGTGGCAAAGTATACAGAATCATGAGCCAGGCGACTGATATTTAAACTTCTTAAAATGGCCCTGGTACCCTCGGATAGGAGGATGCTGCACTGACTTCCAATCATGAAACAAATTAGTTTTAATGCTCTGTGCTTGGTTTATCAAGCTATACAGAAGATAGTTCCACCCTGTCTCTAGGATAGAGCACCGGAATATCGCCCCCTTCGTTGCCTGTGCTCTGCTGCTCATAACAACCTGAGATTACCTCAATTCAGATTGTTGTCTCACTATGGAGGAAGGTCTTTCAGTTTGCTGGCTGCAAAAGCCTGGAACTCTCTACCTCATACATTTAAAGAGCTCAAGTCTTATCCCTCCTTTACAAAAACCCCTAAAACAGCTTTATTTTAGTAATTGACCATTGGTAGCAGTGAAGGGATGCTTAGAGAGTATCTGTTGCCAGGATGCCCTTTTGGAAAATAGTCTGCACTGTATAATATACAGTAACATAACATATGTAAGTCATAGGAGAGGGAATGTGGAATCAGAGCAATGATGGTTACTGGAATCGAATCTAAACCTCACTGCAGAGCCACCAGTTTGCAGACTCTGCCACGGTCCACTCCAAGGACTTATGGCTGTACTGGGGAAAAGTAGAGGTTATGAGCCACTTAATTCAAACTTTTAATTTATTGGAGGGCTGCAGTGACAATGTGGGGGTGGGGGTCCTTTAGATTTCTTATTTGGCTGTTACTTGTCATGTCCGTATATGTTCTGCAGTCTACTACCCAAGCAGTCAAGCAGATACCGAACAACACTTTCCAATAACTGCACCATCGCTCTGCGTGGTGAGATATGAGCATCAGTCGATTCACAAGACTCTTTCTGTATTGGATCTCCCTAATTTCGCCTCCCGATGACCAGTTGATCGCATTTCTTCTGCCCCCTTTCAGGGCTTTGAACTAGTGATAGAGTGCAATAGAGTGCTATGCAAGGAACAACAGACATTGGGAGGGGATGTGGTCCGTCGGATAGACTGCTGACTTTGGTGCTGGAAACCAGCGTTCGAGCCTCGAGGTCGCGTCCACATCCTGCGATTCTGGGCAAATCACTTAGGGGCATATTATCAAGGACGGCGTTAAAAATTATAGACCGGTTTAGCTGCAGAAAGCTGCCGCTAAAGCGGCCATAATGGGCTTGATAATATGCCCTTGTGAATTCCCATAGAAGCCCAGGTTCACACCAGAACATGGGCTTCTATGGGAATTCTCAAAGGCATATTACCAAGCCCAGGATCGCTACTTTAGCTGCAGTTTTCTGCCGCTAAACCGGCGATAATTTTAACACCGTCCTTGATAATATGCCCCTAAATCTCCCGGTGCCTAAATGTAAATACAGTGGTGCTCGTGTAAAGTGCTCCAATACCTTCGGGTCGAGTTCGCGCTATATATATATGCAAAAAAAAACATCGCGTGAAATCTCTTTGAGTGCCAGCTCAGGGGTTTCACGCTAGAAATTCAAGACTCGGACTCAATGGGGTCAATTCACAAAAGCATTTATGAGAATGGGAAGTAGACCTCAAAGTATTCTACCACGGTTTAGTCTATCACGTTCTGCCCAGTTGTGCGAAAAGGGCGGTGCAAGCATTTGTGCCGCTTTAGTAGTATTGTGGTTTTGCCGTTCTGCTGTCTGCACCATATTTGCTATTTCTAAAGGCAACTTGGAGCCTCTTACCTGGAACCTTCTTTCTGATGTGGCCCCAGGCAGCTCCATTGTACCCCCTTGTCATAGAATAAATCAGCCCTACACATGCTAATCTCATGTTTGTGAAAGTACATGCCGCAAAGCAATCAACCCTCAAAAGATTTAATAATTGAGTTGGTGGTTGCTAAAAAGCATAAATGGTGGTTTTCCGGATATTGTGAAATGTCATAAGCTAGGATTTACTGTTGGAGAAAGGAGGACATATATCTGCACTGTTATGAGAAATGGAGTTTGCAGGTTTACTGCAGTGCTCTGAGACCTCGCCTGCTGCAACATGAATAGTAATTGGCCCCTGGACAGGGGAGCTCTCAACAAGGCTCGGGACATGCAAATCCCCACACAGGCGCCAGTAAATCATGCTGCTTCGCCTGTTATAAAGCTTTGCCCCAAAGAGTACGAAACTGAAACATTCACCGTCAATTTATACGAGCATCACCCACCGATTAAAAAGTTGCAATCAAGGTTTTTCTTTCGCCCAAACCAAGGGGGACATGTACAAGGAAATGGCGCTGCACACAATTTAGCAGAGCCGTGGTGTGTCATTTCCAAAACGCTGGGATGCACCATATTTACAAGAATACGGCACACCTGTGTATTTTCCCTAGTGCTGGTGCTAAAACAAGCTGCCTAGCGCCAACACAGGCACCCTTGCGCCGTAGTACAAGGGAGTCTGTGTTGCAGGGATGATTGTTTATATGCACATAAACAATCTTTAACCCCTTTGCCACGGGGGTAATTCCCCCGTGGCGCGGGGTGGGGCGGCGGCGCTGTGCTCGTGACAAGCCCAGCTCGTCCTGAGGCACAGTGGAGCTGTGCTCATGACGAGCTGGGCTCGTCACGACTCCGCCCACTGATTGATTCTCCCGCACAGGCGGGAAATCAATTATGCGTGGGAGTGGCGCGACCGTTATGACGAGCCCAGCTCGTCATGAGCACAGCTCTACTGTGCCGGCATACAAGGAGTTAAAGGCGATCTGCTTTTTCAATGCGCGCTGCAGAGGAGCACACGTGCAAAGAGCAAAAACAAGAATAAATAGAAGTATTTATCCTTGTTGTGCCAATCTAACGCCTGCTAACCAGGGACGTTAGACATCCTTGTAAATCTGGGGCAGCATCCGAAAGAGAGGGGTGATGCGGTGTAACGCCAACAGCAAACCCATTGCACGCCCCTTTCACGAAGAAAACTGCATGAAAGGGTACCATTTTACAAAGTGGCGTTAAGCGACACAAAGTTGATTTAACTCCACTTTGTAACTATGGTGCAGGGCATTGCACCACCAGAACGTCAGAATAAGTTATGTTTATATGGTACAATGCCCTTGTAAATTTGCCCCCAAATGTTTACGCCTCAGGGGCTAATTCCAGTCAGGTGGCGCAAAATTATCTCATGGAATTTCACTGCGACTGATTCAAAGCTGGTCATTTTTTCCAGACCTGGTTTCATTGGATATGTGAAAACCAAAACTTGATCTTTCTGGTGTGTAATATGTACATCGTGCTCGAGAAGCTGTTTTCGTTTGTACTACACAATGAAATGGATTTTTTTTAAAATAATGTTGACATTTTTTGGCATTTCAAGAAAAACACAGGAGATAGGTGAGCACACGGAGGGGCTTATTTACAAGCCCCTTGTGCCACCGGTACATCACCTTTTCCCATATTCCCTGAGCTTGAGCAAGGCAAGCCACAAGAGCACTGGCGTTTGCCTTTCCCTCTGGAGTATCATTAACTTCACGGACTGCAGCATACAAGTGCATTACAGGGTGCAGGCTGGACTAACCTCAGAAATGAGGTATTAAGAGGGATTCAGGAACAGCACCCCTGATTTCTCCAGTAATTTCCCATTTCTCTGCAGAGTTTCACTCAATGCTTTCATCTGCTTTCAGCAATGAAAATGTCTGGGTAAAATGCACCAGTTCCACAGATCTGGTATTTTTTGATGGCGGTGACGACTTACATTAATGATTCCATCAGAATCATGAGAGTATGTGTAATGAGGGTCTATAATGTGAAAAAGTAAAAGTGGTAAATCCTTCTTTGTAATTAAAACATTTTTCTTTTTAAAGTTTTTGGGTATATAAAAAGTTGCTAATTTGGGCTACCCTGCCTTTGAGCCCCTAGAACTGCACGCAATGTGATGAATTTGCAAGGGTCCCTGGGCAGGCAAGAACAAGTGGCCACAGATCTTATCGCCTCTGGAGGACTCTTGCATGAGGAGAGAAAGTGACCAGCGCCATTGATAACCTTGGTCTGTGTTTCTGCAGCACTGATTTTCAAAACCTTGAACAGCCCCAGGCATAGAAGTAGGGCTACTGTTCACCACACCGACGTGTATATACCAGGAATTCAATGACAACACTCAACAACATTGATGGACTACTCTGTAAAATAGTCCGATATTGCCATTCCGAGGGTCTGATGGCATCCATGATGTTTATAACATCTCCACTTGATAGTTATAATTTTGACCATTGTGCTAACCTGCTTTACTGGATTGACCTGAAGTCTGAAATGACCTGGGTCCACTCTCAACAAAAATCATAAATAGGTAAATAAATGTCTAAATACTTAAGAGGAAGTGTCCATAAGTTGTGATACTGGGAAGATGAGAACAGTGTTTGTTTCACCCAAACTTGGTGCAAATTCGAATATCCGCAATGTCTACGTGGACGGACCTTGATCTCGAACTGAGGCTTTAAATCATATTGTCAACAACATAACAATGACAGTGATGCGGATTTTGCTCCACAATAATGACAGATAGGAGAAAATTTGCAAACCATTAAGATTTATAACCAATTAGCAAAGTTACAATCTTTAAATACATTCTCAAATCGAATCATAATTAATCATAAATCAATGGTAATGTGATTACAGCATATGTGAATATAATCCTGGCTATTCAAATAGCAAATGTGAAACAAATGTAAAGTGACAGTGTTGGAAAGTTTAGATGCATTCCTTTCCCATGAAGGGAAACTCCCTAATGCTAAGCCTAGATGTGTGAATCCGTGAAATCAGAAACAGCAGGTGTCAGCAAGTATGATATTGTGAATAAAACGAACTAAGATCACAATCAAGGAAAGGAGAAATGTGTTTGCTCTAGAAAAGAATCATATGATTAGGAATATAAGGAGCATTGGGGCTTGAGAGCAGGAAAGGAAACGTCTGCCTGCAAATTAGGGGTGGGAGGTAAACTCGGCTCCTCTGGCGGTGTTTGCTGAGCTACGCCCACTCTGGAGTTCCCTAAAAACTTTGTGAACCCACTACATGGCAGAGTTATTTCGCACACAGCTCGCCTATGTTAAGTTGGCGAGTGCGAACATGAAAAGGTGAGCACTAGTATGAGTCCCAGCCCTATTTCTCAACGTGGGAGGTCGCTACAGGTCGCAACCATTTGAGTTGAGAATGCTGCTGCTCAAGTAGAGAATCTACTCAGCGGGGCAGAAAAAAGCAACTCCCTCTGGCACAGTGCGTGGTGTCGTTCATGTTGATTTTACAGAGCGGTACAAGCTGCTGTTGCTAAGAATCAGAGCTAGCAGCGCGAAGGGCTGAAATGCCACTTCTCGCGGAATTCCACACAATCTCGCGGAACTCTGCAGAATTTCGCGGAGTTTTTATGCAACTCGGCCGTATTCTGCAGAATGAAACTCCACGAATTGCGCCCACCCCTACTGCAAATGTGGATAGGAGCAAGTCTAACTAACAAAAGCCAGTTTCACACAGTTAAATCATAACATTGTTTCTAATAGAGACATTGCACAGGCTCTCACATAAGAAGAATCAATCAAAACTAAACATTCAGGATGAACACAATGTCAAGCCATTTCACATGACTAAGGCAAGAGACAGCTCCAGTTCTCATGGCCTTAGGATATATCAGACAAATGGAGGACTTCTTCCCCCCTGACTCTTTTCTTTCATAGGTGCAGAAAGCGAACATTCAAATAATTAGCTTGGAAGCAGCAACCTTCAGACTAATGAGATCACTGCAACTGTTGGTGCCTGGAAGGGGAGAAAGATTTCACACAGCAAGCAAAAATACAAAATGTCATTACAATGGAGTCATTCATTCTATGGCCTACCATGACTCACTCTAAATTAAGGTGCATATATACTCGAACTATAGTTAATTGTTTGAAAAAAAACTCACTCCTTATAGGCAATCTAAATATGGAATATCATGTGCATATATGTAATCACTAATTATACATGTTATATATTAGCATGTTATTAAATTCAAATGAAAAAATAGTGATGTTGTGTCATCACTAGTACAACAGTAAAAGAACTACTCTCTTGAGAGGTGCTGCTACAATCCTATTAAAGAGAAGTATTTCTGCAAGGAAGTGGTGGTACTTCCCACCACACGTATAGTAGTCCCTATAGGATGTGTCATGCCCTCATATGCATTCATCCATATGTCTAATACCAAGTGAGAGGTTCGGCATAACTCTGCAAGCAAGAGGGCCCTGCTCCCAACGTTGCTCAATGAGTTGTTGCCAGAACAGGTTTTATGGCTGGCTTGATGGCCCTGCTGTCGTTTTACCTTATGTGAGCAGCGGAAAAATAACTTTTAGAAGTACTACTGAGACAGGGGCTTGGGTTCCATCCACACATTGATTGTCATGAGTTGTATTTTTCATTGGGCAAAAGTTGTGTGCTTACACTGAAAAGGAGTGCTTGTATTGCCCATTTTGCCCTCTGTGAAATATTATGCTCATTACAACAGTACTGAGTTGATTATGGTGGCATGTCACAGATCAAAGCTTGAGCTGTGATTTCTTATGAAACCTTATGATAAGGGCAGTAAGCCTGGCTTATTTATTGTAAAAGTCAAAGTCAATAGGCATTTAAGGGTGGTTTGTTGTTACTCTGTATAAAAGCCTGCAGAGAGATAATCTTGCATAATACCGTGGAAGGCAAAGGTTTTGTAGTTGGTTACCCCTTCTGACAAACCTTTGTGATAGAAGATTTGCACTCCGATATTTCTTGTCCTTCCTATAACAAAATAGTATTTTGCTTTGCCAACTGACATTTTGTGTTTATTTGTAATTTTTGGGCTATGCCTTTCAACAACAACAACAAACAAACTTTATTCGGTTTACACATGTAAAACCATAAAAGTACTCTAATATAAAACCCATACATGGTGTTAAAAAAATTAATAAAATATTTACACAATCATCACATGAAATACAAAACTACCCTGAAAATCTCATATAATACATAAGCTAAAATATGTTATAAAGTACATATACCCTAGATCATAAAAGTGAGAAACCATTAGAGGGATGAGTCCAGGGGCCTCATCTGGACTATATTTGTTATCAAGGTAATTAGAGTAAAGACATGCCCTAATAGCTACTGTCATTTAGTCAAGGCAGGAGCTGAGCTTCACTGCAGATTTTAGGAAATTAAAAACAAATAAAATAGAATCTCCATGCAACCATTGTAAATAAATAAGAGCTGGACACACCTGCTTCAATTCCACCCTCCTTAAAATAGGGTTAATAAAAGCTTTCCGGGGGGGTCGCATAATACTTACAAAATAGTAAAAAATGGAGCAAGTCCTGTGGAGACTCACAATCGCAGCCACAGGATGCTAAAATCTGGCCTCTACTACTCCCCAGTGGCGAGGTCAACAGGAGGTGAAAAAGATCCAGGCGAAACCTGGTCAATAAAAAGCTTTAGTAAGTGCAAAACGGTCCCAAGAGATATGGCTCGGTCATTAGTGTTGTTTTCAAAATTAAAAATTTGCGAACACTGGGTTTCCTCAATTCCAGCTCTTTCCTCTCTAATTTCCTTAGACTGCAAAAGAACATCCTGGCCCACCCCTGGTCCTTCTTAGTCACAGATTCAGGGTTTGTCAATAGTTCTACTCTTCTTAATCTTTCAAAACGACTCATTATGTATCTGAGCCAAGGAATGTGATTAGCATAGTCAAGGGTCATACACTCCTTCAGGATCAATCGACTCAAAGACGATCCATCATTAAGACAAATTTTCAGCCAAAATTATTTGGGGGCGGAGAGACAATACATCACAGAGATAGGGCACCCCCAGTTCATCATGTACCACCATATTAGACATTCCACAGGGCACACCTAATAAACACTTCAGAAATGTATTCTCAGCCACTTGTAACTTGTCCAAAGTGACGTGCCCCCATATTTTGCTGTCATAAGAGGCTTTCGTGACACACTTAGCCTGATATATATTTAAAAGTGCCGCTATCAGTCTCCTACCTAATTTAGAAGCAAAATTAGAAATGGCCTGTTTGCCCACACTCGGTCTCCCCTCTTTCTCCGTTTTAGTGGGCCCCATTTAATTTGCTCATTCATTATGACCCCCAGGACCTAATCAGATTTAACCATAAATTGAAAGGGCTTTTTTGTGCGAAGACCCACCTGCATCACTTAAGATTTGGAAACGTTTATTGATAAGTACAGATCCACCATAAATGAGGAGAAGGAGTTGAGCAGTGTTTGTAACCCCCCTAGCGGTCCTAGATATAAGGACCGTGTCGTCCGCATATAGTAAAACCGGAAAACCACGTTGACCTACCTGCGGATAATCTACCCTTGTCGTCATTAAAACTTTGTCCAAATCATTAATATACAAATTAAAAAGGAAGGGGGCTAAATTACACCCTTGGCGTACTCCTCTTTTTAGTGAGAAATTGTGGGAAACCAATAAATCTTGCAAAAATCTGACCTGCGCCTTTGTTGCTTGGTAGAGGCATTCCAAAAAATGAATAATGTTGCCATCTACCCCGATAGCCAACATGGTCTGCTAAAGTTTACCCCTGTTCACACGGTCAAACGTGGAGGACAGATCCATGAAGGCTAAATAAATAGGGACGGGCAACCGTGTATTTATTGAGAATCATAGATAGGTTAAGGCACCGGGCCATGGTGGACCGCCCTGGACGTAACCCGTACTGGACGCCCAATAAAATAGCGTGTTCCTTTGCCCAGCTAGTCAATCTATCTAGAAGTACTTGACCTACCTCCTTAACCACCGAGTCCAACAGTGAAATTGGTCTATAGCAATGAGTGCTGTCTTGGTTGCCTTTTTTAAAAACAGGCACTATAGTGGAATTAGCCATTGACTCAGGACAGCTAGATTTTGCTGCTGCATTCATAACTGCCGTAAGAACCGGCGCCCAACAAATTGGGTCTGATTTAAAAAGATCCATCGGAATGCCATCAGGGCCTGGGGCTTTATTATTTGACAACCCGACAATGCCATCCTTAACCTCTTATATATTACAAACCAGATCAGGGGTACCTGCCTCATGACCAGAGGGGCAATTTAACTCGGGGGGGGACACTGAAACATGGCTTCAAAATGAAGCACCAACTCCTCCTCAGTAATATGGGCACACACTGCACTTCTTTCCTCGTGATTCAAGAAGGCGGTATTAATTATGCTCCAGAACCTGGATCTGTCCCTCAGCGTATTAGCCTCTAGGCTTCCTCCTTTAACATGGACTTACATCTTGCCAGTTCTGTTTTATACTCCCTTCGGCAGGTTCCAACTAATGTGGAATCTCTTGGGCTCCTATTTAAGGCTTCCCACAGTTTCCTGGCTGCCCAGGAGCAATGGGAATCAAAACATCTAGGGATCTGAGTAACAAGTCGCCGAGCCAGGGCCCTTAAAAAGTCACTTATTTTAGCAGAAATGATTTTAAAAACATTAATGACCTCTCCCAGAGCCATAGACGAGGTGGTGCACAGGGCTAACTTGTTGGCACACGAGACAGACATTGACTCATAAAATGCATCTGGAGATATCTGGGCCCATTTTAATCATCTTCCACCGTCTGTTGGTTTCACCAACTGTTAGAAATGGGGGTCTCTGGTTGGCAAGGGCTTGCACCTTTGTCCAAATAGGGACCCTTCTTCCTAGTCAGGATAAGGGAGTTACACTCTTAAAATAACCCCTGTTCACCCCCTTGGTAGCTTGGCTCGAGCAGTCAGACTTATCTTAGAGGCTGTGTGTAAAGCATTTGCACCTAACCAACAGTAATACAGTGTAAGCACTAAAAAAGGACCCCACACCAGTTTAGAAAAATAGCCAATATTTTTTATATACTTTAAGACAAGACCAAAAATGATAAAACAAATCCACAATACAGTACTTAAAAATCTACAGTTGTCAAAATAAGCTTTGAAAACCGTTCCTTGATGTCGATAGCTCCGTCCGGGACTATCATGGCGTCGTGAACAAACAAATCCAAATAGTTCTGGCTGACCGTGGTGTCGTGGGCCAGCTACAGTGTCGGAAAGACCCGCAAACAGTACCTCTTAAAAATGCAGGGCGTCGGCGACCTCTCGTTGAGCTTCCGAAAACACGGCGTCCGCAGGCGTCGGTCCCAGAGGTCGGTGCAGGAGTCGTCGGGGCCCTTGAAGACACACGCGTTGCAGGTCGATCTTCTCTCTGTTGGGATCAGGAGCGCTGGCATCGGCAGGCATCGTGTGCTGCGGAACGAAGTGCAGCAGTGTGGCGCGCAATGCCCCCAGGTCGCCGTGCAAGCAGCGGCTCGGTGGCGGCATCGGATGGAGTCGTCGGTGAGACCAGGGTCACGGTGCGAGATGAAGGCAGTGCTCGTCGCGGTGCTAGCAGGTCATGGTACAAGCAGTGGCGGCGTCGTTGCTGAAGCGCCGTCATCGACTGATGAACTGGAGTTGATGGCGCCGGTGTCGTAGGCCAAGGCTGCAGTGCGGGATGAGGGCAGAGCGTCGTGTAACTTTACGAGCGGTGCCCTCGAGCCATGGTGCAAGCAGTGGTGTCAATTTCAGCGAGGAGCGGCAGCGTCGGGAATACCAAGGCGTCGTCATGAAGTGAGGCAGTGCGGAGTGTGGTGCCCACAGGTAGTGGTGTGAGCAACGGCTCGGTGGTGTCATCGGATGGCGACGTCGGTGAGACCAGGGTCACGGTGCGGCGTTGCGGCGGTGCCAGCAGGACACGGAGTCGTCAGCGGCGTCGTAGGCGTTGTCGAGTTGCTTTTCCTCTGTTGCAGCATAAAATACACAGTCCCCAGTGCTGCCTTCTCTGGTGTGATTTCCTGGCAGGAGGTGGAGACGGCATTGTCAGAGGCAGACCAGGCCCTTGGAGGTGCAAGGAAATCTCCTCCCTCTTCCCCCACTGAAATGTGGATTGCCTGTCCAAAACCCGGACAGGCAATCCACATTTCAGCAGAGGCACATGGGATGACTGAGCAAGAAAATACCTACTTTCTAAAAGTGGCATTTTTAAACACAGAATGTAAAAATCACCTTCACTAAAAGATGCATCTTTAGATTCTTAGTTCAGGCATACTAAATGTTATTTCCCTACCTAGTTCCCAGGGCCAGTTATGTTTATAAGATGTTATAAACAAACTTCCCATTCTGTCCTATGGGGAACAGGTAGCCTTACAATAGTGAAAAACAAAATGGGCTGTGATTCACTATCAGGACATGCCACACACCAGGGCTTGTCCTACCTTTCACATACACTGCACCCTGCCCACAGGGGTACCTTGGGCCTTCCTTAGAGGTGCCTGACATGTAAGAAAAAGGAAGGTTAGGGACAGGCAACTGTGTGCACAGGCCAAGTGGACATGGCAGTTACCAACTGCTCACAGACTCTGCTATGGCAGGTCTGAGTTACATTTTTAAGGCTACTCACGAGGGAGGCACAATCAGTGCTGCAGGCCCACTAGTAGCATCTGATTTACAGGCCCTTGCACACTCAGTGCACTTTAGTAGGGACTAACAAGTAAATCAAATATCCAATCATGGAAACACCGATCCATAACACAATTTACCAAAGGAGCACTTACACTTTACCACTGATCAGCAGTGAGAAAAGTGCGCAAAAACAACAAGCCAGCAAAAACAGAGTAAAAACCGGGATGGCAGAGAACAACAACTGAGGGGAAATACGCCAAAAGATGCCAAGTCTAACACCAACCCACACTGTCCGGCCCCCCGTCTATGCACCAGTAGGGGCCCGCTAAGATAAAGCTAACAATAAGGAGAGACAAAAAGGGGCTTTGGAGGTCCAGCATACGTGCCCTGATACTAATAACAAAGAAAGGAGTATGCAGTTCCTAAGGAGGCTGACAGTGACTTTGGAGTGTGTGCAAATAACTGGCTACCAAGAAGGAGGATGGGGAATCCCTCCTTTCGGAATTAGGAACCTCACACACCCAGCCCGCTGGGTGTCATGCTTCATCATTGGGCATGCTCCTCATGGGATCGGCGCTGCAATACCCGACGGGCACCCTCAGTGGAGGCTCTTTGGTGGAGATTTTTTTTCCTTGCCGTATGGTGAGTATGTGTGAGGGGCCTAAAGTGTAGAAGTGTTGTGTTGTGGTTTCTAAAAAGACCAAGGGCCATATTATCAAGGACGGTGTTAAAATTATAGCCGCTTTAGCGGCAGGAAACTGCAGCTAAAGCGGCGATAATGGGCTTGATAATATGCCCTTGTGAATTCCCATAGAAGCCCATGTTCTGGTGTGAACATGGGCTTCTATGGGAATTCACAGGGGCATATTATTAAGCCCATTATCGCTGCTTTAGCGTCATTTTTTTGCTGCTAAAGCGGCGATAATTTTAACGCCGTCCTTGATAATATGGCCCCAAGTGAGTTAAAACAGGGAGAGGGAGGATCAGGGCAACTAATTTATTAATCCTGTCTCCCACCCTTATTAAGAGGAGTGATGGCGACTGTCTTTAGTGATGTTATAGGCAGTTGTTCTATGCTTCATGTGGCTGGGTGTGTGAGGGCCTTAATTCCGAAAGGAGGGATTCCCCATCCTCCTTCTTGGTAGCCAGTTATTTGCACGCACTCCAAAGTCACTGTCGGCCTCCTTAGGACCTGCATACTCCTTTCTTTGTTTTTACCTGCTAAGATAAACACACAAAGGATTATGGTCACTATATAAACTGGCTTGAATAACAAATCCTGCGAATAATTCAAGTAGAGGCGTTGATACCAATATAAAATCGATAAATGAGCCACCTCCCCACCCATTAAAGGATGGCCTTCCTACGGGGGTCGATTGAACACATAAGGGACAATAAATTGGAAAGTGTGTTCAAAATTAATTCCCCTAACACGTGGGCAACCCAAATCAGCCAGACTAGAGACCATGGGGTCACCACATGGGTGGATATACAAAATCCTCGGCAATCACAAAAGTTTGGAAAGCAGCCTTTAAGATATTGCCTTAAAAAGGAGCCCAACACGGTGATATTAAACGCGCCCTTGGCAAAGGACATTGAGTTATAAAAACGAATAAGACCCAATTTGTGGGACCCCTTGCAAAGTACCAGGGACTGTAGACATGGACTCTCTATCGGCAGAGCCAATATCTTACATTCTACTGCCAGAAAAATATAAATTACAGGGCCACCTCTAGATCTTCCTGCAGGTGAGGGGGTAGCCGGAGCAAAGAACCTCCAATGGTAAACTGCTTTCGGACAACCATGTTTCCTGCAGGCAAATCACACTAAACTGTTTTATAAATCAAATCCACGAAGGGTCAGACAACTCATTAGCTAAACCGGCAATATTCCATGATATAAAATTGCGATCAATTTCACCCAAAGTCCCATTGCTTTGCCATGGTGTTTCCTGCTGGGTAATAGGTGTCACTGGATCCGTAAGAGCAGGCCCGCTAAGTCAATGGCAAGCATCCATAGCGTCCAAGGGTGCAAAACGGTTTATTAACTCCATAAAAGTTAAAACTGACTGCTGCCCGCCTTGTACTGGCCAATATGTGTGATTTAAATTAGGATTTAAATTTGAATTTATATCCCTGGGAGGTGGAGATAGTAGTGTCTGTCTGTTCAATGGAGCCCTGGTGGTATTAGTCATGTGATTCCGCCCAAATGTCTCAGGTTGGTAAAAAAATCCAAGAGGCAGAGCCATAATGGAAAACCGTCGGGAGTGTGCCAGGCCCCATATTAGCTTTAAGGGGGAAGATGGCTACGCCCTAGTATTTAAGTGTGGGACTACCAAGGTGGGGCATTCTGTTGCTGAGGGACCCCATAGGGGCCTTGATTCCAGGTTGATGGCCTCACCCCTTGGGGGTACACAGCATTTGAGATCAAAAAGTCCCTTTTCAATTAAGGACAAACGTTGGAATAATGAACCCAGTTTGGAGTCCATCATAGCCTTCAAAGAGTCCTGGAAGGATTCTAGTATGCACATCATATCTGCCTTTGTAAGTGCTTGATCAATTGCGAACTTCTGGGATGTTAACTCGCCTCTCGGTCTTTTAGCCTTTCCCCCAGGCATTGGGCCCTTTCTTTTTTGTGCCTCACCCTTGGTCTACCTTGAGTAGCAAATACAGCAACTATCAGTTTCTTAACCAGATGCTTGATAGGAGTGTCCACCATATGCCCCTGGCTTGATGGTACATCGTTCCCCCTGGAGTTATTGACCACAATAGTGCATGTAAGGGGTAAATGCTGCCCAGTTGTATGACTGTTCAGTTCGTTGGGTTCTTGCACCCCGAAATTGTTCGATAATCCATCAACACTATCTGCAGACATTTGAACCCCTGCGGGCATAAGGGGGAGGCCCATTTTCTGGGGACCTAGAGAGACGCCGGGTCACCAGCTCTATCTACTTGACAAGCGGCCTGCTGCAAAATAGAGTCCATAGTCACTACGGTGCCTGTCGTGTCCCTCCCAGGATCCATAGTCACATTACGTTTTCACAAGGCATACCCAAGACCAATGAGCTGTATAGCGTGCTTCAACAGAAAGACACGAAGATAACCAGGCTCGGGGTCTACTGGTGCATACACAGGGGGTTAGCCACATGAACCTTGATGCTCAGAGTGCAATGTCCATTATTTACCTGGGCGCTGCAGCCCTATAACCAAATTCAAATAAACAATTTACTGGTGTCAACAATGATAAATATAGGGGGAGCTGCCTCCCTACCTGCTCCTCTGCCAATGGAGCTGGAGAATGGTCAATCATGCCGTAACAAGGTGCTGGGGAGAGTTGAGAAAGATGAAACCAAAAGGGTAGGCCCAGCCTCCTCTGGTCTCGGACGGGCGCAGACGTGCCCGCCCTTGGCTCGAGCTCCTGCTGTGGGAGAACCTGGCTTTAGATATGCGACTCCAGGCACGTGCACGGTGTCCCCCTGGTGCGGCCTGAAAGGAAATGCAGTGCAGCGGGTAAAGTGCTTTGTGCTCTGCGCTCCACACAAAAGTGAGTCAGTGTCAACTTCCCGCGCTGCGGAAGAACCTGGGCGTAGATCTGTGACTCCAGGTGGGTGCGCGGCGTCCCCCTGGTGCGGCCTGCCGGGAAATGCAGTCCCCCTCTGTGCCGGGTAAAATGCTCTGTGCTCTGCGCTGTACACACAAAAGTGAGTCAGTGTCAGCTATGCCTTTCATTTCTTTCCTTCTCCTCTTTTCATTTTCATTTTTGAGCATAGTACAACTCCTGAGACAGTGCTAATTTGCCATTTGCTTGCTGCACATTTCATCTGCAGTGCGCCAAATCTCACGCTGCCACAACCTCTAAGCCAGGTGACGTTCATAAAATGGCCTAGTCTTGAGTGTGTCATTGCTTTAATAGTCCAAGGTGGCCAACATGTTGAATCTATAATCGGTGGGCATAGTGATATTTGGATCAATGATACACACTATGCACAATAATATTGCCAGCTCACCACCCACTTCTATGTCTAACTTTGGTGATTTTTTAGGCATAGTTTGTGTGCCTGTTTCATTGTGGTTGCAAATGGATGTGTGAGTGAAAGGATGAGTGGGAGGGAGCATGGATGATGACTTATTGAGTGCTTAAACTCATCAATGAAAGGCAGCATTTTAGGTGCATATTCTCAAGGAGCTATCACCGAGTTATCGGCACTCTATTACTGCCAAAGTCGCCATAAAAATTCCTCCCCATTCACAAGCTAGTGCTAACAGCCGTTACCACCAGTTTTCCGGTGATAGCATCCTCAAAAAACATCGCCACGGATGACCCCGGCAACTATCGCTAATGAGATGCAGAGTAGGCGTTTCCAAGCAAAAAGCCACGACAACACCACACCTCAACATTCTCAACGACCAGCCAGCTCGGTGATAAGATCTCAAAACATGCAATAAGGCGTGTTAGCAGCAGGAAACTAATTGGCGGTAAGATCTCAAAACATGCGATAAGGCGCGTTAGCTGCAGGAAACTAACACCTGCTCTGACCTGGTGCAAAGTCGGACGACAACCGGCACCAGACAAGGGAGCCCAGACCACACCCACACCTGAAGAACAACAGATGCCATGGATCCACTGATTATGCAGCTCGGACCCCCAACAGAGCCACTACACCCTCCGCCACACCCCAGGACACCCCCAGTCCACCCTGCCCCCCTCCCGGATAAACACTGAGGCAGCACAGACAAAGACAGTGACCTCATGAAAACGCACCAACCTCACAGATCCAAAACCAGGGAATGCCATTGCCTACCACAGGCTCAAAAGGACAACGATCCAACACATCCAGACCACCATTGCCCACCGGCTGATGGTACCAACACAGCGGACAACCAATATCCCACCTCAGACCAAGATGCTGGCTGTCATGCATCTGTTGGCCTCTGGTACATTCCAAACAACAACTGCCAGAGTCGGAGGAGTCTCACAGCCAGCACAATCCAAGTTCCCCACAACTGTCTTGGATGCCATCATCAGCTTGGTACCACACTACCTATCCTTCACCCACACTGCGCAGGAACAGCTGGAGACCAAGCAAGGCGTCTATGCCATAGCTGGATTCCTGCACGTGTCAGGGAGCAATTGACTGCACACATGTCCGACTTGTGCCCCCTGGCAACACTGCACACAATATCCGCTACAGAAAGCACACGTATTCCATCAATGTTCAGCCAATAGTGGACCACCGGAGAATCTACACCAACCTCGACGCCAACCACCCAGGCAGACTGCATGAGTCCTACATCTTCCAACAGTCCATCATCAACCAGCGCTTCCAGGCTAGCACCTACAGAAAGGTGCTGCTCGTTGGCAAGTACCAAATTAACACACCACAACACTGGGAATGCACATGTCACAAACTCACATACAACATGCGAAACAACCTGCCCACCCACCAGACACGACAGCACAACTTACTGTGGCAACCTGTGCTAGCCATGCACATAAACCATCAATGGCATGGCACCTCAGCCAAACGATAGCAGATTGTGGTAAGAGGTGGGGACCAGGCAAGTGCGAAGAAGGCAAGTGACCGATGAATGAGAATGTACACAATGCCAAGTGTGGCGTAGATGCGATGGCCAGACTGCAGTATGCATACCACACACATATCCATGTCGACATACACCGCTGGTGTTTGAAGTGTAGTGGACGCAACCATGTCACCTCAGCCAGTGGGGAAGATCCCGGAAATGTCCCCCCCTGCAAGCGTGAGCGGAGTGGGCTGGCCCGACGTACGGCAGGTCAGCGTAGGGGTGTGAATTAAAAGCACGTAGCCCTTCGTGTGGTTCTCTTTGGGAATGCCCAACGTGTCTGCCAGGGCGGTGCCCCTCACCCGCCACGAGGCGGACCCTGGTGCCGTCGCCGTGAGCGGTGTTGCCTGCGATCCTGTGCGCCTGCTGCACCCCGGGCCACAGCATGCACAGCGGACAAGTAGGTCACACATTTGGAACTGAGTCTTGATTACACTATGGCAGAGAACATCAATTATGGCTGATTTTATCTCACCATATTCCCTTCGATGTGGTGACACCCAGTCTGTGCATAGCATTCCATCCACACGTGTCCGTGGGCCCACAAGGACTACTGCCCTCGGGCCACGCTGCGCTCGAGTCGGTCGCACATGAGGGACTGAGTCTTGATTTGTCAGTGGCAGAGTACATATCATTGCACACAAGTAGGGGTGTGAGAGGAAAACCCGTGTCAGTCAGGAAGAAAAAAGGATCATCGTTACGGAGGTGATCGAACACTACCGACAACTGCCCTGGTGTCACTAACTCTGTGCATCGCAAGACAATGACACGTGGCTTTGGGCCCTTGCTGACCGCTGCCTCCGGCCTATGCTGCGGGCGAGTAGGTCACACATTTGGGACTGAGTCTTGATCATACATTGTCTGAATACACACATTAATGCAGCATTTACATCACTGTACCCCCTTCGATGTGGTGACACCAAGTCTATGCCTGACATCCCAACCACATGTGTCTGTGGGCCCTTGATGATTATGCCGTCGGCCTACACTGCGGTCCAGCAGGCCTCACGCCAATCCAATCCAGTCCATACCAGGCAGGACACGTCATCGTCGCTGACTGAACACCCGCTCAGCTCTGGTGCTTTTACCTCCGTAAACCACAAGTAACCCCCAAATGCCATGTCAACGTCGTGTGTTAGAGTTCCAGGAGGAGCTTGCTGAACCGCGTTTGGCCCACGCTGACTGCTGCCTCGGGCCTACACTGTGGTCGAGTAGGTAACACATTTCGAACTCAGTCCGATTTATTTATGGCTGACTTGATGTCATTGTACAGGCCTCATCGCAGACTGCATCCCCTTTCAGCTCTGGTGCCACTAACTCTGTGCCCCGAGGTCCATGGACACCTTCTCATTGAACCTTGGTGGAGTCCATGGACTGGGGGTTGTCGTCACCGTCATGTCGGTGATACTGACTTTGTGGCAAAAACCAGGCAGTAGCATTCCACTCTTCCATTTGCTGCTTCCGGATGGCTTCCACCCTCTGCATCATGCCCTGGTGGACACCTTCCACTGTCCCCTGAAACCCTCCACCACATTCACCTCGGACATCGATGAGGACCCGCTCAGCTCCTGTGGCCCATCTCACTGCACCGCAAGTCACCGTCCCGTGGCAGTGTGCCTGTGCCAGCTGCAGTGCATCCGGGGCCACTAACTCTGTGCAGCTCAAGTCAGGGACCCTGGCTCCGGAGGTATTGATGGCATCTGAGACGATGGCCTTGGGAACAACGACGCCATGTGTATGTGGCCCTGTGCTGTACGCTGCCCCCGGCCTCAACTGCGTTACTCCAGGGCTCACACATCAAATCGAGTCCTGACCGGCCAGGACGACACATCACGGCAGGAGGCACATGCCACCACCGCCAGGTCCACCTCCAAACGCCAACTGCAAGAGTCGAAACAGTCGTATGGGCAGACTAACTTGAGTTGCTCACACCTGTGGTGGATGCCATCATCTGCCTGATACATTGCTCGGCACTCCAGGTGCCCCAACCCCAATGCTCTGCAACTCATGGACACTTCTATTTGCATTTTAGGTGACCTCTGTACTAGCTCCGGCTACCTCATGATGCTCCGCAGTTGTCTCTGTTATGCTGGTGTTATCTGTTTCCGTTTTACTGCTGTTCACTGTTCAAGATTTTGCCAGCACCAACCTCTCATTGCTGGCTGGCTTACACTCACCCCCCACACATCCAGCACAGGCGTCACTGTACATGTGGCCCTGCCAATAAAGGGGCCGGGCGCACATGCCCGTGGCCAGTTCCACAAACTATCTGCGTGTGTCCTTGTGGTCATTATGTATGCATGAGGGCGCCGGTCCCAACAAAATTACATTGTGTTGTGTACAGTGGACACCAACATGTCACCACAGGCAGTGTGTTAGACCTTGGACATGTAGCTTTATCGTCAACCACTCAATATGTTAGAGGAGTGTACTGGGCCATCGAATGCAGGTCCAGCATTGGTGTGTGAATAATAATTGCGTGTCTCTGGGCGTGGTTCAGTACTGGAAATGTGCATATGCAAGTGTCTCTGTCGCAGTGTGTGTCTCCTTTGTGTGGTGCAGGTGGTCCCTGAGGGGAATTAGACACCCACGCATGTGATCCAGTTCATATTCCATGGCTTTGGATCCCACCGGCACCTGTTCGGCCACCTCCGTTTGGCATCGTGACACCTGGCATCGGAATGCCATGTGTAGCTCAGTGAGGTGTTGGGAGCCAGCCATGCTGGCAGGTACTTCCTGCTGTGTGGTCTGTGCAGGGGCTGGGTTATCCTCTATGTAGCTTGGCTGCCCTGGTCCTGGTGGTGGGTTGCCTGGGATGTCCATGAGCTATTGTGGGGCGGCGGTGTCAAAGGTATGGTGGTCCTCTCCAGCATCACTGGTGAGTTGTCTGGTCTGCCCTGCTGGACATGTTGTTTGTCCCTCTGCAATGTAAAGGGACGATGCATGTTGACATTGTCATGACATGTATGTTGGCGCATTGTTCTTGTTTGCAGGCAGACTGTATGACTATGTACATTTTGACTGTTTGGGAGGTGCTGGATTTTGATGCTGGACAGTGGACATTTGGACTACATGATGCATGTGAGGTTGTACGCGTACATTTCCTTCTCACAGTTTCCTGCTCTGTTAGATGTAGTTGGCCTGTTTCAGCACATGAGCGCAGCCAGTTGTGTCCTCTGTTCTGCAGTGTGGGTGTTGCACTTTGTGCCACATTGTCGTCAATGTGGATGTGCTGTTATTGCTATGTGTGTGTGCTGCAGTGTGTCACGGGGATGAGGGACATGATCCGGGGTCATTGTGGGTGTGCAGTGTGCTACACATCTTTGTGTATGTGTGCCATTGTGCCCATCTCCCCACGTCCTCCCAGTCGCTGGTCGTTAATCACCCTGTTGATATTGTGTCGGGTCCTTGAGCTGTGTCCTGCCTCCCACCTCCTTGTAGCGTCTCCACACTGATGACTGTCGCCCCCGTTTCCTCCTGCTCCTCCTGTGGCGCAGGACGCCCACCTTCTGTCGACATTGCTGCCTTCCTCTTGTAAGCGGGTTTGTGCTTGGTTTGGCTTTTCACATCATGCCAGCGCCTCGTGGCCTCCTCCATTGCCCTCCTCGACACTCCGACTGCATTCACGTTGGTCTAATTGTGTGTCAGTTGATGGTAGTGTTCTGTCACTTCTGTGACGCTGATCTGCTTTTCCTGCAGACTGCACCCCATCTTCCTCTCACTCTTCTCCTTGGCCTTCACCGACCCCGTTGTTCCTTGCTGGTGGTCTGTGGGGCTTGTGGAGTTTGCATTGGCCTCTGCACTGGCTCCAGGTGCTTACATGGTGCTCCTCAGTTGCTTTTTTTCTCCCTTTTTTTCCCTTTGCTTTTATAGTGCATTTTCCCGCATGACGCATGGGATTTGCAGGCCTGTGGCTGGTTTGGTTTTCGCTGCTTTTTGTATCGCGATTGGCCTCTTCGCAACTTTCTTTGCGTTCGTGTTTCGCATTTTTGGGGCGTTGCATTGTCTGTATTGCGGACATTTGACACATTATCGTGGGCCTATCGCATGGTACCGCCGGCTTGGGAATACCACGTTACCACGGTGTTATTTTCCCGCGATAGACTGCGATGTGAAGAGTTGCGTTAAGCAACTTTTACGGTAGTTATCACACGTTCTTGAGAATATCCCCCTTAATTTCTTAGCTACACCTGTTGACATTGCCAGTGCTTGTTCCTTTCCAGCACTATGCATAGGCCCTGCAATCACTATCCAACACTTTTCAAGCGACCCTGGCTGATGTGGTAAATACATAAAAGTGCTTTAGGAAAGAAACATTCACTGTTGCCTCCTACACACCACACAATATCTGTAATAATAAATTCCGCTCCAGGGAACGGAGACTACCTTTTCTATTTCTTGACACGCCAAAACATGCTGGGACCACAAGCTGCTGAGGGTTTTCCTGCCTTCCCATGAAAGCTGGCATCAAACAAATGCATTAGCCTTCTCCAGTGAATTGCTGTGCTTCGGGAGACATACGCCTCACTTCCAGTCCCTCTGGAGAAGTAAAAACCAGAAACAAGGGCCACGTGCTAATATCCATCATCCTGTATCCTCAAGGGGACCAGCTGCATATTGCTGGCTCGCATCAAGATCCATAATGCTCATGTTTTACTGGCATCATAAAATTAAACTAGCAAAGGGTTCGGAATTGCGTTTCCTTTCTTCTATATATTGCAAGAGGAAAGCACAGAGACTTTGGATATCAGTTTTTGATGTTCTGTTAAAGCGCAGGGCATTGTCTGCTCAACCACAAGCATTGCTCGTTAAAGGAAGGAACACAATCTACAAAAACACCGAAAATGTTCCTCTAAAGCACTAGTGGCCCGATTTACAAATCTCTTTTTCACTCCTAAGTGACGTGAATATTCACCAATAAATGGATTCATTTGTGTGTAAAATTACACCAGTATGACGTAATTTTAAGTGTAAGTAAATCGTACATCGGTGGGTAGCTGTTGGACTAGGCCCTTTTTTGCAGGGTTATCATCAAACGCTTTGCCTTTGCCTCCTATTTCTCTGACCATGTTTTGGTTGGCTTTAGGACTCTGGACCCTTTACCACGGCTGCTCAGTGTTAGAGTGCATGTGCTCTCTGTGTAAATTGTGATTCTGATTGGTTATCAATGATTGGAAAATTTGATTTACTGGTAAGTCCCTAGTGAAGTGCACTGTGTGTGTCCAGGGATTCAAACCAAATGCTACTAGTGGACCTGCAGCACTGATTGTGCCACCCATACCTGTAGCCATTCAAATGTGTCTCAGACCTGCCACTACAGTGTCAGCTCACACAGCTTTTAGCTGCCATGTCATCCTGGCAAGTACACCCACTTGCCAGGCCTACCCTCCATTTTCTAACATGTAATTCACCCCTAAGGTAGGCCCAAGGTACTCCATGGGCAGGGTGCAGTGTATGTTAAAGGTAGGACATGTACTGGTGTGTTTTACAAGTCCTGATAGTGAAATACTGTGTATTTCATTTTACACTATTACAAGGACAAGCTCTCCCATATGCTATTATTGGAGCTCCCTTGTGACATTTTACAAGTGCAACTTTCAATTGCGAAGAGCTGAAGATTTGGGGTTTAGGCTCTCTGAACTCAGAATTAAATAACACAGTTTAAAGTAAAGGTGGTTTTTAAATTGTGCGTTTGAAAATGCCACTTGTGGAAAGTGGGTATTTTCTTGTTTAACCATCCTGTGTGCCTCTGCCTGCTTGTGGATTCACCGTCTTGTTGTAGACTGACAGGGACTATTTTTGCATTCACTCCAGACACTCACATAAAGGGATATAGGGTGTGCCCTGCATATGCTGATGATCCATCCTGGGCAACAGTGGTGGGAGGAGTTGTCACTAGCACCTGAATAGGCTGTGACTGCCCTGCACAATGCTGTCTCCATCCCCTGTAGTGTTTTCTGGACCAGAGAGGACAGAACAGGTTTTCCCGAGCAAGAGAGACTGTCTGAACAAAGACTTCAAAGGGAAAAAGGGGTATAAGTATTAGACCTAAAATCCAAGAACTTTAGATTGCTTCTGGGCTAAGAGGACCCTGACAAAAACAAGAACTGAAGAGCTGCCAGAAGGTGTGCTGCCCCGTTTGCTGTGTGTTGCTTTGCTGGGTGGACCTGCAATTGCTGCTTCTGTCTGTGGGCAGTAGAAAAGACTGAACTTTTGCCCTGCTGTGGTATCCTGTTTAGAGAAGACCTCCAAGGGCCTGATGTAGAGCTTGCCTCCTATTAAGAGTCTCAGGGACACAAAGACTTAATCTGCAGCTTCCTTGAACTCCACTGCTGGGATTTCTGACCCGCCTTGTGGTGCCAAACCCAGTTCAGGGCCCTTGGAGGTTGAACCTGCTGCAAAGAACTACAAGAACCTGAAGAAACCTGAAAATCATTGCTTCGTCCTTCATGTGGCTGAAAATTCCAGAAGTCCATCCCTATGTGGCCAAAGAAATCCATGCATCATCTGCCAGCAGACCTCCGAAGATCAAGATCTTTACACTGACTCTGACACAGGCCCTGCTGTGCTGCTATAAGAAATGACACATCGGGGGCCGCGGCAGAAGAAATCGACTAAGCACTTGTTTGCTGCCATCACATTGAGCTCCAGTGCACCCCAGATTTCCACGCATCGTGCCAGTGCGCCACACATAGTCATCACAGCACCCAAAGACCAGAACCATCTTGGAATTGATGCATCACTTCCCCATACAGTCCGGATTTGATGCATCATTTCTCCTGCATGCAGCAGAACTGTCCCATCGTCTCCCCAAGGACTCAGGAACTGACGCATCACTGTGTTTTCCAACGCTTCCCTCCTCTGTGGCTGTTTTGCCTTGTGGATTTTGACGCACTTGATAGACTTTTTGTAAAAATCATGCATCCACACATTTCTATGGACAGAATTGGTTGTAACCTTTTTAAAGTCATATTTTGAGTTGTGTATTTTTGTTGTTTGGGTCTTGTTTGCTTTAAAGATACTTTATTTTTCTAAACTGGTGTGGTGTCCATTTGTAGTGTTTTCACTGTATTACTGTGGGTGTTATGTGAAAATACTTTACACAGTGCCTCAGATGCAAGCCTATCTGCTCGTGCCAAGCTACCAGGAGGTGAGCAAGGGTTATCACGGTGTGTAACTCCCTTATCCCAACTAGAAGGAAGGGTCCCTACTTGGACAGGGTGCAAACCACTGCCAACTATAGACCCCCATTTCTAACAGTAGTGGTGTCTCAGTATGGCATCATTTAAAGCATAAGTAAATCTCCTTCCCTGTCCATGTTGTTTCAGGTGGAGACACTGATTGAATACGATTGTGAAGAAAACACAGGTGAAACCTATTCTTGAATTGCTTTCGCCACAAACTTGTTTCCTGGTATTTTTCAAAATGAATAGCATTCCAAGTATTTCAAATCTATCCAGGACAATTGTGTCAAGTGCAATGCTGTATAGTAGTATGCAATGCAAGGGACTCCTATTCCACTGCTTTTCCAGTGTGCAATCAATTTGGAGAATTTCAGATTTTCTTTCATGTCACCCCAGTTGTAGATTTTATACCTTTGTCTATAGCCCATAGTATAGGAGTCCGAAATAGGAGAGGCAACATTCTCAAGACGTGGGAAAAGTGGCAGGCTACTACCTTTTTAACTACTTGTGAACGCCCTTACAGTGATAGGTTGAGATGGTTCCATTTCAAGTGGTCTGCATTGGTCTTGGCTATTGGAGGGTCTAAATTATCTGAGACCATCCCTTAGAGGTTCCTTTTGTTAAGTATACCTAATTACTTGACCTTCATTGTTTTCAGTGAAAAAGGTACCCTGTAATGACTGCCTTCATCGTAATGTGTGACATGGGTAGAGCCTCACTCTTATCCCGATTAATTTTATAGCCCGATATGCCAGAAAAAGGCGATATGAGTTTCCATCAGTGCTGGGAGTGACGTGTCCAGGTCAGGAGAAGCATGTAATCAGGAAGGGGGGACAGGAGAGCTGGTTGTTTAAAGAGGTCCTGTTCTAATGCTCCCGGGGGTCTACGTAGGAAAAGACAGGTAAGAGCAGTTCCTCTAAATGGCCAATTCGGAAAAGATCGTGATGATTAATCTGATCTGAGAAGGGAAAATTCAATTTCAGATCTTGTTGCCCTCACACACCTGTTAGGGTGTCATGCTTCATCATTGGGCGTGCTCCTCGTCGGACCGGCGCTGCAATGTCCGACGGGCCTGGTGGCATCTTTAGCGGAGATCTTTTGATCTGAGAACGCCGTTTTGTGTGAAGACCATGTGAATGATTGTGGAGGGTAATAACTCCTAAGAATGTGGGGATTCAAAAAAGATTAAAATAGGCCCTGGCCCCTCAGTAATTTTAATTAGGTTAGGTAGGGCTGGGACTAAATAAAACCAGGGAGGCTACTCAGGTGATTCTAGGTATCAGGGTAGCCTATAGTTGACAGAGGTCAACATGTTTCGTGTCATGGGTGCTCAAATTCGAGCGACACTTCTTCAGGACCGTGGGACCAATTATAAGTACATATACCTCAATTTCTTATAACGGGGTACTTAAGGTCAACCACATGTAAAGCTGAACCCAAGTATGGTACAGGATAGATGGCTCCGCCTAAACAGAGGGATACAAAAAATATAGAGGACAAGCATAAGCCACCCATTAGCAGCTTAGTCAAGAGATAAGGGTCCAACCGTCATGTTGAGGTGTCAATTATCTCCTTCAAAGGACCATGATTTCTACTCTAAATAACGAACTAGTTAGAGAGAGGACATTAAAAGTTTGAACTGGTACATATAAAACGCAACTAAATATGCTCAAGCAGTGATAAACAACTAAATTTCCCTTAAAAATTAACAAGAGAATTTCACAAGAAAATTTCAGAATATCGATCTTACCTCAGAGTGAGGGGGTCAGAGCTTCATAGGTGAGGGAGTAGCAACCGGACCACTGGAACGGTCCCACTGTGGCAGAGATATAAGCATCGCAAAATAACATACTGTACAACATGTAAATGAAATACTCTATCTCTATTAAGAGCGTGAGATGTGTTGCTCGGGGTGATAAATACGCTACTGGTGCCGATCTGCTCACTCCTCACATCAGGAATACTTTAAAGTGGTGTGGGCTAAGTAGTCTAGTACACTGTGGTGATGGTTGGTGTACAGAAAGACGGTGGTGATAGTCATGGAAATCCATGGCTGTGGAATAAACCAATATCACAAAACCGCAGCGGTTGGATTTTGTAGCACACACTCGTACAAAGAAAAAAAAATATATATATATCTGGATCGTAACAAGTCCGATCTCTATCAACTAAACATGACACGTTACGCGAGGTCGATAGGAGGTGTGGTATACATCGTGGTGATCCTCCGACTGTAAGTGCATAGTAATTTTCTAATAAGTGAATACCAGTAATTGCCAAGCCCCTTAAGGGTAGCGTGTTATGGCCAAACAAATGCGGGCAGAGAAGACCCATAAGTAGAGTGCGTGGTGCTCGTGTTCACCCATGGCTAGAGTTCCGGTCGGGACTCAGTGGCGATCATATCGCATACAGTGAACATGGTTGAAGACTTACCCAAAAGGTGGCGGGGGGCAGGCCAAAACAGGACGTGTCTGCTCCTCACCTGAATATTACCGGTGTCGGGTTCGCTTCCTGTATTTAACCTCAAGTCGATTGCGAGGTCTCGCGAGACTACGGGGGGCGACATATTGTCCCAAGAGTGGTGCCTGACCTTGGATATCGAAACCCTATTTCGAGCTGGTTAGTATGGTACGGGGAAGATACACACGTTGAAATACAATGTTATATCTTGATAAACTGTGATATCGTTTTACACAGACCTGGATACTGAAGCTGGCAAGTAGCAAACCCAATAGTGATAAAGGTTACTAGAGGTTATTAGTAGCCGTGTAGCCATCAATAAACCCACATAGAACCCAGATGGTGCTCTCCCTTACAGAGGTAGCAGGGTATATAATTAGAAATGTTACATCACTACCCAGGGCGGAAATGTAATTTATGTGTAAAACAGAAGGTATGGTTCGGTGATAAAAACCAGGGAGTGTAAGCATGTTTATATACACGTTAGTTCCATGTATATATAGAGACAGGAGTTTTTTGGGGAATAATACGTTACCATTAGAGGCCTTACACCACCGTCATGTTAGTGGAGGTGTGGTACTGACAGAGCCATGTATATTAGGTGTGTTATCACGTTAGTTCTGTCCATGGGATTTCGTCGTTAAGACCCCTTTCTTGAGTGGACAAACGAAAAATCCATCTCTGTTCAGTTTCAAAAAGTTTTTCCTGAGACCATGAGGGGTTACTTTCAATCACAGTCCATTGCAAATCATTGTGTCCATGCGGGTGACTAAGGTAGTGTGTACTCAGTTTTGTCGTGGATCTTCCACACCGTATATTGCTGCGGTGTTCCATAATTCTTGTCTTAATTGGGCGTGTTGTCATGCCAACGTATCTTAATTTGCAGGGGCAAGTAATTAAATAGACGCAATTATTGGAGTTGCAGTTGGTATGATTTTTCTGAGTCCAGACTTTGCCTGCTTCAAGAGTAAGTTCTTTGGTTGCCTTGGTAAGGTCACACACTCCGCATTGTCCGCAAGGATAATGTCCACGTACGGGATCCATATCCCACAGGGTCCTTTGTTTTGTTGGTTTTTTAATCTTAGGACGGGTATGTACTATGATGTCACGTAGATTGCTTGTGCGTTTATTCGCAAATCTTGGAGGGGATAAAGCCACTTTTCCCGTAGTCAGGATTTTCCAGTTCTTTTTTATGATCTTCTGGATCATGTTAGATTCTGGTGTGAACGTTGTCACGCATGACATGCGTGACAACGTTCACACCAGAATCTAACATGATCCAGAAGATCATAAAAAAGAACTGGAAAATCCTGACTACGGGAAAAGTGGCTTTATCCCCTCCAAGATTTGCGAATAAACGCACAAGCAATCTACGTGACATCATAGTACATACCCGTCCTAAGATTAAAAAACCAACAAAACAAAGGACCCTGTGGGATATGGATCCCGTACGTGGACATTATCCTTGCGGACAATGCGGAGTGTGTGACCTTACCAAGGCAACCAAAGAACTTACTCTTGAAGCAGGCAAAGTCTGGACTCAGAAAAATCATACCAACTGCAACTCTAATAATTGCGTCTATTTAATTACTTGCCCCTGCAAATTAAGATACGTTGGCATGACAACACGCCCAATTAAGACAAGAATTATGGAACACCGCAGCAATATACGGTGTGGAAGATCCACGACAAAACTGAGTACACACTACCTTACTCACCCGCATGGACACAATGATTTACAATGGACCGTGATTGAAAGTAACCCCTCATGGTCTCAGGAAAAACTTTTTGAAACTGAACAGAGATGGATTTTTCGTTTGTCCACTCAAGAAAGGGGTCTTAACGACGAAATCCCATGGACAGAACTAACGTGATAACACACCTAATATACATGGCTCTGTCAGTACCACACCTCCACTAACATGACGGTGGTGTAAGGCCTCTAATGGTAACGTATTATTCCCCAAAAAACTCCTGTCTCTATATATACATGGAACTAACGTGTATATAAACATGCTTACACTCCCTGGTTTTTATCACCGAACCATACCTTCTGTTTTACACATAAATTACATTTCCGCCCTGGGTAGTGATGTAACATTTCTAATTATATACCCTGCTACCTCTGTAAGGGAGAGCACCATCTGGGTTCTATGTGGGTTTATTGATGGCTACACGGCTACTAATAACCTCTAGTAACCTTTATCACTATTGGGTTTGCTACTTGCCAGCTTCAGTATCCAGGTCTGTGTAAAACGATATCACAGTTTATCAAGATATAACGTTGTATTTCAACGTGTGTATCTTCCCCGTACCATACTAACCAGCTCGAAATAGGGTTTCGATATCCAAGGTCAGGCACCACTCTTGGGACAATATGTCGCCCCCCGTAGTCTCGCGAGACCTCGCAATCGACTTGAGGTTAAATACAGGAAGCGAACCCGACACCGGTAATATTCAGGTGAGGAGCAGACACGTCCTGTTTTGGCCTGCCCCCCGCCACCTTTTGGGTAAGTCTTCAACCATGTTCACTGTATGTGATATGATCGCCACTGAGTCCCGACCGGAACTCTAGCCATGGGTGAACACGAGCACCACGCACTCTACTTATGGGTCTGTTCTGCCCGCATTTGTTTGGCCATAACACGCTACCCTTAAGGGGCTTGGCAATTACTGGTATTCACTTATTAGAAAATTACTATGCACTTACAGTCGGAGGATCACCACGATGTATACCACACCTCCTATCGACCTCGCGTAACGTGTCATGTTTAGTTGATAGAGATCGGACTTGTTACGATCCAGATATATATTTTTTTTTTTTCTTTGTACGAGTGTGTGCTACAAAATCCAACCGCTGCGGTTTTGTGATATTGGTTTATTCCACAGCCATGGATTTCCATGACTATCACCACCGTCTTTCTGTACACCAACCATCACCACAGTGTACTAGACTACTTAGCCCACACCACTTTAAAGTATTCCTGATGTGAGGAGTGAGCAGATCGGCACCAGTAGCGTATTTATCACCCCGAGCAACACATCTCACGCTCTTAATAGAGATAGAGTATTTCATTTACATGTTGTACAGTATGTTATTTTGCGATGCTTATATCTCTGCCACAGTGGGACCGTTCCAGTGGTCCGGTTGCTACTCCCTCACCTATGAAGCTCTGACCCCCTCACTCTGAGGTAAGATCGATATTCTGAAATTTTCTTGTGAAATTCTCTTGTTAATTTTTAAGGGAAATTTAGTTGTTTATCACTGCTTGAGCATATTTAGTTGCGTTTTATATGTACCAGTTCAAACTTTTAATGTCCTCTCTCTAACTAGTTCGTTATTTAGAGTAGAAATCATGGTCCTTTGAAGGAGATAATTGACACCTCAACATGACGGTTGGACCCTTATCTCTTGACTAAGCTGCTAATGGGTGGCTTATGCTTGTCCTCTATATTTTTTGTCTCCCTCTGTTTAGGCGGAGCCATCTATCCTGTACCATACTTGGGTTCAGCTTTACATGTGGTTGACCTTAAGTACCCCGTTATAAGAAATTGAGGTATATGTACTTATAATTGGTCCCACGGTCCTGAAGAAGTGTCGCTCGAATTTGAGCACCCATGACACGAAACATGTTGACCTCTGTCAACTATAGGCTACCCTGATACCTAGAATCACCTGAGTAGCCTCCCTGGTTTTATTTAGTCCCAGCTCTACCTAACCTAATTAAAATTACTGAGGGGCCAGGGCCTATTTTAATCTTTTTTGAATCCCCACATTCTTAGGAGTTATTACCCTCCACAATCATTCACATGGTCTTCACACAAAACGGCGTTCTCAGATCAAAAGATCTCCGCTAAAGATGCCACCAGGCCCGTCGGACATTGCAGCGCCGGTCCGACGAGGAGCACGCCCAATGATGAAGCATGACACCCTAACAGGTGTGTGAGGGCAACAAGATCTGAAATTGAATTTTCCCTTCTCAGATCAGATTAATCATCACGATCTTTTCCGAATTGGCCATTTAGAGGAACTGCTCTTACCTGTCTTTTCCCAGGTCAGGAGAAGAACATCAGCTACATACAGCATCGTTTTTGCCTTATCAGCTGGGGTGGATAATCTCACTCTCTGGGGGATTGGCGAATGGCTGCTGCCAGAGTTTCCATCGCCAAGAGAAACAGTAGTGGTAGAGGGTGCGTCATTATCTCACTCACTGGGGAGGGGTCTGATAGGAAGCTTTTGCAGTTGAGCTGAGCAGAGGGTGCTGGGTATAGCCAATGGACTTTTGCAATGAGGTCATCCTGCAGTCCTATTCAGTGAAGCACCTGAAACATATATCCTCATTCTATGTGGTCAAACACCTATTATGGCCACTTGAGAGTCTTTAGATAGCTACAAGAGGTGGGCCAGGGAGCGTAGCTGGTATGAGCTGAGTGTCTCGGAACAAATTCCATCTGTGTGTGATGAATGAGGTTCGATATAACCAATTTGAGGCATGTATCCAGGATACTCATCAAAATCTTAATGTCCGTGTTCAAAAGAGAGATCGGTTGGTAACTGCCACAAAGTAGAAGATCCTTCACCAGCTTTAGTAGGACTGTGATCATAGCCTTATTGGACTGGAGTGATTTATGGCCCCAGGATATGCTGCCTCCTGGAAAGCAGAATGGAGGTGGGAGAGAGAGAGGCAAGCGTTTTAGTGGCGATCACGATTTGTCACTGATTTGCACCTGGGTTAGTTCATCCACTGGTCTAATCATCCTCTCCCGTTCAAGCTGTTTCCGGGTGAGCTGATCCTGCGGCCCACCACTTTGGTTAGGATCCTCACTATCAGTCACAAGCCTGCTGTCATATTTTGAAGTTACGTAATTCATTAATTCAATGTTACTTAATTCACTGATATGTTATGACTACAGGCATGTTGCTTATGTTTAAAGGTGCACCATGGTGATGAACCTGGTGTGATGATGCTTCTGCAGTTTGCTGTCAGTTGCACCTGACATCTTCTGCTGGATGGATGGGATCCCTTTACTGGAATAAACTTACCACTACTTTTGCTACTTGAAGTCTCATCATCTTAATTTTAACTTGAATTTTACACTGGCGATGAGGGTGGGATTCTACTCACGCAACAGCATTGTGATCCCAACACCAAACAACATTTTGTTACCATTTCTTTCTGGAGTGGATTATCAAAAGACTGGTATTTCTCATCCCCATGTGAGTACCATTTATCTCTATGGCTATGAAACTCTTTTAAAGCTCTCATCACACATAACTTTTACCTCTCATTTTGTGGTTCACGGGCCACTGTGTGAGCTCATACTTTAGAGCAACCGCCGCACATTCCACCTCTTCTTAACTTATAGACTCTGGGAGGTTGGGAAATTTCGGTGCGGGCTCTACTTCTCAAGCGGTGATAATCCATGGATATTTATACTTATAATAAATTAGTGAGTTATCCCTGCGACACTCTCAGAGTTTCTAACTCGTCTTCTCTAGCAGTGCGCTAGTAAGAGATTTAATTATTTGGGACATTGACTCTCACCTTATCATCTGGAGAGTTTCACATTTCTGCACAACTTATTTTGAAAAGCACTCGTTGGATACTAAAAACTCTATTCCACATGCAGTGAGACATGTCTGCATCTGCCATCTAGCGTTTGGAGATTGACCTTTTTTTTTGTTTTGCCTCAGTCCTCAGCGCTTAAAAATTGGTCGATTTGACAAGCAGCATTTGGAAAGTGTCTATTTTGTCCGAGTTGTCAGCACTTAAACAGTAGCTGGAATGACTGTGTTATCAGCAGTGCTTGTGAGAATCACTTAGCTAATGATAAGAAATGTCCTGGACTCAAGTCAACTTGTACAAATTGCAAAAAAGTAGGACAGTTACCTCAGTTTGCAAGGTTAAGAAAAGCAAGGGGAAGGTTCTTGCAGTTGCGGATAATAGCAATAGTGATAGTGACAATGAATCAGATTGTTACTGCGGACAAGGTGTTTCCCAAGTCTCAGATAATCATAAAAAAAGACCCTCTGGACAATATAAAGGTGAAAGGGGAGCTTACTAAAGTCTTATTTGATTCAGGAGTGAAAATCACAATTATTTCAAGACAATTTTTTATGAGCAAACTCGCTAAGGTTGTAAAACTACTTAAAGCTGATATAAGACCTACTGCATATGGAGGTGAACCTATAAAGTTAATAGGCTATTTCACTGGGTTGATAGAGTACGGTGGAAGGTATACCACGGGGAAAATATATGTTGCACATAAAGGAGACAGCATCCTCAGTTGGTTCGCACCAGAGAGATCTTGGGGTAATGTTGGACCCTAACAGTGATCCTCCCATTATTTTTACAGAAGATTTTAGAGTCAATGATGTGTTGGTTCAAGACTGTGATAGTGACTTTACCACTCTTCTAAAGAGAGAGTTTCCTGATGTGTTTAAGGATGAGTTAGGGTGTTTACGAGGAAATGCTCATAATATAAGATTCATTCCGGTAGCAATACCTATAGCTTGTAAGGTCCGCAGTGTACCATTGTCAGTGAGAGATGAGATGAAAGGGGAACTAGAGAAATGAAAGAAAGATGGTATAAGTGAGGAAGTGGAAGGTACCAGATGGTTGGCGCCAGTTGTAGCTGCTCGAAAATCGAATGGACATCTGCGCCTATGCATTGATTTAAGAGAATTAAATAAACAAGTCATCATTGATAAATATCCATTGCCAAAAATATCTGATATATTAATGCTTTTACAAGGTGCAAATGTTTTTTCTACCGTGGACTTAAAATCTGCCTATCATCAGATAAAATTGGAAGATGAGTCCAAAGACCTAACAGCATTCATCACTCCCTTTGGCACTTACAGATTTGGTAGATTACCATTTGGTCTGGTGTCTGCAGCGTCTGTATTTCAAATAGCTTGAGAAAGGGTTTTGAAAGGCGTTGTAGGTGTAAAAATTCATCAAGATGACGTGCTTGTTTATGGAAGGAATGAAGAAGAGCACGATACGATACTCAGGGAAGTCTTTAGGAAATTTCAGGAATACAATCTAACGGTAAGGATTTGACAAATGTACATTCAAAAGGTCATCCATAGATTACCTCGGACACACCATTTCGGGGCAAGGTGTACAACCCAAGGCTGAACTTGTAAGTGCCATTCATAACCTTGCATCTCCATCCAATAAGGAGGAACTAATGAAATTTCTTGCAATATCAGAATACTATAGCAAATTCATGAGGGACTTTGCTGGGATGTGTGTGAATATGAGGAAAGTATTATGCAAGGGTGTCAATTTCATCTGGTCCGATGATTGTAAAAAGGAATTTTCTGCAATAAAGAGTATGCTCAAGAAAACCCTCAAGTTAAAAAATGTTGATCCTACTAAAAGAATTGTACTCATTACCGATGCCAGCATGAAAGGTTTGGGTGGTGTGTTACAACAGAAAGATGGAGACACAGAGAATGTCATCTTATTTTTATCGCAAAGCCTCAGAGGTGCAGAACTGCGTTATTCTGTAATTGAAAGAGAGGCCCTAGCTGTACACTGGGCTATAAAGAAACTCAAGAATTTGCTGTGGGGTGTGAAATTTGAAGTATGGACTGATCACAAGACACTGTGGCAGGTTTTTAACAAAAAAGGTATAGATGCTATTTAGGGGAGAATTTCCAAATGGGTTGTAGCACTTCAGGGATGCAACTTTAAAGTTGAGTATTTACCAGGTGCTAGGAATAGTGTTGCAGACACTTTGTCAAGATTGGTGGTACAAAGTGATGCCAAGACTGAAGTTGAGGAGGATCATATTGATGAATGGGTTTGTACCATTGAGGCTGGTGGAATGAAAGAAAACAGATGGCGAGAAGAATGTGCCAAAGATAAAGAATTTCTTGAGTTAATCTCTCTTCTCAAGAATGGATGGGATAAGAAAGTTAAAGGTGAGTGTGATAAATATTGGCTGGTGAAAGATGAATTAGCTGAGACTGAAGGTCTTATTTTTAGGGGTACTAGATTAGTTCCACCTACCACACTGCGTGAAGGACTTCTTGTGATGGCACATGAGGGTGATCTTGGTATGTCTAAGACTAAGGTTAAGACTTACATATTGGTGGCCAGGAATGGACATGCAGGTGGAACGACTTATAAGGGAGGCATATCTTGTTGAATGAGTGGAAAGTGTCAGAAACCAAGGGTTCAACCCATGGTTATTAGGGAAAGACTGAAGAAGCCAAGGGAAGAATTAGCCTTTGATATTTTAGGGCCCATTCGTGGAAATGGTTGTGAGAATTATGCTTTTGTGTTGGTTGATTTATATTCCAGGTGGCCAGAAGTAAAGATCACCAAGTGCATTGATACCATTCATGTGATAGCGTTTCTTAAGAAGGTCTTTGGGAGAGAAGGGTTACCTGGTGTCATGTTGACTGATAATGGAACACAATTGGTCTCCTGTGAAATGGAGGAGTTCTTGTTGAAGTGTTCCATCAAACATAAAAAGTGTGCTCTATATCACCCAGAAAGCAATGACATGGTGGAACGCTTCAACCGTGTTTTAAAGGAGACCATTGATTTAGCCAAGCATAATAGTCTGGATTGGAAGAAGCAGGTTATCAGGAAGGTTGAAATTTACAGAGTTACACCCCATGCCTTAACTGGCCAGACTCCTTTTGAGTTACTTAAAGGAAGAAGTGCTAACACTTTGGTTGGTCCTTTTTGGATCAATGATACAGAATTCAAAAGAGGTATGAAAGGCTCTGTTAGTGATTGGAAGCTCAAAGAGTGTGTCAAAATAAAAGCACGTAAAATGAACTATGATCAAAGAAAAGCTGTGAAGGTAACCAATGCCAAAGTGGGTGACTTAGTTATGATTAGAGCTCCAGTTGCTAGGAAAACATCCAATTTGTTTCAGAAACCTCACGGGGTAATCAAAGTATTGACTAATGCTATCAAAACTGAAGATTCCCGTATTTGGAATCTTAACAGAGTAGTAGTAATTAAAAACAGTAAGTTAAATGTTGGTAAAGATAAATCCTCCTCACTTGCTTCTCGATTGACTCCAATCATGGATAGTAGAATCGATGGTGATTCGAGAAGCAAAAGGATTTCCTGGTTACCATTGAGGCTTAATGATTATCAGATGTAATTTGGTTTTTGTATATATGTATTTTCATCACAATGTTTCCTTGTTTTGCTTTTTCTTTATTTGTGTATATAGGGGGAAGGTGTGTGATATTTTAAAGTTCCGTAATTCGTTAATTCACTGTTACTTAATTCACTGATATGTTTTGACTACAGGCATCTTGCTTATGTTTAAAGGTGCACCATGGTGATAGAACCTGGTGTGATGATGCTTCTGCAGTTTGCTGTCAGTTGCACCTGACATCTTCTGCTGGATGGATGGGATCACTTTACTGGAATAAACTTACAACTGCTTTTGCTACTTGAAGTCTCATCATCTTCATTTTAACTTGAATTTTACACCTGCATTGTCCTCTTTACTGCTGAGGTGTGGTATACATACTGGAGCCATCACTAAGTCCAAAAAGTGGGGCAGCTTCATGACAGTCCCAGGAGTGCCCATCCATTGTGGCTGGTTCTGGGACCCCATATTTGATATCCTACTTCTTTAGTTGTGGCATAGATCCAGAATAACCCTTCGCATGCCATTGGTTTCTAAAGAGAAGTCCGCGACTATGTGAATCCAGCCACCTTCAATCTCAAATGTACCATGCTTGTGTGCCTCCAGGAGGATTTGATAAGTGGGCATGTCGCATGAAGCAGGCCAAAAGAGGTCTGGGTCTGTTTCCCTCCTTGTTGGGTGGAGTCAGGTTTGGTTTCTTTGTGCCCTTTGGATTTCAAGAGAAGACAGACTATTGATGTGCGGTATAAGCTCAAGTAGAAAGGCCTATGCGTCAATCTTTTCCATTGTCTCTGGCACCCGGTAGAATCTAATGTTCTCACAATGTAGCCAATTTTCAAGGTCAATCAATTTTTATTTTGCTTTCCGGGTTTAGTGTCTCTAGTCTTTCATGGGTAAACATTGGTCTATTGCTTCCACTTTGGTATGATAGAGCCCCATGTCCGTTTTTATGGTTTTCACATCCTGGGTAAGGTCAGTGATTTTCGTATTCGTGGCAAGCAGGAGGACTCCAATGGAATTGATTTTTCTGAGAAGAGTGCCCAAAGTCGCATCTTGTGGAGCAGGGGAGCAAGTAGTCTTGTAATGTAATGTAATGTAAAAATTACTTATAAAGCGCGACATACACCGGACGGTTTCTTGGCGCTATTGACTTTATTCAGCAGGAGGCAGAAGGCGGGGAGAGAGCAATTTATGAGTAAATACCCTGGAAGAGGTGGGTTTTTAGGAGAGACCTGAAATGAAGATGAGAAGGGGAGAGTCTCAGTTCCAGCGGCAGAGAGTTCCAAAAAGAGGGTGCCAAAAAGGAAAATCTGAGACCTCCGTGTTTTTTGCGCTTGAAGCGAGGAATCTGAAGGAGCGCAAAATGAGAGGAGCGGAGGTTCCTGGAGGGGGTATAAGGATGCAAGAGGGAGGAAATGAAGGACGGACCGGTGCCTGCCAGAGATTTGTGAGTCAGGCAGCCAAGTTTGAACTTGCAGCGCTCCGAGACAGGAAGCCAGTGGAGGGCCTTAAGGAGAGGACGAACGTGGTGATGTTTTGGTTGGTGGTGGATAAGGCGAGCTGCCTGGTTCTGAATCAGCTGCAATCTGTTGATTTGGTATTGTGGGATGCCAATGTACAAGGCATTGGCGTAGTCGATCCGAGAGATGACTAACGCCAGCAGAACCAGGGTGAGGGCTTCAGTAGTCAGAAAGTGGGCTATTTTCCGGATCTTCCGGAGCTGAAAGAAACAGGAGGACACAGTGGCACTGACCTGGTGCTTCATTGAGAGATCTTGGGAGATGTAGACCCCAAGGCTTTTCACTTTGTCAGCAGGGTGGGGGGGAGGGCCGAGGGAGAGGGGCCAGAAGGTGGAGTTCCAGGGATTGGATAGGCCTCCGACAAGAACGAGCTCCGTCTTGTCGGGATTGAGTTTAAGATGGTGAGTGCTCATCCAGTTGCTGATATGGCAAAGGGTGGACTGGAAATCTTGAGCCGCTTCGTCCGAGGAGTCGAGATTGAAAACGAGCTGTATGTCATCTGCATAGTTAAATGCAGTGACATTCCTGCCGCGGAGGGAGCGGATCAAGGGGGTGAGGTAAAGGTTAAAGAGAAGGGGTGACAGGGATGAACCCTGCGGCACACCGCAGGTGACTCTCGTCCGGGTTGCCGTGAACTGGGAAAGACGGACCGATTGATGGCGGTCCGCAAGGAAGGAACAAACCCAATTAAGGGCCGTCCCGCTGATACCTGCCTCTTTGACACGGTCGACTAAGATGGTATGATCGACCGTGTCAAAGGCCGCTGACAGATCTAAGAGCACAAAGGCTTGACTGATGTTGGAGTCAGCGCCTCTGCGAAGTTCCTCCATAACAGAGAGGATAACCGCCTCTGTCGAATGGGCAGGTCTAAACCCAGCTTGCTGGGAGTCCAAAAAATTGGAGTCCTCGATGAAGGAGCTGAGGGCGCTGGTCACATGCGTCTCAAGTACCTTGCTCAGGTAAGGTAGAAGGGAAATAGGGCGGAAATTGCCCAAGACCGTGGGGTCGACGTTGGGTTTTTTTAATATGGGGACCACTTCGGCATTCTTGAACTGACTGGGGACCACGCCAAGCAGGAGAGAGTTGTTCAGGAGGGCCAATGGAGGGCCAGGGCAGGTCGAAAAGGCGGTCCGGAGAATTGCCGGAGGGCAGCAGTCAGTGGGGGAACCAGATGAGACTTTGTGGAGTAGGGGGAAGAAGTCTTCTTTGGGTATAGGAGGGAGCTGTGTCAGGGAGCAAGAGTTGAGAAAGGGGGCGACCTCTGGGAGGGACATTACTGGGGCCCCAGAAGAGATGCTATTTTTGATTTTACTAATTTTGTCTATGAAAAAGTGGTTAAGGGAATCGTAGAGTGCCTGAGAGGGAAGGGGTTTGATGGTCACTCTGTCCGGATGTGAGAGTTCCTCCACAATAGCAAAAATGCCTTTAGATTTTTGCGCAGAGTTGAGAATTTTTGTGGAGAAATAGGCAGATTTTGCAGCTGAGATTGCATGTTTGTATTCTCCGGATAGTTTTAGGAAGTGGGCTTTTTCTAGGGGGTCGTAGTTTCGGTGCCAGCGGCGCTCGGCTTGGCGAAGTCTCAGTTTAAGGGATTTAAGGCTGTCGGAAAACCAGCGATGTGCATCATGAGGGCGCTTACATCGAATAGACTTAAGGGGGGCGACTTTGTCGCTGGCAGATTCCAACCAGTCAACAAGTGCGGCTTCCTGAGAGTCTAACGGACCTAGGCCGGGCGGGGCCGAAGATGTTAGGGAGGAGAGAAAGAGGTCGATGTTAGCTTTGTTCCAGTTATGGGCCAGGAGGCTAGCGCCTCGACTGCGGGGGGGCGGTGGGGGGACCAGAAGAAGGAGAGAGATTAAGAAATGGTCCGACCAGGAGCAAGGAAGGATCGTGAGTGACTTGATTTCAAGATTATAAGTCCAGACCTGATCCAGGGTGTGGCCTTTGGAATGAGTGGCTGTGTAGACATGTTGATGGCCGTTAAGGCCGCTTAATAGATCGGTGAAAGCCAAAGAGTGAGGGCTTTCATGTGGGTCAGATGGCCAGTAATTGAAGTCTCCTAGGACCAGGAGTTTGGAGTTATTGAGTGTGAGCTGGGATAGAAGATCGCCAAAGAGGGAGGGGAAGTTAGGCATGGGTTGAGGGGGGCGGTATACCAAGACACAGGTAAGAGGGGACACCGAGGATTCAAGTCTAATAGCCAGGCAGTCAACCTGGGGAATGGAGAGTAAAGCGAGGGAAGAGAATCTGAGATGGAGTTTAATAATAGCGGCTACGCCACCTCCGGATTTGCCAGTTGGTCAGTTGGCTTGGAGAATATAATACCCCGGAGGGATAGCTGCCAAAATGTCGGGGGAGGAGTCCTCATTCAGCCAGGTCTCGGTTAGGAACAAGATGTCGGGACGATCTGAGTCCAAAAGATGGTAAATGTCGTGTTGGTGACTGACAAGAGACCGGGTGTTGAGGTATACAACTGCTAGCTCCATGTTGGCAGGTGACTGAGCAGGCCGGGTAATAGAGGGTGGGAAGGAGGCAATGTGCTCATGGGTAATGGAGGATGAGAGGGCCCTGAGTTCTGGAAAAACACTACGAGCGTTGAAAATCCCCAGTTGGAGTAGTTTTGAGTAACTGGAGGGTTCCAGCGGCCAGAGAGAGTGTAATGCAATCAGGTCCCTAGGGGCATAAGATGTAACTTGGGCAGAGTAACGGGCCCCGGGCCCCTGCCGGCCGCGGACGGGAGCAGACGGGCTTGCCTTAGGCGCGCCGTCGGCGCGCCCGCTGCGCCCGCCCGCTGCACGGACGGGAGAGTGCCATCCTTATATTCAATAGATTGCGTGACGTAAGCGTCCAACAACTGGACCGCTCTCATGATCGTTCCCCCAAGATGTCTACCCTCCTGCCGGCGCCAGCAGCTAACTCGGCTGCGCCGGTGAGGAAATAGCAACGAGGTTTCTCGAAGCAGCGAGAGCATAGACAGCAATGGCAACAGGTAAAAATAAACAGTTTAAAATATAGTACACAGTTTAAAAATATGTTCTCTAAATAGCGAGTGGGTGCCTAATAAGCTGAAGAGTCACAGGGAGAGAAAGAGCCCCCGGCTTCCGCCTCAGGGGTGAACAAAGCAGGAATGAGCCCAACTAGTAAGTAGTAAATATACCTGACCTGCCGTGACGAAAGCGTCCAACAACTGGACCGCTCTCGTGATCGTTCCCCCAAGATGTCTACCCTCCTGCCGGCGCCAGCAGCTAACTCGGCTGCGCCGGTGAGGAAATAGCAACAAGGTTTCTCGAAGCAGCGAGAGCATAGACAGCAATGGCAACAGGTAAAAATAAACAGTTTAAAATATAGTACACAGTTTAAAAATATGTTCTCTAAATAGCGAGTGGGTGCCTAATAAGCTGAAGAGTCACAGGGAGAGAAAGAGCCCCCGGCTTCCGCCTCAGGGGTGAACAAAGCAGTAGTCTTGCCACCACTGACCACCTCTGTTGAGAGCAATTGTCAAGAGGACTTGCCTAATTTCATTGTGAAATGAAGGTCAACCAGAAGACAGAAGTAAGATAGTCACAGGGAGGCAAGGGATGTGGCGACGTAAGTGGCAGTGACCTAAAAGATGAAGTCACCATCTCAGCTGTACCTCATATGTGATGATTAGCAGGCGAGAACTTATTGGCTAGCATGAAGCAGACCAGCAACACACTTACTTAACGGGGTGGGAGGAGAGAGATGGCATAGAGAAGACTCAGCCAGAGTTGTGATTACAGGCTTGCTCCTGTGCAGTGGCAATCCAGGGCTCCCCTACTCCCCAATAGTGACAGCGGGATGCAGGCAAATGGTTAGCAGGCTCTGCTATTAGTGGATACATTAGACACAAAGTGGTGAAGTGTCAAGCAGTTACAGAGGTCTCTTCCCATAGCAGCATGGCAAGCCAATCCCACACTATCAAAGCAGTGGGGAACCAATAGCAGTCCTACTCCACCACTAGGCAAGGTAAGCTTTGGGAAGGATGGAGAGTGGGTACAGGCGTCTCTTCTCGGCAGCTGCCAATATGCCAAAGGAGGAACAGAAAGGTACAGAACGGTACAGAGGAGGTCTCACGGCATGCCCTGATGGTCAGAGAGCAGATCCCTACCATCTCTGGATAATCGTAGTGGCATAGTACAGAAGTACAGGCCACGTTTTCACTCCAGCTGGTCTGAGTTTCAAAGAGAAGAGGCCATCTTGGTCCATAGCGTGTCTCCAATTCTCTGCAATGCCTTTTTTTGACCTGTCCCTGATTTTGTGATGTGATCTATATACTAATAAACTGCATTGCAAAATATCCAGTTACAGGAGAGTCACAGAACAACCTGCCTGAATACTACATACATGTATTGCTCTATTTGTATATTGTAAATCTAGTCAAAAGGCAACTGAGTGCTGGACAGGGTGCATTATGAGTTAGGCTTGTTGCCATACATGACTCCCTGTGATTGGCTACAAGCAGAGGGATCGTGGCCTGCAAGGAACAGTAGACCACTATCCCTGTTTTTACATTCCCAACTGGGAAACATTTTGTCCTCAAACAAGCGTGTGTTTTTTTAAAGGAATCAGTGCTGCTTTTGAAATAAATGTTTCCCATTTGGGAACTCATCGGGAGAGCCGGCAGTGGTCATTGGAACCACTTCCTACTCCCCAGAATGTTGCTCCATGCAATACATAAAGGGGAAGCTGTCTAATGCGGACAGCTTCCCATTTGCAAATTGGGTCTCACCTCCCTCAAGGAGTCAGTGTCTTGTCAATGGTCTGTGACTGTAATTGCAGTTATGTTATGTTACGTTATGTTAATACCACTTACATAGCACACAAATACCACAGGTCTCTTGGCACTTACCTAAGGGTTATGATGCCATATTGCAACAGATATTATTAAAATGAGAAAGTCAGTCTCTTCCAAAAGCTTGTTCAAATAAGAAAAGTTTTCAGTCTCTTCCGAAATGAGTGGAAGAGACTGCTCAGACCTTACCGTAATCCACTCCAGATCTGTGGTATCGGAACTGAAAAGCCCGACTGCCCAAGATATTTTTTTTAAAGCGTGGGCTGGTCAGCAAGATTGCCTCAGAGGAGCAGAGATGGCATCCAGGTACATAGTGCCTCAGCCAGTCCTCAATAGAGGCTGGTACCATGCCATACAACATCTTTTGAGCAATACGCAGGCCCCTAAACCTGGCCCTCTGCTTGAATGGCAGCCAATGCAATTGTTGTAGCAGTGGCGTAGCATGCACCCATATTGGTAGCTTGAACAATAATCTCGCAGCATCATTCATAACCACTTGAACCTTACTCAGCAGCTTATTGTGGAGACCGATGTACAAGGCATTGCCATTGTCCGACCATGACATGATCAATGCAGCCACCACTGTTCGCATAGTTGTAAAAGAAAGAAAAGGAACCAATTTCTGGAGCTGCCTAAGAAGACCCATGCAGCTCTCAACCACTGTCACTGCCTGCTTTGCCAATGACAAGTTACTATCAAGCTTGATACCGAGGCTTTTCACCACTGGCAGATTTTGGGACAGGATTTAACTCCTGGAGCCAAAAACTGTCCATACATGGATTTCCCTTCATGATGATAGCCAGAACCTCTGTCTTGTCTGGATCCACTTTCAGAGAGTCAGAAACCATTCCCACTCTCATTGTGATTCCCAATTATGAGTGATTGCCCCTTTCTAATTAAAATTGGAAAGACTCAGTAAATCCATTTTGTGATTCTGAATGGCTTTACCGTATCACAAAATTGATTTAGTAGATAGCAAAAAGCCATTTTGCAGTAACAAACCTGGTAATTTTGCAAATCACAAGGTTTGTAACAGCTAAATGGCTCTGTACATCAGGCCAATGGTCTTTGTTGCAGTGGTGGAAAACCCACACTAAACCCTCTCCTCATTTCTCTCACTCTTGGAACATTCCTCTTCCTATACCTTAGATAGTCTTCCCTCCACTTTGCATTTGTCTCTGTCCTAGTCATATAATCCTGCTTATACACTAGTACCTATGATCCTGCCCATAACGTAGTACCTCTTTTCATGTCAATATCCTAGTAAAGCTAAACTTGCCCACCGAAGGCTTATTCTTTTGCATGTACCCAAGTACCTCCTTCCCTTCTGATCTCTTAGTACCTCTCCCTTTACCTGTAACCTTTGCACCATTGGCCCAATTCATCTACAGTTTCCTATACCAATGAACCACGGCCCTTACTTATATAATGTAGTACCTCTGCCACTATATGTACTCTAGAATCTTTTGACCCTCCCCTCTTCATCTCTTCTATCATTATTTATCTTTACCTAATTTCTTGTGTTGTGTCCTTGTTCTCTTTCTCCTGCATCAATCATTTGAGGAAATTCACAAAAAAGTATTTTCGCCATCCTAAAGTCATCAGATATGCATTCTCGGATTTGTGTTTTTTTACTCTTGTCATTGCTCTAGATGGAAATATTTTCTCCACTGTGTGACAAGAACAAATGTTATTTGGTGCAAATGCACTGATGAGTTACAGTACATTTATGGATTCTGAAATATACCATGTTACACTTCAGATTGGCCACTTTTTCATGCATGTGGGAAGCTGTGACCTTCACAGTTCCCCATAAATATTCTTGGAATTGCTTTTTAATTCCAGGCAAGTCAAACCTAGGAATAACCCTACGCTACACATTTAGAATTAATTTTGGGAATTGGCCACAATGACTGGTTTCATCTTGTCTCTCTTGAGGAACCTAGCTCACCCGTACACAGCATTGTAAAACCCTCCCTGACTAAAGGCACCTTCCCAAAAACTTTCAAGACAATCCAGATCCTCCCACTCCTAAATAAATTTGCACTATACCCTGATGACCTCAGCAACTACTGGTCCCTTACTCATCTACCCTACATCGGCAAGTTAATTGAAAAAGCAGTCCACATTCAACTCCAGAATCACATTGATAATGACCATTTCCTCCTTGACTACTAATCTGGCTTCACATCACACTGCAGCATGGAGACTGCTATCTTACACTGACAATGCCTTCCTTATCAGAGAGGAAGCTGACCCATGCCGCCTGATATTGCTGGCCCTCTCAGCTGATTCTTCACAGTTGCCCATCCCACTCTCATTATCTACACCTTGGAGTTTTCGATGGTATTCACTGCCAATGTACGTCATTGGTTTTCTCCTACCTTTGAAACTGCCATCAGTTTGTTTACATGGGTACCTTCAGGCCCTAAAAGATTCCTACTACCGTCGGATTCCACACTGTCCGTTATCCAGAACCTACGTGGAGCCCCTTGGGGCCCTACTCACAGAAAACAGCATAAGAATTCACCAATCTGGTGATGATGCCAAACTCTACCTGAAAGTCTCCTCCGCTCCAGGAATCCAACACAACAAACAGTGATGGCATCACCTTTAGACCTGAAACGTCAGCACTTGCCAGATGCTCAGCCCCCACCAAGACAGAATTCCTGTTGTTTCCCAAGAACAACAAGCAAGAACAATGCACATTTAACTCAATGACATGAACGTTGATGACTTTTAATCCCAACTTCCACTGATGCCATGTCTCTTGGACTCACCCTGAAATCCAAACTTCCACAAGGAACACACTGACAAAAAAATAAAGACCTATTGGTAGCAGGTCTTTCTTACAAAATAAAGTGAAACCATTTCTTCTAGAAAGCGACTTCAGAACTGCTGTTCAAGCCCTCATACTCTTGCACCAGGATGGTGGTCAAACCCTGCTATTTGACCTCCTAGACTCCACATTGGCCTTCCTAAGGCCATTCTACATGATGCAGTATGTCTCATCCGGAGCCTGAAAAAATAGGATTGGGGTGGACAAAACCTTCAGAGTTTCACTCCGCGATACTCCGCACAGTTACATAAAAACTCCACAACATTATGCAGAGTTCCACCAACAGGTGGAAAATATATGCAGCACACTGCAATTTATCGCCAGTAGAGAGAGCAGTGCTTAAAAAATAAGGACGATGGCACCATGCTGTGTGCAAGGCCACGCGGCCATTCAAGTTAATTTTGCTGCAGCTCAAGTAGAAAATCTACTCAAGTGGCAGGAAATCTACTCGAGAAGCAGCCTTCTGACCATGACCGCTCGTCACCGCCCACATTAGAAGTTCGTACTAGGGGATGCCAAATCTCGCTCGCTTTTGCCAGTTCGCATTTCTGGAGCTTAGCGGGGAAAAAAATTCCATCAAGCGGCGCTTGGCAGAATTCGGGCAGAACTCCATGTGACCAGAGTAATTGAGGAGTCGCCAAATTATGCCAATTCTGAGGGTGGATTGAAGCATTCCACTCACCCCTGAATATGATCACATGACACTCATTCTGATGGAACTCTATTGGCTACCAACACTGGCCCAAACCATCTTCAAAACCAGCTGCATCATTTAACAAATTGATCACGTCTGGCACCATCCGTTATCTAGCAGACAAGCTCACCATCTCTGATGTCTTTCTCACATCAGCAACCAGGACACCATCAGACTGGAGACTAAGAAATGTGAGGGAAAAAAAGAAAAAGCCAGCAGGCCTTATCCATCTATGCACCCAGGAACTGGCACAACATCCATAGATCCATCAGGGACCTCCCCAAAATCCCTCCAAATTAGGAAATAGTTGAAGATGCAGCTATTTAGAGAACGCTGCATCACAATGTAGTAACTACTGTCCTGCTCCCAGAATCCTGCCACCTGTTCAATCTCCTGTTGACTGTATGCATGCCTTGGACCCTCTACAGTGCTCTACTGCCTTTTTGGCTAGGTTCCCACTATACAAATAGAACATCCATACATACAACACAAGTTGCAATATGCTGCATACGTTAAAAGGCTAATTAAATATGCTATAGAATAAGTAGAAAAATATCCATTGACATGGGTTGAACTGAGCTTGTCTATTCCTGGAAAAGGAAAAGCAACTTATTTATTCAGGAAACCTGCAATGAATATCCATTTGCCAGGTCTTACTATTGCACAATGTAATGGCACTCAAAGTACTGACCACAGAATGATGAAGGTTGAGTTGATACTGTTGGGGCTCAAAGTTATGACCCATAGATTACAATTAATTTTAGCAACAAGTGCTTAATTCTCTGATCCTCCTTTCTGTTGATTCCATCTCCTGGAAAATAAGTTCACAATTGTTTTCTGAAAATGTCTTAGGTAGAGAATCCAAATGTCAATGTAAAATGGCCGAAAGGTACAAAATTAAGTAGAGACCAGCTTTTTATGGGAAAATTGGTTGATTCTCCAGTTTCCCCTTCATAATGTTAGGTGTTTTTCTCACATTGCATGCATTATGGAGGAAATATTCTTAAATGAGAGTCATTTTCTTGATTTCAGAAAATCTTTGTAAATGACCTTTCCTGCAGTTCCATTGTACTACTGCTCCTCATTATCTGTCTTCTCCTATTGTCTTCAAGTTGTCAGTTTGCAAATTCTTGTTTGCATCTTGCTTTGAGATGAGCTAACATAGTTGATGTGTCTAACAAATATAGGTCTCTGCACTGTGGCTCAGTTGAAGGTCACAGAGTTGCAAGTGACATTCTTCCATTTACATTTTTTCACTCAGTGGGTGGGTGAAGTGCTCCCAGGCAAAGCTGTCTTGTCTCCTGTTGGATCCCCAGTGCAGATGACATAATTTTCCTCTCCTTCCCCTGCAACCTGAGAATACCTAGCTCTCTCCTGCCTCTCTGTTGGTGTATGCTCACCTCTCCTGATCACTTCCTCTCTTTGCTGCTATGATGCCGTCCTACCCTAAAGCATGCTCGGTAGGCAACAGAGAACAAAAGGACAAGCATTCACTGTTGCAGGATATTTTTCTCTGAAAACAAGGACTACTTTATTTCATTGAAGGATCGTTCAATTTCTGCCAATGAGATACCCTCTTTTATTTAGGTTTTAGAGTTCTGCGAACCCAAGCACATGGTCCACAGTGCCAAAACAGGAAGTCATGTCTCGTCACACACATATTTTGCCTGTAGCTGAGCCAGTTTTGGATGGATCAAATCTTTGCAAACTCTGTGGGACTCAAAATAGATCACTGAGTCTTGGTCTGTGGACTGGGCACAGAATCTGTGAACTACGTAGGTTTTGGACCCCTTCATTGTCCTTGGTCCACAAACGTTGTCTCAAGTCTGGAGACAACAGAAGGGATATCTATGAGAGTCCAGAACCGTTATAGTTTGTGTACTCTCTTCCTTGTCCACAGACTTTTAGATACTTAATAAGGTTCCTGGTTCCTGTTGAGGTTCACAGACTTCAACAGGAGTTTGCACACCCTGTGACACAAACCAATTTTCTTTAGACTGCAGGGTGGCCATTAGGTGTGCTCGGGCATAAAAAGTGCCACTTAGATGCCCTCTAGCTTCAAATTGTATTTTTACATGGTCATTCAGTGTAAACTCATGATTTACAGCTCACCTAGGCAGCTCATGCACTGTCTCTTTGAGACTCTTTGTTTTCTAACCGTAGGCTTATAGGCTGCAAATTGATTACCATTTATCAGCTTCATTGTCATTGTCATTTGCTTAGTTCTTATTGGTCAGCTGCCATAGGTTTCCTTACTCTTCATTTATTTGTCCCTCCCCTGGAGCATGGACACATCACCTATGTCCTTCTATTGGTCCTTTATTTAACTACATTTTCTCTGTGTTTTTCAGCACTCTACCAGAGTGAATGCTTTGGTTTGGATCCATCGTCTAATTCTTCCCCCTTCCATGTTCTTCCCACCCTCCGTTGTCCATGTTGCTTACCCTCTGCCTTCCAATCCTTCTTTGTCCTTGTTTCATGCCCCACCTACTCTCCTTTCCTCCCTCATCCATGTTCCTTGCCACCACACTCACACCCTCCCGCCCTCAGCTGTGTTGTTGATTCACCCCATCATCCCTCTTTTCTTACCCATGTTGCTGCTTTCCCCCATCCACCTACCCTTCCTTGTCCATGTTGCTGCTTGCTACAGCCCAATTTGCTCACCTGTGTTTCTGCTTCCCCCACTCTCCCTCCCTTATCCTTTCTGCTGATTGGCCCGCCACCCACCATAACAAAAAAACACTATGACGCCAACACTGCTAGTTGTGTCACAGCACTTTATTCCCCACACCCCCTGTTGTCCATGTTGCCTCCTCCCACCCTCAGTGTTGCTTCACCCCTCCCTCTGGGTTGCCTCCTACCCACCTCCCTTCACAAATAAAAAAAGGCAGACACTTCATAGCACTTTTTTTTATCTTCGAGGCATGCTGCACTGCAGCTGCACTTCTGCGCAACATGGCTAATAATTGACAAAGCCAATAGCTCTGGTTTTGTATGTGCGATCTATTGGCTTTGCCAGTGCTTGGTTTTTTTGAAAGCACTGACTACGCAGTCTTTCATGTTAGACCAAGGACTCAGAACACCTAACAATAAGGAGAATTTTTTATTTTGGAGAGCATTCCAAGCTTTTCATTGGTTGAAAGTTCTTCTAACCTTCCTCTACATTAAAAGCTCCTGTGTATGCTAAGCATCTTTCAAATTTCGTGGCTATGCTTCAAAAGCCTTCAGGTTGTAGGCAAATTGTCAGAAATGGAGTTAATAATCTGGTAGCTACAGCACAAGCAGCAGGCAATCCCCAGAGAAATTAGTGCTAGGTTTAATCAGTAACAATAATTTTTAAAGTAAAAAACACAACACAATAAAAATCCCAAACCAATTTAGAAACAGAGAGAAAAATGCACTGAGCAAAAATTCATCAAAGTAGGTTAAAGGGAACAAGAGATATTACTTTTGGAGAAGCAAAAGGCACCTACAAAGCAAGCATCATAGGAAAAAATAACAGTTCACAAAGAACAGGGATCTAGGCGCAATCTAAGGTCGACTGAAATGGCACGAAGTCAGATAAACCGATCAAAAGTTTTTCTTTTAAACTTTGTACCTTATTTAGAGTTTAATAGCTGAGAAACTTGGCCACAAGCAGGTGGATGTGTCCTCCTGTGTATTAACATTGCATTACATCATACGGCGAATGGGTTAGCAATCACATTTGGATGAAATATCCCATCCACCAAACTAGTCTCTCTGGGGACATTTTTTTTGATCGGTCCTGGAGACTCATCCTCCTCAGGGGAGACTTGTGGGCGCCAACTCTCTCTCCAGCCAGGGAGCATATTTACAATAAAGTGGCAAAGAGTGTCATTAGGCCAAGAAGGTTAAGGACACTCTTCGTCACTTTAGAAACGCAGGGCTGCACCATATATACTAGAATATAGTGCAGCCCTACGCTTCCCCCCTGCGCTGGCGCTAACTTTAGCTGCATAGCGCCAACGCAGGCACCCTTGCACCGTAGTGCAAGGGTGCCTGTGTTGAGGGGAAGATTGTTTATGTGCAGGGAGGTACCCCTTCTTGCACATAAAAAATCTTTAAAAGCTGTTTTGTAACTTCTATGTGTGCTGCTTAATGCAGCACACATAGAAGTTGCAAAACAGCATTTTCTAAAGGATTGTTTATGTGCAGAATGGTGTAACTTCCTGCACATAAACAATCATAGGCAACTTGCTGTTTCTATGTGTGCTGTACAAGCAGCACACATGGAAACAGCAAAAACGAGGAGAAATAAAGCATTTCTCCTCGTTTCGCCTGTTTAAGACCAGGTTTTCCCTGGTCTTAATTTTGGCGCTGACTCCTATTTACGCTGCCCTTGCAAATAGGAGATAGCATCAAAATCAATGGGTGTGCGGTGGAACGCCCACCGCAACACCCATTGCCCTCCCCTTTCACGCTAAATACAACGTGAAAGGGTGCCTTATTTACAAGGCAGCATTAAGCCACGTTTAGTGGCTTAACGCTGCCTTGTAAATAAGGCGAGGGACCTATCGCCATCACAACGTCACTGAAAGTGACATTGTGGTGGCAATAGGGGCTTGTAAATATGCCTCCACGTCTCCTGCAGGGTCAAGTCCTCTTTAGTCAGCTGGGCTCTCTTGGAGTCAGAGGTCATGCTGTTTTCTGTGTCCCTGAAGCAGTCAAATAGGGGCCGATTACTTGCCCCTTGAAAACAGTTGTAGTTCCTGGATGACAGTAGTATTTAGAAGGCCTTCAGTGTGAGTACTCTTCATTCAACAAGAGTCAGAAGTCAGGAGTCTTCTCCCACCTGGGCATTCTTCTTCAGATGTAGTCTTACCAGATCCAGGAATGTTCTGAGGAGGTGGTGGTGAAGGGGCCAAATTTACCCCATGCCTTAGACAGTTATTAGAGACATTTTAACAGCCAGCCCTATCTACTTTCAAACAGCCCAACACCTCCTTTTGAAGCATGTCTTCTTTGCCTTAGGGTAAAATTACTCCGGAGAACCTGTTTCAAGATGGCGAACCCATTCTGCCATCAGGCAAGCCTATCATCAGCTCCTAAGTTACCCCCCCCCCCCAATCTAGATGAGCTCTCCTACCTGACAGGAGCAAAAGTGGATTTCCTCTTACTGTTACTGGATCCTTGTGGTCCACCATATTACCTCTGGATTAATCAGCCACATTTGACACTGTCCACCTCCTAACACTACTAGAAAGACTACATAATCTCAGAGTACATGAAAATGCTCTAAAATGGATTGCATTGTATCTCAGAGACAAAGTGAAGTTTTCCTACCACTGTTCACATCAGCTCCACACATTCAGTACTGTTGCATCCCTCAAGAGTCCATCATATCCCTCTGTTATTCAAAATTTACCTTACCCCCTTACTATACCTGATTAAATAATTTATCCTCGCATGTTACAAATAAATAGATGACACCAAAATTATTTTAAAAATGAATGGCCCTGAAAACCTCCCCAACTCAAAATGTGATGACTGCCTTAGTGACAAACATCTGGATGATGAATAACCATCTAAAGCTCAACACTGCAAAGATAAAGACCATGACCTGCTGACAGTGGCACAAATACCAACCAACTTCCATATGGCCCAAAGAACTTGAGACCTCTCTAACAACTTCAAGAGTAGTCATAAACCTAGAAGTAAACATGGATTCAGGTCTATCCTTGATACCACATGTTAAGAATGTCACAGAGTGCCTTCTACACAACGAAAACACTGCCTCGCATGTTTCCATATCTTGGATACTAATAAACACTGCAAGCCATTCTCATGCTCATAATCTTCAAGCTTGACTATGCTAACAGACTATATAGCCCAAGAAGCGCATCCAAATTCATCATACGCAAAATACAACTCATCCAAAATGCTGCCACAAGACTTCTTCTCTAAGATTATGCATGACTCCTGTGCTACAATCACTTGACTGGCTACAAATAGCTAGGGAAATAATGCTCAAGACACTCTGCATTGTCCACAGAGTTTCCAGAGGGAAAGAACCACTATATCAACAAGGTAAATTCAAGTAGTACAAACAAAGTAGGATACTGCATTCCTGGCTTGCACCACTTATTATTGTACCACCTTATGGTACAAAATCCATAGCAGGCACTTCTTTCTCAGAACAAGCATCAAGCTCTAGAACTTGCTAATAGCCAATGCATCCTGCAGCATATATACTCCAGAAGACATTTGAAAGCATGGGCATTTCCTTGTAAACTACATCATCCTACATCCCTGGGATCGAACCTGGAAAGACAATTGCAACTTTGAGTTCAATCTTTAGCTTACAGCCCACAGATGGGGAATAACTCAAGCAGCAAACTAGTTCACCCGGGTATTATATAGTTATGTAAATTCATATATAAACTTTCTGGCCCTCGATAATTCTATGACGATAATACTCGGCAGTCGGCAGCTAAGTGTTACTCTAACAATCTTACACTCACATAAGACATAGCTGCTATGGGATATGTCCCTCATCTGTACTGTACCAGCAAATAAACCAACATCACCAAATGAGGACAGGTGGAATAACTTAAGAAATCTTTCTGGTTCATCAGAGCACTTTAATAGAGGCTGCAGGTCCCAAATAACTATACAATGTGACTGTTACTTTACATCTCATGGAATGATAGTAACAAAGTTAAATCCCAGCAGATATCTATACTTTATTTCTCTCTCCGACCACTCCAGCTCAGGACCAACACTGTAAACCAAATTTAACATTGGACAACCCAATGCAGTAACCTGCTAAGTAGATTATGATCTTAAGAAAAACCATAAAAGGACCTGCAGAGCTGATCAAAGGTTCCAGTCCACTGAACACCCTAAACTGTGCGTCTGTCTCTAACAACTCATCATTCATCACACTGCTAAACGCTGCATCTCAGAACTGAATAACCGCACCTCAGTGGGCATCACGGGCAACATGGAAACACTTCCTATACAGGATCACAAAACAAAGACAATGGTTTATCTGCCACACTCCATACATGGCATTGTTTGCTGCCCAAGTAGTCAAGCGCTTCAGTGCCCCACATAGGAGTGGTAAGTGCTGTATAAATACTGCAATGCAATACAATACTAACACACAGCTCCACACTAAGCAGCTACCTTCCGTATCAGACACTACTATGGCAATATGTGCATTTTGAGACCCCAAAATATTTTTGCATTTAGCCATTTAAAAAAATGTTCTGGCTGCTTTCCCAACAATAAAGGTTTGGAAACACCATGGAAAACAATAGCAACCAATAACTAAGCCAAAATGGTGGCAGGCAACCCCAGAATTACTGGCTTTGCGAATACTTATTAGCATTTGATATTTCTAACTAAACAGATATTACACATTTTTAAAGATTGCATTACAATTTAAGGAATGAATGTCAAATAGGTGTATTGTGCTCGACTGTGTTCTAAAGCCACAAGGGATGTGTTCTTAATGCATGTGCCTTTCTTGAAATAGAGCATACAGAATCTGTCACCGTGGCCGCTAGCTCCTTCCCCGCTCATTGCACATTAACTCAAGGGATCTCGAGCCAATGTTAGGGAAAACTCAGCTGGACTTTGCTATCGTGCCTCTCCCGCCATCTGAAAGAAAAAACTGGCAGAGTACAGCAGTTGTTGTGAAACGCAAAGAAATGAGGGGCATATTATCAAGCCAGGCGATAAAATTATCGCCGCTTTAGCAGCAGAAAACTGCCGCTAAAACGGCGATAATGGGCTTGATAATATGCTCTATGGAATTCCAATTGAAGCCTATGTTAAATGTGAAGGACGTCTAACATGGGCTTCAATTGGAATTCCATAGAGCATATTATCAAGCCCATTATCGCCGTTTTAGCGGCAGTTTTCTGCCCCTAAAGCGGCAATAATTTTATCGCCTGGCTTGATAATATGCCCCTGAATACCATAAAAAACAAAGGGCCATATTATCAAGCACGGCGTTAAAATTATCGCTGCTTTAGCGGCAGAAAACTGCCGCTAAAGCAGCGATAATGGGCTTGATAATATGCCGCAGAGAATTCCAATAGAAGCCCATGTTGACACCAGAACATGGGCTTCTATGGGAATTCTCAAGGGCATATTATCAAGCCCATTATCGCCGCTTTAGCGGCAGTTTTCTGCCGCTAAAGCGCCGATAATTTTAACGCTGTTTCTTGATAATATGCCCCAAAGAAGGCTCCTTCAGGTGCAGCCACCCCTCCCCCCTACTCCAACCCAACGACTCAGAGCAGTAGCGGAGCAAGGGTGCCAGGGGACCTGGGGGCATATCAGCAACAACCGGCGATAATTATCGCTAAGCGCACTTAGCGCTAGGATAATTATCGCCAGCTAGAGTGGAGTTTTATCGCTTAGATAGTGTGCTATTAGCAACGCTTATCTGAAAAGCGATAATCAATCAATCAATCATGGAATTTATATCGCGCACTACTCACCCGGAAGGGTCTCAAGGCGCTTGGGGGAGGGGTCTGCTACTGCTCGAACAGCCAGGTCTTGAGCTGTTTCCTGAAGGCGAGGTGGTCCTTGGTGAGCCGCAGGCGTACGGGCAGGGAGTTCCATGTCTTAGCCACCTGGTAGGAGAAGGATCTTCCTCCGGCGGTGGCTCTCTGGATGCGAGGGACGACGGCGAGGGCGAGGTTCGCGGATCATAGCTGGCGGGGGGGTGTAGAAGGTCAGGCGGTTGTTGAGGTACCTTGGGCCCAGGTTGTGGAGGGACTTGTGTGCGTGGGTGAGGAGTCTGAAGGTGATCCTCTTGTTGACAGGGATCCAGTGCAGGTCTCTCAGGTGGCTCGAGATGTGGCTGCGACGGGGAACGTTCAGGATGAGTCGGGCGGAGGCGTTCTGGATGCGCTGAAGTCTTTTCTGAAGCTTGGCTGCTGTTCCGGCGTAGAGGGTGTTTCCGTAATCGAGTCTGCTGGTGACGAGGGCCTGGGTGACAGTCTTCCTGGTTTCGGGCGGGATCCATCGGAAGATCTTGCGGAGCATGTGGAGGGTGTGGAAGCATGATGAGGAGACGGCGTTAACTTGTCTGGTCATCGATAGGGAAGAGTCCAGGATGAAGCCCAGGTTGCGAGCGTGGTCCGTTGGCTTGGGTGCGGTGCCTAGGGCCGGAGGCCAGCAGGAGTCGTCCCATGCGGAGGGCGATGGTCCAAGGATGAGGACTTCTGTCTTGTCCGTGTTCAATTTCAGGCGGCTGATGTTCATCCATTCGGCGACGTCTTTCATCCCTTCGTGTAGGCTGGTTTTGGCGGTGTCGGGGTCTCTGGTGAGGGAGAGGATCAGCTGGGTGTCATCGGCGCAGGAGATGATGTTGAGGTTGTGTTGGCGTGCGATGGCAGCGAGGGGTTTCATGTAGACGTTGAAGAGGGTGGGGCTGAGTGATGATCCTTGCGGGACGCCGCAGATGACCTCGGTGGCCTCAGAACGGAACGGAAAAATCCTAGCGCTAACTGCCTAACTTGAGATTATCGCTAGAAACCCAGCGATAATCTCCCGAAATGTGGCGTTAGCTTGTTGATAGGGACTCACAAACTTAGCCATGATATCCACCTTCTATAGGATATCATGGCTAAGTCAGTCCTGATGCAGGCGTAAGGAAAGTAGCGATAACAGGGGTTATTGCTACTTTTCCTGACGCTATGCTTCAAAGCGCGGGGCTTGATGATAGGAGAAATGTCGCTTAGCGACATTTCTCCTGTCATGTCAGGTCAGGAATGCCCACTTTGCATCTCATTAGAGATGCAAAGCTGGGCGTTAAGATTTCGTACGCTAAAGCAAGGTTTCAATACGTTAGCGTGACCTTGCTAATTAGGCGATAATATTATCGCCGCTTTTCGGCTGAAAACGGCCCCAAAAGCGGCGATAATTTTCTATCGCCTCGTTGTTGATATGCCCTATAGTGGGAAGGATGAAAATGGCCCCTTAGACTGCTGTTGGGTGTATAAAATACAGCAATTATCAGGGTTCAGTAGGCCGTTAAGGGATTTGGCCCCGATTCCACTGCATGTGCTGCACCTCTGGTAGTTACCCCCCTGGCTTAGCCCAGAGCCCAAGGCTGTGAGCGAAGCGACTTAGTGCCAAGTTTCAGATTAATAATGTTTTTGCTGGTGGAGGGCGTGTGCAGTGAGCTGCTTAATTTACAAAACATCAAGGGGCAGATTTATAAGCGCCTTGCGCCTCTTTTACGCCGCCGTTGCATCACTTTTGTGACGCAGCGGCGGCGCAAAACCAACACCAGGCTGCGGGGTATTTACAACGTGACGCATCTGGGAGATGCGTCACGTTGTAAAGCCCTGCGCCAGAAGTAGGCGTTCCGTCGCAGGAACGCCTCCTAAAAGTGGCTGAGTGAAATCTACAAGATTTCACTCAGTCACTTTTGAGCCCATGCTGCGTCAAAACCCTGCGCCTGCTTGAAGCAGGCGTAAGGATTGATGCAGCATTGTAACGATAGGGCACCCGAGAGCCTTGCTGGAGCTGCGTCGCGCTTGCGACGCAACTCCAGCAATGTGCCGCCTTTACGGCACAGATGCGTAACGCATCTTCCCGTTTTTGCACCATGGTGCGCCGCATTGTAAATGCGGCGCATCCATGGTGGTGGAGCCGTGACGCACAATAACTGGCGCATCCCTGCTGATATGCAGGGATGCGCCAGTTATTGTTAATCTGCCCCCAAAACTTGAAGGTTCTAGTAGTAGCCACGGCACACGCTGTGGGTGGAAAGCCGGGGCAGTGTAGGGGGAACCAAGGGGCAGTCCAGAGTGGTAGCTGCTACCTCAGACGACACCTAAATGGTCCGTGTGTGCGTTTGTACAAGTTAAAGAATCCCTCCTTCCCTCCTGTGCCATCGCAGAGGACAGGCCCTGCAGCCAATTAAAACAAAAGCTGGGCCGAGGGGTCCCCAGTGCCGCCATTACTTTCAGACTGCAAAGCAGAGCACGAGCTGGCACTGCAGTCCTTGCCCAGGAGGCCACTTTAATTGTCATGTGATGTAAAATTCCCGAGCAAGTGTGAGTGTTTATTTTTGCCCCCCAGTCTCCTCTGCGCTGCCTTAGCACGCGGGAAGAGGGGATGGGCAAGGGGCTTTAGGAAGAGAATGTATTCCGTCCCGCAGTCCTCAAAGCCTCTTCTACTTTTAAATACCATTTCAATAAAAGACGGATATGTTTGCTAAATACGTATATATATTTTTTTGCAAATATCAATGGGTTCATCGTAGCTCCATAGCATTGTTTTTCAGTCAGTGAAGGGACAGTCAGATCGCAATCCATAAATATAAAGAAAGAAAACCAAAAAATAAAACATACATTAAAATGCTGGGACACCACCCAGCCAAGGTCACGTACCAAGGGCACTATATCAAGAAATAAGTGTAAGCAAGCAGGAGGGACAGCAGTAATGGCTAAAGGGGTAATAACTTGTGTTTTTAGGAGAGGCTAATGCATTATGAAACTCATAGGTGAACAAAAATCAGAGCAAACAAGAAAAGTGAGGGAGGCCCGTCGATGAAAGGGGTTCAGAGAGGGTGGGGTATCTTTCAAAATACATTTGGCAAAGGAGGCATACCATATGTTAGCCACGTTCAAGACACACCAGCCACTTTTATTGTATCAAGCATGATCAGCAAATGTTGGGATGGGAAAAATGGCAAGAGTAGCTAGGAGATACCAGGGATGACCATTAGAAGCCAATGTTGGCTACCAGTTACAAGTGATGTCATCTGTTGCCAGTGCATGCCGCCATATATCATGAATGACTGCTGCCCTGAGCCAGGGATCGCCATGTGTGAGTCTGGGCCACCAAACAATATTGGTGGCCTCAGTAATATATTCTCAATGTTTGTCTTTCTCTCACACATGCTCTAAACATGAATGTACATACACACACACACACAGAAACAAAGAAAGCTATACAAACACAGAGATACATTCACATTAAACAGAAACAAGAATTGACAATGCCAATGATTTTAATGTGTTAAAACATGGAAATATAGGGATGCCAACATACAGTTTGCATGCAGGTGCACTCCAGAACCACACCAAGATAATCTCCTGCATCAGACGGGAAATGTAGCACATTTTGAGAAGTGTCCTACAGAATACAAAGAAAGCACTGGATGCCACCAAAAGACCGAAGTGAACACCTAGCACCCCCAGAATCCTTAAGAAAGTGACTGTTCAGTGTGCAAAGCACTTAAACACCTATCTCTCCAATGACAAAACACAACTAAAGTTACCAGTAACACTCATGCAAGCAGTAACGAAAAGCTCCTCACCAGCATTAGTTATAATACGCCAATAGCATGCCTAACTCCAGGTTCTACTCTGGCTTTCACACTGTGCCCAGGTAAAGAACACTCACAGCCAAAGGACACCAAACTGTGTATAATATCAAATCTATATTGGGAAGGGAGAGGTATGGCGCAGCGGCCAGAGCGGCTGACTCCTGAGCGCAGGGTTCGCGTTCGATCCTTGGTGCCAGCAGCAGCTCAGCATCATGTGACTCTGGGCACTAGCTCACTTAAACTCCCCGACGTCCCCCCAGCACCTGGATACCCTTAGGGGTGATAAGTTCACACTTTACAGATGTGGAGTTATTATTATAAGGTGCAATGTACAATACTGATCAATATGAGTTTTAAGAAAACTGTTACTGCAGGACCAATTCGAAATAAATACTGTATCAGATTTTTTCTTTATACGAGAAACCAGTTGTAGCAACATTTCAGCAAACAATGGGACTAGCTATGATGACTTGTATCTCATTTGCAGGAAAGCACTGGGCAGAAATGTCGACCGTGAGTCTATCTATCAAGGGGCATATTTATCAAAGTTTTGTGTCGCCCTTGCACCACGCAAGGTAACGTAAGGGTGACGCAAAACCTGATGAGAGTTACCAAGCCACAAAAGGCCACTCTGCCTGGCCCGGCTGTGCTTGGTAAATCTGGAGTACCGTACGGCAGCACAAGTCACTGCTTTGTGTCACTCAAAGAGGCGCACTATGAGTGGAGCTCGGACGTTCCCACGCATCCACCCATGGATTTTGGTGCACTCCCAGATTTACCATGAATGGTAGACCTGGGAATGCGTCAAAATGCTATGCCTTCCCAGGAGAGGCACAGCAAGATGAAATATCTTTATTTCTCCCCATGTATTTTCCTCTTTCTACATGTGCTGCACCACATGTAGAAAGACGAAAAAATCTCAAAGGATTGTTTTTGTGGGGGAAGGTGTCCCTCCTGCACAAAAACAATCCTGCCAGCAATGTAGGCACCCTTGCATCATGGTGTAATGATGCCTGCGTTGGCACTCAACACAAGGAGAGAGCAGGAATGTGCCATTTCTTTTTATAGCACTGTCACACTCCTGCCCTCTTGCTTTCACGCAGTGCAAGGCAGCAAGGTGTCTTGCTGCCTTGTGTTTCATGAAGACTTGATAAATATGGCCCTTGGTACATGTTCAGAAGATGACAAATGTCCTTGTCTTCTTTCTATTTCTACATTTTAGCAGGTGACGTTGCCCTTATGCCAACCAACAGACTAAAGCCGAAGCATGGTGAGCAGTGCTGGCGCATGTAGACAGTCTTGTCATTGATTGAAAATCAGGGTACTCTTACCTAACCGCGTTTTCATTCAACTTGAGCATGTTGTAGGGAGGCAAAAAGTCACTTCTTTGGTCAACAAAGAAAGTAAAAAAGTGTTGACGGTGGCAAGAGGTATGAAAACTTTAATAAAACCCATTATTTCATGTATACAATGAAAAAGCATGCGTGCCTTCATTGAGTTGTGCTTGTTACAAGATGGAAGCACAAATTGTAAAATATGGGATCCGAGGACCACAGGCTAGTCTGCCCTTCTTCTATTTCTATGCCCATTGTCATCATGTGTATGTTGATGATGGCCTGGATTAAGTCAGTCGTGTGGCTCCATGCCCGGGAACCTGTTCTCTTTATTTGGCTCTTTGGTGTCTGCCAGCAAAAGTCCATACTTATCTGGCCCTCTGCCTGGTGCAGAAGCATCATGGTGATGAACAATCAATTCTCCTGTGACCTGACCAAAATGTTAATGACTATTAAAGCAATGCAGGCAGCTTAGCTAGCACTGTTATTCCTCTCTTTGCAGCCAAGGGCACTGCCTCCTGCTTCCTTCTGTTTGAAGAGTAGCCATTGGGATCCAGAGGGGGCTGGGGGTTCACTGACTGAACCTCTTCTTTGCTCTGCTAATGAAGGGAGGAGGCAGGGCCCTGAGTGCTGAGTGAGTTGCATGCCAGTGCTCGTGTTGGAAAGCTCCTAACAAAGAACTGGTAAATAAGTCATCAGATTTGTCTATGGTCCAAGCCTTTATTGTTATCATTATCAATATTATTATTATTGCGTCTTATAAAGCGCTCAGCTCCCCCAGGGGGCTTCCCGGCGCTAGACTGAGGTAAAGTGAAATCAGCCAACTAGTTACCCATTACCCTTGCAAGAGGATTAAATATATATTTAGGACAAAGTGAAGGCACCTCACACTCACTTATCCAGTCTGTCTGTTTAACTTAACTGATTCCATTTCCTCAATTCACACATTCCATTTATTTTAGTGGTAGGTGAATGATTGGAATAGTGTCAAGCCGTGCACTGCTTGTACTAATGGGCAGCCACCACTGATATGTGCATGTTTCACTTAGGTACAGTTTTTGGGAAGTAGTATGGGGTGTTGATGTCACATATCAGGTGTGCCTTGCATGTGACTGCCTCTGCCAAGCTTGATCTGCCAGAGCCTCACATGCCTGCCTGAGGCACAGGTCTGATGCCCGCAGTCTTACTAATCCATTCAGAGATACTGGTCTCGAATGTGATGGACTAGTACTGCCCTCCGGGTGTGTTATGTAAACACTCCTGACATGACAATGAATGACTGCTGCAGTTCTACAGGTATTTCATACGTATAGGCCTGGCATTTAATTTAACACAGTGGTGTAACAAAGGCCCCTGCAGTCACTGCAGTAGGGGGGCGAGCTCCAGGGGTCCCCTCAGCGCATTACCCTGGCCTGCGAGCTCCTGAGTGAGTCTGGAAGGGGGCCTCTCCATGTACTTTGCAGGGGGCCCCTCTCAAGTGTTGTTACGCCACTGATTTAGCATATTGTGTTTCTAATAGCACCGTCACAGCCATACAGGGGGTTCAAAGTGCTCAAGAACAAAGTATGAGAGTCAATGGTGTAGAGTAAAAAAAAAAAATAGCATCGAATGAAGCCCATATGCCTGTTGAAGAGCTCTTAAGTGTTTTCTGTACTTTCTGCATTCTTTCTTCAGATGAATAGGGCGAATTAAGACTTTCAAAGAGACGATGGTTTTGTTTTTTTTACAGTTTTTTTATATAGCGCGAACTTGGATTAACTTACCTTCCCTGAAGTGCTTGTGTCTTTTCAGGAACAGATAGATCAGGTTCTGGGAGGACTCCCTAAAGTGTCGTGCTAGGTGGTATGATGGCAACAATTTCTATTGGTACTGCTGAGCACCACTGTGTATAGCTCTATTAATAGGTCAATTTGTTTTTAATTCAAGCCTCTGCTTAAATGACGTGGGTCCTGTGTCCATTACACCACTGGATTCAAACTAGCCTGGCTGATGAAGGGTGATGCCCTGAAACCGGTCCCAGGATGCTTGTTTCTGGGCCAGGGAGGACCTGGCTAGGCAGTTCGGTCTGGACTGTTCCCACAAGAAACAGGGTCAAGACTGTTTTACACATTGCTGGGTCCAAACTGGGGTGGTGTGGTGAGCAAAAGAATGATGGATTTAACCCAGATCCTTGTGACTGGGGGTGAATGTTTGCATTGTCCAGCATTCCGTCCATCAATTTTTTCTTTTGCATCTGTTTAAATGACAGCCAGTAGTGTGAAATCAGTACATGAGTATGTGAGATATATGATCAGATGTTTTTAGGACATTGATACATTTGAAATTGCAAATCGATTTGCTAGGGAAATGAGGTATGCAAGAAAGGGCCACTGTCAGGACAAGAGACATTATATGTAAGGGATCCCGGAGGAGACAAATTTGGTATGACATGTATTTGGTCACATTGTCAGATCTAATGGATAAAAGATAACACCGAATCCAAAATGAATGGCATGCCAAAGATTTACCTACTCATTCAATATTTTGACTAGGATCTTTGTTTCCTCGATTTATCAGTGGTCGCCAAGGTGGATTTACTGAAGGTGGTGATGGGGAGATCCATATAGCTGTTCAATATTTCTGGATACAAATGATCCCTGAAGTATCCCACAAGTCACCACAGTGGATTTACAGATGAAAGGACCACCTTGGCTTGATGACTATGCTTTGATAGGACTGTCTAGAACCACTGAACTGCTGATCCTTCTGTACACAGTTGGTCTGCCCCTGTGTGAGGATGCTATATTTAGATCTACTATGTGCCACATTGCTGTCTAGAAGACTTAATGCATAAACCTGGCCCTGATCCCTGGCACAGCACAGTTATTATGTGACATTTAATAAGATATTCACTCCACATGAAACATGACTGTAAATCATTGAGGAGAATATTTGATTCCAGATGTTCCAGAGTTGAGAAGTGACTGGTGTTTCCAGCATGATTGTTTTGGTAGATAAGCCAGAGATGATCTATAGTTATCTAGTAACTGTGGAGAAGTCGCTCCTTTCAGAAGCAGGGGTAACATTGGATGCTTTCGTTTTAGTGGAGTTACAGGAGCATTGACCAGATGTGAATGCTGACCATCTCTCAAAGGTGGATGATTTTAGTGTTGCATGAATCTAGCTGCTGCCATAGAGTACATTGAGAGGTTAACAGTAGGAGATGCCACCGCCATGTTTAGACTGTAAATGAGCCGCTGGGTTTGGCAAATCAGCACATGACGTTTTTTGAGGTTGATGACGTTAATAACATGTATTTACTCTCCTTACAATGAATCGCGATTGGAATTAAAATCTATGCATGGGATCAACCACATATAATTGTTTATTGTGTTAAACCAGTGCAAAGTAAACAGACGGTGGTAGGTAGATAAATACATTAAGAAACTTGTGGTGTCTGTTTGCATACACCTTTGTGCAGCAGTACATCGTCATGCTGCAACTCAGTGCAACAGATTACAGACAGTGTCATCTTTCTCCATTTCACCACTGCCTCAAAACGGAATTTTGGTGTCTACAGAGACGTGGCTTTTTTGACTGATATCTGCACATAACCTAGCATATGCTTTTTCTTATAGTGCATAACCACTTAAGGAAACTATCTGAGGCACTCACATATTATACACACTCTCACAAAAGCAACAAACAGTGAAATTCATGAAGAGTGTGACCATTAGTTAATTCTTTTTCCCTAAGCCCCACTAAAGGAGGCTTCATAGTTAGTTCTGCAATGTTGTGGTAAGGAAGGGTTTTTGCTACAATGTTAAATTTACTTTGGAGGATTCGTGAACCATAAAATGAGGCTGTAAATTGTAGAACCCAACCGGATGCGCAAACTGGTTATATTTTCTACTCATGCGTCCATATTCGTCCACATCCATAATTTGCCTGTTGACTCGAATTTGGAAACACATTATTCCATAATGTTTTGCTACTTTAATGCATGTATAATTTTGTGATCTGCATTTCTGTATTCAATGCATGTATTCAATGTCACAATCAAGTCAAAACTTTAGGTGTGTCAAGAAATGTCAGTAGGCCTGACTATCACACAACTTGCAGGTAAAGCATGTGTTATGGGTGCACCCTCATTACGCAGACGAAATTACATTGGGACTCTTTACTTCTCAGATGCTAGAGAGTAATTGTATGGTAGGTACTACATTGTGAGTCAATAAATCGCAGACACATGTTGTTAGACATATATGGGGAGTTGATAAAACATATAAGACATTACTTTTTGTATTTAAGTGCAAGTAGGAACCATATAGGACCACATTACACGTTACCCGTTATATATCATTTATATTGCATATTTATTTTGGCATAGTTATCTTGAAAATGGAGGTTTCTTCCAATTAAGTTAATCTTTTATGAATAAACTGTTGATAATACAATGGACAGCTATGAAAGCCAGAGATTTTATGCCATTCTGTGTCTGTCATGACCGCATAATTCAGGAAGTATTGCATTTGCCACATAATTTGTCACATAATTTGACAAATGTGACTATTTCAATAAGAACGTTGTTTCTAGATTAAATAGATAAAAAAAAACTCTTAGAGAAGGTGCTGCATAATTTGCATTTTTTCCACACAAGTACAAAAACCTCACTGCATAACTTGGTTCTCCATGCCACATAATACTAGTAGCCCAGAAAGTATTAAAGCTCTGCACAGTGGGCTTGGTTTGGTGATGGCATTATGATGATGAAATCTGTATTTTACAGGGAATTGTGAAATATTTCCCATATTTCATAGGGATGATGGTAAAGAAATAAAAAATTATTAAAAAGATAAATTGAAAAGAAGAAAGGAAATGGAATATACGTTGAACGAAATAACTGAGAGAGATAAGTACATATAATTTCATAGAGATCCAGCGTTTTCTGGGCCCACTTGCTTACCACCTCTGGTGGACCTTTTTCTCTGTCTGGGAGGTGATTAGAGTTAGCATTAACAGTCAATCCGATTTTAATTAACAGTGCAACCCATTTGTCTACACCATGAGGACTGGGAATCGTTAGGTACGTTTAAAAGGTTTATTACAAGTTAATAATCAAATTCAAATAAACAACCCTAAGCACTACACTTTCAAGATACAAAAGGACAACAGGAAAACCTTGACATAATGTCTCATGGAAGGAGGGAATCAAGGAAAGGTGTCTGCAGGAATCTGCAAAGGGTCAGGAAGGGATCTGGTCTTCATCAGGAAAGAGATCTGAGAAACAGTCCAAGGGGAACGGTAAATTGTAGCGTATTAAGTCCATTGAGGGACCATCTCGCCCCCTCGATCACACTGTCAGCGGGTCACTGAAATCAACAAATCATCACGTTTCAGATTTCAACAATTCTATTCTGTCCCACACTGAACATGGATGCAACATCTCACTCACAAACACACGTAGGTTGCAACCTTTTGGGCAATAGTTCATTCGGTTAGCCCTTTGTCTCTCCATGTACCTTTGTCATGTCCTTTTCTCAAGCTCCTGTTCTCCCGATCGCTAGTATATTAATGTGTCTATTCTAAACCAACAATGCATGTGAATGCCCGCAAGAAATAATGAGTTAGCAGAAAAAAGGTAATCGGCTTTAGGCAGCAATGGTAAAATACAGGCCTACTCATGATAAGTTTAACATTAACTTCAAAGGTTAACATTTAATAATTGTGTGCACATTTAAACACAAATGAATATACATTTCTAATGCATTAGGTTTCATACTACAAGTAATATTCAGTGAGTCATCATGACATTCAATGACAGGTATGACAGAGAACTACATTTAAATCAAATATATGGAATAATAATGCACACAATAAATGAATCAATTATTGTTTTATAGCAAAATTACTTTCTACATATTTGAAATAAATTCTGATCACAGTTTCGATTTGTTAAATGTTATTCACTTGAAGTAGCACACACATTTGGAGAGCCACATTTCATTTTTACGGTGAGTAGATTTTCTACTAATTGTGTATAATATCAACATCAATCAGTATTCGTAAAGCCACTAATCACCACGGGGTATCGAGATGCTGTGTGGGGGGAGCTATTCGAACATCCAGGTTTTGAGGCCTGTGTTATTAATCACAATTAATTATGATAAAATATTCATGTAAATCAGATCTCTTATCCTACAGTGAAGTCACGTTTGATTATGTGAAGTGCAACATTACATTAGTTCGCTAAACCATATATGGATCATGTACGAAGTGCACTTTCATACCATGTGTTTCTGATGTTTCAGTGACGTTTGTGACGTGTAAAAGGGTGGGCAATCTTTGTCCGGCACCAATAGATATGCAAACAGATATAGAGACATACATCTCAACACATGAATGACAACAAAAGGAAGTTTGGGTGGAGGTTACAGACAGACACATTTAAATTTCCATAGGAATCTTTACCCTTCACCACAGAAAAAATACTGAAGAGAAATACACCAAACTTGACATGAAACTAAAACTTTATTTAGGGAGTGCTGTTGCTCGGGTAGGTGGAGATCTCTTCAGTATTTTCCAGATATTAGCATAACAAAATTGTGTCAGGTGTTTGAAAGGGTTAGGAAGTAAGATTTACCTTGATGTGGTGTGTTTATCTTCCTATAACTTTAGCACCAGTTGAGGAATTTGCATGAAATTTGGCAGATGCTTAGCATGTTTAGTTTTGTCTTGTTGTAGATATGTCAAGAACAGCACAGTTAAAAAAGAGGGATAAAAAGAGTTAATTTGCTAATAACTGTGACATCATTTGACAAATCCACGTGAAAATGTACACACATTTAGCATGTAGGGGTTCTTTTAGCATGTAAAGTTTTATGCAGATCCAAACGGGGCATGACGAAGGCTAAATTAGAGGGGGTGCAATTTGTTTTATGCGGGAATAACTTTGGCTCAGTTTAATGAATATGCATCTAAATCCAAGGCTATTCAACAGTTTAACCATGTATAGGTATCTCTGGGGTTATGCAGACTTGATGGCTGGGGAGGGAGGGTGGAAGGAATGTTAATGTATCTTTGGAAGTGTTTCAGGCAAATCTGTCATATCTGTCATGGGGGCACAGTGAAGGAGTTATCAAAAAAGTGATCAAATGTGGTTAATGAATGGCTGTATGGTGCCCTCAATCATGGTCTTAAGGCACTGGTCGCCTATTTTGATGAATTATCTATGCGTTATACTTGTTACATGAGAACAGACATGCTCATGGGTTCTTCTAGCCATGAATGTCTTATGTAACTAGTAGTGGACTTTGACCATACTCACCAATTTCAAAGCAGCAACTGATGGTACTGTGCACGAAGATAAAGGAATCATGTGTACGCCCAAAGACACTGGCAACTATGTTTTTAATGAATGAGTATCTCACATAATACATTTCCTTCAAATGAATGGAATGGGTACGTTTCCTGCTCCTGTAAGTGTGTGCCATGTTGACAGCTAATACACAAAAGTGACATATATAGTTACGGGCAGATGTGATCAGTCACGGCTGCTGTCAATAAAAAGTGGATGGGGTTGCAGGGCCGCAGGGCAGCAGCGGAGGGGGGGGAATTAATAATATTTAAAAAACTTACCTTATGCTGCCAGCCACCCCGCATCTCGGTGCTCCACTGCTTCCTGCTCCCAGCAGTCCCTGTGACACCATCAGAGACTCCCCATCCAATCCCCGTGCTGCTGTCATGCAACATGAGAGTAGCATGGGGATCGGCCGAGTGGTTAGGCTGAACGCTCGCTCAGGCACAGAGACTCTGTGCCGTTTCTCCACCTGGCTGTGGAATACAGCTGGGTTGGAGAAACCTAACCACGCACGTCTGTTTGGCCTGTCTCAGACGGCCGGCCAAACTGACATGCGCACTTATAAGTGCACTCCACTCCTCTTACCTCCCATGGACTGGCCCCGCCCCTCCCTGCACACACTTGGCTCAGCCAGTAGCTGAAAAATAAAACTATAATAAAATATACATTTCTTGTTCCACTGCTGGCTCTGAGCCAGTGGGGCAACGCTTCTCCACCATTGCGGAGTAGCGACCCCCTCATGTGATTTGTAGGAGATTGGCAATGTTGAAGGAGCCAGGTTCCACGTTCTAAATTTACTCTGGAACCCTAGGCAGATGTCTCTTTTTATCTGCATGAAAGTGTGAAGGCGAGGAAAATTGTTAGCTAATCAATCATTACCGTTTGAATGACCTATGACTCCAAAGAATCACAGACTCACAATTAAGTTTAGTTAATTTATTACAAAGCCAAGAACAGCTGGACATACAAGCACCTCAGAATGAGGGTGTAGAAATACATTGGAACTAATACAAAGCCAAACCTACGGGTGAAATTAAGGCAATGCAGCATACACAGAATAACCATTTCCAGAATAAGGATACAGAAAATGATGGCTCCAACGTCAAGTTTCCCCTTAATTGGAGATCCATAGGTAAAAAGCAGTAGTCTGTCCTTACACTACCACTAATGTGACATCCTTACTTAGCATTTCTCCAAGGGAAGTTCTGTAAAGGTGTCAGCACATGAAGACTTCCTAAGAAGCCAACTCCCTTAGAATGGGTTAAGTAGCATAAAGCTACAGAGCTCGTTCTAAGATGCTTTCTTTCTCAATGCAAGCCAGAAGTCCCCCAGGCACTGTCCCTACTTCAATACAGGAACTTGCAGGTAGTATCCCAAGATGCAACGCAACATCACACCATCCAAGCAAGCCACCTCCCTGTAGGTAATTTTCCACGCAGCAGAAATTCTCCCAGGCCTTGGTTCGATGCCCTTGATTCCCAAGCTCTCTCCAATGAGAAAGTACAACTGTCCCTTTTTATCAGCATCACCATTCAATGTATCTTCTCCTCCCTGAGCCTAACTCCTAAAACAAAGACATTATTCTAACTAACAAGGATGTATTTCTCCACCTGCAACAGAAACGTGTGAAAGAACAAATTCCACATGCACATGAAATTCACTGGCGAGTCTAATATGAGAGCTTCCAGGGGAAAAATACAATTCGGGCTTACAGAAATTGGTCAACATAAGGTATGGCACATAACTTCATAAAATTACACGTTAAAATGAACATTACTGAGCACATTCAAACCAGCACGTTACATAAGCACATCAATTGTGTGAATACTCATTGGCTACATGTACGAATTCTACACATTAAGGTTTTCATCTAATCACATATATTTGCAACGTTAACTTCTTCACATTTACATTGAAATATAACTAACACATTACTTTTCATGTTATTACCGTACATTTTCTAATGACCCAATGTTAACATAATAAAGGATTATGTGCGGGCACGAACTACCCATGATTATAATGCACCACTACAAATGGAAGTGCAAAATCGCACTCTAACAATGTTATAGAAGCTAGTTACAGATCAGGGTCTGGTTAGGGGAAGTAGACACTTTGTGGTAGTGGACAAGTTTGCCTCCAATTCATGTGTGAGGATTGCAAGTAATGCCCTTTGTGAGACCACAATAACCAATGCCCATGTGCTTTGGAAGGAGCCAAATGCTAGCAGACCCAGTTTGGCTAGTAATTTGTGCTGGGAGTGCATGGGATCTGTTTCTTGTTGGCGCTAGTGGCATTGCTATTTGTTATGGAATTTTTTTATGATGCCACTGATTAGCCTGTGCCTATTATTCGACTTTGCCTCCGTTAGATCTCCTCTGTGTTTTCCAATCTATTCCGAGCTCACTTTCTATATTTAAACCCCTATACAGCCTTCTCCCTTGGTAAAATTTCAGCAGTTGCTGCCTGAGTCCAAAATATTACAACCTACATTGTGACTGTTCTGTTGGGGATGTTTGGCAAGCGGGGACATTTCTAGTTGACTTTCATAGGCCTCTAATTATTGGTCATTCTTTGCATCAATTTTAGTTTGGAGTAAGGTTTTCGCACTATTTCTGGTGGCACTAAGATGGGCTTAAGTGTCTTTGGTTAGGAAATATTGTTTTCAATTGATAATGTTCAGACTTTGCAGTGCACTTGCCTCGGTGTGCTCACTTTGACAGCATGATTGGGGATATGGTGCCGCGCAACCTAATGTCATTAGTGACAGGGCTCACTGAAAGCTTTCATGACCATCTCCTCATGTGCCTGTTGTGTGACTGATGCTAAACTTTGCATCTCCTTGTGCTGATGCTTCCAGATAGTAAACCCAGGCCTGCTTCTTTAACACTGGCAATAATGTATGAATAATGCTCACTACCAAAACCATCCTTGCCAGTAGAGGAAACATTTAAAAATACACTGCTTTGTCTCAATTTTTTGAGGACCAATGTTTACATTGGTGGCTGCTACGATTTCACCAAAATATATTTAGTAAACACTGATTAATTGAATGTTGCAATTGCTGTGTTTGGCATCCGGATACTTTACTTTCTTTGAAAGACAACCTATACATATATATACATATATCTATATATATAGATATATATATAGATACACTCTCACACACACACATACACACACACACACACACACACAAATCTTACAGAGTCACAGTCACTGCTGTGTAGTTATAGATAGGATCTAGGTACTATAAGAAGAGCGTTTTTTGGTGTGTTAATAACTTTGGCACCATTTGACAAATCTTTACAATTCAAACTTCCCCTTCAGCTCCTTGACAGTTTCAGGGTGATCCATAAAGCAGGGGGTGAGAAAAAAACAAGGTTCCAAAATGCACTTTCCCTGTACAATTTCAATAGGGATTTTTGAACAGCGCTACAGCCCAAACAGTTGGAGGAATTAAACCAAATGTATGATTTGGTATAATTCCGTTCAGTAGTTTCTGAGAAATTAAGGTCCAAAATATTTGTATATCTGGACCGCTGGGCTGAAGTAAACAATGTAAGCCTTCTCATTGACTGAGGGGGCCATTAGTAGGGAGCCTGGGACGGGGGGGGGGATCCACCTTAATGAATGGAACGCTAGGTATGCAGATTCGGGCCCCATTTACCTCCACTTACCACTGGAAGCCACACCGTATGTCATGGTCCTGGGCAATGTACCCGTGTTAAAGCCAGGGGCTACTGAGGACTTCCATCAGCTAAAGAACAAAGTATTGCACTGGCTGAATAATAACACGATTTTGGGGAATAGAGTGGAGAGATACATCAACATGGTTTGGCGAGTTGCGTGGGTAAGGGGGTCTAAAAAGAACTGTGGTGGCGACTGTGTCATAATCAATTTTAATCGGCCACACATGGCAGAGGGAATTCTCTATGCAGCTAGCTCAAGAACCATCTGAGGTCCTGCCACTTCTATGGTGGCCCTCCCCTTGGGGTATTTCTATAGACCCCTGATATCTGAAACATCTCCTGGATCATGCGCCCAAGGAGGCCTTCTGGTCTAGTCAACCAGGAGTGGCAACTGGCGACCCCACCTGTTCCCGTTTCAAATGTCTTTGCCCCCTGCGGCCCTTAGATATCTGTGACTGATTCCGAGTGATAGTCCCCATGAACATGATGGCTCCCTTCTCACATCCTGATCTTATTCATCAGCCCGACCATGGCTGCCTTGGAGCCAATTCCTTGGATGGCAATTACTGTGAACTTATTTCATGAAATACAGTTGGTCTGGCAAGAAGTTCATGGACCCAGGATTGTGCTGTTTTGTAAAAAGGTTTGATGTAATATGTTTGCAGGAGACATGGGCCATTGAAACCTCTTTTTTATGCAGTGGTATAAGTCCTTCTTTGTGCCTGCTACCCCTTTGAGAGCTGGTCAATCCAAGGGTGGCCTGGTTGTTTGTTACTCTCTTGTTGAAATGTAGTATTGTAGTACTGGCAACAGATAACCTATGCGTGCAGGTTTCGTTATTCTCAAGTGGGTCTTGTAAACTATTGCTTTTGAATTCTTACAATGCCACATCCACTCTTCCAGAGGTTTGTAATGTATCCCGGCTGGGGCCTTCGTTACCAATCTTAACGTCTCCATCCGTCATATGATGCAACTTGTATTGCTTGCAGATTTTAAAATCCATTTATGTGGGGATCCAAGAACGCTGAGCACAGGGGGTTTATCCTGTCCCAGTCTATCAGGGATACACTTAGAACACAGTGGTCAGGGTGAAAACCTAAATGCCCTAGTGAGTGAATTTGATCTTTTATCAGCAATGGGCAAACAGGACCCAGGCCAGACTGATATTACCCCCACTTTCAAAGAGAATGGTAGCGACTCATTTATTGATTTTATTTTTGTCTCTAACCCCCTTTTTTTTACCTAATATCGGAATTTTCCCAAAAAGTGAGTATCCATAGTGACCATAGCCCTCTGTGTCTTAAAGCTAGCTGGCCCCTATTAGGCCAGAACAAGGAGGGAGAAAGGGGGGGGGGACTATTGAAAGCCACAGAAGTGGGTAGAAGTCATAAATGGAATCAGATTATTCCAGATTCTTTCCATGAGACCCTATCAGTCAAATGCTACAAGGAGTTACAGACATGCCTGGATGTGCAGTCGGAGCCAGGACTTTTGAAGCTATTTCCCGCTCTATAGCTGAGTTATTGATGGCACCCGCACCCAAAGGGAGCCTAGATAAGGCCCAAAGATGGCTTGATTCTGCCTGCTCATGCGAAGCTTGGAAGCACTACGCAGTACCCCAAGTGATATCAACATAGTAAGAACTTGTAGAAAGCAGCATAAAGATGCCCTGGTCAGGCGAAAGGAGGCACTGAAGGAGGATGCCTAGAATAAGCTTATTGCTCTCCTGGCATCGGTCACAGAAAACGCCTTTGATGCCCATATTACAGAGAACGGATGGGTTAACTACTTCGAGGAAATGTTTAGGTGTACTCTAAAAAATAAAAATAAAAAAAAAGGTTATCAAGTTGGCCTGTCGACAATATCATGCTGTCAGATGTCCAATATGGCTTTCGCCCTGGTCAATCAACTGTAGACCAATGTCTGAACCTTTTTCTGAACAAGTACACAGTTGCCCGACCTGCTGCTATTTATCTGACCTTTATGGGCCTGTCTTCCACATTCGATAATGTGAATAGATGCAAGTTGTGGCAGACCTTGCTATCCATGGGGGTCGACAGGGACATTGTTCTTTTTTTCACAAGATCTCCATCGAGACACGAAGGCAGAGGTCCGATATTCTATGGATTTTAAGGTCACAAGCCTGTTTCCTATTCGGATAGGGGTCCAACAGGGTTGCATCATGGCCCCTTTTTTATTTAACGTATACATAAATAACCTATAGTAGGTGTTACTGGAGAACAAGGTGGATTATCATGAGGTGGGATGGCGTGGCCATCCTGTTCTTCTGTACGCAGACAATGCTGTCTTGATTGCCAGGAGTGAGAGGGGTTTGCAAACGCTGCTAAATTTTTTTGCTCAATTCATGGAAGATCAGGACCTCTTGGTCAACAACTCAAAGTCCTATGTGATGCAACTAGGTGCCCACTCAAGCAGGCCGTACACCTTTAAGGTTTGGCCTATTCCAGTCCCTAGGACAAGTGTCTTCTCTTATTTGGGGGTTCGGCTGGATGCTCAGATGAAAAGGGGGCCCTTAAAAATTGGAGAGAAGAATGACTTTACCCGAGCGACTGCGGCTATTTTAAATTTCGTCTCTAGATTGGGCAAATGACCGTTTGGGGCAATATTGCTGCTCTACAAGGCCAAATGCATTGCAAAAGCGTTGTATGGCAGTGAAATCTGGGGCTATACTACTCTTGATGATTTCCAAATTGCAGAAAACATTCTTCTGAGATCGCTTCAAGCAGTACCCCAGGGTACCTCCACTTTTATCGTACACGAAGATTTTGGTATGACATATCTTACCGATCTGTTAACTTTTCGCCCTGTGTCATTATGATCCTAAAGGACTGCATGGCCCTCAATCATGCCTCCCATATTCCGTGGCTTAAATACATCAGGGAGCGCCTTGTGAACCTGGGGAGAGGATATTTTTTTGTTAACCCAGAATCGAGTAATAAGAGGGAACTGGACGGTATAAAGGAGGGCTTTTTTAAACAACAGTCAGCAGCCAGGGAAGACAAGGAGCTAGTGAAGCCCAGTGTATGTCGCTTTATTGTACTAAGAACTACACAGACAGTCGAACACTACCTATTATGTTTTGTGAATTTGTACGATAGTTTTTTATTGACTAGTTTCCGGTTTGACCTCTTCCATCTTCTTCTTGCCCACCCAAGGGGGCAGAGCAAGGGACAGAGTCTGTTGCCCTGTGGCTGTGATGGAAAGTCTCCACAGGACATGCTCCATTTTCTGATGTTTTGCATTTTTTTTGACCTACCAAAAAGTCTTTTATCATTCTGATTTTGAAAAAGGCTAATTTTAGGCAAGTCTTTCCTGCTTATATTTTTTTATTAATGCTCACAGGTTGCACAGGTTTCTATGTGCTTAGCTTTTTTAAATCTGCAGTTAGGCTTAGGTCCAGTTGTGATTAATCAGCATGTTTCTATCATATTATTTATGGCATGATGCACTTTGTAATGTTCTGCACATCTTTTCTGGTTGATAATTGTTTTTATTGTATGTGACTAGTTGTTTTTAACTGGGCTATTTTTCTTTACCTGTTCTCACCGCGTGACCCTGGTGTCATTTGTTCCTTGTGTTTCACATTTAGCCTTGGCTACTATTTTTACTGGCATGTTTTAATCGAGGAATTTCTCATTTGTTTTCAACATGTGCTTTAATGGTTTTCGTGCAAGAAACCGAATAAAGATTAATTGATTAATTGATTGATTGACTGAGGGGGCTTTTCCAGAGCGAGTGCTCTGATTGGCTGGTTGCAACATAAAAAAAATGTTGAAGCAGCCTTTACAGCACTCCGGGACTCGATCCTCTGCCCTGAATTTAAAAAAATACTAATATAAGGAGGCAGAGTAAGGATATCATCCAGGGCTAAAAGTTAAAAAAACAAAAGGTATTTGCCAATAATCCAGAATTTTTTCAGATGGGCCAGGCACCGGGGTCAAACCAGATTTAATTTATAATGTTCTTCTAGCTGATTTCAGCCCCGTGGACCCCACCCTACAGGGTCCAGCCCATATCGAGAAGGGGAGTTGTCAGGTCCCCTCCGAGCCGATTTCCGCCCTGGGATCCCATCTACCAGAGCCCTACATATTTTAGCTGGGGGGAAGGGACATGTGGACACCCCCTCCCATAGCCAATGTTGGCCCCAGGCACCTCATCCCCCCAGACCCTCCTAAAACAATGACCCGGGATCCCCAACCCCCAGGACACTGTTAGCTCCCTGCCCACCAAAAAACACGCACAGAGAACCTTTCCCTCTGCCACTCTTTGGCAGGCAGGTAACAGAGGTTTGCTCCTCCGGTAGGAGCAGAAAGAAAAGCTGTACCTGCCAGGGGAGTAAAGAAGAGAAGCTGACTCCCACCAGCAAACCAAGAAGTGTGCTGGCAGGGGAGGGGGAGGCTGGGCTTAGAGGCTCCCTCCACGGCTCCCAATGACTACCTGTGTGTGGGGGGCCTGAGTGGGCACCAAGGCACCCAAAATAAAAAGAATAATAAATAAGCCCTCACCATGCGCTGCTAATTTCCTCACATATTACATCACTCATTACATGTTCTATGACCTCATTCATATCATCACTGCAACATCTGAAATTACATCATTCATAACAACACTGTGCGTGGCAGGGGCAGGAGTTACAGTTACCTAAGGGGACAAGTTATAGTTACTTGAGATTACTATGACTGGTGAATTACAGTGTTATATATTTTTTTGTTTAAAACTTTGTTTTAACTTACCTTTCACCTAACTATAACGTCCCTTAAAACTTTCTTTCTGTCAGGGAATTTCTAAACTTTTTAAACATTTTTTTTAAAGTAAGAAATTATTGCAGATGCTAACAATAACGTCACTTTAATATATATATAATATATATATGTGTGTGTGTGTGTGTAGAAAAGTTGTATAGAGATGTACTAGCAGGAGAAAGTGTCTCTCCTAAAGCAAAGTATATTCTGTTTTTTCTGAGGAAGACTCTTCTGCTTCACACATTCCGGTTCCATTGTAGAAAGGGATATTCTTATGTATTCAGTACTCACAGAGAATCTATTGAAAACATATGTACCCTGCCGTCCTTCAGCTAGACAGTACAAAAGGTTATAGACTATAAAATAGATATTTATGCTGAGGTCTTTCCGACTCCATCATACACACGCATCACCGCTTTCTCAAAGCCCACTTTCAAATTGTACATCAGGAGAAACATACACAAAAACATAAGTTTACTGAAGAAGCTTGCACAACAAGCTAAAGATGGCTTTTCACCCCAGAGCATTGAATTCCAAGAATAAATTGAGATGCAGTTGTACAGCACCACTTTGCATCGAGGCTGTGAGTGCCATGTCTTATTGTTCACAAGGGCTTTAGAAAGCTCTTTTCGACTTTCGCCTGGATCTGTGAGCTGGTAGAGAGATACTCTTGTTGACACTGTTGATGGACTATGTGGTACTTGTTTGTACGAAGAGCACATACAAACAGCCTTTGATGTAGGATGTGTATCACATACAGCAGTTCAATACAAATAATCCCCTTTCCAAACCACTACTGCACTTGCTGCAACTCGCTATCTAAGCTATCGAAAAAAGTTAGTTCAATTACCTTATTTACTTTCAGCTAGAATCATATTATTTTCTGGCAAATCTTTTAGATGCAGATAAGCAGATAGGTCAATAAGTTGTCTTCAGTGAGAGAAAGGAAGATGTGTGCTTGCCTGGGTTGGGTGCTGTGAATGTCTTCATGTGTAATAATGTTGGTGAATGGTGTGTGTTGTTAAAATCGTTTACAGAATGGTTTTGTGAAACTGTGCTGCCCTGTCTTGAACATTTTTTAAACAGCACTCAGGGCCTTATTACGAGTTTGGTTGCCCTCCTGCAGTAATGCCACCACTGCGCTGGCAGGAGGACCGCCAAGCCTGTGGTGCGCCCTCCCACTGGATTCTGAGTTGAATTCAGGGTGGGTGGATGGTGCTGCAGTGGTCTCACAGTGGCAGCTGTGTTAGGATCAACAGCAGACCGCCGCCGTGACAGCACCTGCAGCACGTTCCTGCACGGAGTGGAATGCACCATGTCATGCATGCCACACCATGCAGCAATGGGAGTGCAATTCCAGGGGAGCACAGCATGTGCCCCCCCCCCCCCAGTATGCACCCCGTGGCACAGAAGCGGCAAGAGGCACTGTTAGGACCCCCTTAGTTGCATCTTAGCCACCCTTTTCATGATGGGCTCACTGCCTTGAAATGGGATGTGGAAATGCAACTTAGAATATTCTCTTTGGTGCCTGGACGGCACCACCAGTATATTCCTGCCACTTTCTCCTGTGCCACAGCTGAAGGATCCTGGATCCCAGCAGACGCCGCGGTCCTGTGGTAATCTGACTGCCACACTTGAAATATGACGGGTGGACCCACAGTGGTGGCGGTGATTAGATTGCCACAGTGAGTACGGCGGTCCTAGGACTGTATTTTCTACAGTGGCAATGATATTTATGTGAACCCATGACCTGGACTGTGATGCCAAGACAACACCCAAAGTGCACTGCTCTTCATGAGGGTGCCTACTGTACCATCCGCCAGGATAGTCGTTGCCTGTTGAATGTGGCCTGCTATTATTGGCAGCATCATTATTTAGGTGACACGTATTTTTGACTGTACCTGTGAGGGAAGCCTGTCTATCAGACTCCCCTGGGTAAAGTCTGTGTAGGAATATGTAGTGGGGGATGCTTTACTTCCATTATGTCTGAGATGTGCAGGAGAGGTCGTCTGGGTAAGTATGAATATTTATGAGTGTTGGTTTCACGTGAGTGTGTGTGTGACATGTGACTGATGAAGTAAAGTGGACTTCGCAAGTGCATGTTGAGAGATTAAACTCACTTTTTTGGATGCTTCCAAATGTCCTTGCCAGTAGACATCTTCATTCTCCATCCTCAAAACCAGTTTGGACTGGAGTGCCATTAACCGTAGCAGTGACTTTTTTCACAGACTGTAACAGTCCCACTAATGAGCCCGCTCCTAGCAACTAGCTACCCAGAGCAACAATATTATTTGAGACTAAGAGGGGCTCCATTGCCTTTGGCATCCAGAGGAGTGAGCCAGCTCTATCCCCAACCTTCCACATGACCCTCAGATTCCTGTATACACCTCTCCACATGTCCTTTTGAGGATTGGAGAATCTTCACTTCTTGGCTTTGATCCTTGGTCTCTTAGATTTAAAAACCATTAGATTTGCTTCCCCAGCCCTTATGTTTCCAGAGATTTCTTCACCTCAAACCACAATTGTATTTCCTTGCACGTTGCAGAAATTCAGTGTCCACTAGACTCCTAGGTACCAATTGTGAGAACCCCCTGTACCATGGATGCAGCAATTACTAGAAGCCCCTATCACAAGTGGTAGATCCCAAGATACAGACCCACACACTTTTGCCAGCGTATATGATTCAATTAGCAATCTATCCATCTATTATCCCCCCCAACTAGGCCATCAGCTCCACAACTTGTACTCCAGTTACTTTGCCCACAAACCTCAAATCACTGGTGATGGACCACTGCCACCCCTCGGGTCCTACCCCTCCCTTAATGTTCCACCCCCTTTACTGTGTTCTAAGGAGAAACCAAGAGCAAGGTACTTGCTTTAGGGTGTGGGCTTTTGAGTTCTTTATGTAGTGACAATTACAATGACAAGATCAACAAGATCTACAACAACTTCTTTCTCCAGCCAGACTCTTCCACCTTTGCAGTCCTCCTGCCTCTGGAGACTAACGTCCAGCACCCCACCATGACCACAGGGATCACCATCACCACGCCGAAAACTGCATTGATCATGCACTCCATTTAATCATGAGCAACAATCGTCCACTGCCCACACCACATCTTCACCAAAGGACTAGACCACATCAGCTCAGCCCTGATCATGATATTCAACAGCTCCATCAACACAGCTAAGTTCCTGGAAGCCTAGAATCATGTCATAATACTACCTCTCCTAAAGAAACACTCACCGGACCTGAAGACGCTGGCCAACTTCCAACCAATGTCCTTGCTGCCCTACCCTGCTAATGTAATACAAAGAATCATCAACAAAAGATTAGCCAACCACAGCAGCAGTTACAGAGGGCTGAAGGATAAGCTGAATCATATCCTGCTAGCTCTTGGTGTGGAATCTAACAAGACACTTGTATTCATCTTCATCACTTTTTATTAAAGTACATTAATTCCTTTCTTTTTTACGCATTCATTTGTTTAGTTTGCCGTTTTATATTATGCCAACATCCTGTTTTTTAGCCAGCATAGTGTCATGCAAACCCAGCCGTTCAAAAGGTAGTGGGCTTTTCCTTCAGCTATAGTGTATGTGTGAGGTTAGTGTGGGCACAGAGCCTATTATAGAGCAGTGATAAGTTATCTTGTTCTGAAGTTAAGAATGTATTCTGTTCGTAGCGGACTAAAGAGTTGATCATTAAGTGGAAAATGGTTATGGATCAATTAAACAGAAACAAGCTGGACCTTTTTCTGATATTCTTAGTTCTTAGCCATTTATTTGTCTGGACCCTTCAGATTTCAGCAGTTTTCTGAAGCATAGTTACTTTGATTCCACTTTCATATTTGTAGGTAATGTGTTGCAGAGTTTCAGAATTTGGTTTTGTGAAATCCCAAAGACATGTTCTGATCTTGTGGAATTTGGTTGGCAGGTGTTCTTTGCATTGAGTGAATGTTGGATCAATCCTTGTTTCAAAATTCTTCATGGGAGGTGGATTGCACTTAAAATTTCACTCAGATGTCAGTGGGAGCCAATGGGTGTTTTTAATGCTTGTGTGATAAGGGCCCGCTTCTTGTATTTAAGGTCAGTCTTCCTGCCTAATAGTTTTCTGTTGTGTAGCCAGTTTACTAGTTGTTTTGCAAGGCCTGTGTAGACCATATTATAATAGTTGAGCATCAGCCGCAGCCGCTGCAGGTAAGTGCGGTGGGCCGGGTGGGGAGTATTTCGAGAGACGACCATGAGGGAAAATTAAATAAAGAATTATTTTTCCCTTCTGGTCAGTTCTTGAAATCTCCCCCCACATTACCCCACCATCCCACCGCTCTTACCTGCAGCGGCCACGGCTGTGGAGCATGCCCATTACAAATGAACGTATGATGTTATAACGCATACATTTTCAACACATGCATTTACAACGCAGTTTTTACATCGCAACATCCTTTACAACGCATACATTTACATCGCATGCCATCACAACAAATATTTTAAAACTACATTTACAACGCATTCCATTACATCGCATTATACCTTTACAAAGCATACCATTACAATGTATACCATTACATTGCATTTAAGGTAAGTGTTGGATAGTGTAGGGGTAAAAATTAGTATTCTAACTCCAGGGGGCGCAACAGTAGGGTAAGTGTTGGATGGTGTAGGGGTAAAAATTACTATTCTAACTCCAGGGGGTGCATCAGTAGTGTAAGTGTTGGATAGTGTAGGGGTACTATGCGTTGTAATGGTATGCGTTGTAATGGCATGCTATGTAATGCCCGCGTTGTAGTGACATGCGTAGTAGTGTCATGCATTGTAGTGACATGCAATGTAATGGCTGCGCTGTAGTGACATGCGTTGTAAAGGATGTTGCGATGTAATGACTGGATTGTAAATGTACTGCAATGTAATGACTGCGTTGTAAAGGTTGTTTCCCATTGCAAACGATCTAGGTAATTTTGCTCAGTGCGCTGAAGAATTGTTATAAACTTCCAAAGGAAATATAGTTTGGCTTCCTTTTGCAACAAAGGTTTATTTGGAATTAATTATATTTACTGATTGAAAATGTATCCTAAATCCCTATCATTTTGAGCAGGAATTGTTCTAATTCAAATTTGATTAGTTCAATAATCAATATTTCTTTTAGCATCCTGTGATATTAGTGTGGTTTCCATTCCAGAGTCATTGTATGGGTGGAAATGGAATTGAGAGTACATCAGTACATTTCTCATTGATTTCAGTGTACACAAAGGAATTGTAGTTGGTGTTGTTCAATTAGCTGGGCCCCTGAACTTGTATTATGCTGAAGAGTAATGGTGATGAAGATAATCCTCTGGGTTGACTGCGTGAGGCTTTACTACTGGTGAAGTTAGGAGACCTTTGTTTGATTTGCTGCCTTCTATTGTAGAAGGAGGGTTCTAGCCAGTCCATGGCTGTGCGCGTGATTGTACTACTTTTATTAATTGTTTACCCAAAACACTGTGGTCAGCAGTGTAATATACCGTGGATAAGTCCTTGAGAATCAGTACTGCCTGTCTTTCTACAACAGTGAAATGATGGTCTTTTTTATGACGGTTTTGATCATTTCCATCTCACTCAAGGACATGTTAGCAAGATGGCCTATGTTCACAAAACATATATATGCAAGCTGTACACCAACTGGTTTATGAACTGGGGTTTAATGTGCATGCCAACCTATATACTAATCAGTCACATTGCAAATTTCGACACCAAGTGATTGTCTGCAAATGTAGGGATGGTGGCTTGCAACAAACAGCATCCCCAAATGGAAACTATTTTGTTATAAAGAAGCTGGTGACCCTTAAAGTAACATGTGCTGTTTTTTTTCTTTAAATGTGTCCTGTTTGTGAATATCTCGATGGCAGCAAGCAGTGTTTTGATGGAACCCAGCTTGCTTTCCCTGAGTGACCATGACACAATTCCCACGAAAGATGATGTCCCATGTGGCTGCTTCCCCTTCACAAATCAGATAACTCAAACTCTTATGCTTCATGGATTGGTGATAGGCCTCTTATGGAACAGGTAGGTTCAAGAATGGAAGAAAGCCCCTGGGCTAGACCTTTCCACAATATAATCTGGGAGGAGGCATTACAGTGAAGAGTATAGGAGAGATTGATTTGTATAGGGAGCAGGGAGAAGATTTAGCTACATGTACATTTCATAGTTTGCTAATTAGTATTGTGTATGTTTGTATGGCAATAAGGCAGATGGTGTTTTTTTGCAAGTTGGGCCATGCCCCGAATAAAGTGCACTTTCATAAAACTTAATGATGTGTAAGGCCTGGAACGAGCTCCCGTTCAACATCAGACGTTCCCCTACTCTGCGCACCAGAAGAAAGAGCCTCAAAACCTGGCTCTTCGGCTGACCTAGAGCTGCATCCCCCCACCCCCAGCTCCTTGAGACCCTCACAGGTGAGTAGCGCACTTCACAACTCCCTGATTGATTGATTGATTGATTGATTGATTGATTGATTGATTGATTGATTGATTGGGTTCCTTGCGTGTTCCCAAACGGCGTGCTGGGCAGATGGGTTAACTGTCTTCTCCCCGAGGTCTTTTGTGAATGTTGGAGAGATACATGGGTCATTAGGATGGCCGCACTCTGCGTTGTCATCTACATAATCACTTTGGAGAAAGATATTCATTCACTGTTGTTGATTACTGATTCTTTCCCTCCTGCCTTTGAGTACATTTTTAATGCAGGGCAGAAAGTGTCACTCATGAAGGGGTATATTTGCCAGGAATTTACATAGGTCAGTGCCACAAGTCATTTTGCTGCACTGCTCTATGCCAATTCAAACGGGCAGGAATGCATTGTATTTACAAGATACAGTGCATTCCTGTCCTTTCAGCCAGCACCAGCACTCAAATAGCAGTCTTGCGCCAACACAGGCTGTGTGCATTGTTGGCAGGATTGTTTTTGTGCAGAAAGGGACACCTTCCTGCCCAAAAACAAAAATTGGAAGTGTTTTCCCCATTCCATGTGTGCTGCAGAAAGAGGGAAAAACAAGGAGAAATGTGCAAAATTTTCTTTGTTATGCCTACTCTAGGGAGGTGCAAGGTTTTGGCGCTGCCCCAGGTGTACGCGGTATTATAAATCTGGGACTGCATCCAAGTCCATGGGTTTTGCATGGGAACACCCACAGCAACATCCATGGAATGTCTTTTTGCCGCAGAGTAAGGCAAGGCAGCGAGTTGCACTGCTTTGCCTTACTCCATATCTACAAGGCAATGAAAAGCCAAGGAAGGTGGCTTTACATGGCCTTGTAGATATGGCTAAGCCCCGTGAGCCATCAGAACATCACAAAGAGTTATGTTCGGTCTGCACAGGGCTTGTAAGTAAGCCCTGAAAGGTATATGAATATATTAGATGCACTTTATGTTGGTGGCATGTCATAACTTGAAATGTTGGATGTTTTGACTGCCTCTGAAACCATCCACTTTGATTTGTATCTTAGCAGGCAATTGCCATAAGTGGCTATCTCAAGTGTAGTCCTTCCTCCTTGAAACAGAATACCCAACAGAATACCCAAAGACCATGTGGGTGAAGTGAAAACCACAACCCACATCAGGTACCTTTGATTCCTCAGAGAGGTACATGTTATCGCTCCTGACTTGCTAACTGTACAGCGAAGCACTGGTGATCCTTGTTGGCAAGCGCAACATGCTGCACTGTAGGTGAATTATCTGATATGAAATACTTTATTGTCCCAGGGTCTACCTTCAAAACATTAAGTAATGGATGGCTGTCTACATGCAAACACTGATCATCAGCAACAACATATTTCAACTTATTGATGTAAGCAGAACTGCAACCCTCACGTGTATTCAAGACCGTATGCTATGAGAAGGCATACAAATGAATGTAAGTGCCACCTCACTATTTTTACACCTGGAGTCATTATATCATGGGCATTAAATTGGGAGTAACTTATGATTGTGGTACTTTACATTTGGAGTTCTTTACTTTGCAGGTAGGATGGTATGTGTATTTCTTTCGATTTATATATATATATATGTATATTATCTACTGGCGGTCACCAGTAGATAGTTATAGTTAGGACCGTGTTTCCATAGGAAATCCGCAACATTCTATTTGGAATAACTTTGGCGCCGGTTGACGAATCCTCGCAAACTTTTCAAAATAGGTGGAGCGCTCCGCTCCGCTCCTACCCTGAAAGTCTCGGGGGGATTCGTCAAGCGGGGGCTGAGAAAAAAGGGGGGGCCCAAAACACGTTTTCCCCATGCAATTTTCCATAGGGACCTTTAGTCCAAGGTACAGCCGGAACGGCTGAACAGAATTACTTGAAATTTGGCAGAGAGGTAGTCCTCAGCTCAGGGAAGTGCCTTTTGCAGGTCTGGTGTCAATCTGTTCAGTAGTTCCTGAGAAAATCAAAAGTAAAATCATATATATATGTGGGTGGAGCCTAACCACACATCTCATCCTGAGATCTGATTGGCTGTCAGCACTTCATCCAAGAAGTGTTGGCAGCCATCTTGGGACCAATATACATGATAGCACCTCATTAAAAAGCATTGCAGTTAATAGAATGTTTTAATACTTTAGTTACATTATAAATCATTTGTTGATGGTACCATACTCATTTTAGGAATTGTGGTATGTTCTAAGGTGATTTCACCATGTGAAAAAGCCTTCTACTGGGATATCATGATTGAGAGAAAAATATTTTCTCATGCTTTTCCCACAGAGGTTTGGAAGGTGATCTATAAACTAAACTGAGAGCTTATTTTCTGTAAATTCACATTATCTTTCTCAGTCATGTGAGAATGAAGTCTGACATTCTCAGTAAAACATGTACATCCAACAAGGGCAGAGACTGTCAGTTGATTCCTTTGTGTTCTACTGCAGCTTCCCAGAGTGTTCCAAAGAACAACTAGAGCGCTAACAGTCCTACTTATGATAAACGTATGGCACACCTGAAGCCATCTTGCTTGGATTAAAGTGGTAACTCTTAAAACATTTAATTTAAAAAGGAACAAAATGAGGGGGTTCATTTTTCCATAACAAGTATGATCAGTGCTGCAGAAAGAAAAACTAGGGCACATTTTGACTTCTGAAATCCTCTTTTATTTCATTAACAAATTCTGACATGCAGACTGAAACATGCACTTTCAATACCAGCAGCAGTTTTCCCTGGTGAGCAGTAGCTTTACTACAGTGATCTAATGAGCAAAAAGAGTGCTAACATTCTGAATTTATGGCAAATGTGTGACACATCTGAATGCCTTCTTGATGGAATCAAGGTAAAAAGCTGAAAGTATTTCCTACTGAGGAGACTGCAGTAAATTAGGAAATTAGGAAACTTCATAAAAAATAAGTCTCCCAAGATGGCCACCAGAGACAAAAGAGCCCAAATGTAGCCCAAATATCACCCAGATGTAGCCCAAGTATAGCCTAATGACAGAATGTCCCAGAGTGTTCTTAAAAACAACTAGAGCGCTTACTGTCTTCATTATGACAAAAGTATGGCACACCTGAAGCCATCTTGATTGGAATAAACTGGTAACACTTAAAACATTTAATTTAAAAAGGAACACAATGAGGGGGTTCATTTTGCCATAGAAATTATGATTAATGCTGAAGAAAGAAAATGAGGGCACATTTTGAGTGACTTCTCAAATCCTCTTCTATTTCATTAAAAAATTCTGACATGCGGACTGAAACATGCACTTTTAATACCAGGAGCAGACTTCCATGGTGAACAGTAGTTTTACTACAGTGATCTAATGAGCAACTAGAGTGCTAACTTTCAGAATTTATGGCAAATGTGTGACATATCTGAATACCTTCATGATGGAATCAAAGTAAAAAACTGAAAGCATTTCCTACTGAGGAGACTGCAGTACATGAGGAAATTAGGAAACTTCATAACAAATAAATCTCCCACGATGGCCACCGGAGACAAAAGAGCCCAAATGTAGCCCAAAATCACCCAGATGTAGCCCAAATATAGCCCAATGACAGAAGTGTGCAAAACACTTATTATTTTGTGTTTTTGCAGTGTTATATAGTGCAGACTTGTCAGGTATTGGAGTGCTTTACATGAGCATTGGTTACATCACACACGAACAAATTAATTTTGGTTGTAGACATGGGGAGACTAAGTGATTTGACCAGAATCACAGAATGTCGAGCTGAAGCAGAAACTCCAACCTGGTTCCCCAGTTGCAAAGTCTGCAGTTCTGGAAGTAACACCACATCCTCTCCCCTAAGTGCAACATTTAATCAAGTGGTCAACTGGATAAAAAAACATAAAGAGAACAAATAATTTAAAAGTGCTTTGTCGCTATTTGAAAACTCAGAAAATATGTCCTTATTTTAGTCTTTTAGAGCACTAACCATAATTTTGATGCCAATAAGACCCTCTCATATATGTAATTTCTAAAGGAAATGCTCTAGGTATTACAGTTTTGATTACATCAAGATGACGTCAGGCGTTCCACACTTTTGTAATAAATATAGAATGTTAGCAATCTAGTTGTTCATTAGGATACTGTTGAGAGTCAGAGGCCAGGGGCACGGACTCTGAAAATTGAAGGCAGGTAGGAGGGTGCAAAGGCAACAATTTAACCACACTGAGCAGGCAGGAAGGGCCGTGGCAGCACAACAGACTATGGAGGGCAGTGGAAAGGGGGGCAGGGGCAACAAACCAAAAATTGTAAATTGAAATGTAAATTGATACTTGTATAGCGCACTACTCACCCGCAAGGGTCTCAAGGCGCTTGTACGAATACCGCTGTGGAACCCATCCTGGCTTTCCCTGTGAGGCGTCCACTCCTGGGCACCCCCAAGGTGGAGGCCAGGCATCCTTAGCGTTGTGGGGGCCGTTGTGGAGATTAAGCAAGCTATTGCCCAGAGTTGCAGAGTGGGACTCCATGATTGGAATGGCACCGAGACGAGAATTATCAGGTCCGTGGAATTTTTGAGCCCAAGACCCGCCGAGGAATTGAACCCTGGTCCCGGGCTAGACCTCTGCATCAGGGTCTGCCACTCTAATCATTGAGCTACACTTCTCCAACAATACAGGACTTGCAAGAGAGGCTGTGGCAATGTAATAGACCATTGTGGGCAGAAGGAAGAGGCAATGGTAGTACAACCATACATGCCAACAGACCCGATTCAGCCAGGAAACGTCCAATGTTTTTAAGCTCAAATGGGCTTTATTTGATCTGTCTCCTGGCTACAATCTCCTCTTTTTCAATGTAACTCAAAGGGGAAAATCAATACCCCAGTTTTTTTTCAAAATCTCCCTCTTACCAAGTTCAAAATGTTCGCAAGTATGGTACATTGGATCATGGAAGGAAATGGGGTAGGGACATGGACTTGGATAACAGAGGACAGGAGGGACATGGAGAGGTGCACCAAACTGACCCTGCAGGGCAGGCATCAGGGTTTGCAGCAGCACAATACACCACACAGGGCGTGCGGGATGGGAGTGCAGCACAACAATCCATAGAAAGCAAGAGGGAGGGGACAGGACCATGCACATGGACAACAGAGAACAGAGGGGCAAGAGGCAATGGTAGCTAGCTGACCATAATGGACAGACAGGAGAGAAAGCTGCAGCATAACAGACCATAAAGGGCAGGAGGGACGGATCAGGGGCATTACAATGGAACAGACAAGCCAGGAGGGAGAGAGTAGGGGTCTGCACATGTAAACAGAGGGCTGGGGGCAAGGGGGCAGGGCAGGAGCAGCAAGATAGCCATGGAGGTCAGGCAGGATGGGCTCTAGAAGCAAGACACACCATGAAGAGCAACAGTGAGACTGTGATGGCATACACACAGACCATGGAGGGAAGGTGGGAGGGGGTCAGGGGCAGCTAACTGACCACACAGGGAAGGTGGGAGGGGCCATGGCAGCACAGAACACCATGCATGGCAAGTGGGAGGGTTAGTGGCAGCACAATGGCTATGATGGGCAAGAAGGAGGGTGCAGGGGCATGCACAAAGGACGATGGAGTATAGAAGGGAGGGTCAGGACCTGTGCACAGACAAGAAAGTTCAGGGGAAGGGGCCTCACAACAGACCGCATGGGGCAGGCAGGAGGAGCAGTTGCAGCACAACAGACCAGGGAGGGCAGAAGGGTGTGGCAGTACAATGGACCATGTAGGGCAGGAGGAAGAGGATAGGGGCAAGGCATGTGGACAGGCAGGGTGGAGGTGGCAGGGACAGGTTACAGTCATCTGACAATGCTAGGCAGGTGGGAGGGGAGTGGCAGCTCAACAGAACACTCAGAGTAGATAGGAGTGGCAGGTCCATGGAACATGGTGGGCAAAAAGGATAGAGCAGGGGCATGCACAAAGACATCGGAGGGCAGGGGGAAGGAGAATAGGGGCAGCAAGCTAAGCACAGAGTTTAAGCAGGAGGTCAATGATGGGGCATAGAATTGGGCAATGGAGGGCAGGAGGAGGGTACTGGTACATCATACTAAATTGAGGGCAGTGGCAGCACATCAGACCATGCATGGCAAGAGGGAGGAGGCTAGTCCATGGATTCACACAACAGAGGATAGGGAGGAGGGGGATGGGGCAGCAAGCTAACTGTTCAGAGAAGCCGGGTATTAGGAACTTTATTGTTTTTAAAACGTGTGTCTGTGCGAACTACTTAAAATATGAACAAGTATGCAGCATAATCTCACTTTTATTCAGGAAGAAGAGGACATTTGTGACTGTGACTCCGGGCTCACTTGACAGAAACACCCCCTGACCCTCCACCCCCTATCGCAAAATGTAATGCCCGTGAAAAGGGTAGGTGAACACAGTGTTATATAGAACATAGTCCTGAGAGCACGATTGAAAATGAATACTAGATATAGTGTATGGTATAAACTATGCACCAAAAAGTGTGATATAAGATGAACCGGGCGTGAAATATAATATGCAATACATTGTGCGCAACGACAGATTCATTGGAGAGCGCGAGATAGCACAGGCACTAGCGCGTGCTTTGCGATGTGCGCCTTGGAGTGTAATATGCACAGGGCAGTGTTGTGTAACCTAACTAGTCTCTAAAGTTGTAATATAAAATATGTGCTGGGGAGTGTAACGTTGCATATGCACTGTGACAAAGACATGGATCCCAGATTGTAATATGTATGGCATAGCACTGTGCGTTTAAACATAGGCATCGAGGAAGGCACGTTAGATGGGGCAATATAACCCGTGCGAAGACAAGTGTGGCATGACATATTCACGGGGTGGTGTTACAGTGCACATGGGCTAGAGAGTGTCATAGCATATGCACTAGCTGGTGGAATACAACACAGAGGTGTGTGGCACTCGGCAGGCAATGGTGGGTGTAACACAGCATTGGGCTCTGCCAGGAGTGCGCTGTGACTCTCAAGTGATGTTCGTCCCCTTTCCAGAGAGTAAAATAAAAAGTATTACACATCCGGCAGTGGATGTGTGTTTTATTAACCGTGAGGGGGGTTTCTTACATAGTTTTGGTCGAATTTTTGTTGAATCCCCTTTGAATGGCTTGGTGTGCATGTGTATTAAATGTGCCCGTCAATAGCTACCCATGTTTGTATAAATAAACGACAAGGGTGTCTACCGGGATTAGGCACGGTAGGGCATCAGACATGTCAGAGCTTCACTAGTGGTGTAAATACATTCCACGTGGATTCATTGTATGCATAGTCGCCTTTTAATGAATATCACTCAAATCGTCATGGTGATAGGTACGTACGGTTTGTCCAGCATGTCCTAGGTGTGTCTATAAATATATATTTTTTAAAAATATTAAAAAACAGTGGCCGGCCCTGGGGATTGGGGTAAAAAAATATAATTAGGAGACAGGCCCTGGGGGATGGGGGTCATCAGGGCCAATAAATTAGAATAAGAAGGGGAACCACACAGCTCCCCTTCTTAAAAAATTAAAATAAATAAAAGACTGGCATCGTGCCGGAGGCCACGCCCCCTCCTTGCAGCACTCTGCAAACGCACCCCCTGGCGAGTTGTAAGTTGGGGAATTAATTCCTCTTCAATACTGAGGGTCCCTGAGGGCCAACTAGCCCAACAGGCATCTTCAGTATGCGCCAGGGAGCTGCGCTGCAGACAGGTGTTCTGAGGCCAAGCCCCTTTTTACACCTCTCTGCAATGCAGCTCTGTGGCGCTTACTGGAGGTACCTAGTGGGCTAGTTGGACCCTAGGGACCCTCAGGATTCAAATGAACTTAATCTCCCAACTAAAAACGGACACAGGGCTTGTTTACACAGTGGTGAAGGGAGGGGACGGGGCCTGAGTTAACGTGTGCAAAAACGCCCTGTGGCCTGTTTTAAGAGGTAGTTTTAATCCCCCTGCCCTATTATATACTAGGGGCTTACAGATGAGGTCATGCTAATCACAGGGGGACCCCAACGCATAATGTTCCCTAGTGTATGTAGGTGTTTTCACCGTGTTCTAAGTGTCTTTTAACATAGCACTGGCTCTAGGACTGGTTAGTCAGACTCAGTTACCAAAAAAGTTGAGGGTACAGAATGATTTTGCAACAAGGATTCTTTCTGCTCTTCTTTTTGTTCTTTCTGCACGTTATCCTTCTTCCTGCACTTTTCTTCGTCTTTGAGCACTTCTGTTGCTTCTTTCTGCACTTCTTTTTTTTCTTTCTGTCCATTTTTTTCTTCTTTCTTCACATGTCCTATCTCTGTAGGCATAGTTAGAAATTAGCATTTAAAAAACCTTTGAAATTCACAGAAAAAAACATAGGTTTCAGGCACGTTATAGTTAGGAATTAGCATTTAAAGAACCTCAGAAATTCACTGAAAAAAACATAGGTTTCAGGGGTGCTATAGTTAGCTGGACTTTTCACTTGTACAAAACCATTGAAATTCCCCCGTTATAGTTAGTTCAGCTAACTATAACTCGCGCGCCCGCAATGCACTGCTGATGACGTCACATATTACATCACTCATGACATGGTCAGTGACATCACTCATGACATCACTGATGACATCTCAAATGACATCACTGATGACATCACTGATGACATCATCCTTGTGATAGAGTGGCAGACCTCCTCTCACCCTAATATAACCTTTGATACACACATTCAAAAATAGAGACTAAAATTTTCAAAACAATGGACATACCAATACCAGTTACAACAACCTCTTCAGTAATTCTAAGATCCACATACACATCCACTCATTCACCAACAGTCCTATACAGTCACTCATACATGTACTCACTCATCATATGTACTCATACACCTATACATCCTGTTACACAATGCCACTCATCCATAGAGTTACTCACACACATAGTCACTCATGCTAATAAAGAATCAAACGTACATTTACTTGCATATACAGTTATACACACACCACCACACTTACTTCTACGGAAACTTACACATACTTAGTCTTTCAAACAATCACTTATAGAAACACATACTTATTCATACAGGAACTCTTTCAATCTCTCACTCTCACATATACTCACTTATATACACCAATAGTCACATATACTAGTTTAAAACATATGTAGTTACTCATAAAGACACTATTGAGACAGTCATTCACTCACTAACACACCCATACACACACTTATCCACCCATACAGTCCTGCACACATGCTGTCTTCAACACATACAAACAGTGAGTCACTCATTCATGCACCTATGCACTACGTAATACCCCCCACCAAACCAAGCAGACACTCAGACTGATAATCAAAAAACCAACTAATAACATATATAGACACCCATGTAGCTACTCACCAACCCATGCAGCCACTTATACACAAAGTGAGAGACTGATACAGATATTTACATATTTAAACATTACTCACTAAGCCATGTATTCACTATGATACACTTAATCAGTCAGTTACACAATCAATTTTTCAAAAACAAATCATCCATTTAGACACTTATATACCCATTTATTCTTCCATCGACCTTGAGATATACATATATAAAACATATTTAATTTTCAGAAAAACAGACATTCACTGGATGATGTAATCAGTGATGTCATCAGTGATGTCATTTGAGATGTCATCAGTGATGTCATGAGTGATGTCACTGACCATGTCATGAGTGATGTAATATGTGACGTCATTAGCAGTGCATTGCGGGCGCGCGAGTTATAGTTAGCTGAACTAACTATAACGGGGGAATTTCAATGGTTTTGTACAAGTGAAAAGTCCAGCTAACTACAGCACCCCTGAAACCTATGGTTTTTTCAGTGAATATAGATATAGATATATAGATATCTATAGATGTGTGTGTGTAAATTCTCTTGTGTATACATATATACACACATATACTTATATAATATATTATAAAATAATTTAAAAACTCCTCACTACTCATCTCTAATTATGTATGAATTTTCGCATTTCATACACTGCAACACTTTTCCTACTGCCTTCCCCCTCCATTTTTGCTGATCCCGTTTTTGCTGCTCTTAGGACTCTTGCACTTTACCACTGTTAACCAGTGTTAATGTGCAAGTGCTCCCTCCTTTAAACATGGTAACATTGGCTCATTCCCAATTGCCACATTTTATTTACTTATCAGTCCCTATTAAAATGGTATTGCGTGTCCCCAGGTTCTGTAAACGAAAATGCTACTAGTGGGCATGCAGTACTGATTGCCCCACCCACTTAAGTCATGTCTCAGACCAGCCACTGCAGCCTGTGTGTGCAGTTTTAAACTACCATTTCGACCTGGCAGAGTAAACCTTTTTTGCCAGGTCAAAGTTTCCTTTTTAACACATATAAGTCACCTCTAGGGTAGGCCCTGGACAGCCCAGAGGGCAGAGTGTAATGTAAATGTATTGTGTGTTTTACTGTTACTGTTTGAAGTGTTGTACAGATACTTTACACATTGTCTTTGAGTTAAGCCTAACTGCTCCGTGCCACACTACCCAAGTGTTGAGCACAGGTTAAGTTAGGGTTTGCTTTTGACTTCACCCTGAGAAGAATTGTGGTTGCGGCTTGAGAAGGGTTTCACTCCCTTCAACCGCATTTCTTACATCCCCTATCGTCCTCTTTCAAAAGTAAAAGCCCATTTTCAATTTCGTTTTTTTTGTTTTTTTCATTAAAAAAATTTATTTGCTTTTCCACAATATATATCATGTACACTTAAACGTTATTAAACAGTGACACATCATATAACAGTTGTTTTGAAATAATCACACATTCAATTCTATACTGACACTGTAATGAGGAGTCCCCTCAATAAGCCTGTGTAATCAAACACTGCTGCAGTTTGTGAAGTAACCATGGCATACTCTCTAATCGTCCAAGTATTAAGTCCATTTAAACCACATCCACTGATATTTAGCGTGGCATCCTTTGGCTTTATAGACTGCTTCTTCTGCTAGGGCACATCCGTCCATAACTCCTCTCCACTCACCCAAGATGGGAGGTACCATTCTCTGCAAGTACTTTGAATATTACGCTTGTCAATAAGGTAATCCATGCCAATTAGTACACGAGTGCTGCGCCCACCCTCCCAGTTCTCATTTATCCCCAGTACAACTACTTTGCTTCCAATGAAAATGCTTGGTCTTGAACGTCCTCCAGATATGAGGGTATCCTAGCCCATATGTGTCAAAAGTAGGAGAGCTCTAAATGACGTGCAGAAATGTGCACCTGGGGTTACTGCAGCACCAACAGGCAGCCGTAGGAACTCTGAACATCTGCCACAGCCTAAAGGGGTGGAAGTACACATGGTGTAGGTACTTAAATTGAATACATCTAAGTCTGGAAGAGAAGGCGAGCATCTTCAGGGATGTCCTAGTTTAAATTCAGTCTTCATCATCCAGGACACCAAAAGCATTGCCCTATTTTTTCAAAGGCACATGAATGGGTAGGGGGAGTTGACAATTAGGGACCTGTGGGTGTAAGATATACGGGGCATATTATCAAGCATGGCGTTAAAATTATCGCCGCTTTAGCGGCAGAAAACTGCCGCTAAAGCGGCGATAATGGGCTTGATAATATGCCCGTGAGAATTCCACTAGAAGCCCATGTTGACACCAGAACCTGGGCTTCTATTGGAATTCTCAAAGGCATATTATCAAACCCATTATCGCCGCTTTAGCGGCAGTTTTCTACCGCTAAAGCGGCGATCATTTTAACGCCGTTTCTTGATAATATGCCCCTACATTTTCTCCTACATTGCTCCATTGTGATTTTGATTTCTGGTGAGTGGAACTCGGACACCACATGCAGTTAGGCTCTATGTCTGTCCAAGGCATGGCTGAGCTGTAAATATAAAAAGAACTGAGGTTTATGTAGAGCAAAGTCAGCTGATAGTTGTTCAAAGGATTTCATGTGGTCAGTAGCCCAGGCTTCTCTTAGCCTAGAAACGCCAGTGAAGTCCCATACTTGGAATCCTGGGAGGCTGGTTACCTGTTTGAGGAGTGTTTTGAGCCACTGGGTGTCTCTAAGGTCGCCTGCCCTGCCAGCTAATGTGTTTAACTGCTGCCATCCGCATTCTAGAGGTATTCTTTTGCTCTTGGGTACAGCATGCGGGATCCAGGTACCATATAGAAGTATAAGTTGTGTGGTTGTAATATGTGGAGCTTTAAGTGCACAACTGTGTCTTCCCTATCGCTGAAGAGTCAATCAGTAAGATGGATGAGCTGCAATGCCCAGTAGTACTGGTGGAGGTTGAGGATACCCAATTCGGTGTTTTTTGTTTTTTTTGCAGATTTATATAGCGCGAACTTGACCCGAAGGTATTGGAGCGCTTTACATGAGCACCGGTTACGTTACACATTCAGGCACGGGGAGATTAAGTGATTTGCCCAGAATCACAGGATGTGGACTCGACCCAGAGGCTCGAACCCTGGTTTCCAGCACCGAAGTTGGCAGTCTAGCCGATGGACCACATCCTCTCATTCTCTCAACATGGCTTGTGTGCACTTGGTGAGTTAAACTTATAAGGAGCCACGGGCCATGGATAAGTGCTTGTTGCAATGTCGTGAAGAATTGTTAAGTAAGTGGATAGGGATAGGTTTTGGGTCACATACAAACTGAAGGCAGGATTATCATTTTGAATAGGGCACCTCGTCCCATAATGTTAAGCGGAAATTTAAGGTTCCATTGGACCGCGTTCTTCAGCGGAGCAATGTTGCAGTTCCAGCTGAGGGTTTGTTGAGAGTTATCATCATGCCCCGGTATTTTTAGGTGTGTAGGGGCAAATGATAGCTTGGAGACATGGCCAATTTGTGGTGGACCTCCTTTCAGGGCATATAGGTCATTTTTTCCAGTTCACTCTGAGGCATCACTGTGAACATGAAGCATATGAAAGATTATTGGGATGGAAATGTCAGGTGTCTGCACAAAAAAGGAGGAGGTCATTCTCGTACCTCCAGGCCACTCAAACCCCCGGGTTTCCACATCAATTCTGATCCATTCCTCTAGGGGCTCAATGGTCAGTGGAAAAGAGAAAATGAAGTAGAGAGAGTGAGCACCCCTGTCACGTACTCTGGTATAACTGAAAGGGAGACAAAAGGGTGCTATTAACACAGAGCTGGGCCCACAGAGACCTTCATGAACCCGATGAATCATCGTCCAAATTCCATTTTTGCTTGAACTGTATATGTGACAGGCCAGTGCACCATATTGAAGGCTTTCCAGGTCTTGACTTAGGTTTTTCCCCTCTAGTCTGTGTATCTCGGTTAAAGTAACCTGCACACTTTAAGGGTAGTACCAAGTACTTTTGCCTAGCATACAACCAATTTGGTGAGTGTTGATTAGGAGGCAGATTTCTCTACAAGTCTGTTCACTAGGACTTTTGCAAGAATGTTGATTTCTGTATTTATATGTAAAATAGGTCTTTATGACTCACAGCGGTAGGGGGGGTGTCCCCTGTTTGCATATGACCACGATGGTCATGATGTCATGGGATAGTTCACACATGTCCCGTACCTCTTGGTATGTAGCTAGGGCATGAAGCTTTAAAATGGAGGCGTCCTATTTGAAAATTTGAATTGGGTAACCGTTAGGGCCAGGTGTTTTGCCTGATGGCATCTCAGTGATGGTCCTATGTCTTTCAGCCTTGTTAATGGGCAGGTCGAGTTCCTCGAGGAAACATCCTTTGCCCCGCAGTCAGAACAACGACCTGCCTTTACAACACAGTCACTACCCCAACTTTGACTTTACCACATGCTCCTTTACCCCGTAAGTCGTTAGAACGACTTGCTTTAGGGGGCACGTTGTTGGACTGGTGTTGGATTTTAAGTCCAGCACCTTTCCTACTGTTGCGTAGACTAGAGTTGAAATAGTAATTCATACTATTTTAAAGTCCAGCGCCACCCTAAGGCAAGTCACTGTAATGACTTGAGTGGTAGCATTGTAAAGGCATGCGGGGTACATGCATGCGGGGTTCCGTCATACAACCAGTTCCTCGGCGTCTGATGCTGCAAGCTTTGCTATGTGAAGGTAGGGGACAATTGGACATCTCTATTTGATTGTAGGGGGTGACCCATGAGCATATAGCTCCTCACAATGCCTCACAAAGGTCTGTACAATCTTGGCTGCCTTTATTACACAACAATCCTGGGAGTGCAAGACCATTAGTAAGATCCTCACTTCTGTGTCTTTTTGGGCCAGCCAGACAAGAAGTTTACCCACCTTGTTTCCCCATTCACATACCTTGTGTTGTGACAGGAGACAGGAGTATTTAGAAGTATTTAGAAGTATGTTATAGATGATATTAGGCTCCCTAGTGTTCACCGTGTATGCACAATCCAAATACATCCTGCTTAAAGATATACCGACATGTAAATGTCGGTACCAGATGTACTATAATTCTCTTAGGGATTGCCAATAGTGTAACTCGAAGTACGTGCATGTTAACAATGTTGTAATTATACATGCCGCACGGGGTACCCCAGCTAGCATGTTTGTTGAAATACATATGCATCACTAGTGATCTCGCTAATTTATATTCAGGATTTTTTTACCATTAAATCTGAGATTCGCCCCTGCCTCATAATATCTTATTTGGAGGCCTTATAGCCCACAGCTATATATATATATATATATATATATATATATATATATATATATATATATATATATATATATATATATATATATATATATATATATATATATATATATATATATATATATATATATTTTTATTTTTTTTATTTTTTTATTATTATTATTTTTTTTTTTTTTAGGACATCAATTTTCGAACCGTGTCCCATCACCGTTATCTATTTGTCGAGCCTGCTCGAAAGTAATGAGACCCCTGTGAGGTTTCAGGCTCTTAGCTTCCCTTTCTGATTGAAGGAAAGACTTTAGATTGTGTAACCGGAGCTCGGTTAGAGTTTACTGCGTGCCGGTAGCGAGCGGCTGCACCCAACGTGCACGCAGCGGCTCGCGTTTAAATAATGGCATGTACCGGGCCTGGCTGTCAGTCTCTCCAAATCAGACGGCAGATGCAGGAATGTTGTGGGTAGAGGAGGCAGACCATGGTGCTGTTTTTACTATGCATCCAGGGGTCTGATATTTAAAACTTATTTTTGTTAATAGATCGATTCTAAAACAGAAAGGAGACGTTTGAATCGCCTTTTGAAGGTAGGCTCCAACTTTGTTGCGAGCATATTTTACCTTTTTGACCAGACTCTTGATAGTCACTGTGTCCCGCTGCACTCGGGCCGCGCTCACACATTTTACAATATGATAACCAAGAAACCACAACCTTTTTGGGCACTTTTAGGCACCCATTCTGCATGTGTGCTGATGCGGTTCTCATGATAAGCACTTTGGGATATATGTATATACAATTTTAATGATTACTGGGCGCGTAAGGTTATGTCTCTAATGTGCACTACGGCAATAGGCTCCTATTAGGCAACAGTTTTGCACCATTTTTTGGGTACAGCGAATAAATCCCCATATGGGGAAGATATGGGATACTGATAGGCGTTTCATTTTGGTTTTTATAATGGGGTTGAATCCTATAGCTTCATTCATTTTGAAGAATTTTTTATTCTATTAGCTTTTCATTTTATTGGTTTAGGAAGCCAATTATGGATGTGTATACCAGAGTGAGGGGTCCTTTGACCCACTGCCTTCTGTGGACCGGATGGCCACGATACAGAGACAGATCGTGCCTTGATTCAGTCTCTGAGTAAGTGCCTTTTTCCATCAAATACAGGCTTTGCTCTTTCTCCATTGTATGACTAAGCCTTATACCACCCTGTTTTTCGTTCTTTCTGACACAGGAGCTTTAAGTAGCCCACTGTTTTTATTCTGCAGCCTGATTTCTCTCGCTGCCTTTTGATTCGGTAAACATTTTTTGTCTTATTACGCATTTACACTACAGAATGACACTTCGCATCACTTGACTAATATGGAGTATTCAAATACCCCTAGGTGCTCCCCTCTCTTGTCCTTATGAAGACCCCAGGCTAAGGACTCAATAAGCTTGATTACATAAAGGGGTTGACACGTCGACAATCGTTCCCTAATGGTTGCAAGCTCAGACGACGGAGATTTGTTTTCTACGTCAATAGAGTGCTATGATTTTTGTGTACTAATTTGCCTGTTATAGGCTGGGCAGGTTTCAGCTAAGATTGAATGTACATATGGTACATGACCTTTCCTTTTCTGCAACCCTCACAAATGAACACTCCTCCGGAGCACTTTCTCCCCCCTCCTCTTGAGCACCGTTTTATCTAATGTATAGACAATCGCGCTGTCTTCAATAACTAAACGATGAATAAGAAAATTAATTGCATTTATCGCAGATGTGTCATTTTAACGCCTTGAATGCTATAAATTTGTACTTTGCAAAAATATTTCTACTGTGACCATTTTTCACTGTACTGCCCTGAGAATTTCATCAGTCATCTTGATTTGGTAGGGGGGCTAATGTAAGTCTCTGAGGTGCTCTGGGAAGGGGTACCTCTGTGACTGTACCCTGTAGACTCTTTCAATGAGAAAGCATGGGGAGAAGACATCTGTGGGAACCCATGCCCATATTGTGAGAAATGCTTCAGATTTACAGCCAACCGCTCCCTGCGGAAAGCCTACCAGTCTATTCTTGAGGTGCCTTTCCATCCCTACAGCTTCTTGAATTCTCTCCTTGAGGTTCCTGGAGGTGATGCAAAGCTGAGTTAAGGATCTGTCTGGTGCTTGTCTGGACCTCAACTTCAGAAAGTCATGCCACAGGTCTGCACCCTGCTCCACAACAGAGGAAGATGGGCCAGTCCCTTTGACAACCCTAGCTTGGAGATCCACCTTGGTTTGGTCCCTCGGTCTGTACCTCACCACCCCACAATCTCGGCCCACCCATCAGCAGGTTCCTCCTATAGTGGGTGGGGTGACTGATGAGTATGATAGAGGTAGAGAGGAGAATACCAGGTGTCAAAAGGAGAGAGAGGCAAAGGGGTAAAGGTGAGTCCCCCAAATCCCAGGCACATGTTGGGAATAACCCAGGCCTGCCCCAGGAGTGAGGGAAAGCAGTTGTGGGGCAGGTGGAGGTGCTGGAGATGGGGACCCAGCATGATGTAGTATCACTCCAATGCCACATGTGGGCAGGCAACCCTCTTAAAAAGAGGAGGTCCAGTCAGGACCCAGTCAACAGATTGGGCTGGTATGGAGTAGGGCATTGATGGGCAGCACCACCTATTGTTTCACATTGCATGGCGGCCGGACCGGGGCACTGCAGTCATGTCAAGGCATGGGCAGCATCTCACTCAGGTCAGAGAGACGTCAGTGTGCAGTCCCTCAAAAGCTCTAGTCCGAGGCTCCCAATGCGCCAGCCGCCCACAGCTCCAGCTCTAGTGCGGGCCGTGCCTGCATTCCACCTCCCCTGCAGATCAGCACAGCAATGGTCGGCACACAAAGCCAACAGACAATCTCTCACACAGACCCACAGGACCTGGGAGGTCAAACCCAAGATCTGTATCTCCTATGCACCCTCAGGCCGGATCACCACACTGGTCTTGGGAAATTGGCTCTGGTGGACTGACACAGCAACAGGCTACCCAGTTGTTCGCCCCAGAACAGGGCCCCACAGTTCCACAATACGAGGCCCAGCAGCGCTTCGCCCTCCACAAGAGGACCAGGGCCTCACGGGCAGCACGCTTCCAGCTCACTCTTCATTGGGTAGACCACAGACTCATTTAGGGGCTCCTCCACGCCCCAAGGACAATAGTGTTAGAACAAAAAAAGGGCAGCATGAGCTGTGTGTAAGGTTCGCACCATGTTGCAGTTGCACCCACAAGGTATATGATAAAGCAAGATTATAACGGGTTGTGGGCAGTGCTGGCTCCAGGGCATGCAATCGGTGCCACCGCACCGAGCCCAGACTTTGGGAGGCCACAGTGTTTTCAACTACAATACAGTTTTATAATAACCTGCGTCCACATTCCTTGAATTCCGCAATTTTAAGTGCTACGCAAACAAATGATGGACAGAATGCTGAATAAATCGTACATTCACCCCCAGTCAAGAGATCTGGGTTAAATCCATCGTTCTTTTGCTCACCATGCCACCCAAGTTTAGACCCAGCCATATGCAAATCAGTCTTGACCCTGTGTGTGCCTCATGGGAACAGTCCAGACCAAACTGCCAAGCCATGTCCTCCCCGGACCATAAACAAGCATCCTGGGACCGGTTTCAGCAATTTTAAGGCAACCATAAAAATGTCAAGATAACTCTGTTGAATGATGGGCCTGCTGCAGAGAGATCGGAGTTCTATCTTGTGGAAGTTTTGACTCATCATAAAGTAGGGCAGGAGATAAAAATGCCTGCTGCTAAGAACGTGTACCATGCAGATCACAAAGAGCATACAATGTAAATAGGTCACTGCTTCTGTCAGAGGCCCTTTTTGTTACTTACAGTTTATAAGTTTAAATCCTAATATAGAACCATGAGCTATTAACAATCATCAAAGAGATGTGTGCAAACTGCAAGATATAGATTAGAGGTTATGGTTTTTTTCGCAGTATTTCATTATCCTAATATTGCAAAAAGGGTTCACTTGGGTAGAAATCAATTCTTATTAGTAAAGCCAACCTCCACCCATGGTGTTACGTTTTAAATGCTGAGTGTGTGCTTCTCCAGACCAAGCACTCTTAAACTATACTATCTGCCAGTAGAGATGATTTGTGACTCCTACTCCTTGTAGTACTCTACCTGATGTAACATTTCCTATACACTGATTTACGTACTTATGATTCATTGTCTCCGTGTAATGGGTATGTAAAGTGCTCTGACACCTTACACTGGTACGAGTGACGCTAAAAACAAATTAAATTTACGAGAGAGACTATAGTTATGGAGACTTGAGTGGCACTGTTAAAGGGTGGTAGCGAGGGAACCAGTGGCGAGGGCGGCATTGGAGGGGCGCAAACAAGCATTGTTGCACCGGGCGCCACCAGCTCTAAAGCCGGCTCTGGTTGTGGGGTTGCGCTGCAGAACCGAGAGCTCATGCGCCTGTCATCTCAGGCTGGCAATCCACACACCTTCCTGTTTTCTTTTGTAACTGTCACCCCAGGGTATTTATTAAAGAGCATCAAAACTAAGCTGGATTCTGATTTACATGTGGAACATGTTTCATGAATTAGGCCCAGAACTGTTACTACCTTGTTGTGAGTGTGAAAAAAGTCTGCTGTACAAAATAGAAGGGTGGGAATGGGCACATATTCACATTTCTAACAAAAGCATTTTTTTACAGAGGGTAATTAATGATGAAGTAAGCGTTTCATGTTATAAAAAGTCCACAAGGAAATGAATAAGTATATAAAACAGGTTAAAACAGAATAGTTAACACTATGTAGATTAAAAAAGGACCTAAACAAATAAAACAGATTGTTATTAAAAGTAATTACTCTCACTAGTTGTATCATACAAGTACATATGCATGCAACAACCGACCCGGGATGAGTAACATAAACATTTAAAAGTCATACTTAACAGTGACTCTACAGGTACAAAATAAAGGCAAATTTCAGTTAAAGACAAATGGCGGCGTGCCTATAAAAATTTACAGAAAAATCTGATCTATCATACATGTCAAAAATATTTTTAACATCTGTCACGGGAAAAAATGTGGCAAGCAAACTAATACATTCACATACAGAAATGCATTGAGTCATTATATAGAGCTACATTTCATGTTCTGAACCAGCTAGAAAAATTCAAATTAGGAAAGGCTGGTAAACTAAGACAATGAAATCAGAGCGTTCATTTTGTAATTAATTAGCTTTGCTTTAAAGTTGTGAACTAATCCGCACAGACCCAGGGCTCTGGAGTCAGTCCCCCAGGCGCCTGTGAGATTGCCTGTACTTCTGTAGTGCTGCGTTGCTTTGATTCCCTCTCAGAGAGACCTGCGCCTGGGGACTCGACCTGGAGTCCTCTGCAGCCAGTGCGTTTTGTGAAACGAGTTTCAACATAAAGGGAATTCTTTGTCTGAGTTACATTAAAATTCAGCATGCAAGCCCCCTGGGAGAGGAAAGTGCAGTGCAGCCATCAGCTTCAACGTACACTCCCACAAAATCATCTGTTATTACATGCAGGGGATTGAACAGGTTCTGGGCGCGATACTATAGGGGTATAGGCATGTGTGAGTTCCACTTTGCAGAGGCAGTGCGTTGCTTCAGTTTTGGTTGCTTTTGTTACAGACAGAGGGGCTTATTGACAAGGCCCTTGCGCCGCCGGTACATCACTTTTTCCATATTAAAAGTATATATACGCAATTGATAACTTTTTTTTTTTTGTTGCAGTTTTCCTAGCAGGTACCTTTACCAAGTACATTAGACCGCTTTATGAGACAACACGAGGTTACATATTATTTTTCTTTTAGGTACAGGGAGATAAAGTAATTTGACAAGAGGCACAGGATGTTGAACAAGGACCGGGACTGAAATGGTGCCCAGTTTCAGTGTTGGCAGCTCTGGCAGCTGGACATAATCTTCAAGGGACTGTTTACAATTTCTGTCTGGTATAAAAAGCCTCCAAAACCTACTGTACGAAATTGGGTTATTTGTTGAGGTGGTGGATTGGAAGCCCACACTCAGGCAACAATCCCAATCCTTGTTGGGGTGAGCGATAAAAATCACTAAATTAGCCTAAATGTATTCCTCTGGTAGCTTGACAAAAAGTAGTCAGGCTTAACTTTGAGGCAATGTGTAAAGCATGTCTGAAGCACACAAACAGTAAAAAAGAAAAAACCCAACACAAGACAAATACCATTAGGAAAATAGAGTAAACTGTAAGAAATAAAATGATACCAGAACAACAAAAATTCAATCAGTAGAACCAGGGATATTCAATTTGAAAGTCGTAGGTGAAAATAGTGCCTAGAAGCACAAAGCATCACTCACTGTTATCTGGCCATGCTAGACTGGGATAAAGCCACAAGTTCAGGCTGACCACGTGGAGCACAGGTCCAATACAGGGACCAGGTTAGTCCCTTTGAACGAGATACCTTATCAAAGTCTGGCGAAAGAGTTTAATTTGCAGTGGAGCAAGCCTCGAGGAGCAGGCTGAACATCGCGGTCAGTCGTTGCTGCAGCGCGAAGAGCAGTCTGGGCATTGTGAATTGTTGTCACTGTGGTACAAAGAGCCAGTGTGGCATCACAGATGGTTGTTGCTGTAGCTTTGCATGGTGGTTGTTGCAGGCTGTCATTGCTGAAGCGCAAAGTGTAAGTCTTGTATTGCTGTCCGTCCCTGGCGGTCACTGTCAGTGCAAAGAGCAGGTCTCACTGCAGCTTCATGTTGGCAATCATTGCAGACACAGACTGACTCTTTTGAATCGTGAAAAGCTTAAACTGCAGGTTTTTTCATCTTTTCTTGTGGAGGAGTACACTCTGATGCCAGAAAAGGGTCCAGGACCTGGGAATGTACCTCATGGGGACCAGGATCTTATTCCAGCAAGTGCCAGCAGGGCTCAAGCAGGTCCATTTTCAGGTCCAGCCTTATCACGTCAGCTGGCCACTTGTAGTGTGGCCTCAGAAGCTAGTTGTGTGCCTGTAGCTCATACAGAAGGTCAGCCAACTGGCCATTGGAGTCACTCTAGTTAGCCTGAGATGAAAGCAAGCAGGTCAAGCCTTCCTTCTCAGACAACAAGGCAGATAGACCCCCCCACATCTTGTTCTGGATTTTCTTCTTCTTCCCCTGTCAAGGCTCCAAACTGTCTGGGGGTGACAAAAGGCAGGACAGGCTTGGTGTCAGATTCCTCTGTGCGTGCAGGAGACAAAGCACTTTTCAGTGTGAGGCTGGGTGTAGCCTCTCCAAGTCATCCTGCCAGGATGACTCCTCCTGTCCACACCTTAGCCCTCTTTGTGTTACTCTCTGGGAGCAATACACAAACCCAACAGCAGAGCCATTCACAGTCATGTGACCCAGAATACAGGCAGAACGTACAAATGGTTGGGACAATAAAATACCAATGTTATAAAAGTTGCATTTTCAGAATTCTAACTTAAAATCTGACTTTACCATTAAAGAGAACTTTAAAGTACAGTTCATTTAAGTATAAACAGCAGATTTCTATCTGCTCCCGATCTGAAGTTAGCACTTATTAAATGTGATAAGGCAACCCATTGTTAGTCAATGGAAGAGATAGGCCTTACAACAGTGAAAAGCTACGTTAGTAGTTTTTCACTGCCAGGACACTTAAAGATTAAGCCCACATGTCATACTTTTAAAATACAATGCACCCTGGCCTATGAGCCCTTAGAGCCTACCTTAGGGGGTGACTTATAAGTATTAAAAAGGAAACTTTAGTCCGAGCAAAAGGTTTATTTTGCCAGGTCGAAATGGCAGTATAAAAATGCACTACAGGCTGCAGTGCCAGGCCTGACACATGTTTCAAAGGATACTGTAGTGGGTGACACAATGAGTGCTGCAGGCCAACTGGTAGCATTTAATTTACAGGCCTGGGAACATTGAGTATCATTTTCTGAGGTATTACATGTAAATTAAATGTGTCTATTAGGTGTAGACCAATATTACCATGTTTGCAGAAGAGAGTACACATAGTTTAGCACAGGTTAACAGTGGTAAAGTGCCCAGACTCACAAAGCCAGCAAAAACGGGTTCGGCATACAGGAGGTGTAAAGGCAAAAAGTTTGGGGGAATACCACTCCACGGATGTCAGGTCTAACACTTCTCTTTCCACATGAGAGGTAGAACGATCTAAATGGATAGTCATGTTCCCTTCTCTATGATGCCTCGTACTATGAAAGCCCTCTCACCTCTGGACTTTACTTTTATTTGAACTTGCAAGGCCCTTTTGTGGGGAAATTAGAAAATATGGAGGGCCAGCTATGTCTCTGGCATGTCCATTTTAATAAATATGGCACTACTACAATGTCACCTGCCCCCACCCCCCACCGAGAAAGGCGACCTGAGGCAGTTAAAACAATACACAATTTGTGCCACAATCTCAATCAAAATTTGCCTTTTGAAGACAAGGCAGCATGAATCCCGAATTCCTGCTTCTTCCACCTCAAAGTGCTAAGAAGAATTCTGCACTTTACTGAATCCCGCCTGCACATTATAGTTTATGTGTGCCTATTGTATCAATATCTCTACAGGGCCTTCTTAACTTCTTTTGACTTTCAGCATCCCGTAGAGAATTCTCATTCCAGCCCATTTACAAGCTTTAGAAAATAGGTACTTTCCCGTTGCAAGGCCTTCATTTGTTGACCATATCAAACATCGTTGGGTCAAGCCCTTGAGAGTCATGCATAAAGATGTGTATCAACAGTCACCTGATACTGATGGCTGGAAAGATCAGCTCTTCATACTATCTAAGGGGTGTTCATATCAGCCAATTCCACCACCAGGACTGTCAGCCAAATGTTTAAATATGCTCACTATCAATGTTTTATGGACCCTCTTTTGCTTAGATTTAGGAAAGCCCTCAATCCTTGTCTGTTTTCTTTGGCAGTTGTCCTCTGCATAATTGCTGTGCTAGTGTTACAATGACTACTTTCCTTCAGCAGCATGATACTCCATTAACCCTTTCACCGCGGCGGGAATTCCGCCGCGGTGCTGGGGGGTGCGGGGGGGCAGCGCGGTGGCGCTGTGCTCATGACGGAGCCGCTCCGTCATGAGGCACGGTTGAGCTGTGCTCATGACGGAACGGTTCCGTCATGACTCCGCCCATTTGCGTTGTCCCCCCGCACAGGCGGGGAAACAGCGCCGCGTAGGCGGAGCGGCCGCCAACGGCCGTAACATGACGGAACCGTTCCGTCATGAGCACACGGCAACCGTGGCTCATGACGGAGCGGCTCCGTCATGAGCAGGGAAGGGGTTAAACACTTTTTAAGTAAGCATACCATGTTATAACATAATGTGCCTTTGGCACAAGAGAGTCAACTTCAATCCATTCCTCCTAAGAGCTGGGACCACCTGAGCCACTGATGAAGTAGGTAAGATTTTATCCTGCTGGTTGTGAATGTGTCCCAACCAGAATAATAGCCCATACAGTTTCCTCTTTTTGCTGTATAAATTATATGGTGAGTTAACAAGGGAACTATTCATGCCCTTCAAAGAATACACTGCACCCAGGATTCTAAGCATCAAATCATATATGACCAAATGGTATGATCAAAATTTATAAAGTGCAACAAAGGCCAGTGGGTGTCTAGGTACTATAGTCTTGCTATGCCGCACAACGGAACTGTGAGAGAAACTTTTAATGATGCTATGCCTTCCCACAGAGTGAACAACTAGGATTTTAAGGCCTTTTTAAAAGGGAAACACAACTTCATGGATATGAGGTAATGGGGTAGAGTGTTCCAGAGCCTTGCAACAGCTACATAGAAGGCTCTGCCTTCCCATTTCTTCTTCCGGACTCTGGGGACCGTTACAAAGTTATGCTGTGCTGAGCGGAGATTTCCAACAGGAACATACCATTAGAACATGACTTTGATTTCAACTGTACTTGCCGCTTAGTGAGCTTTATGTACAGTGCAAAATGTCTTGATCTGGATACGCTTCTCTACCAGAAGCAAGTGCGGTTCTTCTACACCTTTCTACACCAATTTCCGCTTGGGAATATCCAATGTAAGCCCTGTCATTGCATTCTGCATGAGTTTCAGCTTTGATATGGTCAACTTGTTGGTCTCAAGGTAGAGTGTTTTACAGTAGTCTATTTTTGAGGAGACCAAAGCAAGAGTGACATGTTTACGAGCCAGAAGGGCCATAAACAGAAATATCTTTCTCAATATACTGATTGTCCATAAGCAGGTTGACACTGTACGATTGGATGTAGAATAAAATAATAATTGTGACCCAGAAGCACTCCGAGAATATGGAACACTGTGTCCTAGTGTTTGTGCTGGCTCTTTCATTCATCCTTGAGGAGTGGCCCTTGGAAAATAATTCCTTGAGAAAGGACTAATGATCCCTTCCTTATGTCCAACACCTGGAATTGCAGCAGCCAGGAACTGTAGGGCAGCCATCTCTGCTGGATATACTCCACTAGAATTCACCACCCCTGACAACACTCAAATCGCTAGTGGTAGTAGAGTGAATTTCTCTCTTCAGTTGCAGGCCACTTAGATAACCAAAGTGCAGGAATGTCTTGTGCATGGCTTGAGAGATAGATTCCTCCCCTGTGTGTATATTTTCTTATTTGGGGATTATCCATATGTGAAGCTTTCTGATATTTAGAAAATCAAAGGCTTGAGAAACATAGCAGCACCTCAGCTATAGCTATACAAAGGAATGACAAAAAAACTGCACCAATTAGAATGTCCTTTTCCAGATAATAGCATCCTCAGGCTGCCTCCCATCTTCAGCCTGACTCTCCCCTGCAGCAAAGACAACAGTCTCCCTCTAGTAGCGCATTTGTCCATTTGCAAATTTGCAATTCAAGTGTTGTGTCAGGAATTCTTGAAGGTAATCATAGCCATCCACACCTAGCCATGATATGCTGCATAAGCTTTGTAGGGCTTACATTTTCTATAATATGTCAAAAACAATGGCAATAATTCATGATGGTATACTCCTAAGGGGCAAATGTCTTATTTTTGTGGCAGCTTTCGCCCAAGCAGATCATTAGCATATGGGTCAGACCAAAACAAGACAGAGAAACAAAGTCTGTTTTTTACAGCTTGATGATATGGTCACAGCCTTGGTCAGAATGTGTTTGGCGTGCCAAACAGCTGAACCACTTGATCCACGGACCCCATTAACACAGATAGCATTATATAGCATCCTTGGATCTGGGCCAGTCCAGATTTTGGGCGTTATGTTAGTGGTAGACACTTCCTGGTGCTCATTGCTGGCCACTTTAAATACCTATAGAAGCTGAAGTGGTATCAATTATGTTTGCAAATAAAGTCATCCCAAAACTACAGAACATTCTTGCGATTCATGGGCTGGTGTTAAAATAATGTATTGACAATGTAATGGAGAATTTAAGTTTTATCTCAAAACCTGTTTGGGGTAGAGATTAACCCCTCCCAGACATGCGAGTTGTCTTCGTCCCTCCCACCTGACCTGAGCACCTTCCACTTTCATTGAGTACACTGGGAAACCACTTATGGTGCAAACAGGCCGCAGTTTATTATATCTTGCGTAAGACATGGTTTATCAAAACACATTACTTGGTTATTATAATCCACAGCATACAGGTGTCCTGTGTTTGCAGCTTCTAGGCTTCCCTTGCTACCACGATCTGTGTGGGTGCCCGTCCTGTCCTGTCCAGCCCGGCCTGCAAGTGTTGTTTCCGCTTAAACTTGTCCCTTGCTGTCCAATCACTTGCTCCCAGTGCCCCTGCCGTGAGGCATCCCAAGGACACTGTTTGAGCCACTCTTTGAGCCTTGCTGACCAATCGCCTGCTCCCAGTGCCCCTGCCGTGAGGCATCCCAAGGACACTGTTTGAGCCACTCTTGAACATTGCTGACCAATCGCCTGCTTCCAGTGCCCCTGCCGTGAGGCATCCCAAGGGCACTGTTTGAGCCACTCTTTGAGCCTTGCTGACCAATCGCCTGTTTCCAGTGCCCCTGCCGTGAGGCATCCCAAGGACACTGTTTGAGCCACTCTTTGAGCCTTGCTGACCAATAGCCTGCTCCCAGTGCCGCTTCCGTGAGGCATCCCAAGGGCACAGCTTGAGCCACTCTTTGAGCCTTGCTGACCAATCGCCTGCTCCTAGTGCCCCTGCCATGAGGCATCCCAAGGACACAGCTTGAGCCACTCTTTGACCATTGCTGGCCAATCGCCTGCTCCCAGTGACCCTGCATGAGGCATCCCAAGGACATTGTTTGAGCCACTCTTTGAGCCTTGCTGACCAATCGCCTGCTCCCAGTGCCGCTTCCGTGAGGCATCCCAAGGGCACAGTTTGAGACACTCTTTCTACTATGCTTCTGATCTTTTGTGTTTGTCTTTGCATGCTGTCTCCGTTGCCCTCTCTCCCTAATCCCCATGCAGCTGCAATGCCCGCATTCTGTTGTGGGTGGGTGGGCATTCATGTGGGGAAGTCAAATTGTGCAGAGGGTCCCTGTGCCCCTGATTACAACCTCTCCTTCCTTCTCTACCTTGCTCTCGCTGTGGGTGATTCAAAACACGCCAGCCAATTGCTGATGTGCATTTTCGGGAGCTTTTTCTCTCCCGCTCCTGCAGACCCCGCCCTCGGTAGGCGCTCATCACGGGCGCTTAATTGGTCCGTCTTCGCCTTCCCGGCCCGTGAACAAACTCTCCCAAAATGTCATTGTTGGGGTGTGTGATGTACATTTGCAGGGGTTTTAATAGGTATAGAGTATGGTGTGGACTCGCCTGGAACCTAGTATTCAAGGGGCTGTTGTATGGTCAGAACTTGGCAATGCCACATGTCGCTCTTAAGTCAGACATGGTATTCTACTCCAGTGGGAGCAGTGCTTTGAATCCAACATTTAATGCCGACCTCGGGTAAGAATTCATCAAATTGTAGCTGTGCAAAGGAGAACAATCTTTTACATTTGACACTTTCCATACACATTTGGCACAAATGAGAAGTCATAACTGCTATAGATTTCCCAATGTTCGTACTGATTTGGTTAACCTCTAAAAACATTCAATGTGCTGTGCAGTAGAAGACGTGGATTGTGTCTTTTCTATTGGAAAATCGGTTTCCATAAAACATATTTCAGTCAATATCTTCTAACAATGTTTGCCTGCATTTGGTACCCATAAACAAATACAGCTGTTGACGATAGTTGCTCTGAGTTGCATGATTGTACTAGCAATCGACCAAGACACTAGATGGGGGAGGGGGTCGGAGGGGTGTTCTTGGCTGGTCAGGATTTCACCCCCCCTGCCCAATACAGTGCACCGAGCATTGCGTGGGAAGCTCAAGGGAGAAGGGGGTGGGGAAGCGGGGAGAGGTATAAATCGCGTACAGCTTAGAGAATCTAATTATTTCAAGGTAGACTGAAGCTTGCAGCGCAGTTATCTTTCCTCATGGCCGGAGCCGACCTGGAAATGGATTCTTTAATATCCTGTGTGAGATTAAGAGGGGTTTGGGTGATTACGGTGCTGGAGAGCGCAGGGTCATCACCGGATGATACTATAACTTGGCAGTCGTGGCTGGCTGCCCGCCGCGAGCTGACGATGACATCACAGGCGTCGAGCTTCTGGCCGAAGCCGGATTGACTATCTGACAGCTTTGGCGGATAACCTTAATACAAATTGATGAAAGCGTTCAAGGAAGGCCAGAGTGCTATATTTTTTTTCCTGACAGGCCTGTGACACCTGGGCTTTGATAGAGGCGCGCGCGACGCCGGAGTAGCTCGGGCCAAAACGGAGGTGGCTTCCCTACCTGTTGAGGCAGAAGAAAGTGGACCAAGAAAAAATATAAATTGACCTTTAGCTTAGGTAAATTCAAGACATGCATGCCATTTGCAGACAGTGTGAAGAAAATGTGCTTTTTAGTGCGCACTGCTGGTGTAGAGTCCGACAAGCGTGGAATTTACTTGAAGTCATTTACGGAAAGGCCAATCCATCCTTGCGAGTAAGGAAAGAACAAGGTAAACTGTTAACCCATTGTTATAACTCTGCTGTTGGTACGTTCTCTTTTTCTATCTGAAGAGAATTCCGAATTTCAAACACTCCGATCACAGGATGTGAGAGGACAGAGGATGCAAGGACCACTGGGCCCTCAGAATACATTGCCTTGAAATCTGGGGACCTGCAAATCTTAAAACCCTCCTTTCAGTGGCGGTTCCTCCGCTAAGGCGGAGGAGCGTCGCCCTACTGCTTTAAAGCTGTGCAAAGGAAAAATAAAATGATAAATAAAATGATGATAACGAAACGTTATTATCATTTTATTTTTAGCACTGCAGCTAGGTTAGGGCAAGGCAGGGCTGGGCTCCCGTGACCCTAAGGGAGGAGCAGCGGCAGCTTCTGAACCTTAAATACACATAACGGTTTGACCAGCCGTTTTGAGCCGGCCAAACCGTCATGCTCACTATGCATGTTCTCCACCAGCTGTTTTGTACAGCCTGGGAGGAGAACATGCACAACCTCCCAGTCCCTCTCTAAACGCCGAACCACAGCGCTCAGACCAATCACAATGCTGCTCAGCAGTGCTGTCATTGGCTAGGGAGTTTGGGAGCCTGTGTGCTTCCTGGTTCCTGCTGGAGAAGAGGCGGCAGCTGGCGACCAGCAGGTACGTTTTCTTTTTTTCTTTTTTTTTTTTTCCCAGACCTACTCCCCACCTTCCTACAAAGGCGGCTCCTCCGCTATGGTGGAGGGGCTTCGCCCCACTGCTTTTAAGCAGTGCACTGCAAAGGAAACATAAAATTATAATAACTTTGAGTTATTATCATTTTATGTTTCTGTTGCTTTGTTGGTGGGCGGGGCTGCTCTGCTCTCGGAGCAGGCAGGGGAGGAGTGGTTTGCCCACTCCTAAGTGCGCACTGTTTGGTCGGCACTCTCGGGTCGTTCAAACCAACCATACACACTTTCCCCGTTCTCCATGCAGGCTGCATTACAGCCTGGCTGGAGAACAAGCCCAGGCTCCTATTCCCTGGTTGAGCATCGAACAAGGATGCTCAACACCAAACACAACACTGCAAGGGGAGCCTTTTCTGTGCTCTCTGGTGCCTCAGAGAGCCGTAGCAGAGATGTACCAACCGGCGCGGCAAGGTAAGTTTTTCTTTTATTAATATTTTTTTTTGTACCGTCCACCTCCCTATTCCCACACTTGCGCCCGCACCAGCCCCACCACCCGTGAACCATGCCGGCCACCACTGCCTTCCCCCAACATCGTTACCCACCAACTGCCACTGCTAAATGCACTCATAAAATCTATGGGGCAATACTGTGCTTAAAGGAAAAAGGGATGCGTTACAAAAAGAAAAATGAAAAGTTTTCCTTTCATTTTTTAAGAGCAGGCAGGGGTCACTGGGATCCCTGCCTGCTCTTTAAAAAAAGTATTTGCATACATTCACAAAGGGGAATCGGTCCCTTGTGTACCCTTTACCGTTTGCGAATGGGTTACTACCAACTTGAAGTTGGTGGTAACTTTGAATGTTTTGCGACCGCATTCATGGTCACAAAAACTTCCTACATACCAGAGCGACTCGCTATTAGAAGGGACCCTCCTTAACACCCTCCTTCCTAATAGCAACTCGCAAACCCTATTTTGCGAGTCGGTAATAGGTTCCCGACTTGTAAAATAGGGTTGGTACATGCCAAAAAGCATTTTACCTGTCGCAATCTGCCCAATTTGGCAGTTTGAGACTGTTAAAATGCTTCGTACATCTGAAGCATTTCATAAATTTGAAATAAATCCACGATGAATTAAAAACCCATCACAAGGGCATGTCATTTTCTTCAACTCGGCTGTTGAGATATATAGATAGATAGATGTGTAAAAAAGATATATATATATATAATATATGAAAAGAAAGAAGTTGCCCTCGGCGAAAATGCACACACAAGCAGGTTTTATTTCCTCATAATCCACAGCAAAGCCAAAATTGTAATCAGACTCAAGCATCAGGCCTTACGCGAATCAAACTTCAACAGTTCTTGTTCACAGGCCACGTCGAGTGAAGCAACAAAAACACAGCTGACATCCATCTGCCAATAAATACCATGCCACCCCCCAGTGGGCCTCAAGGTGAGTATCCTAGTGAATTATGGTGCCGGTAGTTTTGCTGCAAACATTATTCCCAAGTGGGTTTCACAATTCGACAGTTCCCGTGGGTGAATCTGCAAGCACATTCCTGATTTCACTGGGTGTTTCAAGAGGCCTGTTGTCCCTTTAAGTGGCTGTAAATCAGAGTCACCCCGGGCCCGCATTGTAGCAGTGGTGCACCTTCATGGCTGGACTGGCCATATTAAATGACAAGAAAGAAGTTGCCCTCGGCGAAAATGCACACACAAGCAGGTTGTATTTCCTCACCATCCACAGCAAAGCCAAAATTGTAATCAGACTCAAGCATCAGGCCTTACGCGAATCAAACTTCAACAGTTCTTATATATATATATATATATATATATATATATATATATATATATATATATATATATATATATATATATATATATATATATATATATTCACTGAAAAAACCATAGGTTTCACACACGTTATAGTTAGGAATTAGCATTTAAAAAACCTTGCAAATTCACTGAAAAAACCATAGGTTTCACACATGTTATAGTTAGTGGAAATTTTACTGATAAAAAACCAATGAAATTGCCCCGTTATAGTTAGCGCAGGCAACTATAACTCACGCGACCACAATCCTCTGCTGATGCTAATACTGTATTTAGACACTTATTTGCCCATGTCTTCTTCCATACATTTTTAGCTATACATATATTACAAATATTTTTTTTTCATAAAGACACATATGTCATCAGCAGAGGATTGCGGTCGCGTGAGTTATAGTTGCCTGCGCTAACTATAACGGGGCAATTTCATTGGTTTTTTATCAGTAAAATTTCCACTAACTATAACATGTGTGAAACCTATGGTTTTTTCAGTGAATTTGCAAGGTTTTTTAAATGCTAATTCCTAACTATAACGTGTGTGAAACCTATGGTTTTTTCAGTGAATTAGTACGGTTTTTTAAATGCTAAGTTTTTTTCCCTTATAATAAGCCCTGTACATTTGGTGGCCTACGGCCACCAAAAGCACAGGGGGTGGGGTAAGTGTGGATAGTGTTTTTTTCCATTGTAATAAGCCCAGCACATTTGGTGGCCTTCGGCCACCAAAAGCACAGGGGGTGGGGTAAGTGTGGATAGTGTTTTTTTTATTTTTATTTTTTTACCGTACGCTTACCGTAAGCGTACGGTAAGCGTACCCCGCGAAATTGCCGAAAAAAAAATAAAACCGTTTTTGCACTTGGGGGATGTTTGGGGACTCCCTCAACATGACTATGTGGGAGGGAGTTGTCAAAACAGCCCCTTTACATGTTTTTGGGCTTCCGATTTTAAAAATCTCTCTCAGTGCGAGAGACAAAATGGCGGCCGCCGCTTCCTGGTTTCGGCCGATTCGAATGTTTACTAAGATCTAAGAGCCAATCAGAATCGCGCTCGCGCACGCCACCGTACGCTTACCGTAAGCGTACGGTAAGCGTACCGTAAGCTGGCTCAGATATATATATTGATTTAAAGGCTATTTTCTCAGAATCTACTGAACAGATTTACACCAAACCTACAAAAGGCACTTCCTTGACCTAGGGACTACCTCTCTGCCAAATTTTGAGTAATTCTGTTCAGCCATTCGGGCTGTAGCTCGTTCTAAAGGTCCTATGGAAAAATGCATGGGAAAAACGCGTTTTGGGACCCCCCTTTTATCTCAGCCCCCGCTTGACGAATCCCCCCGAGACTTTCAGGGTAGGAGCGGAGCGTAGCGCCCCACCTATTTTGAGAAATTCGCGAGGATTCGTCGACCGGCGCCAAAGTTATTCAAAATAGAATGTTGAGGTTTTCCTATGGAAACGTGGTCCTAACTATAACTACCTACTGGCTATCGCCAGTAGGTAATATATATATTTATATTTATATTTATATATATCATTTATATTTACGAAATGTTGCTGCTCCAAAAGTCGTTCCACTTGACAAAGGCTTTTCGCTGAAACGCGTTGTTTGTTTGCACAATAAACCATTGTGCATACAGAAAAGCTCCATCCTTAGGTGACATTTTAACACATAGGGGTCCATTATGATGCCTGCCATCGCAACGGAGCCAGGGACTGACCGCCGAAGTTGCGGCGGTCCCGCCATGTGTATTAGGATGCGCCCGCAGCACTGGTGGGCGCATCCTGGTCGTTTTACATTGTGGGTGGATCTGCTGGCTGCAGACCCGCTCGCGATGTAAAAGGACTGTGCACAGCATTGCCATGCACTACATGGCAGGCACCACGTGGTGCCTGCCACGTAGTGCATTGCAATGAGGGGGGGTACCATAGGTACCCCCCATGTGCACCCCCCCATGCCCCCAACACCCTGGGGGCCCACAACGGGCCCCCAACAGCAAGCCGCCATGGAAAGGCGAATCTCCGCCTGCATCATAATATGGATGGTGGTGTCTTGCAGACACCGCCACCATATTATGCCCCTTTTCCGCCCAGACGGCGAGTCGACCCGCAGAAAAACGGCGGATGGTCTTTCCATCTGCCGTGGACCCCTTAGCCATACTAATATGGCGGGGGATCATTCAGACATGGATGGCGGGCAGATCGCCCCCGCCGAGCCAGCGGTGGCTACCACCGGCCCGGCGGGGGCGATCTGCCCGCCATCCTAATGGACCCAAAAGTTACTTTGAAAAACCCCAAAAAAAAATACTGGAAATTGGTTGAGAACAAGTGGTTTTTACAAGTGCCATAAATGTAAGACCTGTAGGTATGGATGCAACCATCAGGACGTGGTGACCCTCAAAGGAGAAAAAAGAAAAATCAGAGAAAGAATCTCTTGTGAAACAATACATGTGGTCTATGTCTTTGAATGCCAGTGCGTAAAGAAATACATTGGCAGCACCATAAGCAAACTTACATTAAGAATCCTCTAACACATAAGACCGAAGAACAATAAAGATTTCACGTATGCCATGGCAAAACATATCTGGAGGGATCATGAAGGAGACCTGAACAAGTTTTTGTTTTATGGGATTGGAAGATAAGAGGATGTAATCGTAAACTTCTACTAACAAAAGCAGAATCTAAATGGTCCATAACGATTGGAACAGAAATACCATGGGGACTCAACATGGACGCAGAATTACACAACTTTCTTTGAGTTCTCAGCCCATAATTATATGTCCCATGTTAGTTGAAGATCAAAATACTCTGTTTATGGTCTTTTAATAACAAAGGACTGTGTATTTGACTTGGTTTTATATAATTCTAACACTTTGCACTCGGCCAAATGAGAGTGGTGATTTCTGGGGGGTTTTTGAGCTTTTTTTGAGCTGGTTATGAAATACAAGATTGATCATAGGGTTTCTTCTCAAACATCAAACTAGCTGCAGCTACATATTTAGATGGGAAGCAGATTCGAAACGAAGGCAACCCCTGGGAGACATGTATTAATTGGCACTCATAACCTAGAATATGAGGGTAAGGATGTTTCCCCAAAGCCAGATGCCCCACAGCCCCCCACTGCATGCAGTTTTGTTACTTCTTTGAGTTCTTCAGTCAAATTAAAAAAAGGAAGAGCTGAAATTAATGTGGACATTACCGAGTCCTGGGCTGCGGGGGAGGCCGCTCACCTAGATGGGACCGGGAAGTAGCGAAAGGTATTGTCCGGGGAATTAATGACAGGTAGACACAATAGAAGAAATGCAAAAGGGTACCCTAGGCAGCGAGGTTCATTAATAAGAGGTGTTACCAGACTAGACGATATTGCGGGCATACCTAAGAAATGATTAAGAAATGTACAACAAATAATTGCATTATATATGTGCGTACAAATGTCCTAAATTACAAATGTAAATAAAAATATGTTTAAAAAAAACATCAAACTAGCTGAGCACTGTGCATTTTAAATACCCTGGGCATTAGCATAACATTTAGTACTTTATCAGGAGTATCACATGCTTTTGTGGGAGATTTAGTATGGAAATAAGAGAGCAGACTGCTTATAGTTGTTTACAACCCCTTTTCTTATTAAGCACGGTGCACTTTAATTATCTCCCTTGACATCAGAGAATATATGAATTGTTTATACAATAGATGGATGCACATACTGATCCTGTAAATTTATAGTCATCTAAGCACCTTGCACTTTAGTACTCATGCTAGTCTAGCACGTGACACTCTATAGGTTCAGCTACAGCCATCAACTAGCTTTTCGAAGTGAAAGCATACTATCAGGATTTCATGCACTTTAGTATCTCATGTTCCACTGGAATATGTCAAACTATATCACTCTTTGGATCGGCCTCGGTCCAGTATTGTGCACCTTTACAATACCTCATCAACAATTTCAAAAGCCCCTGAGGTCAACAGTGGCTTATATAATCCATATCCTGTTGATCAAATATCATGCACCATAACAACTTATGTCCAATGAAACCATGCCAGACTATATCTCATTTAGAGCCTGTCTCAGCCCATGTACTCTTTAACATCTTATTTGATAATATTTTTAAATATTTGTTACTGACAAATCAAAATATTTCTTTGATAGCAAATATCACAAGAAATATGACATTTCTTCCTTTATTAACTGCAACACTGATAGCTGTAAATACGCCATGAAGTGTATCTGTGGGAAAATATACATGGGATCTACAGTGAGAAAACTAAAAATCAGGTAGATGGAACACCTATGAGCCATAAAGAATTGTGACACAAAATATCCTATGGTGATACATTTTCGTGATTATCATAAGATGACAGAAATAGGAGGTATACGATTCATGGGATTAGAACATGTAATGTTAGACAAAAGATGTGTGATCTGGAGAAAAAGATTAGAATAAGGGAGACATTTTGGATTAATAAAATACGAACAGTAGAATTTGGATTAAATGTAGATAGGGAATTGCACACAGTAGTCTGAGAACTGTTTTTTACATCTTCAAGTATTTAAAACCGCCTGTAACACAACACTGATCCCTAACTAAAATAGAAAGCTGTAGGTTGACTCACTGTAGAAGGACAATATTGGAAGACTAATCATGACATTGAAACCACAATTCGATCGTGGCCTAGAGGTAAATATGTTGTAACTAAGTAAAAGAATAACCCAAAATGAGGGTTCAGTTCCGGGAAGGAACATCTAAATACGTAATTTGCGAATAATCTTTATAAATCCCCCCATTTTTTCTGACATAAGAATGACAACAGTTGCCAAATAAAGGAGTGCTTTACATATTGCAGAGGGAAAGTCTGAGCATACCTATAAGATTGCAGACAAATAAGCTTTGCGGTTTGAGGCTCTTCCAACTAAGTTACGACAAAACATTTACTTTTCGTAAATAATAATCAAATCGGAGAGGACTAAGAGACGAGAATAGAGGTTGATTAAATGCAAATCTTTGGTAGCACAGGGACAAGACATGGAAGCTAAGAACAGAATCGTTGAGGGTTCAAGTCTCTATCTAGAGACTATGAATTGAGATAATTATTTTATTTTTAGTAGCGCATAATGTGATGCCCATAAAACATTAAATATATCTCTCAAGGTTCAAACTGTTGAACTTTAATATTGGAAAGTAGCAATATTAATTTTAATATTGGTAACAATTGTGACTACAGCGAAAGGAAGAAATGATGGCAAATATGAAAAAATCATTTTAAGCGCCAACAGGTACAAACAATTAAGGTCAGGCAAGATATAAAAAGAGCAGGAGGGGAGGTCACAGTGGATGCACTTTGAATCAGACGGGAATACGACTGTAGAAAGAGAAGTAACAGTGAGTGAGGAAAACTCCAATGGCCGCAGGGCACTTTTATTTATAGTGTGGATACAGAGTGCCAGTACGTAAACCTTGTTACATTGTCAGGAAATAGTTTGAAGAAGGTGGGGTGTCTTATTTGAATAACTATAGGGTCCACGTGATATTGGGGAATAGGATACGTGAGTGGCTAAGTGTAAACACACGCTATGGGGTCTATTAGGATGGTGGGCCCCTAGCGGTGCTGTGACCGGCCACCAGTGGTGCGGCCGTCCCGCACCGGCAATTAGGATGCCACCGCCACGGTGGCGGTGGCACCCCCCATCCACAACATTGTGACGGGCTTTGCTCACAGCACCGCCGGCCGCAATGCTGTGGTTGCTCCTTGTGCATTTGCATGCACAACATGGCAGGCACAGCGCGGTGCCTGCCACGTTGTGCATGCAAATGCAGGGGGGTTACCATAGGTACCCCCCATGTGCACTCCCCACCCCCCAACACCCTGAGGGCCCACAACAGGCCCCCACATTCAGGAACCGCATGCCTTTCCATGGCGGCAACGCCGCTATGGAAAGGCACTACTCCGCCTGTATTGTAATATGGATGGCGGTGTCTTGCAGACACCGCCCCCATATCCAGCCCCTTTTCTGGCCGGTCGACTCGTCGATGGGAGGAAAACCCGTGGACGGTCTTTCCGTCCACCTGGCTCCCCCCCGCCATCGTAATATGGTGGGGGGAAATGGGAGGCGGGCGGCAGGGAATGGCTGGCAGATCGCCACCGCCATCGTAATATGGTGGAGGGAAATGGGAGGCGGGCGGCAGGGAATGGCTGGCAGATCGCCACCGCCATATGGGTGGTGGTGATCACCCTGCTATTATAATAGACCCCATAGTATCCCTGCCGGTTGAGAATTAGGTATTGAATTACGAGTCTAACGACAATAAGGAGCAACTAAGGCAATCTGTTGGTTAGTCGGAATACTGAAAATTGACCAAACTGAGCACGAGGTAACAGCTCGGGAAACACTCATTGGAAATTTGCTAATTCTCACTTATAAAAATTTATAGTGGACACACACCAAATATAGAACTTGCAATTTTGTGATTTTGCAGTAACTGCAATTTAAAGGAGGTAAATTAAGAACTTTTTTCTTAGTGAAGAAACATACATTTATAGATGTCACACAATGACGAAAACATACATTTATAGAGATCAAACAATGACGAAATTTCGCAATTGATTCATTCACAGACCCTATCAAGGGGACCATACAGTTTCAATAACACTATGACCTGTGGCACGTTTAATTGAGGTGAGAAGAGGTGGTGCCATAAATAAATTGCGCAGGTGAGAATCTAAAATAAAGTATACCAATAGGTCAATCAAGGTTAACTAAAGAAAATAAACTTATAAGTTAGAACAATAGCTTAATTGTCCTTCTGTCTATTTTTAGTGACTGATTACCAACCAGACCTAAATAAAGCAAACAGAGATTGAAGAATTAAGACTGACCAGGTGGAACACAAGATATTGACCTGAGAGGTAAATATCATATTTTAACTTAAAGAGATTCTAATTGGAGGAACTGAACACGATTATATGGAGCAAATGGATGTTTAAGTTTAAAATGTATGAGGGTAACAATCAGTTGTGCAATGCTTCATTTGTGAAAAAAACTATACATACAAGGGTCAACAATAGCAGGATAAGAATACAAGATAATAAGAACCATGTAAAGAATTTGATGTGGCACAGTAATGTGAGAGTTTAACACCATACCTCAACTTCAGGAGATGTCTCTGGGAACTTGTACAAAGGTTGTCTCTCTATATGGAGGCATATATAATAGAGCACGTATGGTGCAGTAATAACTTTTTTATGTTTTTTAATGCTTGTACACGCAATAACTCTCTGCTTGTGATTGATGGGAATCCTGTTAAGTATGCATCTATTTATCTTGATTCATCTGGTTATGATTTTCATTTTCAGCATCTAGTTTGATGTCAAACAGGAGTATAATCATAAAGATATACAAATCTTGTTTAGTATGTATTTATGTATCTTGATTTATTTGGATGATGGAAAAATATTGATATGTGACTTTATTTTTAACCGCCCTGAAGAAGCTCAACTGAGCGCGAAACAAGTGTTGGCTGTATTGCTGTATTAAACGAATCATCAAAAGAAAGAATAAAAGAAATATACAAAGAAACAAAGCAAGAACATATTATAATTGTGTGTCAGTTTCTCAATACAATGATGTTTATATACATATATATATATATATATATATATATATATATATATATATATATATATATATGTTTTGCTCCTCCACGCTCGAGTTACTGCCGCCGCACTCCAGATCAGAGGGTGCGTCGTCTGACGCGAACTACTCCAGCACAGTCCACATTACATCACCCAATCCCCTGAACACCTCCAAAGGATGACGACGCCTTGTCCTGGCTCAGACTAGTTTATTGTGCAGTCAGCCGGTTGTACGCGTTTCTCCTGACCTGCAGGCTTGATCACCAACAATCAGTACAAACTTTGATTCATCATTTACATACTTTTCTTCCGTGCTCGTGACAAGTCACGTGATGTGACTACAAATGTAGTGTGTTGAAAGACAGACTCGTAGTTTCAACGGGAGAAATGACCATTATGCTTTTAACTTATTAGCATTCGATCGTTAATTCAAATCATGACACATTAAATAAAATTAAATTGAATTCAATGGCCTGGCAAATACATTATCTTGTCCCAAAACAGTCAACACAATTGTAAGCGAGTGCATAATTCATTCAATCGCTAAAGAAAAAAGTATAACTCATTAATTGACTAGAGTTAAATTCAGGCATATATATTGACTCGCCCAAAATGAATCATTACATGCAAGTGCATAATTCATTTCCTCTTGAATTGTTCGCTGAGTCGGGACTATGCAGATGTGTAAGATACAGTTATATTGCTCTCTAAACCCATGTGGGTTTTTCTTAACCGAGCATAGATGTCTATATAGCAACCCGCTTGCTATAGCAGGCAACTTTCACAATTAGACCCAAGTGGGCAAAAAATAGTTTTTTTCAACGCGACTGTTACGATTCTCCCTTGACTACTTCTCAAAAGTGAAATATACAGTGCACAAACTAAACCATATTACAAAAACAGCTCATACATATAAACAATAACGAGGGGGATAGCTGCTATAATCTTGTATATATATACAATATTCAGGTTCTTACAGATGTGTTATTAGGTCTTCCTCCATATTAAGACCTGTGGGGGTTCGTGTGTTGAGTGCAAGAATGTAACATGACTCAAGTTTCCTCAACTTTCTCTCTCGATTACCCCCTCTGACGTTTGGCGGTATGCTGTCAATGACAAAATACGAAAGGCCTGTCTCTTTCTTCTCATGATGAGATTCAAAATGGCGTGCTACGGGGTAGGTCTTATCCCCATTTCTGTTGGCCCTCAGGTGTTGCAGAACTCTCTTGTTAACCGGATGGATAGTGCTGCCCACGTACCGCATGCCACAAGGGCATTGCACCACGTATACAGCATAGTCCGTTTTGGAGTTGTTCAGGGGATTGGGTGATATATATATATATATATATATATATATACATATACACAAACATATATATTATCTACTGGCGGTCGCCAGTAGATAGTTATAGTTAGGACCGAGTTCCCATAGGAAATCTGAAAATTCTATTTTGAATAACTTTGGCGCCGGTTGACTTATCTTCGTGAAATTTTCAAAACTAATAGGGTGCTCCGCTCAGCTCCTACCCTGAAAGTCTCGGGGTGATTCGTCAAGCGGGGGCTGAGAAAACAGGGGGGTCCCAAAACACGTTTTCCCCATGCAAATGTTTTAGTCGAAGGTACAGCCCGAAGTGCTGAACGGAATTACACCAAATTTGGCAAAGAGGTAGTCCTCAGGTCAGGCATGTGCCTTTTGCATATATGGTGTCAATCCGTTCAGTAGTTCCTGAGAAAATCAAAAGTAAATTCACATATATATCTGGGCGGAGCCTAACCACATATCTCATCGTGAGATCTGATTGGCTGTCAGCACTTCATCCAAGAAGTGTTGGCAGCCATCTTGGGACCAATATACATGATAGCACCTCATTAAAAAGCATTGCAGTTAATAGAAGGTTTTAAGACTTTAGTTACATTATAAATCATTTGTTGATGGTACCATACTCATTTTAGAAATTGTGGTGTGTTCTAAGGTGATTTTACCATGTGAAAAAGCCTTCTGCTGTGATATCATGAATCATGTTTGAGAGAAAACTATTTTCTCATGCTTTTCCCACAGAGGTTTGGAAGGTAATCTATAAGCTAAACTGAGAGCATATTTTCTGTAAATTCACATTATCTTTCTCAGTCATGTGAGAATGAAGTCTGACATTCTCAGTAAAACATGTACATCCAACAAGGGCTGAGACTGTCAGTTGATTCCTTTGTGTTCTACTGCAGCTTCCCAGAGTGTTCTAAAGAACAACTAGAGCGCTAACAGTCCTACTTATGACAAACGTATGGCACACCTGAAGCCATCTTGGTTGGAATAAAGTGGTAACTCTTAAAACATTTAATTTAAAAAGGAACAAAATGAGGGGGTTCATTTTGCCATAGAAAGTATGATTAGTGATGCAGAAAGAAAAAATAGGGCACATTTTGAGTGACTTCTCAAATCCTCTTCTATTTCATTAAAAAATTCTGACATGCAGACTGAAACATGCACTTTCAATACCAGCAGTAGACTTCCCTGGTGAGCAGTAGCTTTACTACAGTGATCTAATAAGCAACTAGAGTGCTAACATTCAGAATTTATGGCAAATGTGTGAGACATCTGAATGCCTTCTTGATGGAACCAAAGTAAAAAACTGAAAGTATTTCCTACTGAGGAGACTGCAGGAAATTATGAAACTTCATAACAAAAAAATCTCCCAAGATGGCCACCAGAGACAAAAGAGCCCAAATGTAGCCCAAATATCACTCAGATGTAGCCCAAGTATAGCCCAATGACAGAATGTCCCAGAGTTTTCTAACGAACAACTAGAGCGCTAACTGTCTTACTTATGACAAAAGTATGGCACACCTGAAGCCATCTTGATTGGAATAAAGTGGTAACACTTAAAACATTTAATTTAAAAAGGACCAAATGAGGGGGTTCATTTTGCCATAGAAATTATGATTAGTTCTGCAGAAAGAAAAATTAGGGCACATTTTGACTTCTCAAATCCTCTTCTATCTCATAAAAAATCTGACATGCAGACTGAAACATGCACTTTGAATACCAGCAGCAGACTTTCCTGGTGAGTAGTAGTTTTACTACAGTGATCTAATGAGCAACTAGAGTGCTCACATTCAGAATTTATGGCAAATGTGTGACACATCTGAATGTCTTCTTGATGGAACCAAAATAAAAAACTGAAAGTATTCCCACTGAGGAGACTGCAGTAAATGAGGAAATTAGGAAACTTCATAACAAATAAATCTCCCAAGATGGCCACCAGAGACAAAAGAGCCCAAATGTAGCCCAAATATCACCCAGATGTAGCCCAAGTATAGCCCAATGACAGATTGTCCCAGAGTGTTCTTAAGAACAACTAGAGCGCTTACTGGCTTACTTATGACAAAAGTATGGCACACCTGAAGCCATCTTGATAGGAATAAACTGGTAACACTTAAAACATTTAATTTAAAAAGGAACACAATGAGGGGGTTCATTTTGACATAGAAATTATGATTAGTGCTGAAGAAAGAAAAATTAGGGCACATTTTGAGTGACTTCTCAAATCCTCTTCTATTTCATTAAAAAAATTCTGATATGCAGACTGAAACATGCACTTTTAATCCCAGCAGCAGACTTCCGTGGTGAGCAGTAGCTTTACTACAGTGATCTAATGAGCAACTAGAGTGCTAACATTCAGAATTTATGGCAAATGTGTGACATATCTGAATACCCTCCTGTGTTCCTTAACACTCTGATTAATAATACACATGAGCATATCCAGACATGTCTGTCCACCTCAGAAAGCCCACAGGCAATCAGAAATGCTTTCTCCATTATATCAAGGGAGATTAAGAATTTACTCTCTAGGGCACCTAAGAAATTTTCACAGAGCAGTATTGGCTGGTTTGATCGATCATGCACCAAGGCCTTGAAACGTTTAAAAATAACCCTGCAAAATAAACCCCGTAACCTATCGGAAATTAGGGACGCTAGACAAAAATATCGTGCAGCACGGGTGTCAAGAACTAAACAGTTAAAAACAGAGGCATGGCAAGCGTTACAGGAAGCTGCAAACAATAGGGATAACACCGCCTTCTGGAAAGCTGTTAATGCACCTTTTCTGAAGGGTATTCGGGATGTTAAACTTGAGATGGCTATACCCGCTGATATCTGGGTTGACCATTTTGGCACACTATACGATATAAGTGACGCTATGGTCCCTACAGCTTGTCTGGATCCCCACCATAACCAAGACAAAGAGCTGAATGCTCCCTCTCTTTTTCCCTTAGACCTTATTTTTGATTGTACTGAGGTCCTTATGGCATTGACTGAAAGCCCCTCTGGGAAGGCCCCCGGCCCTGACTGTGTTCCTATTGACGTTTTTAATGCACAGCTGGACTTATGGGCCCCCCTGTTAACAAATGTCCTAAATTCCCTGAATCAAACAGGTTTTATAGACACATGGCCCGAAGCGGTCGTTGTCCCGATTTTTAAAAAGGGTGATAGGAACAATCCCTCTAACTACCGCCCTATCTCTTTGCTCGACTCTCTCATGAAAGTCGCAGGGCGCATTATTTTAAATCGGATGCATGACTGGTTGGGTGAACATGACATTATTTCAAATTTACAATATGGTTTTAGACAGGGCAGAGGTACTATTGAGCAAGGTCTGAATTTGACCCTTATTATTGCAAAATATACTCAGGCAAGAAAGGGGAACCTGTTCGTGACCTTTGTAGACCTCAGTTCTGCATTTGACTGCATCAACCATGAGATGCTTTGGGAATCCCTGGCTGAGATTGGCATTGAGCTCCCCATTCTCGCCTTTATTAAAGAGCTATATAGGGGTGCATCAGCTCGTGTCAGATATGGCAGACAAGGAGAGTGCTCGGATAGCTTTTACATTAAAAGAGGTGTAAGGCAGGGCTGTATTTTAGCTCCCTTACTGTTCACTCTCTATATAAATTCAATAGGCCAGTATCTTAACAGAAATTATCACGATTACCCCACTATAAATGGGAAACCCATACCCATATTACTTTACGCGGACGACGACGCAATTATGTCACAGATCCGCATGGGCCTCCAACGTGCAGTAAATGACTTTACAGAATTCATGTCACACCGAGGTCTAAAAATTAATGCATCAAAGACTTTTATCATGTCTTGCGGCCTGGGAATAGGGAAAAGAAAATGCTCCATTTTCATTAACGGTAGCAAGCTTGAAAGTGTTGATAGGTTCCCCTATTTGGGCATTACCTTCGAGAAGAAGGGCTCCTGGCGGGCTGCTGCCCAAGCTAGAGGAGTTGCCTTTTCTAAAGCCATAGGGGCACTTATAAATTTCTCGAAAAAACTAGGGGGACGGCCGATCATCCCCTTAGCACAGATCTACCGTGCCAAGTGCGTTTCCACATGCACATATGGATCAGGGATTTGGGGTATTGACCAGGCAGACCCCATACAACGCTCTGAGAACCATTTTCTAAGATACCTTTTGGCAACACCACCCGGCACTTCTGTTTTTGTTTTGCATAAAGAACTTGGTTTCACATATATTATGGACATGATAAAATCTGCACCCGTTATATTATGGCACAAAGTGTGGACTACCCCTGAAACACACCTCAACAGGGAAATCATTATGGACTGTCTCAGCCTGAGCAATGTGCATAGTTTAAAATGGCTGAACTATGTCAGAAAGATGCTACACGACATGGGACACCCAGAATTTTTCACTGATCCAGCCACCCTAAATAACATCCCTAGAGTGACTCTAAAACGCTTGGCCATTAGCCACCTGGCAAATCGACGCTGGATCACTGAAAACACCAAGTATACTGTACAGGAACATCAACTCTGCACTACTGTGGAAGGGATGCAACACTATCTTTCTGTAATTCCTTCTCCTTTCTCCCGCATGCTCGTGACCCGGCTCCGCAGTGACACTTTTTTCAGACTGTTGACATTCCCTAATCAGAACTGTTGGTCGAGAAACTTGGAGAAATGCCCATGTGATGGCCTGTCATCTCAGTCCAACATTCACTGCATCCTTTTTTGTAAATTTTACCAACTGCCAAGGGGTGCCTATCTGAAACCGCTGCTCAAATCCTGGGGACTTCGTTCCTGCAGGGCAGCCTATCTTAAAATGAAAGCTTTAGACAGCCCTCTAGCTATCGCAGTGGTTTCTTTTTATTTAAAAAAGATTTTAATGACTAGGGCTTCTATGCACCCATAAAAGAACACATTGCTTTTATGCTCATTTACTGAATTTGATATGTCTATTATCACTCTTTTAAACTTTTATTTTATTTCATGATGTGATAATTTGATTTTATTGTACTTTTATGATAATGCTTTTGCATGTCGAATAAATAATTTTGACTTGACTTGACTTGAATACCTTATTGATGGAATCAAAGTTAAAAAACTGAAAGCATTTCCTACTGAGGAGACTGCAGTAAATGAGGAAATAAGGAAACTTCATAACAAATAAATCTCCCAAGATGGCCACCAGAGACAAAAGAGCCCAAATACAGCACAAATATCACCCAGATGTAGCCCACATGTAGCCCAATGACAGAAGTGTGCAAAACATATATTTTTTGTGTATTTGCAGGTACTGGAGTGCTTTACATGAGCATTGGTTAAATCACACAAGATCAAATTCATTTTGGTTGTAGACATGGGGAGATTAAGAGATTTGACCAGAATCACAGAATGTTGAGCTGAAGCAAAAACTCCAACCTGGTTCCCCAGTTGCAAAGTCTGCAGCTCTGGAAGTAACACCACATCCTCTCCCCTAGGTGCAACAGTTAATCAAGTGGTCAACTGGATAAAAAAACATAAAGATTACAAATAATTTAAAAGTTCTTTGTCGCTTTTTGAAAACTGAGAAAATATGTCCTTATTTTAGTTTTTTAGAGCACTAACCATAATTTTGATGCAAATAAGACCCTCTCATATATGTAATTTCTAAAGGAAATACTCTAGGTATTACAGTTTTGATGACATCAAGATGACGTCAGGCGTTCCACACTTTTGTAATAAATATAGAATGTTAGCAATCTAGTTGTTCATTGGGATACTGTTGAGAGGCAGAGGCCAGGGGCACGGACTCTGAAAATTGAAGGCAGGTAGGAGAGTGCAGATGCAACAATTTGACCACACTGGGCAGGCAGGAAGGGCAGTGGCAGCACAACAGACTATGGAGGGCAGTGGAAAGGGGGGCAGGGGCAACAAACCAACAATACAGGAATGGCAAGAGAGGCTGTGGCAATACAATAGACCATTGTGGGCAGAAGGAAGAGGCAGTGGTAGTACAACCATACATGCCAACAGACCCATTTCAGCCAGGAAACGTCCAATGTTTTTAAGCTCAAATGGGCTTTATTTGATCTGTCTCCTGTCTACAATCTCCTCCTTTTCAATGTAACTCAAAGGGGAAAATCAATACCCCAGTTTTTTTTCAAAATCTCCCTCTTACCAAGTTCAAAATGTTCGCAAGTATGGTACATTGGATCATGGTAGGCAGGAGGAATTGGGGTAGGAACATGGACTCGGATAACAGAGGACAGGAGGGACATGGAGAGGTGCACCAAACTGACCCAACAGGGCAGGCATCAGGGTTTGTAGCAGCACAATACACCACACAGCGCATGTGGGCCGGGAGTGCAGCACAACAATCCATAGAAAGCAACAGGGAGGGGACAGGACCATGCACATGGACAACAGAGAACAGAGGGGAAAGAGGCAATGGTAGCTAGCTGACCATAATGGACAGACAGAAGAGAAAGCTGCAGCATAACAGACCATAAAGGGCAGGAGGGACGGATCAGGGGCATTACAATGGAACAGACAAGCCAGGAGGGAGGGAATAGGGGTCTGCACATGGAAACAGAGGGCTGGGGGCAAGGGGGCAGGGCAGGAGCAGCAAGATGACCATGGAGGTCAGGCAGGTTGGGCACTAGAAACAGGACACACCATGGAGAGCAACAATGAGACTATGATGGCATACACAGAACATGGAGGGAAGGTGGGAGGGGGTCAGGGGCAGCTAGCTGACCACACAGGGAAGGTGGGAGGGGCCATGGCAGCACAGAAGACCATGCATGGCAAGCGGGAGGGTTAGTGGCAGCACAATGGCTATGATGGGCAAGAAGGAGGGTGCAGGGGCATGCACAAAGGACCATGGAGGATAGAAGGGAGGGTCAGGACCTGGGCACAGACAAGAGAGTTCAGGGGAAGGGGCCTCACAACAGACCGCGCGGGGCAGGCAGGAAGAGCAGTTGCAGCACAACAGACCAGAGAGGGCAGAAGGGTGTGGCAGTAAAATGGACCATGGAGGACAGGAGGAATGGGATAGAGGCATGGCATGTGGACAGGCAGGGTGGAGGTGGCAGGGACAGGTTACAGTCATCTAACAATGCTAGGCAGGTGGGAGGGGAGTGGCAGCTCAACAGAACACTCAGAGTAGATAGGAGTGGCAGGTCCATGGAACATGGTGGGCAAAAAGGATGGAGCAGGGGCATGCACAAAGACATCGGAGGGCAGGGGGAAGGAGAATAGGTGCAGCAAGCTAAGCACAGAGGCTAAGCAGGAGGTCTGTGATGGGCCATAGAATTGGGCAATGGAGGGCAGGAGGAGTGGACTGGTACATCACGCTAAATGGAAGGCAGTGGCAGCACATCAGACCATGCATGGCAGGAGGGAGGAGGCTAGTCCATGGATTCAGACAACAGAGGATAGGGAGGAGGTGGATGGGGCAGCAAGCTAACTGTTCAGAGAAGGTGGGTATTAGGAACTTTATTGTTTTTAAAATGTGTGTCTGTGCGAACTACTTAAAATATGAACAAATATGCAGCATAATCTCACTTTTATTCAGGAAGAAGAGGACGTTTGTGACTGTGACTCCGGGCTCACTTGGCAGAAACCCGCCCTGACCCTCCACCCCCCATCGCAAAATGTAATGCCCGTGAAAAGAAGGGTAGGTGGACGCAGTGTTATATAGAACATAGTCCTGAGAGCACGATTGAAAATGAAAACTAGATATAGTATATGGTATAAACTATGCACCAAAAAGTGTGATATAAGATGAACCAGGGCTTGAAATATAATATGCAATAGATTGTGTGCAATGAAAGATTCATTGGAGAGCGCGAGATAGCACAGGCACTAGCGCGTGCTATGCGATATGCGCTTTGGAGTGTAATATGCACAGGGCAGTGTTGTGTAACCTAACTAGTCTCTAAAGTTGTAATATATAATATGTGCTGGGGAGTGTAACGTTGCATATGCACTGTGACAAAGATATGGATCCCAGATTGTAATATGTATGGCATAGCGCTGTGAGTTATAACATAGGCATCGAGGAAGGCACTTTAGATGGGGCAATATAACCCGTGCGAAGGCAAGTGTTGCATGACATATTCACGGGGTGGCGTTACAGTGCACATGGGCTAGAGAGTGTCATAGCATACACTGCTGGTGGAATACAACACAGAGGTGTGAGGCACTCGGCGGGCCCTGGTGGGTGTAACACAGCATTGGGCTCAGCCAGGAGCACGCTGTGACTCTCAAGTGAGGTTCGTCTCCTTTCCAGAGAGTAAAATAAAATGTATTACACATCCGGCGGTGGATGTGTGTTTTATTAACCGTGAGGGGGGTTTCTTGCATAGTTTGGTTGAATTTTTGTCGAATCCCCTTTGAATGGCTTTGTGTGCGTGTATATTAAATGTGCCCGTCAATAGCTACCCATGTTTGTATAAATAAACGACAAGGGTGTCTACTTGGAGAGTACCCACCGGCGGGGGCGCCGGGATTAGGCACGGTAGGGCGTCAGACACGTCAGAGCTTCACTAGCGGTGTAAATGCATTCCATGTGGATTAATTCTATGCATAGTCGCCTTTTAATGAATATCACGCAAATCGTCATGGTGATAGGTACATACGGTTTCTATAAATATATATATATTTTTTTAATAATAAAAAACAAAGGCCGACCCCGGGGGATGGGGTCCCCGGGTCCATAAGTGGCCTGAGGAGGGGGGCAACGCAGCCCCCTCCTAAAGAATTTTTTTTTAAAAATGGCATGACCCGGGGGTTGGTGTCCCCTGGGCCGATTAAGGCCTTGGGAGGGCCAAATTTATTTTGTTTCAACAAAAAAAATTAGGGTGCAGGCCCTGGGGGATGGGGTCCCCAGGGCCAGTAAATTAGAAAAAGAAGGGGGGCCACACAGCCCTCCTTCTTAAAAAAATAAAGTTAATAAAAGACCGGCATCGCGCCGGAGGCCACGCCCCCTCCTTGCAGCATTCTGCAAACGCGCCCCCTGGCCAGTTGTAAGTTGGGGAATTAATTCCCCTTCAATACTGAGGGTCCCTGAGTGCCAACTAGCCCAACAGGTATCTCCAGTATGCGCCAGGGAGCTGCGTTGCAGACAGCTGTTCTGAGGCCACGCCCCTTTTTACACCTCTATGCAACGCAGCTCTGTGGCGCTTACTGGAGGTACCTAGTGGGCTAGTTTGACCCTAGGGACCCTTAGGATTCAAGGGGACTTAATCTCTCAACATAGACCGGCCACAGGGCGCGTTTACACAGTGGTGAATGGAGGGGACGGGGCCTGAGGTGACGTGTGCAAACACGCCCTGTGGCACGTTTTAAGTTGGGGAAATAATTCCCTTTCAATCCTGAGGGACCCTGGGGGCCAACTTGCCCACCAGGTGCTTCCAGTAAGCGCCACTGCTCTGCGTTGCAGAGAGGTGGTGCAGGCCGTGCCCCTTTTTACACCTCTCTGCAATGGCGCTTACTGGACGTACCTAGTGGGTTATTTTGCCCCTAGGGATCCTCAGGATTCAAGGGTACTTAATCTCCCAACTTAAAAAACGGCCACAGGGCGTGTTTACACAATGGGGAAGGGAGGGGACGGGGCCTGAGGTGACGTGTGCAAACACGCCCTATGGTGCATTTTAAGTTGGGGAAATAATTCCCCTTCAATCCTGAGGGCCCCTGGGGGCTAACTAGCCCACCAGGTGCTTCCAGTAAGCGCCACTGAGCTGCGTTGCAGAGAGATGGTCCAGGCCGTGCCACTTTTTACACCTCTCTGCAACGCAGCTCTGTGGCGCTTACTGGTGGTACCTAGTGGGCTAGTTGGACCCTAGGGACCCTCAGGATTCAAGGGGACTTAATCTCCCATCTTAAAACGGCCACAGGGCGTGTTTACACAGTGGGGAAGTGAGGGGACGGGGCCTGAGGTGACGTGTGCAAACACGCCCTGTGGCGTGTTTTAAGAGGTAGTTTTAATCCCCTGCCCTATTATATACTAGGGGCTTACAGAGGAGGTCATGCTGATCACAGGGGGACCCCAACGCATAGTTTTCTCTAGTGTATGTAGGTGTTTTCACTGTATTCTGAGTGTCTTTTAACATAGCACTGGCTCTAGAACTGGTTAGTCAGACTCAGTTCCCACCAGTATCCATCTGAAAAAGTTGAGGGTACAGGATGATTTTGCAACAAGGCTTCTTTCTGCTCTTCTGTTGGTTCTTTCTGCACGTTATCCTTCTTCCTGCACTTTTCTTCATCTTTGAGGACTTCTGTTGCTTCTTTCTGCATTTCTTTTTTTTCTTTCTGTGCGTTTTTTCTTCTTTCTTCACATGTCCTATCTCTGTAGGCATAGTTAGAAATTAGCATTTAAAAAACCTTTGAAATTCACTGAAAAAACCATAGGTTTCAGGCACGTTATAGTTAGGAATTAGCATTTAAAAAACCTTAGAAATTCACTGAAAAAACATAGGTTTCAGGGGCGTTATACTTAGCTGGACTTTTCACTCATACAAAACCATTGAAATTCCCCCGTTATAGTTTGTTCAGCTAACTATAACTCGCGCGCCCGCAATGCACTGCTGATGACGTCACATATTACATCACTCATGACATGGTCAGTGACATCACTCATGACATCACTGATGACATGACAAATGGCAGACCTCCTCTCCCCCTAATATAACCTTTGATACACACATTCAAAATTAGAAACTGAAATGTTCAAAACAATGGACATACCAATATCAGTTACAACAACCTATTCAGTAATTCTAAGATCCACATACATATCCACTCATTCACCAACAGTCCTATACAGTCACTCATACATGTACTCACTCATCATATGTACTCATACACCTATACATCCTGTTACACAACGCCACTCCTCCATAGAGTTACTCACACACATAGTCACTCATGCTAATAAAGAATCAAACATCCATTCACTTGCATATACAGTTATACACACACCACCACACTTACTTCTACAGAAACTTACACATACTTAGTCTTTTAAACAATCACTTATAGAAACACATACTTATTCATACAGGAACTCTTTCAATCTCTCACTCTCACATATACTCACTTATATACACCAATAGTCACATATACTAGTTTAAAACATATGTAGTTTCTCATAAAGACACTATTGAGACAGTCATTCACTCACTAACACACCCATGCACACACTCATCCACCCATACAGTCCTGCACACATGCTGTCTTCAACACATACAAACAGTGAGTCACTCATTCATGCACCTATGCACTACGTAATACCCCCCCACCGAACCATACAGACACTCAGACACTCATACTGATACTCAAAAAACCAACTAATAACCTATATAGACACTCATGTAGCTACTCACCAACCCATGCAGCCACTTATCCACAAAGTGAGAGACTGATACAGATATTTACATATTTAAACATTACTCACTAAGCCATGTATTCACTAAGATACACTTAATCAGACAGTTATACAATCAATTTAAAAAAAACAAATCATCCATTTAGACACTTATATACCCATTTATTCTTCCATCTGAAGTACTCCAATTTTTGAGACCCCAGAGGTGCTAGGGGTAGCACCCTATGACTCTATGTACTTCCTGATGTGGTATTATAGAATTCTGCATATCTTGATAATATAACAAAGAACTTGGCAACAGAAGCTGAAATATGAAAAGACATCTTTATTAAACTCAAATGAGTGAGACTACGTCGCACAGAAGCCTTAGCAACTGAATGAGGCAGTCTGCAGAACAGAAACCAGTCTCCTCTTTTATGGAGAATGTTACGCTCTGGGCAACACCGCCCTTCTCTTGCAGTTGGTCATTCACATATTTTACTTCAAAGAACAAGCAGAGTCATGATTACAATCCCACATTTCAGTTCAGCGAGCCCGCAATTATTTACACAGCAAGGTTCAGATCCCACATCAGATATAGATAGGCCCCAATAAACATGAGCATCTCCTGTTTGGGAAACAAGCCATAAAGCAGGAATAGTCAGGTGCGAAAGAGATTAGCTGGAGGCTCGTGTAGGATGAAAAGACTTTATGGTGTGTCAAGCCCTGATGCTAATCACAGGTGGCCAGAGGACGGGGAACTCGTGAGACCAGTTTGACCTGGGGCAGCGGAGCCAAGCTGCCCAGGTCACAGAAAAGTCAAAGGAAGGCACATGTGTTCTAAAAGGCCCGTATTCGCTTCATGCTATATAGCCTATGTGAGGGCAACCATAAGATGGTCACCGATACAAAATGGAACCCACGTAGTGATGTATAATAACGTATACACAGTGCATTCATAGCTAAAACGTTACACAAAGCACTTGTACATACCGCATTAACCATTCACGGTTCACTAATACCGGGATAGACAGGGGTAGGGCCCTGCCTCCTACGCGGTCCCAAATTTTAAAGTACGACACATCGACCTTGAGATATACATATATAAAACCTATGTAATTTTCAGAAAAACACACATTCACTGGATGATGTCATCAGTGATGTCATCAGTGATGTCATTTGAGATGTCATCAGTGATGTCATGAGTGATGTCACTGACCATGTCATGAGTGATGTAATATGTGACGTCATCAGCAGTGCATTGCGGGCGCGCGAGTTATAGTTAGCTGAACTAACTATAACGGGGGAATTTCAATGGTTTTGTATGAGTGAAAAGTCCAGCTAAGTATAACGCCCCTGAAACCTATGTTTTTTCAGTGAATTTCTAAGGTTTTTTAAATGCTAATTCCTAACTATAACGTGCCTGAAACCTATGGTTTTTTCAGTGAATATATATAGATAGATATATGTAGATATATATACATATTAGCTGAAAAAAACAAAGGTTACAGGGACATTATAGTTACACTCAGATTTCACTCATTTAAAACCATTGAAATTCAGCAGTTATAGTTACCTGAGTTAACTCGAACTTACGCCCGCAATGCACTGCTTATGACCTCACATATTACATCACCCACGACATGGTCAGTGACATCACCGATAACATCACTGATGCCATCTCAAATGACATCACTGATGATATCATCTAGTTACTGTATGGGCGATACAATTTCTAATATGTCATCTGACTGGCTGTGAGACTGTCTGAATCTGTGTGTGACATGTCTGAGTGGCTGTATGGGTGTGTGAGTGGCTGCATGGATGAATAAGTGGGTGTGTTAGTAGCTATATGGGTGAGTGAGTGGCTGTGGCAGTGGTGGTATTGGTGAGTGAGTGGACGTGTGAGTTGTTGTATGGGTGGATGAGTTACTGTAAGTGGCTGTATGGGTGGACAAGTGGGTGTGTGAGTGGCTGTATGGGTGATTAAGTGACTGTGTGAGTTGCTATATTGGTGGGTGAGTGGGTGTGTGGCTGAGTGGCTCTATGAGTTACTGAATGGCTCTGTGAATGGCTCTGATGGTGAGTGACTGGGATTGTAAGAGGGTATATGTGTGAGTAAGTGATTGTTTGAGTGGGTGTATGGGTAAGTGAGTGGGTGTGTAAGTGGCTGCATTGCACAGTAAGTGTCTGTGTGAGCATCTGTATCAGTGAGTGAGGGGGTGTGTGAGTTTTTGAATGGATGTGTCAATGGGTTTGTGAATGATTGTGTGGGTGAGTGGATGGGTGCATGAGTGGCTGTATGGATGAGTGAGTAGTTCTGTTACTAGCTGTATGGTTGAATGAGTGGCTGTGTGACTGGTTGCATGGATCTGTGAGCGGGTGTGTGAGTGGTTGTGTGAATGGGTGTATGAGTGGTTGTATGGGTGAGTGAGTGGTTGTGTGGGTTTGTGAATGGTTCTGTGGATGATGTCATCAGTGATGTCATTTGAGATGTCATAATTGATGTCATAAGCGATGTCACTGACCATGTCATGAGTGATGTAATATGTGAGGTCATAAGCAGTGACTTGTTGGAGCATAAGTTATATTTAGCTTAGGTAACCATAACTGCTGAAATTCAATGGTTTTATATGAGTGCAATCTGAGCTTAACTATAAAGTTCCTGTAACCTTTGTTTTTTCCCTTGAATTTGTAAGGTTTTTTAAATTCTATTTCCTAACAATAATGTCCCTGTAACGTTTGTTTTTTTCAGTGAATTTGTAAGGTTTTTTTATTCTGTTTCCTAACTTTTACGTCCATGTAACCTTTGGTTTTATTTAGTGAATTATGATGTGTTTTTAAATTTTATTTCCTAACTGTACCCTGTAACCTTTCAGAGTGGGTATGTGAGTGGCTGTAAAGGTTGGTGAGTGGGTGTGTGTGTGGCTGCATGGGTCTGTGACTAGGTGTGTCAGTGGTTATGTGGGTGTGCGAGTGGGTGTGTGAATAACTGTTTGGGTGTGTGAGTAAGTTTGTGAGTGGCTTTATTGGTTTGTGAGTCGGTGTGTGAGTGGTTCTATGGGTCCATGAGTGGATGCATCAGTAGCTGTGTGAATGGGTTTGTGAGTGTCTGTTTGGGTCTGTGACTGGGTGTTTGAATGACTCTATGGGTCTTTACAGTAGATGGAAAAGGGTGTGGGACCTCCGACAAGCTCTCAACAATACTGCTGTGTGGTACTTACTGGTGATGAAAAGAGGGATTGTTTGCCTCCAACGACCCTCAGTATCCAAGTGGACTTCACCCCCCAACCAGTAGTGCACCAGGAGTGCATTTGCAGACTGGTGGAGAATGGGGGTGAGGTGTCTGATGAGCTCTCAGCAATCCAGCTGTGTGGAACTTAGTGGTGGTAACAGGAAGTGTTCTTGGCCCCCCCAACGACCCTCAGCAGCCAAGCAGGCTTTATCCCCCAACCAGTAGTGCACCAGGATGTGCACCTGCAGAGTGGTGGAGAAAGGGGGCGGGGCCTCCGATGAGCTCTCAACAATCCCACCGTGTGGGAATTACTGGTGCTAACAGGAAGGGTTCTTGGCCCCCCAACGACGTTCAGCAGCCAAGGGGACTTCATCCCCCAACCATTAGTGTGCCAGGAGTTGCGTTTAGTGGTGGATAAAATGGGGGCGGGACCTTTGATGAGCTCTCAGAAATCTAACTGTTTGGGACTTACCAGTGGTAATAGGAGGGGTTCTTGGCCCCCAATGACCCTCAGCATCCAAGAGCACTCCATCCCCCTACAAGTAGTTCACCTTTTCAGAGTGGAGGAAAAAAGTGATGGGGCCTCCGACAAGCTCTCAGCAATCCCACAGTATGGGACTTACTGATAGTAACAGGAGGGGTACTTAGCCTCAAACAACACTAAGCATCCAACGGGACTTCATTTTCCAATGAGTAGTGCACCAGGAGGCACATTTGCAGAGTGGTTGAGAAAGGGGGAGGGCCTCTGATGAGCTGCGGCTGGATTCACAGTTCCACTGGGGACCCACACTGGGTTGCACTGAGTATTGTGGGGGATCTGCGGATTACCGTGCGTTGAGAAAAAAACATTATAAGACATTGTATCGGCCTTTTTGGGTCCCTCTGGGACCCCCTTACAAACCCATGGGGTCAGGGAACCTCTACCCTGACGCCTTTATTCACTTTGCACAGAACTTTTCAGCCCTGTGGACCGTACTCTCCCCACCTTTTGTATCGCCCGCAATAATCTACTGGACATATTTCAAGTATCTTTCAAATAATCTCCAATCATGTCCCTCATTTAACATAAGTCATCTAGCAATTATACATCCTTTCTATGCATCTAAAATCCTCCCTAAAACTATGCAACATTTGCAGTTGTAGCCCTGAAGAAGTCTGCTGCAACTCTGTCAGATTAGACCAAACACATGTTGGCAAAGGTGAAGTCAAAAAGAAGAATTGGAAATAAAGAACAAACTGTTGATACCACAAACTCAACCTTGATTCATTGAGTGCTCGGAGACAATTTTTCTTACTTGCACAGTGCTTGATATTCACTTACCTGACAAGACGTACTTTCCACGCCATATTCTTCAGTGCAAGAATATTACATTTATATTTCATTTATATGTAAAGTGAACCAAGCACATGAGGATTTGATGCTCATATCAGATTTTCTGCATGAAAGATAGTCAGTAAAAATCTTCAAAAAGTATATTTTATTCTTATCTTGAACTCTGTTAGCATCCACTAAGGGCCTCATGTAGGCTGCACAGTGGGAGCACTGCTGTAAATTAGTGGTGCACCTTCCCCAGCAAACTTGCGACTCCCCACGCCTATTACCTTGTCAACCTATTTCTTGAACCAATTCTTACTCTATGAGGTGTTTTACCTTTACTCTGGCACTATGTGACCTAGCTGAAATCAATAAAAAGTCACTAGTGGAGAGAATGTGGTCTGACGGCTAGATTGCCGACTTTGGAGCTGGGAAACCAAGGTTCGAGCCTCAGGGTCGTGTCGACATCCTGTGATTCTGGGCAAATCACTTCATCTCCCCGTGCCTACCAAATTAATGAATGTGTCCTTGTGTAACGTAACCGGTGCTCATGTAAAGCACTCCAATAACTTCGGGTTGAGTTCGCGCTATATAAATCTGCAAAAAAAAAAAAGTAAAACCAAAACACCCCCGTCCCTCCTTTGTGCCCCTCCCACCAATATGGTTCTAAGGAGGTCGGAGCCCACTACACTTCCTGCATATGTGCCGGAAGTAATTACATACTGGTAACAAAAAGGGGTTGCAAAATATCCGCTGAGTTTTTGTGATAAGCATTTTATTTTGTGAACCAACCTATGTACCAATAGTTTTTGTGATAAGCATTTTATTTTGTGAACCAACCTATGTACCAATAGGTTGGTTAACAAAACAAGAAATACAGGGGATGCAGAAAGCCCTGCCTAATTAATATTCATTAGGTAGCACCCAGTGTTTGGCTGCAGTGACATGGATGGTGGCCTGTAAGGTGCAGCATACTGCCCTCCCTTTTAGTACATTTCAAATGTGTTTGTTTTTAAATCAGCCCAATTTCTTCGAAGAAATTAGGGCTTCATTAAAAAATACGTTTTCCATTTTGGAAAAAATCAGAGAGAGCTATCTGTTGTTCCCTGGACCACTGCCTACACCCTAGCATTTCTACCATGATACCCAAAGGGGAAAGAGTCCAAAGGAAAGGGAAGCTTCCAGTTTGCAAATAAGTTACCACCCCATGTTTGGAGCTGATAACTGATCAATTGTTTGCAGCCAACCCACTGATACATAGCTTACCAAATTTCATTTTGGATGGGATACCCCTTACAACTTCTTCCAAATTACAATTCGCTAATCATTACAAAACCCATTTTGTGACTCAGAAAAAAGTTTCCAAATCACAAAATAGGTTCGGTACATATGCAAAAGAGTTTTTGCAGTCGCAAACAGTTTTTTACTGAATTGGACGATGCAATAGCAAGAAGCTTAGGCAAATCTGTCTAATGATCTTTTTAGCAAAAGAGGATTGTGATCATTTGTGAATAGTTGTTCTAATACAGACTTCTAACCACAGATTCCTCACCATCGAATATTCACCAGGCATCAGATTAGATCTGAAAATCTTGAGCAGTACCTGGGCGAGCCAGTAGGTGGCCTAGTTGGGCTGCACGTCAGCATTGTTTGCATTTGAAGTGACGTAGCGGTGCCTATATAGGCACCACCTCTGTGTGCTAACATCAGTTCCTTGAGTTCCGCACCAAAAGCGTGGATCTGGAGAGCTATCTCAGTCATTTTTTGACCAACCTTTTTTGACTTTTTCTTGACTATTTTTAAGCAATTGATCCCAGTGTGCTAGGACATCATGTCCCCTGCAAAATCTTCAGGGTTCAAGCCTTGTGAATATTGTCACAGTCTGTGTCCGACCCCCATTTGGTATGTCTCTCGTGCCTGGCATCAGAAAACGACCCCAAGGCCTCCATCGAGTACAAGTTGATGCACAGATGTTGATTCAGAAGCGGGCGTTGAAGCTCCTGGTGGTGCAGAAGAAGAAGACTCCATGCTTCTCCTGGTTCCATTCTCCTGGAAGATCTCTGGCCATTCCAGGAGCCATTTCAGTGGATGATTGTCTTCCCTCTCCAAGACCTCCTCATCAAAGTCAGATAAGTCCAAAAAGCACAATAAGAAAGAAGTTGAAGCGTTCTTCGACTTCACCTTCTCAACATCGTACTTCTGGAACCACTTCTGCACGCCGTCATTGGAGCCAGCCCTGTACTATCCAGAGTTACCTGATGAGGGAGCAATGCCCACCCAACTCAAAGTACTTTATGACATCGTGCATACCATCTTTGGGCCACTGACTCCCTCAACAGTGCCTTTGGACCCCACGGAGCCAAGTGGCAGCCCCGCTGAGTTACCACCGGCGGGTTCACACTGGACACTTGCCAGGCCCTCTTTACTGACCCCACATTCAAACCAATGCCACTATGGGTCCCTTCTGGCGCCAACACCGGCACCTCCAGCACTGCTCGATGACAAGCTGATTGCCATCCTCTATGCCGGACTGGCGCCACTCTATGTTAATACCAGCACCATCCAAGCTTTCCCATCCCCTGGATTTTCCTACCTTATTGAAAGAGGAGATGAGGAGGAAGTGTATTGTCCACTAGAGGACCTGGATGACAACAACTGACATGAGGAGCTGGGCAAAATCAGTGGCCTGGATACCTCCCCAGACTCAGGGATGATTTCCCCTCTGGGCCAAGTTTTGGAGGAAGGCTCATCTTTTGCCACCATGATGTGCAGGATGGTGAAGGTTCTCGATCTCCTGCGGCCGGCCGTTGGGGCCAAAAATAATTTCTTGAAAGAGGTCCTTCAACCTGGGAAGGGCTCCTCTGAACCAATGCTCCCCTTTAATGAAGCCTTCACAGATGTGCTCCTAGGATTTGGGCGAACCCTTGCACAGGGGTCCTGTGTACCGAATTATTGCCTGTCCTGCACCGCCCCGCCCAGGGAGACCAAGCCTTCCTTTCACAGCACCCCTCCCCTGAAAGCCTGTTGGTGCTGGTCTCAACAGCAAAGGTTAACCCAAGCCCGTTAACTACCACACCACTGGGTAGGGAATCTAAGAGGCTGGAAGCCTAATGGGAAGCACATGTTTTCTTCCACCAGCCTTGCCCTGTGGTTGGTCGATGCATTGTGGGATTACGTTGCACAGCTGCTTCCAATGTTTCCCAAGGAAGGCTGAGCCAGCCTCAGTCAAGCTCTGGTGAACGATATGGATGCAGAGAAGTTGGCCATCCGGTGTGGACTAGATGCCCCAGGCTTCCTGGGTAGAGCCATTTCTTTTACGGTGATGCTGTATCACCACAGGTTATCAGAGCCCAGGAAGGATGCAGGAGCCAGCCCCAGCATGCTACCCAGTCCTCTGCTCCAACGGCTGCAACAGCCTCAAAATTCCTTTATAGTGTGTTCTCCATCTAGCACAGCCATCCTGTTGGAGGCAGAATCGGGCACCACCTGCCTCAATGGTAGGCAAATACATCCAACAAGTGGATACTTAAGATCATACAGAAGGAGTACACCCTACCTTTTTTGGAAACACCACCACCCCTCTCACCATCCCAAGAACAGCAAACAGAGGACCATCAGTCCTTGCATCATGAGGAAGTGCCGGGTCCTTTGACCAAGGGAGCCATTGAGAAGGTCCACTAGATGGAGGGGTAGTTGCTATTCCCACTACTTTGTGGTGCCAGAAAAGGACGGAGACCTCTGGCCTATACTAGATCTGCCTACTCTCAATGCCCTCCTGAAAAAAAAAGAAATTCAAAATGCTCATGTTGACTAGGTCCTGTCTGCACAGGAGGTTCACTATCAACATCCCAAAGTCACACCTGACTCCCTTTCAGACACTGTCTTTCATTGGAGCCATTCTCGTCATAATGCAGTTCCACGTCTATCTCGGGAGCAGCGAGACTAGTAGATTCAGTCTATGATTCTGATGCTTTGTCCTCTATCCTGGATTTCGATAAGACTGATTCTGAGGCTGCAGGGTCTATTGGCCTCCTCTATCCTGCTGGTACAACATACCCAATGGCATATGCAGGCTCTGCAGTGGGACCTGAAGTCCCAGTGGGCACAGCACCAGGGGAATCTTTTCAACCTGATCAAGGTATAAGAGATAACTGTGAAATGTCTGAAGTGGTGGAAGACAAACAACGATTGGGTCAGTGGCAGACTCCTCTCCCTTCCCCACCCGGAGCTTGTAGTGGTGAAAGATGCATCACTCCTGGATTGGGGCAGCCATCTGGGAGAGCCACTCAGTTAGCATTGAAAACCTTCCTTCCATCTATCAAAGGGTGTGTTTCAGGTGTTCATGGACAACATCACCACCATGTGGTAACGCAACATACAGGGTGGGGTTGGGTTGTGAGCCCTGTGCCAGGAGGCTCTGTGCCTATGGACATGGTTGGATCATCAGGATGTTTTCCTGGTTGTACGCCTGACAGTATCTCTACAGGGTCAAGGAACTCAGATGGCAATGCCTCACAGATCACAAATTACATCTACATCTGGAGGAAATGCAAGGTCTCTTCAAAGACTAGGGAGAACCTTAGTTAGATCTATTTGCCACTGCCAGGAAAGAGCCATGTCAGCATTTCTGTTCACTGAAGTTCCAATCCGGCACTCGCTCTGAGACACGTTCCACCTCTAATGGAACTTGGGACTCCTGTACGCCTTTGAGCCTGTACAACTCCTGCTCAGAGTTCTCAAGAAGATCCGAACCAACTGGGCCCAAGTCATCCTAGTGGCTCCTGACTGGACATGGAGAGTAAGGTAAGCTGAAATCCTGAGCAGGGTCCTGCACATGAACATGTGCATGCTCCACCTTCATGCATGGACACTGGACTGTGACAGTTGAGAGTTTTCTATCTCTCTCCTAAAGTTTGTGATGTCATTTTGACAGCCAGGCCTCCCTCCTGTAAAATTGCCTATTCATGATGTTAGGATAAGCTTGTGGCTTGGTGTTTCTCACCCCATGTGACCCCCCTTTCAGCACATTTTGCTGAGGTTTTGTTTGTTCTTTCTTTAGCCCTAAAAGGCCTTGTTCTGGGCATCATTTAGTTGTCAGCCATGTAGGCTTTCTAGCTGCTGTTGCATCAACCCTCTCTACCCGTTGTGACTACGTTTTTGGACCTTACTTTTCCTATGTGTTCTCATTTTGCTCTCCTGGATAGCTGCCCTCTGAGGCTCTTGACTCTGAAAACTGGTGGCATTACATTGGCCAGGAGGGTCAGTGAGTTTCAGGCTCTGATGGTCTATCCTCCCTGCTCCAACGTCTTCCCTGACAAACTGGTCCTTTAAGCATGTGCCTTCTTCCTTCCGAAGGAGGTCATGGGTTCACTGGAACGAAGAAGGGCAAGGCTGTGCAAAAGCGAACCATCTCCAGATGGCTAGTGCTCTGCATAAATATCTGGTATGCACTGGTGATGAAGCAACTCCCTGAGGGTTTGCGGACTCACTCTCCAAGGCCAAATCCACCACAACAGTGTTAGTACAAATGTACCTATCCTGGATATCTGACAAGCTGCCACAGGGATGTCAGTCTACATGCTCACGAAGAACTAAGGCTTGGGCAGTCAGGTCATTTCCCCTGTGTGGGCATTTCCCCTGTGTGGTCCTCTAGAACTTTTGGCCTATGCCAGTCCACAGATCCACCGCTGGCAGGGTATTGCTTGGGTATCTGTTCTAAGGTAAGGAATCTGTAGTTAGATGTCTCTATCTGAAGCACAAGTTACTTATCTGCAGTAACGTTTTGTCTGCTAGAGACTCTATCTAAACATAAATACCTCACCGACCCTCCCAGCTCTGCGAACTTGACTATTTTCCCAAAAGGATCCCTTTAGACACTGGTCAAGACAGTACGTGGTTACACATGTTTGGCGCAGAACTAGTCAGAAGAGAAACTGATATCAGCTCACCGATGTGGCGCTAGATAGGTGTTTGGACAGAATAGTGGTTCCAAAACTTTGTGCGGACAAAATTTTGTGCCAAGAATATCGAGGACAAAAATATCGTGAAGGTAAGTTTCTATGGGTAAGAAAATTTTAACTATACATAACTCCACATATATGTACTTTGACAATATCCATATCTTCAGAGTGCGTAGATGTGTAGTTAATAATAGTAAGTCTATACTTACCTATTTGCACTTACTTTTTTGATATTTTGGTCCTCCATATTTTTGACACTTTGGGGCATATGTACAAGGACTTTACGCCACCAGGACGTCACTTTTTAAGACGTTCTGGGGGTGTTAAGTCCATTGCCGGATTAAGTAGGTGCCATCAAGCCACTTAACGTGGCTTAACGCCGCCTTGTAAATAAGGCCTCCTTAACACTACACTTAGTGTGAAAGGGGAAGGCAATGGGTGTTGTGGTGGGCGTTCTGCCGCAACGCCCAGTGATTTTGACGCTGCCCCCTATTTACAAGGGTGGTGTAAATATGGGGCAGCACCAAAATTAAGACCAAAAAACCTTCTCTTAACATGGTTATATGAGGAAAAATTATTAATTTCTCCTAGTTTTTGCTGTTTCTACGTGTGCTGCATTGTGCAGCACACATAGAAACAGCAAATTGCCATGAATTATTGTTTATGTGTAGGAAAGGGAGACCTTCCTGCACATAAACAATCATAACCTCCAAAGAAGGCACCCCTGCACTATGGTGCAAGGGTACCTGTATTGGCGCTGGGCAGCTTAATTTATCTCCAGCGCTAGGGGAAACACAGAGGTGAGCTTTATCATTGTAAATACAGCACGTCCCTGCATTTTTTAAGTGATGGAGCCCAGTATTAGCAATTTTGGAGCTAACCCACGCTTTGCCAGTTCATTGTACATATACCTCTATACTCTAGACAATATATTTTTATCATCGATATTCTACCAGCCAACCCTAGATAGGCACTGTGACATAAGTTCCGATGCAGACGACTCAGAGCCAAACTACATCCACCTACTGGAGCACAGAGGTACTGCTCAAGATTTCCTGAATACAGTCTGTCACCTGGATACATTCTAAAGTGAGGAATCTGCAGTGAGACAGTCTCTACCAGATAGCGTCACCTCAGTTTGTTTGGCCTTGTGTATATATTATTGGCCCAGGTATCTGTTTCTGCACTTTCTTTACGTTCGAAGACACCGATTAAGGAAATGTCAAGGTGAAATTGTAGTGCCTGAGGAAAGATCCTTGTGTACCCATAACATTGTTCAAAACATCCAGTTTCTAATACATGTGGCCTTTAGATGTCATTCTTAATTATCATTCTGCTTCAGAGAAATCGTCTGTGTTGCTGTTTTTCAAAAACTGCAAACTCTCAGGGGCAGTTCTCGTGTCTGACAGATGCAAGCCTTTAATACATGGATTTCTGAAAGGTAAACTGCGTGAGTAATATTATATATTAGAGGAGCACACAGAAAGACTTTCAATATTACTGGAGGAAATGTATTTAACTCAATCGAGCCCGTGAACTCAGTTGAAAGACTGAATAAAAGGACTGCTGGCTGTGTGAGTAGATATACAAAGAATTCGCTTAACAGTAAAGATGTGTGTAATCTGTGTGATAATCTCGAATTGCATACCCAAGAAAACCATTAACACTAAAATAACACTACAAAAAAGAATGATATTTGTAAGTCCGCACCCTTAGATGTACTGTTGCGAGTTTTGGGATTTCACAAATATTCTGACCAGTACACCTGCAATGCTGTGCCAGTCACAGACTTCCTGGGGTAGCACTGATGAATGGCATGTGATATTTGGTATTTCCCCAATGTGGAGCTGTAGACTTTGGGCCCGATTCACAGAAGTAATCTGAGACAAAATCCTTAAACTTAAAACAAATACTGGGCACACGTAATGGATAAACAATTGATACAATGATGAACAAATATCTTGAAGTCGGCCCCTTCGTTAGATCGAGACGAGCACAGGCTGGCTCCTGCACTTACAGGCCCCGCCATCGCACGGATGCACCCACCCGTTCTGCCAAGCTACTACTTTTTATACCACCGGCTTGAAGTACTTAACAAAAATCTCAAGGGCCACACTTACTGATGGCCCGCAATATCTTCTCTAAATAATAGTCAGTTGGCAAAGGAGAAGGTTCAAACTCTTTATTGGCCAGAACAAACTCTATATAGAGGAGCCTCGTCAATCCTCACCCATCAGGTGCGCCGAGGAAGACTGCTGGCTCATATTCAAACATGAGGTTATATACTTTTCAGTTCAACACATATAATACAGTAAATGGAAAAACACCAGTTGGCCCTGGAGCTCCAGGAAAGGACCATATATGGCACAGCTTGGATAAGAACAAAGGCACAGCTATCTATTACTGGGGAGGGCAGGAGGAGTGACTCCCTTTCGTCTCTGTGCTTGGGAAAGAAGAGGCGGCGCCTTCAGGAATGCTCTAATCACTCCCAAAGCCAGATGCAACCTTGAGTCTAAAACAGGAAAGTAAACAGGATACCTTCAGCTGCTACCAATAACTCAGATGAACAGGGAGCTTGAAAACAGCACGTGATCAGCACGTGATCAGCACATGTTAAGAAAATGGCATGGGAAGTTTCAAGGCCTATTCGTCTAGCAGTAGATTTACATGGAAGGAAAGGAGGGTTTCTTCCTAGCAAAAGACATGTATATCAAGCAGAAAGTATACATATAGATACATCATGCTAACATAACATAGGTCCAAAACCACTTGTGCACGGGAAATCTAATTTTTATCCCTCAGAACGGCCCTTTTAGCATGATGTAGCTAACTAAAGCAGTTCAGTCTTCAAATATCTCTCTATCAGTTTCATTGCCTGCAGAGGGGTGAGATCACAATTACTTTGCACAAAATCATTATTCATTTAATTAATTATTTCACTGAAAGCCAAGGAGATTTCATGAGGAAAATACTAATAGAGGCCTAAAGCCTAGGTCAACTTATACTGTTGGATGACATGTATGAAATGATTATATGCAGATATCCGGATACATATTCAAATAATGACATTTCGCATTATATATGTCTAATTGATTCAACTGAATACACACGCTATTACACAAAAACACTGCATACCTGTTATGATTAAAGGTAGATGCCTGAAGATCATGAATATGAGGCACCTATACAAACAGAGTGCGGAATGCGCTCTATCAGTTCCCCCCTGATGACTTGTGTCATAACACCAACACTCTTTTACTTTAGTGTACTTCTCTCTGTAGAACTGACCGACCTAAACAGAGGATGTAGCTTGCTGTCCCTGTCTAAATCTCTCTAACCCTTTCAGATGCTCGTAATGACTGTTCTGTAGTCTTTCCATTTGCTATTCTCGTTTCTTTAAGACATTTTTCTTGATGTCTGGCTCTTCGCCATTTACATGCTTTGATGACTCCCAATAAAAGAATTGACAAGTATGATAATTGGATGGGGCTAAATAAACTGAGGGTAGGAGAAATTAAACATAGCACAACTGAAAACGTGACATCAACATGGGCATTTCAGACAATATGCATTCAGGGTGTATGAACAAGGATGGGCTATTTATCATGACTTCTTCCTACAGAAATACTCCCAACCCCTTCTGCACAGAGCAGGGTTGCTGTATCCATTACTAGGATAGGTATGACTTTTCTCATGGGAAACACTCTGCTCATGTAAAGACCTGAAGTACTGAGTGATGTTGAACCACTGGAAACCCTACATTTCATTGTCTTAACTAGCCAGGAAACATTCATGCTTCCCTCATTACATTCAGGCAAGCACTTAGATGCACGATACCCTTTTCTCCGTCCTTTTTTCAGGATCTAACTCTAATGCAATGCACTGCACTCCAGGACATCTTTATAACCTAATTTACTTAACTTAGAGTGTAATAGATACATACCACCATAACTAGGCCTCTCAACCTACTCACATATAGCAAGAATAGGGACAAAACCAGATCATCTTTTGCTAATCAGAATGGGAAGCAATACATGGGCCCTACAGCTAGTAGATACTATCATCACTCCATCTGTGTCCGTCCTTGTGCGGAATCAAATGTGTCATAGATATACTCAGGTAAAAATGTGGCGATCCTTATCAATGCTCTCAGGTGAAATGGAGATACTCTTTATCAGAGTACGGACTTGATGCGTTCCTACTAAACAGAACACTACTCTAAAACAGTGCCAGCAGAACAGTAAGAATGGTCACACAAATTCACTTCTGGGGGATCATTTTGGATGCTAGGGGCGGAGCTACTAGAGGCCATTCCTCTTCCATGGCAATTCAGTCGAATGAGAACATCTTTAACACCTATTTTATACAATTGCACTGGAATCACTTGTGCAACTTTGCCCAAAGTCCGTTCTAAGCCTCTTTGGTAGGCTTCTATCATCCATCAAATCTGCTTCCATTGTCTTCTTTCACGCTGGGCCTCTCGATCCAGGCCTTTCCATGAAAATAGTGCTTCTTAGTATCTGTTGGAGTGCCCTCCTGGCAAACACTCACAGCTCACTCGAAAGTCTCAATGTCTCAATGCAGTGCACCAGTATCTCTCCTCTTGTGGCAGGCACTACAGATATTTGTGCTTTTCGTTGGTCCTGGGCACAGATCATATCGTGCAGACCCAGGTACTGCATAAACAGGAAAAAGCAATAAAGTTTCAGGTTCAGCTACACCCTCAGACTCCAACACTCGTTATTCAGTGTCAGAGGACACTCGGGCTGCTCTTTTACTTTATTGTTCCATTCAACATGGGTACCACAATGTAGTGCCTTTTGCCAATCTCGGATCCTCCAGTGCACTGCCCTCCCATTGGAGCAAAGGGAAAAGGGGGGGGTGGCCAAACCTAGGCCAAGGGACTCAATGTACTACGCTCTGTCAGAGGTTACCAGCACATGACAGAGCGAAAAACTGAAGCCTCAAACCAGCCCTGCCGTCAACAACAGGGATCCTTCTCTTTCGCTCTTTTGCACTGAAATTCTGGTTCTGTGGCAAACAGGGAGCCAGCCCCTTCTTCTTCTCTGATGTCCAATGCCGTCTGGTGGAGCAAGCTCGATGCTTTGGAGATGCCATTGCTGGTGCACTGGCGATCGCTGTCCAGCCTTGCTACTTTCTGGGTGCTGGGACTGTAGGTCCAAGACATCCGCCCTTCATATGTAGCTGACACTAATGGGAATTAGGACTCATCTTAATCATCGTTCTGCAGATTATTATGACTCTTCCTTTTACTCTGGAAGATCCTGCAGAACCTGGTGATATAAGAACGTGACACAGTTGTTAGTTTCCTTCAAATTAGTACAAAAAGAATTCATTGTATTTAACAATAGGACTGCAGGCAGGTGGCCTGCAATCTTCAAGGGAGTGGCCAGAAGCCATGGGACAACTCTGGTTTAGAATGCACAGTCACTCTCATAGGATGCAAGGGCAAAAGCAGTACTTCTAGTCCAGGGGTCTCCAACGAGTAGCTCGGGAGCCACTGGTAGCTCAGCCTTATCTTCAAAATAGCACTCTGAGGTGAAGTCAAGCACAGAATCAATTTCAGAGTAGGTGTCTATTAAAGAAAGCTCAAAGTCTGAGGAGAACAGGGTATGATACGGACCAGAGAAAATTAAGAGACTTTTAGAACGGATCACCATATTAAATGCTCCAAATAGAGAAAAAGGTTGCTCCAAGGGGAGTGTGAAAAAGGAAAGTGCTCATGAGGTAGGACAGATATAAAGGAGGGGAATCCGAAAGGCAAATTCAATAACTAATCAATTAAACATTCTGGTATCATTAGTAAACTGGAAGTGGCTCATGGTGGCACCAGTTTTACAGATAGGCCAGTCCCTTATGGATTTACAAATATTCATTTCATGATTTTCTGATGGGCACAGAGAACATTCATCTGTGAAAAGGCAGGCTGTGATGATATCGGGTACAGGCCCACTGGGGGAGACCCTGGTGCAATGAGGGTAATTTATATCCCCTGCAGGTGGGTCTTCCCCAGGGGCTGTATCCCAACTGTACCTCACACACATGGCAACATTATCTAATGGGATAAACATCTCTTAAATTACTACATCTGTGTGTCTGTACATTCCTTATCCAGAACACCTCAAAAGGGGGAAACGCATAATACAAATTATCAGGGGCATGCAGATACCTCCCTTGAACAATTGTGCATCAAGTGCACTATGCAATACAAAGGCTAAACAATGTCTCCTCATGATCACTGAGAATACCTGTCACCCTAGTCTAATAATTCTCAGGTCTCTGGTGTCTGATCTACAATTTATCCTTTCCCTAGTCACCTGTCCGGAGGGGGCACTATACCCACGTAAAATCACAGTCCTGCTACTCAGGACAGCAAATAAGAAACTCTTGGTGTCTCTTATGACTACATGTAGAAGTGCAATATCATAAGGAAAGTTAGGTCACCTTTAGCAAGAGCCACAGATTTATAGTTCATCCTTAGGGTCCAATCAGGGAACATCAATCCAGGCTGCTCGTCCCTTAAAGGAAGGAGCAGTAACATGACTGTTAGACCTGGCACCTTGGCGTGAGTTTCCCTTCCACTTTTTGATGGTGTGCCTCGATTGTTTTGCTGGTGTTGTCCGCTCAGGGCACTGCGCCACGGCTAATCCGTGCCGCAGTGCAAGTGCTCCCTAGGTAAAGTGTACCTGTAATTGATGTTCATGATTGGTTTATTGGATTCACTGTCAGTCCCCAGCAGAGTGCACCAGGGGTGCCAGGGCTTGTGAATGCCAATGCTGCTGGTGGGCTTGCAGCGCTGGTTGCGCCACCCACAGGAAGCGGCCTTGTAAAATGTGTCTAGGGTCTGCCACCGCAGACCCTGTGCGCGGTCCGGGACCGTCGCGCTGACTGCGCAAGTGCCCCCACTTGCCAGTCCCTAAACCTTCCCTTACCTACATATTAGCCACCCCTCTGGTAGGCCCAAGGGCAGGGTGCATTGTAGGCATAAGGTAGGACATGCCCTGATGTGTGTGGCATGTCTTAGTAGTGAATTACAGCCCTTCCCGTTTTTCACTATTGAAGGCTACCTGCTCTCCATAGGCCAGAATGGGCTGCTGGGATCACGCCAACGCTGTGACCCCAGTGGACTCAGAGAGCATGGTAGAGTGTCAAGTTTAGTATGCCTGAACTCAGAATAATAAAATACTTCTTGTAGTCAAGTTTATTTTAATATCCTGGGTTTGTAAATACTACTTTTAGAAAGTTAGTATTTACTGACCTGACCATCTCAGTCCGCCTCTGCTGTGTGTGTGTGTGTTCTGCCTAGCAACAGTAAGGAGCAGGGTGGGGGGATCCTCAGAGACAGGTTGGCTGCCAGGTGGTGGGCCGGGAGATGACACCAGGATGGGTGGGAGGAGTACACCTTGACTCTTGAATAGACCTGTGCTCTGCCACCACAAAGCCGGCGCCGCCCCCTGTGGGGCGGCTGATGTCTCTGCCCTGCTGCTGAAAGGAAAGAGCAGAGTCACCATAACAAAGTGCTCCAGAACTGGACTGAGCCAGGCCTACGCCCCCTGGCGCTAAAGAACAAAAGAATCATGGTATAAAAGTAGGAGCCTGGCTCCTAAGAAATCAGAATCCTGTTTTACCACAAAGAACCTCTGCCCGACTAGAAGGAGAAGGAGACGCTGGAGGAGCTGGCCTGCTGCTTGCCTTGCTGAGAAAGGAGAGGAAGAGACTTACTGAAAAGACTTTGCTACTTTGTGCTTGAACATTCTCCAAGGGCTTGATCTGAGCTTGCCCCCTGAACTGAACCCCAGGACCAGTGGGTTCTCTGTGCTTTTGCTCGTCCTCCAATTCGAGCCGTGTGTGCATCCCGCTGGAAAGAGACTGCGCCCCTCATCGCCCCTCCTAGGGCCGTGACACTCAGAAGCTTGCCTGCCTCAAACCCGTGAGAGCCCCGCTCCGTCCAGAGCCGCTCCCTGTCCCCGGGCCAGGCCGCCTGCATCCCTGTCACCGCCTGCTACTGGAGCGCGCTGACCGCGCTATCACCCCTCCCGCCGGAAGCCGTCCGACGACTGTGACCTACGCCGGGTCATCCAGCTGCACTGACCGTGCCCTGCGACCCCGCTTCGCTATCCCCGGACATCTCAGGCCGCGCCGCCCCCGCTGTGGAGACCCTCCTGCACCGCCGTGCTAAAGGGTCGCTGGCCGCGCCTGCCTACGTGCCCACACCTGCTGATTGAGGACCCAAGAACACTTCCCAAGCTGAGAGTCGCACCGACCTGTGCTGACTCTCCACATCACGAAAGAAGTTCCAGTATCGGGCTCGGGGCCCGCAACGCCTTATTTCCCCGTTCGCAGGAGTCAATCTCTGTAAGTACTGGAACCACAAGTAACACTTGCAAGAGACTACAAAGTATCCATTTGAAACTACGAACAAAGAACATTTGCCTGCTTTTACAACCTGGTGGCATAGCGAAAACGTTATTGGTCTTGTGATAAGTCTGCTGAGATATATATACCTATTTTTACATAAAGAAGCGTATTTTTATATATATCCAAGTCTGGTGTCCGTTTCTGGGGGGATTGATGTATTTACTGTGTGTGTGATTGTAAGTGCTTAACCAACAACGCCTGAGGAATCGCCTTGGCTGCTCACGCCACGCACCTAGAGGGTGAGCAAGGGTCATTCGCAAGGGGTTATCCTGCGCCCTGACGTGGAGGAGAGGGTTCCTGCTTGACACAAGGGCAACCTTGCGCCAACCAGAGATCCCCGACTCTAACATTGGTGGCAGCGGCTGGGATTTCGGATTTGCACTTGTGATTTGCATACAGTGAATTATTAATCACCAGATAGTGAGAGCAGACCAAATAACGCAGCGACAGGTTTTCATTTTTGGAACTTTGTTGAGACATCTGCCATTACTGCAACCATGCCTAGCTCACTCTCCGCTGGGAGAGCACTCTCTGTGATTTCTGGAATAGATGAGGTGGATTGGGAGAGACTGGAAGGCTACTCGATGGAGCAATTGAAAGGCTACAGTGTAAAATTCCGAGTTCCCCATGCTGGATTCAAGAGGAGGACCCAGTACGCCAAGGCGCTGAGAGCCTGGAAGGAGTCACGAGACCCACGGAATGCGGGGGACATCGTTCCACCCGACAACCTTGAGGAGCCCAGCAGAGTCCGGTCGCCAGAGGAGCTGGCAGACAGGGCAGCAGACAGGGCGCATGCAATGGAGATGGCAAAGTTGGCAGGACAAATGGAAATGGAAAAGCAGAAGTTGGCCCTGGAGGCACAACAACGCCAAATGGATCATGATATCAGATTGAAGGAGTTGGAGCTGAAGGCGAAAAGTTTGGACACCGCTCCTTCTGGTGGCAGCACTCCACCAGTGCAGGTAGAGTCCAAGGTGTACATCCCCAAAGATGTAGTAAAGGAGTATTTTAGAAAGGATGACATAGGGCAGTGGTTTAGAGCCTACGAGGTGGCCATGTCTTCACACCGGGTCCCTGAGAAAGACTGGGGAGCGGGGTTGTGGGGAAGGTTCCTGGCTGAAGGGCGTGACACACTGTTAGATTTACCCTTAGATCTCCAAGCCTCATACCCCCATATGAAGGAAGCTTTAATGAACAGGTATGGGTTAACTCCGGAGCTATATAGACAGCGGTTCAGGGAGACGAAGAAGATCCCTGAGAGTACATATGTGGAGTATGTGACCTTTTTCTGCAGAGCGCTGGATGGTTGGGTGAAGGGTAGCAAAGTTAGTGATTATCAAGGGCTGCTTGATTTAATTGCATGGGAGCACTTGTCCAGTCAATGTTTTCCTGAGCTACGCCAGCACCTGATTGATAGCAAGCTGTCCAACCCGAGGAAGCTTGCTGAGGAGGCGGACCGCTGGCTCAGCACCAGGGTCCACAAGGGTCAAGTGGGAGACTCCGCCAAAGGTGGGCAGGGTCCCCAGCAGAAGAGTGGGGGGGACAGGGGTAAACAGAAGGGGTTCCAAAAAGGCCCCCAAAGTAATTCCCAAGGGAACCAGCAGAAGGGTTCTCAGCCTCCCCCACCCCCGCAGCAGAACGGGGCCCCGACAGGTAGACCTGTTCCAAAGGGGCCCTTCAATTGTTATAGGTGTGGTGACCCGGGTCACATTGCCTCTGATCCTAAGTGTCGCCTGTTTGGTAAGACCGCACCCACTGGTGCTCCACCCCGGCAAGTAGCTAGTGTTAACTTTGGGGAGGAGGTAGCAGTCCAGGAGGGTGGGGGTCCCGGGCAGATGACCCTAGTCTCGCTAGGAGACAGTGAGATGGTCCCTGAAACTTACTTACCCTCTAACACTAAGAAATATGGGCAAGTAGTGACCATCAATGGAAAGAAGGCTGAGGCTCTTAGAGATACAGGAGCCAGCGTGACCTCGGTGAGGCAACACCTGGTGTCTCAAGAGCAGATTGTACCCAATGCCTACTGTAGGGTTGTCAATGCTGACAACATAGAGAGTCGTTGTCCAATGGCTCAAGTTCCCTTTGAGTGGGGGGAGGTCTCTGGTACTCTACAAGTCGCTGTGAGAACTGACATGCCTGTAGACTGTCTGCTAGGGAACGACCTGGAGAGCTCCCCTTGGGAAAAGGTGGAGAAGACCACGCATCTGAGGATGGTGGGTCTACCCGACTAGGCGTGCGTGACCACCCGGGCCATGGCAGCCAGTAGGGGTGTTGAGAGGGTCCTGGAGCCTGAGGGAGAGGTCCAGGAACCGGCCTTAGGGAGAAGGCGCAGGAGGAGCGGGAAACCGGCCCGAAGTTCCCACGGCCCAGGAGGAAGTAGACCCTGAGGGGGATGCTCTGGAGCCTACCGGGGAACAGATTGCCGAACTGGGAGACTTGCCTGAGCTGACCCATTGGCAGCAAGAAGGAGGTCCCTCCAGGGAGGAATTCTGCAGGGAGCAGAAAGAATGCCCTTCTCTCGTGGGTATGCGGCAGCAGGCTGCAGACCAGGCCAATGGTGTTCAGGCCAAAACACCCTACGTGTACTGGGAGAGTGACCTCCTGTATTCCGAGCCTAAGGCTGCTGAACCTGGGTCAGCCCGTGTGCTGGTGGTACCCCAGAAGTTCAGAACCTTCCTACTGGGGCTGGCTCACGATGTGCCTTTAGCAGGACATTTGGGGATGGACAAGACCTATGACAGGCTTGTCACCCACTTTTACTGGCCCCAAATGCACAAGAATTCAGATTCCTACTGCCGAACCTGTCAGACTTGCCAGGCAAGTGGTAAGAGCGGAGGGAAGCACAAGGCTCCTCTGCAACCTTTCCCTGTGGTCGGTACGCCATTCCAACGAGTGGGTATTGATATTGTGGGGCCTCTGGACCCCAAGACAGCCCTGGGCAACAGGTTCATCCTGGTCTTGGTGGACCATGCCACCCGGTACCCTGAAGCCATCCCTCTGAGGACAGTGACGGCCCCCGTGGTGGGACGGGCACTGATGGGAATTTTCTCCCGAGTGGGATTCCCTCTAGAGGTGGTGAGCGACAGGGGGACCAATTTCATATCCACATATATGAAATCCCTGTGGAAGGAGTGTGGGGTAACTTACAAGTTCACCACTCCTTACCACCCCCAAGGAAATGGGTTGGTTGAGAGATTCAACCGAACCCTCAAAGGCATGATCATGGGCCTGGACGGTCCAATGAGGCGTAAGTGGAACGTCCTCTTGCCATGCCTGCTCTTCGCTTACCGAGAGGTGCCACAGAAGTCTCTAGGATTCAGCCCCTTTGAGCTTCTGTATGGTCACCCGGTAAGAGGACCTCTGAGTTTGGTAAAGGAAGGCTGGGAGCAATCTCCCAGGAAACCTCCCCAGAATGTATACAGCTACATGCTGGCCTTCCGAAACCAGACTCGGCGTTTCAGGCAACTTGCTGAGGCAAATCTGGAAGCCAGCCAGGAGGAGATGAAGCGGTGGTACGACCGGAATGCCACTCTGGTAGAGCTTCAACCTGGACAAAAGGTGTGGGTCTTGGCCCCAGTGGAGCCTTGTGCACTTCAGGATAAGTGGACAGGTCCATTTGAGGTTGTGGAGCGCAAATGTCCTATCACCTACTTGGTGGACATGCAGTCTCCCAGGAACCCTTTGAGGGTCCTACATGTTAACCGCCTTAAGCCCTACTTAGAGAGGACCGAAGTGGGCATGCTGCTGGCCACTGATGATGGAATGGAAGAGGAGACCGAGCCTCTTCCTGACCTCTTAGTGGCCTCTGAGAAAGATGGGTCAGTGGATGGAGTTAACCTCTCACCCACCCTGACGCCCGAACAACAGGAGGATTGCCGCCACTTGCTGGGGCAGTTTTCAGATAGATTCTCCCTGGTTCCTGGTGTCACAGATTGGTGCGTCCATGATGTGGACACAGGAGACAGCTTACCTGTGAAGCACAAGGCTTACAGGGTAACTGACAGGGTCAGAGCTTGCATCAAGGAGGAGGTCTCCAAAATGCTTGCGCTAGGGGTGGTTGAGTCCTCCAGCAGTCCTTGGTCCAGCCCCGTGGTCTTGGTCCCCAAAGCTGCTGCGCCGGGAGCCACACCTGAACTCCGGTTCTGTGTGGACTACAGAGGACTCAATTCAGTAACGAAGACTGACGCGCACCCCATCCCCAGAGCTGATGAGCTCATTGATCGGCTGGGGGCTGCCCGGTTCCTCAGCACGTTTGATTTAACGTCTGGGTACTGGCAGATCGCCTTGACCGATGGGGCCAAAGAGAGGTCAGCATTCTCTACACCAGATGGGCACTTCCAGTTCCGAGTCATGCCATTTGGGATGAAGAATGCCCCTGCCACCTTTCAGAGGTTGGTCAACCAGGTACTGGTTGGGCTGGATGCGTTCAGTGCCGCCTACCTGGATGACATCGCAGTGTTCAGTGCCACCTGGCCCGAACACCTGCGCCACCTCTGGGAAGTGTTGATGGCTCTGCGCCGAGCAGGCCTCACGATCAAGGCAAGCAAGTGCCAGATCGGGCAGGGTTCCGTGGTGTACTTGGGACACCAAGTGGGGAGTGGCAAGGTGGCACCCTTGCAACCCAAAATTGAGACCATCCTGGCTTGGGAACCCCCCAAGACGCAGACCGCAGTGAGGGCCTTCCTGGGGCTCACTGGGTACTACAGGAGGTTTGTCAAGGGCTATGGAACGATTGTTGCCCCCTTGACAGAGCTGACTTCCAAGAAGCAGCCCAGGAACGTGATTTGGACTGACACCTGTCAGAAAGCTTTCGACACCCTGAAGACTGCCATGTGCACGGCGCCCGTGCTCTTGGCCCCTGACTTCTCCAAGGAATTCCTAGTGCAGACAGACGCTTCAGAGCATGGTGTAGGGGCTGTTCTCTCACAGATGACTGAGGAGGGCTGGGACCAACCCGTAGCCTTCATCAGTAGGAGGTTACTTCCACAGGAAAGTAGGTGGAGTGCAATTGAGCGAGAAGCATTTGCTGTGGTCTGGGCGCTGAAGAAGCTAAGACCCTACTTGTTTGGGTCTCACTTCCGGGTTCAGACGGACCACAGGCCCCTCAGATGGTTGATGCAAATGAGGGGTAAGAACCCGAAGCTGTTGAGGTGGTCCATCTCCCTACAGGGTATGGACTTTACGGTGGAACACCGTCCTGGTACAGATCACGCCAACGCTGACGGTCTGTCCAGGTATTTCCGCCTTAGTGACAAGGAACCCCCTGGGCAAGGGTAGTTCTCCCCACATTTCAGCTGGAGGGGACACGTGTTAGACCTGGCACCTTGGCGTGAGTTTCCCTTCCACTTTTTGATGGTGTGCCTCGATTGTTTTGCTGGTGTTGTCCGCTCAGGGCACTGCGCCACGGCTAATCCGTGCCGCAGTGCAAGTGCTCCCTAGGTAAAGTGTACCTGTAATTGATGTTCATGATTGGTTTATTGGATTCACTGTCAGTCCCCAGTAGAGTGCACCAGGGGTGCCAGGGCTTGTGAATGCCAATGCTGCTGGTGGGCTTGCAGCGCTGGTTGCGCCACCCACAGGAAGCGGCCTTGTAAAATGTGTCTAGGGTCTGCCACCGCAGACCCTGTGCGCGGTCCGGGACCGTCGCGCTGACTGCGCAAGTGCCCCCACTTGCCAGTCCCTAAACCTTCCCTTACCTACATATTAGCCACCCCTCTGGTAGGCCCAAGGGCAGGGTGCATTGTAGGCATAAGGTAGGACATGCCCTGATGTGTGTGGCATGTCTTAGTAGTGAATTACAGCCCTTCCCGTTTTTCACTATTGAAGGCTACCTGCTCTCCATAGGCCAGAATGGGCTGCTGGGATCACGCCAACGCTGTGACCCCAGTGGACTCAGAGAGCATGGTAGAGTGTCAAGTTTAGTATGCCTGAACTCAGAATAATAAAATACTTCTTGTAGTCAAGTTTATTTTAATATCCTGGGTTTGTAAATACTACTTTTAGAAAGTTAGTATTTACTGACCTGACCATCTCAGTCCGCCTCTGCTGTGTGTGTGTGTGTTCTGCCTAGCAACAGTAAGGAGCAGGGTGGGGGGATCCCCAGAGACAGGTTGGCTGCCAGGTGGTGGGCCGGGAGATGACACCAGGATGGGTGGGAGGAGTACACCTTGACTCTTGAATAGACCTGTGCTCTGCCACCACAAAGCCGGCGCCGCCCCCTGTGGGGCGGCTGATGTCTCTGCCCTGCTGCTGAAAGGAAAGAGCAGAGTCACCATAACAAAGTGCTCCAGAACTGGACTGAGCCAGGCCTAGGCCCCCTGGCGCTAAAGAACAAAAGAATCATGGTATAAAAGTAGGAGCCTGGCTCCTAAGAAATCAGAATCCTGTTTTACCACAAAGAACCTCTGCCCGACTAGAAGGAGAAGGAGACGCTGGAGGAGCTGGCCTGCTGCTTGCCTTGCTGAGAAAGGAGAGGAAGAGACTTACTGAAAAGACTTTGCTACTTTGTGCTTGAACATTCTCCAAGGGCTTGATCTGAGCTTGCCCCCTGAACTGAACCCCAGGACCAGTGGGTTCTCTGTGCTTTTGCTCGTCCTCCAATTCGAGCCGTGTGTGCATCCCGCTGGAAAGAGACTGTGCCCCTCATCGCCCCTCCTAGGGCCGTGACACTCAGAAGCTTGCCTGCCTCAAACCCGTGAGAGCCCCGCTCCGTCCAGAGCCGCTCCCTGTCCCCGGGCCAGGCCGCCTGCATCCCTGTCACCGCCTGCTACTGGAGCGCGCTGACCGCGCTATCACCCCTCCCGCCGGAAGCCGTCCAACGACTGTGACCTACGCCGGGTCATCCAGCTGCACTGACCGTGCCCTGCGACCCCGCTTCGCTATCCCCGGACATCTCAGGCCACGCCGCCCCCGCTGTGGAGACCCTCCTGCACTGCCGTGCTAAAGGGTCGCTGGCCGCGCCTGCCTACGTGCCCACACCTGCTGATTGAGGACCCAGGAACACTTCCCGAGCTGAGAGTCGCACCGACCTGTGCCGACTCTCCACATCACGAAAGAAGTTCCAGTATCGGGCTCGGGGCCCGCAACGCCTTATTTCCCCGTTCGCAGGAGTCAATCTCTGTAAGTACTGGAACCACAAGTAACACTTGCAAGAGACTACAAAGTATCCATTTGAAACTACGAACAAAGAACATTTGCCTGCTTTTACAACCTGGTGGCATAGCGAAAACGTTATTGGTCTTGTGATAAGTCTGCTGAGATATATATACCTATTTTTACATAAAGAAGCGTATTTTTATATATATCCAAGTCTGGTGTCCGTTTCTGGGGGATTGATGTATTTACTGTGTGTGTGATTGTAAGTGCTTAACCAACAACGCCTGAGGAATCGCATTGGCTGATCACGCCACGCACCTAGAGGGTGAGCAAGGGTCATTCGCAAGGGGTTATCCTGCGCCCTGACGTGGAGGAGAGGGCTCCTGCTTGACACAAGGGCAACCTTGCGCCAACCAGAGATCCCCGACTCTAACAATGACTAACTGCAGGTGACACACCTTTTAATCCTGTATATCTCTTTTGTTTATTTTTCAATACCATTATGGCCAAATAGACATGCACTGGTGAAGTGTTGTCTGTCATGTTCACAGCATGAAATATCATATCTGTGGAATTTAGTAACCAGAACAAGTCCAACAAACAGTTGCGTAGCGATGGGCATCGTCATGACCATCCCCTCACAACACAGGGGAGCTTGTAATAGTATTAAAAGCAAAAGCGTAAAAACAACGCAAAAACAAACAACGTGCATAAAATAAAAACACACATGCTAAGCCATCAGGTATACTTGCTGTATACCAAGCACAGAAAGCATAGACAAATTTCAATATAATATGTAAATGAGCGGTGACGCACAACACTATGGCATGCACATCATGCACAATGAACCTGCAACCCAACAACTAATATTCTTGTCTGCTTAATTTGTCAGGCTCAAAAATAATATTCCATTTCCTTATTCCCCTCTTTGACAGCAGTTCACCAAAATGGTGACCGGCTGTCAACACAACTTACTGTGTCGCTTCTGACACACAGGACCAGCAGGAACAATTCATAGAAAGACACAATGCACAAAAATAAACACAAACATTTCTTTCTAAACTACCCAAACACCACTGCACTACCCTAAACCCTAAAACACTACCCCAGCACGACTCCCTACACTACCCAAACACCACTGCACTACCCTAAACCCTTAAATGCTTCCCCTAGCATAACCGCCTACACTACCCAAACTCTACTGCACTACCCTAAACCCTAAAACACCACCCACAGCACAACGCCCTGCACTACCTAAACACCACTGCGCTACCCTAAACCCTAAAACACTACCCCCAGCACGACCCCTACACTACACTAACACCACTTCACTACCCTAAACCCTAAAACACTACCCCAGCACTACCCCCTACACTACCCAAACACCACTGCGCTACCCTAAACCCTAAAACACTACCCCCAGCACGACCCCTACACTACACTAACACCACTTCACTACACTAAACCCTAAAACACCACCCCAGCACTACCCCCTACACTACACAAACACCACTGCACTACCCTAAACCCTAAATCTACCCCCAGCATGACCCCCTACACTACCCAAACACCACTGCACTACCTTAAACCCTAAAACACTACCCCCAGCACTACTCCCTACACTACACAAACACCACTGCACTACCCTAATCCCTAAATCTACCCCCAGCACGACCCCCTACACTACCAAACACCACTGCACTAACCTAAACCCTAAAACACGGCCCCCTATACTACACAAACACCACTGCACTACCCTAGACCCTAAAACACTACCCCAGCACTACCCCCTACACTACACAAACACCACTGCACTATCCTAAACCCTAAATCTACCCCCAGCATGACCCCCTACACTACCCAAACACCACTGCACTACCATAAACCCTTAAACGCTTGCCCAGCATGACCCCCTACACTACCCAAACACCACTGCACTACCCTAAACCCTAAAACACCACCCCCAGCACAACGCCCTACACTACTCAAACACCACTGTGCTACCCTAAACCCTAAAACACTACCCCCAGCACGACCCCTACACTACACTAACACCACTTCACTACCCTAAACCCTAAAACACTGCCCCCAGCATGACCCCTACACTACACAAACGCCACTGTACTACCCTAAACCCTAAAACACTACCCCAGCACGACCCCCTACACTACAAAAACACCACTGCACTAACCTAAACCCTAAAACACTGCCCCCAGCACGACCCCCTACACTACGCAAACACCACCGCACTACCCTAAACCGATCCCCAGCACGACCCCCTACACTACCAAAACACCACCGCACTACCCTAAACCCTAAAACACTACCCCCAGCATGACCTCCTACACTGCCTAAACACCATTGCACTACCCTAAACCCTAAAACACTAACTCACCACAACCCACTACACTACACAAACACCACTGCACTACCCTAAACGCTAGAAAAGAAACCCCCACCCCATGCCCAATCCCCCTTACCTGTCACTCCTTGTGGTTCCTGCTTCACGTCGTCTCTGAGGGGCGGTGCATGTTGTGAGGAAACGGAACAGCCTATGTTTCCTTACAACGACGTGAATCGTCTCCATTTTTTTCAGAACACATTGTCATTTACCATACATACCTTTACAACAAAATTTGTTGTAAAGGCATGCGTGGTAAATGACCATGCTTTCTAAGAAAATGCGTAGTAATGACTTCACGATGTACAATTCATGCATGGTAATACATGCGTTGTAATGGTATTGCGAAGTAAAAAAGTCGTTGTAACAGCTGTTTACCAATCGAAGCTGGCCCCTGTTCTTCAGTGAGTCTTTTATTTGATTAGGAGGAAGGAATGTGTTATGTTTACCAAAGTGCATTCCCGGCTGTTGTATTGTGAAAATGTCCGCGTGGCCTGGTTTCACTTCCGGTGAGAGAGTGGAAGAGTCGGTTTCGATCTAAAGACGTTCTGTTGGACGGGGCCGGCGCAACACGTCATCAGAAAACACAGTTAATGGAAAGCGTCCTCCCCGAAGTGTGGAGCAGTGCCATGAGAGGTCAACGAGTGTGCGTCCCACCTCAGTTTGACCGTACTATGCCATTCTAGGTTACAGGAGGCAGAAGCAGCATCCATCGCAGGTCCTCTTGTACGCTAAAAAAGGACCAAACGATGCTTTCCTTTCTTTTCTTCTTCTGCTGCACCATCTGTTCTTCCTCCTCTAGTGCAAGTGGTTCAACTTCGGCAAAACTAGAAGCCATAGTTGTATTAAAAATAAACAAACACACAAAAAATGTATTTCAATATAAAGAGAAGCAAGAAACAGGTCTTCTCTCTATCAAGGACAAAAAGTAAGGGAAATATCAGAAGGATGGATCCTCCCTCTTTCACAATGAAATTGATTTCAACCAATCAGATTCCTTTTTTCTTTTGCTGACATGAAGTCGCGTAGTGTGCACGCACTTGTCACGCACCCTTCGCGCGCCCTCGAAAATCATATATATCATTATACACTATAAATACAAATTTCTATAAACTTTTAATAAGTATATTAGCAAAACTGTTCAGTCTAATATCCATATTCAAACTTTCTATAGTCATTTTTTCAACTTTAAAAGTACGCCGAAGTCTCGACTTCGGCACGATCTCAACGCGATCACGGCACGACCCCGGAAATACGCGTGGGGAGCTGTTGCGCACATTAAGCGGCTACACCGCGCATTTCGTAACTTTACTTTCGTCTAAATTATATTGAAAATAATACTTAAAAAATACTTTTATTAATAAATTTAGACAAACACTTAAAGGAAATCTTTTATTTATAATTAATTTAAAGATATTTCATACTTTACAAATTACGCCAAAGTAGCGACTCCAGCGTGACTTTTCAAAATGGCTACTGGAATGCGCGCAGCCATCGTGTAGGACGCGCGAAGGTGGGCGACTTCTGTATAATATTACAAAAAAAATAAAAGAATGAATATAGTTTTCCTAACTAAAAATTATTCACAATTTAAAAAAAATATATATATATCTATATCTATATCTATATATATATATATATATATATATATATATATATATATATATATATATATATATATATATATATATCTATATATATATATATATATATATATATATATATAAAATAAAAAACATAGGAATGAGGTGCATTAGACTTACAAATTTTTATTTAAAAAACCTTTGAAATGTACTGAAAAAACCATAGGTTTCAGGCACGTTATAGTTCGAAATTAGCATTAAAAAAACCATAGAAATTCCCTAAAAAAACCATAGGTTGCAGGCACGTTATCGTTAGAAATTAGCATTTAAAAAAACATAGAAATTCACTGAAAAAACCATAGGTTTCAGTAACGTTATAGTTAGTTGGACATTTCACTCGTACAAAACCATAGAAATTCCGGTGTTATAGTTAGTTCAGCTAACTATAACTCCGCAATGCACTGCCCCCGCAATGCACTGCTGATGACGTCACATATTACATCATTCATGACCTGGTCAGTGACATCACTGATGACATCACTGATGACATCTCAAATGACATCACTGATGACATCACTCACGTGAAAATCTGATGCACCTCCTCACACCTGAATATAACCTTTGAAACACCCACTCTAAAATACAGACTACCATTTTTGAAAAAATAGACACATCAATACCAGTTACTAAATACGCGCTGACTGATTCCTAGGTCTACACACGCATCCTCTCATTCACCCATACAGTCACTCATACATGCAGTCACTCATCAATAGAACACTATCATATGCACTCATCCACCTATACAGACACTCACACACTGCCACATATCCAGAGTTACTCACACACCTAGTCAGTCATGCAAAGAAACACTCATACTTCCATTTACTCACCTATACAGTTATACAGATACCAACTCACGTATTCATACAGATACTAACACATAATTACTCTCTTATAGAATCACTGATACAAATACAAATACACACTCATCCATGCAGCCACTCTCACAATTACTGACTCTCACATATAGTTATGTATATACACCATCACTCACATATACTGCCTTTTACATATGTACTTACTTGTACATGTACCACTGAGACATCCATTCACTCACCAACACACCCGTACACATACTTACCCAGCCATACAGCTGTTTCCACATGCACTCTTGAACCCATACACCCAGTGAATCAACTACTCATACATCTATGTACAGAGTCATACACCTCCCATCCACCCACACACACACACAGGCAGCCATACAAATACTCAGGCAAGCAATCAATAACCCATATATACACTCCTGCAACTACTCACCAATCCATGCAGCAGCTTACACAACAACAGACTGACTGATATAGACTTTCACACAGTTTAGTCACTAACCCATGCATTCAGAAAGACACATTTAATCACTAATTTGTACAGTCAGTCATGTACCTACTAAATCCTCCATACAGACACTTATATACCCACTCATTCTTCAATACAGCTTGGCATATATATAAAACAAATTTAAACTTTACAGAACACACAGTCACTGGATGATGTCATCAGTGATGTCACTGACCATGTCATGAATGATAATATGTGACGTCAGCAGCAGTGCATTGGGGGGGCGCGAGTTATAGTTAGCTGAACTAACTATAACACCGGAATTTCTATGGTTTTGTACAAGTGAAATGTCCAACTAACTATAACGTTCCTGAAACCTATGTTTTTTTCAGTGAACATATTATCTACTGGCGGTTGCCAGTAGATAGTTATAGTTAGGACCTATTTTCCATAGGAAAAGCATTTTTTCTTTTCCCAATAACTTTGGCGCCGGTTGACGATTCGCCAAGCGGGGGGCAAGAAGAAAGGGGAGTCCCAAAACTTGTTTTCTTCATGTTATTTTCCATTGGAAGCTTTAGACACGGCTGCAGCCCGAACTGCTGAACGGAATTACACCAAATTTGGAAAAGTGTGACCCTTGGTTCAGAAAGAACTCTTTTTGTTAAATGGTGTAAATCCGTGCAGTAGTTACTGAGAAATTTAAGAAAAAGAGGTCAAAAAATCAATTTCCCAAAGGAATCTTTAGACACGGCTACAGCTGGAACTGCTGAACGGAATTACACCAAATTTGGCAAAAAGGTAGTGCTTGGTTCAGAAAGCACTCTTTTTCTTAAATGGTGTAAATCCGTTCTGTAGTTAAAGAGAAAATCAAAAAATAAATGTTTCGATTTATAGAGGCGCGGTGGATCCGCCGACCCTCCCGACCATGAGCTTTATTCTAATTGGCTGTCAAAACTCCAAACCAGGAAGTATTGGCAGCCAACTTGTGCCTCAGTAACTGAGGCGCAAGAAAACAGGGAAAAAAAGGTGGAAAAAAATAAAAGAGGGCAGGGTAGAAACACCCTGACCCCCTAGGCCTGCTCAGGAGGTCCCACAAAGACCCCCAGGGCCATAAAAAGCATTTTTTTTTTAAATCCACGAGATTCGCGCACCCAGCGTGAATTTCGGCCGAAATTTTTAAAAAAACGAAGCGCGGCCTCCCGCGGTTCGTTAATATTTAGCCCCCGGGTGGGCAAAGTCCCGGGGGCATTCATTAATGTAATTGCGGGGGCCTAGGGAGGCGCCCGCCACCCCCCAGGGATTTCCATAAATATTTGCGGGGGGCACACGACCCCCCCGCAGCCCTGGGGACCGCCACCCCAGGGGCTTCTTATTTTTAAAGTGTGGGGGGCCTCCAAGGCCCCCCATGCCCGGGGCTTTTATTAATTATAATGGCGGGGGCATACGCCCCCCCCCTATTGTCCCAGGGACCACCACCCCCCGGGGCTTCTAATTTTTTACAATATACACCTGTGTGGGGGGGCTCAATCCCCCCCACATGCCCCGGGAACCGCCACCTCCCCGGGGCACTAATATTCAAATTAAGAGGTCAGAAACGGACCCCTGAGCCCCGGGGACCACCAGCTTCCCGGGGCTGTGCAATAGGTGGGAGGGGGGCTGTGCGGCCCCCCTCCTGGAGCCCTTGATGGCCCTGGGGACCACCACCCCCCAAGGCCGGCTCCTACAGTGTCCCGGTGTGCCAACCCCCGGGACACTGCTATTTGCAATGACAGGGCGTGAGCCGCGCGGCTCCCGCCCTGTCATTGCAAACTGCTTTGCTTCATTGAAGCGAGAGCAGGCCAGGGAGCCGTGAGGGGGGCCACGCAGCCTCCCTCCCCGAAAAAAATAATACATTTAATAAATAAATAAAGGCCGGCCCGGGGGATGGGGTTCCCGGGGCCAATAGAGGCCTCAGGAGGGGGGCCACGCAGCCCCCCTCCATAAAAAAAAATGAATATTTATGTGGCCATGCCCCAGGGGATGGGGTCCCCGGGGCTGGAATTGGCCACGGGAGGGGGGCCCACGCGGCCCCCTTCTCGTTCAAATGTATTTTTTTTAAATGAGGGTAAGGCCCTGGGGGATGGGGTCCCCAGGGCCCAAAAAAGTACACACATCCCCCCTTCTAAAAAATATTTTATAAAAAATGCCGAGATCGTGCCGTAGGCCCCACCCCCTCCTAGTAACACTCTGCAAACGCGCCCTGTGGCGTGTTTTAAGTTAGAGAATTAATTCCCCTTCAATCCAGAGGGCCCCTTGGGGCCACCAAGCCCACCAGGTACCTCCAGTAAGCACCACAGGGCTGCGTTGCAGAGAGGTGGTCCAGGCCATGCCCCTTTTTACTCCTCTCTGCAACGCAGCTCTGTGGCGCTTGCTGAAAGTACCTGGTGGGCTAGTTGGACCCCAGGGACCCTCAGGATTCAATGGGACTTAATCCCCAAACTTACAATGCGCCAGGGGGCACGTTTGCAGAGTGGTGGAGAAAGGGGGAATGACCTTTGTCTACCTCTCACCAATCCCACTGCGTGGGGCATACTGGAGGTAAAAGGTAGGCTAGCTGGCCCCTAAAGGACCCCCAGCAGTGATGGGGATTTCAATCCCCATCCAAGAGCACGCCAGGGAGTGTGTTTGTAGAGTGGTGGGCAAAGTGGGCATGGCCTGGTACGAGTACTTACCAGTGCTGCTGTGTGGGACTGACTGGAGGTAATAGTTTGGGAAGTTGGCCTCCAAGGATGTCCTTGGGGCCAACTACCCCTCTTATTACCTCCAGTAAGTCCCACACAGTGGGATTGCTAAGACGTCTTCAGAGTCCATGGACCCCTTCCTCTACCACTCTGCAAACATGCCTCGTGGCAGACTACGGGATAGGGAATGAAGTCCAATTTAGTCCTGAGGGAGTTTGGGGGCCAAGAATCCCTCCTGGTACCTCCTGTAAGTCCTACGCAGCAGGAATTTCTGAGCATTGGTTGGACGCCCAGCACCCTTTCTTCACCACTCTGCAAACACGACTACTAGTTAAAGTAGCATATTTATGCACCTCTGACTTAGAGGTAGTTTTAATCCCCCTGCCCTATTATGTACTAGGGCCTTACAGAGGAGGTCATGCTAATCACAGGGGTACACCAACGCATAGTGTTCCCTAGTGTATGTAGGTGTTTTCACTGTATTCTAAGTGTCTTTTACCATAGCACTGGCTCTAGGCCTGGTTAGTCAGAGTCAGTTGCCACCAGTACCCGTCTGAAAAGTTGTGGGCACGGGATGATTTTGCAACAAGGCCTCTTTCTGCTCCTCTGTTGGTTCTTTCTGCACATGTATTGCTTCTTCCTGCACTTTTCTTCGTCTTTGTGGACTTCTGTTGCTGCTTTCTGCATTTCTTTTACTTCTTTCTGTGCATGTTTTCTTCTTTCTTCACATGTCCTACCTCTGTAGGCATAGTTAGAAACTAGCATTCAAAAAACCTTTGAAATTCACTTTAAAAACCATAGGTTTCAGCCACGTTATAGTTAGCATTTAAAAAACCTTTGAATTTCACTGAAAAAAACATAGGGTTTAGGGACGTTATAGTTAGTTGGCCATTTCACTCGTACAAAACCATAGAAATTCCCCCGTTATAGTTAGTTCAGCTAACTATATCTCGCGCCCCTGCAATGCACTGCTGATGACATCACATATTAAATCATTCATGACATGGTCAGTGACATCACTGATGACATCACTGATGACATCTCAAATGACATCACTGATAACATCATCCATGTGACAATCTGATGCACCTCCTCACACTCTAATATAACCTTTGATACACCCACTGTAAAATACAGACTACCATTTTCGAAACCATCGACACACCAATACCACTTGCCAAATACACACTCACTGATTCCTAGGTCTACACACACATCCACTCATTCACCCATACAGTCACTCATACATACAGTCACTCATCAATACAACTAACCATAACAGAGGAATTTCTATGGTTTTGCACGAGTGAAATGTCCAACTAACTATAACGTCACTAAAACCTATGGTTTTTTCAATGAATTTCTAAGGTTTTTTAAATGCTAATTTCTAACTATAACGTGCCTGAAACCTATGTTTTTTTCAGTGAATACATATATATATATATATATATATATATATATATCTATATATATATATATATATATATATATATATATGTCCAAAAAAGAAGTTGCCCCCTGCGAGAACGCACTTGAAAAACAGACGAATCCTGTCACTTTCCACAGCATTCTTTATTCTTGTTAGCCAGACATCATGGAGTTTGATAAATTTGCAGCCCTACGCGTTTCAGCGCTCCTGCGCCTTGCTCACGGGCACTTAACAAAGTCAGCTGGCGGAAGCAAGGAGGGAAACGAGTCACTTCATTTGTATTCCCAAGTGAATATTGCCCTCTGGTGGGCGTTTCTTTTGACAGAATTCTGGGACTCGTAGTGCTCCCTCCTAAAAATAAAATCCTCTGGTAGATTTCCGTTCAGGCAACTTAACTATGTAGTATTGAAGCTCTCCAGTGAGCTACGAACAGCAGACTCCGGCTGATTCTAACAGCTGTTTGACCTGCCAACTCGAACGCAGCCAGTCTGCGTGAGGCAGCCCACCTTTTCTGTTGCTTTAGGTGAGAGTGCAGTTCTCTCGACCGGGACCGGCCGAAATAAATGTCCAAAAAAGAAGTTGCTCCCTGCGAGAACGCACTTGAAAAACAGACGAATCCTGTCACTTTCCACAGCATTCTTTATTCTTGTTAGCCAGACATCATGGAGTTCGATAAATTTGCAGCCCTACGCGTTTCAGCGCTCCTGCGCCTTGCTCACGGGCACTTAACAAAGTCAGCTGGTGGAAGCAAGGAGGGAAACGAGTCACTTCATTTGTATTCCCAAGTGAATTTTGCCCTCTGGTGGGCGTTTCTTTTGACAGAATTCTGGGACTCGTAGTGCTCCCTCCTAAAAATAAAATCCTCTGGTGGATTTCCGCTCAGGCAACTTAACTATGTAGTATTGAAGCTCTCCAGTGAGCTACGAACAGCAGACTCCGGCTGATTCTAACAGCTGTTTGACCTGCCAACTCGAACGCAGCCAGTCTGCGTGAGGCAGCCCACCTTTTCTGTTGCTTTAGGTGAGAGTGCAGTTCTCTCGACCAGGACCGGCCGAAATAAATGTCCAAAAAAGAAGTTGCCCCCTGCGAGAATGCACTTGAAAAACAGACGAATCCTGTCACTTTCCACAGCATTCTTTATTCTTGTTAGCCAGACATCATGGAGTTCGATAAATTTGCAGCCATGCGCGTTTCAGCGCTCCTGCGCCTTGCTCACGGGCACTTAACAAAGTCAGCTGGCGGAAGCAAGGAGGGAAACGAGTCACTTCATTTGTATTCCCAAGTGAATATTGCCCTCTGGTGGGCGTTTCTTTTGACAGAATTCTGGGACTCGTAGTGCTCCCTCCTAAAAATAAAATCCTCTGGTAGATTTCCGTTCAGTCAACTTAACTATGTAGTATTGAAGCTCTCCAGTGAGCTACGAACAGCAGACTCCGGCTGATTCTAACAGCTGTTTGACCTGCCAACTCGAACGCAGCCAGTCTGCGTGAGGCAGCCCACCTTTTCTGTTGCTTTAGGTGAGAGTGCAGTTCTCTCGACCGGGACCGGCCGAAATAAATGTCCAAAAAAGAAGTTGCCCCCTGCGAGAACGCACTTGAAAAACAGACGAATCCTGTCACTTTCCACAGCATTCTTTATTCTTGTTAGCCAGACATCATGGAGTTCGATAAATTTGCAGCCCTACGCGTTTCAGCGCTCCTGCGCCTTGCTCACGGGCACTTAACAAAGTCAGCTGGCGGAAGCAAGGAGGGAAACGAGTCACTTCATTTGTATTCCCAAGTGAATTTTGCCCTCTGGTGGGCGTTTCTTTTGACAGAATTCTGGGACTCGTAGTGCTCCCTCCTAAAAATAAAATCCTCTGGTGGATTTCCGCTCAGGCAACTTAACTATGTAGTATTGAAGCTCTCCAGTGAGCTACGAACAGCAGACTCCGGCTGATTCTAACAGCTGTTTGACCTGCCAACTCGAACGCAGCCAGTCTGCGTGAGGCAGCCCACCTTTTCTGTTGCTTTAGGTGAGAGTGCAGTTCTCTCGACCGGGACCGGCCGAAATAAATGTCCAGAAAAGAAGTTGCCCCCTGCGAGAACGCACTTGAAAAACAGACGAATCCTGTCACTTTCCACAGCATTCTTTATTCAAATCTTTATTCTCAAAACCCTTGTGGAATCGCGAAAAGTAGGATGGAGTAGGTGATATTTAAATACATTCCGCTATGTACATTTGTTACTGTAGGAAGGAGTCTTACTGGAGATGGTGTTAATCAGAGTTTACTATTTATGCTCTTTGGATTGGGAAGTGAGTAGAGTTAAGGCTCATCCACCCATCCTACTATGCACACTTGTCATCTGAGAAAGAGGTCTGAAAGGAGAGGCCAGTCCCTCATTACACCCTACTATGCACACCCGTCATCTGAGCGAGAGGCCTGACAGGAGTGGCCATTCCCTCCCGGAACCCTACTACGCTCACCCATCATCTGAACTAATACTATATCCCAGCAAGTCCATTATTAATGTAATAGCACACTTTTTATGGGCTTTGTATGTGTTTTTATATTAGAGACGTAATTATAATTCAGAAAGAGAGTGATCAGTTTTTGCAATAATATATAGTATTAGTTCAGATGATGGATCTCTAATATAAAAACACATACAAAGCCCATAAAAAGTGTGCTATTACATTAATAATGGACTTGCTGGGAAAATTGTGCAATGTGACAGATGCAAGACCTGAGGAAATAGACAATCTCAACTGAAATATTGTTGTATTGCTGTGTATTATAGTCATACATAATTTTTTAGAAAGATTTAGAACACTGTGCCCATTTTTGGTTATGTTACAGTACAAATCCAAATAATTTCAAAATAATGTCTGCACACATAATATATTCTTCACTCATTCTACGATATATACACTCAAAAAATAATAAATTTACTTTAAAAAACAAACTACAAATTCACTGAGAAAGCCAAAGGTTAAAGGAATGTTATAGGTATGTGTGATACAAAAATCTGTTTTGTTTAAAAACAACCTACAAATTGACACAAAAAAAACAAAGGTTAAAGTAACTGTATAGTTAGGTGAACTCTTCAGTGACAACATTCATGTTTTAAAGTTATGAACTAAAAAAACACAGAAATTCATCAGTTATGGTTAGCAGACCTAACTATAACTTGCGCCCCCACCATGCACTGCTTATGATCTCACATATTACATCACTCATTACATTTTCTATGACATAACCAATGACATCTCAAATGGCATCACTGATGACATCACTGATGAAATTATCCAATGAGTGTGCTAGTTAGTTTTCTAGTTTCATAGTGACGAGTAAGTACAATATGCAGTGTGGCCGTGAAACAATGCAGCGCCTGCGGTGTGGCTGAAAGACAGCCACAGCCGAGTCCTGAGCACCATGTCTCTGACGTCCAACGCACCCCGAGTCCTGAGCACCATGTGTATGACGTCCAACGCACCCGCTCTGACTCTGCTGTGCTGCTGAAGAAATCACCTGCCACATGGCTGGAAAATCGTTGCAGTGCCAGTTTCACTGCCGCCACATCGACCCAGAGTGAACAGATTTTTGATGCATCACATAAGGAATCAATGCATCACTTTTGGTTTCCGGCGCCTCACCTCCCCTGCACCTGTTTTCGTATTTATTACTTTGTGCTAAAAAGTGATGCATCTATAGTTTCCAATGGACTGAACTATTTTGAACCTTTTAAAGTGATCTCTTTACTTGTGAATGTTCATTTTTTGTCTTTTTTGTCTTGTTTTATTTAAAGATTGGTTATTTTTGTAAACTTGTGTGGTGTCCATTTGTAGTGTTTTCACTGTGTTACTGTGTGCCTCTGAGACAAGCCTGACTGCTCGTGCCAAACTACCAAGGAGGTGGGCAGGGGTTATCTTGGGTGTGCAACTCCCTTACCCTGACTAGAATAAGGGTCCCTACTTGGAAGGGGTGCAAGCCACTGCAAACTGGAGCCCCCCATTTCTAATAATTACTCTGCCAGTATCAACCCCACAGTAGCTATAGGTTGGTCAGTGATGAGAAGTTAAACACTGTTGATGTAAAAATTCCAAATATAAGGTACCTTTGATTTAATGACCACGATGTAATGGCTCCTGATGTAGCAGCATGTGAAGGAACAATTGGCATTCCTATTGTGGACTTCTGACATTTCGTATCTTGTCTGAAAGTTCACCACTTTTAATCTTTCTAAGGACCCATAGATTTCACACCTTTGGTTTTTATGAGATATAGTGATATTCACAGCAGACATAGGGTCTGATTTGGAATTTGGTGGACAGGATTGCCCCATTACAAACGTGACAGATTTCCATCCGCTGTATTACAATTCCATTAAATACTATAAAACTTGTAATAGAGCAGGTGTTGATATCTGTCACATTTGTGACAAAGTATTCTATCCGCCAAGCTTGTAATCAGACCCTAGGGTGCCGATTATGATCCGGTAAAAACCGGGTACGAACCGTCGGTCGGAGAGTTTTCTCCGTCCGACTCGTACCCGGTCAGAAAACTTCACAAACATGGAATTACGATTCGCACGGAAACACCATTTCCGTACGAATCGCAAAAAACACCGACCGACGAAAATATACGTACGAATGTGATCCGGGAATGCTGCGACGTGACGTCGGGACGCCTTCAGGCAGCGTTTCACGACCCAGGAAGTACGATTCGAACCCACAGCAGTCCGGACGGCGATATTTTCACGGCACCCAAAAAGTGCCGGAAAAGCGAAGTACGGCGCGAAATGACCAGAGTAGGTGGCCCGGTACGTGCCGTACCCCCCCCCTGCCCCCGTACGTATGCGCTGTACCCCCCCCGCCCCCGTACGTACACGCCATACCCCCCCCAGCCCCCGTACATACGCGCTGACCCCCCCAGCCCCCGTACGTATGCGCCGACCCCCCCAGCCCCCGTATGTACGCGCCGAGCCCCCCCCAGCCCCCGTACGTATGCGCCGACCCCGCCCAGCCCCCGTACGTATGCGCTGACCCTCCCCAGCCCCCGTACGTATGTGTCGAACCCCCGTGTATGTACAACCGTGTACGTTCGAGTCGTACCCCCACCCGTGTATGTACACCCGTGTACGTGTCGTACCCCCCGTGTACGTACATCCGTGTACGTGTCGTACCCCCGTGTATGTACACCCGTGTACGTTCGAGTCGTACCCCCACCCGTGTATGTACACCCATGTATGTGTCGTACCCCCACCCGTGTACGTGTCGTACCCCCACCCGTGTATGTACACCTGTGTATGTGTCGTACCCCCGTGTATGTACACCCGTGTACATGTCGTACCCCCACCCGTGTATGTACGCGCTGGGGATACGCACCATACATACACGGGTGGGGGTACGACTCGAACGTACACGGGTGTACGTACACGGGGGGTACGACACGTACACGGGTGTACATACACGGGTGGGGGTTCGACTCGAACGTACACGGGTGTACATACACGGGGGTACGACACGTACACGGGTGTACATACACGGGGGTACGACACGTACACGGGTGTACATACACGGGGGGTTCGACACGTATGTACGGGGGCTGGGGGGGTCGGCGCGTACGTACGGGGGCTGGGGGGGGTCGGCGCGTACATACGGGGGCTGGGGGGTTTCGGCGCGTACATACGGGGGCTGGGGGGGTCGGCGCGTACATACGGGGTCTGGGGGGGTCGGCGCGTACGTACGGGGGCTGGGGGGGTCGGCCCGTACATACGGGGGCTGGGGGGGTTACAGCACGTATGCGGGCACATGTCTCCAGGTTTGCTATGGGTGTTCGGTGCGGACGGTGTTTTTTCCATCCAGTTGTAACATCGGACGCACGGGATGGATCGTGATTCCGCGGTCGGACTTCACTTTTCACATTTGTACGGTAAATCGTCCGAGGACGTGTTGGACACATTTTCCGACCCGAGGACGTGTGGGGAATAATTCCCAATGCGGTTCGTATGGACTTTTTACCATGCGAATCGTGATTGGCAGTTTGTACGGCACTTGTACGATTCGTACGGTAAAAAGACCGGATACGAGTCGTACGGGGAATTTTTTTGCCAGATCGTAATTGGCACCATAGTGTTTAATACATCAAATTCTCCAAACTTACTATTTACCGCACATATTTTCCCTGATAAATATCATCAGGTTTGACCTAATACAATTTGTAAAGGGGAAATTGTGGAATATGGTGTCTACACAAAATGTGAATTTCTGATCCATCTGTAAAAACTAGTTTGTGCAGGGGACTCAATTCTCTAACACACTTCAGAATACCTGCCGAGCTGGCCTGAAGCTTTAGCATGTTGCAGGGAACATGGATGTCAGACAGCACATAGAAAGTGGTACTCTCAAGAGAAGAAATACCATTTTATGACTCTCTTATATGTCAAAGGTAGTAGTGCTGCTGCCATTGTTTTTCGTAACCAGAGTAAGATTAAGCAGGAAACCATCAATTTTGATGTGGTTATGCATAAGGTGTATGCACATAATTTGTCTTCATTAGAAAAGTCCCCTAGATGATGATAGACTTAATTTGAAATCTTATAAAGAAATAGTGAACACTAAGAGGTTTTCAGCCAACTCATTCAAAGAACCAAAGGTAAAAATAAAACAGCAAGTCATGGGAAGATGAAGAATTTAGGGATATGAAACAATAAATATTGTCATCTCGTCAATGACGTTATAAAGAAGATAGAACTAACATGACTGACTCCCAGAAAGACTATACAGGATTTGTAAAACTCTGATGAGAGTGCCTTGGCAGCCAGAGATGACAGAACCTTAATGTGAATAGTGAAAGACAGTAGTGTCTGTGAAACTCAGAGACCGAGATGTCTACTTAAGGTCTTATCCAATCTCTATTACTCTGTAGCAACAGATGAGCAATTCAGAACAGTGATAATATGCTAACTGATGGAATGGTATGGTGCTTACATTCTCTCACTCCTTGGCTTTTACCTCGGAAGACATTTGAAATACAGGAAAATCACAATTAATGGATAGGCTGTTCACATTCCTGTCAGACATTTAATTATCTCAAATGATATTCTCCGATGTGTGTATCTCACAGATATGTAATCTCAAATGTAGTAAAGGTATTATCATATCCAAATGGCTTTGAGATTCAGTTACACTTTGAGATGGGGGGACAGAAAACTACCCGTGGGCTGAATTGGGAGTTCTCTGCTGCTCCAGGGAAGAATATTTCACCAAAAGAGCTCCAGAACACAGTGGGAGCATTTTTAGTGAAAATATCAAAATGGGCTAGGCTGCTTTGCCATGGCAGTCCAGTTGTTTTTTTTTTTTTGCTTTTTGAAAACAGGGACACTCTACATATTTTACTGCTTGTGACTGTCTTGCCTGGCCCAGGTAGGAACAATCGACATCCGAAGGCACATTCTAATTAGCATATACCTTCGGGCACTCTAAAACATATGGCCTTGTGGCCCTGTTTAGGGGTATTACATAGCAACACTCTCATTCAATATACTATTAAGATGTCTCAGGTAGCAAGCAATTTAATAACATCTAATCTAAGACAAATTCACCAGTAGTAGACAATGTGGAAGAGCAATCCAATGTCATTGGTCACACTTTCACTATAGGTCGTGGCAGACCCGGTCAGCAGAAGGGTGGAAGTCACTAAGGGGGTCATTATGATGGCGGAAGGACCGCCACCGCCGGCCCAGCGGTGGCGGTCCTTCCACCATCACTGAGCATTTTACCCACCGCCAAATTAGGATGGCGGTGGGTATTGCGGCGGACGCAAAGTCCGTCTGCCGCTTTTCCGCCTGAGGCAATCGCAACGATTGCCTGGTGGACGGAAAAGGGCCACTCATATGGTGACAGTGTCTAGCAGGCACCATCTGCCATATTAGCATGTGTCCTGGAAGAGGCCTTTCACCGCCATGGAAAGGCTGGCGGGGATTGAGTTTTGGGGCCCCCTCTGTGTGGTGGGAGGGTGTATGTGCACTGGGGGAATACCCATGGTACCCCCCTACATTTCCATGCACAAGGTGGCAGGAACCACGTGGTGCCTGCTAAGTTGTGCATGGAAATGAACATTGTGGCATTTTGGCATTGCAAACAGTGCTGCAGCCAGCCCTGGATGTGCCCACCATAGTGGTGGGCACATCCTAATACACTTTGCGGGATCGCCACATTACCATCGGCCGGTCCCGGAACCGCAACGATGGCGGGCGGACTGATGTCCGCCCCCCCATCGTAATGAGCCCCTAAGACCCAACAGAGTTCCATGAGGCGAGAAACTGGCTCAACAGGACCAGAAGATCCAAGTTGTTTTAGGATATTTCCTTTTCCCAGAACTGATTTATTGCTGCCTAACACTGCTCCCCAAACATTATTTCCACAACTTGTTTGAAATAAGAGTCTACATTAATGTTAATGTTTAATGTTTTAAACAATATGTTCAAAAATATGTACATATTATTGCGAGTTTTGTTCACCAGATGATTGTCACTGGTTAACATTTGTGTGATATTCAATTCTCAGTATTTTGAATTAATAATTGAAATTGGTTCAGTTAGCTTTCCACTTACGAAGTATATGTTATTTGCATTATGCTTTATAACATCGCTACAAAATAGCCGCCACAGCTGACATTGTAATATACACTTTGTGTGGGTGTAGTCCTTTTTTTATTTTGTGTAAGGAAGTGGATAAAATCACGAGTGATGAATTTGTGTATTAGGAGCGTGATCAAGGCGTAAGCCGATACGCATCGTTTTTCTAGACATTAAATAACTTTATTCAGCATGCGGGAGTGTGCCAGTAAGCGGAGATATATTGAAGCAAATATATATATATATATTATCTACTGGCGGTCGCCAGTAGATAGTTATAGTTAGGACCGAGTTCCCATAGGAAATCTGAAAATTCTATTTTGAATAACTTTGGCGCCGGTTGACTTATCTTCGTGAAATTTTCAAAACTACTGGGGCGCTCTGCTCAGCTCCTATCCTGAAAGTCTCGGGGTGATTCGTCAAGCGGGGGCGGAGATAAAAGGGGGGTCCCAAAACGCGTTTTCCCCATGCATTTTCCCATAGGACCTTTAGTCGAAGGTACAACCCGAACGGCTGAACAGAATTACTTGAAATTTGGCAAAGAGGTAGTCCTCAGATCAGGCATGTGCCTTTTGCTTAAATGGTGTAAATCCGTTCAGTAGTTCCTGAGAAAATCAAAAGTAAAATCAAATATATATCTGGGCGGAGCCTAACCACACATCTCATCGTGAGATCTGATTGGCTGTCAGCACTTCATCCAAGAAGTGTTGGCAGCCATCTTGGGACCAATCTACATGATAGCACCTCATTAAAAAGCATTGCAGTTAATAGAAGGTTTTAAGACTTTAGTCACATTATAAATCATTTGTTGATGGTACCATACTCATTTTAGGAATTGTGGTGTGTTCTAAGGTGATTTTAACATGTGAAAATGCATTCTGCTGTGATATCATGAATCATGTTTGAGAGAAAACTATTTTCTCACGCTTTTCCCATAGAGGTTTGGAAGGTGATCTATAAGCTAACTGAGAGCATATTTTCTGTAAATTCACATTATCTTTCTCAGTCATGTGAGAATGAAGTCTGACATTCTCAGTAAAACATGTACATCCAACAAGGGCAGAGACTGTCAGTTGATTCCTTTGTGTTCTACTGGAGCTTCCCAGAGTGTTCTAAAGAACAACTAGAGCGCTAACAGTCCTACTTATGACAAACGTATGGCACACCTGAAGCCATCTTGGTTGGAATAAAGTGGTAATTCTTAAAATATTTAATTTAAAAAGGAACAAAATGAGGGGGTTCATTTTGCCATAGAAAGTATGATTAGTGCTGGAGAAAGAAAAATTAGGGTACATTTTGAGTGACTTCTCAAATCCTCTTCTATTTCATTAAAAAATTCTGACATGCAGACTGAAACATGCAGCTTTCAATACCAGCAGCAGACTTCCCTGGTGAGCAGTAGCTTTACTACAGTGATCTAATAAGCAACTAGAGTGCTAACATTCTGAATTTATGGCAAATTTGTGACACATCTGAATGCCTTCTTGATGGAATCAAAGTAAAAAACTGAAAGTATTTCCTACTGAGGAGACTGTAGTAAATGAGGAAATTAGGAAACATCATAACAAATAAGTCTCCCAAAATGGCCACCAGAGACAAAAGAGCCCAAATGTAGCCCAAATATCACCCAGATGTAGCCCAGGTATAGCCCAATGACAGAATGTCCCAGAGTGTTCTAACGAACAACTAGAGCGCTAACAGTCTTACTTATGACAAAAGTATGGCACACCTGAAGCCATCTTGAATGGAATAAAGTGGTAACACTTAAAACATTTAATTTACAAAGGAACACAATGAGGGGATTCATTGTGCCATAGAAATTATGATTAGTGCTGCAGAAAGAAAAATTAGGGCACATTTTGACTTCTCAAATCCTCTTCTATGTCATAAAAAAATTCTGACATGCAGACTGAAACATGCACTTTGAATACCAGCAGCAGACTTCCCTGGTGAGCCGTAGCTTTACTACAGTGATCTAATGAGCAACTAGAGTGCTAACATTCAGAATTTATGGCAAATGTGTGACACATCTGAATGCCTTCTTGATGGAAGCAAGTAAAAAACTGAAAGTATTTCCTACTGAGGAGACTGCAGTAAATGAGGAAATTAGGAAACTTCATAACAAATAAATCTCCCAAGATGGCCACCAGAGACAAAAGAGCCCAAATGTAGCCCAAATATCACCCAGATGTAGCCCAAGTATAGCCCAATGACAGAATGTCCCAGAGTGTTCTAACGAACAACTAGAGCTCTAACAGTCTTACTTATGACAAAAGTATGGCACACCTGAAGCCATCTTGATTGGAATAAAGTGGTAACACTTAAAACATTTAATTTACAAAGGAACAAAATGAGGGGGTTCATTTTGCCATAGAAATTATGATTAGTTCTGCAGAAAGAAAAATTAGGGCACATTTTGACTTCTCAAATCCTCTTCTATTTCATAAAAAAATTCTGACATGCAGACTGAAACATGCACTTTGAATACCAGCAGCAGACTTCCCTGCTGAGCAGTAGTTTTACTACAGTGATCTAATGAGCAACTAGAGTGCTAACATTCAGAATTTATGGCAAATGTGTGACAAATCTGAATGCCTTCTTGATGGAACCAAAATAAAAAACTGAAAGTATTCCCACTGAGGAGACTGCAGTAAATGAGGAAATTAGGAAACTTCATAACAAATAAATCTCCCAAGATGGCCACCAGAGACAAAAGAGCACAAATGTAGCCCAAATATCACCCAGATGTAGCCCAAGTATAGCCTAATGACAGAATGTCCCAGAGTGTTCTTAAGAACAACTAGAGCGCTTACTGTCTTACTTATGACAAAAGTATGGCACACCTGAAGCCATCTTGATTGGAATAAACTGGTAACACTTAAAACATTTATTTTAAAAAGGAACACAAAGAGGGGGTTCATTTTGCCATAGAAATTATGATTAGTGCTGAAGAAAGAAAAATTAGGGCACATTTTGAGTGACTTCACAAATCCTCTTCTATTTCATTAAAAAATTCTGACATGCAGACTGAAACATGCAGCTTTCAATACCAGCAGCAGACTTCCCTGGTGAGCAGTAGCTTTACTACAGTGATCTAATAAGCAACTAGAGTGCTAACATTCTGAATTTATGGCAAATTTGTGACACATCTGAATGCCTTCTTGATGGAATCAAAGTAAAAAACTGAAAGTATTTCCTACTGAGGAGACTGTAGTAAATGAGGAAATTAGGAAACATCATAACAAATAAGTCTCCCAAAATGGCCACCAGAGACAAAAGAGCCCAAATGTAGCCCAAATATCACCCAGATGTAGCCCAGGTATAGCCCAATGACAGAATGTCCCAGAGTGTTCTAACGAACAACTAGAGCGCTAACAGTCTTACTTATGACAAAAGTATGGCACACCTGAAGCCATCTTGAATGGAATAAAGTGGTAACACTTAAAACATTTAATTTACAAAGGAACACAATGAGGGGATTCATTGTGCCATAGAAATTATGATTAGTGCTGCAGAAAGAAAAATTAGGGCACATTTTGACTTCTCAAATCCTCTTCTATGTCATAAAAAAATTCTGACATGCAGACTGAAACATGCACTTTGAATACCAGCAGCAGACTTCCCTGGTGAGCCGTAGCTTTACTACAGTGATCTAATGAGCAACTAGAGTGCTAACATTCAGAATTTATGGCAAATGTGTGACACATCTGAATGCCTTCTTGATGGAAGCAAGTAAAAAACTGAAAGTATTTCCTACTGAGGAGACTGCAGTAAATGAGGAAATTAGGAAACTTCATAACAAATAAATCTCCCAAGATGGCCACCAGAGACAAAAGAGCCCAAATGTAGCCCAAATATCACCCAGATGTAGCCCAAGTATAGCCCAATGACAGAATGTCCCAGAGTGTTCTAACGAACAACTAGAGCTCTAACAGTCTTACTTATGACAAAAGTATGGCACACCTGAAGCCATCTTGATTGGAATAAAGTGGTAACACTTAAAACATTTAATTTACAAAGGAACAAAATGAGGGGGTTCATTTTGCCATAGAAATTATGATTAGTTCTGCAGAAAGAAAAATTAGGGCACATTTTGACTTCTCAAATCCTCTTCTATTTCATAAAAAAATTCTGACATGCAGACTGAAACATGCACTTTGAATACCAGCAGCAGACTTCCCTGCTGAGCAGTAGTTTTACTACAGTGATCTAATGAGCAACTAGAGTGCTAACATTCAGAATTTATGGCAAATGTGTGACAAATCTGAATGCCTTCTTGATGGAACCAAAATAAAAAACTGAAAGTATTCCCACTGAGGAGACTGCAGTAAATGAGGAAATTAGGAAACTTCATAACAAATAAATCTCCCAAGATGGCCACCAGAGACAAAAGAGCACAAATGTAGCCCAAATATCACCCAGATGTAGCCCAAGTATAGCCTAATGACAGAATGTCCCAGAGTGTTCTTAAGAACAACTAGAGCGCTTACTGTCTTACTTATGACAAAAGTATGGCACACCTGAAGCCATCTTGATTGGAATAAACTGGTAACACTTAAAACATTTATTTTAAAAAGGAACACAAAGAGGGGGTTCATTTTGCCATAGAAATTATGATTAGTGCTGAAGAAAGAAAAATTAGGGCACATTTTGAGTGACTTCACAAATCCTCTTCTATTTCATTAAAAAATTCTGATATGCAGACTGAAACATGCACTTTTAATACCAGCAGCAGCCTTCCGTGGTGAGCAGTAGCTTTACTACAGTGATCTAATGAGCAACTAGAGTGCTAACATTCAGAATTTATGGCAAATGTGTGACATATCTGAATACCTTCTTGATGGAATCAAAGTAAAAAACTGAAAGCATTTCCTACTGAGGAGACTGCAGTAAATGAGGAAATTAGGAAACTTCATAACAAATAAATCTCCCAAGATGGCCACCAGACACAAAAGAGCCTAAATGCAGCACAAATATCACCCAGATGTAGCCCACATGTAGCCCAATGACAGAAGTGTGCAAAACACTTTTTTGTTTTTGTATTTGCAGTTTTATATAGTGCAGACTTGTCAGGTATTGGAATGCTTTACATGAGAATTGGTTACATCACACAAGATCAAATTCATTTTGGTTGTAGACATGGGGAGATTAAGTGATTTGACCACAATCACAGAATGTTGAGCTGAAGCAGAAACTCCAACCTGGTCCCCCAGTTGCAAAGTCTGCAGCTCTGGAAGTAACACCACATCCTCTCGCCAAGGTGCAACATTTAATCAAGTGGTCAACTGGATAAAAAAACATTAAGATTACAAATAATTAAAAAGTTCTTTGTCGCTATTTGAAAACTCAGAAAATATGTCCTCATTTTAGTTTTTTAGAGCACTAACCATAATTTTGATGCAAATAAGACCCTCTCATATATGTAATTTCGAAAGGAAATACTCTAAAAATTACAGTTTTGATTACATCAAGATGACGTCAGGCGTTCCACACTTTTGTAATAAATATAGAATGTTAGCAATCTAGTTGTTCATTGGGATACTGTTGAGAGGCAGAGGCCAGGGTCACGGACTCTGAAAATTGAAGGCAGGTAGGAGAGTGCAGAGGCAACAATTTGACCACACTGGGCAGGCAGGAAGGGCAGTGGCAGCGCAACAGACTATGGAGGGAAGTGGAAAGGGGGGGCAGGGGCAACAATACAGGACTGGCAAGAGAGGCTGTGGCAATATAATAGACCATTGTGGGCAGAAGGAAGAGGCAGTGGTAGTACAACCATACATGTCAACAGACCCGTTTCAGCCAGGAAACGTCCAATGTTTTTAAGCTCAAATGGGCTTTATTTGATCTGTCTCCTGTCTACAATCTCCTATTTTTCAATGTAACTCAAAGGGGAAAATCAATACCCCAGTTTTTTTTCAAAATCTCCCTCTTACCAAGTTCAAAATGTTCGCAAGTATGGTACATTGAATCATGGTAGGCAGGAGGAATTGGGGTAGGGACATGGACTCGGATAACAGAGGACAGGAGAGACATGGAGAGGTGCACCAAACTGACCCTACAGGGCAGGCATCAGGGTTTACAGCAGCACAATACACCACACAGCGCATGCGGGACGGGAGTGCAGCACAACAATCCATAGAACGCAATAGGGAGGGGACAGGACCATGCACATGGACAACAGAGAACAGATGGGAAAGAGGCAATGGTAGCTAGCTGACCATAATGGACAGACAGGAGAGAAAGCTGCAGCATAACAGACCATAAAGGGCAGGAGGGACGGATCAGGGGCATTACAATGGAACAGACAAGCCAGGAGGGAGGGAAGAGGGGGTCTGCACATGGAAACAGAGGGCTGGGGGCAAGGTGGCAGGGCAGGAGCAGCAAGATGACCATGGAGGTCAGGCAGGATGGGCACTACAAACAAGACACACCATGGAGAGCAACAATGAGACTATGGTGGCACACACACAGACCATGGAGGGAAGGTGGGAGGGGGTCAGGGGGAGCTAGCTGACCACACGGGGAAGGTGGGAGGGGCCATGGCAGCACAGAAGACCATGCATGGCAAGCAGGAGGGTTAGTGGCAGCACAATCGCTATGATGGGCAAGAAGGAGGGTGCAAGGGCATGCACTCAGGACCATGGAGGATAGAAGGGAAGGTCAGGACCTGGGCACAGACAAGAGAGTTCAGGGGAAGGGGCCTCACAACAGACCGCGCGGGACAGGCAGGAGGAGCAGTTGCAGCACAACAGATCAGGGAGTGCAGAAGGCTGTGGCAGTAAAATGGACCATGGAGGACAGGAGGAAGGGGATAGGGGCATGGCATGTGGACAGGCAGGGTGGAGGTGGCAGGGACAGGTTACAGTCATCTGACAATGCTAGGCAGGTGGGAGGGGAGTGGCAGCTCAACAGAACACTCAGAGTAGATAGGAGTGGCAGGTCCATGGAACATAGTGGGCAAAAAGGATGGAGCAGGGGCATGCACAAAGACATCGGAGGGCAGGGGGAAGGAGAATAGGGGCAGCAAGCTAAGCACAGAGGCTAAGCAGGAGGTCAATGATGGGCCATAGAATTGGGCAATGGAGGGCAGGAGGAGTGGACTGGTACATCATGCTAAATGGAGGGCAGTGGCAGCACATCAGACCATGCATGGCAGGAGGGAAGAGGCTAGTCCATGGATTCAGACAACAGAGGATAGGGAGGAGGTGGATGGGGCAGCAAGCTTACTGTTCAGAGAAGGTGGGTATTAGGAACTTTATTGTTTTTAAAATGTGTGTCTGTGCGAACTACTTAAAATATGAACAAGTATTCAGCATAATCTCACTTTTATTCAGGAAGAAGAGGACGTTTGTGACTGTGACTCCGGGCTCACTTGGCAGAAACACCCCGTGACCCTCCACCCCCATCGCAAAATGTAATGCCCGTGAAAAGGGTAGGTGGACGCAGTGTTATATAGAACATAGTCCTGAGAGCACGATTGAAAATGAAAACTAGATGTAGTATATGGTATAAACTATGCACCAAAAAGTGTGATATAAGATGAACCGGGGCGTGAAATATAATATGCAATACATTGTGCGCAATGCCAGATTGATTGGAGAGCGCGAGATAGCACAGGCACTAGCGCGTGCTATGCGATATGCGCCTTGGAGTGTAATATGCACAGGGCAGTGTTGTGTAACATAACTAGTCTCTAAAGTTGTAATATAAAATATGTGCTGGGGAGTGTAACGTTGCATATGCACTGTGACAAAGATATGGATCCCAGATCGTAATATGTATGGCATAGCGCTGTGCGTTATAACATACACATCGTCGAAGGCACGTTAGATGGGGCAATATAACCCGTGCAAAGGCAAGTGTGGCATGACATATTCACGGGGTGGTGTTACAGTGCACATGGGCTAGAGAGTGTCATAGCATACGCACGAGCTGGTGGAATACAACACAGAGGTGTGAGACAATCGGCGGGCACTGGTGGGTGTAACACAGCATTGGGCTCAGCCAGGAGCACGCTGTGACTCTCAAGTGAGGTTCGTCTCCTTTCCAGAGAGTAAAATAAAAAGTATTACACATCCGGCGGTGGATGTGTTTTTTATTAACCGTGAGTGGGGTTTCTTGCATAGATTGGTCGAATTTTTGTCGAATCCCCTTTGAATGGCTTGGTGTGCGTGTATATTAATTTTGCCCGTCAATAGCTACCCATGTTTGTATAAATAAACGACAAGGGTGTCTACTTGGAGAGTACCCACCGGCGGGGGCGCCGGGATTAGGCACGGTAGGGCGTCAGACACGTCAGAGCTTCACTAGCGGTGTAAATACATTCCATGTGGATTCATTCTATGCATAGTCGCCTTTTAATGAATATCACGCAAATCGTCATGGTGATAGGTACATACGGTTTGTCCAGCATGTCCTAGGTGTTTCTATAAATATATATTTTTAAAATAATAAAAAACAAAGGCCAGGCCCGGGGGATGGGGTCCCCGGAGCCATAAGTGGCCTGAAGAGGGGGGCAAAGCAGCCCCCTCCTAAAGAATTTAAATTAAAAAAAGGCCATGACCCGGGGGTTGGGGCCCCGGGGACGATTAAGGCCTTGGGAGGGCCAAATTAATTTTTTTCAACAAAAAAAAATTAGGGTGCAGGCCCTGGGGGATGGGGTCCCCAGGGCCAGTAAATTAGAAAAATAAGGGGGGCCACACAGCCCTCCTTCTTAAAAAAATTAAAAAAATAAAAGACCGGCATCATGCTGGAGGCCACACCCCCTCCTTGCAGCACTCTGCAAACGCGCCCCCTGGCCAGTTGTAAGTTGGGGAATTAATTCCCCTTCAATACTGAGGGTCCCTGAGGGCCAACTAGCCCAACAGGTATCTCCAGTGTGCACCAGGGAGCTGCGTTGAAGACAGGTGTTCTGAGGCCACGCCCCTTTTTACACCTCTATGCAACGCAGCTCTGTGGCACTTACTGGAGGTACCTAGTGGGCTAGTTTGACCCTAGGGACCCTTAGGATTCAAGGGGACTTAATCTCTCAACTTAGAACGGCCACAGGGCGCGTTTACACAGTGGTGAAGGGAGGGTACGGGGCCTGAGGTGACGTGTGCAAACAAGCCCTGTGGCGTGTTTTAAGTTGGGGAAATAATACCCTTTCAATCCTGAGGGCCCTGGGGGGCAACTAGCCCACCAGGTGCTTCCAGTAAGTGCCACTGCTCTGCGTTGCAGAGAGGTGGTCCAGGCCGTGCCACTTTTTACACCTCTCTGCAACGCAGCCCAGTGGCGCATACTGGAGGTACCTAGTGGGCTAGTTGGACCCTAGGGACCCTCAGGATTCAAATGAACTTAATCTCCCAACTAAAAACGGCCACAGGGCGTGTTTACACAGTGGTGAAGGGAGGGAATGGGCCTGAGTTAACGTGTGCAAACAAGCCCTGTGGCGCGTTTTAATTTGGGGAAATAATTCCCCTTCAATCCTGAGGGACCCTGGGGGCCAACTAGCCCACCAGGTGCTTCCAGTAAGCACCACTCCGCTACGTTGCAGAGAGGTGGTCTAGGCCGTGCCCCTTTTTACATCTCTCTGCAACGCAGCTCTGTGGCGCTTACTGGAGGTACCTAGTGGTCTAGTTGGACCCTAGGGACCCTCAGGATTCAAGGGGACTTAATCTCCCAACTTAAAACGGCAACAGGGCGTGTTTACACAGTGGGGAAGTGAGGGGACGGGCCTGAGGTGACATGTGCAAACACGCCCTTTGGCGCGTTTTAAGAGGTAGTTTTAATCCCCTGCCCTATTATATACTAGGGGCTTACAGAAGAGGTCATGCTGATCACAGGGGGACCCCAACGCATAGTGTTCCCTAGTGTATGTAGGTGTTTTCACTGTATTCTGAGTGTCTTTTAACATAGCACTGGCTCTAGGACTGGTTAGTCAGACTGAGTTACCAACAGTATCCGTCTGAAAAAGTTGAGGGTACAAGATGATTTTGCAACAAGGCTTCTTTCTGCTCTTCTGTTTGTTCTTTCTGCACGTTATCCTTCTTCCTGCACTTTTCTTCGTCTTTGAGGACTTCTGTTGCTTCTTTCTGTATTTCTTTTTTTTCTTTCTGTGCGTTTTTTCTTCTTTCTTCACATGTCCTATCTCTGTAGGCATAGTTAGAAATTAGCATTTAAAAAACCTTTGAAATTCACTGAAAAAACCATAGGTTTCAGGCACGTTATAGTTAGGAATTAGCATTTAAAAAACCTTAGAAATTCACTGAAAAAAACATAGGTTTCAGAGACGTTATAGTTAGCTGGACTTTTCACTCGTACAAAACCATTGAAATTCCCCCTTATAGTTAGTTCAGCTAACTATAACTCGCGCGCCCGCAATGCACTGCTGATGGTGTCACATATTACATCACTCATGACATGTTCAGTGACATCACTCATGACATCACTGATGACATCTCAAATGACATCACTAATGACATCACTGATGACATCATCCTTGTGATAGAGTGGCAGACCTCCTCTTCCCCTAATATAACCTTTGATACACACATTCAAAAATAGAAACTACAATGTTCAAAACAATGGACATACCAATACCAGTTACAACAACCTATTCAGTAATTCTAAGATCCACATACACATCCACTCATTCACCAACAGTCCTACACAGTCACTCATACATGTACTCACTCATCATATGTACTCACACACCTATACATCCTGTTACACAACACCACTCATCCATAGAGTTACTCACACACATAGTCACTCATGCTAATAAAGAATCAAACATCCATTTACTTGCATATACAGTTATACACACACCACCACACTTACTTCTACAGAAACTTACACCTACTTAGTCTTTTAACAATCACTTATAGAAACACATACTTATTCATACAGGAACTCTTTCAATCTCTCACTCTCACATATACTCACTTATATACACCAATAGTCACATATACTAGTTTAAAACATATGTAGTTACTCATAAAGACACTATTGAGACAGTCGATCACTCACCAACACACCCATGCACACACTCATCCACCAATACAGTCCTGCACACATGCTGTCTTCAACACATACAAACAGTGAGTCACTCATTCATGCACCTATGCACTACGTAATACCCCCCTCTGAACCATACAGACACTCAGACACTCATACTGATACTAAAAAAAACAACTAATAACCTATATAGACACTCATGTAGCTACTCACCAACCCATGCATCCACTTATACACAAAGTGAGAGACTGATACAGATATTTACACATTTAAACATTACTCACTAAGCCATGTATTCACTAAGATACACTTAATCAGTCAGTTATGCAATCAATTTTTCAAAAACAAATCATCCATTTAGACACTTATATACCCATTTATTCTTCCATCGACCTTGAGATATACATATATAAAACATATGTAATTTTCAGAAAAACACACATTCACTGGATGATGTCATCAGTGATGTCATTTGAGATGTCATCAGTGATGTCATGAGTGATGTCACTGACCATGTCATGAGTGATGTAATATGTGACGTCATCAGCAGTGCATTACGGGCGCGCGAGTTATAGTTAGCTGAACTAACTATAACGGGGGAATTTCAATGGTTTTGTACGAGTGAAAAGTCCAGCTAACTATAACGCCCCTGAAACCTATGGTTTTTTCAGTGAATTTCTAAGGTTTTTTATATGCTAATTCCTAACTATAACGTGCCTGAAACCTATGTTTTTTTCAGTGAATATATATATATATATATATATATATATATATATATATATATATATATATATTCACTTAAAAAACCATAGGTTTCACACAAGTTATAGTTAGCTGTACATTTCACTCGTAAAAAACCAATGAAATTCCACGTTATAGTTAGATCAGGTAACTATAACTTGCGCGACCCCCACTCTATCAAAAGGATGATGTCATCAGTGATCTCATGAGTGATGCCACTGACCATGTCATGAGTGATGTAATATGTGACGTCATGAGCAGTGGATTGCGGGGGCACGAGTTATAGTTACCTGATCTAACTATAACGTGGAATTTCATTGGTTTTTTACGAGTGAAATGTACAGCTAACTATAACTTGTGTGAAACCTATGGTTTTTTAAGTGAATGTATATATATATATACACCCCCCCACATATTATATATGTGTATACATATACATATGTATATATACATATATTACCTACTGGCGGTCGCCAGTAGGTAGTTATAGTTAGGACCTTGTTTCTATTCAAAAAGCGTTTTATCTTTTCCCAATAACTTTGGCGCCGATTGACGAATCGTCGCACAATTTTCAAAACGTTGGTCTCGCTCCGGTCAGCTCCTATCCTGAAAATTTCGGGGTTATTTGCCAAGCGGGGGCCGAGAAAAAGGGGAGTCCCAAAACGCGTTTTCTCCATGTTATTTCCCATAGGAAATTTTAGACACGACTACAGCCCAAACTGCTGAACGGAATTACATCAAATTTGGCAAAAAGGTAGCTCTTGGTTCAGAAAGAGACCTTTTTTAAATGGTGTGAATCCGTTCAGTAGTTGCTGAGAAATTCAAAAAATGAGAGTGAAAAAATCCATTTCCCGTAGGAAACTTTATGCAAGGATACAGCTGAAACTACTGAACGGATTTACCCCAAATTTTTGGCAAAAAGGTACTGCTTGGATCAGAAAGCGACCTTTTAAAAAATGGTGTAAATCCGTTTAGTAGTTGCTGAGAGAATCAAAAAGTAAAAGTTTTGATATTTAGAGGCACGGAGGATCCGCGCACCCTCCCGATCACAAGCTGCATTCTAATTGGCTGTCAACACTTCAAACCAGGAAGTGTTAGCAGCTATCAGTAAAACTAAGGCGCAAAACAAGAAAAGCGGGCAGGGTAGAAACACCCTGACCCCCAGAGCCAAAAAAAAGCATTTTTTTTTTAAATCGCGAGATCAGCGTATCCTGCCGCAAAAATAAAAAAAACAAAGCGCGGGCTCCCACGCTTTGTTGAATTTAAGCCCCCAGGTGGGCCAGGTCCCGGGGCAGTTACAAAATGTGGGGGGGCCCAATCCCCCTTACACTGCCCCAGGGAGCGCCAACCCCCGGAGCTTTTCAAAAATATTTGTGGGGGGCAAACGGCATTAATTAATGAAAGCCCCGGGGGTGGCGGTCCCCGGGGCTTCTTTTTTAATCTGTGGGGGCCTCTAAGGCCCCCCCAAACCCCAAGGACCGCCACCCCCGGGGCTTTCATTAAATAATTAGAGGAGGCACACAGCCCCCCACTGCCGCAGGGACCGCCAACCCCCGGGGCTTTTAAAAAAAAAAACTCCTGTGTGGGGGGGGGCTTGATCCCCCACATGCCCAGGGAACCGCCACCTTCCTGGGGCACTAATATTCTAATTTGAGGGTCTGTTATGGACCCCCGAGCCCCGGGGACCACCACCCCCCTGGGGCTGTGCATTGATTGTGAGGGGGGCCGCAGGGCCCCCCTCATGGAGCCAGTGATGGCCCTGGGGACCGCCACCCCCCAGGGCCGGCTCCTGCAGTGTCCCGGGGAGCCCACGTCCGGGACACTGCTGTTTGCAATGACAGGGCGGGAACTGCTTTGCTTCATTGAAGCAAGAGCAGGGAAACCTGCTCTCGCTTCAATGAAGCAAAGCAGATTGCTTTTCCACATGGGAAGCTGCATCTTAGCAGCTCCCCATGTGGAAAAGCAATGCCGGCTCCCGCAGGATGTGGGAAGCCGGCAGGGACCGTGGGGTTATTGGGGCTCCCCCCATGGTCCCCAAAGGAGATGGCTAGCCCCGGGGGATTGGGTCCCCGGGGCTAGGAGTGGCCCAGGATGGGGGCCACACGGCCCCCCTCCCCTGTGTATTTTTATTTAAAAAAATAAGGAGAGGCCAGGCCCCAGGGGATGGGGTCCCCAGAGCCATATTTGGCCTAATGAGGGGGGCCACACAGCCCCCTCACAAAAAAATAAAAAAGGATGGCCAGGCCCTGGGGATGGGGTCCCCAGGGCACAAAAAAAGCCAATAGAAGGGGGTTCACACAGCTCCCCTTCTTAAATTTTTTTTTTTAAAAAGCCGGCATTGCGGCTAGGCCCCACCCTCTCCCTGCAACACTCAGCAAACGCACCCCCTGGAGCGTTTAAAGTTGGGGAATTAATTCCCCTTGAATACTGATGGTCCCTGGGGGCCAACTAGCCCACCAGGTACCTCCAGTATGCGCCAGGGAGTTGCGTTGCAAAGAGGTGTTCAGAGGCCACACCCCTTTTTACACCTCTCTGCAACGCAGCTCTGTGGCGCTTACTGGAGGTACCTGGTGGGCTAGTTGGACCCCAGGGACCCTCAGGATTCAAAGGGACTTAATCCCCCAACTTAAAACTTGCCATGGGGTGAGTTTGCACAGTGGTGAAGGGAGGGGGCTGGGCCTGAGGTGACATGTGTGCAAACACGCCCTGTGGCACGTTTTAAGTTGGGGAATTAATTCCTCTTCAATCCTGCGGGTCCCTGGGGGCCAACTAGCCCACCAGGTACCTCCAGTAAGTGCCACAGAGCTGCTTTGCAGAGAGGTGTAAAAAGGGGTGTGGCCTGGGCCACCTGTCTACAACACAGCTCTCTGGTCATACTGGAGGTACCTGGTGGGCTAGTTGGCCCCCAGGGACCCTCAGCATTGAAGAGGAATTATTTCTCCAACTTAAAACGCGCCACAGGGTGTGTTTGCACACATGTCACCTCCGGCCCCGCCCCCTTCCTTCACCACTCTGCAAACGCGCCCCCTGGCGAGTTGTAAGTTGGGGAATTAATTCCCCTGAATACTGAGGGTCCCTGGGGGCTAACTAGCCCACCAGGTACCTCCAGTATGACCAGAGAGCTGTGTTGTAGACAGGTGGCCCAGGCCACACCCCTTTTTACACCTCTCTGCAAAGCAGCTCTGTGGCACTTACTGGAGGTACATGGTGAGCTAGTTGGACCCCAGGGACCCTCAGGATTTAAGGGGACTTTATCCCCCAACTCAAAACACACCACGGGGTGCGTTTGCACAGTGGTGAAGGGAGGGGGCAGGGCCTGAGGTGACATGTGTGCAAACACACCGTGTAGAGTGTTTTGGGGAATTAATTCCTCTTCAATCCTGAGGGTCCCTGGGGGTCAACTTGCCCACCACTTACCTCCAGTAAGTACCACTGTACTGCGTTGCAGAGAGGTGGCCTAGGTCATGCCCCACACTGCAATGCAGCTCTGTGGCACTTACTGGAGGTAGGTGGTGGGCTAGTTGGCCCCCAGGGACCCTCAGGACTCAAGCAGACTTAATCCCCCAATTTACAATGCACCAGGGGGTGAGTTTGCGCAGTGGTGCAGGGAGGGGGCATGGCCTGATGTCACAAGTGTGGAAACGCGCCCTGTGGCGCATTTTAAATTGGGTAATTAAGTCCCCTTGAATCCTGAGGGTCCCTGGGGGCCAACTAACCCACCAGTTATATCCAGTAAGTGCCACAGAGTTGCATTGCAGAGAGGTGTAAAATGGGGCATGGCCTCGGACCACCTCTCTGCAACGCAGCTCTGTGGTGCTTACTGGAAGCACCTGGTGGGCTAGTTAGCCCCCAGGGGCCCTCAGGATTGAAGGGGACTTTATCCCCCAACTTAAAACGGCCACAGGGCGTGTTTGCACAAATGTCACCTCAGACCCCCCTCTTCACCAGTGTGCAAATGCACCGCGTGGTGCGTTTTGAGAGGTAGTTTTAATCCCCCTGCCCTATTATGTACTAGGGTCTTACAGAGGAGGTCATGCTAATCACAGGGGTACCCCAACGCATAGTGTTCCCTAGTGTATGTAGGTGTTTTCACTGTATTCTCAGTGTCTTTTATCATAGCACTGGCTCTAGGCCTGGTTAGTCAGAGTCAGTTACCACCAGTACCCATCTGAAAAAGTTGTGGGCACAGGATGATTTTGCAACAAGGCTTCTTTCTGCTCCTCTGTTGGTTCTTTCTGTACATGTCTTGCTTCTTCCTGCACTTTTCTTCATTTTTGTGGACTTCTGTTGCTTCTTTCTGCCTTTCTTTTGCTTCTTTCTGTGCGTTTTTTCTTCTTTCTTCACATGTCCCACCTCTGTAGGCATAGTTAGAAACTAGCATTTACAAAACCTTTGAAATTCACTGAAAAAACCATAGGTTTCAGTGAACGTTATAGTTAGAAAATTGCTTTTAAAAAACCTTTGAAATTCACTGAAAAAACCATAGGTTTTAGGGAGAGTTATAGTTAGCTGGACATTTCACTCATACAAAACCAGAGAAATTCCCCCGTTATAGTTAGTTCAGCTAACTATAACTCGCGCCCCCGCAATGCACTTCTGATGACATCACATATTACATCACTCTTGACATGGTCAGTCGTTTAATTATGAATTCACGAGAAATCCACGCAGATGTGTCACCGGTAAAGCAAGCACCGGTTACCGACACGCCCTCTCGGTTTGGTGTTACGCGCATAACTTGCTACTTTTTGGATTGTGTATGTAACTACAGCACGTCGCCCCCCACTTGGCAAGGACACTAACCTGGATGAGACCAAAGAATGGGGAGAGAGGATACGGCAGGTTGCTGTGTTAAGGTGCCAACAGTAGTATACTTGCCATCATCATTTCCCGTGCAAGAGGCTGGGGTGAGTGTGCACATCGTAACCAGCAGGACTGGACCGTCACTTGGCGTACGAGTACAAAATCACTGTATTTTGACTCGCAGCGAGGGCACATGAAAACCCGGCATGGATCATGGTGAGCAGCGCAGCCAGAGGCCATGGAGATTGGTCAGCTACACACTCCAGTCAGAAAAGAACTTCCACATATTTAAACAGGCCTCCAGGTGTATTATCACTGTTTGTTGGAACTGGCACTGAGGAAGGTCGAAAGACTGAAACGCGTATGCCGAGCGTTTCACAACAATGAACTTGGCTCACGCTTTGCGCTTTTAATTTTGGTAAATAAATCTACTAGCTGTCACTAAGCATGTGTCGGCCCATTTCTGACTTGGAATGGGATTGGACCCGATATGTCACCGGTAAAGCAAGCACCGGTTACCGACACGCCCTCTCGGTTTGGTGTTACGCGCATAACTTGCTACCTTTTGGATTGTGTATGTAACTACAGCGCATCGCCCCCCCACTTGGCAAGGACACTAACCTGGATGAGAACAAAGAATGGGGAGAGAGGATACGGCAGGTTGCTGTGTTAAGGTGCCAACAGTAGTATACTTGCCATCATCATTTCCCGTGAAAGAGGCTGGGGTGAGTGTGCACATCGTAACCAGCAGGACTGGGACGTCACTTGGCGTACGAGTACAAAATCACTGTATTTTGACTTGCAGCGAGGGCACATGAAAACCCGGCATGAATCATGGTGAGCAGCGCAGCCAGAGGCCGTGGAGATTGGTCAGTTACACACTCCAATCAGAAAAGAACTTCCACATATTTAAACAAGCCTCCAGGTGTATTATCACTATTTGTTGGAACTGGCATGGAGGCAGGTCGAAAGACTGAAACGCATATGCCGAGCGTTTCACAACAATGAACTTGGCTCACGCTTTGCGGTTTTAATTTTGGTAAATAAATCTACTAGCTGTCACTGAGCATGTGTCGGCCCGTTTCTGAGTTGGAATGGGATTGGACCCGATGTGTCACCGGTAAAGCAAGCACCGGTCACCAATACGCCCTCTCTGTTTGGTGTTACGCGCATAGCTTGCTACTTTTTGGATTGTGTATGTAACTACAGCGCGTCGCCCCCCCACTTAGCAGGGACACTAACCTGGATGAGACCAAAGAATGGGGAGAGAGGATACGGCAGGTTGCTGTGTTAAGGTGCAAACAGTAGTATACTTGCCATCATCATTTCCCGTGAAAGAGGCTGGGGTGAGTGTGCACATCGTAACCAGCAGGACTGGGACGTCACATGGCGTATGAGTACAAAATCACTGTATTTTGACTCGCAGCGAGGGCACATGAAAACCCGGCATGGATCATGGTGAGCAGCGCAGCCAGAGGCCGTGGAGATTGGTCAGTTACACACTCCAATCAGAAAAGAACTTCCACATATTTAAACAGGCCTCCAGGTATATTATCACTGTTTGTTGGAACTGGCACTGAGGAAGGTCGAAAGACTGAAATGCGTATGCCGAGCGTTTCACAACAATGAACTTAGCTCACGCTTTGCGCTTTTAATTTTGGTAAATAAATCTACAAGCTGTCACTGAGAATGTGTCGGCCCGTTTCTGAGTTGGAATGGGATTGGACACAATATATTTATATATATATATATTCACTGAAAAAACCAAAGGTTTCACACATGTTATAGTTAGCTGGACATTTCACTCGTAAAAAACCAATGAAATTTCCCCGTTATAGTTAGTTCAGCTAACTATAACTCGCGCGCCCGCAATGCACTACTGATGACGTCACATATTACATCACTCATGACATGGTCACTGACATCACTCATGACATCACTGATGACATCTCAAATGACAGCACTGATGACATCACTGATGACATCATCCAGTGAATGTGTGTTTTTCTGAAAATTAAATATGTTTTATATTTATGTATATCTCAAGGTCAATGGAAGAATAAATGGGTATATAAGTGTCTAAATGGATGCTTTTTTTTAAAACATTTTTTGTGTAACTGACTGATTAAGTGTATCATAGTGAATACATGGCTTACTGAGTAATGTTTAAATATGAAAATATCTGTATCAGTCTCTCACTTTGTGTATAAGTGGCTGCATGATTTGGTGAGTAGCTTCATGGGTATCTATATAGGTTAATAGTTCTTTTTTTAAGTATCAGTCTGAGTGTCTGTATGGTTCGGTGGGGGGTATTATGTAGTGCATAGGTGCATGAATGAGTGATTCACTCTTTGTATGTGTTGAAGACAACATGTGTGCAGGACTGTATGGGTGGATGAGTGTGTGTATGGGTATGTTAGTGAGTGAATGACTGTCTCAATAGTGTCTTTATGAGTAACTACATATCTATTAAACTAGTATATGTGACTATTGGTGTATATAAGTGAGTATATGTGAGAGTGAGAGATTGAAAGAGTTCCTGTATGAATAAGTATGTGTTTCTATAAGTGATTGTTTTTTAGACTAACTATGTGTAAGTTTCCGTAGAAGTAAGTGTGGTGGTGTGTGTATAACTGTATAAGCTAATAAATGTATGTTTGTTTCTTTATTAGCATGAGTGACTATGTGTGAGTAACTCTATGGATGAGTGGCATTGTGTAACAGGATGTATAGGTGTATGAGTACATATGATGAGTGAGTGCATGTATGAGTGACTGTCTAGGACTGTTGGTGAATGAGTGGATGTGTATGTGGTTCTTAGAATTACTGAATAGGTTGTTGTAACTGATATTGGTATGTCCATTGTTTTGAAAATTTTAGTTTCTATTTTTGAATGTGTGTATCAAAGGTTATATTAGGGTGAGAGGAGGTCTGCCACTCTATCACAAGGATGATGTCATCAGTGATGTCATGAGTGATGTCAGTGACCATGTCATGAGTGATGTAATATGTGACGTCATCAGTAGTGCATTGCGGGCGCGCGAGTTATAGTTAGCTGAACTAACTATAACGGGGAAATTTCATTGGTTTTTTACGAGTGAAATGTCCAGCTAACTATAACATGTGTGAAACCTTTGTTTTTTTCAGTGAATTTGCAAGGTTTTTTAAATGCTAATTCCTAACTATAACGTGTGTGAAACCTATGGTTTTTTCAGTGAATTTGCAAGGTTTTTTAAATGCTAAGTTATGTATTGATTAAATTTCCAATGGTAATCCAATAAAATTCTAAAGTTTAAATTGTACAGATCTCACCGATTGTCTGTAACATTTTGGTTTCCGAAAGATTAATTAATAATTAAATAAGTCCACAATAGAATTGTTTACCTTTCCTCATGGCCAAATAGTAATTTTAAAAATCTTTTTTGAATAAATTTCCAATGGCAATCCAATAACATTCCAAAATTTAAATTGTGCAGATATTACCGATTTTGTCTAAATTTTTGGTTTTCCAAAGTTTCATTAAAAATTTAAAAAGTCCACATTACAATTGGTTACCTTTCCATTAGGCCAAATGATAGTTTGTAAAATCATTTTTTTTGAAAATTCCAATGGTAATCCAATAAAATGGTAAAATTGTTTTGTACAGATCTTGCCAAGTCTCTCTAAAATTTTGGTTTCAGGAAGATTAGATAGGAATTTGCTAAATCAAAAGGCAAACGTTGCTTGAAAACCAATTGGGAATCATTACACAGTGTCCAGCCTTTTTCACATTTAAGATAAACTGTGTAATGTCCAGAAGTAACAGTAGGTCCTTCATGGAAAATTATTGCAACTGTTACAAAAGTTTTTCCTGAAATTGATAATTGCTGTCCTGTAAACTTCTTTATTAAAGTATCTAATTTTGAACCATCAGCTTTACATCGTTGCATCATTAAAATTACATATTGTCCGTATTCCTTTAAAATTAATGTTGAAAACATTTCAGATTTACACTCACTGCATTCCATGCTATGATTAGCATCTTTAACTAATTTAGCAAAAGTGACTGTTTTACTTTCTGGCAATGTTAAATAAATAAACCTTTCAGAATCAACATTAGAGCCACATATATTGTAACAGTTTTCACAACTATGTTCCCATTTATAAGAGAGACCAAACAAATTTTCAATGGGAACCCCTTCTTCTTCCAGTACCTGAAGAAAAAACATCAAGAATTCCTGTGCGTCTTGCTGTACATTTTGAGAAAACTGTGTTCGTCCTGAACATACATCTAAAAGTTTTCTAATTTCAGTAGCACTTTCTATTTGAGTTTTATCATTACTCAGCTTTTGAAAAAGGAGACTCAACTCAGAACAGAATCTTTTTCCCTGATTTACTATTATCTGCTCTTGCACACTTTCCAGATAAAATGCAACATTCAGCACTACATTAGCGTAGCAGTTGACACCAGAGCTATTTTCAAAATGACATCCTACAACCTGTTCTTCATTTTCCTTTTTCTTTTTGCTTGCAATTACATCACTCCTCTTTTTTTTCCTCCTCTCTACATCTTCATTACAGATATTCTCATTTCTCCTTTTACGAGAAACTACACGTTTCTCCAACACAGGATACTGACCTAAATGAGGAGCATAGCTTCTTCTTAATCTATTATACTCCTTTACATAATTTGTATCAGCACTAACTTTTGAGTCATCAAAGTCTATCATGAATAAACCAGATAATGTTTTCACTCGTGACAAAGCTACATAAGCCATACCTTCTTTGAGCACAGTTGAACCAATGTTCACAAAAGCACAATCTACAGTCAATCCTTGAGACTTGTGAATAGTTACAGCATATGCTAGAGAAAACGGAAACTGTTTCCTACGTACATATAAGTCTTTCACAAGCATGAAACAAACTGAACAACGACAAATATCTTTAACTTCTTCTATCTGATCAAATTTTATTGTTAAACATTCAATTCCATCTTTTTTCTGATATTTAATAAAACCCACAACTCTTCCCATAGCTCCATTAACTAAACCCTTTTCAACATCCAAATTTCTCCTTAAAAATACTCTACAGTTCATGCAAACATATAGATTTTTTTCTAATCCAGCTGTTTTGGAAATGTTCTTCTCTAGTGAATCCAATTTATTTTTCAGTGTGCCTGTTAATGTGATAGTAATTCTTCCATCTTCAATTTTGTCCACTGCTTCCAATTTCCTGATATCTTCCTTTTCCAATTTTAAAAGCTCCTCATTGAATATTGAGCATTCACGTAGAGTTGGCATTAAGCAGATGACACTTTTCTTTTCTGCAATGTTCTTGTATATCTTCTCTGCAACTATTTCTTCCTTTGGAAATAAATTATGTAGCAGCCGACTCTGTAATGCTTTTTTGCCAACTTCTGTGAGTAGTCCAATCCTGATATCTTTCAGAATACTTGCATAATTTTCATCGTTTGCTTGCCTCATATTGGTAGTAAGTTCCTTGTACTCAAAGAAGGACCAAATATTTGCATTACCAATGCTTCCCAATGACTTCTTTGTGTCTTCATGTGTCACAGTATTAAACACTGGTTGTCCTTTAACTGGAGTAAGCTGTAGAAGATCCCCAAAAACTATGACATGTTTTCCACCAAATAACACGTCATAGTCTGTCCTTAGTATTTGCTGCATTCTTAAATGCACAAAGGCAAGCATTAAGTTTGATACCATGCTCACCTCATCAATAATGAGAACTTGCATCTTCTTCAATACTCTTGAAACTTCCAAGCATGCTTCTCCAGTTAGCTTGTTGTATTGTATTTTGTTCTCATGCTCCACTGGTAACATTAGCAAACGATGTAAGGTGATTCCTTTTATGTTATATGCTGCTAACCCAGTTGGAGCAGTAACCACACAAGACAAAGTAGAATCCGTTTTTTGCTGTAGGTAGCTTCTGATGACTTTTATTAGGAAACTTTTTCCAGTTCCAGCTTGTCCGCTTACATACATCCTGATTGGATGAAATGATGTGCATGAGCACTCTTTTTTTTCATGTAGAAATCCGTGATCAATTTTGTTTCTGATCTCTTCATAAATTTGTTGCGGCTCTTCGTTCAGTTGTCTTTCCAAATTTTGTAAGTCTATAAATTCTTCTTGAGTTTGATTCATAGCCGTTTCCACTTCATTCATGGCTATTGATGCTTCATTTTCAACGATTGGTTGTCCTAGGGGATCTTGACTGAGTGTTCCTGAACTTTGGCTGTCCTGAGAACTGTCTCTAGCTACTTCTGCTGCAATTGTAGTTTCCTGTTCAATTTCTTCATTTAACATTTGCAGATAAGTTGTGAATGTATTGCATTGTATGCTGTCTTTGCAAGCATTAAATGAATCTTCATAGCTTTGAGATTCTCCCAGTAGTTCATCCTCTGTACGCCATGGTTTAAACAGCTGTAAAAGAGCCAAGTAGTAAAATTCCTTTTTGTCAGTAGTGTCGCAACTCAGCTTCCGGTGATTTATCAAACTTCCTTTTGTTTGCTTCACCAAACATCCTTCCTCACCAATGACTTTATATTTTCCATTTTTGATGTCTTCTGCGGCTTTCCGTGAATAAATGTAGTTCTGCAGCACTTCATAGAGACACATGTTCTCCAGATGTTGACTTCTCTTGGGATAATATGTGTCCAACATGTTTGATTTCAAAATATCTGTACTTTCTGGGTCATTCTCGGCCAAATATTCAATTTCTCCAACAGATTTCAGTACCAGATTTCTCATTGCTGCAAGGCCTAAACTTGCCCAAATTATTCTTCTTGATTTCGAGTAGAGACTTGCAGAATATAACCTATCTGAACATTCGTAGGATCCAATTTCTCGATGCGATAACATCTTTAAACTGAAACTGTACAGCTTCTTACTGACAGTCTTCTCGTGAGAAATCTCTTCCCACATTTCTTTCAATTCAGTTTTTTCAGATTTAGTAATGTAAGACGTTACATATCGAGCAACAGCAATGGAATTGTCAGCTACATACTGTATATCCATGTTAGCATTCCACATGGATAAAATGACTGGGTTGTAGTCATTTATATTTTTTGATTCTTCTTTTCTTTTTAGGTTGTAGGTATTCTTAGGTGATTTTCTTGTGATAGTATGTCTCACAGATGACATAAAACTGTTTACTCTTCCATTTGAAAGAACAGGTCTAGGAAATCCAAATCGACATTTGGGTGCCGATCACGATCCGGTAAAAAATATCCCCGTGCGACTCGTATCCGGTCTTTTTACCGTACGAATCGTACAAGTGCCGTACGAACTGGCAATCACGATTCGCATGGTAAAAAGTCCATACGAACCGCATTGGGAATCATTCCCCACACGTCCTCGGGTTGGAAAATGTGTCCGACACGTCCTCGTACGATTCACCGTACAAACGTGAAAGGTGAAGTCCGACCGAGGAATCATGATCCATCCCGGGCGTCCGAATGTACAACCGTATGGGTAAAAGACCGTCTGCACCGAACTCCCATAACAACCATGGAGACGTCCAAACAGGTGCCCGGTACGTGCCGTACCCTCCCCAGCCCCCGTAGGTACGCGCCGACCCCCCCCCAGCCCCCGTAGGTACGCGCCGACCCCCCCCCAGCCCCCGTAGGTACGCGCCGACCCCCCCAGCCCCCGTAGGTACGCGCCGACCCCCCCCAGCCCCCGTAGGTACGCGCCGACCCCCCCCCAGCCCCCGTAGGTACGCGCCGACCCCCCCCAGCCCCCGTAGGTACGCGCCAACCCCCCCCAGCCCCCGTAGGTACGCGCCGACCCCCCACAGCCCCCGTAGGTACGCACCGACCCCCCCCAGCCCCCGTAGGTACGCGCCGACCCCCCCCCAGCCCCCATAGGTACGCGCCGACCCCCCCCAGCCCCCGTAGGTACGCGCTGACCCCCCCCCCAGCCCCCGTAGGTACGCGCCGACCCCCCCTGTGTGTACACCCGTGTACGTGTCGAACCCCCCCGTGTACGTTCGAGTCGTACCCCCCCGTGTACGTTTGAGTCGTACCCCCCCCCCCCCGTTTTACGACCGGGTACGAGTCCGACGGGGAATTCGCTCCGACCGACGGTTCGTACACGGTTTTTACCGGATCGTAATCGACACCTTGGTGTAGTATTTTTCTTTGCTCTTGTATTTCCGTCGACAGTATTTTCCACACCGATGGCTTTGGAAACGTAAAACTTGCTCCTTTAACTTTTTCTCTTCTGTGCTTTTTGGTATAGCACATGTTGCATATTCTTCAATGTAAGATAACACTGCTTCATCAGTATCTGTTCCAAACTTTGGGGCATCCTTGATCCACAACAGCATATGAATATGAGGAGCACCTCTTGCCTGGTACTCTTTTCTCCAAAAGAAATCCACTACTTCTCCTAGAGGTGGATTTTTTTTATTGCAGATGAAGGACATCAGAGCCTCAAATCTATGATTGAAATATCTGCAAACATTAACCGGATCCAATGAGCACAGTTCTCCTGCTGTCTTGTATTCGATGTTTTTAATGTTTGAATTTGCCTCTCGTAGAAAATCCAGTAAATCATCCCAAGCGTACTCAGCACAGCTTAGGGTAAGGAACCATGTTGGTGTTCCTAAATTTCGTAACATGCATTTTAATTCACCATGGCGTCGGTACCAATATTCATTTGTCCCACGCTGACAAGCCATCAGATTGATCAGTTGTGTTTCCAAATGATCATCTCGGTGCTGCACTTTCTCCATAAAATCCTTAGCAGACACATTTTGTAAATGTACTCCACTTTTTAAAATGTGATTTACTGCATAAGATAGTGCAGACAAGTCGCTTTCAAATAAAAGATGAAACAAATAAGGAATACTTTGTCGAAATCTGGGATCTTCAGCATATAGTCTTGTAGTCCGATACTCAGAAGCTGGAATCTGTTCTGGACGTTCATCGTATCGTCCTCCTTTTCCTTTAGGAAACAGCTGGGGAAAACATCGAGCTTCCAAGCTCTCCTCCCATACACTCACGGGAGTTCCTTTTGCTTTCTTCATCTGAAACAGATCAATATTGTCTCCCATAACTTCTTTTGAATGAAGAGGATGTATGCTAAAATGTTCATAAATTTCTTCTTCCTTTGACTTGTCCACTTTTTCAATTTGTCCAGTTGGTGTTTCTGTGTCTTCTTGTAAATCTTCTTCTTCTTCTTCTATATTAATTGTTTCATACCATTTGTTATTCCTTTTCAAATACAAATTTGCTCTTTGTACTTTCCGTACATCTACCAGCTCCTGCCAAATCTTCTTATTCTTTGTAGGTACACCATTAACCAGAATAACTAATGGTTCAGTTTCCAAAGTATCCGCATCAATAGTTTCCATATTTTTTTTCAAATCCAAGGGCAAATACACCACTCTACCTTTTAAACCTCTCAGTAAATCTGAAGGAGGTAATTTACCAGTTTTGGGCTCCATACGTACTATGGTCTGGAACGGATGAACACATTGAATAAGTATAGACTCATATGTATTTAATTCAGAAAGTTCAGCAGGAATAGCATCCAATTCTAAATTATTATGTACAGCTCTGGTCGGCATTCTATTTTCCTCTAACTTGTTGTAACAGTATTTACAAATACGCTGATCTTCACCCAATTCAAAACAATTTTCTAGAAATATATATGTGGCAAAATCCTTCCACTTATAATTATCTTCATTTTCACTCTTTCTGTAGAGATCAACATTCCTAGTTTGTTTTCTATAATGAGTTCTGCGGCAACAAATACAAGTAATATTTGGTCTTTCATTAGAGATTATTGCAAATTTTGTTATGTGATCATTAAATGTCTTACTTACAGAGGGTTCTACATTCTCTTCCACTTCTTCCTCATTTACTGTGTCCTTTTCTGCACTGTTTTGTTCAGGACCAAAGTAACAAAACTGAATTTCATCAACAACCTTCTCTACATCTGATACCGATCCACGGAACAGAGCCCTATTCAATTCATCTAACTTTATTGCTGGACTTTTAGCAAAATACAACCGTCTCACAAACTTTCTCATTTCAGTATGATGAACAGCCAGCATCCTAAAATGATGGAAAACACTATTACACACTTTTCTAGATAGACAAGCCAGAGAATGACCCTGCAAACCAGTATTCTCTCTCACTCTGCATGGATCTAGACTTTGAAGCACCTTAATCTTCTGTTTTACACTTTTTTTACAATATTCTCTTAGAAACTCACGAAATTTATCAATAGATTCCTGACGCACAGTGCAAATACTACTACAATTCCAAGTGTACACTGGGGCTTTAGGACGTCTCCCCATAGCCTCATCCGCCATCACTTGTACCTCATCTCTTGGAACCATTATCTCCTTCTCCATTATGCAACCATTTTTCACTTCATAAGCACGACCTCTGGTGTCAACTGCATGCAGCAAACTATTACTTTGAAAATAGCTCTCTTCATTAAAAAAAGGTTCACTACTTGAACTATGCATCCATTTTCCTAAAAACACTTTACAAAAGTTTGTTCTGTTCACTACTCTTTTCCTTTTGCTTTGTGATTTCAGTACATTAACCATTTTATCTAATGTACGCATCCTATTCAAAATTAAAATGAATAGTTTCCTTTTTAATTCTAATGCCTTTGCTTCAATGGCTTCAATTTCTTTTTTTCTCTTGTAATATTTTGCCTTTTGCTTATATTTCTTCACATCCTTTATCAAATTGGACATAACTCTTCTCTGAAACATTTTTCTACGTATCTCTTTAAACGCTGTTTTTCTGTTTAAGTTAATCTTTATTGTTGCAGAAGGTATATTTGCATTAACTAAATTCTCAATTTTTTCCTGTTTTTTTCTATTTTTTTTTTGTTGTTTTTTTTAAACTTTTTTATTTTTATTTTGTCCTCATCTGCCAAGCAAGTTTCAATATGCAATCTTGTAGGTTTACACACATTGTGCTGCCTCAGTAGCCAAGACTGGTTGGGGCAGTAATAGAACGGAAGGCTCACCCCTCAGCAACATGTTTCAACCTACAATGATCACTAATTTGCTACCAGACAAGCAATTGCTAAAGTCCAGCCAAGGTACTAAACTTAGCACCATGAAACAAGTGACCCCCGGAATGAGGTTGATGGCATAATCATTGGACCTGGGGGAAAAAAAAAAAAAAAAAAAAACCCAGATGGTCAATGAACCCAATTCAGGAGGTGCCAGAAAGATCTTGTATCTGGATTACCAGATCTAGCCAGGTCTAGCTTGGAGACCAGCAAAGTAGAAGCATACCAGTCATTAATGGAAGGAGGTGAAGAATCCTTCCATTTTCTGCATATCTCCCTCCTGGCTAGCAGGATAGCATAAAAAAAAAGCTTTTTTGCCGAGGAGGGGACCCCTTGGTAGCAACCAAAAATTACTGATGTTAAGTCTAGGGTAATGTTAACTCCAACAGAAAGTGAAAGAGTCTTACTAATGGCATCCCAAAATAAGGACAAATATGGGCAATCAAAGAACATATGAATGTCAGAAGCAGCCACCAAACCACACCTCGCACAGGCCACACTACTCCCCTCAGAGAATTTAGAAAGACAAAGGGGTGAGTAGTATGCTCGATGGATGGTGAAAAGATGGTTCCTGCGTAACCATGCAGGCTTGACAATATCCCACAACATCTTACAAGACGAATTCCAAAGATGTTGCAAATCGGAATTGATGACGTGTTGAGACCAAAGATCCTCCGGCAGTGAAAAAGTTCCGTCCATTTCCTCCAAGATTAAATTATACCACAGTGAAATTTCCTTTTTGGCAGGTGGCTTATCTGACAATAGCGTTATAAGATAGCTATATGCGCCCAAGGAATATTTAACACCATGTGGAGGTTGAGCAGAGTATGCACGAGACCAGCTCAACATCTGAAGATATTTAAGCCTGGAGAAGTGTGGACCAATTTTTGTACAAAGATAATCCCAGGGTAACAAGTCCCCGTCAACAAATAGGTTACCCCACTCCTCCAACCCTGCCTCTCTCATAGGTGTAGCTAGTGCATCCCTTAACCATGCTGGACCATCAGGAAGGCCCCACAAAGGTGTCCTACTTCCATAGTAACCAACTTTAATTGCTTTAGACACCTGGGCCCACATTCTTGCCATACCCCTTAAAATTTTCAATTTAATTTTTTTGAAAAACTTGGGGTTTCCAAATTTAAAAAGAAACCCTGACTGACTTACACCTTCTACATCCAATAACATTGAATAGAGGGAACCCACTCCAACCCCTACTGGTCTTTTTAATAGAATCCTAGCATGTGAAAGCTGGAAAGCCCAGGCATAGGCCTGGAGATCAGGAGCAGCAAGCCCTCCTTTTTCCCTACGTCTCCTAATTTTTTTCCAGGAGATTCTTGGCAGATGTTTATTCCAAATAAAGGAGCTAATATCCGACTGTAATTTCCTGATAGAGGCGGGATCAAAACATAAAGGTATCGCATTAAACAAAAAAGAAACCTTAGGCAGGATGGACATTTTGACAAGGTTGACCCTGCCCAGTAGGGAGAGTGGAAGATGGGCCCAGGACTGGAGCAACCTACGACAATCCTTTGCAATTTAAAAAAAATTAATAATAGTAATCTGATCGAGGTCAGAAACAATATCCAAACCTAAGTATCTCATCCGACTCGCCGGCCGGATTTCAGAATCGAAGGTACTTTGATCGATGTTCCAGGTCATCATCTCAGTCTTTAGAGCATTAATCTCGTATCCAGAGACCATCCCAAACTCCGATGCCAGCCTGAATATTACTGGGAGGGCCTCGTGCGGGTCAGAGGTGAAAATGAGAATATCGTCGGCATAAAGTGCCACCTTTCTCTCCCAACCCCTGTACGCAAATGCCTTGATGTTAACACTATCCCTCAAAATCTGGGCAAAGGGTTCAGCATATAAATCGAACAGGAGTGGGGAGAGAGGACATCCCTGCCTAGTACCCCTCGAGATGTCAAATGAGTCAGAGAGTATACCATTAACCAAGATACGGGCACTAGGGTTACTATAAAGAAGACTAATCGCCTGACGAAATCTACCCCCCACGCCAAACTTTGCCAAGGCCTCCGACAGATACAACCAATTAACTCTGTCGAAGGCCTTGGTGGCGTCCAGCGTGAGCACCGCCAAGGGCAAAGACTTCAAACATGCCATATCTATTGAACCAATCAAATCAAAAGTTAGTTCAAAAAGCTGTCGCCCCTTAATAAATCCCTTCTGATCGACATGTAAAATGGATGGAGCAACCAAGGCCAATCTATTTGCAAGAATGGAGGCAAAGATCTTATAGTCTCCATTCAAAACAGGGATCGGCCTGTAGGAGCCACAGGCGGTTGGAGACTTCCCTGGTTTCAAAATAACAGTTATGGATGCGTTATCCCATGACACAGGTGGTCGTACTCCATCTAGCAGTTTCTGATTGAACAATATAACTAGGAAAGGAACAAGTTCCTGCTCCAAAGATTTATATATTTCAGCAGGCAGCCCATTAGGCCCAGAGGCCTTGCCTTTCCTGGCATCCCGAATGGCTTCCCTTACCTCCTCTTCCGAGATTTTACTATCTAGCATTGCTGACTGATCAACAGAGAGTTTTGGTAGATCTATTTTCCCAAGCCATTCATTAATCATATCAGTATCCAATATCTTATCTTCATGATAAATATCTTGATAGAAATCTTTAAATGCTGCTCTAATATCTGCATCAGAAGAAAGAGGGACATTATTGACATAGATCTGGTTGATGTTGTTACGAACCTGATCAGTTTTTACTTTCCATGCCAATAATTTACCAGCACACTCCCCATACTGAAAATGTGCGATTTTGCTGGCCTCCCATCTTTCCTGAAGCCGCTGGTTAAGGATCGAGGTCAGTTGGCCTCTTAGGGTCAATAGTTTAACCCGCAAAGGTGCCAAAACAGCTTCTGTGGAAGCTAAGTTGGCATCAATGTCGGCCTGTGCACTAGTCAGGTCCGCCTCAACTGAGGCAATAGCCTCTCTATATTCCCTCCTTCTATATGACATCTTACTTGTAATAAGATCCCTCAAAGAGGCTTTAAGTGAGTCCCAGACCACACCAGGTCCAGCAGAACCCACATTCATCTCTAAGAAAGACCTCACTTCAGATTTTAAAAAAGAGACATCTTCAGGGTGAGAAAGTAGAGAACGGTCAAAAGACCAAGTCCTTACAACGTCAGAGGTAGGTACCATAAGTTCCAGGAAAACTGCAGAGTGGTCAGATAAATGTGACGGGAAATAACAAATGTCCCTAACTGCGTCGGATAAACTATGGTTAATTAATATAAAATCTATCCTGGACTGGTGATTATATTTATAATTTCTGAAAGAAACACCCTGCTGCTGCCCGGCTCTTAACCTCCAAATATCGATATATCTGTATTGTTTCATCTCATTCAACAAGAAAGATCTTGATTTTGAAGGGACACGAGATCTACTGTTATGAGATTTATCCAAGACTGGATCTAAAACAATATTGAAGTCGCCGGCTAATATAACTGGTTCGGGGAAGGACAAAAGGTGAGAAAAAATCACTTCCAAAGATGAAGGGTCATCAAGATTGGGACCATAGTATCCAACAATAGTAAAACAGGCACCCATAATTACCACAGAAGCAATAACCCATCTTCCCGCAGGGTCGACTTTAAACTCTAATACCCTGGCCCTAAGCTGTTTTCTGAAAATCAGTGACACTCCTCGGGAAGTCATAGATTGTGAAGTTGATATCATAAAATCAATCCATTTATTCTTTTTAGCCAAGGTATCAATTTCAGACTGGATCAAATGTGTCTCTTGAAGGATGATGACCTGGGCATCAGAGTCCCGGAGATACTGCATCAATCTTCTAGCCCTAGGATTAGTACGGAGCCCATTGACATTCCAAGACATAATCTTTAAACTAGACATCACTACTGAACCAGAGCACAACCAGTCTTGCCTTTATAATGCGACCAGATATATACCAGATATATACCGACCCACCTCCAAAAGAAGACTCGCAGAACAACATGAGAGACTTTGAAAAGACCTACAGAAAATAGAAAAGATGGCTGATGAGGAATTTTTAAATTTTGCCCGTGAACCCCCCCCCACCCACCCTTCACCCTCCCCATGGAGAACCCGTGGTGTATCTAACCGGATCAAGTCCAGTAGATGGCACCCCTACCTCAGGCTCCCGTTGCACCCCCCCCAAACTCACAGCTAAAAGGTAAAGAAAAAGAGGTAATCCCACTTAAGATAGTGTACTTTTTTTTTAATATTTATATATATATATATATATTTTTTTTCTCTCTCTCTCCCCTCTTCATCTTCTTTCCCCCATCCACTTTCCTTCTCATTCTTTTTTTTTTTTTTTTCTCTTTCCCTTTTTTTTTTTTTTAAATGCTTCAATCCCTGTGAGCGACCATAAGGCAGTAAAAGGACCTAGACCTAAACTCAAAAAAAAAAAAAACGAGTTAGGTGCTATTACCAGATGACTTATTGCCTATATCCACAAGGAATTCATCGGCAGCTTCGATTGACCTGATGTTTACCATTTTATTATTATACATGACCTTCAGAGAGGCCGGGAACACCAATTGAGCAGAACTTCCTAAAGGACTCCAGCCGCCTTCCAAACTCCCATTGCTTCTCAAGTGTGACCCTAGAAAGATCAGATCTGATGAGAAAAGTAAACCCCTTACCAGGTAGGGACTTCTGTTTAAGAGCTGCATTCAGTATCTGCTCTTTGAGAGTATATGTAAGGAAATTAACAAGGATTTTACGCGGCTTTTGCCTTTGTGGGTTCTGTTTGAATGGTTCCCGATGGACCCTCTGAATGTCGGTTGCTAGCTGCTCCAGGGATTGACCCAAACATAAACCTTCCTTCAAAAGGCAAACAATAATCTGCTTAATATCTGCCCCCTCAGACCCCTCCGGAACATTAAGAATACGAATGTTACATCTTCTTGCGTTATTTTCTAAAACCTCCATCCTGTCCAGCAAGGCCTGATCATCTCTTTTAAGTTTAGTAATGTCCTCTTCTGTCTTAACTAGATGTACCGACATTATAGCTAGTTTTTCCTCCAAGACATCTGTCCTAGTTGATAGCCCATCGATCTTATTATCCAATGATTGACAGTAATCGCGAATCTCCTTCTGCATAACTGAGGATTGCTCAAACCCATTTTTTATGTCCTGGGACAAGGTAGTGAGCATCGCAAATAAAGTGGCTGCCGAGACGTTTTCCGGTGTTGCTTCTTGACAAGGTGGAATTGAAGGAGCAAGGACAGGGACAGATGTTGCCAAAGATAGCTCGAGAGATGGCTCCAATACAGTACCCCCCCCGGAATCGGAGTGGGTAAGACCACCTTCACTAGCGGCTGCAACGTCGCCCCTCATGTTAGAACTAATAGGTGATGCCTGGCCTCCCACCATTTCACAAGACAAAACTCCACTTTTGGATATACTAATAGGTGGGGAAGGTACGGAAACTATAGGAGCAACTGAGACAGCTGGCGCTACCTCCGTCACAGACATCACGGAGCCACCAGGAACCGAAAGGGTTGGCACAACAACTGAAGGGGCGGGTGTTGAGAAAGATGATGGAGGTAAAGTAGGGGAAAACATTTGAGCTGAATCATTTAGTGAGGTCATTGTCTTGGATTCCACAAGGTGCAAGACCTGTGGAACAACTTTAAAGTATGACCGTAGAGACGGTGTAATTTTAGATGTAGCCTCGACTCCAGCAACAGGATTGCGTGTTACTTTCCCTCTGGTGCCCTTTGATTTCACCTCCTTGGATAGATAGGAGGAGGTTCTCTTACCAAGTTGGGGTGGAAATACGGCACCAGGCAAATTAGAGCCGGTAACAACCCCCTCGTAGGCACTCTAGCCTGCTCCTTACCTCGTCCTCGTCCTCGGCCTGATTTCCCACCTCTCCCCTTACCTCTGGACGTTTGATAGTGTTGGTGCAAACCTTCAGAATCCTTTGATAGCCCACACTGAGGTAAGACTGAGGCTGATTCCTGTGTGCTTGTATTGCTTGTATTGCTGTAACCGTTTGCTGCCGTCGTAACCGCTTCAGTACTCTCAGCTGTCACCTGAGAAGAGTCTTCAAGGCTGTCTCCAACACACACAGCACGCACCAAACTGCGCGCTCTCCTGCCGCGCCGCAGCTCCAGGGCGGCTAAGGACCACGACCACCGGACCAGTGAACAGCCGATGTACGTGGAAGATCCGCGGCAACCAGGAGTACCAGCTGCACCTCCAAAAATATCAAAGGCGTCACCAGCCGGTATTTTGATACCAGAGCAGCAAGGCATAGAGAGAGACAGATCAGCACCAAAGGGAGGAATTAGGACCCAGCGGAAATCAGCGGAATCAGGCGGCAGGCAGGCAACAGACCACGGCCACCGCACGTAGCACACAGAGGGAAACAGAGGGAAACCAGCAAGGCTCCGAGAAACTGCCAAAACCGGGAGGACAGACACAGGCACAATACACCGGTAAGAAATTCAAAACGGTAAATTAGTTTCCGCCATCAGCAGTCATCGATAACACAGGCGGGAGAATCGAGGGAGCCGGGGGAAGCGAGGAAACGGGAGCCCGAACTCACGGAGCACCACGGCAGATCAGTCGTCTGCCGCCATGTTCTCCCTGTTTTTTTCTATTGAAAACATTCTTTCCAGTACAGACATTTTGTACATTTTTCCTTTTTTTGAATATGTTCTTTAAAAAATCTTTTGTCTGCTTACCAGAAGATTTTTTCTTTTTCCCAACATGAGCATCTCCAACTAACTTAGGTCCTCCAGTTGTCTTCAAATATAGGTTTTTTTTGTGGTCTTTCTTTAGTCTGGATTTTGTAGGCATCTTAAATTTTGTTCACTGCTCTTCAGCAATACCTGAAAAAAACTAAAAAAAAATTCCTTTATTTTATTTAAATATATTACTACATTTTTTATGATCTTTAGAAATCTTAAAATACTATAAACCCCTTTCCTATAAATGAAAATCACAATAACACCTTCACAAATTAAATATCTAAAAACAATTCCTGTGTGCACACAGAGTCATGCTTTGAAATTAGGCAGAAAACGAAATTTCTTTGCCAATTGCAAAGCATACTTTCTACTACTTTTTAGGCAAGTGATAAGTACTTTTACAGACTGACACATTTTGAATCCACTTTTCAGATTCTTAAAAAATCTAATGCAAATGTAAAATCACCAGAGCAATACGCAATAAATCTCTGCCTGTAATTCCTATTTGCACACAGAGTCATGTTTTCATATTAGTCATAAAACGAAATTTCTTTGCTATTTTGAAAGCACACTTACTACTCTTTTTTTTGGCAAGTGATAAACACTTTTACAGACTGACACATTTTGAATCCACTTTTCAGATTCTTAAAAAAGCACATGTCCAAACTGCTTTTTCAGACCAGCACCATGTGTAACCTGGGTGACTGACTACACTCCAGCAAGGGCAACCAGCCTTACTGATGCTGAATGTATTTGCATTACTGACTGAAACCTCAAACCCCACTCGGTTGTGAATACTGTGCATGATTCCACAGGATAAGCAGCTGGGTGTGTGCTAAGAGTCTGCTTCTGCACAAAAAAATGGCTCCCCCTTTCCATCTAATGCAAATGTAAAATCTCCAGAGCAATACGCAATAAATCTATGCCTGTAATTCCTATTTACACACAGAGTCATGTTTTCACATTAGTCTCAAAACGAAATTTCTTTGCCAATTTGAAAGCACACTTACTACTCTTTTTTTTGGCAAGTGATAAACACTTTTACAGACTGACACATTTTGAATCCACTTTTCAGATTCTGAAAACAGCACATGTCCAAACTGCTTTTTCAAACCAGCACCATGTGTAACCTGGGTGACTGACTACACTCCAGCAAGGGCAACCAGCCTTACTGATGCTGTATGTATTTGCATTACTGAGAGCAACCGCAAACCCTTAAAGTATTCCTTATTTTTACCAGTACACCTTAATTTATCGTGAAAACATAGTCCATTTATTTTACATGTTCCTCACATTTAAATTTCTCCCAAAACAGAAAATAATAAACACAACTTCAACAAAAGGAATTCCAATTCTATTATTCATTTCTTAATTTACCATATACATCCCCTCTCAAACTCTAAACTCACCTTAAAAATTAGTTAGTTGTGAAAAAAATGTGGCACTCAAACAGCAGATTATCAGAGCCAGGATCTCTGTTCTGTTCACCTCTCTCCTCTCAGCAGAACCAGATAATGGCAAACTTTCCCTCTCTTTTTCCACACTTATACATGTTAATTTCAAATCTCAGTGCTTCCCCCTTTTTTTCAAATGTAATCACACATTTCTATTGGTTGAAAATCAACCCTTTTCCAAAAGTACCCTTCCCCCAACTTAACTTCTGCCTAGTACCCTTCCCCCAACTTGACTTCTGCCTGCTACCATAGCAACAGCTCATGGAACACTGCTGTGTGGAGTTAGGTCAGAAGTACGCCACACAATGTTTCAATTCCAAAGAGCAGGAGTGCTTGACTTTTCAAACCTAACAGCAAATCCATAGTACTGTTCTTTAGTAACACATTTTTCTGTACCAATACAAAACATGCTTCTATAAATTTACACATACAGCCTAATTTTTATTCTAGAATGGTATGAAACAGCCAATCAGTTCTTTTTTTTATAAAAAAAATATGTATGCCTCCATTTCCAAACTGTCTTTCATTTCTTTTTACCATTCTACTGAATTACACCTCCTGAGTGCATCCAGTTCTCCTTTGAAGATGTTCACAGTGTGGATTGTAGGGCACAGCTATGTCTTCTGGTGTGAAAAGTATGCAGAGAAAACAGATATGGTGAGAGACCTTGCTTTGCCAAATGTAGACATTAAATGGATTGGTCAGAGAGGGTTAAAGTGGCACCAATTGATGCCATTGGTGAAATCCTTCATGCAAATCCAACACCCTGACCTCATAATAGTGCACTGTGGTGGCAATGACCTAGGCACTTTGACTGGGGTAGGTCTGGAAATGCTTATGAAGGACACCTTTGCACAACTGTTTTCACTTTTCCCTAAAACTGCCTTTGTGTTTTCTAACATATGCCAAAGGCAAAAATGGAACTGGTCCAATCATTTTTGTCCGCAGATTGACAAAGCAAGAAAGCACGTCAACAAATCTGTTTCTGCTTTCCTCCGTGACTATGGTATGGGTTCCATTTACCACAACAACTTGCGTTACGACATGCAAGACATTTATAGAGGAGATGGTGTACACTTCACTAATGAAGGGAACAGAGTCTTCCTCTTGAACCTTAGACTCTGCATCGGTACTTACTTGTAGGTACCAATAAAAAATCACTTCATAAACACAACGGCTCTTTTTAGAGCCCCCTAATATCTAAACACTCAAATCTGCATTTCATTTCTTTTTTTTTTTTTTTTACCGCACGCGTACGGTGAGCTTACCGTACGCGTACCCCGCGATTTTTTTTAAAATCAATAAATGTTTTCTTCGTACTTTTCTGTCCTTCTTTGACCCCCTTACAAATGTTAGGGGGTCTGTAACTCTCTTCCTTGCCCCCTTTTCAAGATATCACCCTTTTTTTCCGGAGTGAAATACACAAAATGGCGGCCGCCGCTTCCTGGTTTTGACCGATTCGAATGTTTACTAAGATCTAAGAGCCAATCAGAATCGCGCTCGCGCACGTCACCGTACGCGTACGGTAAGCGCACCGTAAGCGCACCGTAAGCTGGCTCAGATATATATATTGATTTAAAGACTATTTTCTCTGAATCTACTGAACAGATTTACACCAAACCTACAAAAGGCACTTCCTTGACCTGAGGACTACCTCTCTGCCAAATTTCATTAAATTCTGTTCAGCCGTTCGGGCTGTAGCTGTGTCTAAAGGTCCTATGGAAAAATGCATGGGAAAAACGTGTTTTGGGACCCCCCTTTTATCTCAGCCCCCGCTTGACGAATCCCCCCGAGACTTTCAGGGTAGGAGCGGAGCGTAGCGCCCCACCTATTTTGAAAAATTCGCGAGGATTCGTCAACCGGCGCCAAAGTTATTCAAAATAGAATGTTGCGGATTTCCTATGGAAACGTGGTCCTAACTATAACTACCTACTGGCGACCGCTAGTAGGTAATATATATATATATATATATATATATATATATATATATATATATATATATATATATCCTGCTCAGCTGCACCTGGGAAGCGCGGCACGCTGAAGGCGGGTGCTTTAAATGCGGAGGTGCACCGCAATCTCTATTAACGCTCCATGACTCCTTCAGGTTTCCAGGAAAGAATCGAGCACTCACGGCTAAGTAGTACGGCAGCTTCGTTTATTTCAAAGGAGTAAACAACAGACGCGTTTCGGAGCTAGTCCTTCCTCATATATATATATATAAAATTATTTAAACTATTTTATAAAAACATCATTACAAATAACAGTAACTTAAAAACTTACAACAAACATATTTTAACACAAACATATATCACTCTTAACTAAAAAAATAAATCATTAATATAAAAACAAAAATACAATTTATCTTAAATAATACTTCTTTATGATTAATTTAAACATTAGAAAGCAATTAACAATTTACTTCAAATGAGTCTGAATATTCTAACTCCAATTTAAGCAAAAGTAGGGAAAATGGTGTACTTTGGAGGTGTTAGAATTACTATTCCAACACCAACATAAGCAAAATCAGAGAACGTGTTGGACATTGGACGGGTTAGATTTGCTAGTCCCACTTCAACGTAAGCAACAGTAGGCAAAGTGTTGTCATTTGGAGGGGATATATTTACTCTGCTCACTCCAATCTAAACAACAATAGGGAAAGTGTTGGACTTTGAAGGGGTTTAATATATTAGTTTCACTCCAATCTAAACAACAGTAGGGAAAGTGGTGGTCTGTGGTGGGGTTAGATTTACTATCCCAACTCCAACGTAAACAAAGTCACGGAAAGTGATAAACTTTGGAGGGGTTAGATTTAGTATTTTCACTTCAACATAAGCAAAAGCAGGGAAAGTGTAGGACTTTGGAGGAGTTACATTTACTATTCCTACTACAATGTAAGCAAAGCCTGGAACATGTTGGACTTTGAAGAGGTTAGGTTTAGTATTCCCACTCCAATCTAAGCAACTATAGGGGTTAGAATTACTGTTACCATTCCAATGTAAGCAAAAGCAGGTAAAGTGTTGGACTTAGAAAGGGTTAAATAAAATTTGTTATAATTATAATTAAACATATATATATATATATATATATATATATATATATTACCTACTGGCGGTCGCCAGTAGGTAGTTATAGTTAGGACCACGTTTCCATAGGAAAACCTCAACATTCTATTTTGAATAACTTTGGCGCCGGTCGACGAATCCTCGCGAATTTCTCAAAATAGGTGGGGCGCTACGCTCCGCTCCTACCCTGAAAGTCTCGGGGGGATCCGTCAAGCGGGGGCTGAGATAAAAGGGGGGTCCCAAAACGCGTTTTTCCCATGCATTTTTCCATAGGACCTTTAGAACGAGCTACAGCCCGAACGGCTGAACAGAATTACTAGAAATTTGGCAGAGAGGTAGTCCGTAGGTCAAGGAAGTGCCTTTTGTAGGTTTGGTGTAAATCAGTTCAGTTGATTTTGAGAAAATAGCCTTTAAATCAATATATATATCTGAGCCAGCTTACGGTACGCTTACCGTACGCTTACGGTAAGCGTACGGTGGCGTGCGCGAGCGCGATTCTGATTGGCTCTTAGATCTTAGTAAACATTCGAATCGGCCGAAACCAGGAAGCGGCGGCCGCCATTTTGTGTATTTCACTCTGAAAAAAAAGAGTGAAAACAAGGAAAGGGGGCAATGAGGAGAGTTACAGACCCCCTAACAATTGTAAGGGGGTCAAAGAAGGACAGAAAAGTACAAAAAAAACATTTATTGATTTTAAAAAAAATCACGGGGTACGCGTACGGTAAGCTCACGGTAAGCGTACGGTAAAAAAAATAAAAATAAATAAATGAAAATCAGATTTAAGAGTTTAGAAATTAGGGAGCTCTAAAAAGAGCTGTTGTGTTTATGGAGTCATTTTTTTAGTGGTACCTACAAGTAAGTACCGATGCAGAGTCTAAGGTTCAAGAGGAAGACTCTGTTCCCTTCATCATTGAAGTGCACACCATCTCCTCTATAAATGTCTTGCATGTCGTAACGCAAGTTGTTGTGGTAAATGGCACCCATACCATAGTCACGGAGGAAAGCAGAAACAGATTTGTTGACGTGCTTTCTTGCTTTGTCAATCTGTGGACAGAAATGATTGGACCAGTTCCATTTTTGCCTTTGGCATATGTTGGAAAACACAAAGGCAGTTTTAGGGAAAAGTGTAAACAGTTGTGCAAAGGTGTCCTTCATAAGCATTTCCAGACCTACCCCAGTCAAAGTGCCTAGGTCATTGCCACCACAGTGCACTATTATGAGGTCAGGGTGTTGGATTTGCATGAAGGATTTCACCAATGGCATCAATTGGTGCCACTTTAACCCTCTCTGACCAATCCATTTAATGTCTACATTTGGCAAAGCAAGGTCTCTCACCATATCTGTTTTCTCTGCAAACTTTTCACTCCAGAAGACATAGCTGTGCCCTACAATCCACACTGTGAACATCTTCAAAGGAGAACTGGATGCACTCAGGAGGTGTCTTTCAGTAGAATGGCAATATGAAAAGAAAGACAGTTTGGAAATGGAGGCATACATATTTTTTACAAAACAAAAAGAACTGATTGGCTGTTTCATACCATTCTAGAAAAAAAACTAGGCTGTATGTGAAAATTAATAGAAGCATGTTTTGTATTGGTACAAAAAAATGTGTAACCAAAGAACAGTACTATGGATTTGCAGTTAGGTTTGAAAAGTCAAGCACTCTTGCTCTGTGGAATTGAAACATTGTGTGTCGAACTTCTGACCTAACTGCACACAGCAGTGTTCCATGAGCTGTTGCTATGGTAGCAGGCAGAAGTCAAGTTGGGGGAAGGGTACTAGGCAGAAGTCAAGTTGGGGGCAGGGTACTTTTGGAAAAGGGTTGGTTTTCAACCAATAGAAATGTGTCATTACATTTGAAAAAAAGGGGGAAGCACTGAGATTTGAAACTTACATGTATATGTGTGGAAAAATAGAGGGAAAGTTTGCCATTATCTGGTTCTGCTGAGAGGAGAGAGGTGTACAGAACAGAGATCCTGGCTCTGATAATCTGCTGTTTGAGTGACACATTTCTTTCACAACTAACTAATTTTAAAGGTGAGTTTACAGTTTGAGAGGGGATGTATGTGGTAACTTAAGAAATGAATAATAGAAATGGGAATTGTTTTTGTTGTAGTTACACATGGTGGATTCATAATGTGTCAGTCTGTAAAAGAGATTTTCACTTGGCCCGAAAAAAAAAGAGCAGTAAGTGTGCTTTCAAATTGGCAAAGAAATTTCGTTTTGGCACTAATGTGAAAACATGACTGTGTGTGCATAGAAGAATTATAGGCAGAAATGTATTGCGTCTTGCTCTGGTGATTTCACAGTTGCAGTAGATGGAAAAGAGGAGCGAATTTTTGGGGGAAGAAGCAGAGGTTTAGCACACACCCATGTGCTTGCCATGTATAGTCATGCACAGTAATTAGAAGTGAGTGGGGTTTTCAGGTTTAAGTCTGTAATGCAAATACATTCAGCATCACTAAGGCTGGTTGCCCCTGCTGGAGTGTAGGCAGTCACAGAGAATACACACGGTGGTGGTCTGAAAAAAAAACTGCTTGGACATGTGCATTTAAATAAATTTAAAAAAAAGGTTTCAGAATGTGTCAGTCTGTAAAAGTGATTTCAAATTGAAAAAAGAGATATACACTTGCCCCCGAAAAAAAAAGAGCAGTAAGTGTGCTTTCAAATTGGCAAAGAAATTTCGTTTTGGCACTAATGTGAAAACATGACTCTGTGTGCATAGAAGAATTATAGGCAGAAATGTATTGCGTCTTGCTCTGGTGATTTCACAGTTGCAGTAGATGGAAAAGAGGAGCGAATTTTTGGGGGATGAAGCAGAGGTTTAGCACACACCCATGTGCTTGCCATGTATAGTCATGCACAGTAATTAGAAGCGAGTGGGGTTTTCAGGTTTAAGTCTGTAATGCAAAAACATTCAGCATCACTAAGGCTGGTTGCCCCTGCTGGAGTGTAGGCAGTCACAGAGAATACACACGGTGGTGGTCTGAAAAAAAAACAGCTTGGACATGTGCATTTAAATAAATTTTAAAAAAAAGGTTTCAGAATGTGTCAGTCTGTAAAAGTGATTTCAAAGTGTAAAAAGAGATTTTCACTTGGCCCGAAAAAAAAAGAGCAGTAAGTGTGCTTTCAAATTGGCAAAGAAATTTCGTTTTGGCACTAATGTGAAAACATGACTCTGTGTGCATAGAAGAATTATAGGCAGAAATGTATTGCGTCTTGCTCTGGTGATTTCACAGTTGCAGTAGATGGAAAAGAGGAGCGAATTTTTGGGGGAAGAAGCAGAGGTTTAGCACACACCCATGTGCTTGCCATGTATAGTCATGCACAGTAATTAGAAGCGAGTGGGGTTTTCAGGTTTAAGTCTGTAATGCAAATACATTCAGCATCACTAAGGCTGGTTGCCCCTGCTGGAGTGTAGGCAGTCACAGAGAATACACACGGTGGTGGTCTGAAAAAAAAACAGCTTGGACATGTGCATTTAAATAAATTTAAAAAAAAAGGTTTCAGAATGTGTCAGTCTGTAAAAGTGATTTCAAAGTGTAAAAAGAGATTTTCACTTGGCCCGAAAAAAAAAAGAGCAGTAAGTGTGCTTTCAAATTGGCAAAGAAATTTCGTTTTGGCACTAATGTGAAAACATGACTCTGTGTGCATAGAAGAATTATAGGCAGAAATGTATTGCGTCTTGCTCTGGTGATTTCACAGTTGCAGTAGATGGAAAAGAGGAGCGAATTTTTGGGGGAAGAAGCAGAGGTTTAGCACACACCCATGTGCTTGCCATGTATAGTCATGCACAGTAATTAGAAGCGAGTGGGGTTTTCAGGTTTAAGTCTGTAATGCAAATACATTCAGCATCACTAAGGCTGGTTGCCCCTGCTGGAGTGTAGGCAGTCACAGAGAATGCACACGGTGGTGGTCTGAAAAAAAAACTGCTTGGACATGTGCATTTAAATAAATTAAAAAAAAAGGTTTCAGAATGTGTCAGTCTGTAAAAGTGATTTCAAATTGAAAAAAGAGATATACACTTGCCCCCGAAAAAAAAAGAGCAGTAAGTGTGCTTTCAAATTGGCAAAGAAATTTCGTTTTGGCACTAATGTGAAAACATGACTCTGTGTGCATAGAAGAATTATAGGCAGAAATGTATTGCGTCTTGCTCTGGTGATTTCACAGTTGCAGTAGATGGAAAAGAGGAGCGAATTTTTGGGGGAAGAAGCAGAGGTTTAGCACACACCCATGTGCTTGCCATGTATAGTCATGCACAGTAATTAGAAGCGAGTGGGGTTTTCAGGTTTAAGTCTGTAATGCAAATACATTCAGCATCACTAAGGCTGGTTGCCCCTGCTGGAGTGTAGGCAGTCACAGAGAATACACACGGTGGTGGTCTGAAAAAAAAACAGCTTGGACATGTGCATTTAAATAAATTTAAAAAAAAGGTTTCAGAATGTGTCAGTCTGTAAAAGTGATTTCAAAGTGTAAAAAGAGATTTTCACTTGGCCCGAAAAAAAAAAGAGCAGTAAGTGTGCTTTCAAATTGGCAAAGAAATTTCGTTTTGGCACTAATGTGAAAACATGACTCTGTGTGCATAGAAGAATTATAGGCAGAAATGTATTGCGTCTTGCTCTGGTGATTTCACAGTTGCAGTAGATGGAAAAGAGGAGCGAATTTTTGGGGGAAGAAGCAGAGGTTTAGCACACACCCATGTGCTTGCCATGTATAGTCATGCACAGTAATTAGAAGCGAGTGGGGTTTTCAGGTTTAAGTCTGTAATGCAAAAACATTCAGCATCACTAAGGCTGGTTGCCCCTGCTGGAGTGTAGGCAGTCACAGAGAATACACACGGTGGTGGTCTGAAAAAAAAACAGCTTGGACATGTGCATTTAAATAAATTTAAAAAAAAAGGTTTCAGAATGTGTCAGTCTGTAAAAGTGATTTCAAAGTGTAAAAAGAGATTTTCACTTGGCCCGAAAAAAAAAGAGCAGTAAGTGTGCTTTCAAATTGGCAAAGAAATTTCGTTTTGGCACTAATGTGAAAACATGACTCTGTGTGCATAGAAGAATTATAGGCAGAAATGTATTGCGTCTTGCTCTGGTGATTTCACAGTTGCAGTAGATGGAAAAGAGGAGCGAATTTTTGGGGGAAGAAGCAGAGGTTTAGCACACACCCATGTGCTTGCCATGTATAGTCATGCACAGTAATTAGAAGCGAGTGGGGTTTTCAGGTTTAAGTCTGTAATGCAAATACATTCAGCATCACTAAGGCTGGTTGCCCCTGCTGGAGTGTAGGCAGTCACAGAGAATACACACGGTGGTGGTCTGAAAAAAAAACAGCTTGGACATGTGCATTTAAATAAATTTAAAAAAAAGGTTTCAGAATGTGTCAGTCTGTAAAAGTGATTTCAAAGTGTAAAAAGAGATTTTCACTTGGCCCGAAAAAAAAAGAGCAGTAAGTGTGCTTTCAAATTGGCAAAGAAATTTCGTTTTGGCACTAATGTGAAAACATGACTCTGTGTGCATAGAAGAATTATAGGCAGAAATGTATTGCGTCTTGCTCTGGTGATTTCACAGTTGCAGTAGATGGAAAAGAGGAGCGAATTTTTGGGGGAAGAAGCAGAGGTTTAGCACACACCCATGTGCTTGCCATGTATAGTCATGCACAGTAATTAGAAGCGAGTGGGGTTTTCAGGTTTAAGTCTGTAATGCAAATACATTCAGCATCACTAAGGCTGGTTGCCCCTGCTGGAGTGTAGGCAGTCACAGAGAATACACACGGTGGTGGTCTGAAAAAAAAACAGCTTGGACATGTGCATTTAAATAAATTTAAAAAAAAAGGTTTCAGAATGTGTCAGTCTGTAAAAGTGATTTCAAAGTGTAAAAAGAGATTTTCACTTGGCCCGAAAAAAAAAAGAGCAGTAAGTGTGCTTTCAAATTGGCAAAGAAATTTCGTTTTGGCACTAATGTGAAAACATGACTCTGTGTGCATAGAAGAATTATAGGCAGAAATGTATTGCGTCTTGCTCTGGTGATTTCACAGTTGCAGTAGATGGAAAAGAGGAGCGAATTTTTGGGGGAAGAAGCAGAGGTTTAGCACACACCCATGTGCTTGCCATGTATAGTCATGCACAGTAATTAGAAGCGAGTGGGGTTTTCAGGTTTAAGTCTGTAATGCAAATACATTCAGCATCACTAAGGCTGTTTGCCCCTGCTGGAGTGTAGGCAGTCACAGAGAATACACACGGTGGTGGTCTGAAAAAAAAACTGCTTGGACATGTGCATTTAAATAAATTTAAAAAAAAGGTTTCAGAATGTGTCAGTCTGTAAAAGTGATTTCAAATTGAAAAAAGAGATATACACTTGCCCCCGAAAAAAAAAGAGCAGTAAGTGTGCTTTCAAATTGGCAAAGAAATTTCGTTTTGGCACTAATGTGAAAACATGACTCTGTGTGCATAGAAGAATTATAGGCAGAAATGTATTGCGTCTTGCTCTGGTGATTTCACAGTTGCAGTAGATGGAAAAGAGGAGCGAATTTTTGGGGGAAGAAGCAGAGGTTTAGCACACACCCATGTGCTTGCCATGTATAGTCATGCACAGTAATTAGAAGCGAGTGGGGTTTTCAGGTTTAAGTCTGTAATGCAAATACATTCAGCATCACTAAGGCTGGTTGCCCCTGCTGGAGTGTAGGCAGTCACAGAGAATGCACACGGTGGTGGTCTGAAAAAAAAACTGCTTGGACATGTGCATTTAAATAAATTAAAAAAAAAGGTTTCAGAATGTGTCAGTCTGTAAAAGTGATTTCAAATTGAAAAAAGAGATATACACTTGCCCCCGAAAAAAAAAGAGCAGTAAGTGTGCTTTCAAATTGGCAAAGAAATTTCGTTTTGGCACTAATGTGAAAACATGACTCTGTGTGCATAGAAGAATTATAGGCAGAAATGTATTGCGTCTTGCTCTGGTGATTTCACAGTTGCAGTAGATGGAAAAGAGGAGCGAATTTTTGGGGGAAGAAGCAGAGGTTTAGCACACACCCATGTGCTTGCCATGTATAGTCATGCACAGTAATTAGAAGCGAGTGGGGTTTTCAGGTTTAAGTCTGTAATGCAAATACATTCAGCATCACTAAGGCTGGTTGCCCCTGCTGGAGTGTAGGCAGTCACAGAGAATACACACGGTGGTGGTCTGAAAAAAAAACAGCTTGGACATGTGCATTTAAATAAATTTAAAAAAAAAGGTTTCAGAATGTGTCAGTCTGTAAAAGTGATTTCAAAGTGTAAAAAGAGATTTTCACTTGGCCCGAAAAAAAAAGAGCAGTAAGTGTGCTTTCAAATTGGCAAAGAAATTTCGTTTTGGCACTAATGTGAAAACATGACTCTGTGTGCATAGAAGAATTATAGGCAGAAATGTATTGCGTCTTGCTCTGGTGATTTCACAGTTGCAGTAGATGGAAAAGAGGAGCGAATTTTTGGGGGAAGAAGCAGAGGTTTAGCACACACCCATGTGCTTGCCATGTATAGTCATGCACAGTAATTAGAAGCGAGTGGGGTTTTCAGGTTTAAGTCTGTAATGCAAATACATTCAGCATCACTAAGGCTGGTTGCCCCTGCTGGAGTGTAGGCAGTCACAGAGAATACACACGGTGGTGGTCTGAAAAAAAAACAGCTTGGTTTCATAATGTGACAGTTTGTTATACAGATTTTCACTTGCCCAAAAAAAAAGAGGAGTTTGTGTGCATTCAAATTGGCAAAGAAATTTCGTTTTGTGACTATTGTGAAAAGAAATGTAGTAATATATTTAAATACAATAAAGAATTTTTTTTTTAGTTTTTTTGCAGGTATTGCTGAAGAACAGTGAACAAAATTTAAGATGCCTACAAAATCTCGAGTTCAAAAAACGCTAAAAAAAAAACTATATTTGAGGACAACTGGAGGACCAAAGTTAGTAGAAGATGCTGATGTTGGGAAAAAGAAAAAATCTTCTGGTAAGCAAAAAAGACAATTCCTAAACAAAATATTGAAAACAAACAAAAATGTACAAAATGTCTGTTCTCGGAAAAATGTAACAAAACCTACAGAACAGCAAAAAATTGAGGATTTAGTTAATGCAAATATACCTTCTGCAATTGAAAAGTTTAACATAAACAGAAAAACAGCATTTAAAGAGATACGTAGAAAAATGTTTCAGAGAAGAGTTATGTCCAATTTGATAAAGGATATAAAGAAATATAAGCAAAAGGCTAAATATTATAAGAGAAAAAAAGAAATTGAAGCCATTGCAGCAAAGGCATTAGAATTAAAAAGGAAACTATTCATATTAATTTTGAATAGGATGCGTACATTAGATAAAATGGTTAATGTACTGAAATCACAAAGCAAAAGCAAAAGAGTAGTGAACAGAACAAATTTTTGTAAAGTGTTTTTAGGAAAGTGGATGCATAGCTCAAGTAGTGAACCTTTTTTTAATGAAGAGAGCTATTTTCAAAGTAATAGTTTGCTGCATGCAGTTGACACCAGAGGTCGTTCATACGAAGTAAAAAATGGTTGCATAATGGAGAAGGAGATAATGGTTCCAAGAGATGAGGTACAAGTGATGGCAGATGAGGCAATGGGGAGACGTCCTAAAGCCCCAGTGTACACTTGGAATTGTAGTAGTATTTGCACTGTGCGTCAGGAATCTATTGACAGATTTCGAGAGTTTCTAAGAGAATATAGTAAAAAAAGTGTAAAACAAAAGATTAAGGTGCTTCAAAGTCTGGATCCATGCAGAGTGAGAGAGAATACTGGTTTGCAGGGTCATTCTCTTGCTTGTCTATCTAGAAAAGTGTGCAATAGTGTTTTCCATCATTTTAGGATGCTGGCTGTTCATCATACTGAAATGAGAAAGTTTGTGAGACGGTTGTATTTTGCCAAAAGTCCAGCAATAAAGTTAAATGAATTGAATAGGGCTCTGTTCCGAGGAACGGTATCAGATGTAGAGAAGGTTGTTGATGAAATTCAGTTTTGTTACTTTGGTCCTGAACAAAACAGTGCAGAGAAGGACACAGTAAATGAGGCAGAAGTGGAAGAGAATGTAGAACCTTGTGTAAGTAAGACATTTAATGATCACATAACAAAATTTGCAATAGTCTCTAATGAAAGACCAAATGTTACTTGTATTTGTTGCCGCAGAACTCATTATAGAAAACAAACTAGGAATGTTGATCTCTACAGAAAGAGTGAAAATGAAGATAATTATAAGTGGATGGATTTTGCAACATATATATTTCTTGAAAATTGTTTTGAATTGGGTGAAGATCAGCGTATTTGTAAATACTGCTACAACAAGTTAGAGGAAAATAGAATGCCGACCAGAGCTGTACATAATAATTTAGAATTGGATGCTATTCCTGCTGAACTTTCTGAATTAAATACATATGAGTCTATACTCATTCAATGTGTTCATCCGTTCCAGACCATAGTACGTATGGAGCCCAAAACTGGTAAATTACCTCCTTCAGATTTACTGAGAGGTTTAAAAGGTAGAGTGGTGTATTTGCCCTTGGATTTGAAAAAAAATATGGAAACTATTGATGCGGATACTTTGGAAACTGAACCATTAATTATTCTGGTTAATGGTGTACCTACAAAGAATAAGAAGATTTGGCAGGAGCTGGTAGATGTGCGGAAAGTACAAAGAGCAAATTTGTATTTGAAAAAAAATAACAAATGGTATGAATCAATTTATATAGTAGAAGAAGAAGAAGAAGAAGATTTACAAGGAGATACAGAAACACCAAGTGGACAAATTGAAAAAGTGGACAAGTCAAAGGAAGAAGAAATTTATGAACATTTTAGCATACATCCTCTCCATTCGAAAGAAGTTATGGGAGACAATATTGATCTCTTTCAGATGAAGAAAGCAAAAGGAAATCCCGTGAGTGTATGGGAGGAGAGCTTGGAAGCTCGATGTTTTCCCCAGCTGTTTCCTAAAGGAAAAGGAGGACGATACGATGAACGTCCGGAACAGATTCCAGCTTCTGAGTATCGGACTACAAGACTATATGCTGAAGATCCCAGATTTCGACAAAGTATCCCTTATTTGTTCCATCTTTTATTTGAAAGCGACTTGTCTGCACTGTCTTATGCAGTAAATCACATTTTAAAAAGTGGAGTACATTTACAAAATGTGTCTGCTAAGGATTTTATGGAGAAAGTGCAGCACCGAGATGATCATTTGGAAACACAACTGATCAATCTGATGGCTTGTCAGCGTGGGACAAATGAATATTGGTACCGACGCCATGGTGAACTAAAATGCATGTTACGCAATTTAGGAACACCAACATGGTTCCTTACCCTAAGCTGCGCCGAGTACGCTTGGGATGATTTACTGGATTTTCTACGAGAGGCCAATTCAAACATTGAAAACATCGAATACAAGACAGCAGGAGAACTGTGCTCATTGGATCCGGTTAATGTTTGCAGATATTTCAATCATAGATTTGAGGCTATGATGTCCTTCATCTGCAATAAAAAAAATCCACCCCTTGGAGAAGTAGTGGATTTCTTTTGGAGAAAAGAGTACCAGGCAAGAGGTGCTCCTCATATTCATATGCTGCTGTGGATCAAGGATGCCCCAAAGTTTGGAACAGATACTGATGAAGCAGTGTTATCTTACATTGAAGAATATGCAACATGTGCTATACCTAAAAGCACAGAAGAGTACAAGTTAAAGGAGCAAGTTCTACGTTTCCAAAGTCATCGGTGTGGAAAATACTGTCGACGGAAATACAAGAGCAAAGAAAAATACTACACTAAATGTCGATTTGGATTTCCTAGACCTGTTCTTACAAATGGAAGAGTCAACAGTTTTATGTCAGCTGTGAGACATACTATCACAAGAAAATCACCTAAGAATACCTACAACCTTAAAAGAAAAGAAGAATCAAAAAATATAAATGACTACAACCCAGTCATTTTATCCATGTGGAACGCTAACATGGATATACAGTATGTTGCTGACAATTCCATTGCTGTTGCTCGATATGTAACGTCTTACATTACGAAATCAGAAAAAACAGAATTGAAGGAAATGTGGGAAGAGATTTCTCACGAGAAGACTGTCAGTAAGAAGCTGTACAGTTTCAGTTTGAAGATGTTATCGCATCGAGAAATTGGATCCTACGAATGTTCAGATAGATTATCTTCTGCAAGTCTCTACTCGAAGTCAAGAAGAATAATTTGGGCAAGTTTAGGCCTTGCAGCAATGAGAAATCGGGTACTGAAATCTGTTGGAGAAATTGAATATTTGGCACAGTTCGAACCTGAAAGTACAGATATATTGAAAACAAACATGTTGGACACATATTATCCCAAGAGAAGTCATCATCTGGAGAACATGTGTCTCTATGAAGTGCTGCAGAACTACATTTATTCACGGAAAGCTGCAGAAGACATCAATAATGGAAAATATAAAGTCGTTGGTGAAGAAGGATGTTTGGTGAAGCAAACCAAAGGAAGTTTGATAAATCACCGGAAGCTGAGTTGCGACACTACCGACAAGAAAGAATTTTACTACTTGGCTCTTTTACAGTTGTTTAAACCATGGCGTTCAGAGGATGAACTACTGGGAGAATTCCAGAGCTATGAAGATTCTTTTAATGCTTGCAAAGACAGCATACAATGCAGTACATTCTCAACTTATCTGCAAATGTTAAATGAAGAAATTGAACAGGAAACTACAATTGCAGCAGAAATTGCTAGAGACAGTTCTCAGGACAGCCAAAGTTCAGGAACATACAGTCAAGATCCCCTAGGACAACCAATCGTTGAAAATGAAGCATCAATAGCCATGAATGAAGTGGAAACGGCTATGAATCAAGCTCAAGAAGAATTTATAGACTTAGAAAATTTGGAAAGACAACTGAATCAAGAGCAGCAACAAATTTATGAAGAGATCAAAAACAAAATTGATCACGGATTTCTACATGAAAAAAAAGAGTGCTCATGCACATCATTTCATCCAATCAGGATGTATGTAAGCGGACAAGCTGGCACTGGAAAAAGTTTCCTAATTAAAGTCATCAGAAGCTACCTAAAGCAAAAAACAGATTCTACTTTGTCTTGTGTGGTTACTGCTCCAACTGGGTTAGCAGCATATAACATAAAAGGAATCACCTTACATCGTTTGCTAATGTTACCAGTGGAGCATGAGAACAAAATACAATTCAACAAGCTAACTGGAGAAGCATGCTTGGAAGTTTCAAGAGTATTGAAGAAGATGCAAGTTCTCATTATTGATGAGGTGAGCATGGTATCAAACTTAATGCTTGCCTTTGTGCATTTAAGAATGCAGCAAATTTTGAAGACAGACTATGACGTGTTATTTGGTGGAAAACACGTCATAGTTTTTGGGGATCTTTTGCAACTTACTCCGGTTAAAGGACAACCAGTGTTTAATACTGTGACACATGAAGACACGAAGAAGTCATTGGGAAGCATCGGTAATACAAATATTTGGTCCTTCTTTGAGTACAAGGAACTTACAACTAATATGAGGCAAGCAAACGATGAAGAATATGGAAGTATTCTGAAAGATATCAGGATTGGACTACTCACAGAAGCTGGCAAAAAAGCATTACAGACTCGGCTGCTACATAATTTATTTCCAAAGGAAGAAATAGTTGCAGAGAAGATATACAAGAACATTGCAGAAAACAAAAGTGTCATCTGCTTAATGCCAACTCTACGTGAATGCTCAATATTCAATGAGGAGCTTTTGAAATTGGAAAAGGAAGAGATCAGGAAATTGGAAGCAGTGGACAAAATTGAGGATGGAAGAATTACTGTCACAGTAACAGGCAAACTGAAAAATAAATTGGACTCACTAGAGAAGAACATCTCCAAAACAGCAGGATTAGAAAAAAATCTATATGTTTGCATGAACTGTAGAGTGTTTTTAAGGAGAAATTTGGATGTTGAAAAAGGCTTAGTAAATGGAGCGATGGGAAGAGTTGTGGGTTTTATTAATTATCAGAAAAAAGATGGAATTGAATGGTTAAAAATAAAATTTGATCAGATAGAGGAAGTTAAAGACATTTGTCGTTGTTCAGTTCGTTTCATGCTTGTGAAAGACTTATATGTACGTAGGAAGCAGTTTCCGTTTTCTCTAGCATATGCTGTAACTATTCACAAGTCTCAAGGATTGACTGTAGATTGTGCATTTGTGAACATTGGATCTAGTGTGTTCAAAGAAGGTATGGCATATGTTGCTTTGTCACGAGTCAAAACATTATCAGGTTTATTCATGATAGACTTCGATGACTCAAAAGTTAGTGCTGATACAAACTGTGTAAAGGAGTATAATAGATTAAGAAGAAGCTATGCTCCTCATTTAGGTCAGTATCCTGTGTTGGAGAAACGTGTAGTTTCTCGTAAAAGGAGAAATGAGAATATCTGTAATGAAGATGTAGAGAAGAGGAAAAAAAAGAGGAGTGATGTAATTGCAAGCAAAAAGAATAAGGAAAATGAAGAACAGGTTGTAGGATGTCATTTTGAAAATAGCTCTGGTGTCAACTGCTACGCAAATGTAGTGCTGAATGTTGCTTTTTATCTGGAAAGTTTGCAAGAGCAGATAATAATAAATCAGGGAAAAAGATTCTGTTCAGAGCTCAGTCTCCTTTTTCAAAAGCTGAGTAAAGATAAAACTCAAATAGAAAGTGCTACTGATATTAGAAAACTTTTAGATGTATGTTCAGGACGAACACAGTTTTCTCAAAATGAACAGCAAGATGCTCACGAATTTTTGATGTATTTTCTTCAGGTAGTGGAAGAAGAAGGAGTTCCCATTGACATTTTTTTTGGTCTCTCTTATAAATGGGAACATAGTTGTGATAATTGTTATAATATAAGTGGTTCTATTGTTGATAATGAAAGGTTTATTTATTTGACATTGCCAGAGAGTAAAACAGTCACTTTTGCAAACTTAGTTAAAGATGCTAATCATAGCATGAAATGTGGTGAGTGTAATTCTGACATGTTATCAACATTAATTTTAAGGGAATACGGACAGTATGTAATTTTAATGATGCAACGATGTAGAGCTGATGGATCAAAATTGGATACTTTAATAAAGAAGTTTACAGGACAGCAATTATCAATTTCAGGAAAAACTTTTGTAACTGTTGCAATAATTTTCCATGATGGACCTACTGTTACTTCTGGACATTACACAGTTTATCTAAAATGTGAAAAAGGATGGACACTGTGTAATGATTCCCAATTGATTTTCAAACAACGTTTGCCTTTTGATTTAGCAAATTCCTATCTAATCTTCCTGAAACCTAAATTTTAGAGAGACTTGGCAAGATCTGGACAAAATAATTTTACCATTTTACAGGATTACCATTGCAATTTTGTAGAAAAAAGATTTTTAAAATTATCATTTGGCCTAAAGGAAAGATAACCAATTGTAATGTGGACTTTTTAAATTTTTAATGCAATTTTGAAAAACCAATAATTTAGAGATTATCGGTAACTTCTGCACATTTTAAATTTTGGAATGTTATTGGACTGCCACTGGAAATTTTTTCAAAAATAATTTCAAAAATTACTATTTGGCCATGTGGAAAAGTAAGCAATTCTATTGTGGACTAAATAAATTATTCGAAAAATTTTCGTGAACCAAAATGTTACAGAGAATCGGTGAGATCTGGACAGATTAAACTTTAGAATTTTAATGGTTTTCCCTTGGAAATTTATTCCAGGGAAAGAATAAAAAATACTATTTGGCCTAAAGGAAATAAAATCAGATGTATTTTGGAGTTATTTGAGATATATTATTGTGAATGTACTTCTGAAACAAAAATATCAGACGGTATTTTAAAGAAAAAAGTATTGTTTTTAGATGACATTTTTTAAGAATAATATGCATTTCTGTAATGATAAGTTTAAGTGAGAAGAGATTCTGGGCTTTTTTAATACAATCTTTGAGATTGTTATTTTTTTTTGCCCGCTGTAAAATGATGAATGCAATTGCTTTCACAATTTATAGTGAAATGCAATATATTCTGAAAACAGCAAAAATAAGGCAAAAATATTTTTTGGGAAAAAATGTAAATATGTGTACTGTATTATAAAATGTTTTAAAAATATTAATACTTTTTTCTTTTTTTTCAGATCGATATAGAAAATTTTCGTAAACTACAACCATTTTAAAAACTATTTTTTAAAAAAACAAATGAATAAATATTTTTTTCAGTGAGTATGGTAAGTCAATAGTAATAATTGTAGTCTTTCAAGGACCTTGTAATGTGAAAAATGATTTTTAGTGTTTTTTTTAAAAAATAAAAAAAAGGTACGCTTACCGTACGCGTACGGTAAAAAAAAAAAAAGTTTTTTAAAAAAAATGTAAAAAAAAGATGAAAGATAAGGTTGGCTCTTAAAAGAACCGTTGTGTTCATGCAGGGACAGAGGAAAGGAACCATGGGAAAATCATTCAAAGCTACAAATGTGCTGATCTATTTTGTTATTCACTAGGGAAACACTGGTCTCCCTATAACAAATTAGAGCTTTACAAAATGTGCAATGAATATCAACCTTCCGAAATCGAGGGTTCATTTCCAGAGGGCCAGCAAAAGGAGATTCTCCCCCCACAGATGAAGGGCTCACCTGAGCTGCAGAAGAAGGAGTAAGCTCTGCAGGTGATGGTCCAGGCTGAGCTGCTGTGGATGTACTGGCTCGTCTTTCTGAAGAGTTACCTCCAAAAAGTTGAGCATGTGTCCTTTTGTGTACATCCTTGAGGTGCCTCATCATGGTGTGATTCCCAAAGGAATACTTCCTGTCAGGATTACCTCTAGAAAGTACACGCTTACACAGCTTGCAAGTAACTAAGGGTGCATTCACCTTTTGCTGGCCTTCTGGAAAAGTAAAATAATCCCAAACATAAGAAGGTTTTACTTTCCTCGCTCTCTGCCTCAAGACAGTGCTGCTGGTGCTAGCCTCACTCTCAGAAGAGCTCTGCTGTTCTGCCATCGTATCCCAAAGACAAACCAGCTCCTTCTCCCAAGGGATCACAAGCAGAAATGAGGGGAATGGGTGTGGTGTAGGAGAGTTCTAGAACTGAAAGTAGTTTCAACCAATCAAAAGTTGTGTTTCAAGATCACATGACCTACCGTACGCTTACGGTACGCTTACGGTGCGCTTACGGCAAAAAGTACGCGTGCGCGTAAAAAAGACACGCGCTTGCGCACATGCGCATAACAGTCATTTCCCGGCACTTCCGCGTAACGTGCGCGTGTTGCGTAAGCGCGCACGCGTCCCACGCGCAGTACGCGCGGCTACGCAAAGTGCGTAACTATACGCAAGCAGCGTAGATAGATTACGGACGTTGCGTAAACCGTACGCTTACCGTGAGCTTACGGTACGCGTACTATAAAAAAAAAAAAAAAAAAAAAAAAAATCTGGAAATAAATTTTACATGTTTATTTTAAAAAATATATATAAAAAAAATATTTAAGGATTTTAAAAATTAAAGCATAGTCTTTATAAAAGATAAGAAAATTAAAATAAAAATATGTTTGAAAAAAATGAAGAATATAAAAAAAAAATAGCATTTAAAAAACCTTGCAAATTCACTGAAAAAACCATGGGTTTCACACACGTTATAGTTAGGAATTAGCATTTAAAAAACCTTGCAAATTCACTGAAAAAACCATGGGTTTCACACACGTTATAGTTAGGAATTAGCATTTAAAAAACCTTAGAAATTCACTGAAAAAACCATAGGTTTCACACACGTTATAGTTAGGAATTAGCATTTAAAAAACCTTAGAAATTTAGTGAAAAAACCATAGGTTTCACACATGTTATAGTTAGCTGGACATTTTACTCGTAAAAAACCAATGAAATTGCCCCGTTATAGTTAGTTCAGCTAACTATAACTCGCGCGCCCGCAATGCACTGCTGATGACGTCACATATTACATCACTCATGACATGGTCAGTGACATCACTCATGACATCACTGATGACATCTCAAATGACATCACTGATGACATCACTGATGACATCATCCAGTGAATGTGTGTTATTCTGAAAATTAAATATGTTTTATATATGTATATCTCATGGTCGATGGAAGAATAAATGGGTATATAAGTGTCTAAATGGATGATTTGTTTTTGAAAAATTGATTGTGTAACTGACTGATTAAGTGTATCATAGTGAATACATGGCTTAGTGAGTAATGTTTAAATATGTAAATATCTGTATCAGTCTCTCACTTTGTGTATAAGTGGCTGCATGGGTTGGTGAGTAGCTACATGGGTGCCTATTTAGGTTATTAGTTGTTTTTTTGAGTATCAGTCTGAGTGTCTGCATGGTTCGGTGGGGGGTATTACGTAGTGCATCGGTGCATGAATGAGTGACTCACTGTTTGTATGTGTTGAACACAGCATGTGTGCAGGACTGTATGGGTGGATGAGTGTGTGTATGGGTGTGTTAGTGAGTGAATGACTGTCTCAATAGTGTCTTCAGGAGTAACTACATACGTTTTAAACTAGTATATGTGACTATTGGTGTATATATGTGAGTATATGTGAAAGTGAGAGATTGAAAGAGTTCCTGTATGAATAAGTATGTGTTTCTATAAGTGATTGTTTAAAAGACTAAGTATGTGTAAGTTTCCGTAGAAGTAAGTGTGGTGGTGTGTGTATAACTGTATATGCAAGTAAATGTATGTTTGATTCTTTATTAGCATGAGTGACTATGTGTGTGAGTAACTCTATGGATGAGTGGCATTGTGTAACAGGATGTATAGATGTATGAGTACATATGATGAGTGAGTACATGTATGAGTGACTGTATAGGACTGTTGGTGAATGAGTGGATGTGTATGTGGATCTTAGAATTACTGAAGAGGTTGTTGTAACTGGTATTGGTATGTCCATTGTTTTGAAATTTTTAGTCTCTATTTTTGAATGTGTGTATCAAAGCTTATATTAAGGTGAGAGGAGGTCTGCCACTCTATCACAAGGATGATGTCATCAGTGATGTCATCAGTGATGTCATTTGAGATGTCATCAGTGATGTCATGAGTGATGTCACTGACCATGTCATGAGTGATGTAATATGTGACGTCATCAGCAGTGCATTGCGGGCGCGCGAGTTATAGTTAGCTGAACTAACTATAACGGGGCAATTTCATTGGTTTTTTACGAGTAAAATGTCCAGCTAACTATAACATGTGTGAAACCTATGGTTTTTTCACTAAATTTCTAAGGTTTTTTAAATGCTAATTCCTAACTATAACGTGTGTGAAACCTATGGTTTTTTCAGTGAATATATATATGTACACACACACACACACACATATATATATACATAGGCGAAACGCGTTACCTAAATTAAAAAGATCTGGTGAAAGAACAGCTCTGTTGTGGTCGTTATACTTGCTGATTTGAGAATTTAAAACGTCGGAGTGCTCCGCCGACACCGAACGACCTGCCTGCCTTGGGCGAGGGGAGACAGAAGGAGCAATGATGAAAATAATGAATAATGGAGTCTCTCGAGGCCGGCGGTGAAAAGCTCAATACCATCGCTATTTTGGAAGATGGAACGTACATCTGCTATTTTATTCGGGAGATCAGAGGTATGGAGAATTACTAAACAGTGGCTGGGTGCGAGTACACTGTGAAAACAAGACCACGATATTTCAATTTGGAGTACAAACGAACGGCGGCAACATATTGGCACTGGTTTCCGGTATTTCGTGTCTGCATTGGAAAGCATACTACCGGAGGATAGCGAAGAGGACTGTGGACTGACCAGTGACGTGACTCCCGAGAGGTGAGTGCTCTGGTGTGTGGTGTGAGCGGTGGGGTTAGGGGAGGGGGTTGAGTCGGAGGAAACGCGCCTGTCTCCTTTCCTACCGCATTCACTACCGCGGTATATGAGCACATCTAACTCGAAGGGAAATGGACTGTGTAAACGTACCAGAGCGAGAAAAAGGTCATCTCTCAAAAGAACTAAATCTATAAATGTGCCATCATCTAACGCCATATGGAATAACGAACTGATCGCTTGTAGTGTGCATTGCTTGCTGGCTACATGGCCATCAAAAAATAATGAAAGAAAGCTGTACTGAAACAACTTTCTCCAATTTTCTCTAATTACCGTGAAAATAATGAACATCTCTATATAAAGAAATGCAAAAGGAGTGCTTTCCCTTCCTATTTTCATATGTGGAGCTCCATAACCAAGTTGAAGAGAACGTGCCATTATATATATGCAGGCATGCATAGAGCTTGAACTGCAGCAGGACCTTTTTCTACAGTATTAGGAAAAGACAGGTGCTTTTCTTTTCGCTCCAAAGAATTTCAGTAAAACACAAGTTGCTACCTTTTCTACACAAACATAACGTTGGGTTATACGGAAGATATCAATGATCGATGAAGAGACTGAAAGAAGGAGTGCTGCGCAAAGTCTGTTTGCAAGAGCCCCAAACAAAAATAAAAGTGTCAATAAAGAAATAATTACTAAAGACAGTTCTTTGCAAGATAAACTGAAATGATTCGAGAAATTAAAAAAGTCTGAGACTTCAAAATGGTGGGAGGCCATATCATTGGAAGACTATGTAGAAAAAGAGATGGTACCTAGGGGCCTTCGAATATACATTACACCAAGCCATGAATCCCCAAATCCTCTAATGCTCCAGGAATGGGCAGAGAGCTCAGCTCTAAGCTCTAAACGTATGTTGATGATCTTAATTAAATATGCCTGGGAAGACAGAGAGGCAATAATGAATGAATTGAAAACTCTGGAAGAAGAAATAATGAAACATAAAGAACAGGAAGCCGTGAATAAATTCATGATGGATCTAAAAGGAAGACTAAAACGACATGAAGAAGACATAAAGGCAAGAAAACAACGTAAGTTACATCGGGATTGTTGTGACTATGAGAGTGGGAGGATCCTAACGTACAGTCACAAATACGATCACATGTATGAAAAACTTGCACAAGGGGCAACAATCAAGGACGTATCTGGAGTTCCAAGTGCCACTGATTCTATAACTAGCAGTGATACGGAAGGGGATGTACAGGAAAGAAATACCAATGATTCACCAACTGCAACAAGGCAACAGACTAATTTTTTAGAAGAATATCGCCTCATGAGAACAGGGAGGCAGATTCCGAGAACAGTACAACCACCGAGAACAAGAGGGAGAGGTCGAGGACTTCAGACCAGAGGAAGAGGAAGAAACAAGGAAGAAACTGGCGAAGAAGACAGCGAATCCGACAGAGGATCAAGAAGAGGACGAGGAGGTGGATACAGACCAATGGGAAACAAGAAGAGTGGTCAAACACAACAGAAACAATGAAGGATACAATGGTAAATAAAACTATTGTGAATTTATCATATAGACCACTTAGCATGGAAGAAAAAAGAACACTATGCCTTGGTCTCTCATTTTGTCACACAGGTAACTTTAATTACCCTGAAACTAGAATTGACATTTTTAAATTTATACGCAAGCTAAAATTAAAAACATGACACAACAACAAATGGGTAAGACCACCAAATGAAAGTAGTAATAGCATTATGGGAATAGATGACATACCTTACACTAATATAGGAGACCTCAACACTTTGACAACATTAGTGGAACTATATGATGATCCTGAATGTATGACAAATGAAGAGGAAGAAATTGTTACCGATTGTCCAGCACGAACAGGATTCAAACCCAAATCTGTTTTCTACCCCACAACACCTCATGACAACATAGATGCATTCCACGAAACAGTAATGAAAGATCTAATCAATTTCCGCATGAAAACTAAGAAACCCTCTTACAAACAACCAAAAAAGAATTTCACCAAAAAACAATGGGAATTCGTAAAATCACTAGCAGAAGATGATAATTTAATAATTCGTCCGGCAGACAAGGGCGGAAATATCGTCTTGTGGGATTGTAGCCTGTATATCAAAGAAGCACTCAAACAATTGAACGACACTAATTATTATGTGGCAAGCAATATGGAAGAATATAACGACAGCATAATAGAAATTTGGGCTATGCTGACGACATGGAAAGACCAAGGTCTCATACAATGGGAAGAATTTTGCTATCTGAAAAAAGACTACCCTAAGTTACCAAGTTTTTACCTATTGCCTAAAATCCATAAAAATGCCACTTTACCACCAGGGAGACCTATAGTATCATCTATTGGGTGTGTTTCAGAACACATATCTAAATATGTGGATCACTTCCTACGAGAGTATGTTGTAACTCTCCCTTCATATACCAAAGATACTAAAGATTTTCTTGGGAAAATAAATGACATTGTATGGGAAGAGGATTACCAACTGATTACAATGGATGTGAATTCACTATATTCAATAATTGACCATGAATTGGGGTTACAATGTTGTTTCCACTATTTGAAAAAAAGAAAAGTTTGCTTTTTGGACCACACTATGATACTGTTAGAAATGATAAGATTCTGTCTGACACACAATATTTTCATGTTTGATGGTCAAATGTTTAAACAAGTCCTCGGTACTGCTATGGGGACTTGTTTTGCCCCGAGTTTTGCAAATCTATTCCTTGGGGTATGGGAAGAGGAAGTACAGAAAAGCATTGCCCAAACAGAGACAGAAGAGAGGATAATCAAATGGTTAAGGTACATCGACGGCCTCTTTATTGTATGGAAAGGAGATGAACAATCAGCTATCGCATTCATAAACAACTTGAATGTTAATAATTACAACTTGAGACTGACATACAATATAAGTAGGGTAGCCATTGAATTTCTAGACGTGACTGTGGAGATCCATCAAGACAAAATCTGTACTAAACTACATAGAAAAGAAACAGCTGGTAATAGTCTTCTCCATGCCCTGAGCAGCCACCCTGAAACCTTAAAATGGAGCATACCATTTGGTGAACTGCTCAGGGCAAGGAGGAACTGTAGTACCATGGAAGATTTTTGCATTGAACAAAACATTATGTTGGAAAGATTCAGAGAGAGGGGATATCCCAAATGGGTATTAGAAAGAGCTGTAGAAAAAGTAAAGAACATCTCGAGAGAAGAAACCGTGCTAGAAAAATCTGAGGAAGAGAAAGAAGGGGCAAACCAACCCAGGGTTATCCTCACATTCAATGCAGAATCCAACAACATTGTTAAAATTCTGAATAAGAACTGGAATACACTTAAAACTGAACTCACTCTGGTAAATGATCTATCCACACGCCCACTAATCACCTATAGGAAAAGAAGAAATCTGAAAGATATTCTGATGAAAGGTGATATTTCCAGAACCCAAACCAGTACACGTCTATATTTGAAAGGATTTTTTCCGTGTGATCACTGTAGAGCGTGCCGCAACAGCCACATGCGGAAAAAATACAATACACCTGTAGCACAAAAGAACATTGAACAATTCCTTACATGTGGAACTACATTTGTCATTTATATTCTTGAATGCCCTTGCCACCTAAGATATGTGGGGAGTACCACTCTGGCAGTTAAAAAGAGAGTGTTGGAACTATATTTTAAAAATATCTTTCTAAACATAAAGAAATATTTTCTTACCTTCTATATTCTGTTTCTCGATATTTTTTTACTTGACAACATTTTAGACCCAATATTCTTGCAACTCACCAGACCACACACATATACTGCTATAGTTGGGCAATTATTTACGTTGAAATTCCATGTCACCCTAAAAGTATTTCCCTTTTAAAGAGTGATCCCATTGTCCTCCTTGGGAACATCTAGATGGTTCTAATTCGGCCAATTAGTTGGTACTACATGCCACCCCACAGGATAGCCAGGTACTTACTATGGCTGGGCGAACTGACTTTATGCCTGTGAAGTTGAGAAAATTCTTCCTTTAAGAAAATGGGCAAATGTTCCCTACTTCACCCAAGACAAAGTTTCACTCAACCTGATTCATTGCCTGCTGCTAGATGCCCTATCCAAAATGGATGGGACTTCATGCTGCAGATGACTGTGTTCCCTTCCTGTCACTCGTTGCTGCTCTAGCTCTGAGTTGCAGTGTGTGGCACTAAAGGTGATGCTCCACACACATACCTTGTAATCCCCAATGCCAGAATTTCCACACATTGCAGAGAGATAATAAGCAGCTCCTGCGTTGGCATAATCATGGCCCTGTTATGCAGCATGTGTATTTCCAACAGTGTGTACAGCACTTTTTTTTTTGCCTGCCTTAGACTTTGAACCTTTGCCCTCACCTACTATGGATGCGCCCGTCTAGTGAACTGTGCAATCTCTCAAGAGCCATTCTAAGAGTGGGTATGTGCACAGCTTCCAACATGCAAGTACATCATGGCTCCATCTCCGTCATTGGTGTTACATAGATGAGCAGTAATGGCTCACTACCCTTGGGAGTGTCTCCTTTCTCACCTTCCTTTCATATGCCCAAGGAAGCTAAAATGGGAAGAAAAAAATATATTCTCAGACGGAGAATTCCACCGGCTAATTTACAACATATGTGTCCTAAAAGTAACAGCTGAGAAGAAACATAATCTGGCAGCAGCAAAATGATGTGATCAGGTAGTTCTGTGAATACCAGAGTAGCAGATGTTGCAGGGATTCTGCTTATACACAGAACTATGCGTAGAACCCCAGGACCTCAGTGAGTTGTGGTGTACCAGAAACTCACCTCAGAACCCAGAACCCAGTATCCGGCTAGCATAAGTGTCCCATTCGTTATCCGAGATTTAGCTCGGCGGTCCCAATGAAAAGACAACCCAGAACACGCGACTCAGTACATACTCAGGAATGGTGGGAATCGGAAATACCTGTTCGTATATTATTCTCACATCAGTCCACAACAAGAATCAACAGAGACACGGTGAAAATAAAAAGAGTTTATTTTTATAGACCACGTGTCCTAATATGCAGTACTTTGGCTAATACAAGCAGACAAATTATTAAAATCAAAACCATTAACATAGTTACAATTCCATAGAATATAAAAGGGGTGATCATGTTATAATGACAGTGGATACTACCACTTTCCCTTTACTAAGAGGCTAATATTATTATTAGACTAACAGAAGGTCTCTTAGGCTTGAATAGGGGACCCCATACCTCAAAGATCAGCTTAGTGAAATCACATCACAGGAGCATCAGGAGTCTTCTCGCAGGAAGGCTCGTCTTCGGTCTGAATAATAAACATGATGTCCGTGATATTAAAAGCACCAACTTTCAGGTATGTGCAGCTGCTCGTGTGTTATGACTAAATAGTGGGTCGATCAACCTAGAGTGGAAAACATGCATTGTCTAACAACTCAGACTGTTTGTCACATCGTGTGCAGACCAAGGTCGCTTCGCAGAGCTCGGGATGGTAACAACAGATTGCTCTCGTGTGAGGCAAAACTCGAGTCAGCAGTTCGTTTAAGCAATAACATGTGAACGCAGTGTCGTGTGCAAAAGCAGCAAGATGGCTTTCTAACTTCTAACGTGGTTATGCTAACTTAACAATGTATGTACGTATTAAGGGAGTCCTTACTACATGCCCCCTTGATCGAAGCACTACTTAGTATGCAAGAAAGAAGAGAACGCAGAGTTCAAGCGCGACAGAGCAGAACAAGGCGTATCCAATTTAAAAAGGAACTGGTCAGTTCAGGCAAAGTTCGAACAGGAAAAAACATCAAAAATAGAGAGAAAAAACAAAAAAACCCAAACGTGACGTGGGAGGTGAAAAAAATGAAAAAACGCCTCACCGGGCAGAAGTGCAGACGTACAGGGACAGTTCAAGACACGTGAGGATAACACTGTGGACGAAAGTTCACTCAATCCATAAAAGTATATGCAGCATATGTGGCCACTGCTTCCAGCAGAAAATCATTGGCACGGCCACTGAAGGTTTCAGCCATCCAGTTAAGTAAAGAAAAGGAACATACGTGTTCTTCAATCAGCGGAGCCTCTAGCACCATCAGAGGGCAACCAGCGTGTACTTCCAAATAACTAATATTCAAGAAGTCATATGCCGCTCTCACGATGTCCCAATTACCCAGGATACCATGTGCCGCACCGCAGGCCATAATCCGAACACCAGAACAGGCAGACTCGTGAGACACTAAGGGCCTCATCAGTCGATCAAAATCCGGGTCCGGAGACACCATGTTGGTTAAACACAAATCCATAGGCCATTCAAAGGGACAATCTAGGCAGTGGAAGACAGGTTGCACGCAGGTGAAGTAGGAATACCGGAAGGATAATCCATATGCCAGGCTCAAAGTCGCCAACGGCAGGACACCATAGTGATCAAGCATCCTGTCACGAAGAAGCTGCAGACGGGACAGGCTGACGTGTGGCACAGAAAGAGCAGCCATTCCGCAAGATGAAAAGTAAAAGTAGCACACCTGCCACTAGAGCCAGAATTAACGGGACACCTCCAAAGACGCTGGAGAAAATAGAATGAAAAAATGCCGGAATCACACCAAAAATAGTTTGGAAAGAGGTCACGAGGCCCGAGCCCACAAGTTTAAAAAAATGAGCCAGGCCAGTCGTGGACGAGGCATTGAAAATTGTTTGGATCAAAGCACCAAAATGCAGGGGGAGGTCAGTATTCAAAAGCGCCTGTACCTCGGTGCGCGTATTTGCTACGTGAAGGACAAATGTTTCCCGGGAGGAAGTCAATGGCACCTCCTTTTGGGACAATAGCGCTCTTATTCTGCTCATTTTGTCGAACTCTGCTTTCAAGGTTGGAATTGAAGGCCAGATAGAAGCATCCAGCCTCCCATGCGGGGTTGGAAACAGGACGTTATTGCAGCAGACAACCCTCTGTGTTACAGTTACTATATACGGGATCCCTACTAACATCCCGCAGCAAGCTTCATTGTTTAAAATTAAATAACTACAGTTTGCAAGCAGCGTGAAAGATGGCGTAATCACTGGTACCGGGATACCTTTGAGGACGCAGGCCAAATTCGGAGCGTGTACATTACAAGCACCGTGCAATTGAATGTGCCTACATACAACAGAATGATCAGGTGACGTTGTACATTCTTCACCCTTCAGATAAACCTCAGTACCGTCCCTTGTACATCTATACGTAAAGGGGAGGGACCAGACTTCATGTATGAAAGCGGTACCCAGCTGTTCATATCTACCCAGAGTGTGGAAATATGGATTTTTCTGGTCAGTCATGTCCCCTATCTTGGACCCCAACAGTTCCATGTGCATGTCACAAGTACATGTATGTTCCCTCCAGTTCCAGTTATGAAGACGCAAATACATGTGCGTCCACCGTCAACATGTCCTCTGACAGATCCGCCATGAATAGGCCGGATATTCCATTCCTAAATATGAAAGGCCACCGGCTTTATATGGTTCACTTATGCCACTTTACAGTCCAGGCAAGTAGGCCCTGATTCTGTCATCAAAACTCCTCTTGCCTTCTGCCTCTGAAAGCTCCAGTCCGAGCCTGCATCTGTGACCATGAACTTTGTCTCATTCTCTGCGCGGCTCACAAAGCCTGACATCAGCCTATTCTCTGCCAAGAACTGTATTTCACCTTCGAATTATCTGCCTCCCCCTCAGCCGATGCATTCCTGCCTAGTAGTTTAAGTAAACATTCTTCCAGTTACCAAGCAAAAAGGCCCGGCTTCTCTGTCCTCATGCAAGCAATTCATAGCCCTGTTACCATGGAATATTCCTACCCCCTCGCATTCAGTGTAGACACTTAGACGCTTGTACACGCACGCACAGTCAGTATAGAATAGATTCTGTCCGAGAGTCCTTCTTTTATGGATAACATAGTTCTTTAAACATAGGATGTTAGATATGATTTGGGATTAGGTTGACTTGACCCCCCAGACTTTCTGTCTCCACGTGTAGAGCTAAATGTCAAGTCCCCTTCACCCCCTAGTTACACGTCAATTACACGTCCTACTGCTGCGCGCGCATCTATGCCAAGTATTATCTTATAGATCCACCTATACATGACATCATAACCAATCATGTTCCTTTTTACTCATTATTACACCCATTTTCGGTTACGCCGACCAAACGTCAATTTCCTTATCAATTGTTACGCCTACTGTATTCACTTCATTATAATGTATGTACTATAAAAGTTACTTCTTGTCAATAAAGTATGTACTTCACTTCCTGAACCCCCGTGGTGATGGAACTTGGAGCATCCGATTATAATCGATTATTGGAATAAAGCCCATTCCGAAACTCTAATATCACGGATTCTGCCTCTCATTTTACTGAGCTATTTTATAATGTTTCTGTATCAAATTCAGTCCCGGTAAAGGAATTTTTATTTACCACATGATGGCGCCCGAACAGGGACACTTTCTCATCTCACGCGCCGGCGGTGAGTAGCAGGCCCGGTCTCCTGCCACAGCTGGACGGACAATAACGCGTACCAACAGGATTTCCTGTATCTCCCTCCGGTCAAGCGGGGGCGACTGAGACTGCGATCAACACCCAGACGAGGCGGTGAGAAGTGCGAAGTATCCCGACCAGAGCCTAGCTGAGAGAGCAAGATCCGAGGTATACAGAGACCCACCAGTTCGAAGTCAAGCCCAGTTTCCGACGAGGCGAGCCGAGTCCAGTCCGGTTCAAGTTCAAGTTACCGAGGCCTTCCGTTTCCGAAGCTACCCGGTGAGTACCATTACTGGGGAGGCATTTCTGACGTGCACATAGGTTGTGCCGGTCAAGACGGGTTTGGGTACACAAATCCGGTCTGCACTGTTTTAGCAGTGTATCTGTACTGTTTAGCAGTATATCAAGTATTCCGAAGTGTCTAGTAAGTGTCAAGAATTAAGCATGGTGATTTAGTTATGCAGACGATCATCATTGTTGTTTCAGTTAAAGGTTTAATGTTTTAATGTTTAATGTGTTAAACGTCCTGCATATTGTGGTATGAATGGTTGTCCATTATTGTGCTTTGTTATTAAGTGTGTTCAAGATTAAGTATCAGATCAGTTGTCAATATGCCGCTCTTTTCGAAATTAAGACAGATCACTACTAGAAAAGGGGTACTTGAAGAAGCCGTCCCTATTCCCCCCAGGGATACTCCAGGGCACTTCATGTATCACAAACATGGCTTAGACGCTATATTATTTCTTGATTTATGGGTAGACTACACCAAGGGATTACCAGAAAGTCAGAGATGGCCCGCAGCGGGAACCTGGGATGCAGAGTGCATCATGAAAGTCGAGGAAGAGTTATGGAAAAGGAAAGTCAGACAGTCACAGAAAGACGCCGTCGAGTTATGGCGTAAAGAATCTCATAGACGTACAGAAAAAGCACGTAGACAGGAAGAGAAGAGTAAAGAAAGTTCAAACAAAATTCAAGAAAATCTATTAATTGAGGAAGGTATCCGAGTGAAATCAGAACAAGTAGACAGACAAAGAAATGCCCTTATGAATGGTATGTATCCCCTTCTGGCCGAAGGATTACCTAAGGCTACTCCAGAGATACCGAAAGACTTGCCACCCCCATTATTCCCAATCAAGGTACATCCTAAGGGGCATCCTAGAACCGCAGAAGATGTTTTTCTTTCCTCATATTTAGATGACGCAGCTCCCGAGTATGCTAATTCCGCCCCACATAGACCGCATACCAGGGAGGTCCAACGCCAAGATCCAGCACCCGTATCCCTACCGCAACAAATCGAGTCACAAGTTCCGGCAAGCACATCTGTTTCTGCATCTGTTCCTACAGGTACTTCTATAGCTGAGTCCACACCTATAGTTGCTGTGTCACGTTCGACGAATCCTTTCACACCCGACGCCCCAGACGGGGCCACGGGAGGTGCTACCAATATTTTTTCTACGCCACCTAGAATAAATAAACTTATTTTTCAAGAGTCAGCGCATTCACGTACACCCAAATTCGTAAGTGATCGTACGCTTAAGGAACTTCTTATAGATTGTAGATATGACCCGGTGCTCGGTAAAGAGGACGAAATGATCCTGGCATCATTACGTATCAGACGAGCCGCAGGGTATTTAGCGAAGCTACCAGGAATGACTGCGCATCTAGATAAAATATATCATTTTGTTCAAACAGGGCGAGATCCAGAATGTATTAACAGAGCTATGGAATACCAGAAAGTAGAGATACAGGGGGAACTGTTACGTTTCCTCATAAACTGTGTGATCAGAAATCAAGACCGACTGGGGGTAGATCCGGAAGCAATGAAAATTCTTACAAAATGGAGCCAGAATATATCAGAAGGGAGACACGATAAGCAAAATTGTATAATAGCCATGTGCCGAAAGATCCGTAAAGAAATAGAACGCCTACACGAAGAGAGATTAGAGACAGACGAGTTCGAACAAAGCGAGGAAGAAGGGTCAGGACTGCCCGCCGGACAGTCAGACACCATAGCCTATGTAGGTAGAGGAAGATCTTGTAATAGGAATCAGACTAGATGTCATACTGACTCAATACGTCCAATATGTCCAGATAATGACAGGAATTTCCAAATACCTATAATTAACATAAGGTCTAACGAGCATTCGTTCCAAACCGCCGACAAGCTACTCCGAGAACGAAGGGGTTATCATTTTCTCGATTCTATGGATGAACAAGATTTAGCCAGGGCAGCTGTCCACTGGGTGGACAGTCCCGGAAAATATAGTGATGCTACAGTAGTACGCACATTTTTGAATCTCACCCCAGATGAGCAGAGGTTAGCTGGGATTTATATGATTCAACAACTCATTATACTATATCAGAGTCAGCATTCGGACCCTGGTCCCTTACCTGACATATTGACTGAATTACTTATGAATAAATGGAGAGGTCCAGGTACTAAATTAATTAAAGAAATTCTAGTATCAAGAAAGCAGTATATTCTTTTTGTATGCTCAGAGCATGTCTCATTGCCTGTCAAGGAAAGAACCACGTATCACATGGATAGACAGAATCCCTTACGAGAAGTACACCCAATAAAAGGCGAGGACAATCAGTTTAAACGTGTATTTGTATATACGCCCATATCGAAAATAGAATTGTTAGAAATGAAGAAAGTGGTACCCAGTCATGACAAAGACCCAGCGGGTTTTCACCGAGAAATTAAAGACATGTTACTCATGGGAGAGTATACCTACCCCGACATTATGACAATATTAAAGGTGTTGATGCCTGCTGGCATTTATGAGAAACTCAAGGAAAAAGAGTGGGAGGTAGGAGATCAAAAGATAGAATGGTCAGCATTAGAAGCAGAAGAAAGGGCCCGAGGTCCAGGTTCGGGGCTTGGGGACAAAACTAAAGCACTACCAGGTCTACTAGTACAGGTACTGCCACGTTTATTAACTACGAAAAAGGAAGATTGGGGTACAATTTCAGCCTGTAAACAGAAGCAAGATGAAGACACTAGCGATTACTATGCCCGATTCGAGAAATGTTTTGGTATAAATAGTGGCATAAAAGCAAGTAGCGAATCATACCCGCATCTGTTTGTAACAAAATTAGTGGAAAATGCCCTGCCCCCAGTAAAGAATAGAGTATTAAAATTCGAGAGTACCTGGCAAGGTAACACTCCAACACAAATGTTACAAATGTTACAGTACCACCACAATAGAATTAAAGAGGAACAAGAACATGAACACAGACGCATGAAAGACACGAAAATGAAAATGCTAGTTTCCCAGACAGTTCCAGCTGAAGGACATAAAAAGGGTATGACACATTCCGATTCAGCAGGACCTGTAAAAGGGACATGCAATTATTGTAAAAAGCCAGGTCATTACGTACACGATTGTCCAGTTTTAAAACATAATATCGCCATAGGTAAAACACAAGAAAGATCACGGCCACTCAGACAAGATCAGAATGAACAAGGAGCTATGCAGCATGCCCAGGCCATGCCAGCCGCACAACAGCCAATACAGTTTGTGCCAGCTGCACTACCGTTGCCTGCTGCTGCCACACAGACAACAACACGACAAATGTATCAGACTGCACAGTATGAATATCCTGAGTATCAACGTTACGCATGAACTAGCCTAGAGAGGGAAGTTGACTTACCCCTTATCGAGATTCCTGTAGATCAAGAAGGACCTTATGTACATAGTGAATTATTAGGTCAAGATAGAAAATTTTTACTCGATACAGGGGCAAGTCGAACAACTATAAAACGTAGTGAAGTTCCAGGGGCACCCCTCTCAGGCTCTCAGAATATTTCCCTTGGTTTTTCAGGAAAACCTATTGTTAATGAAGTATCACAGCCTCTTCCACTTACGATAGGACCTCTGACCCGAACTACAGATTTATTGCTTACTAAATCATGTCCAGAAAATCTGTTAGGAATAAAAACGTTGAAAGCCCTAGGAGCCATAATATGTTGTTCTCCGGAAGGAGTAAGGTTGTTTTTACGTGATTTTAAAGGTCACTATGTGTCTAGAGACATGGATCCCCGACTGCAGACTTTACCTACACATCTATGGGCACAAGGCCCTACTGATGTTGGTTGCATGAATATTACACCATATCGAGTCACACTAAAGGCAGGAGTGGTGCTACCACGAATGCGACAATACAAGTTACCACCAGATGCTGTAGTGGCTTTACTACAAATCATTGACGAGCTTATTGCCCAAGGAGTAGTTGTAGAAACAGACTCCAATGTATGTAATTCACCGATAATTCCGATTCTTAAACGAACAGATCCTACAGCGCCGCCAGTATATCGATTGGTTATTGATCTGCGCGAGTTAAACAAATGTATTGTGCCACAATTTCCTGTGGTCCCAGATATCTCGTCATTATTGACAGCTATTGATTCCGAAGCAACATTCTTTACTGTAATTGATCTCAAGAATGCCTTTTTCAGCGTCCCAATAGATCCGGAAAGCCAATATTTGTTCGGATTTAGTTTAAATGGGCGTAGCTTTAAATTCTCCCGCGCACCTCAAGGATTTACAGAAAGCCCCAGCATCTATAGCCAAGCACTGAAACGAGAACTTGACAGTATCCACATGCCAGTTAACACCGCCTTGCTTCAATACGTCGATGATCTGCTGATCACCGCGAGAAGCGAACCGGAATGTGAAAAAGCATCACTGACAGTTTTACAATTTCTAGCCGAAAAGGGGCACAAGGTGTCCCCTTCTAAGCTGCAATTCTGTGTCCAGCGAGTTGTTTATCTTGGACACTCGCTGTCCAAGGAGGGAAGGCAGCTTACACCCGACCGCATTCAGTTAATAGCTAACATGTCAATACCCAAGACACAAAAGGAGGTGCGGGCTTTCATAGGCCTCACTTCATATTGTAGGCAGTGGATCCCTCAGTATGCATTTCTAGCAAAACCACTCATTCAGTTAACCACACAGGAGGCAGCCACATCGACTGTTCTCCCTTGGACTCAGGAACATACACAAGCATTTGAAAGCTTAAAGAAAGCTTTATGTCAAGCACCCGTTTTAGCAACGCCATGTTACAGAAAACAGTTTACACTCTTTGTTACAGAACGCGAAGGTACTGCCTTGTCAGTACTCACACAGGAACAAGCAGGAGCACGCAAACCATGTGCTTATTTTTCTAGTACATTAGATCCCGTAGCTCAGGCTTTGCCTGCGTGCCTGAAATCAGTAGCAGCGACAGCTTTAGCAATCAGACAAAGCGATGCCATAGTGTTAGGACATCCATTGACAGTTCAAGTACCACATGCAGTAGAGGTTCTTGTAAATAGAACGCAAACACAACACTTGACTATAGCGCGACTTACAGGATACGAGCTTACATTGTTTCAGCCACATATAGAAATCAGACGCTGTAACACATTGAATCCTGCCACACTTTTACCAGTAGTCCGAACAGACCCACTAGCCCATGACTGTATTGAAGTTATTACAATAACAACAAAACCCAGACAAGACTTAACCGATGTCCCATTGTCAGATCCAGACCTGACCTTGTATGTAGATGGTTCATGCATGAGAACAAGTACAGGAGAGTTAGTAGCCGCCTACGCAGTCACAACAGATACTGAAGTCATTGAAACTAATCGTATAAATACTTTGTCAGCTCAAGCCGCAGAACTTATCGCTCTGACACAAGCCTGTATTCAAGCCATGAATAAAAAAGTCAACATATACACTGACTCACGTTATGCATTTGGAGTTGTACATGACTTCGGCGTGCTGTGGCGAGAGAGAGGTTATTTAACTTCCCACGGTGCCCACATTCAGCACGGACCCCTCATTCATGCATTATTAGATGCAATACATCTACCCACTGAAATATCAATTATGAAATGTAAGGCCCATACGAAGGTTACTGATATCATTTCCCAAGGCAATGATCTAGCCGACAGAACAGCTAAACTGACTGCTCAAACTCAAACCCCCGACATGACAAAGACAATAGTCCCGACACCGACACATTGTATGACAGTTAAAGATCCTACTCTTGACGTAATTGACATACAGACACATGCTACACCAGACGAAATAAAGAAATGGACTGAATTAGGAGGGATCCAAACGGACCAAGGATGGATGATGAAGGAAAAGTCTGTATGGTTCCTTCCTGATTCAATGGTCCAAGTTATAATTAACACTATACATAGTCCAGCACATCTAGGAGAAAAAGCTATGCTAGACAGCATTCAACACATTTGGTTCAATAAACATTTACGAGCAGCAGCAAAACAAAAGGTCCGTACCTGTATGATCTGTTGTCAGTTCAACCCAGGAAAAAGCGTTCCCGTAGAACAGGGTGGATTTCATACTCCTAATCATCCTTTTGAAGTACTCCAGATGGACTATATCCAGATGGAACAATGTCGAGGATTCAAATATGTTCTCGTAGTTGTCTGCGCTCTGTCCCGTTGGACGGAGGCATACCCGGTTTCAGATTACACTGCCCCGACTACTGCCAAACAGTTGGTACGAGAATTCTTCCCACGATACGGTTTACCACGTGCTGTCTACTCAGATAACGGCCAGCCGTTCTCATCCGAATTAATGAAACACGTTTCACTTCTGTTAGGATATCAGTGGAAATTCCACTGTGTCCGACACCCCGAGGCAGCAGGTCTCGTAGAAAGACATAATCAGATCCTGAAAATTAGATTGTCCAAAATATGCAGAGAGAAAGGTGTCGACTGGGTAGTAGCGTTACCAGTTGCACTCTTTTACATGAGAATGGTAGCACACTCTCGAACAGGGCTATCCCCGTATGAGGTGATCTTCGGTAGACCACCAAATATGTGGGGGACGCCTATACCACGCAAAATAACTGATATTGACTGTAATATGCTGACAGATTACTTGGCTTCCTTGATGTCTGCACTACAATCTTCTCGTTCACAGGTAGCTGCAGCCTTTCCCGACAACACTGAGGTGAAACCCCATGACGTTGTTCCGGGTAATCTTGTCTTTGTGAGGAATTTCGACCGAAAGACTCAGCTGGAGCCCAGGTGGAAAGCACCCAAGTTGGTCCTGTTGACCACAAGAACAGCCGTGAAGATCGAGGGCCGCAAGGGCTGGATTCATTCAAGCCATATCAAGAAATTTCATGGACTATCCTCGGATATAGACATTGTGCCCTGCACTCCCTCACAGACTGATACAAAACTCCCTTTTGTTGAACCGAACAAATCTGAAAATTACAAACTAAAGCTTAGGCCCAGCAAGTCGAGCAATTTGATTGTTTAAGTCCTCTCCAAGGTGAAGCGGTTGAATTGTCTCTGACATGTATCCCTTGGACCTGAGTAGAAAAAATACCCGAAAAATGTTGAAACGACAGGCGTATTGTAAATCACTGCGTAGCCACTGCATAGTGACATTATTAATTTTGTTTTTATTGAGTCTTTTGATAATTATTACAAGTATGTTGTTGCACATATATTACCCTATTTCTAGACATGTTTATAATGTTGCTGCTGAACATTCTTTTAGTGACTTACCTCCGCATGAATTGTCTTATAGACTTGCGCTGCGCAATAACACTTTCATTAGTATGTTACATCATTCCCATCAGACTAGTAATGCCACCAATTGTTGGGTGTGTGGCCGACTCCCTCCCTATCAGAATTATGAAGGAGTCCTGCCTTTCTTTCCACATCCATTTACACATAATGGCTCCTGTGGAGCATGGTTTAGTTTAATCAATTCCATAGACTCAGACACAGCAGTTTACCAAGATCATTGGGTATGGGGAAACCTGAACCTAGCTTTACTCAAGGTCTGTTACCCTGACAAGGAGGGTCGCCCCAAAAGAACAGGAACTGATCTAGAAAATGAAGTATATGGATTAGGAAATTTTACACCTAATCTCATGATTCTAAATGTCGTATCCGAAGTTGAACTAGTCTTACCCACCATGTCAGTATTCCCAGCGAAGGGTGAATTGTGTGTAAGAAAGGTTGGTTCCATACATATGGGCCATAGTAAATGCACTACTATAGTAGAATTCAGTGATCAAGGAAAATCTTCATTTAGAGCTTCTCGCCACTCCTACTTTATATGTGGTCAGACGGCATATATGCGTCTACCCCTAGATTGGGATGGTACCTGCTACATTGCATTCCTTTTGCCACCTGTTTTCCTAGCTCCTCCTGATTATTACAGAAATATTCATTTAGTACACAACAGAGAACGGAGAGATCTCCCCATTGTCGATTACACTGAGACAGCATGGGACAAGTATGTAGATTTTAATAAAGGCATCTTTCCCTATATAGGTACTGTTACTAATAGTAAGCTGATACGAAGATTAACTAGAACCCTTGAAGCAGTAGTGAATGAGACTATTTCCGCCTTAGGCAATTTAACGGAAGAGCAGTCTGCTATGCGGATTGTTGTGCTTCAAAATCGTCTTGTCCTTGACGTCATCCTGGCTGATAGGGGCGGAGCTTGTAGGGTCATCGGATCAAGCTGCTGCGTATTCATACCAGAAAATTTGCCATCTGTATATAAAGCCATCACTCGCCTTCATAAGATTGTAAGCCAGATACACCAGAACCCAGGCACTTGGACTTGGTCCAGTTGGTTTTGGAATGTGGTATCAGCCTGGGGATGGAGAGTTTTATCCTTCCTAGGTATTGGCCTTCTCATACTATTCAGTTGCTGTCTATGTCTACAATGTGGACCAGCGATTTGTGGTCTGTGTGCCACATCGTGCATTCCACATCAAGATTTTCATTCAAGATCCCGGAAGAAGAAAGAAGAACAAATGATGCTATATGAACAGATCAATGGATTGATGAAGATTGATAGCTCTTGAAGGGCAAGTAGGGGACAAGGAGGGAATGTGGAAATATGGATTTTTCTGGTCAGTCATGTCCCCTATCTTGGACCCCAACGGTTCCATGTGCATGTCACACGTACATGTATGTTCCCTCCAGTTCCAGTTATGAAGACGCAAATACATGTGCGTCCACCGTCAACATGTCCTCTGACAGATCCGCCATGAATAGGCCGGATATTCCATTCCTAAATATGAAAGGCCACCGGCTTTATATGGTTCACTTATGCCACTTTACAGTCCAGGCAAGTAGGCCCTGATTCTGTCATCAAAACTCCTCTTGCCTTCTGCCTCTGAAAGCTCCAGTCCGAGCCTGCATCTGTGACCATGAACTTTGTCTCATTCTCTGCGCGGCTCACAAAGCCTGACATCAGCCTATTCTCTGCCAAGAACTGTATTTCACCTTCGAATTATCTGCCTCCCCCTCAGCCGATGCATTCCTGCCTAGTAGTTTAAGTAAACATTCTTCCAGTTACCAAGCAAAAAGGCCCGGCTTCTCTGTCCTCATGCAAGCAATTCATAGCCCTGTTACCATGGAATATTCCTACCCCCTCGCATTCAGTGTAGACACTTAGACGCTTGTACACGCACGCACAGTCAGTATAGAATAGATTCTGTCCGAGAGTCCTTCTTTTATGGATAACATAGTTCTTTAAACATAGGATGTTAGATATGATTTGGGATTAGGTTGACTTGACCCCCCAGACTTTCTGTCTCCACGTGTAGAGCTAAATGTCAAGTCCCCTTCACCCCCTAGTTACACGTCAATTACACGTCCTACTGCTGCGCGCGCATCTATGCCAAGTATTATCTTATAGATCCACCTATACATGACATCATAACCAATCATGTTCCTTTTTACTCATTATTACACCCATTTTCGGTTACGCAGACCAAACGTCAATTTCCTTATCAATTGTTACGCCTACTGTATTCACTTCATTATAATGTATGTACTATAAAAGTTACTTCTTGTCAATAAAGTATGTACTTCACTTCCTGAACCCCCGTGGTGATGGAACTTGGAGCATCCGATTATAATCGATTATTGGAATAAAGCCCATTCCGAAACTCTAATATCACGGATTCTGCCTCTCATTTTACTGAGCTATTTTATAATGTTTCTGTATCAAATTCAGTCCCGGTAAAGGAATTTTTATTTACCACAAGAGCATAGTGTTTCATACAAGAGGTAAACTTAAAAAGCGCAAACGGTAGACTTATCAATCCGTGTAAGAGCCACACAGCGGAATCGACTTCCGCAACAGAAAAAGGTAACGGCTCCAACTTCTCAATATGGAGCAGGGAATATGTAGCATCTTTCATGGACATGAACTGCTGTTTGTCAGTAAGGTTAAAAGGAAGAAATAACGATGTTGTATTCAGATAGTCCCAAGGGACCTTCCCTGCCTTCAATGTTTGTAATGTCCAAGCAAACTGCATAACAGAACGCAACTGGTTCTGACCATGATACAACACAGACATATCATCCTGCACAATATCAACAATTGAAGATACAATATTATCTAATGTATAAATGCGAGAAGAGAGAGTGTTAATGCTGTTATCAATAACTGCTAATACTTTTTCCATATTAGCTTGATCAATAGCTCTCAATCTCGAAGCTGCCTCAATTTGCGACAGTTTCCATACTTCGTTGTAAATAGCATACGCCCATCTCTTGGATCTGCCACCCACAGGACCTTTAACAAAATCATTCAAATCTATTTTGTCATGTAACTTTGATAAATGAACTTTGACAGATGCCAAGGTGGAATGTCGCAGCCAGGACTGACATAATTTCCCTACAGAGTATGTAGTTACTGTATGTGATGACTCAAACCGGGGGTCCACTCGATCTTGAGTATACCCCGGTTTCAGTCCCAGAAAACGACGTTGACAGGTATCAGAACTGCTTTGCCAAATTAACCATCCCTCACTATCAAATTTCGAAATGTTGAAGGACGAATTGGAAACCAATAACTGCAAAGCAGGAAGGGACAGATCTGTGTGATTATTCCAATTTGGGTAAGCACCCAGATCCGGCACAGAAGGCGAATTTAGTTTTTTAGAAGTGGCCAATCCGAAACAGGTGGTTTGGAAGATGGTTGCATTTAAAAACAACATATGATTTGGTACTAGACAGGCACGGTGTAAAGCTTCAGTTCCCTGAACCTGCCACGGTTTGGAACCCCAAACCGACTTAAGATCAATAGTAGCCTTCCATAGATCATAACCTTTGATTGACAACTCATCCATAAAGGACTTAGAATATAGCAATTTGGTGTGTGTCAGTCTAACCTTGGAGGCAGACTCAGGCTTAACTTTAAAATAAAAGGAAGCCGGGGCTGAAACACTGAAATCAGTAAAATAAGTAAACTTATCAACTAATGTGTGTGAACTGCCAAACGAGGGGGTGGGACAATGTTCCCACTGGGTAAAATTTACAAAATTTCTAAACGAATTTGATTTATGCAAGAAGTGATTGCCATAATGTCGAAAACAATACTGTTCCGCATAATTAGCCGCATTTTCATACAAATCCTCTGCATCAAAGGCGGCATAATATTTCAAATCTGAAAACAGTGCTTCAATGGCGTGTACATCTCAATCATCAGAACGTATGTTCTGTTTAACTACATCACCCATAGAAACACGAAATACATTAGGCACATTAATGACCTCTGTAGGCCCATGAATTTGAAATTTAACAGCATCCCATGCGATTCCATCCATGACGGGCCAGGCAGTAATATTCACAAAAGTCTGGTCCCTTTTCATGATGTGGGATGAGGAGTGGGGGGCCAAAGTTCCATTGATAAGTCTAATTGTCGATCTCTCTTTGAGATAATGGCCATCCACCAAACGGAAGAACACTATAACAAATCCAATGGACATAAACAAAAAAATACCAAAAAGCATCAACCAGATGTATGTCCAAGGAGCTACCAAAAAATGTTTCTTAAACCAGCTCACAAAAACAGCAATGTTTGATGGGGGAGTTGGGGGCAAAGAGTTAGTGTCAAAGGAAAAACGTGACTGGCCAAGCGCTGTAGATTGTAAAACAGGCGAAGGTCCACGTGTAGGATAAGCATACTCAGTCTCATCGGACAAACCACCAGCCGGTGGTATCAGCAAGGGATCAGTAACTGAATGCATCTCGATTGCAACATCAGACAAGGTGGTAGTAGCAGGAACCATCATTGAATTTCTTTGCATTGTCTGGCATGAAACTGCCGGAGTCATACTAAGAAGTATCGGCCACTCGCTGAAGTTTGACATTGTCAATAGAGATGTACCTGTTTTCTTTGCGACCAGGAAGTGGAGGTAAAATGACTGTTCTTGTACCCTGCACTCCAAGCACTGGAACTGGTGCACGATACGAGGGGCCGAACTCCTTCTTGTTCTCCACCTTCTCACGGACCAGATCACCAACTCGGGGTAGCCAGCCAACTACCGGAATCTGAACCTCAGCTTCAGACGTGGAGGGCAAATGTTCTTTCGAAAGAGAGTCTCTGGCTTCTTGTAGAGTCTGCAAAACAGCACAGTGATCATCTACGTCAAAGGGTGTGGTTGACGCCGCAATGTCTAGACCATCAAGGTCTGGAACAAACATTCTGATTCCGAAGAGCATCATGTACGGGGTCCGCCCACCCAGAGACCTTCTAGGGAGATTATTTAGTGCACGTTGAACGTTATACAAATGGGCTAGCCAGTTCCGGCCTGTGCCTAAAACACGTGCTGTCAATGATTGCTTTAAGTCACGGTTCATTCGCTCCACCACACTATTACCCTCAGGTCGGTAGGGAGACGAAAATTTGACAAGGACCCCCACATTTTTCATAGCCTCCTTGTAAGCCTTAGAGGCGAACGCAGGGCCCTGATCAGAATGGAAGGTACCACACGCAAAAGTTCCCACAAAGACACGCAAATCCCTGATGACAGTCCGCGAGTCAGCACTCCTTTGTGGCCACACCCATAGAAAACGTGTGCACGAATCCACTGCAACCAAGATGTACTTGTACGCAGTATCAGAAGAAAAAGGACCGCAGTGATCTAAATAAACACAACCAAATGGCTTATTAGAGATGTACAGCTGTGTCTGTGGTGGGCGCGCAACAGTAGAAGGTTTAATCTGTTGGCAAATGTCACTATCAAGAACATAAGCGCGCGCTTGTTTATATAAACCAAACCACCAGTAACGTTGTAGTAGCAGAGATATTGTAGCTGACACACCGGCGTGGGCTGACGCCAACCCCTCATGTGCAGCCAAGATCAGTGCTGGTCTGCAGTCCGCGTTGGGAATTATTCTATCACCAACGTCGTTAATCCTCACTAACGGGACGTTATCAGGACTTAAATGATAAATATACCGAGAGGGAAAACCTTTCGGGTAATCTCCTCCCTTCTCTGTAGCAGCAATAGCTGCCAAGATGTCATCATCAATCTTACTTTTGGATCTTGTAACTGCTGCCACTAAGTATGTAGCCACTGCTGTTTTCGCTGCCTCGTCAGCTAAGCTGTTGCCGACAGCATGGACACCAAGCCGCTGGTGACCAAGAGTGTGTATAACACTTACGAGAGGGAGACGTTCTTTAAAGTCTGCCACTCGAACCCAAAGCGTTTTATGCTTAATTGTGCTACCTTTAGTGTCGCGGTAATCATTCTGAGACCAGAAGTGTAAATTGTCATTGTAAGACTGGACACAGTAGAAGGAGTCACTCACTATAAGAGTAGTGACTCGGGGATCAGCAAACTCCAGTGCAAGCACCAGAGCCCGGAGCTCCGCCAATTGTGCGGTACAATCACCCAATGACTGCGTATGCATTGCATCAGATTGGAATTCACCATTTACGAATGTACCTACGACAATTGCGCAAGCCGCTGAATAAGCGTGCTTCGATCCAATTGCGGGTTGCGCAGACCCGTCAGTGTATATGACACAATGGTATTCTTCGAGCGGGCGCAAAGACAGAGGTGCCGGATGAACGAATTCATACTGCAAGTACTCTTGAGTCTGTAATGAGGCATCAAAGATGTAAGTGACGTCTGGCGACGTCAGTGTTGTAGCCCATTGTATCCACCGTGGATGCAAAGCTTTAGAATTTGGTACACTTGCTTTAGTCACTGCCTCTAAAGCAGGATATGGAGTTACAACCAGAATCTGTTTCCCATGCGACAGTGCGCGTTCCTTGAGGATCGCCATCTGCACAGCAGTCAGAACTTTTTCGACCGTGGAAAAACGTAATTCAGCAGAGGTGTACAAGTGGGATTTGTACGCAATGGGGACTGTGTCGCCCTCATTAAACGTCAAATACGTGAACCCCACGGCGCCTGGTACTATTCTTATCACCAGGTTAGTGCGGTTATCACGTGTCAGCAAATATTGTGAAGCAAGAAGGTCAGCCTGTAAAGACTGTAAAATAGCAGAGTGTTCTAGCTGCCAGCTAGACTTCGAAAATGAAGGCTGTACCAAGGCGTAAAGCGGCTTGATACGCTGGGCATAATCAGGAATATACGTACGGCCGAAATTCAGAAAACCCAGCAGAGATTGTAATTTCTTCAGTGTCGTAGGAGCACTCAAGCGTGCACACTTTTCCAGAAAGTGGGGGGCTAACCCCTTACCTTCATTGTTGAGCTCGTAGCCCAAAAACAACACCGTATATTCTGCGATGTGTGACTTCGCAAAATTGAATTTGTAGCCATAGTCTGCAAAACTCACGACAATATTGTCAACGCGAGACAGATGTGGCATCAGCTCATCATCCGTAAGATAGATATCGTCAACATATGAGTATGCTTCGGGGCTATTCTTTCTAAAAGAGAAACCACGCGAGCAGAAAAGACGCCAGGGCTATTTTTGTAACCCATGGCTAATCTTGTAAACTGTTTTTGTTTTCCGCCCGAAGTAAACGCTGTCCACTGGCTACTCAGTGTGGACAGGTTGTGGCTAAAAAAGCCATTGGAAATGTCAAGTGTCGTTTTAAATCTTTTACGCACGAGACTGTCGACCAAAGCCGAACTATGTGTATTTTGTACCGCGCAGGTCCGGCAGTGGGAGTTTCGGTGCCGGTAATCCAAAACTAAACGGTACGAGCCGTCAGGCTTCGTTACAGTGAATAAAGGGTTATTCATAGAGGACACACATGTTTCAATAACACCCTGATATTCCAATTGTTCAAGGATTGCCGCGACGTGGGGGTCTCGCTTCACGACGCATAGGATATTGGGGTTGAGGCTGGGGCATAGACCGCAATGGAATCTCATGGCAGGGGGACAATCTGTCCCATCCCACCTGAGTACGATACACCGCCGGCGCAAGCGCAAGCGCCCACTCCTCAGCATACACTTCAGCTTGGTCCTTAGGCACTGTGTGCGCAAAGGACGGGAGGATTACTTCCTCCCCTCTAGGAGCCTCTAAAATGAAAGCTGGGGGCCAATCTGCCTCCGCTAGGAGGATATCATAGGTGGTGGTCAGATTATCCCAAAAAATCCCTTTTATTGTACGTTGTATGTCACCCTCAATTAATAAGACTATTTCATAAAGTCTATCAGGGGGAGCCACTCTGGTGTCAGCTGTTTCCCCAGTAACCGATATATCAGTTGCTGTCACCGCCAGAAATGGACGCAGAGCTTGACGGACTATGGTAATTTCCGCTGCGCTGTCCAGGAGCGTCAGCGCCCATGTCCGGTTCCGAAGCTGTGTCCGCACTATCTGAGGCATACCTTGCCGTCAGAGCCGCCACTTTCTTCTTCTGAAACGGGGGTCTTTGTCGTGCAAATTCGTCCTGCTTGCCTTTACCCTCAGTCTGTCGGGGCTGGTCACGCTGTTGTGGTGCACCCCGACCTATGCCACCGCCTCCGCCACCGGACTGTGTAGCCGATGTTTCCTGTGAAGAACGAGGAGAGCGCTGTTCAGAAACCTGAAATCTATCAGGAGACTTTATAGCAGCACGATCGCGCAGATCATAAGTGCGTTCACTACTTGACTGTACGGGAGAGGCAGGCCGAGAGCCCTGTTTCTGCTGCTGCTGCTTCCCCTGTTGTTTAACCTGCCATTTTTGTTTAGGAAAAAAGGGCCGGTCGTCCTTACCAGACGTTTCTGCTTTACCCTGCTGTTTTAGATCGGGATTCTTTATGACAGGCTTAACTCCTAAAGAGCTACGACCCAAATCCCGATATGCCTCTGCGATTATTTTCGCAAATTCCTGCGGTTTGTCCTCCTCAGGAATTCGTTTCAGTTCATTACGAACCTGGAAATGCAAAGCATCACCCTTCAGGTTACCAATTATCATGGTAGCCACCAGGTCAAATTACCCGAGGAGCCGCATCCCTAACTCTATCGCAGACTCCGCACCATGGTTCTCTTGAACTCTTTTGATTACGGAGGGCAGCTGCAACATAGACGGAGTGCCATAGCACTGCGCGTACGTCGCTGCAAAGACCTTGCCCCAATTTGTACAATCATCAATGTGGGGGACCAAGTCCTTAGGCAAACTAATGGTGAGGATCCTGTGTTTCTCCACAGGTGAAGTATTCGGGTAAACCGCTTCTATTTGGTCAAATTTCTCAGCAAGCCAAAAGGGGAAATCATCCCTAGTTTGGGGGCGCTTGCCCATAACAGAATTGACCATAACAGGACTAATGACCACCGCGTGATGATCAGTAGGCTGTCCCGCAACAGCAGGCGCCCCCGCCTGCATATTGCGCGACACATACTGCACCAACGCCCTATATACCGTAATGAGGGCAGTGTGTAGTACACGCAGCTCAGCCACCGTCACCGTGAGGTAACGGGGATGAGGCGTAAATCCGGCTAGTACCGGCCAAGTGGCCCCTGCAATTGATAAAGGGCCCATTCTCGGCGGTATAACCACATGGGGAAGGGCGCCATTAAACCAAATAAGATGCTGCCAAGCAGATATTGGTATTTCCTGTGTCCTATACGGCGTATAGTTCGCCGGCACTGCAGAGGCAGTATAAGAATGAAAGGTGTCATCATCCCCCACCGCTGGAATCGTCACCCAAGAGTAGAACAACTCATAGGGATGAGCCGCATCGGCTCCCACCACAAAGATGACGTTCATACCAGTGTCCGGTACCCCATACTGCGTCAAATGACGTTTCAGAGCCGCACGGCTATGCGCCGCAATATCCACCGACATTAGGACAATACACGTGAAACTATCAGTAGCACAAGGGTTCACTAACCTTTTTAATTATCAAGCTTGAAAGAACCTATATCAATAGACCTAGGTAGGTTTAAATCCGTCAGACTTGTTATCCGGAAACAAGAGTGAGGGTGTTGTGGACAAACGCGAGCACTACTAAGGCGTTTCAACTCATAGACCAAACGTTAGGTGCGCCATGTTGCAGGGATTCTGCTTATACACAGAACTATGCGTAGAACCCCAGGACCTCAGTGAGTTGTGGTGTACCAGAAACTCACCTCAGAACCCAGAACCCAGTATCCGGCTAGCATAAGTGTCCCATTCGTTATCCGAGATTTAGCTCGGCGGTCCCAATGAAAAGACAACCCAGAACACGCGACTCAGTACATACTCAGGAATGGTGGGAATCGGAAATACCTGTTCGTATATTATTCTCACATCAGTCCACAACAAGAATCAACAGAGACACGGTGAAAATAAAAAGAGTTTATTTTTATAGACCACGTGTCCTAATATGCAGTACTTTGGCTAATACAAGCAGACAAATGATTAAAATCAAAACCATTAACATAGTTACAATTCCATAGAATATAAAAGGGGTGATCATGTTATAATGACAGTGGATACTACCACTTTCCCTTTACTAAGAGGCTAATATTATTATTAGACTAACAGAAGGTCTCTTAGGCTTGAATAGGGGACCCCATACCTCAAAGATCAGCTTAGTGAAATCACATCACAGGAGCATCAGGAGTCTTCTCGCAGGAAGGCTCGTCTTCGGTCTGAATAATAAACATGATGTCCGTGATATTAAAAGCACCAACTTTCAGGTATGTGCAGCTGCTCGTGTGTTATGACTAAATAGTGGGTCGATCAACCTAGAGTGGAAAACATGCATTGTCTAACAACTCAGACTGTTTGTCACATCGTGTGTAGACCAAGGTCGCTTCGCAGAGCTCGGGATGGTAACAACAGATTGCTCTCGTGTGAGGCAAAACTCGAGTCAGCAGTTCGTTTAAGCAATAACATGTGAACGCAGTGTCGTGTGCAAAAGCAGCAAGATGGCTTTCTAACTTCTAACGTGGTTATGCTAACTTAACAATGTATGTACGTATTAAGGGAGTCCTTACTACACAGACAGATTTGTGAGCATCACTGTACACAGAATATGCTGTCAAAATCCTAGCTAGTAAACCGCACTGGGAAATTAGCAGGGACTATGCAGGAATCTGGGGACTAATTTATGAGACCCTACCAGCACTTTTGCGCCACCAGAACGTCCCTTCTTTGACGTTTCAGTGGCTCAATGTGCCACTGGCATATTTATAAGGCCTCGTAAAGCCACTTTATGTGGCTGTTCATGGCCTTATAAATATGTGCCCCTTTCATGCAGAAAACTGTGTGAAAGGGGCGTTCCAAGAGTGTTGCTGGGGGCGTTCCCAGCAACATCTATGGCTTTTTGACACTGCCCCAGATTTACGAGAAATCGTACATTTATGGCAGCGGCAAACACTTACGCCTCCCCAGGGGAGGCGATAGGTAGGGGTGGGCGGAATTTGCTAAATCCACTTTCGCAAATTATCGCGAAAATGTTAAAAATTATCGCAAACACGCGGAAATATCGCGAAGATGCGGAAGTTTTTTTCCCGCATGTTCGCGAGATTTTCTGCATGGTTGCGGCTCGCCAACTTACCCATGTGGTTGCTCGCGGGCGCGGCCATCTTGTTTTCAGTTGTCTCGCGGTGCATGATCGCGAGAAGAAAGAGGTGATCGTGCGACGCATGACGTCACTGCGGGCGCGAACTGTCGCGAGACAGCGCAAATGGCTAAAAACAATACAACATCTCATGGAGAACGCGGCCGTATCAAGAAAACTTGTCGGCGAACGCAGGGATTCATGTAAGGCGATCGCGCGAGAATGTATTATTTTACAGCGCGAGCAAGAAACAAATTATCGCCAAGCTGCGGAATGCGGAAATTTTGACATTTTCGCGCTTTCCGCAGAACGCGAAAATGTCAAATTATCGCAATTTCCGCGAACGGAAATTTTTTTTAGCCCAGGCCTAGCGATAGGAAGGCACAACGAGGAGAAATATCTTTATTTCTCCTTGTTTTTCCTCTTTCTATGTGTGCTGCATCTAATAGATACTGCACATTCCTGCCCTTTTCTTTTGTTGTAGGGCAAGGCCTGCTGTGTTGCCCAACGGCAAAAAACCCATAAATGAGACCCCTAGAGTCTTCAACCTACATGGTACCTGCCAGGAAGTTCAGTGAAAATATTAGTTGCCAGCAAGTGGGGAAACCAAGTTTACTAGGACCAATATGCTCCCACTATATGTGGAAACTCTTCATCATCTTCAGACTCTTTGGCCAGGCACTCCTGTGCCAATGTTGTAGTTTCCCATTTGCACTTAGTATGCGTTGCACAACTTAGGAAATTGAAATATTATGCTACTAATATTTGTGATATGTTGAGTGATTTTAGCATCATCAAATTCTCTTCTAGGATATGCCCCTAACAATATGCCATTGTGGGTGTAGGTGAATGTCTGTGTGTGTCTGTTTTTTGGGGCATCAGAAATGTTACTATTGTCAGGGCTGAATGAAAGGTAGGCCCTTGTGTAACTCTTTGTGTTAATAAATATACATATTTTGTGTTAATATATAAACATATTTGTGTGAGTAGGTCTGTTTATGAGCAGAGCTTTAAACATGTGTGTGAAAATACCCTGTCTCATTGGCAGATTATTACACCGTCCTTGGCTTCGAAAAGGATCCATAATTCAAAATACTAGGATTGAAGTAGGAATTATGAATATGTTTGAACAAGGTAATGCAAGGTTTACTTAATGGTTATACCGATGCAAATGCATGTCACTGGAAAGGTCCTCCATTTGGCGACATACTTCTTTATAGGCATTACAAAGATATTACAAAGGACAGAATGTTAAGTAATTCTGTACATTATGGAAAACCCATTATCAAGAGCAAAGCTATGATAGACTGAGTACTATTAAGCATGTGTCTCTGAATGAGCCTGCGTTTTCAGGAGCAGGGCTCTGAATGAGCCTGTGCTTTTATTAGGAGCACATATCTGTGGCATGATGTATTTTTAAGTACATATCCTGGAATGTGTCTAGGCTTTATAGACATCGATACTGCTTTAAATGACCTTGCAGCTCTACAAAAGGCACAACTTCGAGAGCTCTGCAGAAGGTGTTAACAACAGATCCCTATTAAGCTGTTTAGTGTCAAGAGCATATGAGCACATGTAGGTATTTAAAGATGAGACATCTGCTGAATTAATCTGACAGTAATCATGAAAACTAGTTCTGCATGGTTGGTTGCTATTAGTACCAGAATACGGATATGGGCATTATCTCTGAGCCAGAGTAAGGGTGTGAGTTATCAGGTGATTAAATGAGTAAGTGCGGACATCATCAGGGCAGTGCTAACAGTACGGGTCTGATTGCAAGTTTGGCGGTGCGGCACGAGGTCCACCATGCCACTGCACCGCCAAACCTGTGGTCGGGCCACCCACCAGACTAGGAATTTCCTCCTGCCTGGCACACTGGTTATTGGCGTTCCAACAGCGATGCCTCAGAATATGGGCACCGCAATGGGAACGCCAAAACCAGTTCCTGCAAGGCATCGACTGTAAAGTCCATGCCGTGCAGAAACTGGTGTGCAACCACAGTATGCATCCACATGGCTTGAGGCACCAGGGGGCCCTGTAGTGTCTCCTTTGTTTCCTCTCCGCCACATTTTTCATGAAAACCATAGCTGAGAGGAAACTTGTAATATGCTGGGCTGGACCACAGCGACCTGCCAAGATTATTACTGCCTACACACTGCCGCACCACTGCCACGGAACGGCAGTTCCCTGGTGGCTGTGCGGGGCAATGGCAGTCTGACCACCCAAATTGAAATGGGGCGGTCGGGAGACTGCCACCACCACACCCCCTGTCAGTCTGGAAGTCCGTGGACCACCAGACTTGTAATCAAGCCCTAAGTCTGTAAATTATTAACTGTAGAGTTCATAGTAGCTTTAGAACAATGCACTGAATGTCTATGAGGCGGCATCCCCACAATCCGAATCACGGTGCGACTGCCACCACGGTGGTCGTATCACCTATATTTTGCATTATGGAGGGGATGCGGTCAGCAGCCCCCGCCACAATGCTAATTATATAGGGTGCAGACACGTCCCTGCACTATGTGGCAGGCACCCTGCGGTGCCTTCCACATGGTGCAGGGATATGTAGGTGGGCACCATAGATGCATCCTAGGGTACATCTCCCTGCCCCAGGGATTAAGGGGGGCCCGCTACAGGCCCCAAATCAATTTCCGCCATTCGTTTTGATGCGGTTTGTCCGCCACAAAACGAACAGAGGAAAGGGATATCATAATCCCATGGCAGTGCCTGCAAGAACCGTGGAGGGCGGTCTTTACGACCACCACGCTTACTCAACGATTCCCCCGCTATCATAATATGGCAGGGGAAAACAGCATTACGATGGCGGAGGGCCCGCCACTGACCGGCTGTCGTGGCGGGCCTTCTGCCATCATAATAAACCCCTTAGTTATTAAGAGCAGAACTCAGAGTGGAGTGACTCATGCTCTCAGGTACTGTTTTGAATCAATTAGAACACTATGAGATATGCTTTTAGTTTTTTGCGGCTTCCTCAAAATTTAGTTTGTGTACTGATGGATAGAGTTCTGGATTGTGTTCTGACAAGATTTTAAATACTGAAAACTATTACACATGCCAAAATATAATTATGTTATCTTTCTGTACAATGCTGGTGATAACTGCAAAATACTCCCACCTATTTCCATACCTACTTCACTTCAAACACCACAGAAAAAAGAGCCTCACTACAAAGAGTGGAAACTGCTCCACCACCCTTGTTATTCGTTCGCCTCTCCTGTGAGAACCAACTCAATGGACTTACCCAATGTGAAGAATTAGGGAGGTGATTTTTAGGTCTGGTGTTTGCAATGACATTTTGATTTTTTTTTAAATATATATACAATATACTTTTTTAAAGGGGCTTTCAGTAAGCTTTCTTCATCCATTGGTCTGTTTTGTGTGTCATTCTCATTTTGCTTCTGCCTACTACAGCAGACAGCATGGAGCAGAGGGTCAGCCCGCTTCAGCCACTAGACAACTTCACTTTCAGTGACTTCATTTTGCTCTTTCACAAGATGCACATTCACACACAAACTACTTCTTGTCTGTGTCATTGTTTTTGTTTTAATGTATTACTTTGATGTTGCATTTGTGTGTAGAGTCTGATGGGACAGGGAGACACTATACCAGTTGAGAGCACAGGCCACATTCCATGCTTTATCAGTTCCTGTCTCCTGCCAATACTGTTGTAAATTTGGAGTTTCTTTTGTTTGCTGTTTGACTGCTGGTACTTCACAGCATAACAGAACTGTTCTGTATTAAATTATCAAAAGCTTCAACATCATACATGTGAATTCATAAGCAGACAATTCTTCAGAACACATTTAGTCTGGTCTCAGTTTCACCAATGGGTCTTAAATAAAGTTTCCCCAGAAAGAAAACTATCCTTTATCGTGTTTAATTTGCACCACTTGTAACTTTTTTTTATTATTTTCTTACTTTTCATCTTTGTTTCTTTATTTCTTTCCTTCTTTTTTCTTTTTTTCTTTCATTCTTTCATTCCTCTTTCCTTCTGTTTCTTTTTCTTTCATTCCTTTTTTCTTTCTTTACTTTCATTCTTTCCTTTTCTCTTTAATTCTTTAATTCCTTCTTTCTTACTTTTCTTTTTCCTTTCATTCATTTTCCTTGCTTTCCTTTTATCTTTCATTCCTTCTGTCCCTCTTTCTTGCTTTTCTTTTTTCTCTCATGTTTTCATTTCTTTCTTTCCTCCTTTCTTGCTTTCCTTGCTTCTTTCATTTCCTCTTTCATTATTTCTTTTATTCGTTCAGTCTTCTGTTCTTTCCTTCTTTCCTTCTTCCATGCTTTCATTCCTTCTTTCCTACTTTCTTTTTTCTTGCCTTCTTTCATTACTTCTTCCATTCCTTCTCATGTCTTTCTTGTTTTCTTTCTCTCTTGCTTTCTGTTTTTCCTTCTTTCTTGCTTTCATTCCTTCTTTCTTAGTTTCATTCCTTCTTTCTTAGTTTCATTCCTTCTTTCTTGCTTTCATTTCTTCTTTCTTCCTTGCTTTCCTACTTCCCTTCTTTGCTTCATTCTCCCACAACTTTCTTACTTTTTTATTTATTTCTTCCTCCCTTTCGTTTTCTTTATTTCTCTGTCTTACTCTTTATTTATCGACTGCTTTCATTCATTCTTTTTTGCTTTCCCTTCTTTAGTTTTTTCTTGCTTTCTGTCTTTCTAGCCTGCTTTCAATTCCTCTTTCTATCTGTCTTTCTGGCCTTCTTTCTTTCTTGACTTTCTTCTTTCTTTACTTCTTGCCTTCCTTCTTTCTTTCATTTTTCTATCTTGTGTTCTTTCTTGCCTTCCTTCTTTACTTCTTTCATGCCTCGCTTCTCTCATTCTTTCTTGCCTTATTTCTTGTCTTGTTTCTTGTTCTCCTTATTTCTTGCCTTGTTTCTTGCCGTCATTATCTTTTGCCTTTTTTTCTTATTTACCTTCTTTTTTATTGTTTTCCTTCCTTCTTGCTTTTCTTCCTTCCTCCTTTCTATCCTTTTTTTCCTGCTGTCCTTCCTTTTTACTTTCCTTCTATCTTTCTCAAATGCTAAAGGCCGACAGCCAATTACACAACAGTTTACTTTTTTTAGGCCTGTGTTAGCCAAGACCTTTTGATTTTACTAATATTCTGTGTATGACATAGTTACTTATTGGGATTTTCAGTCAAACTTCATCCATTTGGATGGTGGTTATGTCATGCACATTTTCCCCCAGCTCACTCGAGTATACATCAACGGACACCGCGTCACCCCACTCCAGCCATTGGCTGATTTCGCTATGAGTTAGAGCATCTGTAGTCAATGTTTTATTTTAGAATTACAAACTCCAGGCAGTTTCCCAAGCAATAACGTTTTGCAAAAGCCATGACAAAGCAAAACCAGAATTGGCAAAAGGCGGGCGGACAATCACAGAACCATTGACTTGGCCAATGCTTTTTTTATATTTTGGAATATAATAAAAGCCACACAGTCATATCACTCATCAGGAGCTTAACTGAGATTATCACACTAATTGAATATATACACTTTGCCTGGGATAAATCTGAACATATGTATTTGGAGAAGAAAATGCTGAACGGCGATGCCAATTTCTCTGGAGACACTAGAGTTCCCAAGATCTATCGTCATAACACATTTTGGAACTTTTACAAACCTATCAGGCCAAATAAAACTGAGACCACAGTATAGCATTGAGTCCAGTGATTAAACTGCATAGAAAACACAATGTTTCTGCCTCATATTATTCAACCATTTTTTCAGCACCAACAGGGTCAGACTTGGAACCAAAAGGAGACCAGGCAAAAATGTTCAAAGCAGTCCCTACTCCCTTCCTGCATTTTCTTTCCTGTCTCTTTTTTTCCAGTCTTTCTCTCTCTCTTTCTTTCTTTTCGGCAGATGTGCCTGCTTCTATGGACCTTGGGGAGTGGGACAGAGAGATAGAGGCTGATCACCTTAAATTCCAGCCATTATGGCTCCAGTCCCCCCCCCCCGAGGAATTGCCATGCCCGGTGGAATAAATGGCACTGAAAACCATCCCCCCAGGGAAGAATGTTTGACTCGTTTTCCACATTTATCAGTATTTTTTCAGTATCTTTAGCAGTCTCTATAATTTTGGTGAGGGAAAGCTCCTGACCAGCCCCATGTCATTCAAAACTGTCCCAGCACCACTGGGAGGAACCCAAAGAAACCCTGTAAAGATCAGCAGCGAGAAAAATACAAATAAAAACACATTACTTCACTACATTGAGAGTCCCGCTCCATATCTCAAGAGCTGATTTATATTTTACAATTTAGAGATTGTGCTTAGTGCAGGATTCACATGCTGTATTTACATATATTGGGCGTAAATGTCTGGCCTGACTTCAACTGAGACATGCGTGGCTGGATTGGCCTCCAAGGGCACAGCGAGAATTGTCTAGCGTGGCCTTGATAATAATGGGCTGCATCAGGGCTGAATGGACCAGGATCTGTGCCCTCCCAGCCCTGATGCAGATCCCAGAGTGCTTGCAAGAGTGGGAGGTGGAGAGGTCTACACCCGTGTACCCAGGTGACTGTGCATCATAAGGTTGCCATGGTAATGATTTTGTGCACACTCTAGCAGAATAGGAATGTTGTACATGTTGATGCTAGTTGAAGGTGTTTATTTGATGTGGTCTGCCTACTGATTTATATATAGCTTCTCATGTTGTCATTTTTTTTTTGATAATCAAATTTATTAGCATTTGAGAAAAACTAAATACGCATAGACAGCATGAGCGTGCACAATGTATCTGAGTCCATCGCCAGTAAACAACAGGGTAGTAAACCTGAGCACAAGGCCCCGGAGCAGGCCACCTCGTGGATATAGCAAGACAGAGGAGAAACATGCACAGCAATCAAAACAACAAATTTAGCCACTTGCCCCAAACCTTTTCCAACTTTTCAGGACATCACCGGGCCTCAAAGAGGGGCTCTTCTTGGGCCGCGCTCCAGTCCACCCCCCGTCGCCCATTCTGTACAGTAGGGGGTTGGGCCTGAGACCAGGCCGCTGCAATGTCTCGCTTGGCCACCGCAACCGCAGTGCCCAAGAAGCGTTTGTCAGCCCTAGAGCCGTCTAGGCCATCAAATACTCCCAGGAGAAGATGCAAGGGGTCGTAGGGGACCAGCCATCCCAGGGTCTGCGTGAGCTCCGATTCCACACCCGCCCAGAATGAGTCTAGAATAGGGCACTGCCAGACAATGTGGTAAAAATCAGCCGGGGCATTGCCACACCGTGTACAGGCTGGGGAGGAGCGCAGTCTTGCCCTGTACAGACACGCAGGGGTAGGATATGCCATGTGGAGATGGTAAAGTTGGATAAGACGCAGTTTAGAGGAGGTCGTCAGAGTTTTGGGAGCCATGAGAGCTTCTCGCCAGTCTGCTGATTCTAGGGGACCCAGCCACTCCTCCCAGCGGGTGTGCAGTGAGTCTATGGTCGCAGGGCCATTGTTCACAAGGGAGCGGTAGATCTGTGACACCCCCTCTCTACCCAAGTTCCGCATCATGACCTGGGCCTCTAACGGACTGAATTCAGGAAGGGATGTGGCTGGTGGGATGTGCGCAGTGAGAGCGTGTCAGAGCTGGAAGAACTTTTAAATTGGGTGGTATGAAGGGAGTGGCGTTGCTGCAGGTCGGAGAAGATTCTGATGTGGTCCCCTATTCAAATGTCCCCAAGGAGTGAAATCCCGATCTGATCCCACTGCCGAAAGCCCTGGAAGGGTCGATGCCTCACGTAACCAAGTGCCATACCACAGGCGTGTGTGTTAAGTAAGCTTCCTATCCCATCTCGTGTAGCACAGAGCAGAGCACCAGGCCGTTAGGGCTACTCTAGTGATAGGTGGGATGGTATGTGGTATGGGGGCCCCATACAAGTAGGCCTGAAGTTGTGGAAAGTCCATAGTACTGAGCTCGGTCTGGTAAGCCGGGTAGGACCAACCGCCAGCGAACCAGTCATGGACAACAATGAGTCTAGTGGCCAAGTAATAGAGGTGAAGGTTGGTCACACCCATACCACTGTCGAAGGGAGGTATCAGGCAGCGAGCCAAGGCCATACGTGGCCTCCCGCCCCCCACAAGTCCATCAAACTTGCGGTACAAACCACCCTGGAGATGAAAGGTGATGTTTTGGAGAATGTATAAAAACGGGGAGAACCCTCATTTTAAAAAGTACCCCTCTGCCGAGGGGGTTAAGTGGGAGAGAGTGCAAGCGTTTGAGGTCAGACTTAGCCTTCGTGACCAGGGGTGTGAGGTTGAGAGCTCACTCCAGCTCCGGGAGCAAGGTCACCCAAATCCACAAATATTTGAACGATTGTCTTCATAGGGGGATGGTTGACTGCCAATCAAAGCTGGCCAGCGATGAATGGAGGGGAACCAGGGTGGAATTCGCCGGATTGAGCCGTAAGCCCGAGACATTCTCAAAGGCACGGAGGACCTCCAAGCATCATGGCCAGGAGTTCTCCGGGTCGGCTAGGAAAAGGAGGACATCGTCCGTGTATAGGGCAATTTTATCAACTTGATGGGGATCCCAAGACCATCCTCAGATTTGGGGATCATTGCGTACGAGGCAGGCCAGGGGCTCCATCACCAGCGCGGATAAGAGCGGCGAGAGAGGGCAACCCTGACGGGTGCCTCTCCGGATGGAAAATGCCTCCGAGAAGGGACCGTTGGTCGTGCTTTTGGGCTGGAGTACAAGACTCGGATAAAACGCCTAAAAAGGGGGCCGAATCCCATCGTAGTGAGAACGTCCTCCAAATAGCTCCAATCGACCGTATCGAAGGCGTTTTCAAAATCGATGAGGAGCAGGGCCAGATACGGGGTGAGTAGGTGGCGGTGGGCGAGGGTGAGATGGAGGCATCGTATACAATGCTGGGTGCGGCGGGCAGGCATAAAGCCGCATTGGTCTGGGTGGGCCAATTCGTGCAAGAGGGGACCAAGGTGTTGGGCCAAGGCAGTGGCAAAGATCTTCATTCCGGTATTGATGAGAGAGATCGGGCGGTAGTCCACACAGGAGAGAGAGGGTGGCTGGGTCTTAGGAATGACCATGATAGTAGCCACATCAGTCTCCGGGGGGAAGGATCCTGTTGGAAGAGGTCAACCAAGTGGGGGACCAGTAAGTCGTAGTATGTCGCATAGTATTTCCTGCGGGAAGCCGTCTTGCCCCGGCGTCTTTCCGGAGTGCAATAGGGAGATAGCTCCATGTATCTCCTCAGGGGTAAAGGGAAGGTCAAGGTCTGTGTAATCGGCCTGGGCAAGATGGGGGAGCTGAACCCCTGCCTGTTCCAACAGTTCAACCATAGTAGCCCGTGAAAGCCTGGGCGATAGCTTGCGGGGTACAGTGATGGGTACCAGCAGCGTCACAGACTTCAGGGCTAATTCGGTTGGCCTTGGGATAGGAGACCAGATTATGGAGCAGCTTTCCGTTTTTGTCGCCCCACCCATAAACACGGGCCACAGAGGAGCGCCACAGCGTCTTGGCCGAATCTAGGAAGACCTGGCGGATCTCCTCTCGGAGCATCACGAGCAGGATGAGCATCATCTGTGTCTCCAGGATTTAGTTCCAGCCGTGCGGCCTGAGCCTCGAGCTGGGTCAGGAGAGCGGTCTATGCTGCCCGTTTCGTGTGAACCAGACCTCTGGCCATGCCACGCAAGGTAGCCTTACCGGCTTCCCACAGTGTGCCCAAGGAGGGGACCGAGCCCTTGTTGACCAGAAAGTATTGCTTCAGTTCCACTTCGAGGGCATCTTTGATCTCCGCATCCTGTAAAAACCATGCGTTTAACTGCCAGATCGTACGCACCCCACCGGAGGCGTGTCTCAGACGGAGGGAGATAGGGGAGTGGTCTGAGATCCCACGGGGGAGAATAGAGACACCAGACACCAGTTGGCAGTCAGTGGCCGGCAACAGGATCAAATCAATGCGGGAGTGGGTATGATGGGTGTATTTTTCACGGTGGGGATTCCAAATCCTCCAGGTGTCGCACAAGCCCAGGGCAGATGACCAGTCCGAAAAGCCGTTTAGCAGAGGTGAGGCATGATGCGGAGAGGGCACCTGTTGTGTCAAGGGATGGCTGCATAACCGCGTTAAACTCACCCGCAATTATCGTCTGACCCTGAGGGAGAGTGGAGATTACCTCTGTGAGATGCTGAGGAGTAGAGGGTAGTGTGGCTGGAGGGATGTATGTGGATAGTAGGTTAAGAACCTGTCCTTCAAGCCTACCGGTCAAGGCCACATAATGGCCCTGTGTGTCAGTTGTCACATGTACTGGTGTGAAGGGGAGACCTGTTCGAGTCAATATGGCCACCCCTCGGGAGCCCTGTGTGAAACCGAAGAGCCAGACCCTGTCGAACCTGTATCGGGTGAGAAAGGAACAATGGGTTCCTAGGAGGTGTGTCTCCTGAAGGAAACGGATGTCAGGCGCCTAGCGTTGGGTGCTCCGAAGGACTGCAGCCTGTTTGATACGATCTAGTAAGTCATTTACATTCCATGACAAGACGTGGAGGGTTTTACCGTGGGTGGGCATCCGAGAAGTGGATGGCACGGGGATAAGCAGGTGTGGAGGGGCCTAGGTCCCAGGCGAGGTGCCTCCTCGCAGCTAGGATAGGAGGATATAGCCTGTGTGTGGTGGTACGTTCCCTATCGATGGCGGTGGTGTGTGCGCGTGATGAGCTGTCATGAAAAATAAAAACCAATGGCTTGAACAAAGCCAAAAGAGAGAGTCCAGAGGGCAACGGCCCTCCCTCCCCCCAACACCCCCAACACCCCCCCACCCTATACTTCCGGAATTGAAGCATCAGTCGCCCAGTAACAGAGAGCCAATTTAAAACGTTTAGCAGGGCAGTTCATTGCAATGATGGGCCCCGCCATACAGACGGATGTCTTCGTGTCACCAGCATATGGGAAAGCAAAAACAAGCAAAGAGTTCTGCCTCAAAACCAGTCTCCTGGGCCTCCATCCTCACATTACGGCATTGTCGCCAGATCCCCGGAGAGCAGGACTTCTAGATAAGTCGGAGTCTGACAGGACGGGGCTCAGCGTTTCAGACGGGTCAAGATCATGGTTTAAGTCAATCAGGGAATTGGTTCGATTTTGGCCGTCAAGCGCCGGAGGAACTTCAGAGAAAATCAGCAATTGGGATCCTACCCCTGGTGAGCGTGAAGGCCCCCTGTTCCGGTCCCCCCTCCTGCAGGATCGATTAGACCTTTGCTGTGGTTTCGGAGGAGATGAGTGCGATCGTGGAGATGTCGACAAAGCGCTGGGGGAAGGGGGCTGGATCAGCAATGGGCGCTCCTCCGTGAGCCAAGTCCAGGCCGCCTGCGGAGTGTCAAAGAAGATTGCTTTGCCTTGGAAAACGACATGGAGACGGACCGGAAAGAGAAGGCTATATCGTAGTCCCAAGTTGCGGAGTTATTGTGTAACCTCCATGTAGGTGCGTCACTAGGCCTGCACCTCCCTCGTATAGTGTGGAAAGACCAATATCGTATTGTTATGGTATTTCAGGGGGCCATGGGCCCGTGCCTCCCGAAGGATTGCATCTCATAAACCCCGCACCCCGCCTTCAGGATTAATAAGGCCTGCCATAGGGGTGACTGATAGGTTTATATGTGCAGTGATATGGAGAGATATAGGGAACCTATATCTCAGTAAGGGGTGCATACACCACCTTACACAGGTTGCTGTAGCAGACCTGTTGTGTCATTTTAAATGGCTTCCCAGGGGTGGCACAGAGCCCCTGGTAGGCCTCTGGGGTACCTATGCCCTGGGTACATAGTATACCATATACTAGGGACTTATAAGGGTACCGCAGAATCCAATCTGGAGTGTACCTAAAGTATATGCAATCATTTTAGAGAGGAAGCAGCTAGGCTGGGGCCCTGGATAGCAAGGTCCCAGCCAGACTAAAGCCGAAAAACTGTGAAATATCAGCAAAAAGTGGGGGTAACTATAAGAAGCAGATCCTACTCTCCTACACAACCCCCCAAACGCAGGGACATTAAACTAACCTTGACCAGTTGAGTCTTCATGTTCTAAGTGGAAATATCTGGAGAGCCCATCTGCATTTGCATGGTTACTCCCAGGTCCATGTTCCACTGTATAGTCCATCCCCTGTAGGGAAATGGACCACCTCAAATGTTTGGGGTTTTCACCCTTCATCTGTTTTAGCCATAAGAGGGGCTTATAGTCTGTCTGAACAGTGAAGTAAGTGCCAAACAAGTATGGCCTCAACTTCTTCAGAGCCCAAACCACAGCAAAGGCCTCCCTTTCGATAGCTGACCAACGTTTCTCTCTGGGGGTCAGCCTTCTGCTAATAAAAGGTATTGGCTGATCCTGACCCTCATCATTCAATTGTGATAACACAGCCCTTACCCCCAACTCAGATGCATCTGTTTGTACAATGAATTATTTGGAGTAGTTAGGACTTTGCAGAATGGGAGAAGTGCACATGGCCTTCTTCCGGTCATCAAATGCCTTTTGACAGCTAACTGTCCACTGAACTTTCTTGAGCATTTTCTTGTAACTTAAGTCATTCAATGGGGTCACTATGGGTACATAACCTTTGACAAATCTTCTGTAGTACCCAGTCAGGCCCAAGAAAGCTCTGACCTGAGTCTGGGTAGTTGGAGCAACCCAGTCCATTATGGTCTGGATTTTGCTCTGAAATGGTTGAGCCTGGCCTCCACCCACAAGGTGGCCCAGGTACACAACCTGACTCTGCCCTATCTGGCACTTGGCGGCCTTGATAGTTAGGCCTGCTTTCTGTAGGGCCTCCAAAACATTTCTCAGGTGGACCAGGTGATCCTCCCAGGTAGAGCTAAAGACAGCAATATCATCTAGATATGCTGCACTATAGGCTTCCAGGCCTGTAAGGACTTTGTTCACCAAACTTTGAAAAGTGGCAGGTGCATTTTTCAAACCAAAGGGCATCACCACAAATTGGCAATGCCCACTAGGGGTAGAAAATTGCTGTATTTGGCTTTGCATCATCAGCTAGTCTGATCTGCCAGTCGCCAGCTGTCAAGTCAAATGTGTTCAGTAACTTGGCTGAGGCCAAAGTGTCTATAAACTCATCTGCCCTTGGGATTGGATAGGCATCAGTCCTAGTGATTGCATTGAGAAACCTGTAGTCTACACAAAACCTCATCTCTCTCTTGCCATCTTTGGTGTGAAGTTTAGGCACTAAGACTACTGGACTAGCCCAAGGGCTATCTGAGGGTTCAATGACTCACAATTCCAACACCTTCTGGACTTCAGTACTGATACAGTCCCTGACGTGGTCAGGTTGCCTGTAAATCTTAGTTTTAACAGGCAGACTGCCCCCAGTGTCCACTTCATAAGGGTACCAGGTAGTCTGACTTGGAGTCAGTGCAAACATATGTCTGAACTGATTGAGAACCTTTCTGCAATCAGTTTGCTGCTGGACAGTGAGGCTCCCTGCCAAGGCTACACCATATACTGATCCATCATCAGGGTTCTGTGAGAGCAGGTCAGGGAGTGGACCATTCTCTTCCTCCTGTCCCTCATCAGTAGCCATGATCAAGCCCATGTCTACCCTGTCAACATATGGTTTGAGCCTGTTGACATGGAGCACCCTATGGGGGCTTCGGGGAGTTCCTATGTCCACCAGGTAGGTGACCTCTCCCTTCTGCTCAATTATGGTATGGGGGCCACTCCACTTGTCTTGGAGGGCTGCTAGGGCCACAGGCTCCAACACCCATACTTTCTGCCCTGGCTGGTAAACAGTCAGCACAGCCTTTTGGTCATGCCAGGCCTTTTGTAATTCCTGGCTAGCCTCAAGGTTTTTAGTTGCCTTCTTCATGTACTTAGCCATCCTGGAGCGGAGACCAAGTATATAGTCCACAATATCCTGTTTAGGGGGTTTGAGAGGTAACTCCCATCCCTCCTTCACTAGACACAATGGACCCCTAACTGGATGTCCAAACAGAAGTTCAAATAGGCTGTAACCGACCCCCTTCTGAGGAACCTCTCTGTAGGCAAAGAGAAGGCAAGGCAAAAGTATGTCCCATTGCCGCCTAAGCTTTTCTGGGAGACCTTTGATCATGCCCTTGAGGGTTTTGTTGAACTTTTCAACTAACGCATTGCATTGTGGAAGATAAGGGGTGGTGAATTTGTAATTCACTCCACACTCCTTCCACATAACAGTCAGGTAACTAGACATGAAGTTTGCACCCCTGTCTGATACCACCTCCTTAGGGAAACCCACTCTGGAAAATATTCCCAGGAGAACCCCTGCCACCACAGGTGCTGTGGTGGTCCTAAGGGGAATTGCTTCTGGGTACCTAGTGGCATGGTCCACCACCACCAGGATAAATCTGTGCCCAGAGGCTGTCTGAGGATCCATGGGGCCAACTATATCAATCCCAGCCCTCTCAAAGGGAACCCCCACCACAGGGGGTATCAGGGGGGCCTTTTTGGTTCCACTTGCCTTCCCACTGGCTTGGCAGGTGACACAGGAGCGACAAAACTCCTTGGTGTCTTCAGACATGTGGGGCCAATGTAAGTGAGGGACAATTCTGTCCCAGGTCTTGTTTTGGCCCATGTGACCTGCTAAGGGAATATAATGGGCTAGTGCTAATAGGAAGCCCCTAAATTTCAGAGGTATAACCAGCCTCCTGGTGGCTCCAGGCTTGGGGTCTCTACACTCTGAGTATAGGAGTCCATCATCCCATTAGATCCTATGGGTTCCACTAGCATTCCCAGCAGCCTCAACAGCAGCCTGCTGTCTGAGGGATTCAAGAGAAGGGCAGCTCAGCTGCTCCTGACTCAAATCTGCCTTGGAAGGGCCCCCTTTCCCCAAGAACTCAACCTGATCAGGCTCAAGCTCATCTGGGACAGTTCCTTCTTCAGGACTGAGATCATCTCCCTCAAGAGACTGATCTGCTTTCTGAGTCAGCGGGGAAGACACTGCCTTACCCCTACTGCTCCTTTTCTTGGAAGGAGCCTGGTCCATTCTTCCAGGACCCAGGGCCTGTTCAGCTTTTGACATTTTGGCCTGTGACCTGGTCACAGCAAACACATGTGCAGGGATTCCCAACATTTATGCATGGGTCCTAAGCTCCACTTCAGCCCAAGCTGAAGATTCTAAATCATTGCCAAGCAAGCAGTTAACAGGGAGGTCCTGTTACCCCTCCCCAGGAGAAACGAACAACTGCCAAGGAATGCTCTGTCCTGACATTGCTAGCATTGGTCACTTGGTACATCTCACCAAGTATGATTTGCTCAGGAGCCACAAGATCTTTTGTCACCATTGTGACACTTGCTCCTGTGTCCCTGAATGCCAAGGCCTCTCTTCCATTGATTGAAGGCTGCTGTCTGTATTTGCCCAGATTACTGGGACTGACAAAGGAGGACATGTCCATGCCTCCATCACAGATCAGTACAGCCTGAGTTGGAACGCTGACTAGGCCAGAGTCCACCTCAGAACCCAGGGTTAACCCTACTACACCCTTATTCTGAGTACCACCACTTTGAGCTGAACTAGGGGGAACAGTTGCCTTAGGGGCAATGATGGCTGGAGTGGAGTCCTTGGACTTGGTACAATCACTTGTCCAATGGGTTTTCTGCTTACAGATTTTACACCATGATTTCTTTTGGCCTTTTCCTTAATTAGATTGGGACTCCCCACCAGATGCAGATTTTTGGGGCCCTTGAGAAGACGTCTGGTCTTTACCCTTTTCCCCACCCTTATCAGAGTTTTTGGAATCCTGCTTCTTGGAGTCCCCACCTTGGTTCTGAACCTTCAGCCTCACTCTGGTTCTGACCCATTTGTCTGACTTCTGGCCCAATTCTTGGGGAGAAGTCATATCAGAGTCCACCAGGTACTGATGCTACAGCTGATTTTTACACTTATTAAGGATCTGCTCCCTCATAATTAAGTTATACAATCCTTTAAAATCACACACCTTACTGCCAAGTAACCAGCCCTCCAGAGCCTTAGTAGCACAATCTACAAAGTCAACCCAGTCTTGATTCTGTGCCTTTTGGGTATCTCTGAACTTTAACCTGTATTGTTCAGTGGTTAGGCCAAACCCATCAATCAGTGCACTCTTCAAGATTTTGTAATTATCAGCATACTCTTCTCTAACAGTGAGGAGCTTGTCTCTACCTTTGTCTGCAAAGGAGAGCCACAAGATTGCTGCCCACTGCTCCCGAGGGACCCTCTGTACTTTACAGGCCCTCTCAAGTGCAGTTATCCATTTGTGGATGTCATCCCCACTCTGGTAGGGAGGGACAATCTTGTTCAGGTTCCTATGGTCATGAGTAGGTTCTCTAACTCTAGGGACACTGTTGCTGCCACCATGGGGCTCTAGCCCCAATTTTTTTGAAGTTCTCTGAAGTTCCAGGGATTCCCTGTCTAGGGCCAGCTGCTCTTTCTTGATTCTGAGCTTTGCTCTCTCAAAGTCAAGCAGTCTGCACTTCCTGTCATAAGAGGACTCCCTCCTATGATAGGTAGTGGTCCATTTGAAACAGAGGTCCCTACAGATGTACCAGAATTATTAGACACCAGAGAATGAGATCTTGATCTTCTTGGTACACTTTTAACCCTTCCGGGTGGGGTAAAGAGAGGGTCATTAATGCCTTCTCCCTCATCCTCACCTTCAGGAAAGATGGGATTTTCCAGGTTAGAATGATCTTGATCCTCCTGGCCAGCTTCAGAGTCCTGGTTCGGGATGGTTTCACTTCCAGGCCTGTCATCTTCTGCTGCCCCACCCAACTTGCCTGCCTCATCAGACCCTGAGGTCTTTCTGAGGTCATCTAAAAACAAAGCCTCTATGAGGCATTGAGTCCTAGGGTTCTTCCCTGTCTTCACTTTTCTGGATGCACCATATTTCTTAATTCTTGAAATGAGAGGTGGTCATACCTGTTTAGCAAGGAGCCATTGGTTTCTGCTCTTGAAGACATACTAGTGTTGTGAGGTGTTGCACCTACCTAACCTAGTGGGAACTACTAAACTCTGTTGAGTTGTAGAAAGGGTGTGCTACGCCCTTGACACACAACTCTAAGTTCAGTAGAACTTACTGTTATTCTAAACTTGATTTATATGTACCTATGTACCTATAGTGTTTTTCAGTTAGTCACTCAATGAGATTATATGGTAAAGCAATAGCAAGCTTGAATCCAACCGCTGCTACCAATGTGAGAGGTTGGCCTGGTATATGCTGTCCACTAGTTCTAGTGGGCACCTTGCACCAGTCCAAACAACCCTTATTGATGATTAGGTTTAGGACAACCTTTATTGAAAGCTATTCTAGTGGTAGCTATGGAGAGCAGCCTTCAGGCTAAGTCGCAAAGGAATGTAAAGCAGCTTGGTTTACCAGATTTTAACCTCCTGAATGACCAAATTAAAGGAGAACCACACAAGTTATATATATAAAATATATGTATTTATTTCTAAGCACTCTCTACTAACCTCTTTATGAGATTAGAGAGCAAGGCACACAATCATACAGTTATTAAACGACAGTAAATAGCACAAAATACAATGGGCCCCAGGGGGAGAACAAACCATATATTAAGAAAGTGGTATAAGAACCACAACTTGACTAGACACAGTGCCTAGAGCATGTAGAATCGCAAGGACCCCAAGAAACCACCCAAGGCAGTGACACAGGGGAGCCACGGGGGATGTGTGCAGTGTGAGACCACAGCCGCGAGCCCCGCACAGTTTAATGGGAAAGTCGCGGTTGGAATTTTAAAGAATAAGGACACTTAGGAGAGGACTTTGAGCAAACCCTTTTAGACTTAGAGAGTTCTAGGGCCAGAACCCACAGGAGCACCGGAGTACTTGTGTTACCTCACCCAGGGAAGCCGGGTGCATAGGTGTCAAATGGTGTCGGGAATCGTCGTTGATTTCAATGGCGATGTGCTGCAAAGTGCTGCTGCCGTGGAAAGGAGAAGTGTCTGGGTTGATTCAAGCCTGGATCGAAGATGTAAAGAACCTGAAAGCAGAGGGGACAGAGTCTGGGTCACTTGCCAGTGACCAGGGGCACGATAGACGAATGTCTACCGATGTTGGGTGTTTCAGGTGCGAAGAGGTGAAGCTTGGCTCCACTGCCACGGGGACCAGGAGGCGTTCACGACAACCACAGTCCACAGGCGAGCTGCCCCACAAAGGATGTCGAGTGATGAGGGGTCGGTGTCCGGATTGGAAACCAGCAAGCCTTGGCCACGGCAACCCACACGGTGAGAGAAAATGACTTCGGTGTGGACCAGCACGGTCTTGTGGACTCCCCAAGCAATGGAGAGTCAGGGCATGTCTGGAGCAACCAGGAACACCCATTGAAAGTGAAAGTACCCTTCTCAGGGACCCACAAGTTGACGGACAAGGGATCGCGAAGGGACCTCAAGAGGAATCACTCAATACAAGCCCACGGGTCACTCAAGGAATGTAGGCCAGTAATCTTCAATGGAATCACTGCTTGGGGTCTGGACTACAAGTAGCCCAAAGCACAGCCTCAGGGGTTGCCAAAAAGCATATGCTGCTGCAAATGGGCGCGGTGTCCAGGGGTTCGGGTTGCATGGTCCCCACGTGGGCTTTGGATCTCAGGTTTGCTGAGAGCATGGAACGGCCTTGGGGAAGCTTGGAAACCCACCTCCTGTGTTGCAAAACCTTACGAGTCCTTCAGGAGCTGCATAGTTGCCAACCGGACAGTTGCGTCTTTGGTGCCTGTCTTGCAGGGGAGTAACTCCTTTACTCCAACGGAGCTTCTTCGGTTATCCAACATCGGGTAGATAATAGAAGTTCTGGGATTCTGTAGCAGAGTTTCATCCTGGTAAATCTAAAGTCCTGCAGTCAGGGGTTCCTACTTTAAACCGAAGGAAGGGGTGGGACAAACTCTGGGGACCCACCTATGGGAGGGTCTGGACAGAGGGCTGGCTACACCCATATCCTTTGTCCAGTTTGGCACCAGAGCAGGGGATGGTAGCCCCTTGCAACCGGCTTGAGCTGGACTATGCACAGGGACACCAAATGTGCCCCCTGTGCAGTCTTCAATGCACTCTTGGAGTGCACCCACCCAGCCCCAATACACTAAAGCCTGTCTGGGAGGTGGTCACACTTCCCTGTGACAGGAAACCTATTGTCCAGGCCTTCCCTGATGGAGTTTCGTCCAGCAGCAGGAGGGCAGCCTCGTGTCTGTGGCTGGCAGCATCCATTTTGTGATGCCAGGGCTTACAAAGCTGGTACCGGGTATACCAGTGCTGTCATATTTCTCCCTCTAGTAGGGTGGAATCATACCTGCTACACCAGTTACTGGTGTGAAGGGATGATTCCAAGATGTTTGACACCAAACACAACATGTTTCCGTGCAGCCATTCCAAAGATAGAATTTAACATGAGGTTAAAATGCTCTTAAGAGTATATGGTCAGGTTGCATCACAAACAACCCAGAAATAAAGGTTCCGAAGGCTGCAGAGGGGCTCTGCTCATGCATGGGCACCCTCTCACATAAAACCCCGCACCCTGCCTTCAGGATTGATAAGGCCTGCCATAGGGCTGACTGATAGGTTTATATGTGCAGTGATATGGAGAGATATAGGGAACCTATATCTCAGTAAGGGGTGCATACACCATCTTACACAGGCTGATGTAGCAGACCTGTTGTGTTATTTTAAATGGCTTCCCAGGGGTGGCACAATACACGCTGAAGCCCCTGGTAGGCCTCTGGGGTACCTATGCCCCGGGTACATAGTATACCATATACTAGGGACTTCTAAGGGTACCCCAGAATCCAATCTGGAGTTTACCTAAAGTATATGCAATCATTTTAGAAAGGAAGCAGCTAGGCTGGGGCCCTGGATAGCAGGGTCCCAGCCAGATTAAAGTCGGAAAACAGTGAAACATCAGCAAAAAGTGGGGGTAACTATAAGAAGCAGATCCTACTCTCCTACAGCAGACTCTCAATGAAGGCCAGGCATGAGGAGGTAATCTGATGCCTCTAATCCCCGTCTAGGCCAACCTCCGTGGGTAAACACCACCTCCGGAGGCGAGGTTGTCTCAGCAGCTACACTTGGCGGGCCCCAGGATGCTGGGAGGGCGGGGGAGAGTCTCCGCAGTCCTGCAATGCCGGCAGTCGGGCCCCGGAGCGATCAGCAGGCCCAGAGGCCCCCAGGGGGCATCGCGGAATCAGGCCGTGGAGCGGAGCAGCCGCGGAGAACCAAGAAGGTCAACCAATGCCAGGCAGAGAGCAGGGCGGCGCGGCCACAGAGGCAGCCCGAGCCACAGCGAAGAGCAGGGCCAGCCGGGAAAGCAGTCTCGAAGGCCCAGCCCCCAATGAGGCCTCAGGGAGCACGCACAATGGCATGGGGGTGTCAGGAGTGCCCGGGACCCCCGGCGGCGGCCAGATGAAATCCAGGGCACAGGCAACGGGCCGCTCACAGACGGGGGCTCAGGAAGCCAGACACAGCCACCCGATCTGGTGGCCGAAACGTCTCCCGGGTGGCCGCATCTTCGAACGCACCCCCTCGGTGTCACAAGGAGGGCTGGAGGCAACAGCAAGTCTGGCCGGGCAGAGGAAAGGGCCAGCCCAGCGGTGAACTAGGAGTCGGACTCACCGGCAGCGGGGAATCCACGAGTCCTTTCAGGCCGGCTGCCAGACCATGTACTGGGACAGAGAGGGCCTCAGGGGGCTGCCTCCGCCATCTTGCAGGGAAGGTCGGCAGCCGAGGCAGGAAAGTTGACTCCACGGGCAGGTAGAGTGGCAGCAAGTGCCTTGTCCGGCAGCGTGGGGCAGGATGGAGGCTTCGGCAGCTGGCGTCAGGGTATGCAATGGGCTGATGGCAGTGGATTGAGCAAGTGCACATGCCATTTGCAAAGTGTGCCCAAGCATTACATATGGCCTACATTTACATAATTTTTAACTACTTCGAGTTTTTGTTTTATAAGAAAGATAAATCAGTCCATATCTGCCCTATGAGCAAATGCAAAAACTTGATTTAAATTTAGAGCCAAATAATCTGCTTGTGTGGGATGACAAACCACAATAATTCACTGAACCCCAATATTTTATGCGCCCCGATTTGTACCTCAGGTGGTTTGGTTCCATGATTTCTTGTTTATCTAGCAGCAAGAGACCATCCTTACTAACATTAAGCCCAAGAATTAGCAGAGGAGAATTCAAATAGAACCTGAGACCACTTCAATAATTCAGGGGTCCATTACGGTCCCTCGCAACGGAGCCAGGGACCAACCGCCGAAGTTGCGGCAGTCCCGCCGTGTGTATTAGGATGCGCCCGCAACACAGGTGGGTGCATCCTGGTCCTTTTACATTGCGGGTGGATCTGCTGGCTGCAGACCCGCTCGCAATGTAAAAGGACTGTGCACAACATTGCCATGCACTACATGGCAGGCACCACTTGGTGCCTACCACGTAGTGCATTGCACTGAGGGGGGGCACCATAGGTACCCCTATGTGCACCCCCCACGCACCCGACACCCTGGGGGACCACAACGGGCCCCCAACAGCCAGGACCGCATGCCTTTCCACATTGCCGCCATGGAAAGATGGATCTCTGCCTGCATCATAATATGGATGCCGGTGTCTTGCAGACACTACCACCATGTTATGCCCCTTTTCCGCCCGGTCGACGAGTTGACCAGCAGAAAAGTGGCAAACTGTCTTTCCGTCCGCCATGGACCCCCCCAGCCATACTAATATGGCGGGGGGGGGTCATTCAGGCATGGATGGCGGGCGGATCGCCCCCGCCGGGCCAGCGGTGGCTACCGCGGGCCCGGCAGGGGCGATCCGCCTGCCATCCTAATGGGCACCTGAGTTTTAGATCAAAAGTAAGTTTAAAGGTTTAATTAAGAATTGTTATTAAAACATCTACATAAAAATGCATAGCTTGCCAATCAGGCTCAGATACAGCATACAGAATCATAAATCGTAATTAAAATCCCAATTTAAGCAGCTCAATCTCTCTAGATTGAAAGGGCCTCATTTACAAGATTTTGACGCAGGGCACTGCAGTAAGTCACTTTGCTGCATCAAAATAAAAGGTCAGGAATGTATCAAATCTATGCGTTACGGCACATTCCTGTCCTCTTTCACTGCACTGGTGCACAAAAGGCTGCTTAGCACCAATGCAGGCACCCTTCCACATTGTTGGAATGGTTGTTTTTATGCAGGAAGGGACACCTATCCCTGCTCAAAAACAATCAATGGAAGTGTTTTCATCTCTCAATGTGTGCTGCAGGATGCTGCAAACAAAGAAAGAGGAAAAACAGGGAGAAGTAAAGGTATTTCTCCTTGTTACGCCACCCCTGGAGAGGCGCACAGTTTTGACGCATTCCCAAATTCATGCTATGTTGCCTTACACCATTTTAAGCACCATTAATTAGCTAAACTGCAGATTCATCATGACATGATCATGATTAGGTTGCACTGGCAAATCAAAAGCAATTTGTAATAATTCAAAATCTTAACAGTAACTCATTACTTAAGGTAAAAGAACATCTTCTGCTTGCGTCCTCAGCAACTGCACTCTGGAGATGCACAACACAATATGAAACATTTCTCAAACAATGGCTCATAGAATTATTGTTCTTCTGCAAGCCTACATCGAACATCCTAAGTCATACCAATGATACATTAGGTACACGGTGGAAAGTTTAATTCACAATACACGCTTTAGAAGGCAATCCAATAATTGCGTCATAGCACCATAGCTCTGCGGAAACTGTAAGGAGAGAAGGCTCGCAGCGGGTTTCTGATTGGGAGGGTGGAATGAGCACGTGCCGATGAGCAGAAAATCAGAATCTTGATCCATTCTATTAAAATGGAGTCTGGAATAAAAATGTGGCATAAATATATTATATTATTAATCACACTTCTGACCCAACTCATTATATAGTTTCAAGTGCATTTTCATTAGTATGTCAATTACAACCATATGCATAATTAAAATCTCCAAATCACATAAGTAATTTGTCACCCACATTTGCACTTCAGAAAAACCTTTTAAAACTTTCACTTATGTTTACAAACATTTTGTTGTGTTACATTCTTATGAATGATGGAGTGACTGAAGCATGAGGACCTTAAAGGAAAAAGTATGATAGAAATAAAGATGGGAGTGAGTAGATTAATATACTAGATTAATAATAGTAGATGTGCTTCTATATATTGTTGTGGTACTGGTTTTTCTTGAATAATTCATGGTGTAACATTAACCTGAAGGGTGTTTGAAAAAGTGTGTGAAGCATATGTATGTGGTATGGTGATTTCCCAAGGGGATATTTGATCTTACTGTTTGAAACGGTGCTCTGTTCCCTTGTTGTGTTGGGCCCTCTTGCTTTATTTATTGATCATTAGAACAAGCAAGCCATGGTTCCTGAGGAGCCAGACAGAGTATCAAAGCCGGGTTTGAAAAGTGGAAGACACACCTCAACCCGAATCACAGCTTCTTCATAGTACTGGGAGCACAGCCCTAAATGAAGCTGGCCCACTGCTAGGAATCCTGCCACTACTCCTCTGTGGGGTTTCCCTGTGGCCTCAGAGATGCACTGCTATTCACCCTGACAGTCGCATTTTAGCAGATCTACTGTGCTGTCTGAGGCATGTGCAGTATGTCTCATATATATATTGGATTGTGTCTGGCTGACTGGATCCTAGTGGCACTACACTTCTCACGTGCACAATCCAGACTTCCACCTACATAGTGCTGTGATTTTAAACAGAACTCTGTAGCTGGATCATGCCTCAGCCCCCTCAGCCCCCCCTCTTTCCTCCTGTCATCAGGAGCCTGGAGAAGAGGCCGAGAGATCTGACGTGTAGAAGCAGTGTCCTTGAAAACAAAAAACTTGTGTTTCCATGAAGATTGGTCAGATACGTCATTAGCAACAGAGGCAAGGGGCAGTCAGTGCTGTCTCACAAGAGGAGGGGCTACACCTTAAAGCCCCTGGTTAGAAGCCACCAATGTTTAGCTGTTGGTTAACGCCTTAAAGCATGTGCTGTGGTTGGAACAGTTCTGCAATTTCTCCTGATGCACCCTCCTCATTGCGTTATGGGTTACGTATTTGCTTGTGACAGTCTCTCCACCACGTGCTTTACACTGCTAACAGGTTAAGAAAGAGTACTGTTCACTTCAACACTCAAGGTGATGATAACATGTCCTAACCACCATATTAAATGTCTGTATTCGTGCAATGGCTTCTCCGGTGCTGTACTGGCACATGTAGGTGAAACGAGTAGTTGTGCACACATTCATACAGAGGTAAAACAACACTTTGGAAGGTTAAAAAAAATATTTTAACAAGGATATTGTCCACGTCAACCTGTAACAAAGGTGATATTTGTAGTGACATTCTACACACAAGGCATATTAATATGTATTGTGATCGTTCAACATAAACTCTGAAGAGTTTTCTCTATTATTTTGATCTGTTTCTGTGACATTGTCCTTTGCCATCATGACATATCTGCCTCACAGGTGCTGAGTTTAGCTCCACTGTAAGCCTTTCTTGAATCACAAGGGAAATCTATGTATTATCAGTTACATTTCAACATTTGAGGGTCAAGAACTAGCACTGAAAAAGAAAAGAAAAAGGATCTCTTGCATTGCTTCGGTCCTGGAGTGTTACGAGTATAGAGTCAGATGGAAAAAAACCTAAAAGCTGCAGGTCAAGGTGATGTAGCCACTAGCACTATAGACGATTTAGATGCATAATATACTACTACTGCATGTGTAGCAATGGTTAGCTGCCAGTAAACATGGTAAATTAGAGGGCAAGTACGACTATGTTATAGTCTTCTAGAAACTAGAATTATCATGCCATTTTGAAAACCTCCCTCAAGTACTTATAAGAATCCAAAAGATCATGCATTCATACACCCCCAGCATTCAAGATAGGTGATGAGTGACCGGGGAGTAAGTTTTAAAAGAGATGATAGCCATTGTACGCACATGTTCACTTACGGAGTTATGTCAATGTGGTATTAGAGAGTAATAGCATAGAGTGCAAGAAGGTAATTGGTAAATTGAAAAAGGGAAAAGAGACAAAACATGTACGATATAAACATATGGATTATTATGGCAGTCGTTGTGAGGGTACAGTGGTTAAGCAACAGAATAAAAAATGCTGGAGGCTAGCGAAGAGATAGAGATATGCGGAATACATGTTACAGATGTGGAAGTGCTCACTATCTTGCCTACACAAATGCCCAGCTATACATCAGACACTCTCTGGTTGCTGCATTACTGGACATTTGTTTAGGGTGTTAGAAATGGGAGGATGGGCTGAAAGTCAAGTATGTGTCTGAAGTGCAACAGAGTCATTCCTCTGATTCAAAGGTCTCTTACGATGGTAAATACCATCTGATATCAGACGAAAAAGTTACCCAAGAGAAGCAAATGAGAAGCTGGGTTAGGCAATTGAAATTTATTTTAGGAATAGATGTGCAGAAGCAAAATTGCTTGCCAAGGAAAAATGGCCATCGTTTCTGGGTTGTATTGGATGACTTAATATTATACTTGATCCTAACAGCCCAGGGAAAGTATTAAGGGGCTTATTTTGGTGTTGGGCGGAATTGCTTCCACCCAACACCGATTCGGTCATGGGACCAACCGACACCTGGTCTGCTGTCCCGACCAACTCATTGCAATGCGACCGAACATTGTTCGGTTGCATGCTCCCTTTCCTCAATGTGAGCTCGTGTTACGGCCATAAACCGGCTGTAACACAATCTCCCATTGAGCAAAGGGAGGTGCAGTTCCTCTCTGCACCCCGTGCCTGCAACAAGGGTCAGGGATCAGCAGGGGCCCCTTCGGCCTCCAACCAGAGGCCGTGGACCATAGGGGGCAGTCCTGGGAGCCCCCAAACACGCTTTACGACATGGTTGCCATGTCAGACAGGCCGGCATAGAAAGCATGTCGGAAACCGTGCATTGTAATCTCATGGGCGGAAAGGCCAGCACTTGAATTACTGGCAAGATTCCGACTGGCGGTCAGGCTCAACAAACACTTCGGAAGCCAGGTGGAATGACCAGCTGGTTTACTTTCAGACTGCCTCTATCATAATGAGGTGGTCGGAAGGTAAACCAAGCCACTTATTATGATGCTGCCCTAAAGGCTCCAACTACAGGTCGGAGCCTTTACAGGCCGCATTGTAATCGATGTTGGAGACAGTGATGTTAGAGGGCAGAAAGCAATGAAGGAATTCCGAAAATTATTTTTGTAAAATAAGTTAGAAGGATTTCCATACAAGACTGTTGCCAAACAACAAATAAACAAGGTGAGGTATCCCTAGGGTAATTAGACACAAAGACATTTGAGTAAATTGCAAAGGGTGAGCTGAATTCATGTGAATGAGTCACCCTGTCTTGTGGTCATGAGACATGCCAATAGAAAAGTGAAACAATGGGCTTGATTATGATGTCGGGCAGCAATCAATCAATCAATCAATCAATCAATCAATCAATCAGAGTACTTGTAAAGCGTGCTACTTACCCGTGAGGGTCTCAAGGCGCTGAGGGGGGGGGGCGAGGGGGGGTGCCACTACTGCTCGACGAGCCAGGTCTTGAGGAGTCTTCTGAAGGCAAGTAGGTCTTGGGTCTGCCGTAGGTGGGTAGGGAGGGTGTTCCAGGTTTTGGCGGCGAGGTAGGAGAAGGATCTGCCGTACGAAGTTGTTCGTCGGATGCGGGGGACAGCGGCGAGGGCGAGACTGGCAGAGCGGAGCTGGCGGGTGGGGGTGTAGAAGCTGAGTCTGGTGTTCAGGTAGGCTGGTCCGGCATCGTGGAGTGCTTTGTGTGCGTGGGTGAGGAGCTTGAAGGTGATCCTCTTGTTGACGGGGAACCAGTGTAGGTCTCTCAGGTGGGGTGTGATGTGGCTGCGGCGGGGGACATTGACAATTAGTCGGGCTGAGGCATTTTGGATGCGTTGTAGTCGTCGTAGGTATTTGGCTGGGATTCCTGCGTAGAGTGAATTGCCGTAGTCCAGTCTGCTGCTGACGAGGGCCTGTGTCACCATTCTTCTTGTTTCGGTTGAGATCCACTTGTAGATCCTGCGGAGCATGCGGAGGGTGTTGTAGCAGGAGGAGGAAACGGCGTTGACCTGCTTAGACATGAAGACGGAGGAGTCGAGGATGAATCCTAGGTTGCGTGCATGGTCGGTAGGTGTTGGTGCTGTTCCCATTGTGGTCGGCCACCAAGAGTCGTCCCAGGCTGATGGGGTGGGTCCAAGGATGAGGACCTCTGTCTTGTCCGAGTTCAGTTTAAGGCGGCTGCTCCTCATCCAGTCGGCGACGGCCTTCAATCCCTCGTGGAGGTTGGTTTTGGCGGTGTGTGGGTCCTTGGTGAGGGAGAGGATGAGCTGGGTGTCGTCGGCGTAGAAGATGATGTTGAGGTCGTGATGGCGGGCCACTTGTGTGAGGGGGGCCATGTAGACGTTGAACAGTGTCGGGCTGAGGGATGAGCCCTGGGGGACGCCGCAGATGATGTCGGTGGCTTCTGATCGGAAGGGTGGGAGGCAGACGCTCTCGGTTCTGCCGGAGAGGAAGGACGTGGTCCAGTCAAGGGCCTTCTCTTGGATTCCGGCTTCTAGGAGGCATGTCTTTAGAGTGCGATGGCAGACCGTGTTGAAGGCAGGTCTAGGAGGATGAGAGCTGATGTTTTGCTGTTGTCTAGTTGGCGCCTGATGTTGTCTGTGGCGGCGATGAGGGCTGTCTCGGTGCTGTGGTTTCGTCTGAATTCGGATTGGGACGGGTCCAGGATGTTGTTGTGTTCCAGGTGGCGGGCTAATTACATGTTGACGATTTTCTCGATGACCTTCGCCGGGAACGGGAGCAGGGAGACGGGCCGGAAGTTCTTGAGGTCCTTGGGGTCCGCCTTGGGCTTCTTGAGGAGGGCGTTGATTTCGGCGTGCTTCCAGCTTTCCGGGAATGTCGCTGTTTGAAAGGAGATGTTGATGACCTTCCGTAGTTGGGGTGCGATGGCTGCGTCTGCTTTGTTGAATATGTGTTGTGGGCATGGGTCAGACGGAGATCCTGAGTGGATGGAGTTCATGACCTTGCGTGTCTCGTCGTCATTGACGTTGGACCAGGAGGTCAGGCGGTTAGCGCTGGTGGTGTTCGCAGGGGAGGTGGAGTCTGGTGTAGTAGGGGCGGTCGTGGTGTTGAAGCTGTCATGGATGTCATCGATCTTGCGGTGGAAGAAGGCGGCGAGTGAGTTGCACAGTTCTTGTGAGGGCGGGATGTCATTGGCGTTGGCGCTGGGGTTGGAGAGTTCCTTTACGATGCTGAAGAGCTCTTTGCTGTCGTGTGCGTTGTTGTCCAGGCAGTCTTTGAAGGAGGATCTCTTGGCTAATCTGATGAGGTGGTGATGTCTGCGGGTGGCGTCCTTGTGGGCTGCGTGGTTGTCCAGTGTGCGTTCGTGGAGCCATATCTTCTCCAGTTTCCAGCATGCGCGTTTGGAGGTCTGGAGCTCGTCGGTGAACCAGGTGGCTCTCTTGCTAGCGTGGCTGTTGGAGGGTTTCTTGAGTGGGGCGAGGGTGTTGGCGCAGTCGTCGATCCACTGTCTGAGGTTGCGGGCTGCGGCACCTGGGTTGGTGGGGTCGGTGGGTGGGTTCTGGGTGAGGGTGGCGATCAGCTGGTCTTCGGCTCCAGCAGCAGCGAGGAAGCTGTTGGGTGCGGTGGTGCGTGGTTGGTTTCTTGAAGGTGAAATGGATGCAGCGGTGGTCGGTCCAGTGGAGTTCAGTGGTGTGGTCGAAGGCGACGTGGGTGCCTGTGGAGAAGATGGGGTCCAGCGTGTGGCCGGCGGCATGGGTGGGTGCGGTGACGAGTTGTCTGAGGCCGAGGTTGGTGAGGTTGTCGATCAGGGTGGCGGAGTTGGCATCGTTGTTGTTCTCGAGATGGAAGTTCAGGTCCCTGAGGAGGATGTAGTCCATGGAGGCGAGTGCGTGGGAGCCGGCGAGATCGGCGATGGTGTCGCTGAACTGAGCCCGGGGTCTGGGGGGTCTGTAGATGAGTGTTCCTCTGAGGGTGGTGTTGGGGTCGGTGTGGATCCGGAAGTGCAGGTGTTCGGCGGTGTTGATGGTGTCGTCTGCGTGGGTGGCGACCTTGAGGGTGGACTTGTTGACGATGGCTATTCCTCCTCCGATTCCATTGGCGCGATCCCTATGGGTGATCTTGTAGCCGTCCGGGATGGCTATGGCGATGTCGGGCACCGAGGAGTCGTTACACCAGGTCTCGGTCAGGAAGGCCATGTCTGGGGCGGCGGTGTTGAGCAGATCCCAGAGCTCGGCGGCGTGTTTGTGTGCGGAGCGGGTGTTGAGAAGTATGCAGCGGAGGTGGTTGGGTCCAGTCCTTGGAGGTTTGGTGGCTCTGCCGCAGGTGAAGCTGCAGGTGCGGCAGGAGAAGGGTCCGTGGGTCAGTTTCGGGGTGGCCTGGAAGCAGGTGTGGTTTCGGCTGGTGTTGAGTGCGTGGAGGGTGCTGGCGTCGTAGCGGAGTCTGGTGTTGTGGCGTTTGCTGGGTCCAGGGGTTCTGGTGCTTGGTGCACTCGAGGCACTGATGGGTGCAGACAGGCTTGCCTTAGGCGCGCCAGCGGTGCGCCCGCTGCATGCGTCCTCTGTGCGGCCGCGCAGCGTCCGGCATATATGGGGAGGTGGGAGGGAGGAGCAGCTGGGAGGCGGGAGCAGCGAGTGGGCAGGGGGCGGGGCCATGGGGGCACAGCGGCGGGGAAACAGTGGTATAGAAGGGAAAGTGGGCACAAACAAAAGGGGGGGAAACGAGTGGTATAGGGCAGGAAGCGCGGCACGACGGGGGGAGACAGTGGCACAGAAGAAAAAAGGGGCACAAAAAAAGGGGGAGAAATGAGTGTCACAGAGCAGGAGCGGGACCCAAGGAGGGGGAAACAGTGGCACAGAGAGCAATGGATGGAGGGCACTTACCAGCGACAGCGGCAGCAGGGGCATACAGTCGGCGCTGCGTGTAGGGGGAGCGACCTACCAGGAGGGTCAGGGGTCAGGGCAGCAGGACCATAGCCTGACATGCAGGCGGTCGGAAGACCGCCGGACATGCAGGCAGTTGTCCGGACCACCAAATTATGATAGGACCACCAATGTGGTGGTTGGAAACTGTCCTTTTCCATTGCAGCTTGCGCTGTGGCCCAGGTAAAAGGCCACAGCACATGCCGCAATGGAAAAGGATGATATGTGCACATCAATGCACCGTGTGCCATGCACCATGTGGTGCATGGCTGTGTGTGGGGGCACTACAATTGCCCTGGGCCACTTTTCTATGGCCCACAATGGAGGGGTCCCTGTTTGGGGCCCCCAAAGGCCATTTCTGACAGCCTTTCCATGGTGGTGGGACCTACATGAAAAGGCAGTGAGAAATGGTAATCCTAATCCCGACTGTGGTGCCTGCTCTGCACCGCTGCCATTAAGGGAATATGATTACGATCACCGCCCTGACGGGATTGTAGATCCTGTCGGAGGCGGTGGTCTTTGTCCCCACAGTTTCTGTTCTGACTGCCTGCATCATACTCTGGCAGTCAGACCGTGTCCCTGACTTTCGAGCAACCCGCCACCGACGGCCGTCCACCCAACATCCTAATAAGGCCCTCTGTGTTGACCTAGACATCTGAATGAAAATGTACTGGTTTAGGAGTTTCACTTGCAAAATATTAATACGTTTTTCACTAGAGCAAGAAGTATTAATTGGCTCTACACATTTGTCCAGTCAGCAAAATAACATGTAGTACCCTTATAACCAAAAAAGAGGAAATTTAGCATTCGTAAAGCCAGTGGGGTGCTTTAAGTTTTTAAAGGATGCCCTTTTGGTTAGCCTCCCTGGCCGTGGTTTTCCAAAAGTTATGAATCTTGTGGAAAACAAAGAGGTTAACAGTGGTATACAATGAATGCAAGATTGCTGTATGTAGTGTGCCATAACTAAGACATAAAGGGGAATACCATGGGATCAAAGTAAAAAAATAAATAATAATAGATGTGATCGGGTGAGGGGGGTACTCCACCAAAATGTAAAGATGATGTCAGAGCCTTTTTAGGTTTGGAAGAAATGTATTCGACATTTATGAACACATTTGCAGAGAAGACATATAACACGAGACAGCTCTTGGAAAACAAAGATTTAGGTAAAATAAAAATATATATTTTTAAAATACCACCAATATAAGGATTTGACTCAGATACAGATGCAATTGGAAAAGGTGTGGGGGCTGTGCTAACTCAAATTGATAACTTTGGAAAGGAAGGAGTGATTGTTTTGGCATCATGCTTCTGTTATCTACCAATTCAAAGTGAGACTTTATCATGCATGTGGGGATCAGAATATTTCACCGTTTCATTTGTGAAGTTAAGAAGGGATCACAAGCCTCTCTAGAAAATGCTTACAATTGATGGTATTACTGGTGACGGCTACTTAAAGGAAGTGGCAGGCGGAGGGATTTTGGATAGGGGATGTGGTGCAGTAAATTAAAAAACAAGGGCACTTACCTGCCGGCTAGCTGCTTCCTCTCCATCCTCTTCGGCTCTTTGGTGGAGTCCAGGAGGAGGAAGGAAGCAGGAACCAGGAAGCACCTAGGCTCCCAGTCTCTCCCAGCCAATCACAACGCTGCCTTACAGCAGTGTTGTGATTCGTCTGTGTGTTGTGGTTCAGTGCTCAGAGAGGGACTGGGGGCCTGGGCATGTCCTCCACCCAGGCTGTAATACAGCCTGGGTGGAGAACATGCAAAGTGCGCATGAATGTTTGGTCTGCCCGAGATGGCCAGCCAACATTCATGTGCATTTAAGAGAGTACCACCACTGTTACCGTGACCAGCAGACCCACACCATCCTTAAACAGGTGAGACACAGATTGAAAAATAAGTTGATAATAAGGTTCGTTATTATCATTTTATTTTTCCTTTTGTCAACTGCTCACAGTCCAGTGGGGCGACGCTTCTCTGCCTTAGCGGACGACCCGCCCCTGGATGGTATGCAAAATGTGTCATCATGCCGTATGAGACTGCGAGACTATGACTAATGTGTGCAATGTGCACCAGGCGGTAAAAGCAAAGTGATGGATTTTTCAAGCAGGATGCCACTCCCTGTAGGAGAGGTAAGAGTTAATGATTAAGATGATTGTTGGATTGCAATGGTATGGGACAAAGATTATGAAGTAATTGGGCACAAGAACTGGAAGCAGTAATATGATGCAGATGTCTTGCATAAAGGAAGAGAAGAGTTTAATAAAGGATGGGTGGCCTTGCAAGAAGAGAGTGTGTCAAAGAAAGAGAGTGTTTTTCGAAAATTATACCAAATGAGTTGAATATGGAGGTTCGTGAAGAGAAGTGAACTGATGTTCCCCATTAGGCAAATTACCGAAAAAAATATTGAACTTGAGCCATGAGGTGCATGTAGGACTTGCCCAGTCCAAAAGAAGGATCCAGAGGTAGCACTGGTAGTCGAGTTTTGACAGTGAGATAGAGAGACAGATCAAGAACTGTATGAAATGTAGTGATTTGGAAAGGATTCAGTGACCTTCAGATCACCTTGGTGCCCATGTCGTTCCAGGGTATGCCTTTGGAGAGACGAATTGTGTCATGACAATTGTACATGAGGAAGTGGAGATATAGCATTCTTGCATTAGACCATTTTTCGAAATGACCAGGATTCGAAGAGGTAGAAAAAGCTGCTGCAGAAACCATTAATAGGTTTTTAGAGGTAATGAGACAGAATATTGAGGAAAAAAATGTGAACTACAATAATTTCGTGTGACAAATATCGTGGTATGGAAACATCGAGTGCAAGAATATTGTTGTCAAGAATATCGATTTGAAGGTAAGTAATATTGATTTTAAAAATATAAAAGTCATATTAATATCATCTGTAAAAATATAGTTGTTTAAAATTTCGTTTTTTTATTATTATGTTTTTCAGTACATATTTTAAATGTATATGACATTATTTTTTTGATTATTGTTAATGTTTCTTACCATATTAGTTAAATTTTTTGCAGTTACAAAATTTTATTTAATTAAATGTTGTGTTTTTTAGTTCTGTAGCAGGTTGTGAGTTTATAGGAGTATAGACTGGGAAGTAATTTATTTATAATAAATTAATGATTATTTTTTAATTAATATTATTTTGTGTTTTTTAGTTCTGTAGCGAGTTGTGGGTTTATAGGGGTATAGGGTGGGAAGTAATTTAATTATAATAGATAATTGATTATTTTTAAATAATATTATTTATTTAATTGATATTTAATTGTGTAATTAATTTGTTTAGGTGTGGGTTGTGGGATTATGGGTAAAGTGTGGAAAGTAATTTATTTTTAATTAATTAATAATTAGTTGTCATTAATTATTATTTAATTGATAATTCATTTTGTTAATTGTATAATTATTTTTTTAGGTGTGGATTGTGGTGTTATGGGGTAAAGGGTAGGAAGTAATTTAGTTTTTCATACATATTATATGTGTAATTGATAAATAATTATGTTACTTGTGCAAGTACTTATTTTTATTTAGATTTGGGTTGTGGGTTTTGTAGGGGAATGGGGTGGGAAGTAAATTAATTTTATGTTTTTGATATTAAATATAGTTCTATTTTGTATTCAACATATTTTTTAATTAATATACTGTTTTTAAATTATTTTAATTTTGTTTAATATATTTTACTTTGTTTTTAATGTTGCACTGACTGTAGTGGGAATAGTAAATTTTACCCCTCCGCAATCCAACACTTTCCGCACTGTTGCATTGACTGGAGTGGGAATATTATATTTTCCCCTCAACAATTCAATATTTTTCTACAGTTGCACTGATTGGAGTAGGAATGTTAATATTCTCCCACTTTGCAATCCAACACTTTCCCTACAGTTGCACTGATTGGAGTGGGAATATTACATTTTTCCCCTCAGCAATCCAGACACCTTCCCTACTTTTGCACTGAATGGAGTGGGAATATTATTTTGTTTGTGTTAATTATAATATTTATTGTTGTGTTCATTTTACTGGGAATAGTAAATTGCAGTATTTTCCAATGTTATATTTTAACTAATTTTATATTTTTTGTAGTGAGTACTAAATCTTATTTTTGTGTGATGTCAAGAATTTTTTTATTGATGTGTTGTGTTAGGTCGGAGTACTTATTTTTATATTTATTTAGTATAAAATGTTTTTTATTTTGTGCAGTGGGAGATGTATATGTATTTATTTTAATAGTTAATCATGTATTTTATTCTGTAATTTAGATAATTATGTGTCTGATTTATTATATTAATAATATTTCAAAATGTCAATATTTTTTGTTTGTTAATTATTTATAATTAAATGTAAAAAAATATGTGTTTACTTTTTATTTTAAATTAAATTGGTTTTCTTGTTTAATATTTTAGGTTTTTGGTATTTTAAATATGTGTACATATAATTTTGATAATGTTATATTATTTAGGATTTTTTAAATTGTATTATAATTTAAAATATTTATTTATATATGTATGTTCATATATATTTATATATATATATTTGTGTGTGTGTTTGCATTTTTAAAAGTAAGTTTATTTGTTATATTTGTTAAAATATACATGTAAATATGTTTTATTTTTATATATTAATGCTAGTATTTAATATATGTTTATTTTAATATTTTAAATTATATATTTAGAATTCGACATTTAGTACAGCTATATTATTGTTAACAATATTTTTTATTCAATATTTTTGTACTTATCTTTTTGAGTATAGGCAGTCAACATTTTTGTATTCTATATTTTTTCCTCAATATTTGTTTCTTCAATATTTTTTTCCTCTAATTCTGTCAGTGAACTGTTTTTAGATAAGGCGTTTTTGGTGGAAGATTTACCTGAGCATATAGTAAGTGATAATGACTCGCAATTCAAACCAGAATATCTATAAACATTTTTGAAGAGGAACAGCATCAATCACAGTACTTTGGTGTACCACCCCAATGGTAAAGAGAGAGCTTGGAGATTTAATAGAGTTGTTAAAGGCATCATACTGTTGGAGAAGAAAAGTACATTGAATTGAGAGTTGGAAGTGTGGAAAATGTTGTGGACCTATAGAATCACACCAAAAATGTTTACAGGTTTTAGCCCTGTTGAAATCATTAATGGTAGAACTCAATTTCCTATGACAAATGTGTGGTTGATGTCAAACTCCAGACTAGTGGAATGGTTTCTGGATGTTGTAGGAGAAAACATTAGGAAATCACTGTCAGTGTACAAGGCTTACTATGACGACTGAAGTGGAGTGAAGGTAGCTCAGTGGGTGAAAGTAGGGAAAGAGGGAAAGTACAAGTTGCAAAACTCAGTCCTTTTGAGAGATGAAAGATTAGACCACATGAGCCGAATGTCTGTTTGCAGGTGTGAAGTGAAAAGTGGGGACAGACTAAGAGGTGCAGAGTAAAAGGCTGTGGAATTGGGACTACCTGAAATGGCTGGAGATGTGCATGTCATGATGAGAAGATTTGCATCAGGATCATAAAACCTACAAAAACAGTGCAGTACATTTGTAAGTAGGCTTTTGTACAACACTTGTATATTTTCTGGGGGTTGTGGTGGTGAAAACCTTGCTCTATGCACTTTGTTCATTTTCTTTTAGAAACCTGTGTTTATTATTTGCTCACCTTTTTAGGTCTGGTTGAAAAGACCTAGGTGCCGATTACGATCCTGGAAAAACCGGGTACGAACCGTCGGTCGGAGCGTTTTCTCCGTCCGACTCGTACCCGGTTGTAAAACTTTACAAACATGGAAGTACGATTCGAACGTACGGGGTTCGACACGTACAGGTGTGCACATACACGGGTGGGGGTGCAACTCGAACGTACAGGGGTGTACATACACGGGGGGTTCGACACGTACAGGGGTGCACATACACGGGTGGGGGTACGACTCGAACGTACAGAGGTGTACATACACGGGGGGGTTCGACACGTACAGGGGTGTACATACACGGGGGGTTCGACACGTACAGGGGTGTACATACACGGGGGTTCGACACGTATGGGGTGCACATACACGGGGGGGTACGACACGTACAGGGGTGTACATACACGGGGGGTTCGACACGTACAGGGGTGCACATACACGGGGGGTTCGACACGTACAGGGGTGCACATACATGGGGGTTCGACACGTAAAGGGGTGTACATACATGGGGGTTTGGCGCGTACTCACGGGGGCTGGGGGGGTATGGCGCGTACTCATGGGGGCTGCGGGGGTACGGCGCGTACTCACGGGGGCTGGGGGGGTACGGCGCATACTCACGGGGGCTGGGGGGGTACGGCGCGTACTCACGGGGGCTGGGGGGGTGGGTCGGCGCGTATGTGGGCACATGTCTCCATGGTTGCAATGGGAGTTCGGTGCGGACGGTGTTTTTACCATACAGTTGTGACATCAGACGCACGGGATGGATCGTACTTGCGCGGTCGAACTTCACTTTTCACGTTTGTACGGTAAATCATCCGGGGAGGTGTCGGACACATTTTCCAACCCGAGGACGTGTGGGGAATTATTCCCAATGCGACTCGTATGGAGTTTTTCCCATGCGAATCGTAATTGGCAGTTTGTACGGCACTTGTACGATTCGTACGGTAAAAAGACCGGATACGAGTCGTACGGGGAATTTTTTTACAGGATCGTAATCGCCACCCTATTGTGGGCTTGATGGTATACCTGAGCTCAGATCCATCCCATTGCTTGGCTTTATTGTCATTCTCCTTTGCCTGCTTCTTGGTTGATGGTTTTCCAGTTGCAGATTGTCCCTCTCCTGGATCTTAGCCTCCTTACCATTTCTCTTACTGACTGCATTCTATACCCTCTGCTGCTGACTTTTAGCGAAAATGTGTTTTCTTTTAGCTTAAGCACTCCATTTTAATGCATGTGTTTTCCAGCTGTCTGCCGTGTGTGCTTCCATTTGCTGTCTATTGTTCTTCCTCACACGTGTAATTCGCTCTCCCACCACTTATGTTTCCCTCTCATAAATGTGCGTACCCCTCCGTGCTTTCGAGGTTACTTTCACATTTGTGAGCTACTCTCCCTCACCCATACTCCACATTTCTCTCTCTTGCCCGTGTTGTTTACTCGCCTGCCCTCCCTCACTCCATCTATTTTACCCTGCATGGCCACGCACCCTTGAAGTAACTTCACCGGACCTTGTTCCCTCCTTCCATGTAGCTTCCTCCCCTGCCCTCCCTGCCCCCTTCAGCTTACCCGGAGTCCGTCCTCCCTCCATCAATGTAGTTTACCCGCCCTCCATGTTGCTTTCACGGCCACTGCTCTGTATGAAGAATTTTTTTTTTTAAATGGTTAGCCGCTACTTTTTAAAAACGAGTTTTACTTATTACTTTCACACCATTTAAAGCAAACATTGACCAAAAGTTTGGCAGGTCTGACCCACAGGTACAGGCCAAGGAGTACGAAGAAGTGAGGAAACAAGGCAGCTGAAAGTCAAAGTTACAGGAAAGTAGTTAGGAACAATTAACATTAAAACTCCTACACTGCATCCGGGTAAGAAGCATCACCTCATTGTAAACCTTTAGGCTTAAAACTTCCACAACTCTTTGGTGGCCTGGCCTCCTGCTTATTGGCTGCGAAGTTTGAGGGGTACTGAATATCTTGTTTCACTCTGTAGACAGGCCAGCATGTTCCCTATTCCGTGATGTATGCATCACAGGGGCGTCTGGCTTAGCACTGAATCCTGTAACAAGCTCGCATAATGTCTGAGTTTGGGAACTTAATGTAATGCAGTAGATAATGTGAGTTAATAACAGTGACAACCAAGATTTAGGTTAAAGGAAAAAACAGCTATTGCCACTGCTCATATATTATATTGCACAGAGTTTTATGCTGGCCATTAACTGCGAACAGAACATTTCACCCAAGAGCTACATTAAAATGTTCTAGGATTGCTGTACTAATTAAACCACATGGCATTAAACCACATGATATGCAAACAGGACCCTTTGCATTATTTATATATTGCTATTTGTTGATCAAGAACATAGAAGTCGCCCCTGTCTTCCCTTCACATCATCTGATTCCTTCATAGCACTTCTTTTAATCCCACGCACAAAAAAAAGCCAGGAAGAGAAGGTCTCTACATCACATTTCAAAGTAAATATGCCAAGACGGAACAGTGATATTTATGAAACATAAAATAACCCACATGAGAATTTCAAAACAGATTGAAAAAAGACATAAAATAAACTAAATGGGAATTTCAAAACAGATTGAAAAAATAATTAGGTAGGAAACAGACTGGGATTCGTGCGGTGAGCAGGGAACCATGAGCAACCCAGGGTTGTCTGAAAGGCTGAGCCTGCAGTACATCTAGATACCGTTTAACAGGGGAAGCACCCAGTGCAGCCTGGTCCAAGCACTGAGATAGTCTTCTCAGTATGTTACATCTGTGGTAGGATTTGCAGCTCATCCCAATCTGTACCGGGTGGGGTCCACAGTAGTAGCGGCTGCCACAAACAAAGGTGGAGGGAATGCGGCAGGGTGAGCTTGGGGGGATCACGTTGGAAATAATATATTTTAAAAAAAGAACTTATCTGCAGCCGCTGACCGCCTCCTGTGACGCACCTCCTGCCCTCTTCCTGGTCCCAACAAACAAATGATGGACGGAATGCTGACAATGCAGACATTCTCCCCCAGTCAAGAGATCTGGGTTAAATCCATCGTTCTTTTGCCCACTACGCCACCCCAGTTCAGACATGGCCATATGCAAATCAGTCCTGACCCTGTGCCTCATGGGAACAGTCCAGCCCGAACTGCCAAGCCATGTCTTCCCTGGACCGGAATCAAGCATCCTAGGACCGGTTTCTGGCTATCAGCCGTCATCAGCCAGGATAGCTTGACTCCAGTGGCGTAGTGAGCACGGGACCCACGTCTGGGCATACCCATCCCACTTAGGGCGAAAAGCGTTATAACAAACAAATGATGGACGGAATGCTGACAATGCAGACATTCTCCCCCAGTCAAGAGATCTGGGTTAAATCTATTGTTCTTTTGCCCACTACGCCACCCCAGTTCAGACATGGCCATATGCAAATCAGTCCTCACCCTGTGCCTCATGGGAACAGTCCAGCCCGAACTGCCAAGCCATGTCTTCCCTGGACCGGAATCAAGCATCCTAGGACCGGTTTCTGGCTATCAGCCGTCATCAGCCAGGATTGCTTGACTCCAGTGGCGTAGTGAGCACGGGACCCACGTCTGGGCATACCCATCCCACTTAGGGCAAAAAGCGTTACAACAAACAAATGATGGACGGAATGCTGACAATGCAGACATTCTCCCCCAGTCAAGAGATCTGGGTTAAATCCATCGTTCTTTTGCCCACTACGCCACCCCAGTTCAGACATGGCCATATGCAAATCAGTCCTGACCCTGTGCCTCATGGGAACAGTCCAGCCCGAACTGCCAAGCCATGTCTTCCCTGGACCGGAATCAAGCATCCTAGGACCGGTTTCTGGCTATCAGCCGTCAGCAGCCAGGATAGCTTGACTCCAGTGGCGTAGTGAGCACGGGACCCACGTCTGGGCATACCCATCCCACTTAGGGCGAAAAGCATTACAACAAACAAATGATGGACGGAATGCTGACAATGCAGACATTCTCCCCCAGTCAAGAGATCTGGGTTAAATCCATCGTTCTTTTGCCCACTACGCCACCCCAGTTCAGACATGGCCATATGCAAATCAGTCCTGACCACTGGAGTCAAGCTATCCTGGCTGATGACGGCTGATAGCCAGAAACCAGTCCTAGGATGCTTGATTCCGGTCCAGGGAAGACATGGCTTGGCAGTTCGGGCTGGACTGTTCCCATGAGGCACAGGGTCAAGACTGATTTGCATATGGCCATGTCTGAACTGGGGTGGCGTAGTGGGCAAAAGAACAATGGATTTAACCCAGATCTCTTGACTGGGGGAGAATGTCTGCATTGTCAGCATTCCGTCCATCAATAGTTTGTTGTAACGCTCTTCCTGGTCCCAGCAGCTACTGGGACAAACTCCCCTCCATTCCACGTGCTGCTCTCATGCTATGAGAACAGCAGGCTGGAAAGACGCTCTGCCCAGACCAGGGAGTCTGTGGGGTTTCTCCAACCAGGCTGTTCAATGCTGCCTGGCTGGAGAAACCTTAGTGTGCATGTGTGTTTGTTTGGCCGGCCTGGGACGGCTGGTAGAACACATATGTGCACTTAGGGAGTGCACATAGCACTCCTCCTCCCGCCTCCCATGCCTCGGCCCCCTGCCCCTCCCTACACTGGTGGCTCAGAGCTGGCAAATGAAAAATAAAACGATGCTAGAACATCGTTTTATTTTTCATTTGCTGGCTCTGAGCCAGGTAGTGGGGCGACACTCCTCCTCCATTGCTGAGGAGCCGCTGCTGGTCCGCAGCTCACCCTATTCTGTTCAAGGGTATGGCCTGTAGCTTCATAAACTCGCCCATTCTGTGCAGGTGGTAGGAACTGTAGTTCATCCCATGTTTTCAGATGGTAAAGCCTGTAGATCACCCAATTCTATGTGTTTGGTAGCGCCTGCATCTCACCCCATTCTGTTCAGGAGGTAGGACCGTTAGCTCACTCCACTCTGCTTAATGGTAGGGCTTTCAAAACAACCATTTTGTCCAGACGTTCAGCGCACCCTCCGTTTATGCAGTATTAGGCTCTATTATGCCCCACATTCTGTTCAGTAGTAGGGCCTGCAGGTTACCCACGTCTGCTCAGAGTTAAAATCTGTGGAGGTCTTATTCTGTTCTGCTTCATTCAGATCAGTAGTTTGGATTGAAGCAACCCACCTTCTGTCCAGTGGTAGGATCTTCAGTGGACCCTATTCTAATCAACGGTGGTGCCTACAGCATGCTTTGTTCGGTATATGAGTAGGGCAGGCAGCAATTCCGTTTAGTGCACTGGTAGAGACTGCGGCTCATCCCATTATATTCAACTGAAAACGCTGCAGCACACCCCAAACTTTTTATCAGTAGGATCTACAGGGCATCCCCCTTGGTTCAGAGGTAGAGAGTGTAATAATCACATTCTAGTTAGCAGTATGTCGTGCTGCATATCCCATTCTGTTCAGGCTTCGTATTCCAGTACACCTCAGGCTGTTTTAGCATTAGGTAGTGATGCATGCTCCACTAGAATTTATGTTGCCCACGGTGGTGAGTACAGCAAAGTATCTTATTCTGTTTGGTCATAGGTCCTACATCGTGCCCAATTCTATTCTGCTGAAGGTTCTGCAGTTCTCCTCAATCTGGGGTGCAGTTGTATTGTTCTGTATTGTACAGCAGCATTTATATAGTGCTTACTACCTGTGTGGGGTGCTGAAGCAGTTTCCTAAGTGAGTAGCAAGCTGCACCATGTAGGATGTGTGCTTGGAAAGATGTTGTCTTTGATTAGGTCATATGTGGGAAGTGTTTATATGTCGGGCATTATGCCCACGAGGTGCGGTTATTATGTTATGGCTAGCAGTCCGCAGCAATGTGGTGGATGATGAAGTGTGAGAAACAGATGCCCAACTTTATGGTTTTCCATATGCTGGTAGTTTTGAACTGCTCGGTAGGCCCCTTTGTGGTAGTTTATATGATACAGTCTGCTTAGCTGGTTACTGCACTGAGTTGACCAATCTGAGCTTTTGTGTATAGATCTTGTCCCGAGCTGGCATGGTTGGAGGAAGAGAAAAGTAGAGAGATCTGCTTGGATGGGCATTTTTATTATTAGCCCTGCATCGCGATGCAGCGTGCGCTACGAAATTCGTTTTATTTATTTAATTGTTTACTTACCTCCAATTATCCATATTCCGGTTTTTAGTAACCCCCACCCTGCCCTTCCCCTGCCCCGCCTTTCCGCCCCACCGAACTCCCTCCACGGGCCGCGGCTGTACACGCCATTCTGTTCAAAGGCATGCTGTGGTGAGTGGTCCATTTTTTTCATTGGTAGGCCGCACACCAACCAGTTCTGTTAAGTCCATGTGCTATAATGCATCTTCCTCTGTTCAACTATTTGACCTGCAGGTCCTTATTATTTTCAGTGGGAGATGCTACAGGGTGTCCATTATGTTCATTAATCAGAATTCCAATGAGTTCATTCTGTTCTGCTGTGTGAGCATACATGGGATGGCTTTTGGCATGGGCGAACTAAGCCCAGGCCCAGCGCTCCAATCTTCAGAGATGCTCACTATGTTCTCTGAAATAAAGTCCTGAAACCTCACGTCTCATCTTGGTCTCAGTGATTCAGTTTGAAGAGCTTCTAATCATTTTTAATGTACTGGGGTCTCTGTTTTTAACACCATACCAGCCCCCACCCTTGCCCTACTATCTACCTTTCGACCACTGCCACCACACACCAATACCTCTTCCCATGACAGCAAACAACTTAGCAACAGCCTGATGGGGCTAAGCTGTGGGTGATTCAGGTTAGTTGGGGGAGGTGCAGAAATGTTTGTGTTCAGAGGTAAGTCACTGCTTTGATGTAAACAACCAGGAACGGATCTGAGAAAAGGAGCACCCTGCTGCCTGATTTTATTTTCCAGCAGCAGAGAGGGCAGCAAATGTATTTCTGCTCAGGGCACTATCCAAGCAAGAGCCAGCTATCCCATTGTCTATGTCGTGCTTGCTCGGCTCCCGGCTGCGTATGCGGAGCACTTCCAGAATAAAGCAGGTCTCTGCAGGCAGAGGATTGCTTAGGGGCCTATTAGCATATCGGGCGGATCACCAACGCCAGGACGGTGGTGGCGATCCACCCGCCAGATGCTCCCGTTTCACCCCTGCCATAATAGTATTGCGAGGGGCACCGCAGCGGACGGAAAGACCGTCCAACACTTTCACGCCGGTCGGATTCCCGGCCGGGCCGAAAAGGCGCTCAATATGGTGGCGGTGCCTTGCAGGCACCGCCAACCATATTAGGATGTGCAATTTTAAAGGCCTTTCCATGGCGGGGATGCCTCCATGGAAAGGCCGACGGAAATTGCTTTGGAGGACCGTTACTGGCTCTGGGGGCATGGGGGGTGGGGTTCTGCGCTTGGGGGGTACCTCTGGTACCCCCCCTTCATTGGCATACACAAGGTGGCAGGCACCGCGTGGTGCCCGTCATGTTGGGCATGCCAATGCACAACATGCATATTTTGCATTGCGGCGGGTGCTGCTTACAGCACCGCCCACCGCAATGCAAAATATGCGGGATGCGACCGCCAGGGTGGCGGTCGCATCCTAATGGGCCTAGCGGGACCGCCGCACCTCTGGCTGTTGGTCCTGTGTACCGTTACGGTGGCCATCGTAATAGATCCCTTAGTGTTCTAGTTGTCACGTCTGCAATCCTCTGTCCTCATCTCACTTACCTTCTGCTTCCGAAGCACCTTCACATTGCGTTTGACTTCTCCCGTGGGTTGCAGTTTGTTTGCTTCTTCTTCGGCTTGCTCGGCGTCCTCCTTTGCTGCTGATTACCTCTGGCACTATTTTCCTGGAATTCCTGCAAAGAAAAAGACAAAGACCCTTTAAACGATCAGAAGGCTACTATGAACAATGGCGGTAACACGCTCTGCGCTAATGCAGTGGATGCTGCAACACATATGTGCCTATACTTACCTGACTCGTTCTTCTGGTGTATGGAGATTCCGTTCTTGCCACAATGATTTGCATTCTGAAATTATAGATAAAGAAAGATATCGTAAGATCAAGGTTCCTGCCATTCTAAGAAACTTGTACTTGCGTTAACAAAAGGCGCTATGCATTTTTTATGTTAGTTTAGGTTTCTGCTAGACTTGAAACTACAAGAGGACATTGTATATACATACTTTTCCAGGCTTCGGAATTTCTACTTTTATTGCAGTTCTAGTCTGCATTTTTGAACTTTAATTACCACTTACTGCAGAAAGCGTTTAGGTATGCTATTAATCACATTCATTTATATAGAGTAATGGTACGATAACCTGTTTTTTCTCCTCAAACCAATACTCTCTCTTTCTATAGATTGTATACCACTCCTGTGTATGCAGTCACTTACATGAGTTACGGAAGAGGGGATTGTTACAGGTATTTCTGTATATATATATGTGAATTCCAGTTAGCACAGTTGTATGATACATGGAGGGACTGACACATACATTGACTCCCTCTTTATATGCAGGAGACACATAGAGAATCTCTGGGCCCCACACACACTCCTGCACTGACTCCGTGGGACCTGTGTTTTTCTTTCTCTTTCCATCCCCTCTTCCCCAATTCACCTCGACTAGCTTTGACATAGTTGGGCAGTCTTAGTGGTGGGAGGAAGTTGGGACCTTGCTTCACTGTCTTCTTATCGCTCCTGTGGAAATACAGGTGAGAATTGGCAGCCTAAGTGACCCATCCCCCAGGCCTCCTGCCCAGGGTGGTTGGTTTCACTCCTCCAGCACATCTTTTATATTGTAATAGAGAGAGATGATGTTCTAATATCCCCAAAAAATGGCCAACAATCAGAAGATGGTCACGGTAAAGTGCACTTCAATCTTGGTCTGCTTTCTCTAATTTGATATTGGGAAGAGAGAGATTAATAAGCATAAATTGTCAGCCCTGACTTAAGCAGAACATCCCCAAGGATCTTTAAGAAGAGGCCCTAGACTGATGAGATGGGAAATGAACCACATATAACAGCAATCTACGCTGGGAGTGGGTCTGACCACTCCATGCATCAGAAGCCAAATATTTGTAATCTCCACTGACTAGAGGCCAACAACAGGAATGTGCTTGAATGGCAAACTCTCCTTACACTACGCACTGGGTGCACATTTCAATCAACCCATTTCATCAACAACCTGCGATGTATTGAATGCACATTTAACTCAACCTCCTTGAAAGATATGCCTTGCATTGTGTATCTAACTCAGACTTATTTTACTTACAACTTGTGCCTCACAAATAATGAAAGTGGACGTTGTCTGTTAAGAACTTTAAAAGGGCGGGAGTATGCCTCCAGAGGCAAAATCAGAAAGGGAAAGGTTCTATGGGATTTAAGAAAAAGCATGGTGCTCACATGGAGGGCTGGAGATGAAAGATGGAAGGAAAGAATTGGTCTTGTGCGGTACGGGCAGTAACCTATCATGCACTTCTCTCACCCTCGCATGAGCAGGATGCCATTCTGGCTTGGGTCTGCAAAATGACCAACATATTTCATTGTAGTACCCCAGAATTGTTGGACCTCCTTCAAGTCCTGAGGATTGTGTCTATGAATTGCTAATAAGGGGGCCAAAACATCGACACAATATGATCTCTTGAGGCCGGTACTGAATCTGGTTGAAGGAGGATATTCAAGCTCTATTTTGCAAAATCATCAGGGCTGGACTTCCGGGATAGATCTATCCTTTAGCCATTGGGTTTGCTTCCTTTATTTATATATATAGGACCTAACTTATGACCCTGCTGGCACAGCCCTTTGCAGCAAGTCACTTAGCTGTGCTGCCCTGTGTCACAGAGAAATGGCAGGAATGCACGGAATGTATCCAATTCGGTGTATTCCTGTTCTGTCAACCTGCGCTGGCTCCGTTTTTGCAGCCCAGCATAAATAAAGGCACCCTTGCACCATGGTGCAAGGGTGCGCGTGTTGTATGCAGGATTGTTTTTGTGCAGGAAGTAGCACCTTCCTGCACAAAAACAACCCTGAGATACTCTTTCCTCGTTCTATGTGTGCACACATAGAATGAGGAAAAAAAGAGAAGAAATAAAGATATTTCTCCTCGTTACGCCTCACTGGGGGAGGCATATGCATTTGGCTCATTCTCAGGTTTACCGGGTTTGATAAATATGGGAACGTGTCAAAAACATTGGAGCTGCATGGAAACACCCCCACAGCGCCCATGGAATGCCTCCCTTGTGCAGAGTAAAGCAGCTCAGCGATTTGCGCAGCGTTGTATTACTCCATATTTTTGAAGCTATTCAAAGTCATGCAAAGTGACGTTGCTTGGCTTCAAAAATATGACTTTAGGTTTACGTCGCTCTTACACCACCTTAGCAATGCAAACCCGGGTCATAAATATGGCCCATATTTTTTTCCTTTGTCCGTAATTGTTGTATCTTTGTACTTCTGATTTTTTAGAAGGAAGTGGTGATGGGGTTCAATTGTCCCACACGAAGGGGGACATGGATAGGGTACTTGTATAGCAAAACTTTGCTCTAAATTACAGTATTGAGCGTGCAAAATATTTCTCTCCTCTGAATGTGAATTGTATACCATCAAATGCAAAATTAATTAATAGATTTATTTGATGCATGATAGGCACTTTGTTAGTTTTTATACTATTCAAGAACTCTGCATGTTTGCAGAATAATTCTGCAATCCAGGGTGCCAAAACACAGAAACACCACCATTGCAAGTCTTCTGTGATATAATCTCCGTAAACTGGATCTCAAAAATTAAAAAGATAGAAAATTACCTTAAGGAGCACACAGGTAACACTGCACCAACATATGACCAGACCACAATAGAAAGAGACAAAACCAATATTCCACCATTCATTACTTTCAATAACCTTAAAAAAGATGTCATCAACATCATCATCACAGGCAGGCCATCAGAATTACCTCCAGACCAAACACATAAAAAAATTCTGTAAAGATGTCCTTCGCACAATTTGTGCAGGGGAGATAGGTAGAAGCTTACTTAACTAGTCCCTGAACCAGGTTCAGTCCCAACCAAGCTAAAAACCTCTTACATTTGGCAACTCCTCAAAAAAAAATCTCTATGCATCCTACTCAGCAAACTACAGACTAATATCAAATGTCCGATTCCTAAGAAAAATATTTTAGAGATCAGAGTTTACTTAACTTTCAAAATATGCAGAGGAGGAAAATGACTTTATGTCTGACCAACAACCTGGCTTCAGACCAGGCAGAGGGACAGGCTCAGTCATTATATTCACTGGGGATGGCCTAAAACTCACAATGACAAGAATAGGGTGGCTATCCTAATGATTCTGGATCTGCCAGTGGCATTTGACGCCGTTCACCACCATATGCTACTACAAAGACATCATACCCCAAGAATACGTGAAAATATTTTAAAATGGGTTGCTTTTTACCTCTCAGATAAAGCATGATAGAAATACCACCTTTCACATTAGTATCACTTGCCCAACACTGTAGCATCCCTTAGAGATCCATCATATCTCCTCTATTATTAAACATCTACTTAAATCACTTACCAGGTCTGACAGAATCATTCACTCTCTCCTGTTACAAGTATGCAGATAACATGCAAATGTTTCTAAAATGGAGGGCACAGATGACATTCACAACTCAAAACTTGACAACTGTATTTGTGCTACAATTACATGGATGAAGAGTAAACACCTGAAGCTCAACATAATAAAAAAAAGAAACATGACCTATGGACAATGTTAACTATACTTCCCTGTTGCCATGTGACCTAAGAAACTCAAGGCCCCTCCAACATCAGGCAAATTAAGAAAGCCAGAAGTAATCATGGCTTCAGACCTAGTTTTGATGTACCTGTCCTTGGTTAACAATGTCAGAAATATTACCTTCTGCACAATGGAAACATTGTGTCTCAGCTTCCCATACCCTGGAAACCAACTAGAGCGGCCAAGCTATCCTCACACTTATAATCTCAAACTTACACTATTCCAATAGCATATTCCTTGGCCCAATCAGGTTTCTCATGCGCAAAATGCAACTAATTGAAAATGCTTTTGGAAGACTCCTTTTCTGCCTTCACCCAAGAGAACACATGACTCCAGTCTTGCAATCACTCTGCTGGCTACCTGTAGCTAGCTAAAGCTAGAAGGCAATATTTAAGGCACTCTGCATTGTCCACAAAGCTTCCCTAGGAAAACAACCACTATACCTACAGGATTAATTCAAGCACTACAAACAAACAGGACACTGCGCTCCAGGCTTGTGCCGCAGGTCATCATAGTGCAGAGCTGTATGAAATCCAAAGGAGGCACAGCTTTCTCAATACAAGCTGATAAACTCTAGAGCTTGCTACCAGCCAATATTAGAAGCATTCAGGAGCATATACATTTAAGAAGAGAGTTAAAACATGTCAGCTTCCAAAATAACTACATCATCCCACAATCCTGTGATTGAACCTGGAATGATAATTGCACCTTTAAGTACAATCTACAGTTTACAACCCACAGATACGGAATAGCCCAACCAGAACACTGCTTTCTATATCCAGATAAAATATGAAGGGCTGATGCAAGGCTAACCTGAGTATTATATACTAATGTCAAAACATATATAACCCCTTCTAACCCGTACGTGTAGTATTACCATAAAACTCAGTGGTCAGCAGCCAATTGTAGTTCACACACCCTGCATAATAACTCCCATATACTGCTTAATCTTCTTACATTCACATAAGATATATCTGCTATAGATCTTGCGAATCACCTAGTACTAGCCCATAAATCAGCAATCACCATATGAACAGACATGTAATGACTGAAGATCGGCCACATACTGCAGGCCAATCAGAGGATTCTAATCTAGTCCACCAGTGCAAGCCTCAATTAGCTATGTACTAAGGGCCGGATTGAGAGTTTGGTGGATGGTATACTCTGTCACAAATATGACAGGTACTCGTCTGCTGTATGACAAGTGGCATAGGATATAATGCACTTGTACTATGGCATATGGGTATCCATCACATTTGTGACAGAGTTTCCAATATGGTAAACTCTAAATCAGGCCCTATGACTTTTTCTTTACATATCACAAAAACAATCAGATATGGGATGAAAGTATCAAAGCCCATTCCAGTAGATCTCCCCACCAGTTCTCACTCCAGTCATGTGTGCTAAGTACCATAAACACTGAAACAAAATATCTTAAACTAGACATCCTAGAGTAGTAATCAACTAAGTGGACTATGATCATACAAAATATGATGAGGGAACCTGTGGAGATGCTGAAAAAGAAGAGGAGAGGAGCAAATTGAATGAATCATTTAATTTAAAACTAAAAATATAAAGTATATATGAGATACAAGATTTGTTGCTTGTAGATTGGTCCACTATGTCCCTTGAATGGCAGCATTTGAAAAATGGGCCCCAGTCAGAAATTACTGTGTGTGGCACCATCTTAAAGTGGCAAAGTAGGCATGCATCACAAATTGGCACATTTTGAAATGGCTGCATTGGGCCTGTTTGTGATAACATGTCATACATAGATGTTAAAGCCTGGATTCCTAACAAATTGCACATCCTGCTGAAGGACTGTGGTATTGGACAGTATTGGGTGGGTGATAAATGTTGGACTAGTGCTGGGGCTTCAGCCGATTCACAACAGGCCTGGGACAAAGCCAACGTTTGGTTATGTGGGTTGTGCTATCATTAGGGATATGACAATCAGGAAGTGATGGTCAAATGGTGCACTCTGTGGTGCCACAAGAAGAGCACATATGAGGCTTGTGCTCCGTCATCATACCAGTTGATGAGGGATCAGTGGAACTTGGAAATCTGCACAGGTGCCTCGTGAAAAGCAGATGAAACACTGTGGAGCGTTGAATAAGGCAGTGTGCAGAAAAAGACTCTTCATGTGTGCATTGCTGGAGATAGTCTGATTGGGCAGAAGACTGCATGCAAAACATGAATGGATAGATGGGAGAGCATGGGTAGTGCCCTGGCTTTTTGCCAGAGACACAACTTTGATCCATGTCTTGCAGAAGTGATCATGAGTCCTTCTGGTGCAGAGTACAACACATAAACAACACACACCAAAAGTTGGCAAAGAGTGTTCCCAAGAGAGCGTGATTACTCATTTATTATGATCTTGTGGATGTGCTCAGGGAGGGCATGTTAGTGCAGAACAAAATAAAATGTTGACTACCTTCTTCTGCTAGAAAAACAGTGGCAGTCACATTGATCACATCCAGATTAGACTACTATAATAGTCTATATGCAGGATCCTCTAAATTAACCCTTCACAAACTGCAAATTGTCCAACCTGCAGCCTCTAGGCTAGTACTAAAACAATCACATCGTTCTTCTGTCTCGGCAGTCTTAAAAGCCCACCACTGACTACCAATTCACAACAGAATCCTTTTTAAAATCATTCTGTTTACTTTTAGAGCCTACGGAGCATGTGTCCTAAGTATCCTACAGCCAGATGTACCAATTATACGTCCTCTCGGCCCCTGAGATCTTCATCCGTGAATCTCCTTAAACCTGCTCAATTCAGGCTTAAGACTAAAGGAGGCAGATCTTTTGCGTTTCTAGGAACAAACTCACGGAATCAGCTCCCCACGGAGCTGAGACATATTGCATCAGATCCCCTTTTCAGGAAACAGCTGAATACATGGCTTTTTGTGGCCTTTGACCCTAGCAGTCACTTTCTCATCTGAAGAACCCTGAAAGGTCACTTCACTGAACCAGAGCCCTAGACTCTGCTTTACTCATAAGTACTTCCTCTGACTTTTATACCGCCGAGCGCCAGGATGCTCCCTTGGGAGTGAAAGTAGTACTTTATAGATTGTAAATTCAATTCAACTATGTGGTTGGTGCAGGGCCAAATTGTTGACATTGAAATCTGGACATTGGGGTTCTTATCCTGCCTTATGCACTTGATCAGAAACATTTTTTTGTGATAATGGGCAGATTGTGTCCCCCTTGCCTCAACTGCTAAATGTCGACACTGCAAAAAATAGTAAAATTATGTACATTGTTATTACACTCCAACTGGGCAGTGTGCTGTCTGGCACCGTCCCGCTGAGACAACTCTTATGCTCATCGCATAATTTTTATTGTAATCAGGCTGTATACATGTTTTGCAAGGAATTGTAGACTTCATGGATTTGAGCTTGCTGCAGGCAGTGTATGTTTTAATATCAGGAAAATAAGCAATAAAAACTGGCGCAGCAGACCATAAAATAGGCCCACAAACAGCCCAAAAAAGTCCCACACATTGCTCTGTCAGACCAGTCCATCGGGCACAGCTGGATTGCCCTATAGACCTGTCCGAGCCTGATTGTACCTCATGTCCAGGGTCCTCATTGCTTCAGAGGGGTGTTTGGGGTGTTACACCCACCTAATAAATGTATTTTATGATAAGCAGTTGGGTACAAGTGCTTTCAGTCGGGTATGGCGAAGTGTCTGTCTGTCGGAATTTACCAGGAATTTTTACACAAACAGACAAAAACACACACACACTCTCTCTCTCCTGCTCTGTTTGAAAAGAGTTCAAAATTGTAGGTTATTTCGCAAAACAATGTGTTTTCTCCAGTGGCGGCTCCTACGCTAAGGCTTTGAAGCAGTGCAAGAAAGGAAAAATAAAATGACAATAACGTAATGTTATTATCATTTTATTTTGTCCCTCTGCGGCAGCTTTGCATGACGGAGTGGGGCTGCTCTGCTCGCAGGGCAGGGGAGAAGAGGTACCAACCTCTTAAGTGCGCAATAACTGTTTGGCCCGCACTCTCGGGCGGACCAAACAGTAATTGCACACTTCGCATGTTCTCCATAATGGCTGCATTACAGCCTGCATGGAGGACATGCCCAGGCCCCCAGTCCCTGGCTGAGTGCTGAACCACTGCACTCAGACCAATCACAATGCTGCATTGCAGCATTGTGATTGGTCAGGGTAGCCTGGGTGCTTACCAATCACAAACTGCATTGCAGCGTTGTGATTGGTCAGGGGAGCCTGACTGCCTGCTTCCTGTTCCGAGGAGAGTCATCGGAGAGAAGCATCGGTGAGGTAAGTTTTAGGAAAAAATGTATAATCCTTTTACCCCTTCCCCCCCGCCCTCCTCGCCCCCCGCGACCCCTGACCCGAGCCGGCCGCTACTGGTTTTCTCTCACTTAGGGGCCGATTCCGATCCGGGTCGGAAAGCACTCCGACCGAGCCAGATCCGGAGTGTTTTCCGACCGAGCCGGAGTCCTGCAGTCCGACTGAGCGAGTACGATGCGGCCGTATGGTGCCGGACTCGGTCGGACTCCCATAGAAGTCAATGGGAGCCGGTCGTACGACGCGTACATGGGCTCCCATTGACTGAATGGGTACGTCGCGGACAAATGCACCCCCTACAGTGGGTACGCGTCGGTGCCATCCGCACCGTACATGCCTGTGTTGGGGAGACCCATGGCTTTCCCCCTGTGTCCGAGTCGTAGGGCTGCGGGGGACAGGGGTCCGACGCAGACCCCCAAAGGCAACCACCCGGACGATTTGCGAGCCGCACACTCCGGCTCGCACAGGCTATCCGACGCGTGCATCGTACTGGCTCGGTCGTAAATCGCATCCATTGCACGCTACGGTTAACTTACGACCGAGACGTACGGAGCGGTTCGGACCCGGAAACGACTCGGTCGGTGAATTTCATGTAGCTCGCATCGTACTTGCTCACTCATACAGCTGTGCGAGTCGGCCAGAAAACACGCGTACGGCTCATAGTTTTTCCGGCCGGATCGCGTTCAGTGCCCTTCCGACCCGGATCGGAATTGGCCCCTTAGAGTCACCACCAATACACTGCCCCTTAACCCGTCTTGTGCACCCTGCTTGTCGTATAATGTATTTTAACATCATGTGCCAGTGTGATTGTTGGGAAATCTGAAGCTCACACCCACCCAAACTTACTGACCAAGCTACCCCCTGCTCATGTCTAAAATGCCCCTGCTCAACTCTGCTACTCCTTCCAGCCCTGTCAGCTCTGCCACATCTAAAATAGGGAAAGGTTTATTTTTCTACTGTACTTTGCACGCTGGATGTTTTGTCCATAATTATTTAAGTTCTCTAACCACTCTTGGTGTCATGCAGTCGGGAATGAAGCGGCCGTGCGAGTGGTCAGCGTGATAAGACGGCTCTTCGCTTTCCCGGACGTGCATGGCTGCCTCGCGCCTCAGACGCGAGCAGATTGTGACTGCTCGCATGTGCTCAAAACACATTTGGAAAAAGTAAATAAACTGCAATATCAAGCCTGACTGCTGCTGATTGAATATTATTCTCATTAAGTGGATAGCCTACGTCTCGGCCACGTCGGGAATGTTAAGCAGATCAGATGTGGCTGCGTGGGGGGAGAGGGGGTCTCGCCTCCGCGATCACACTCTGGCTTGTTTCTGTTTTTGTGGCTTTGTGTATCCCAGCCCTCCGGCCACTTATTGTAGGAATATTTAGCATTTTTGTACACCTAAGGTGGGGGGCAGAAGCTGGGTTGCCATTAACCCATTACAGAAGTTGCTTGAGCCGGAAGTGGGTGTCACTGTGCAGTTTGTTTGTAACATGAAACTTTTAAGTGTATGTGTATGACTCCTTTGACTTTGATTGGAAACTATAAATTATAAATTTGATCTCTTGCAGCGGAAGAGAGGAAGGGAGGGGTAGACAGAACGAAGGATGGAATGAGGTTGGATGAATGCAGAGAAGGCTGGATGGAGGGGAGGGTGGGGTGCTAGATGGAGGGATGGGTGAAATGGATGGAGAAAGGCTGGATGGAGAGAGGGATAGATGCAGGTGTGGATTGAAGAAGATGGGGATGAATGGAAAAGCGGTGGACGGATTGAAAGAAGATGACGGTTGGATGAGAGATAATGAACAGAGAAAGGGGTGAATAATGGAGAAATATGAAACAGTGATCAATTGGGAAGAAGGATGGATGGAAAAATAGAGTAATGATGAAAAGAAGAAAAGCAAGATAAAAAAGGCACATGATAGGGTGAGAGACAGAAGAAAGAAAGAATCAATTAGGGATATGGAGAATTAAGGTAGGAAATGTAAGAATTTCAGAATATCCTCAGGTGGAAAAATCCACTCGCTCAGATCTATTAGGGACATGGTTCAAAATAGGGTTGATTTTACTTTTCTGGCTACTCCTTCGTACAGAAGGTCTGCATGGAGGCTTACCCGATGGCTCTCAAGTGCTTAATTTGTGCCAGTGGTAACAGGCAGTGGGCACTGGCACTCATTTTTGGGGACCATGACTTATTCTTTATTATGAAGCCTTGACCCAGAGCAAGGCAGAAAGAGGCAGAATAAGAAAAAAGAAGAATCTGAGCAATATAGGAAAATAGTGAGAAAGGGAGAAGAAAGTGGGGAAAATGAACCTGCAGGAGTGAAATCAAAAAAAAGGAAGTGTAGGGTGGAGGCAGAAACAGGCACGAGGTGTAATCAACAATAGACAGCCTTGGCAATCGGCATCACCGGCTTTGGACATTTTTGTTTTTCAAACTAAACACTGCATTGCACCCATCTATGCAGGGGCAACATCGAATGACATTTCAATAGGGATTTTAATCCTGTCCATCTCCTTTTATCCCAGATCGGTCTTTTTTCATGAAGACCTGAGTGAGAAGCGAGGGATACAAGTATGTAACAAGAGTATTTTTGGATCCTGTGCTTTGCACAGGTGCTTTTCAGTTCTTGGCTGCAAAGGATTGACAGCTCCTATGCAGGAACTACACTGTGCCCCCTCATGCTTGAGTCAGCAAAGCATGGCACGGAGCCTAGGAACTGTTTCAGGCCATCTAAGCAGATGCATTCTCTGACAAAAGGTAATTTATTTCTTGGCTTGTGGTGAAAAAAAACAATTCGGGGTCTGCCTTTGAGACTGACACATATGTGCCTTCATTTGGAGGCCTGCAGCTAGGCCAGTTAAGTGGATTTGTTATCCTTTGTGTGGCGTGAGACTGGCCACAGATTTCACTACAGTTCTCTTTGATCGCCAGATGCAGCGCCTTAGGCACTAACCTCTCCTCTATGAAAACTCTTCTATATCTTCCCTAAATCAAAGGTCTACTATGTGGGGAACAACACGCTCAGGTATTCCTCCAGATCACAACCACTCCACACCGGAAAACAGGAGGTAAGTGTATAGTCACAGGACTGTCCAAATTGAAAAATGCAAATGCACAGTTTTTTTGAATCATTTTCAGTTGTTTGCACTGTTAGGTTCTTTACAATCCAAGACTGTTAGACCTCACACCCTTGGGTTGTAGTCTCCCAAACTTTTGTCTCCACCCCTCCTATTTTGCAGATTTAGGAGCAGATTTACAAGCCCATTGCGCTGCCAGTGCATCAATTTTTGTGACGCACTGGCCCATATTTACAAGGACGGGAAAAGCCACCCTGCGTGGCTTTTCCTGTGTTTGTAAATACAGCCCCTTTACATGCAGCACTTTGTGTGAAAGGGGCGTTCCATGGGTGTTGCTGTGTGTGTTCCCACGCAACACCCATGGAACCAGACATATTTCCACATTTACAAAGAAATCGTAAATCTGGAAAGCGTCTGAATGCTACGCCTCCCCAGGGAAGGTGTAGGGGGGTGCAACGAGGAGAAATGTATTCATTTCTCCTCGATTTTGTTTCCTCTTTCTATGCGTGCTGCAGAAAGAGGAAATCACCATGGTGCAAGGGTGCCTGCGTCAGCGCAGGGCTGCAGTTTGTGCGCCAGCGCAGAGGGAAGCACAGAGATGCGACATATTGTTATAAATATGTCGCTTCCCTGTGCTTCCAAACTAACGCAGTGTGGTGTAGCAAAATGACTTGCTGCACTGCGCTGTGTTAGTTTATTGTAAAACTCCCCTTAGTTTTGTTGGGTTTCGGACTCTGTGTATTTTACCACTGGTAACCAGTGCTTCAGTGTTTGTGCCCTCACCCTAAAACATGGGAAAAGTGGCCTACAGCTAATTGGCACATTTAATTTACTTGTTAGTCCCTACCATAGCTTGTCCCAAACTGTGGGTCATGGCCCACTGTTGGGTAACAAGCTGATTTTTGGTGGGTTGCGAAAAGGTGAACAAACAAATAAGAATGCCTTTGAATTCTGTGTTTATCTTGTTACATTTGGTGCTTCAAATACACAGGTTAAATGTCAGGCTGTGTCTACTAACACATTACTGCTTATTCTTTTAAAATAGGAGTGGTATTTACTTTTGTTTCTCTGACTGGAAAGTGAGAGGAGTTTTAAAAGTGAATTATGTGACAATCTAGCTGGAGTGCAGGGAGTGTGAAGGGAAAGACTGTAGGAGGTTGGTTGTTTTGCAATACACAACAAAATGTAAATACCTGAAAATAAACTGTATGCATTAAGCAGTATGAAAAGCAAAATGAAGCAAATATTTTGTAATTCCGGAGTGTTCTAGAATCAGAGATTTTAATTGGATGAAAACAAATCAAGACTCTTTACTTGGTGATGCACACATGCTAAATATTCACTAAAACCCAATTGCCACACTTTATCATTTGTGTGATATGTATTTCTATCAGTAAAACTGTATGGCTGTATAAAGTTTGTGACCCTTTCAATGGAAAATACGCTTGCCGTAAATGATGAGGCGCTACTATGCGATCCTTTAGTTACATTCAAAACTCGCCCTTCATCATGTCCACTAAAGGTAAATGGCCTGGAAAGAGAGACCCGATTTTGGGGGGGAAATGCGAAAGCGCGCAGCTATGGCGAGTGCGACAGGCCAGGCAGAACCCTCGCTAATACACTTAAACACACACCTCCAAACTTCATAGCTGAGCTACTTGATGACAAGTTAACTCCCGTCAGAGGACAGCAAGCCACACATAAACATCTCACAAGTTTCTTTTCCTCATTATACTCATCCACACAAAGCGCTCCCCACCCTGAGCTAGGCACGTATTTAGACTCCATCAAATTGCTTTGGCTCAGTGACGCTCATAGGTCCTACCTAGACAAACCTTTTTCAGTGGTAGACATAACACACGTCATCAGCGACCTGCCTGGCAAGAAAGCACCTGGGCTAGATGGGCTGACAACTTCTTTCTATAAAACATACGCAGCAGAGCTGGCTGGGAAGCAATGATTATCTCCCTTCTCAAACCTGATAAGCAAGCAAATCTTTGTGACTCATATAGACCTCTCCTCGCCAAACTAATTGCTAATAGGTTACAGCCACTCCTACCGCTTATAGCAAGACCAGATCAATCTGGATTAATTCCAGGTAGATCCACAGCCCATGATCTGCGCACCTTTTTTGCTACTGTTCACCAGATCGACCCCAAATTACGGCCCATTGCGGCATTTCTTGATGCCACCAAGGCATTCGACTCTCTTGAGTGGCCTTTCTTATTCACCATATTGCCTAGGCTGGGATTTAGTCCCAACTTCATCAAACTTATTACCCTTCTCTATACTAAACCCACAACTCACCTGAGAGCTAACAGGCTTTTATCAGCACCATTCACCATAACAGGCGGCACAAAACAGGGCTGCCCACTATCGCCTCTGCTATTCGCAGTGGCGATGGAACCATTAGCTACCAGAATACAACAGCACCAATCCTCTCGCGGGCCGGGATTCACAGATAGAAGAGTAATAATTTCAATGTATGCCGACGACATCACGTTATACATTCGCAAACCAGATGAAAACCTGAATCCAGTGTTACGTGAAATTCTTCAATTTGGCAGTATGTCATGCATCAAAATCAATTGGTCTAAATCATCAATCCTGCCACTAACTGAAGCCCCAGTAGAAACTGAATTAGAATTCCCGCTTACATGGGCTGATGGCGCTGTAAAAATACCTAGGCATGTGGCTCAGCAAAGACATGCAGGAAATCTGGCGCATGAACTTTGGCAAACTGCTGGACTCGCTGGAGCACAAATCTAAATTCTGGTCAGCTCTGCCACTTGGCAGGTAGAATCGCCATTACAAAACTGATAGTCCTCCCCAAATGACTCTTTATTTGCTTTCACAGGGAGGGCTGGGTGCCCCCGACCTCGAACTCTATGCATTATGTGCACAAGCCCAGATTCTCCTTTTCTGGATAAACCCCATCCCATTTCCGCCGCAGCTAGCCATCGAGAAAGATGTGTCAGACCCCACTCCTTTGCATGCCACTATATATAAGCCATATCATAGAACGACTGGCAAAGTGAACACAGTTGAGAATCTTCAATGGGTCTGGGAGGGTCTAAGGAAACGTGTCAGTACCCCATTGTTATACGCACCATCCACCTCTCTTGCATACCATTCACTGTGAGGAGAGTGAGGAGGTGAGGAGAGTAGCGCTGCCTCCTAGGCCAAGGGGCGGGCTTCTGCTGCTGTGAGGGCCGGCGGGGGGCATTGCCTGGGCCGCAGGAGTTCGGTGAGCACGCTAGAGATTGTGATAGCTGCCCACGCTGTCCATCAGGAGCCTGGCTTGGCATAAGAGGGGTGTGTAGTGCTCAGGACATTGTCAATCAAACTTTTTTCAGGAGCAATTGAGATGACAAATAATTCACGAGGGCTCTAACCACCTGGTAAGTGCTGCAGTGACAAACAAAATAAGTGATTAAAGGTGTGTAGACCGCAGTGGCCTCTGCATTGCCTGCTCGGTTAAGAGAGTAACCCACAGCAGCGCACAATAGCGCTAGTCTATCGTAAAAAGCGCCCTGAGTAAAAAAGTGTATGTATGATCTCTGCTACTTGCAATGAAACATAGCCTCAACTTTATCGAATCTAAAAAGTATGTGCTGAATGTCAGGATGGATTACACCTCTGTTCAGCTGAGCATGGAAATAGAAAGGAGCCGGCTCAACCGTCACCAGCTTAGTTTGGTGGCCATCTTGGAATGGGCAGTTGAATTAATAGCCATACATCTTGGATGTGCATATTAAGAGAAAAATTATTTCATCACCCCCTGCGGTTGGGTTGCTTCCGGGAGTGGTCCTGCTGTCTTTGCCATCACACACTGCTTTTTGGTTGGTGTCTTCCCATTCTATGGAGCCAGCTTTCCTCACGTTAACACCATCCTCCCCCCACCATCAATTCATATCCATGGGTCAATAGTCACCTTTCTCACAATGGTTCTGATTCCTGATCCCTCTGGTTCCAACGCTTCCATCATCAACTACCCACCCAATCTATCGAAAAATGCGGCCAAGAAATATAAGCATCACTTTCTCAGGGCCTGGCCCGAAACCTTAATCTCTGATGTCTATTTTCTCACTATCAACGGTACCAGAGTTAATGACCTTATTTTCTACACCAGGAAAAGAGCTTGTTGGCGAAAAGTCTTCTACTCTATGCTCCGAATAACAAGCTCTAGAAAAACACCTCATGGTATCAAGCTCACAACAGCCCCTTCGTCCTCACTCAACGCTAATACCACCATCACCCTCTATAACAATGGTATCATCCTAATTCAAGCGTCAAATTTCAATCTATTTAAGATAACCTACATCTTCCCGTTACTCAAAAACGCGGCTTCCTCGAAACCCAATGTCACCCAGACTCACCCTCACATCTCTCAGGACCCGGCGAGTCCACTCCCCGCTACGTTAGGAAGCCCATTTCCCCATCTCCATCTAAATCACGCCTCACCACCTGCTCACCACAGAGGGGTCCCATCCCAGGTTGCTGCGCCCCAACTATCTAGTCCCGACGCACATATAGCCAGTCCGAGCCTATCTGTCCTCCGACTAGAGAGTACCCATGATATCCATCTTGCCTTGCCTCTAATTATTGAGTCATCTTCCCCCAGCCCTCCCCCGGTGTCTCATAAGAGGCTGGAATTCAAGCAAATGCCCTCCACCGATCATGATCGGTCAACGTCAATCAATCTGATGAGTCCTTGTCCTAACCCTCAGCCTAACGATCACTCCCCCCTCACTAAGACCCCTACCTCATTTTCAAAAGAACCTGGATCTCAGCCAGACTCGTATGACCATCTTCCTCCACAGGATCTCCCGCCCACCACCTTGGACCATGTAGGTAGACACCGAGACCTCCCCTTACTCATAGATTCCCTTTCACACCCTCCTCCCCTCGCTCAACACCCAGACTTGTCGGCGCACCTAGATGAGATTTCTCTCCAGTTGCACCTTTTAACGTCTGAGCTACATGGCTTGAAAGCCCTCTCAATTGACCTTTTCCCCATGCTAAGATCTTTCCTCACTGCTGCAAACCTGTCTAATGCTCCATCTTGCGATAGATATTCAATGGTCAAGCCTTTACCTTCCTCCATCGGGAAATCCATTCCCCTACCTAATGACACCTCCCGCCCTAGAAGATATGAGACCTACCTTGCGTCCTCAGATCTACAGGACCTGCTCAACTCCTACCCTAATTGGTCCAACCCCAACATGAGCCCGCCAAGACAAATACAATCCATCCTTTCTAACCCAAATAGAGGACCGCCTATCAATCCCAGAGGCAGCAATAAGATCAACCTCACTCGCGTGAATATCACCCAGACTCCTTCCTCCACAAAGACACTACGAATTAAATGTGTACTTCTAAATTGCAGATCAGCCACTAAACACGCCACTGATATCTTCGATCTCATACAACACTTGGACTTAGACATTATCATCCTCACTGAAACTTGGTTAAATCCCGCTTCCACTACGACTCTCGACATCCTAGTACCTCCCACTCATGATATAATTAGGTTAGACAGAGCTGGGAAACTGGGCGGGGGCTTAGCCTGTATTCATAGAAACACACTTTCGATCTCTCCCGTTGTGTCCTCTGCGCCCTCCTCCTGTGAATATCTCTGTCTCAACATCTCAAGTAAGAACCTACCGGTCTGCAAACTTCACACTTTCTACCACCCCCCATGAGACAATATCCTCTTCATTGAGCAATTATTTGAAATCATTTCTAGCAATGTTGACTCAGCTGTGTCCCAAATCTTCCTTGGTGACTTTAATCTGCACTGGGCTAACTCCATAGACCCTGCTGTTTCAAGCCTTAAAGCCTTTCTAAGTGATCAGGATCTGACCCAGCATTGTGACCAACCAACCCATAATAAAGGAAAAATTCTTGACCTCATTATTTCGAAAGGGCAGACCGTCACCTTGGACTCTATTACCCCATGTGACTGGTCAGACCACCACTGCATCCTTTTTTTATCAACAAGGAGGTACAGTTGTGGAAGGCCCAACCAACGAAATCAAAGATATGGAAAAGGGACCTCAGACTAGTAAACCCTGTTGAGCTAGCTGGCCACTGTACATCTGCCCTCTCCTCTCAAGCGGACCTGACTGAGGTGCAGTTACTCACTGACTCCTACAATGTGACCATTTCCAACATCATGAATGACATTGCTCCACTCAAACATAAAAATGCCTCAACAAAAATATCCAAACCGTGGTATAATGATAACCTAAACACGGAACGTCGCAACCTTAGGGCAGTTGAACGCTCCTGGAGATCAAATCCCTCCTCGCACCAACTTAAACTCCTAAGAGACGCTAGGAGTCTTTACTACAAACAAATCAGGAACTCCAAGTCTAACTATTTCAGACACCAATTAGATCAAGCGGCAAACCGTCCCAAGAAACTTTTCGAATTGGTCAAACAGCAATCAATTGTAGGTCCAAACCTATCGAAACATGGAAGCAGTCCACCCTCCTGTGACGATCTTGCTTCTTTCTTCATTGAGAAATCAAAACTCATATCCTCTGACCTCGCTGCTAGGAAGGCTGTACTCCTCTCCTCCAGGGCAGCCTCTCCACCTGACCTCTCTGAAAAGCTCAACTCTACTCCCCTGATCCCTAAGAACAATGCGGCCTGGGACACCTTTACCCCACTCAGTGAACAAGAAATCAAAAAGATTCTCCTGAATATCAACCCTTCCAACCACTTCAGTGACCCGTTACCCCCATCCATTTTCAAGGAAATCAAGAATGCACTCGTCCCTACCTGGACAAGGATTGTAAATGCGTCCCTTTCACAAGGCACAATCCCTGATTGCCTAAAAGCAGCTCAAGTATCCCCTATTCTAAAAAAATCTAACGCTGATAGGACAGACCTCAATAATTTCCGACCTATCTCCAACATACCCACCCTTGCGAAACTCCTTGAAAAATGCGTTCAGTCCCAACTCTGTGTTCACATTGAGAACTACCAGCTCTTAGACCAACATCAATGCGGCTTTCGGACAGGGCACAGCACTGAATCGGCCCTCATTCATGTTATGGATGACATTCTAAAGATTCTCGATCAAAACGAATCCTGTCTCCTGATCCTCCTTGACCTTTCCTCTGCTTTTGACACGGTCAATCATGACAACCTCTTAGCCATTCTGCAAAACAGGATGGGTTTTGGTGATCAGGTGCTACAGTGGTTCTCGTCCTTCCTCCATCACAGATCGCAAAGAGTCAAGGCAAATCACTCTCTCTCCCAGCCCTCGCCTGTTCTCATGGGGGTCCCCCAAGGATCTGCTTTATCTCCTATCCTCTTCAACCTTTTCTTGGAACCATTAGCTAACTCACTTAACTCCATGGATATTCATTTCCACATGTATGCGACGACACGCAACTCTACTTGAAAATCTCTTCCCACGGAAAACCTTATATCACTCAACACCACCCTAACGTTTACTCAAAACTGGTTAACTGAGAACCATCAACTGCTCAACACCTCAAAAACAGAATTCCTGCTCGTCTCCCCTCAGAATTACACCCCCAATCTTGACCTCTGGTTGAGCCACCTCACTGCTTTCAACTGCACCCCGCTCATCGTAAACTCAGCCAAGTCTCTAGAAGTCACCATGGACAAGAACCTGAATATGAAAAATCATAATAGTAATACTTGTAAAGGAGCAAATCACCTGATAAGAACACTCAGAAACATCAAACCTTTCCTCCCTCTTAAGGATTTCAAGCAGGTGGTTCAAGCGCTTGTCCTACCGAGGCTAGATTACGGTAGTGCTACCCTCTGTGGCCTGCCCAAATACACCCTGGCTCCGCTAAGGGCTTCACTGAGTGCTGCTGCTAGACTGGTTACAGGCTCCAAACGCAATGAGCGCATATCGCCAGTCCTAAAAACTCTAAATTGGCTCCCCTATGAAGCACAAATCCAGCTAAAAATTGCCACTATGACGCAGAAAGCTATCCACTTCAAGACGCCCAGGTACCTGGCACAAAAACTTGAACTATCTTGTGGTGCAAGAGCCTCTAGAAGCGCCACTACCTTACTCTTGAAACCACCTATCCTTAACAAAAAGAGAACCTGTCACAGAGCCTTCTCTGGCGCGGCTCCAAAGATATTTCCTCCAGAAATACGCAGAATCTCCAGAACAACGGTGTTCAAACTGGAAGTCAAAAGATTCCTGATGAATAAACTCCTTCAGTAATTGGGCTAGCCCCTTGGCCCGTTGACATTGTTCCTACTTCCATTGTTTCAACATTTACTACTACACTTTTTTGTTTGTGACATTTTGTGTCCCTCAGTCATTACACTGTACCTTGTTTAACATAACTTCCATTTGAATTTTCGTGCACCTTATGATCATTTGTGTTTTTAACTTGTTGTTGTTACATATTATCCTTCCAGTTCTAGTTTGATTGTAAAGCGCTCTGATATCCCTTGGGATCTTGTTCGCGCTATATAAAACTTTATAAATAAAATAAATAAATAAAATACTGTTCCCTACCCTTCATGATAAGGGCACCATAACACGCGCACGCCCACGCTGGGCAACCTATACCTAAAGGATACTTTCTTGGAGTCGCTGCAAAACCAAAACGGCAATCTAATACCCATCCTGGATTTATTACTATACTATCAGCTCAGAGCAGCTTGTAAAACTCTGCTCTCCTCGTTCCCATCATCTCTTGCTACTATGATGCTGCTAGAACACCTACTAGTCACTCCATCTCCCCGTAAACTGATCACCAGACTATATAATCTTATGCAGTCAAACGCCCTATTTGTTGCTCCGAGGGCTTTGCTCCAATGGAGTGAAAATCTGAATGAATTGCCCACAGATGAACAATGGCCATTTTGTTGCTCCCAACTAAGACACCTATCCCCAAATTATAAATTAAGACGTATTCATTTTAAATGTATACATAGGGTATATCATAATCCCTTGCGATTACACAAATTAGGACTGCGCCAGAATTCGAGGTGTTGGAAGTGCAAGCAGGATAACGCAACCTTTCTGCACATTTGCTTGGGGACTGCCCATCCATAGCCAGATTCTGGGAGGTGGTTATGGAACCATACAGGAGGTCACAGGGATATCACTGGAATGCATACCGCTGGTGGCCCTGCTGGGTTATGTTGAGGGGGCCCCGCCCGAGAAGGGCCAACTCATAGCTATGATGCCACTACTAGCAAAACATAGACTGGCCATACATTGGGGTGCCTCTAGAACCCCCGTTATAGATACCTGAGTACAGGATATCGCTTATTGTCAGGAGCAACTAGCTGCATTCTTGAACCTTATGCCCGTGGCCTCACGCCCAAAAGATATTTGGGAACCTGGCTTAGAGAAAGAGATGTGACAATCCCAGATGTCACAGTGCAAGCCACAGGTACCTAATTACCAATATTGCCCCAATTGTCAACCTGATTCAGGTCACCCTGAGTATACTGTTCTCCCATATGTTTGCTAGTGCACTCTGTACACTCTGTATCTTTTATGTCGTAAGTTATTATCACGGTTTCTGCATGTACTCACATATATGCCCATCAACACCTCAGGAATTAGAGGTCAAATTCTAGTCAAAATATTTTGTATACTTGGTATTTTATATAACACAACGAGCATAACATAAGAGCGCCTATAGTTGAGTAGATGCAACACAATATTATTCTGGTTTGGTCTACCTTTGACTACTGTAAAGCTGCAACTGTATGGTTTGATATTGGATACCTGTTTGTAACATGTATATGTCTGAACAAAATTTCAATTAAAAAAAAAAAGGTAGATGACTCACTGAAGTTTGTTGCTTTATAAAGTTGGTTTTGGCATTAAAAAGTTTAGGAACCACAGCCCTAGTAAATGGTACTACATGTACAGAGGGCCTGTAGTTTAAAAGTTACTAGCGGGTCTGCAGCACTCATTGTACCACCCACTAAAGTAGCACTTTAAAACATGTCTCAGGCCTGCCATTTCAGCCTGGAGAGTAGTTTTAAACCACCATTTTGACCTGGCAAAATAAACCTTTTGTCAGACCTAAACCATCATTTTGAATATCTATGTCACCTTTAAGGTAGGCCCTAAAAGCTCCTAGGGCTTGATGCACTGTATTAAAAAAGGAGGACATGTGGGTTTAGGTTTTACATGTCCTAATAGTGAAAAACTCAAAGTCATTTTTCACTATTGCAAGGCCTGTCTCTCCTTTGATGTTTACATTCAAATGAATTGTAATTTCAAATCCTCTTTAATGGCAAATTCGGACTTTAAGTCCCCATTCTGAAAATTCCACTTTTAGAAAGTTGGCATTTTCTGTGCAAAGCCAGTGCACCTTTATGCCAGTGTCCCAGGTCACATGACTGGGACCTCGGACTTAGTGATTTGTTATCCTGCTGTAGGATGTATATTCCTCTCAGACATGGGGACAAAAGTAACTTAGGTGTGACAGGATGGGCCATCGAGGAACAATGGCTGGGGGAAGAGTTGTACCCATGCCTGAATTTAATTTCAAAACACTTTGCCAGCAGCACACGGAAAAGGAACCTGAAACTAGCATTCTGTCACTCCAAATATAAGCTACCACAGGGCAGTCCCTTTGGGTCCAAAGTGGCGAACATATACCAGCCCACTCAGAACCTATAATGAGGGGCATCCATAAATCATTAGCTAATCCTCCAGGACATGAGCGCCCTTTTCAAAAAACCTCAAATAACCAACCTATCTTGATCAGTTCATGGCAAATCCACAAGATGATGAAAGCATGCCACAAGACCCATAATAATCACACCAAAGCCGCTCTGTAACAAGAACTGAGGGGTGCAAGAAAACAGCATAAGCACTTGATATGGTTAGTAAAAAACCAGCAGAGGGAAAAGGAGTGGCAATACGTATACTCACTAATGAGTAAATGTAATCAGGCCGACTCATGGAGGTATATAAAAAATAAAACACGTCAGGATGCCACCAGAGCCAATGTTATCGACAAACCCCTATGAATTCTGCACGTAAAAAAACTGTACACAGCCCAAGCACCTGAGTGCACTGTTACCAGAGAACTTAAACCCATGGACGACTCAAAGGAAGGTGACACAATGCTCACGACCAACAAGATCAAAGAAGATATACGTAAAACAAGAACATTCGGTGCTCCTGGTCCAAATGGGCTCAAAGCACAACTGTTAAAATACAATCAAACACTGTGGTCGGCAACACTCTCCTCACTCTTTCGCTCATGTTTTAAACTCTGCCAAGTCCACGATAGCTGGAGAGGGTCAATATGTTATGTTATGTTATGTTATTTGATTTTATATAGCGCACGGCTGCCGCAGCCAAGAGGCGTCCCGGCGCTTTGGAGATAAAGAAACACAACACCACAGAGATAACCAGGGGGGAAGGAGGCTAAGCTGTGGAAAATAGGAAGGTTTTTAGTGACTTCCTAAAAGGAAGCAGGTCCGGGATAGCACGAAGTGAGGCAGGCAGAGAGTTCCAAAGGGTGGCTGCCAACACCGAAAAGGAACGACCACCTATTCTCGCTATTTTGAAGCGCGGAACAATAGCTAAGTTGGACCCTGCAGATCGGAGGGTTCTGGAAGGAACATAGTGGAGGATAGTCTGGGTAAGAATAGGAGGGGAGGCTAACTTAAGAATTTTGAAAGTTACGCAGAGTGCTTTAAACTTAATTCTCTGGCCTACTGGTAGCCAGTGAAGATCTTGGATAGTACGACGGACAGAGACAAACTTAGGAAGGCCGACCAGCATTCTGGCCGCTGCATTTTGAACCCGCTGAAGGCGAGGTAGTTCTGCCTGATTCACACCCAGAAGCAGAAAGCTGGCATAGTCCAATCTAGTAAGAACCAGAGCTTGCACTATGATCTGCCTGGTGTCCGCATCAAAAAATTTAAAAATGGGCCGAAGGCACTGCAGGGCACCAAAACAGATACCAGCTACGCGTTTGGTATGGGGGGTGAAAGAGAGTTTGTCGTCAAGCCATACGCCAAGATTTCTGACTTCAGCTACAGGAATGGGAACAGGACCCAACTCCAATGGCCACCAATTGTCTCCCCATAGCCCAGTTTCCTTACCAAAGATGATAACCTCGGTCTTGGTGGCGTTAAGTTGGAGTCTATTTTTCGCCATCCAGCCTGCCACTGCCTTAAGAGCTGACTGAAAGGTAGAGGCATCCATATTGGAATCACCATTAAGTGCCACCGCCAGCTGTGTGTCATCGGCGTATGACACCATGGTGAGACCAAAACTATGGGCTACCTCCGCCAGTGGCTGAACATACAGATTAAATAGGGTAGGGCTGAGAGCCGAACCCTGCGGAACACCCTGGAGAATGGGGCGAGGGGCCGAGACATAGGGCGGTAAAGATACCTTGAAGGTTCGATCCATAAGAAAGGAGCGAAACCATTCAAGAGCCATCTCTCCAACTCCTGCCTCCCCAAGACGCTGTAAAAGGATATGGTGGGAGACCGTGTCAAAGGCGGCACTGAGATCCAATAGGATCAGTGCCGCCGTCTGACCCTGGTCCAGCAATTTCCTAATATGTTCCACCACCACCAAAAGTGCAGTCTCGGTACTGTGGCCCGCACGAAATCCATTCTGGGATTTATCCAGTATGTTAGCTTCCTGCAGGTGAGAAGATAGAATGCAATTCGCATGAGCTTCAGCTAATTTGGCCATCCAGGGGAGAAGGGAGATGGGTCGGTAATGCTCTGATTTTGTAGGGTCAAGGGAGGATTTTTTAAGAATAGGTATAACGGTAGCCTGCTTCCAAGCAAAGGGGACACTACCAGTGCTAAAAGAGAGATCAATAAGACTGTGCATAGCCGGATAGCAATACTCGGCAAGTTCCCGAAACTGAGTTGGTCTCATAGGGTCCTCAGGTGACCCGGATTTGACTTTAATCGTCAAAGCTTTGAGCTCCTCTTGCGTAGGGCTTGGAATAACCTGTAGCCGTTTGGAAGTCAATGGGGCTCTAATATTCTCGCTGATAGGGAGCTGAGAGAATGACCTGTAGATGGCGTCAACCTTTTCAACAAAGAACGAGGCCAAATCCTCACAGTGAGCCATGGAAGCTGAAAAAGTAGTAGCGGTCTTTCTGCTGGTGAGGTCCTTACATACGCTGAAGATAACCTTAGTCGGGTTCGTACTATTCTTAATCTCCTGAGAGTAAAAGGCTGCCCTGGTTGTGCATATGGCCCGATGGTACATTCTGGTGCAGGTCCTATAGGCTGATTTAAGGTCAGCATCATAGGTTCTGCGCCATGCGCGTTCCGCTTTTTTGCAGGAAGATTTCATCAGCTTAAGGGAGTCGTTGTACCAAGGGCTGGAGGGACTTGATCTAGTCTTACTCCACCTAGCAGGTATAAGAATATCTAATGAGTGGTCCAACCACTTACAAAAGCTATCGTAGCCAAGGGAAACTTCCTTAGGAGGATGAGGATGGTGCTTCATCAAAAGATGATGAAAGTGCTCTAAATTCAGGTTTCTCCAGGGACGTTTGAGAATTTCAGGAGTGTTGTTCCTAGAGGGAGGAATATTAGTGACGATATGCGTCTCGATCAAATAATGATCGGTCCAGGCCATAGGCTTGGGCTGGAGCACTGAGATATTAGTGGAGATATTCGTCAAAAAGGGGTCAAGCAAATGTCCGCCAGTATGAGTGGGTGATTCTACCAGTTGGAATAATTGAAAAGCTTCAAGATCAGCTAAGAAACTATGGACCGAGTTGGAAAGAGGAGCATCCATATGCAGGTTAAGATCTCCAATGATCGTGAAATTGGCTGTTTTCATGACTATGGAGGAGACCACCTCCAAAAGACTAAGACGGAAAGCGCTCTCGGGACCAGGAGGCCTATAGATTAATAGTCCCGACAAAGTAAAGTGAGGATTTACTGTGATGTTAAAATGCGCGCTCTCGCAACCTGCTATAATGGTCGGATTCCAGGCACACGGATAACATGTTTTAACTGCAACCGCGATGCCTCCGCCTCTAGCGTGACGGTGATGCGAGTGCATGGTATATCCCACTGGGAGGGCTAAGTTTATAACAGCCGTGGATTGGTCATGAAGCCAGGTTTCAGTAAAGAAAAAGATATCTGGATTCTCATCAGTAATCAGAGAGAATACTTCATGAGAATGAGACGCCAGTGATCTCACGTTCAGGTGAAAGGTTTTGAGGGCAGGATGGATGACTGAGCCCAAAACAGAATCTGACATATGAACCCTTGAAGCTATGGGTTGGCGACTCACAATAGGCAATGGTGTCGAAAGTTTGAAGGAACAGGTGGGACATTGATAAGGTCCACTTAAAGGATCCAAGGCACCATAATGGCAACCACTTACCACACTACGCAGTAGACACAAGTCTCCGGCAGATATCATCCTGGAACAGCCAAAGAGCCCTGCCCTAGCCCTGCCTTAGCGCTGACGGGCGCAGACGGGCAGGACTCTGGCGAGACTCAGGCGTAGGGAAGGCGTGACCGCTACGCATGACCGCTTTGCTCCAGGCGAGCGTTAAGTAGGTGAGTGGCGGTGAAGAGCGCTAGCGCGCTAACCCCCAAGAAGGGAACTACCTTCCCAAGATGGCATCGTCACGTGACCCAGGAGCCCCGGAGCCCGGACCCGCAAAAGAGCGGTGGTGTTACTCCAAATTATGTGCGGAAAGGGGCGGGGGGGTCGCAGCAACGGATTAAAAGCAGGGGAGATGAAAACAAATTAAACATAAATACAAAATAGGGAGATTAAAAATAGCGCGAGCCACAGTACAGCGCTTGTCCCAATATCACTGCAAACGCAGTGGTCACCTTCTCCAGGCTGACCCCGTGTCAATGCTCACCTTAAGTAGGTGAGTGGCGGTGAAGAGCGCTAGCGCGCTAACCCCCAAGAAGGGAACTACCTTCCCAAGATGGCGTCATCACGTAACCCAGGAGCCCCGGAGCCCGGACCCGCAAAAGAGCGGTGGTGTTACTCCAAATTGTGTGCGGTAAGGGGCGGGGGGGTCGCAGCAATGGATTAAAAGCAGGGGAGATGAAAACAAATTAAACATAAATACAAAATAGGGAGATTAAAAATAGCGCGAGCCACAGTACAGCGCTTGTCCCAATATCACTGCAAACGCGGTGGTCACCTTCTCCAGGCTGACCCCGTGTCAATGCTCACCTTAAGTAGGTGAGTGGCGGTGAAGAGCGCTAGCGCGCTAACCCCCAAGAAGGGAACTACCTTCCCAAAATGGCGTCGTCACGTGACCCAGGAGCCCCGGAGCCCGGAGCCCGGACCCGCAAAAGAGCAGTGGTGTTACTCCAAATTATGTGCGGTAAGGGGCGGGGGGGGTCGCATCCAATCTTCAAATAAGGCGGCAAACAGGACTCCTCCAACTATTGTTTGATCTCCCTTTTGAACATAGAAGCCAGAATGTATGTCTCAGCCATTTTAAAAGATCTGGAGTCATGGGCAACGACAAATACAATAATCCCATTTTGCCAAACAGGATTTAGAGCAAATTCCAACACGCTGGATAATATAATTACCCTTTCTTATCTTATCCACCAGGAAAACACTCAGAAATCACAAGCTTTCTATGGATGTTCTGTTGACTACTCGTCGGCATTTGACCTGGTGGACAGAGGCATCCTATTTAGTAAACTCCAGGCGTGGGGCATTGCAAGAGACCTGCTTAATGCCATTATGACACTATATTCATCAACTTGGGTGAGGGTCAAGCTATCGGATACAGCTCTAACAAAAAAGATCAATACCAACCAAGGCCTAAAACAAGGATGTGTGCTAGCCTCAATGCTTTTTAACCTGTACACGGCTGATATGTCCTTGTCACTAAACCACGCCAATTTAATTCCCCCAAAATAGGAACAACCAAAAATACGATATTAAAGTATGCGGAAGATATAGTCCTCCTTGATAATTCAAAAATAGGGATCCAGAGAGCCCTTAACGCTCTTCATATACATAACAAGACAAACAAGATGATAGTAAACACTTCAAAAACAATGGTGATATCATTTGGAATCATGCACAAGCAAATAAATCGCCACTGGTCCATTGGTTCCCTAAAAATAACAGGAGCAAAATAGTATAACTACCTGGGCACTTGGCTTTCGACAAACGATGGACCCAAAATACATCTAATTCACCTTAAAGACATGGCCGCACTAATCACCACCAGACTTTGCCAACTGAATACCTCCTTAGAAAGCCCTACTTCAGCTCCATTCTGAAAATTGATTAGTGCCACATTACCATCCACCATTACTTATCGCAGCGAGGCTTTCCTGGGACTACTTAATGTGGAAAAACAACATCTAAAAGCCTATAAAAGAGTTTAGACTGACATACTATATGAGGGGATCGCTGGTGAGATTAGAATTTGGTCTAGAGGGCCTAAAATGGACCAACATGGGCTCTATCCTAAAATATTAAAACAGATGCGTTACATCCAAACCCGGAAAATTAAATTTTGTCTTTCAAAATATATTTAAAACAAAAAAGAGCTCTTGGATCACATATTTAATGGCATCAGCAGACACTCTTCAAATAGATATAAGTGCACTAAATTATCCATCGCTCATGCATATAGCAGTAAAAAGTATACTGAAGAAACAGACAAGATTCCTCTCAAAATCTGCTTAGGTGGAAACTGTCAAGAGCATCCCACTCTCATAAGCCCTGGTAACCCCGTATGACAATAAACACCAAGTCGGCTTAAAGCCACAACCATATCTTAGTTGTTTAATTGGGAAAGCCTGCATCACTCAAATCTTGGCTGCGAGAACTATGGCATTTCAAATCAAAGACTTCAATCCAAACTGGTGGTTCCTCTCCAACATTGTGGAGTGCAGGCTGTGTGGTTATAAATTTGAAACTTTCCCACACTTACTCTGTTGCTGCCTGTCGCTACTTCATCTTAGGCGGACACTCCTAAAGCCACTTTTTTAAATCCATGGCTTAAGGACTTGTAGCGATGCTACGACCTGGATTTTTACTACTGTGGTCCCTTCAGAATTGGCAAATACTTTGAAATGGTGCAGGACCTGCTAAAAAAAAGTAAAGAATTAAGGGATGAATGCCAATTAACACAATGTGCCCTGCACCCTGGCTTATCTGCAACCGATTTTTACATGATCTTTTTTGGAATGGCTGCTGATCTTAAAACATGTATTTTATACTCAGATACCCTAAGCTTGTGCTTTACATGGCCACAAAGACCTATCTATTTCAATGCACAGTGGACTTTGGCTTACTTGTAATTGATTTTAACAATTACATTGTCCTCAACACAACTATAATTTACTTTAATTTACTTGCCCTACTTTTTACTCCTGTATGTCATGAGGCATTACAATGAACTAACTACTTGTTAATTCTCTTTTTAAATGTTCTATACTGTTAAGGTTTTAATTAATCGTACAATAAAACTATTACTACTACACTCCAAATATTTGAAAGCCGAACCCAGAATGGACAGGGGAGTAGGCCAGGTGTTACCCATCACACAGAGGCTGGCACTGGGGATAAAAGGTGGTACTCTCAGACCCAAAATTTGAGCACTCATGGTGATGTGGAAGACTCAGACGAAGGTCCATCCTGCTGCCTGGGGAAAGGAGTCTGGGCTCCTTGAACCTAGGGCAGCCAGAATGACACCAAGGGCTAGCTGGCTGGCCTCCTGTGTGAGCTACAGGGACACAAATAGCTCCAGATACCCGGAAACCTGCCTGCTTGTTGCTGCTGCTCCCTGCTGGAATGAGTTCTAGACACCAAATGCAGTGCTTAATTTGTAACAGAACGAAGGCCAGTGCCCAAAGTTCTGCTCAGGAGCCTGCAGCTGGTGCAATTAAATGCTGGTGCGCCAAATACAAAGGCTACGTAGCCGCGAATCTACCTCATGCCTTCTTAATCAACTAACAGACACTCCCTGCCATTTTATTTTACTCTTATAGGTGCCTGCTTTCTCCTTTTTTGACAGTTTTTCCATCTTTATAGTCCCCCATCTTGCCGAATTTAGTGTTTTTCCTCTCTTGCTCTTGGTAAATTTCTGAGGCCCAACAATAAGATCTGATCCCCCAAAATTATTGCCAGTGGACTCCACCAGCAAGCACCAGCTCAAATTAACCACTGATGCTGTACCATTGGTCCTGGACCCTTGGTGTGGTGCTAGGATGGACTCCAACTGCCAAAACCCAAAACCTGGGACTTTCCAGCAAAAACTGATCTGAGAACCGACAGGAACCTACCTGTAAGCCGAGCCGCCAAAGGTACATCGCTAGTGTGATCACCACAGCTCATCTCCATAATGGTATCCAGCCTTGTGGAGCTCTCTTTAGCTATAGCCTGCGGCCTCGTCCCGCTGGAAAAATTGAAGCACCAGAAAAACTTCTAAATGGGAAGGTAGAAATCCTCAATGATGACCAGCACCCTTTATGATGACAATTATCTCGGCTTGAAAATTCAGCCTTTCCTGCTCTGAGCTTTTCCCTCCATCATCACCGGCTTCACTGAGACTTCCAGAGGTTTCCCGTCGTCGACGATCATTTTTTGGCTACAGCCTGTTGTCATACGGCTTCTACTTCCTCAGTAGGAACTGTGTGTTTGTTGGACAACATAAACGTTGGGATGGTGCCAGACTAATTCTATGCACCCCGTCAGAATAAGTTGACCTATAGTCCTGCTAGCTCACAGTGCCTCCATAAGTACTCCTAAACCTTAAAGGGTAACAAATGGATTCGGCAACCTTAGAACATGACAACCCTGACTCCCCAAGGAATCGCAGTAACAGACCTAGAATCTTTTCGCCCAGTCACTTGTGCATAGCCAGCGAGATACACAAGAAATACACTAAGAGGCATTTCAATATTTATGTAACCAATGTGATTCTTGAGTAGAATATATGCACTACAATGATTAATAGACAGAAGCAAATGCAAGTGATTAGTAATATAAGGACAGTGAAAAGGATAAACAATGTCACCATTGTACTAAAGCAGAGCCTATATGCTAGTATGGAGGTACTGTATGTAGCGTGTTCCTAATATGCGCTCCCTAACCTAGTTCCCTAGGGCGGGTGATCTGCCAAAATCCCCTACTGGATGATCTGACTCCCCATTACCTCAAAGTGAGTGTATGCAGTTCCCCATCTTGGTCACAAATTGGAAATCCCTCCTGTCAGAGGGTAAACAGGAAACAGCTGGGCTGAGACTTCAGCGAACAGCGACCTCGCAGTGACAGCAGAGTGCTCCTCTCCTGTGAATATGGAGGTGCTCTTGTTTATATCATAAAACAGATCCTTGCTACCGTGTGAAGACCTCAGCCAGGTTGTCATTGTTTATCCTCTTATGATAGCTACGTTGCCTTATGGATGATAAACTAACAGCAGCATTTAAACCGTGAACTTTATTCCTTGTACTGAATGTGCAAGGTTTCGTGATAATGTTTAGATGGAGTGGAAATGTAAGCAAATGTAGTTTGAGCCATGTTCTGCACAGTCACACAAGCAAATGTGTGTCAAAAGTAAATGTGTAGAAAGAAGGCAACTTAAAGAACGTGTATAGGTAAAATGGGGTTGTATGTTGGAACCACAAAGGCATTTACCATCCCTGCCTTAACAATGCTGTCAAAACCACAAATGTATCTTTACAATGCATTCCTTTGCCGCGCAAGTCGTTACAGCGACTTGCCTTCAGGAAAGCGCTGGACGTTGGAATAGTATAATTTACTACCCCAACTCCAGTCTGCGCAACAGTAGGGAAAATGTTGGTCTTAAAGTTCAACATCAGTCCAACAACCCTTTCTTTAAGGCAAGTGGTTGTAAAGATTTGCGCTGTAAAAGAATGTATTGTAAAGACTCATTCATGGTTCGGACCCCGTTGTTAAGGCACAGCGTGGTTCAAGTCACGATGTAAAGGCTGTTTCCCATAAAATGTCCGTGTTTCTCCCCGGGCCTACCCCATCCATATGACACCCACTCCTTGGAAGTGAGTTGAATAAGCTATCTAACAGTCATGCAAAAAAATATAATTATACTCATAAAAATGCTAAAAACTCTAAAAAGGCAATTGTATCTGTTTGAAGCAGAAGCAATCAGAAAGCCAAACTCAAAAGTCAATTAAAAGTGAGTAAAAACAATGTAATTTAAAAACTATTTGTGTTGGTAAAAACAGGCTAAATTAAAAGTTCCCACCACTCGAAACTGCCATATGTTTGTGTTCTGAGAGGTAGATGGAATATTTCTGTTCCAGCAACCACAGACAATGATCCCAGAGGCACACCTAGGAGCAGGTTTATGGAGCGAAGATGTTCCCATCCTACTCTCACAGTAGTTGCTGAAGCAGTAACCACAGTCAGTATGAAATCAACCAAGTCAGAGCCAAGATCCAAGTCACCAGGAGAAGAACCATCCCAGGAAGGCTTGTACAATGTGTTCAGAAGCAACGGTAAACTCAAGGGACATAGATACAAATGTACCTTCACAGGATCCACCGGTATTTCTATGTACAGAGGACGAACCGGTGGCATTTCTAGGCACACGTCCAAGGCACACTCGAAGTTGCACAGCAGACAGCGCAATACAGGCTGCACACAGTGTAGCCACACAGGCTGAAAGGACAAGAACCAGTGCTCATTCAGGGCCTCATGTAGGTAGCTAAATTCCGGTCGGTAACGGCCGAAATTCGGTAAATATCCCGTTACCGACCGGTATTTAGCTATTTGGGATGTAGGAGGCATAATTCAGGATTCGGTAAATTACTGAATCGGTAAAATACCGAATCGGTAAATACCGAATCCTGAATGTAGGGAGCACTCTAAAGAGTGCAAATTAGAATTAAGAATTCGTTATTTACCACCAAATACAGGTTGGTGATAAATAACGAATACCTTGCAAAACGCAATATTTTGCAGATGTAAGAGTGCCATGTGGCAGACATACATGCCCTTAGGGCATGTATGTGCGCCACATGTGCACACATGCAAGAATCAGGGGTGCAACAGGGTGTCAATGTGACACCCTGCCACCCTTGTATATGCCCCCCCCCATTACCGAATCGGTATTTACCGAATCGGTAATGGTGACTGGCTTCCCATTGATTCCTATGGGCCTCCAGGCCCATAGGAATCAATGGGAAGGTATGCCCCATTACCGAATCGGTAAATACCGATTCATATTTACCGAATTTTTCCGATTCTGTAAAATTTACCGAATCATTACCTACATCACATTTACCGATTCATAAATACCGAATCGGTAAAATTCGGTATTTATGAATCGGTAAATGTGTTGCTACCTACATATGGCCCTCAGTTTCTGGAGCAAGGGTGTGCAGAAGCATTGTACCATGTGTTCACGGACTGGAGCACATGTGGTAGTGCCAGTTCCACTCGACTTTGAAATGGGACATCCATTGAGGAGCAGTAAAAGTAGAAACACAGTGCAACAATCAGGAGTAGGGCTAGTGGAAGACCTCAAAAAATGCTTCAGAGCACGGAGTATATAAATGATGGAATGACTCCGAAGACTGTCTGGAAGGTGCTGACCAAACCAAAGACTATACTAGTGAAAGAGTACTAGACATGTTAAAAATACGGTGCACCAATTCTCCAAAATACAGTAGGAAATTTGCGCGGAGCAGCGACTTTATCTCTGAAGAAGTCCATACAACTTGAAAATCAAACGTCACCCTTGCAGATGATAAGGCCACTTCTTTATGAAACAGTAAGTCTTCCAGTCTGCTCAAAGCAACACAGGGCACGTTCAAATGTTTTTTTGAAGGCCAAAGCATTGCCTCCCTAACTGTACGGGCAGGTTGAAACAGTACTTGTGTACAAGTCACAATGGAGAAAACAGTGGCAATATAAGCTATGCCCCTTTTCATACCACAGCAACCTTGATAATTTAACATCAAATTACTTCCATTAGAAAGTAATCTCTAAGCCTAATGGATCACAGCCGCTAGATAACCTTTCAAGTAGCAAGATAAGTTTGCCACGGACGTGTTACATGCCCCGTGAAGCAAAACTTCCTTGCACACTAAGGAGTGGCTTAAAGTGCTCTCACAGCTAGAAACACTAATAAAAACCTCAGTCCCCTTATTCCAATAACAGAACTTAAAATTCAACTCCCAAGATCGTGTACATACCCTTCTCCTAGCCTTTCATATCTGCCCACTTGATGGCATTGTAGACAGTATTGGAAGCGGAAAGTCGAAATCGGCAGAGTAATGAACCCGTGGATTAGCCAATATTCGGAGGGCGTTTCTTCAACAGTGAAAGGTAACTTCTCGAACTCCTCCTTGTGTAACATAGTGTATGTTGTATCTTTACGTGCCATGCTGTCTCGTAAGGTGATAAGGTAAAAACAGGCTGTTGGCATTAATATGTTGCCATGGTATGTGACCAAAACGAAGTGTTTGAAGTGTCCATCTTAGCAGCATGATGGTTCTAAGCTATGACTGCCCATGCTGTAATGTAGACATGTTGTGTTGCATATTGTCAATTGCTGACAACACAATGTTACCCATAAAGTATATCCTGGAAGACAAGGTCGTCATACCATTATCAACCACTGCTAGACTCTTTTCTAAATTAGCCCTGTCAATCTTGTGCAGTCTTTCAGCAGCTTCCTGCTGAGAAACTTTTGACACTTCATTGAATATTGCATACAAGAAGTGCTTTTAACATGGTTTTCGAGGACCTAGTAAAATGTCCTGTAATCCCATGTCATCAGACAGAAGAGACAAGTGTTGTTTCACCTGTGACAATGTTGAGGTTTTTAGCCAATCAAGGCACAACCTCCCAACACTGTAAGTTGTTACCATCCCCCAGTGTTCTGTCTGCACGTAATACAGGTTCGGGCTGCTGATCTTGAAACCTTTGGTGTTACATAGGAAACATGTCTGATATCCGTTAGTGGTCTAACGGCCACGCTAACCATCCCCTCCAATTAGTATCTGATGAATTTAAGTGCAATTGCGTAGCATGGTGTCAAGCGTATCCTCCTTATATTTTGTAAACTGCTGCCAGTCTGCAAAACGTGCAAATGTAGGAATGCATGCAGTGTTCAAATCCTTGATCGTAGCTAAACCTAGACATGAAGTTTGTTGCACAGTTCTGTTCAGAAAAATCATCTGATGTAGTATAAGGCATGCCCTAAACAAAACAATGTTACCCTAAACCTGCCCATCCTTCATTTTCCAAATTTATTTTACATCTACTGTGTCCCTCCCTCCAAAAGTCAAACCCTTGTGTGGACAGCTGGGAAACGAAAGAAGCAGAGTATATCAGCTTGGTGTTTGTCGGCATATTTTTCGTTGCAGGTGATGGACACCAGCAGCCTTTCAAAGTGTTCTCAGACCTGACACGGCAGTGTCTGCTCGCAGTTTAGACTGCCCGGTCGACCTGCCCTACCCTTCCCTTTTCTTACATGTGAGTCACACCTAAGGTAGGCGCAAGGTACCCCCCTGGGCAGGGTGCAGTGAATGTGAAAGGTAGGACATGAACTTGGAGTGCAACATGTCCTGATAGTGAAATATTGTGTATTTAGTTTTTCACTATCTGTCCGATAGGATAGCATGGGAGATACTTTATAACATCTTACAAGTATAACTTCCCATGGGGACAAGATAGGAAGATGGAGTTTAGGTTCTCTGAACTCAGAATTGAATAACACATCTTTAAATTGTGTGTTTGAAAATGCCACTTTTAGAAACTGGGCATTTTCTTGCTTAGCCATCCTAATATGCCTCTACTGGGTTGTGTATTGACTATCTGGTTTTGGAGTGAAAGATCTGGGGATGTGCATTCTCTGTAGGCAGCCACCGGGGTGGGGGAGTTGAGGTGTGTCCTGCCTTTCCTAGTGACTCAGAGCTGGGCTGAATAGATCTGGGTTGCAATTAGAGTAATGGGAGGAGTATTCTTTGCACCTGAACAGTCCCTCTCTCCTGTGCACAAGGCTGTCTCCACCTCCTGCCAAGAAGCTGGACCAGAGAGGACAGAACAGGTTTGGACTGAGCCAAGACACTTTTTGCCACAGGGTAACATAGGAGAATGTAGTATAAACATTGGGGCCCAGACCCTGGAACTTTAGGATACTTCTGGACTCAAGAGAAACCTCTGCCAAGGAGAAGAGCTGGAGAAGCTGTAAGGAGGAGTACTGCCCCATTGCTATGTGGATGCTTTGCTGGGTTGGCCTTTAGTGGCTGCTTCTGCCAAGGAGAGGAGAAAGACTGAACTGTGCTGTGTAGCCTACTTGAAAAAGATATCAAAGGGCTTGGTAGAGAGCTTGCCTCCTGCTCTGAAGTCTCAGGTACACAAAGATGTCACTCCCTCTGTCCTCCTGCACCTGGAATTTCAGTTTCATCTTCCACAGAGGGAGAAAGCAACACCAGCGAGCGACACCGTGACCTGCAACGAAGCCGTGGGCACCGCTCGTGAAGTGCACGACGCACTGCCCTGGTTTACACCACAGCCCAGACGCCTGCTGATGCAGCACCGTATCAACTCTGATGCCACCACCAAGGCAACTGCCTGAAACCGGAGCCGAGGGCACCACTCGTACCACTCACGATACACCGCCCTGACTCATACCACAGCCCTGACCTCACTGACGCCAGTACTTCATCATCGTGGAGCCGATACCTGATGTGGGAACGTCACCTCGTCTCCACCACGTCATCACCTCCCCCTCACAGTAGGGAACCGACGTCTCACTTCCCCTGCATAGCAGTAAGGAATTGACGCCTCCCATCCCCTGAATCGCTGCCTCACCTCTCCTGTGGTCGTAAGGAACTGATGCCTCACTGCCCTGTGGTCGTAAGAAACTGACGCCACCCGGCATCACCTCCCTGACACCGTGCACCGTCTTTGTTTTCATCATTTGCCAAGGTACTGTTCTTTGGGGTCCGTGCGACTCCATACCCAGCCTGCGCACGGCAGGATTGGCACTGTACGTTTGGATTTTCATCGGCTACGACATCGTAATAGCCCCAGGTGGAGCTATTTGTTACAACAAGCTTCATATTGGACAACAACCTATTTTTTATGATAGCTTGACATACGTGTGGTGGATTTTTGTCGTTTGGTTTAGATAAAGATTTCCTATATTTTCTAAACTGGTGTAATGTTCATTTGTAGTGTTTTCACTGTGTTACTGTATGTGTGCACAAATGCTATACACATTGCCTCCCAGATAAGCCTGCCTGCTCGTGCCAAGCTACCAAGGCAGTGAGCAGGGGTTGCATAAGTGCATAACTGCCTTACCCTGACTAGGGGTAAGGGTCCCTATTTGGACAAAGGTGCAAACCATTGCCAACTATAGACCCCTATCTCTAACACAAATAAGTAATTTTTGCTATAGAAAGTGCTTTATGTAATTATTTACTGGTTATTATGAATATTTATGTTCAAAATTCAGCGTGTTGGTATATTGCTTGGAGAATTAGCTCTTCGCGGCTACATTTTAGCAGTTGTTTCTTTCCATGTTGTTCTGTTGCATTCTAAAAATATATTTGGTTTACTTAAAATCAGGTTATTCGTGTGGTTTGGTGCCAAATGAAAGGCAACGTTTATTTAAATTAATGCTTTCATAGTTTTTCAACCATGCTTGTTTTACATGCCTGTAACACACTTTTGAAAACGCAAATGCATACTTATATAAATAAGGCCTACTTTTTCTGTGCATTTAATCACATAATTAACCCGTTATCAAAATGAACAAATCTATTATTTCAATTCAACCATATGACCTTAAATGTAATTACATTGTAGTAGACTTCAACAATTCATCAAAACAATGTGCCAAAAGGCCCTGTGGGACTGATTATAAACACAATGTGCTTCCATGCACCAATCTCAATAAAGATATCACTGTTTCTGAACTAAATTAAATATAAAAAAAGAAAGCTACGTTGCCTGTTACATATGAGTTTAATGTGGTACTAATATATGGTTATTGTTTATGGTGCAAATTTGCACTAAAGGCCAATGTTATTGTAATTATGCAACATAAACAACAAAACAATCCAGTTGTGTTGAAGTAATTATTTGTTGATACAAGGTGAATTATCAGCTCTTCTGTGCGCATAATTTATTTAACATTGCACCAATTTTTTGTTATCCATGCTGCATAATTACAATGACCTTTTTCTTTAGTGCAATTTTGCACCATGTTGACAGTTTGAAACAATATACCAACATTGCCCGTTTGGGACACAAACAAACGTTTTCATTCATAAATTAATTATTTAAATAGAAATCAATGCAATCTTCCCATAGCAATCTGATACTGCCAGGAACCTTTTTGCATTTGCTAAATGGTTGATATATATCCATTTGGGACATAAAGAAACATATTCAGCCGCAAATAAATAATTTGCTTAGAAATCCACACCCCACCACACAATTCCACGCCACATATTTCAAAAACAAACAAATCCAATACAACCCAGCTCTTCCTAGCACTTCCACCAACCCTATCATCTCGCTACAACACACCAACTACCCCTGTCATCTCTCCCTCTCCCTCACACTCCCACTACCCCCTCTCATCTCCCAATCCCACTGCCCCTCAAATCCCTACCTCACACTACTGATCTGCCGTCTATAATACCTGCTCACATATGCTAACTTCTTATACCTCCTTGCGCTGTACACTAGCTCACCTCTCGCATCCTCTCCCACCCCCCTGGGTGCCCCACCCACTCGTCCCTCTCTCTCTTTCGTACCATATCTCACCCCTCTCTCTCGCTATCTCATGCACACTTCCCACCTCTCTCATATGGCTCACTTCAGGTCTACAAACATAATATTTTTCCCATATTTTTTCAAGTTTCCATCGCTCAAAACCCACACTCTCCTCCTCTTCTTCGGGTGTCTTCTGTGTACACGTCTATGGCCTGCTGTCCACTTCTTTCTCACACACTTTTTCTGCTCCTCTGTCGGGAGTTCATTCCCCTCTTTGTGCACAAACTACCTATCCCTCTCTATCTATTCTCTGCAGCTCTCAACCCTATCTATTCATCATGCCACATAATTCCACTACGCAAATACACCACACAATATTAACCCACAACTAACAATTCCATTCCAACACACATAACTCTACTCCACACCTAGACATCCACAGCGCTTAAAACAAAAAGCACATAAGTAAAATACATTATCATTTACAACACCAATAGCTCTCACTCTCGCAAATGCGAGACCTATTGCATTGCGAATGTTGTTAAAAAAGGGGATCGCATGGCCCCAAAATGCTACTGACCTATTTCACTTATTGAAAGCACAGTCAAAATTATTGGAAGAGTGATTTATAATCACTTGGTTTCAGCATTCCAGTATGGATTTTTTTGTGGACTAGGAACAATTGAGCAGTGCTTGAACCTGTGTTTAATTATAAATAAATAGAGTGCCTAAGCACTGCCCCTGTATATTGGGTTCATGGGCCTGTCCATGGCATTTCGACTCAGTGAATAGATCAAAGCTGTGGCTAATGTTGTTCGAACTAGGGATCAAGGCCCCTTTGCTCAACTTTTTGTATTACCTACATGTAGATCTTAAACCAAAGGTGTGCATTAGCTTGAATGGCAACATGTCACCTGATTTTTGTTTAAAAGGTGGAGTGCACTAATGTTTATTATATATATAAACAATTTTTCCACCACTTAACATTTAGTCCCATTGACACCCCTAGAATTGCTGGAGTCCAGGTACCTGCATCATTATATTTGGACAACGCAGTTCTGATAGCCCGTTCACCAAAAGCTCCCCGTCAGCCTGTGAACCGTTTTGTGCTCTTTATGAGTAATATAGATCTGACTACAAATTACAGTACTTTAAACAGACTTACTTGTAACGTACAGTCTCTGTTGGGTGTAAAGGAGTTTAGCTATCTGGGACTCACTTTTAATTCGGGTGGCATTTGGCACTCTCAGGCGACTTCTTGTCGCTTAAAGTTTGCAGATCAGCTGGAGCTGTTTTTAATCTGTCCAGTCCCTCACTCAAATGTAATATTTCTCCCTTGTTAAAAGTGTACAATGCCCAATGTATCCCTGGAGCAGTATACGGGGCAGGGGTCTTGGGTTACCACAAAGCTCTTTTACTTCAGACTGAGTTAAATCACATTTGTCGCAGGATTTTACATCTTCCCTGACAGCTTCTAGTTATATTATCCATGTAGAGCTTGATCAGCGATACATCGAGGACACAGTCCTTCTGGCACCTCGGTTGCTTTGGATTGGTATCTGGGTAAATCCCTTTGACAAATTAAGCAGGGACATTATCTTGGACTGTCTCGCCTTGGACAAAGGATGCGCCTTTCCCTGGCTGAGCTATGCATCTGATACTTTGAAAGCCTTGGGGTTGTCTTCTCTCTTTTTGTCACCCACAGCCATAAAGAAAGAGGATAAATTACTGTTTAAACCTTCATATCTCCAGTTTTGTGAGGAAAGAAGATTTGCTTCCAGGACAGGAAATAATAGTGACTTAAGAAACTGGACAGAAAACTATGCATAGCAGTTTCGTACTCTGCTCCCTCCCCATTTGTTATTGGCATTAGCACTTTAATTATAACAGAAAGCATGGATATGTTTACATTGCTGTTATAATAATCCACTGTTCTTTGTTAGCACATCATACAAGTGTTATCCTGTATGTGAATTATGCCGTTTTCATCATCGTGGTATGTTCCACTCTTTTTATGATTTTAACAGATCAAATAAAAAATAAAAAATAAAATGTATTTGCTTCAGAGGGTACGAAAAGCACAGTGTTCCATTATTACAGGTTGCTCGCTTCTCCTGAGGCAATTTTTATCTTTGCCTTGAAGTAACTCATTGGGAGCAATCTGTGCTTTTTCAGTTCAGGTCAAACACTGTATGGCCTCTTTTGTGTTTTGGCGGCCCTTGTTTTAATTTGGGAAGTTCTGCAACATTTTGCCCGTGTGATAACCTCTCTGAACAATCCTTGTTACATTATATGGTTTTTGTGCCTATTATAAACATGCACGCCTGCATTTTCGCAAGCCTCTGTAAAAAAATCTTAGCTATCGCAGGTGCAATGAAGCGTTACAGCACGTGCAACTGCCAAACACCTCAATCATCTGTTTGCGAATATGCTCTTTTTTCTAAAAGCTGCTATCAGAGCCAGGAGAGCCATGGAGGGCCAATTTATTATTCACAGTTGTAATGAATTCTTATATCATGAGAGGTGCTCCTGATCTGTGTGATCCTTTTTTTTTATCTGCTTATTGTTTTAAGTGGTTTTAACATTGATAATTTGTATGCTTAATCATTTGTATGAGTACACTATGTATTTATCTCAGTTTGCCGATATTTATTGACAAATTTTCTTGCTGCACCACAGATTTTTGATTATACTGATGTCTGAACTGTGGTCTTTTTCTCGCTTAATGATGTTGTTTGTGTGTGTGTAAATAACAAGTAAAACTTTAAACCATTATTTCTTATATTATATACTCACATTTTAATCTTTTACAACGAATATGCCTTTACCATTCATGCCTTTACAGTGAAATTTGTTGCAATGGCATGCGTGGTAAAGACATATTCGTTGTAAAATTCTGCGTGGTAAAGACTTCAATGGCAGTGTCTCCTGAGTGGTAAAAGAATGCGGGGTTCCGGCTTAGTGGTAAAGGCCGTTTCCTACTCAATCTGGCTTACATCAAAGTGAGATTTGTCTCATGACCTTTATCTGTATGAAGCTTTATCTCCCCGGACTACACATTCCATTCACCCATCAAATCCTTTGCTCATATGAGGCCACAGACAGTGTTGGACTGGTTTGCTGGGCATTATGGCACTGTCATATGAGTTGGCTTGAAAGAGCCAATGCATGGGCTGTGTTTTTAACCTGTCACAGCCCACAGGACTAAAAGAATCACCCCCCCAAACTGTGCCAGAGTACCAGACAGGCCAGTCCACCACTGGCCATAGAGCTCTTCATTAGCCCCTATGCTGTTTATTAGGTCTTGCCTAGCGTTGCTGTGCGCTGCGTAGCTCGCTTTGCGAGACCTTTTGTTGGAGAGGTGATTTCAGAAGGGGGCTCGAAGCCCTGTCCTCATTTTCATTGGCTGGCATCACCGTTTATGCTAAACGGTGGCCTGCCATTGGAAATGTTTTTTTTTGTTGCTGCCCTTTCTTCTTTTCCTCCGGCCCATCCTGACAGGATTGCCTGCTTCATGGCTGTCGTGAAGCAATTTGTTATCTCAAGGAAGCCTGTTCACACTCCTCTGAGCTTTTGTGTAAACCTGGCCATGATTGTTATCTCGTTGCATTTGCTGTTCAGGCGAAGACAGAGATCAAAGGTCAGATGTGGTTCCCCAAGGGCACGTGTTTATTTTCCTTTAGCTAGGTGGCCTGGTTTGTTACTGCAATCAGTGTTACTACAAAATTTGTTATAAAGAGGTTTTTTTAGGGTGTTAGGCTTTCTTGGTTTTAGCATTCTTTGGGGCAGATTTACAAACCCCTTGCACCACTTTTGCGTCACTTTTCCCATGTTAAAAGTGACGCAAAAGTGGCACAAGGGGTTTGTAAATCTGCCCCATTCTTTTTACATAGACATGCTGCATGGATGTGATCACTGAATTCCATCGGCAGGCTTCACTGAGGAAATGCACGGGACAGAATGACTCCCCTCTCAGACCAAACAAACCCATTTGGTAAACAATGTAAATTGTGGCCAGCTAGGTGGGTGTCCACCAGATGGTGCTCTTTCGCCTTCTCTAGCTCTCGTGTTGCCTGCAGCAGTATGAACTGACACACAATGAGAGTCTGAAACCTCTTTGTATATTTTTGCGCGTTTGCCTCTCCAGTCATTCTCCAGCCCAGCTTTTTATTTAGGAGTTTACTCGCCGTAAGACAGGCATAAAACCTATTTTTCCAAAAACTACGCATAAACACAGCCATACATTTTGTTGATGGAACTTCTCTAGCTAGCGTTCATTTCTGTTCGCTTTAGAATGGTTTTCCTACCTTCAAATATTAAAATAACGTAACATTGTGTTTTAACTACCTTAAATATAAATATTTTTAAATGCATTATCATTCGCCGTAGTTTCCCTTTTCAACTCCAAATCTACAACAGTAAACATGTCAAATAAAACAAATACATTTGAAAATAACTTCAAGTTAGGAAAACTCTATGAAGCACAAGACCGGATGTCCTATTTTTAAAAGATTAAAAGACTATGGTGAAGTAGAACATACCTTGAAAAGCTATGTTAAGTTACCGAAACTCTATACTGAAAGCAGATGGCAGACTCATCAATGCTGAAACCCGAGTTAAAATGAAGGAATAATGGGGCATATTATCAAGAAACGGCGTTAACATTATTGCCGCTTTAGCAGCAGAAAACTGCCGCTAAAGCGGCGATAATGGACTTGATAATATGCCCTTGAGAATTCCCATAGAAGCCCATGTTCTAGTGTAAACATGGGCTTCTATTGGAATTCTCTGCCGCATATTATCAAGCCCATTATCGCCGCTTTAGCTGTAGTTTTCTGCCACTAAAGGGGCGATAGTATTAACGCTGTGCTTGATAATATGCCCCAATGTTTTTTCTCTCTCTTTTTTAAAATCCCAATAGTGCAAGTGAAAAAACTCAGCTGAACAGGCATAATAGAGATTTGTTTTTGTGTTTTGTGGTTTTGACATAAGCACACAGGTATCACGCCAAGCTGCACTTCCGCTACCCTCCATAATCAAATTCACACAAGTATATGCCATGGCCCACCGACACAAAACCAGAATGCACATGGTGCCTGCCATGGTACAGCGTGTACAGCAGATAGGTCCAAAATGTGTCAAACACCTCCTGGCCTTATATGCTCGCTTTACAGACAGTCCTGCAGCAGATTAACAGTCCGAGATTCTCGCAGTGCAAATGAGTTGTGGGAGGGGATTTGAAAGCATGAATCTATTCTACATGACCTTACACATTGGGTGACATGCTGTCGGTCAGCAATGTAGTGTTTTTCCCCATGCCTTCTTATACTTTCTCCTTTACCCCGCGGAGTTGGGCAGGGGGAACTTAGGAAAAGCACTGGGGTCTGTGCTGCTCACCCAACCCCTCCACAGAAGCTGCGCTTGAGGGGTGGAGCGAAGTCCAGGCAGGGATACCTAAACCCAAAGCCACTAAGGCTCCCCCGCTTTGTTGCAGATTCCTGTGCTGTGGCTGCTCCCCGGGGCTAAGTAGAGTTACAGAACAATCCAGAGAATTTTAGTACAGAGAGTAACCCCAAGGAAAAGTATAAAGCAGAGCAGCAAACCAGTACACCGGGAATCTCTATGCAGGGCCCCGGATAAAAGTAACAGTGCCCTCTTATCCTATATGACAGGTGAAAGCTGTAACTACAGGGCTGGCTACGTATCACTCTGCCTAAGACGAGAGAGACTTTTTATTGGGTCGAGCCTGGGCAGCACATACGCTGCTCTGCGAGGCATGCAGTATTGGGGTAGGGACTTGAAGCTCCACCCACTCTCCACCCACATTTTTTATTGGCTTGTGTCATTGTCCTCTGTAAACTGTGGCTGTTCATTGGTCAAAAGGCTTAGTAGTCTTTCCTTAATACCGCCTTGTCTCACTTTGTAACCTCCCATGGCCACACCCCCCGTTACGTGTGTTGTTGCTCGGTAGGCTTTGATTACAGCCTCCGAGCCCTATTTTCTCAAATAGCGTTGTCCTCCCTGCTGTTGCAGGCAGGACACGCTCTCTCCTAACACTTAAAAAAAAAATGATAGCATGCATTTCCAATGCAATAGGTCTTGTATTCGCGAGAGTTTAAGCTATTGGCATTGTAAATGACAATGCCTTTTAATTACCTGTTTTTAAAAAAACAGCACATTTATAAAAGGCATTGTCATTTACAATGCCAATAGCTCAAACTCTCATAAATACCAGACCTTTGCATTGCAAATGCTTGTTTTTTATGATGCTCTCCTTTCTCTCCTTGTTGATCCATTCTACTTCTCCTGCATGATTAGGTCACTGATACAGGAATTGTCATCGGGCTTGATAACAATGTATGCCAGCATATTATCAATTTTAAAACCTGTGTTCCGAAGTCACTATATAGATGAACAAGACCTACTTAACACTCACGAAGATCAAGATGGAGGATATCGTGGTGGGCGTTTGCTCATCCGCCTGGTCATCTAACTGGTGATCTGGAGAATTAGCTCCCCAGGCCCATTTCTTTTCCGATCTAAATTTCTATTTGAGCAATCTCTTTTGCTCATCAGCTACACCAAACAAACAATGGCAATTCAATTTTTTTTACTATCTGAAAATGTTGCAAAAAATAAATTGCCTCCCAGTCATTTGGCACAAGGTAATGGTCCAACTTGGGATTCTATTCCACCTGGACTTTAGCAACTTTCTTATTTAAGGCTACAGCCGCTTGCTGCCATGCACTGGCCCCTCTAGTGCTTAATTGGTAAAAATATGAGAGCAGAGACCCAAAGTTTTAATTAGGAGTCTCCGACTGGCACTGCCAAATGTCGAATACCAATGTAGTCTGGCTTTGATACAAATTCATGCCTCTTTCTTCCACCACCCTGCACTTCCTATTTCTTTATCTCACACTGCATTTACTTTTTTATCCCTGCTATCAAGCTTTTAAAAATTATTTTTCAATCTTTCCCTTCCTCCTTCTTTCTCCCATTTCAGCCTTTCTCTGTCTCGATCAAAATCTGATGATGAAAATTAAGTTTCTGTGGTGGTGCTAACCCCTTACTACCACGGTCACAAATTAGGCATTGGGCTTCTCCTTGCTAATAGATCGGATTTCAATCCTCTGCCTTTGTCACAACACTGTTAATTACAAAGGACCTATCCATCTGCAGAGAAACTACGATTGTACGGCCCCTCACTTTCTTTCAGACGCTCTACTGCTCTTGTTTGCAGAGCCTGATGGCACAGATCAGGGTGGGCGAGGGGAGCAGGGACAGGGTGTAGAGAATAAAAAAAAGTACCTCCTCGCCGCGTCTCGCCGCTCTCTCTATCGTTGTCTCCGGAACAGAGCACTCAGGAAGCACCCAGGCTCCACTGAGCCAATCACAACTCTGCAATGCAGCGCTGTGATTGGTAAGCACCTAGGCTCCCCTGAGCCAATGACAGTGCTGCAATGCAGCGTTGTGATTGGTCTGAGCGCCGTAGTTCGGCGCTCAGGCTGGGAATGGGGGCCTGGGCATGTTCTCCACCCTGGCTGTAATGCAGCCTTGGTGAAGAACATGCAATGTGTGTGTGAATGTTTGGACAGCCCCAGAGGGCCTGCCAAACATTCATGCGCACTTTAGGAAGTGCAAACCACTCCTTCCCTCCCCTGCCCTGTCAGCACAGCAGCCCCGCCCCGTCCCGCCCGCAAAGCTGCAGAAACAAGAAAAAATTTAATAGATAATAACTTAGAGTTATTATAATTTTATTTTTCCTTTGGTGACACTGCTTAAAAGCAGTGAGGCAACGCTCCTCCGCCTTAGCGGAGGAACCGCCACTGTCTGTTTAGTCTCTCCTCTATCCGCGAATGTCAAGTATGAGGTTGTTTTCCTTCTGACAACTAAACTACGGAATTCTCTCCCTATTGGTCCACATACATAGCCAAAACATCTCTTTTTTGGGGGGGAAGTCATTAAAGACAGGCCCTACATAGAAATCCTCTGACTTACATAATTCAAGGAAAGAAGTTTATGTTTGCACCCGGACACCGTTTGGAGTAATCATTCACTCTGCAAAAGACGTAATCAATCAATCAATTCAACTAAAAGTTTACATGGGATTTGTTAGATGGACGAGTGACCAGTTAGAATCATCACCTCCCAGAAGATCATTATAGGCGCTATTTGCAGTCCTGGAGTTTTGTGTGATCGCCTGATGCATTGTGGGTATTGTTTTGACTAACCTGAAATCAATGACCTGCAGATGAAAGGTTCCGAATTGGAGACTGTCTCGGTAATCACCTGGAGAGAGGGATCCCCCCATGTCTGTTTTACCGAGATCATAAGTGTCATGCTTTTTATGTAAACACCTTTCTACTATGATTATTTTGCCTACTCTATTTTGTTTACAAGATATTCTATGCATTATTCTTCTTTAGGCCTTTAATGTATGTTATTGACTATTTATGGTTTAATAACGCTTATTAAACTAAAAAAAAAAACAAGTGTCATGCTTTCAATGCGCGTGCTCCAGTATCACACTTACTCCAGGATTCTGCTATGCACTTCGGGACTTGTTTATCCAATTGCCAGCCAAGACAAAAAGCACTAATATACAAAGCAAAAACCTGGACTGGATGAGACACTCATGCATAGACTGGGAAACTCAAGAGCTCTGACCCAGGTTTCTCACCTCCCAAGATTGCAAGGCGTGAAACCGCACGTGACTTGCACCGCTCATGTATGATTGTACATGCTATTTCCCATGGCCTACACGTTCTGCCACTCGAACAGCGCGGCCCCCTTTGCTCCTCCATCCTCTGTCAGGCTGCATGGGAAACTCCAGCTTATTACACATCTGCCAATACGGCATGGTCGCGGAGCACTAAATTCATAATTAAAAATATATCTTAAAATCCTTTATTAAACGCCAACCCAATTTTGTCAGTAATTTCTCAAGCTGAATGGAACTTCCTCCCAGTCCTCTGGAGACCGTGGCCAACTTTAATTGCCTACAAAGCAAGCGGAGCTCGAGCGGCAGCAATAGCAGGAGCGCGCGACGCCAGCGACGATCATTGTTCCAATGAATATGTTCATTTATGGCTCCGGTCTCATCAAATGTTGAAGCTCTACTGCCCTCTTCAGGATACATGTACAATTGCATAGTTCCAGTAGGAATCGCCTTACAAAACAAACACTAAAAATCAAATAATATTGCTACGTAGTGAAGGGGTTTCTTTTCTCTGGTTCAGTAAAACACGGAGAGCAGGCTCCACCTGGGCTGCAGTGGTGTAAGATTCCTTTACACACGCACATACACAACAGAAACATTTGCAGTTCAACCCTCCCTTACACAGAGCTGCTAGATACAGTAGCACATCATTGTTTTCCACACACAGAGAACCGGTGGATTGCTGACAGCAGCAGTGCAAGCTTGCCAGTATACACAAACAACAGGGACAGAGCACAGCACCAGAGCAATCATTCACCATACACAGTCACACCACCGTCGCCAGCAGTGCTGTCTACACTCACGTACCAAACAAGAACAATATGTAAAGAAGCAGTGATTGCACACATATACATAAACACATAGAAAGGGTACATAAAAGGAACCGAGGGGCAGGCTTCACACAGATATGCAGAATTGTTACTGTACGGGATGAAAAAGTGCACGATTCTCCTGTCTAGCTGTATGTCAATGTTTAAATTTCAAATTATCTCATAGTATTGCATTGTTTTGCAACATTTATATAGACCTTACTGCCCTGTTGGGGCGCTGGAATGCTTGCCTACATGGGTAGCATGCTGCAGCTGTGTAGGGTGTTTGGTTGAAAGTGTGTTGTCTTTGTTTTGATCCTGTATGGAAGGTGTTTCCATGTTGTGCGTGAGGACCACCGAGGTGCGGGTATCGCAGAGTGAGATGCAGCGCTTAGCAGGGTGATGGATGAGGGAGAGTGACAGATAGGCGTGCAGTCTATGGGTTTCAGTCAGCTGGCAGCTTTGAGCGGCTCTACAAGTCCTTTTTTGGTGTTTCTTATGTTCATAGTCCACTTAGCTAGTTACTGCACTGGGTTGTGCATTCTGAAATATTTTATTTAGAGTTTATAGTCCTGAGCAGTCACGGGTAATAGGGAGAAGTAGTGGAGTGATCTGTTAGGAGGGACTTTGTTATTATCATTCCAAATCTGGTTGCCATCATGAGATGCCAAGAAGTGTCTGTAGTATGCAGCTATTCGTCCCCTGCTGTGTTGAGCTAAATTAAAGTCCTCTTTGGCCAAAGGCATGTGGCAGATCTCTTCAGTTATTACATGCCTAATCAGATTGTAATGGGTGATTTATTGCTGCGGCGTGGCACATTACTGGGTGAAGAACATGACTCTAATGGCTTAGTCTTATGTGAATGTAAGAGTAGCAAACAGTAAAGGGAATGATTAAGGGGCATATCTATATCTACATCAATATCCGAGGTGTATGTTGCGGAGGGTTTCGGAGGACCGTGGAAGGTGTTCTCCAGGGCATGACGCTGAAAGGTTTGATTTTATCCAGAAGCAGCAAATGGAGGAGTGGAATGCGCCAGCCTTGTTGCCACCACCAATTCGGTATCAGCTACATGAGAATGAAAACTGCCCCCTAGTCCATAGACTCAGACACCACCAAAGTTCGACCAGAGAGTGTCAATGATTGTCGGGGAACAGACTTAGTGGCACCGGGGCTGAGAGGGGATGCTGTCTGCGATGATGCCGGTATGCTGATAGGAACTCAGCCATTGCAAAATGAAGAGTCTGTGACCTACTGGACCGCAGTGTAGGCCAGAGGCAGTGTTCAGAAGTGGCCCACAGCCACGTGCCATTGGCTGGCGTTGAACAGGATTAGTGGCACCACGTGTCGCAGGCTAGCGATGAACAGGGTTTGTGGCACCACGTTTCGCAAGAAGCCCATATGGAACTATGCCTCACTGATCAGGTGGGGCCTGATGCTGTTGCTGCTGTCCCAGATTTGAGGTCACTGCCATTCATGACTCAGGACACAGTTTCACACATGGGACTTACTGGGCCGAGGAGTAGGCCTGAGGCAGCAGTAGAGTACGTCAACGAAAAAGGACTAAAGCGGGCCCGTGTCCTGGAGGCCGTGATAGTCTGAGGTGGCTGCCAAGGTTGCGGGACTCGGGCCTGGAGCTTGCGCCGGAATGTGGTGGGCCCCGACTTGACACACGCTGGTGTCAGCAGGTGATCAGTGAGGCCTGGCTGTGCAGGGGCGGGCCTGACGTGTTCGTGGTCAGGCAGACGCACAGCGTCGCAGGCAACTCCGCTCTAGAGGATGGTGTCGGCCTTGTGGCGGGGTGAGAGGAGCCCCCCTGGCAGAGACGTTGGGCTTTCCAGAAGAGGACCACGCCCAGGGCTAGGTGCTTCTAATTCACACCCCAACGCTGGTGTGGCGTACACCGAGCCATCACACTCCCGTCACGCTTAGGGGGGGCGTAACAGGCAAGATTTCCACGAGGTCCCCCACTGGCTGTGGTGACATGGTTGCGTCCACTGTCCACTACACTCCATACAACAGAGGTGTATGTCGCCATGGATATGGGTGTGTGCTGCATACTGCGGTCTGTCCAGCACACCTCCGCCACTCTTGGCATTGTGTACTTTCCCAATCATGGTACTACTGCATCCTTCACACATGCCTGTTTGCCACCTCTCCCCACATTAGGCTGTTGTGTGGCTGAGGTGCCATGCCTTTGACGGCTCATGTTCACGGCTTGGCCAGGTAACCATTGTGAGTTGTTCTGTCGTGTCTGGGCGTGTTATTGTGCATGTTGGTTGTGATTTTGTGACATGTGCATTGCCAGACTTGTGATTTGCATGGTTGTGGAGTTGAGGTGAGTGGGGTGTTCATTTTGAACTTGCCAAGGGGCTGTGCATTTCCCTTGGTGCCATCCTGGGAACGCTGGTTGCTGATGGACTGTCGGAGGATGGAGGAATAATGCACACTGGCTGTGTATTTGAAGGCGACATTGTTGGAGGTTCAACGGTGTTCTGTTGTTGCCTGCACATTGGGGTGGGAAATGTGCTTTCTGTTGAGGTGATTGTGTGCTGTGTCACCAGGGGGCACAGGTGGGACATGTGTGCTATGGATTGCCCCCAACAGGTGCGTGCATCCTGCTATGGCGTATGATCCTTGCTTGGTCTCCAGTGTGACCTGCGCATTGTGTTGGATGTATAGGGACTGGGGTACCAGGGTGATGGTGATGTCCAGGACAGGTGTGAGGGACTTGGATATGGCTAGCAGTAAGACCCCTCCGACCCTGGTGGGTGTTGGTTGGGGGGGGTGCCAGGGGCCAACAGGTGCAGCCAAGCCAGCAGCTTGGTGTGGGGTGGGATGTTGGTTGTCCGCTGTGTTGGGGCCGTGGGTCTGTTGGGTGATGATGGTAGGGATGCGTGGGATGGTTGTCCATTTCAGCCTGTGGTGGATGGAGACATTGTCAGAGGTTGGGTCTGTGAGGCTGGTACGCTTCCTGGGGGTCCGCTGTCTTTGTCTACGCAGCATCTGTGGTGGTCCGGGGGGGGTGTTACGGTGTGGGTTGTGGTCCTGGGGTGGTGTTGGTGGGTGTTGTGGCCCTCTTGGGTGTCCGGGTCGCATGATGGGTGGCTCCATGTCATCTGTTGCCCTTCCGATGTGGCCCTGGGCTGTGCTCCCTTTTGTTGTGCCGGCTGCCGGCCGACTTTACACCAGGTCAGAGCAGGTGTAGATTTCCTGGTGCTAATGTGCCTTATAACCTGCTTTGTGTTTTTATCGCAGTTCTGTCTGGTCGCTGAGAATGTTGAGGTGTGATGTTGTTGTCGCGGCTTCTGGCACGGGAACGCCCACTCTGCATGTCATTAGCGATAGTTGCGGGGGGCCTCTGTGGCGATGTTTTTTTGCGGCTGCTATCGCGGGTAAACTGGTGCTATGGAATGTTAACACCAGCTTGTGAATGGGGCGATAACTTTATCGCAACTTTGGCTGTGATAAAGTGCCATTGACTCTGCGATAGTTTCTTGTGAACATGCCCCCAAAATTTCATAGAATACGAGCTTCCCCAATCGAAACTATATATATATATCCTTTTGTCTGAGTATGGAATGACCTCAAGGCCTTCCCATATGTGCAGCCCTGCCAATTTTCCCAGGTCATCTGTGTGATGTGCTGCTCCAGTCTAGGATTTTTCTTTGAATTCTGGAACTTTTATTCTTACATATTGCATTATAATACAGGACTACGGGCCAGATCTACGACCCTAAATTGCACACGCAAACAGGTTTGTGACCCGTTTGCGCATGCAAAATGTTACAGGGCCATGTACAATTCCTAATTAGCGAGTCACAATTTATTTGCAACTTGCTAAATATGAATTGCGAGTCGCTATTAGGAAGGGGCATGCCAAGGGCGTCCCTTCCTAATAGCGAGTCTCTACCCATGTAACAATGTTTTGCGACTGGAACTGGAGCAGCACATCACGCATGGACATACGAAACTAGGCAGCTCTGTATACCCACAAACTGACCAGTGCTCACTTTCCTGAGTTCACCTCAGAATAAGGAGAGCTTTGGTTTACCTCCGTCACTTCTGGTTACCGGATGCATGCATGTCACTGAGAGTAGCCACCTTGTGCTTTCACTGCTAACAAAGCATTGAAATCTTGGAGATGTAGCAGGGTCACATGAGCCAGTTTTGAATACAAATAGGTAGACTTATACACTTGTGAAATGTATTTAAAGATTTGAAAATTCCATTAATTTCCTGCCCCTTCCTCTCATACAATGTCCTCACTGCATGCTTCCCCATCTTCCTTTACAGTGGCGGCTGGTGATACATGAGAGTGTTAAGGCATCATACTTACCCTGATGCCAGAGAGTGAAACAGTGAGACTGACTTCTTCTAAGTGGGTTCAGGCTGAATGTTGTGAAAAAATGGTGTCAAATAGTGCATATTAACGCTCAGTTTGCACACACATTTGAAAAAAATAAAAGAGGATCTGAAATGACATTCATAAGACATTCCAGCACCTTCATGGTGTGTCAAGAGAGCCGTCCCTCCAAAGGGGGTTTCTTTCCAATTTTTTTCATATTTTCCATGGCTTCCTCCATGCCACAAATTGGCTTCAGTTTGCCAGGGACTGCATTTTAGCACTCCACTGCAGCGTCGTCCGGCTCAGGTAATCGTGGTAGGGTGGTGGGGTGGGGCAGTGCGTGGCAGAGGTATAATTAAATAAATTAATAATACCTATTCTTTCGCCCGTTGGCTTCCCATCCTGCCCGTCCCCACCGCCCCACCTTTCTTACCTGAGCCGGACGCCGCTGCCACTGTCCCGTTTGCTATAGGTGTTCTCAGGGCACAAGTCCTATAAAAAGAAGTGGGGGGACTGACAATATGCAAATGACCTCATGACGTCATGTGCTGAACGTGTCACGGTGTCTGAAAATTACACCGGGACACGTTCAGCTTATTTCTGTGGGGCCCACCTTCTTGGCAGGGGGGACGGCGTCCACCCTTTGAAAAGAGTGGGGGGACGCGGTGTACCTGCGTGTACCCCCCACTCGAACCCTGGGTGTTCTCTTCCATAAGCCACAAATCCATTTCAGTATGCCAGAGCTAGCTGCACACTTTTAAGCATAAAACACACACACAGACACTCACACACTTTCACTACTCTTTCTTTCACACTCACAAATACACTCACACACTCAATTGCAATCTAACACTTCACATGCACTTATTCTATGACATACACTCTCACATATACCCTCTGACACTCTCTCACACTCGTTTCCATATTTTTAAATCACTTGCAGAGCGAAATTTGGCTATAAAACCACCCAAATCCGCTGAGCAGGTGAACCACACAAATGTCTATATATTTCTGTTGGTTCATGAAGTTCATGTGATTCTCCTGCGCCAGCAAAACGTGGTCCAGGAGGATCGACATAGACTGCTACGCACGACCGTCCAAACTGGACAGCAAAAAGGGCAGTTCGTTTCCTGTTAGTTCACTTCCGTCCTCCTTAATTCCCATCCATGGCAGACAGAGGTGAATTTGCAATGCGATTCTCATACCAGGAAATGAAAAAAGAATGAATCCAACCCTAGGGCCCTGTATATATTGTTTGTATTGTTTTAGAAAAGCTTGCTGTGCTGCTGCCCCTGCAATACCTGTTTTGCCTCTGCGTGAAACATGGTAAAAACATTTTAACTGTGCACTTAACAAATTTCGAACCAAATGTCATTGCCCGTGCTTGTTTACATTTAAAAAATCTTTACCATTTCGTTTAAATGCAAAACATAGTTTCCAAGTGACCTTATATGGTGCATGGCTCCTTCAGGCAGCCCTCTCTGTTTTTTAGGTAGAAACAATAAGCATGCTGTACTTTTCAGCCCCTACCTACAAAGTAAAAAAAACTACAAGTCCCATAGTGCACTATACTGGTGCCTGGAAAGCAAGGAGTAAATACGGTGTCATACATGACAAGGGGCCACTTTGGACTACGCAAAACGTTTAGAAAATCAAGTTTCAGTACGTGAATGTTTGTGCCCTTCATTCTTGGAACCAATAAAAGGTTAATCATTGAAGCTGTGAAAGGCAGAGATTACATTCCATGTGCAGGTGTTAGAGTCCCAGCAGTTCACACTCATCTGAAACACGGGGACTTGCTAAAAACATTACTGCCCACCACAGTGAAAACCAACTAGGGTGCGAACCCTGTGTGATAGCCCTACCATACAACCCCACGCTAGTGGGGTCACCCAGGCTAGCAGCGGCAACTGAAGGTGTCTGACTTTATAAGTTAAAAACCTCACTGCTGCCTACCCTGCTTCCGAGCACAGGCTGAGGTGTGATTTCACAAGTCCCTCAGCTGAGATATTGTTGGGCTCATCCCCAGTGCCCCCCGAAGCAATCAACCAATCAACCGTGGTCAGGCTCCAATTGGACAAACATCTCAAAACAGTGATTTGTAAAAAGAAAGCCCAGGGCTGGAATAGTTGTTCCCCAGAGATATGAGGCCATCTGCTGAGCCTGCGTAGTAAGTGTTAGCATACTGACGGGTAGAGCGGTCGACCTCGAAGCGGCGGAGCCGGGTTCGAGTCTCGGCAGGGAGGCTCGACATACTCTGGGGCAGATTTACAAGCCCCTTGCGACAACTTTACGCCGCTGTTGCATCACTTCTGTGATACGTCACGTTGTAAAGCCCTGTGCTACATTATACCTGTGTCAGGTATAATGTATGCAGGGTGGGCGTAGATTTCACTGAGTCACTTTTACAACGCCACTGCGTCAAAGCCTGAAGCAGGTGTAAGGAGTGATGCAGCATGTTAGGAGTAGGCATTTCTAACCATTGCTGGAGTTGCGTCGTGCTTGTGACACGACCCCAGCAATGCGTCACGCATCTGTCTATCCTTGCGCCACGGTGCGCCACATTGTAAATGCGACGCATCCATGGTGGTGCAAGGGTATTTTTACGTGGCGCATTTTAACTGGCGCATCCCTGATAACATGCAGGGATGCACCAGTTCTTGTAAATCTGCCCCTTTGTTTCTGGGCAAATTACTTATTCTCTCCGTGCCTAACCAAATGAAGGTGCCCTTCTGTGACTCACCTGGTGCTCATGTAAAGCGCCCTGAGACCTTCAGGTCGAGTTCGCGCTATATCAAACTCCCCCAAAACAATATCTTTTTATGGCTCTTGTGTTTTTTCAGAACAGAACTGTCATACTGAGGTTTTTGAGAGCATGCTGGTAGCTTTGTAAGAAATGCCATGCTCTTTTTGAAGTCCAACTTGCTTTTGGCTGAAAAGCCAGGACTGTTGGAAGGGTCCAACAAGACAGAGGACCACTACTGTGGCCGACATATGAACCCGAATTCAAGGACATGCGTGTGCTCAGTGGTTCCAGCCCAACTCAAGCTAATTCGATAACACACCTCGTAAAGGCTCACACACCTGAGGCTGCAGAACCACCCCTCAGATTGCTTTCCAGAATCAGTTGCAGAGCACGAGAAAGGTAGACGAGGGAGAATGAAGGGCAAAAGAGCGGAATATGAAATCACCGATTACAGGAGAAAGCAGGTAAAAAAAACAACCCTAAAGCTTGAGATAATGAGACGTGGTATAGAATGGTGAAAGAGAGAGGAATGTAGCGGAATCCAAATTAGGCAACCTTAATACATACGACAAGCCTTGAATTCGGCAGTGCTGGTGGTGTGCGCCTGAGAAAAACTTTGGACGATTAAATGTATTATTTTGTTTATTTATTCGCTATTATTATTAAAATTATTATTACTTACAAATTAAGCACTGCATCAGACTCCTGGCTCCGAATTAAAATCTTCATAGGGACTCAGCAAATAGAACAGTGCTGCTGGTTATTTCAAACTGTGAGGCCACAGCGCCATCTAGGGGTCGTGAGTGAGTCTGTCGGAACTGTACCTGTTGACAACAGCTGTGCGGTGTGCCCTCAACACTGTCAATTGCTATTCATTTGTCAGAAATTCGTGCCTTGAATAAACTCGCTGCTTATTTGAATACCGCAGGGAGATTTTCTCTAATGGACCAAACAGCAGGAAAAGCACATACGCCCAAAAAAGAGCTGCTTTCATGGCTCGCCGGGGTTGCGCGCCGAAAAGATGCAAGGTCCAGTGGGGACCGCGGAAAACAGAGAGCGAGAACGATTTAATTCCCGCTTCCAGAGCGAACACCAGCCTCCAAATTAATTGTTTTTCTTTATCCATAATTTTGCATGGGAAATATTTTCGCGTGAGCCCGCAGGATTTACAGCGGCGTCAAACGATTCGCTCGGCTGATTTGCAGGAGATATGCAGGCAGCTTCACCTGCCATCAAACGCTCCTTCCCTCAGGCAATCTACGGCTCCAGCACACCCCGTGGATTTCTACTAACTCTATTTCCGCTTTTTTCACGTATAAAATGTATTTTTTATCCCCTATGAGCTGAAGAACTCTGATAAGATGCAAGTGGACTTGAAAGGAATCTTGTTTTCTGCTGTTTAGAACAACTTTCACCCAGTGTTCCTACTAACTGAGAACTATTTCATTAATTTTCTTTAGGGAATAGAAGAGACGACAAAGGATAAAATGCGCAATAAGACGGGATAAAATCTTTATAGAACAAGGGGCAAATTTACAAGCCCCTTACGCCAGATTTGCGCCGCCGTTGCATCACTTTTGCGACGCAGCGGCGGCGCAAAGCCAGTACCATGCTGCGGGCTATTTACAACGTGACGCATCTAGGGAGATGCGTCGCGTTGTAAAGCCCTGCGCCACATGTGGGCGTTCATGCACAAGGGGGGGGGGGTCGTTCCGGCGCAGGAACGCCTACGAAAAGTGGCTGAGTGAAATCTACAAGATTTCACTCAGTCACTTTTACGGCCATGCTGCGTCAAAACCCTGCGCCTGCTTGAAGCAGGCATAAGGATTGACGCAGCATGTTAGGGATATGGGCACCCCGAGCCTTGCTGGAGCTGCGTCGCGCTTGCGACGCAACTCCAGCAATGCGCCGTCTTTCCGCAGGGGGGATGTGACACACATCTGCCCATCTGTGCGCCACGGTGCGCAGCATTGTAAATGCGGCGCATCAGTGGTGGCGCATGGGTGGGCAGATGCGTCGCAACTCTTCTGGCGCATCCCTGCTGATTAGCAGAGATGCGCCAGAAGTAGTAAATCTGCCCCCAAAAATTGTATAGCGGGCGCACATGCGTACAGACTGCAGGAACGGTCTGGCCTGTTGGGAATTCACAAGATTTATATTGATAATATTGTGGTGTCTGTGCCTTGAAAATAAAAGTAGTGATTAGGGTTACACAGGGCATGAGTCGGGGATACACGCGGGTGGACAGCATCCACCCACTATTTTCACAGGGTGAACGCCGTCCACCCTACCTAGAATTTGGGCCCCACTGAATAATGTGCTGAACTCGTCCCGGTGTAATTTCCAAACACTGGTGCACTTTCAGCAGCTCCGGCACCTTGTCTACTTTCCTTCTGCAACAAGCAACAAAGTGCAGCCGGGGACGGGGCTTTCTTATTTAAGACTCCTGCTGGGCCCCATTACAAAGGCCGAATTTGAGGGGTCATCAGGCCTCCTTTTGATCGAGTCTCTTGGCTGGGAGCAGTCTGGAGCCTCACACCTAGATGCAAATGAAGCGGAGGTGAAACAAAGGTTAGCACTTCACACATGCTTAAGAAAGGCAGCGTTTCACTTTGTTCATTCCCTGCTTAGGAGATATGCATGCACTGTAAGAATATCAGATGTGTTGGTCTTTCCCAGTATTTACACACAGCAAATTGCATTTATATTAAGCTTACTACACCTGAGGAGGCGTTGAAATAATTTAAGTACCACTATTTTTTCTTGTATAGCCCAACTCATCCCAATGCAGGGTGTCGGAGCGCTTTACATCAACACATGCATATTACATGTACAATACATTATATAGGTTTCAGTGGCGGATGGTGAAGCTTGAGAGTGGTGTGGCTGGGCTTGGCTGAAGGGGTGTAGGGGGATGTTATGGGGCCATGATATTTTTTGGTAGGCCTATCGCCATTTGCCGGGAAAATACAATGTACACACACATCAGTGTGCCACACACAGACTGCACACACCCTACATAATATACATTCAAGGCATCAAATTAAAATATTTAATAATATGCAGACATTATATTGTACGCATGCATAACTCACACACAAATATACCATACACAGAGTGTGCATGCAGACGGAACTAAGCTTTTGCATATATTATTCTGAACAATATATAGCATTGTCATAATATATACGCTAGGAAAGTTATCTACAAGCTAATATTGCACATAATATGCTGAACAAGCGGGAGATGTAAACATACAACATGTTTACTGAACCAGACAGATACACACTGAATATGATTAGAGAATAGTGTTAAATGAAAGCATACCTGTTATTTAGACACAGCAAAAATGGAGCAAGCAGAGCTAAATAAAAACAAGTCCTTTTATTTTAAGGTGCACAGAAAACTTGTATCTACAAATTAGTGTGCAGATCTGCCCACGCAGAAATGCACAAGGCATTCAAAGAGACTATGTGTCTCGAGGAAGAGCACTAGAATTGAACAGTCCAAGGAGAGAGATGCTCTTGCACCATGTTCAAGAGTCAACAGTGAATACTAACTATGGGGAACAAAGAAAAATATATTGAACAGCATTTTCGAAGACTACAGAGCAGCTAAAATTCCTCTGTGTGGACACAGCTGAGATTTCCCCAAAAACTGCCACAATTACAATGCTTACAGCATTGGGTCTTCCACATTTCCGGCAAAGAGGCCATGTATTGAATGGGCATGGAACCTTGACCACAATCCTTTGGTGGGTATTGTGAGAAGCTGCCATTGGTGTCTAGTATGAAATGTTGGCACTGGTGGCTACTATATGGAAGTGATATTGATGCTCAGAACCTCAGACCACTAAGGCTCTTAATTCTGCATTCTTCAGCAAGACCAGATGCCCTCTGTAAAGCCAGGCAAGGAACAAGGTGCATACGTTCACAGGGCAAAATGCACAGTAAAATAACATCACAGTCATCTCTATATGGCAAATATTTCCAATACGTATATGCCGTCACCAGTCTCCCTTATCTCCTTGCTGATTTATTTGAGAGTGCCATTTGAATTCACCCAGAAACAGCTTAACGGAGGGCAGCTTTATATAAGTCTACCTAGTAAGACATTCCTAGTCTGGTGCAATCACCTCGCTCTGGTGCCAGACACCTCTCCTGGACACTCTCTGTGGCCAACAAGGCCCCCCACACACACACTGCCAGTTAATGTGCCCATTAAATGGTGTTTAAAAAACTTTTTTACACAGTAGTTGTTTGAGAACTCTACCTGAGGCAGACTACTCACTGCTTCCCACAAGTAACGCTACATGCCATTTATTTTATCATCAATCTGCTTCTTTGCGCTTTCCAATTATTTACCCAACTTATATCCTGGGGATAACTGACCTTTTTTGTTTTTGTCAAGTTCAACTCAAGAGCTTGTCAAACGTCTCTGCAAAGTCCACATAACCGCTGTCTCACAAACCCCTTCAGATAGCATGAAGGAAGTGATCAGCAATCACTCAACAAGACAGCCATCGACTTAAACGGGCCTCTTCCCTCGTTTATGACAACTAACCAAATACACAGAACCCTGCTTACTTACATGGGGGTTCACTGACAGGGTGGAGGCTGTGGGTCACTGTCTGGACTAATCTGGAAGGGAAGCTTCAAGATAGGCGACACCAAATGTTTTCAACAGGCACACGCTCCTGCAGCATGCTACATATTTGCCATGAGTCTGCTTGCTGAAATGGAGATCTGCATTCATTTCACCGCGGGAAGCAGATACCTCGAGTCTGCGTAGTATGTCTTCAAAAGTCTTGATGACAAACTGCGCAGATTGGATTTTTCGGCTTCCTGACTACCTCAACCCCACCCTTTACCAACTTCTCACAGGATAGTATCCTCCCCACTGTGACGAGTTGGGAAAGGGTGGGGAGACCATGCTCTCCACTCCTTGACTGACGTGAGGTCCCAGCATTACAGGGCTTGGGTCAAAAACGCCCGGAGGTAATTTTACACACACGTTGTAGGAAGGTAGAATCTGACTGCATGGTTGCCCCCACTTTTTTCCTGGTGTTTTGCTGGTTTTTGACTTAGTTTGGCTGGGATCCTGCTATTCAGGACCCCAGCCTATCTGCTTTCCCCTTTGAATTGATAACCAGTACTTTAGGTACACTCCAGATTGGATTCTGGGGTACACTTATAAGTCCCTAGTATATGGTATACTATGTACTCAGGGCATAGGTACCCCAGAGGCCTACCAGGGGCTGCAGAATACATTATGCCACCCTGGGAAGCCTTCCAAAATGACACAACAGGACTGCTACTGCAGCCTGTGTAAGGTGGTGCATGCACCCCTTACTGAGAAATAGGTTAACTATATCTCTCCAGATCACTGCACATATAAACCTATCAGTCACCCCTATAGCCGGCCTTACCAATACTGAAGGCAGAGTGCTGGGTTTTATGTGAAAGGGTGCTCATGCATGAGCAGAGCCCCTCTGCAACCTTCGGAACCTTTATTGCGGGGTTGTTTGTGATACAGCCAAACCATATACTCTTAAGTGCATTATTACCAAATGGTAAATGATAACTTTGGAATGGCTGCATGGAAACATGTCGTGTTTGGTGTCAAACACCTTGGACTCATACCCCCACACCAGTAACTGGTGTGGGAGTATGATCCCACCCTTCTAGAGGGAGAGACATGACAGCACCGGTATACACGGTACCAGTTAACAGAGCCCTGGCTACACAAAATGGATGCTGCCAGGCACAGACACGAGTCTGCCCTCCTGCTTCTGGATGAAACTCCAGCAGGGGAGGCCTGGACAATAGATTTCCTGTTACACGGAGGTGTTACCACCTCCCAGAGAGGCTTTAGTGTATTAGGGCTGGGTGAGCGCACTCCAAGAGTGCTTTGAAGTCAGCACTGGGGGCACATTTGGTGTCCCTGTGCATAGTCCAGCTCAAATCGGTTGCAGGGGCTACCACGCCTGCTCTGGCGCGAAACTGGACAAAGGAAATGGGTGTAGCCAACCCTCTTTCCTGACCCTCCCATAGCTGGGTCCCTACAGTTTGTCCCACCCCTTCCTTGGTTATAAGATAGGAACCCCTGGCTACAGGACTTTAGATTTACCTGGATGAAACTCTGATACATAATCCTGGAACTTCGACGATCTACAAGGTGCTAGATGACTGAAGCATCTCCCTTGGAGTAAAGGAGTTACTCCCCTGCTTGGCAGGCATCAAAGACGCATCTGCCCGGTTTGCATCTCCGAAGCTCCCGCCGGACTCTGAAGAATTGGCAACACAGGAGGTGGGTTCCCAGACTTCCCAGAGGCTGACCCAAGCTCCCTGCAAAACTGAGACCCGTAGCCCTTGTGGGGCAGTGGAACCGGAACCCCTGGACACCGTGCACATGTGCTAGTGCATATGCTTCTCGTCGATCCTTGAGGCTGTGCTTTGGGCTACTGGTAGTCCACACCCTGAGCAGTGTTTCCACTGAAGATTACTGGCCTACACTCATTGAGTGCCCCGTGGGTTGGTATTGTGTGATTCCTCTCAAGGTCCCTTTGCGATCCCTGGATCATCAACTGGTGGGTCCCTGTGAAGACAACTCTAACTCTGATTGGGCTTACCTGGTTGCTCCAGACATGCCCTGACTCCATTGCTTGGGGAGTCCCGAGGACCTTGTTGGTCCACACCGAAGCATCTTTTCTCTTCATGCGTGGGTTGCTGTTGCCAAGGCTTGTTAGGTTCAATCCGAGCACTGACACCGCATCCTTCATGGGACAGCTCGAATGCAGCTCCTGGTTGTCGTCGATGCCTCTTGGGCCTCGTGGATGCAGAGTCAAGCTTCACCTCTTCGCACCTGAAACATCCGACATCGGTGGGCATTCGTCTATCCTGCCTCTGGTCACTGGCAATTGACCCAGACTCTGTCCCCTCTGCTTTCAGGTTCTTCTGATCTTCGATCCAGGCTTGGATTACACCGGACTCTTTCCTCCTTCCCGGCAGCAGAGGTGTGCAGCGGTTGGATTCAAGCTTGCGATTGCTTTACCAGATAATCTCTTTGAGTGACTAACTGAACACCACTATAGGTACATAGGTACATATAAATCAAGTCTAGAATAAAGTAAGTTCTACTGAACTTGGAGTTGGGTTAGCAAAGGGACCAGCACACTCCTTTTCCCCAACTCAAGAGAGTCTAGTAGCTCCCACTGGGTTAGGTAGGTGCAACACCTCACAACACTAGTATGTCTTCAAGACCTGAAGCCAGTGGCTCCTTGTCATCCAAGTATGACCATTTCACATTCGTGGAATTGAGAAATATGTGTACAGCTAGGAAACTGAAGACAGGGAGGAGTGCAAACACTCAACGCTTCATGGAGGATCTGCTGTTAGATGATCTCAGAAAGACTCCAGGGTCTGATGAGGTAGGCAGGTTGGGTAGGGCAGCAGAAGAGGAAAAGGCCAAGAGGTGACTACACCTATGACCAGGACTCTGAAGCTGACCAGGAGGATCAAGATGATTCTAACCTGGAAAATTCTATCCATCCTGAAGGTGAGGGAAAAGGCCTTAGTGGCCCTCTCCATACCACCCCCCCTGGAAGGGTTGGTGTATGCCAAGAAGATCAAGATCTCCTTCTATGGAGTCTAATCATTCTGGTACATCTGTAGGGACCTCTGTCTCTCATAGGACCATTTTTCCTCAAAAGAGGGAGTCCTCTTATGAGAGAAAATGCAGACTGCTTGAGATTTAGAAACCTAAGCTTAGGGTCGAGAGAGAGCAGTTGGCATTAAATAGGGAATCCCTGGAGCTCCAGAGAGCTTCAAAAAGTTTGGGGCTAGAGCCCCATGGTGGCAGCAACAGTGTCCCTAGAGGTAGAGAACATACTCATGACCATAGGAACCTGAACAAAATTGTCCCTCCCTACCAGAGTGGGGATGACATCCACAAATGGATAACTGCACTGGAAAGGGCCTGTAAAGTACAGAGGGTCCCTCAGGAGCAGTGGACAGCAATCTTGTGGCTCTCCTTTGCAGACAAAGGTAGAGACAAGCTCCTCACTGTTAGAGAAGAGGATGTTGACAATTACAAAGTCTTGAAGGGTGCACTGATTGAAGGGTTTGGCTTAACCACTGAACAGTACAGGTTGAAGTTCAGAGATACCCAAAAGGCACAGACGAAAGACTGGGTTGACTTTGTAGATTGTGCTACTGAGGCTCTGGAAGGTTGGATACATGACAGCAAAGTACATGATTTTTTAGGATTGTACAAATTGATTATGAGGGAGCAGATCCTTAATAATTGTCAAAACCAGCTTTTACACCAGTACCTGGTGGACTCTGATCTGACCTCTCCCCAAGAATTGGGAAAGAAGGCAGACAAATGGGTCAGAACCAGAGTAAAGCCAAAGAATCAGGGGGGTGACCAGAAGAACGATTCTTCCAAGACCCAAGAGAAAGGTGGGGATAAATCAAAAGATAAGTCCACTACAGCGCCCCAAAAGTCCTTTTCTGGGGGTGGGCCCCAAACTCTTTCCTCCCCTGAAAAGAAACCATATTGCCACATTTGTAAAAAGCCTGGCCACTTGAAAAATGATCGCAGTTGCCCTAGGGTTGGCAATAAAAAAACTGTTCCTCCTACCAATACTATCACTCCTCCTGCTACTACCAGTAGTAATCCCCCAGGTGGTGGTAGTGCACCCAAAAAGTTAGGTGCATTCTCATGGGGAACTGAGGTGGGCCATAATTTAGAGAGGTCCCCCTCGCAGGCATCCTCAGTCTGGGATGGTGGCATGGAATTATGCCACTTTTACTATGAGTCCCAATACTTTGGGCAAGTACAGACAGGAGCCCATAATCAATGGTCAGAAGGCGTTGGCATTCAGGGACACAGGGGCTAGTGTCACCATGGTGACAGGGAAACTAGTCCCCTCTCAACAGCTTTTACCTGAGTTTAAGTACCAGGCGACCAACATTGATGGTATCAGAACAGATCATACCATGGCCATAGTCAATCTCAGCTGGGGAGGGGTCACTGTCCCAAAGAGAGTGGCAGTGTCCCCAAACTTGCCTGTGGATTCCCTGTTGGGCAATGATCTGGAAATTTCAGCCTGGGCTGAAGTTGAATACCAGGCCCATTTAAGAATGTTAGGCCTCCCTGAGAGAGTTGGTGGGGCTGTGATGGCCATAGCCCAACCGCAGGGAAATTTTGGAGTGATGGAGCCTGAAAGAATGGCCCACTCTCCTCCCCAAGAGAGCACAAGGGATGAAGAAAAATCTTCCTCCCAGACTATAGGTAAGGGTTAGCCTCCTCAGGGAACTGATCCTACCCCTAGTGAAGGAACTGCCCCAGAGGTAGTCAGGCCTGTCCTGGCAACACCCCTGATGGCAGGAGACCCTTCCAAGGTGGTACCCAGTCCGGAGCAGGTAACCTGCCCCTCTCTACCCTGCCTCAGTAAGCCCAGGGCTACAGAGGTCAGGGAGGTCAGTGGACCCCACAGGGCCCCCTGTCCAGAGGAACCCCCCGATCAGCAGATTAGGGGCAGCCAGTCTAGTAGCACTAGCCAGGTGAAAATTCCTCAACACACTGAGGGATCCCCCCTACCCCTGTGTAGGGACCTCCCCCAGATGGACTCTGTTGGGCAAAGGCAAACCTGGAACCAAAAGGTTCCAAACCTACCCTGTCCCCCCAATGTTCCAACAAATGGGACCCAACCCCCAGCTATAAACAGCCAAAGGTTGACCCTTAGGGCCAGATACAACTTAGTCATGGAAAGAAAGGCCTCCATGGTGACCAGTGATCTGAGGAAGCTGAGACCAACTCTATTAGGGCCTCACTTCTCTACTCAGCCACCCCACCAGCCTTTTACTTTGCCAAAACACACTACAGCTAGTAACTCCAAATGGTGGAGATCATCCCATACCCTTGGGGTTAGGGATAGCTTAGTGGACCGAAAGACAGGGGGTAACCATGCTGGCGCAGGTTCTTCCTTAAATGGCAACTTAGTAAATAAAGGCTCAACTGGCCAAGGTTAGCCTTATCTCCTTTCGTTTGGGGGGGGGGGGGGTTATGTAGGAAGGTAGAATCTGACTGCATGGTTACTCCCACTTTTTCCTGGTGTTTTGCTGGTTTTTGACTTAGTTTGGCTGGGATCCTGCTATTCAGGACCCCAGCCTATCTCCTTTCCCCTTTAAATTGATAACCAGTACTTTAGGTACACTCCAGATTGGATTCTGGAGTACCCTTATAAGTCCCTAGTATATGGTATACTATGTACCCAGGGCATAGGTACCCCAGAGGCCTACCAGGGGCTGCAGCAAGTATTATGCCACCCCTGGGAAGCCTTCCAAAATGACACAACAGGACTGCTACAGCAGTCTGTGTAAGGTGGTGCATGCATCCCTTACTGAGATATAGGTTCACTATATCTCTCCATATCACTGCATATATAAAATTATCAGTCAACCCTATGGCAGGCCTTACCAATCCTGAAGGCAGGGTGCTGGGATTTACGTGAGAGGGTGCCCATGCATGAGCAGAGCCCCTCTGCAGCATTCGGAACCTTTATTCTGGGGTTGTTTGTGATGCAGCCAAACCATATACTCTTAAGTGCATTATAACCAAACAGTAAATGCTAACTTTGGAATGGTTGCATGGAAACATGTTGTGTTTGGTGTCAAACACCTTGGAATCATACCCCCACACCAGTAACTGATTTGGGAGTATGGTCCCACCCTTCTAGAGGGAGAGAAATGACAGCACCGGTATACCCGGTACCAGCTAACAGAGCCTTGGCACCACAAAATGGATGCTGCCAGCCACAGACACGAGTCTGCACTCCTGCTGCTGGACGAAACTTCGGCAGGGGAGGCCTGGACAATAGGTTTCCTGCCACAGGGAGGTGTGACCACCTCCCAGACAGGCTTTAGTGTATTGGGGCTGGGTGGGTGCATTCCAAAAGTGCTTTGAAGTCAGCACTGGGGGCACATTTGGTGTCCCTGTGCATAGTCCAGCTCAAACCAGTTGCAGGGGCTACCAGACCCTGCTCTGGTGCGAAACTGGACAAAGGAAATGGGTGTAGCCACACCTCTTTCCTGACCCTCCCATAGGTGGGTCCCTAGAGTTTGCCCCACCCCTTCCTTGAGTATAAGATAGGCACCCCTGGCTACAGAACTTTAGATTTACCTGGACGAAACTCTGATACATAATCCTGGAACTTCGACAATCTACAAGGCGCTAGATGACTGAAGAATCTCCCTTGGAGTAAAGGAGTTTGCATCCCCGAAGCTCACGCCGGACTCCGTAGAAATTGCAACACAGGAGGTGGGTTCCCAGACTTCCCAGAGGGTGACCCGAGCTCCCAGCAAAGGTGAGACCCATAGCCCTCGTGGGGACCGTGGAACCCAAATCCCTGGGCACCGTGCACATTTGTAAGTGCATATGCTTCTCGAGCAGTGTTTCCACCGAAGATTACTGGCCTAAACTCATCGAGTGTCCTGTGGGCTGCTATTGTGTGATTCCTCTTTAGGTCCCTTCGCGATCCCTGCTCCGACGACTGGCAACTCTAACTCTGATTGGGCTTACCTGGTTGCTCCAGACATGCCCTGACTCTCCATCGCCAGGACCTTGCTGGTCCGCACCGAAGCATCTTTTCTCTTCCTGCAAGGCTTGTTGGGTTCAATCCGAGCACCGACACCGCAGCACTCGACATCATTCGTGGGACAGCTCGAATCCAGCTCCTGGTCGTCGTGGCTGCAGAGTCAAGCTTCACTTCTTCGCACCTGAAACACCCGACATCGGTGGGCATTCGTCTATCGTGTCCCTGGTCACTGGCAAGTGACCCAGACTCTGTCCCCTCTGCTTTCAGGTTCTTCTGATCTTCAATCCAGGCTTGGATTACACCGGACACTTTCATACTTCCCGGCAGCAGCACTTTGCAGCAGGCAGCCATTGAAATCAATGACGATTCCCGACACCATTTGACACCTATGCACACGGCTTTCCTGGGTGAGGTATCTTGAGTACTCCAGTGCTCCCGTGGGTGTTGGTCCTAGAACCCCCTAAGTCTAAAGGGGTTTGCTCACAGTCCTCTCCTAAATGTCCTTAACCTTTAAAATTCCAACCGCGACTTTCCCATAGAATAGTATGGGGCTCGCGGCTGTGTTCTCACACTGCATATATCCCCCGTGGGTCTCCTGTGTCACTCCCTTGGGTGGTTCCTTGGGGTCCCAGTGATTCTACGTGCTCTAGGCACTGTGTCTAGTCAAGTCATGGTTCTTATACCACTTTCTTAATATATGGTTTGGTCTCCCCCTGGGGCCCATTGCATATTGTGCTATTTACTGTCGTTTAATAACTGTTTGATTGTGTGCCTTGCTCTCTAACTTCATATAGATGTTAGTAGAGAGTGTTTAGAAATAAATACATATATTTTATATATATACCTTGTGTGGTTATCCTTTCATTTAGTAACTCAAGAGGTTATAATCTGGTAAACCAAGTTGTTTTTCACTCCTTCAAGACTTATGCTGAAGGCTGCTCTCCATAGCTATCATTAGGATAGCTTTCAATAAAGGTTGTCTTAAACCTAATCATCAATAAGGGTTGTTTGGACTGGTGCAAGGAGCCCCCTATAACTAGTGAACAGCATATACCAGGCCAACTTCTCACACACGTAGTCAAGGGGTGGAGACTGATCATCAAAGCTGTTTCTTTGCCGAGCTGATGACATCACAGGCCCCAGGGCCATGAGCTCGTCAGCCCGGCAAATACTTAAAGCTTTGGGCCGAGGAGGAAGTTTATGGAAAGCATCACTACCATGATGCAAACGCAGCAACAAGCACCATGAGCGGCAGTGTGCAGCATAATAGTTAAAGTGTGTGAATGTGTGTGTTTTTTTAAAAAAAGCAATACTTCAAATATAGCTTTTACTTTTGACCTTGAAAGTAAGGGGGGCGGAGCCCCCACGCCCGCGAACAGAAACTGCCACTGATAAGTTTGTAAATGAATGTACAGGATGTGTTACATAAAACTGGGGGATTGCAAGGTGTAAAAATCACATATCATCTTCCATAGCTTACTGTGCTATTATCCTCGCAATACGCTCAAACGTACACATGATAGACCTGCTAAACATATATGTGAGGGCTTTAGTTCTGATGTCACTTCTTGTGATTCCACTTTCTGTAAAGTCGTGGCTTGTGATGCCACTTTCTATGATGTCAATTCCTGTGATGCCATGTGTGATGTCGAGCGCTGTAATGTCGTGCACCGTGATGTCGCTCACTGTGATTTTCTTTGCATGCTGCCTAACTAGGTTAGTCCTCCCACTTCTTTTTTTAGGACTTGTTTCCTGTGGTTACAAGGTACTTCATGTCACAAAGGGTGTTATGGTTCAGTTCTAGGACACTCTCTCTGATCATCCGAGACAGGTTCCTAGCAACCGCTGACCTCCAGAACACAAATGCCCATATGACCATCGTTTCAGCACATGAGAAGTTTTGATTATGTGTTTTAGATATCCAGTGGCAGCTTAAGGAGCAATAAGGACTCAAGCACTCTCCCAGGGTGTTCACTTAGACTCTGGCACCTATGGTGAGGGTGCTGAGCCGCAGTGGTGTCACCGTCTAGACGCTTGGTTAATCCACAGCACCTCCATTATGACTGAAGAACATGAAGGGGCACATTGGCAATATTTTGACATAGGGCAGCACCACAAGCCTTCTAGCTGTGCTGCCCTACATCAAAGGAAAAGGGTTGGAATGCTCGGCACATTCCTGTCCTTTTTGCCGGCGCACAAACTGCAGCTGAGTGCTAACCCAGGCACTCTTGAACCATGGTGCAAGAGTGTCTGTGTTGTCATGATTGTTTTTGTGCAGTAAGGGACACCTTCCTGCACAAAAGTATTCAAAGTAGGTGTTTTCCTTGTACTATGTGGAAAGAGATAAAAACAAGTAGAAATGTAAACATTTCTCCTCGTTAATACTGCATTGCGATGGCGTTAGTTTTGGCGCTGCCCCAGATTTATGCTATGTTGTAAATCTGAGGCAGTGCCAAAAACTATGGGGCTTAATTACAAGGGGATTATGCCACCAGAGCATCCCTTTTTGTGACGCTCCATATCTACAAGGCAGCGCTAAACCACTTCATTATGGTGCAAGGGTGCCTGCGCTAGCACTAGGCCAATTTTTTTACACCAGTGCAGGGGTGAGTACAGGAATGTGCCATATTGTAGTAAATATGGCGCATTCCTGCACTAAGAAAATGACACAGTTCAGCGCACGAAAATAGCTTGCGGCTCCACGCTGCACCATTTTCTTGTTAATATGCCCCGATGGGCGTCGCGTTGGAACAACCAGAGTAACAGCCATGGAACGCCCCTTCCGTGCAGAGTAAGGCATTGCCTTACTTCATATTCACAAGGCCATGAAAAGACATGCAGGTAGACTTTGCGTGGACTTGTAAATATAGGCTGGCACACTGCATCTTCGGAGCATCACAAAAGTACCGCTTCGGCAGCACAAAAGTGCCACAGCAGCATTGTAAATATGCCCCGAAGTGTCTGCAGCATTATGGATGTTCCTTGATATTCTACAAGTCCCACCTTTTGCCATCTCAGGATTTTGGTTTCATGAGATTGGAGTAGGGTAAGGTGGATTGTGTTATATAGGATTGGAGATGGATTGGAGTGGGGTGGATTGAACTGGAGTGGGATGGCTTGGATTGATGTGGATGGATTGGAATGGAATAGAGTGGGCTGGATTGGATTGGTGTGGATTTGGAGAGATTGGATTGGTTTGGTTAGATTGGATTGGATTGAAGAAGAGTAGATTGAATTGAGGTGGATTGAATTGAATTGGGGTGGATTGGAGTGGAGTGCATTAGGTTGTGGATTGATTGGAGTGGGGTCAATTGGATTGGAATGGAGTTGATTGGATTGGGGTTGATTGGAATATTGTGAAAAGAATAGGAGTGGGGTGAACGGATTAGAGTTGGGTGGATTGGATTAGATTATTGTGAATTGAATAGGAGAGGGGTGGATTGGAATGGAGTGGGGTGGATTGAATTGGAGTAGGGTGGATTGGAGTGGGGTAGAATGTATTGGAGTAGGTGGATTAGAATGAATTGGTGTTATGTTATGTTAAATTAATTTTATACAGCGCACAGGTACCCAACAAGTGTTTCCCAGCGCTAAGCCTGACAGAGGACAAAAAAAATAAAGGAAATCGGAAATACAGTTCAAGGTGAATTGTTGGTTAAATAACCATGTTTTTAAAAGTTTACGAAAATTCATATATGAAGTTTCATTACGAATTGCAATGGGTAGAGAATTCCATATAGATGGACCAAGACAGGCAAACGAACGTCCTCCCATGCTTTTGAGTTTAATTCTGGGCACCATGAATTTACCCTGAGTGGCCGAACGAAGTAAACGAGGGGGCTGGTAAGGGTGAACTAGAGTTTGCAAATATTTAGGAGCAGAGCCAGCTTTGATTTTATGCATATAACTCATGGCCTTAAACTTCACACGGTTTTCAACCTTAAGCCAATGAAGATTGCACAAAGCACTGGAAGGGGAAGAAGTTTTAGAGAGCTGGCAGAGCAGCCTGGCAGCAGAGTTTTGTACCACCTGTAGTTTCCGTGTAACATCCTTATTTGATCCCAAATAAAGGATGTTTCCGTAGTCCATTCTAGATGTCACAAGTGCCTGGACTACAGTTTTCTGAGTGGAAACCGTAAGCATCCAAATGATTTTTTTCAACCATTTTAAGATGGTGAAACAGGTGGCTGCCACCTTTACTGCTTGCTGCTTCATAGGTAATTTGTCATCAATAAGAACTCCCAAATTGCGAACATAATCAGAGGGCTGAGGAAGATCACCCATTTCACACAGCCAATGCTGGGGGCCCCAAAGATTTTTATTTTTACCCAAAATAAGGACCTCAGTTTTTGCGCTGTTTAGCTTAAGAAGATTAGCATGCATCCAAGATGCAATGTTCCTCAGACCACTCTGAAGAACTGAAGGTCCAAGCGTCTTTTCCATAGAAAGGGAAAAGATGATCTGGGTATCGTCAGCATAAGAGAAAAGGCACAACCCCGCCTCCTGTGCTATTGTTGACAGAGGTTTAACATACAGATTAAATAGAAGAGGACTTAGGATAGAGCCTTGGGGTACCCCATAAGAAGAAGAGTGAATTTTAGAAGTGGCTCTAGATGAAAAAACTTGAAAAGTCTGTTTAGCAAGAAAAGATGAAAGCCAGCCAAGTGCTGAGCCAGTAATGCCAAAGGATTGCAAAGATTTAATCTTTGCAAAGTATGGGTCACTGTGTCAAATGCAGCGCTCAGGTCAAGCAATATAAGGGCCACGGTGTCCCCAGAATCCAATCGCTGTCGTAACATTTCTGATACTCCATGCAGAGTTGTCTCGGTGGAATAACTGGCCCTAAAGCCGGACTGAGAGGAGTGTAGAAGGTTAGTAGATTCGACAAATTGAATTAGTTGCTGGTTAAAATGCTTTTCCAGGATTTTGGAATAAGTAGGAAGCAGAGAGATAGGCCTAAAGTTAGATGGCTGAGATGGATCAGCATTGGCCTTTTTCTAAGAGGAAGAACCATCGCATGTTTCCAGTCTGAAGGAACAATAGCTTCTTGAATAGAGGCATTAAGCAGCTGCATAATTAACATCAAAGAAGATGAGTCCAACTGCTGCAGCACAGATACAGGGATGAGATCACAAGGGGAACCAGATTTAATACTATTTAAAATCTTTTAAAAAGAATTACTATCAAAAAGTGTCCAGGTTTGGGGTTGATTGTATTGGAGTGAGGTGGACTGGATTGTATTGGGGGTGGGTGGATTGGAAAGGGGTAGTGGCTTGGATTTGAATGGAGTGGATTGGATTGGGGTGGGTGGATGGGTGTATTGGATAGAATTTGAGTGGGGTGAATTAGATTGAGTGGGGTGTATTGAATTGGGGTGAATTGGAGCAGGGTGGATTTGATTTGATTAGATTTGGGGTGGATTTTGTGGGGTGGGTTGGTCTTGTCCTCACGTAACCTGCTTGTGTTGATCGGCTATGCCGTACTTACTACTCCAAGGACACTGCCTCACTGTGTCAAGCCTCCCCGCGGCTCCGTCGAACAATGGGACTGCGTGGGGTGCACCCTTAAGTAGTCAGATGAATTAGTGTTCCCGCCGCCAGATAAGTGTTCAATCGTTTGCACCTGTTGAAAGTACCACGGAGGTAGTTCAGACGATCTACTTCCTGTAGCGAGGACTGTACTAGAGTGAGACCTCCTCATGGGACTTGATGTGGAGAGTCTTTATACGAGTCTTCCCCATGATGAGACATTGACCATAATTGAAGAGATTCTTTTTTCCACTGAATGGGATTATCAAACACCATGCAATGTAGTGATGGAATGAGTGTTTTTGACATTCACAAAGAATTTCTTCATGTATGAGGAAACATTCTATTTACAGATACACGGGACCAGCATGGGGAGCACCTTTGCTCCCAGAATAACTGGTCTCTATGTGCACCATCTGGAGACGAAAAAAATCTTGGACCACAGCAACCTGTTCTTTCACCATATACGAACTTGGAAACGGTACATTGACAACGTCCTGGTGGTATGGGAAGGGGACATTCCATCCACAGAAGCCTTTATGATCTGGCTTAACCACCAGAATACCTTTATGATCTGGCTTAACCAACAGAATACCTTTCTTAAATTCACAAATACAACCTCACGGGACAACCTGGTGTTTCTGGATCTGAATTTATACCCACACGAAGGAACTCTGAAAACGACAACGCATTTCAAAGCCACGGCTAAGAATTGCTTACTTCTGTACAATAGTTTCCACTTTCGCCACCTCCGGGATAATCTCCCTGACGGGCAATTCCTCCGCCTCCGGAGGAATTGTACGGAGCGGAAGGATTTCAAGATTCAAGCATCCGACCTACAAACTAAACTTAAGAAACATAATTACCACACAGGAATCCTCAACAAAGTGCTGAAAACAGCACAAAACAATAACAGGGATGCCCTTTTGTAGGACAAGGCACCTGGGGAACATGAAGAAAGGGGAAACAACCTTTACAACGCAACTATTACATCGCACTACACTTACAACGCAGGCATTACAACGGAACATCCTTTACAACGCATGACACTACAACGCATACCATTACAACGCATACCATTACAACGCATGACACTACATCGCATGTCACTACAACGCAGGCATTACAACGCATACCATTACAATGCATACCATTGGAGTTAGAATAGTAATTTTTAACCCCTACACTATCCAACACTTACCCTACTGTTGCACCCCCTGGAGTTAGAATAGTAATTTTTACCCCTATACTATCCAATACTTACCTTAAATGCAATGTAACAGTATGCGTTGTAATGGTATGCGTTGTAAAGGTAGTATGTGATGTAATGGAATGCGTTGTAAAGGTAGTTTTTTAAAATGCGTTGTAGTGTCATGCGATGTAATGGAATGCGTTGTAGTGGATGTTGCGATGTAAAAAATGCGTTTTGGAGGTGCATGCGTTGTAAAAGTATGTGTTGTAACGTCATACATCCTAAAGAAAGGCCTATCTGTGTCACCACGTTCAAAACACACTCTAACCAGGTATCGAAGATTGTAAATAAACATTGGAGACTCTTGAATTGCTATAAACGTAACCTCCGAAACCTATGTTCGCACATAAGAGAGGAAGAAATTTGAAGGACATGCTTGTCCACACGAGACCACAAACACGGCTACCAAAAACACCTGATGGTCTATTTCTCCCACCTGTACAGGGTCACCACACCTGTGGTAGCTGCACTATGTGCCACTTATCACGGAGGAGCAGGCACATTAAATTCAGGAATGGTACCGAATGGGGACAGAGAAGATTTACAATTGCAAGGGCAAGAATGTAGTGTATATAGTCACCTGCCCATGCGGTCTGGAATACATAGGCATGACAACAAGATCAGTCAAGGTTTGCATTGGGGAACATAGGAGCAACGTTCGCTGCAAGAAGAGCACAACCAAGATGTCAACACACTACCTGACCACTCAACATACTGTGGAAGATTTAAAATGGCCCGCCATTGAATAACTGAATGGCGAAAACGGTCTTTTTGAGAAGGAACAGCAGTAGGTGTTCCGTTTGGGGACACACATAGCTGATCTTAATGACGATATACCCTGTAGTCAGTTTACCTAAACCACCCAAGAAAATATTCTTTTTTTTTTTTAAAAACACCATCTGAAAGAATAACATAGAACTATCTGAGTAGTAGTGCCCATCAAACAGTCTGATGACCACTTGTATGGACAATGTGGTGTCCCTATGGGTTTCATCCATTTACCCTTCGCTCATCAAGGAGAAAGGGAGACCCACTGAGGTCGTGACCTACACCATCTGGGCTCACATATACATGTATCATGTAGTGCCTATTGGGTAGGAGAAAGGGATTACTTTCCTTCCCCTCCTTCACACGTTCAACAATGGTGCCACAGACTTTCCTGAGTACACAGAACACACCAACTCTGTAGGGACAGCGATCTTATCTCGCTTGTCTCCTAAAACAACTCAGGAACCTCTTATATTATGGCCCCCATAGAGCACACTTTGGGCGATGATTCATTTTGTATTATATTATGTAAATATTTTTCGATTTTAAGAATATCGATAGTTATTTAACATGCATATTCCCCAGTTTGCACAAATTAGGAAAATTCATTCCTTTTATTAATTTCCTAATACAGGAAAAAGACCGGGTCTGTGTAACATGACTCCTCGTAACTACGGAGGGCATTCTTTTCAACAGGCACGTACATGAACCATGGCCATAACAGAGAACAGTCTCTCTTCTTTAGGCACCAAAGAGGTTGTCAGTCTGGCCTTTGTTAGACTCCTCAAAGCCCCGTTACAGGAAGTGTTTAATCTGAACTACTTCCGGGGTACTTTGAACAGGCACACGCATTTGGATTAAGATTTGGCAGCATTGACGGTGAGAGAGAGCAGTCTATTTCTATGGCACCAGAGAGGTTAGCACTCTAGCCTTCCTCACTCTAGTACTGTCCTTGCTACAGGAAGTAGATCGTCTGAACTACCTCCGTGGTACTTTCAACAGGTGCACACAATTGAACACTTATCTGGCGACAGGAACACTAATTCATCTGACTACTTAAAGGCGCACCCCACACAGTCCCATTGTTCGACGGAGCCGCTGGGAGGGTTGACACAGTGAGGCAGTGTCCTTGGAGTAGTAAGTACGGCATAGCCAATGAACACCAGAAGGTTACATGAGGACAAGACCAACGGTCGATAGAAATTCGGTATAACCGGCTTTTCCATTTTCCATTTTTTATTTCCAGAGTGTGACTATAGGCACCCTTTCCCAGCCATTTAAAGGCTCATGGGGCATTATCTCCTTAGGGATCAGGTAGGTTGATTACCCTAATACTAACTATACCTGTCACTCTTGGCACTGTATTCATTTAAAAATTCTGTTTGTTTCTAAGGATGCACTTACCATCTCTGGGACTCGCTAATACCAGTTTTTTGATATAGAGCGTGTGATTTATGTTCAATGTGTGTTTGTCTTTGTATTGTCATTTTTTAACAGCAGGACACATCACCAATTTTGGCTTCACCAAGTACGGATAAGGAATATATTATCACATATCACTTTCCTTGCAGGTCACTACCAATCACGATGGATGATGAATATGTTGTGCTTTTTAATACTATGTCGTTTTTCTTCCAGATCACAAAGTAGTATACCAATTTAGGTATTGTATACTGTGCATGGTTATTTAGCATGCTCATCACGTAGTAAATACTACATGCACATACACTACTTGTTAGATACCTTATAGACATCGCTCCTTATTATATGGTGAGTGAGTGTAGAAAGGATCATCAAGAAGAAGCCAGGGGAGGGCTTCGAAACATGTTGACAGACATAGGAGGGACTGCTCATTAGGCAATATACCTCCAACCCAGTTTCCCCACTCTTAATAATACCAGCTCAAAGGAATATTAAAGTTTTTTTTAGTCCAAAGAGCCAGGTATTTTTTTAATTCACTCTCTCATTTACTCCTGACCCTTCCACTCACACTCCTACACGACACATAGTCTTGTTTTCCAAAAACAGTGCTCCCACGTAGTCGTAGGTCGCAGCACGCCCCACCCCGCAGCGGGGCAGGAAGACCCCTATGATGAAGCATGACACCAAGGGCCCTTTTGGTGTGTGAGGGGTATTTTAACAAAACTGTGTTTTTTCCACCACTGTAGGAAACACGCATGGTCTTGAGGACCCGGCTCTACAACTATCTGAGGGTGGATCTCTATGTTTTGTATCCCAAGAAAGACCAGCATAAACAATGGATCTCCACCAAGACTTTCCGCAAAATTCAAGAGAGAAATGAAAAGAAAGCTGAAGTCAACAGAGGCTAAACAAGAGTAGAAAAAAGCAAAAGTTCAAGGTGAATAGACCAAAACCAACAAGAAAGCAAGGAGAAACTTAAGAGTAGACAAGTGAAGAATAATCAATGGTCTTGCCACAGAAGCCCAGGAAGATGGAAACTATGGAAACTTGAAAGTACTCTATAACATGAAAAGAAAACTCTCTGGCAGATACAGAAAGCCAGAAAGACCTGTACGAGTCAAATTTGGGAAGACAATTATGAGTAACAATGGCCAACAATGAAGATGGGTGGAGCACTTTGAAGAAATGCTGAACCAGCCTGTGCCGCAGTCTCTACCAGACATGCAGTCAACTGACAAGCACTTGCCAATCGACTGCAGCAGACCATCCAAGGAAGAAATGCGGGAAATGGGAAACATCCGAGAAATGGGAAGGAAGCAGGACTCGACAACATTCTTGTGAGGCACCGAAGGCACACATTGAAAAATAAGTAGACATGCTCTACCCTGTGTTTGGAAGGATCTGGGAAGAAGAAAATGTTCCATCAGAGTTGAATCAGGGATATGTTATCAAGATCCCCAAGAAAGGTGACCTGAGTAACTGCTCAAACTACAGAGCGATAACTGTTCGTTCAACCCCAGGCAAAGTGTTCAACAGAGACCTCCTGAACAGAATAAGGAAAAGGTCGATGCTCAGTTGTGAGATCAGCAAGCTGGCTTCCACAAAAATAGATCCTGTCAGACCAGACTGCTACACTGCACATCATCATTGAGCAGTCAATGAAATGGAATTCCCCCCTCTATGTCAACTTCATCAACTATTAGGAGGCATTCAACAGGATGGAAAGAGAGACCCTCTGAAAACTCCTCCACCACTACCATATGCCAGATAAGCTTGTATAAATCATCAGGAACTCTTACAAGGGAATGACCTGCAAGATAGTCCATGGAGGACAACTCACAGAAGCTTTCTAAGTGAGAACCGGAGTCTGCCAGGGTTGTTTGCTTTCACATTATCTCTTCCTTCTGGCCATAGACTGGATCAATAAGGCATCCAAAGCAAAGAGAAGAAATGGGATCCATTGGACACCTTGGACACAGCTCAACTACCTGATCATTGCAGACGACCTGACCCTACCTCCCCAATATCCACTTGCAGATGCAGGAGAAGACCGACAAGGTGGCAGCTACATCAACCCAAGTCAGCTTCAACATTCACAGGGGAAAAACCAAAATCCTGAAAGCTTACATGGCCAGCACAACTGCAGTCACTCTTGTAGGCGATACACTGGAAGAGGATGAGGCCTTCACCTACCTGGGCAGTGTTATAGACGAGCAGGGCGACACAGATGCTGACGTCAAGGCAAAATCATCTGGATGTTGCCTAAAGATACCCAGAAAACCGTAGTCCATGCCCTTATTACTTCCCGCTTGGACTATGGCAACGTTTTGTTTCTAGGTGCAAACAGAGCTGTATCACGTAGGCTGCAACTTGTGCAAAACTCCGCTGCTCGACTTTTGTGCGGAATTTCTAAACGCACCTCTATCTCCCCCCATCTTCGTGCTTTGCACTGGCTTTGTATTGACAAACGTGTTGAATTTAAGGCCTTTTCCTTTATGCACAAAATCAAATGGGGCCGTGCACCTGACTACCTCCAGACTCTTGTACGCCAGTATGCACCCACCCGCTCTCTCCGTTCCTCCTCACTTGAAAAATTTGATGTGCCTCGCTTCAAACTCTCTAGAATGGGAGGTAAATCCTTCTCTGTTTTGGGCCCCTCTCTTTGGAACTCGATTCCTCTTGCCCTGCGCAGAGAGCCATCCTACTCATATTTTCGCTGTGCCCTTAAAACCTGGCTTTTCAACCAATAAAGTTTTTCCTTACAGTATTTCCGTCCAGGCGCCGGGAAACCCTTTTTGGGTAGCTGTTGCGCCATACAAGTTAAATAAATAAATATCTAAAAACCAAGTGCTGCCTTCATTCAGCTAAGAAGATCTGGATCTCCAAGGACCTAACACCACAAACCATCATCAGGCTTTTTGGACATCAATGTATAATCAGTCCTTCTGTATGGAGCAGAACCTTGGAGAACAACAGTGACAACAACAACAAAGTCAAGACCTTCATCAACACCTGATTGGTGAAAATCCTCTGAATCTGCAGTCCAAACACAATTAGCAACAGCAACTTATGGCAGCAGACTTTTCAACTCCCTGCTTATGAAGAAATCATGAAAAAACGCTGAGGCTGGATAGGTTACACACTCCACCAGCCTACATCACAAGGCAAGCCCTGACCTGGAACCCTCAATGGAAAAGGAAGAGAGGAAGGCCAGGAAACTACTGGCACCGAGGGCTCAAGGCTGACTGCAAAGAGATGGGTTGCACCTGGAGTCAGGTTGAAAGAAAAGCCCAGGACAGAGGTGGCTGTAGAAACTTGGTTGATGGCTTATACCCCAGGTGGGGCAGTAGGCATAAGTATGTAAGCATGTGTGCTGCACACATACAAAGTAGGAACAGTTTGAAAAGTTGTTTAGGCTTCGTATTTGGAACTGGATGGGAACCCTTACAGTACAAATCTTATGCTAGACTCACACACAGCCTTGCACCATGGCGCAAAGGTGTGTGTGTCACTGAGCAGACTGATTCTGCACCAGCACTAGGAGAGTGGCGAAGAGACCTATATTTCTGTAGATATGGCGCTCTCCTGCTTACTCCTTCTCATGCAATTCAGCACAGTATTTTTATGTCGCTGCGCTGCATTGCATGAGAACTTAGTAAATCTGGCCCTAAGGGTCTGGCAGAGTCCAGGGGTCAGGTAGGAACACTAATGCACAACCAAACATCTAAAATGGACAGTAAGACTGTATTCAAATGCATAATAAGAACTGTACTTATATACACATTCCTAGAACTCATTTGATAGCAGCAGGTGATGTTAACCTGCATGTTATTCCCTTTACGTACAGAGAAGCCAGCTTTCAGCATGCTAGATGCCATAAACAGGGTTAGCTACAAGATTTCCATATTTTATTTTACTATAATACAAGCTTTTCATATTTATTTTTGCTAAACTATTGAAGCATTTAAAGTGAGTATTTCTAGTGACATTTTTAGATATGTATACATTTGCCTGGACATTACATTTATTGTGAACCTGTCAAGTGTTACTTTTATCTGAGTAAGTTTCTACCCTACAACTGATTTCATGAATACAACTTTACTGCTTGCCCTGACTAGCTCCTGAGATTCAACATCTAAGGATGAGGTTCCTGGCATGCATTGTGCTTGCAGTAGTATCTAGTTCCAAATATTGCATGCGCAAACGGTGCTACTTGGTACAGGAGATGCCCAATAGCACCTCAGACAGTGAGCCCCTGAGAAATGATCTGAAACATAGAAAAAGTGTCTGAAATAACATTTTCTTGCTTTTGTTTCAGTCACACTTTAGCCCTCTGATGTGCCAACTGCTACAAAACAAAAGCTGTCCCCCCAAAACTTTGAGGAAGTTACTTTTGCATCGGGAGAGATCCATATGTCTGTGCAATTACAGTAATTACTGTGAAAACTCACACTAAACAGGTTTGCTGAATTTTATTTGGATTTTCTTAGAGGTAGAGTTCTGTTTCCATCTTTCATCTCTTGCTATGTTTTCTATGTTTCTTGTGCTTACTTCCACAGTTTTTCCCACACTACTGTTTTAGCAGGTTAGATCTCCTGCAAACTAAAGGGCCGATTCACAAAGGTAATCTGAGACAAAGTCTAACTTTAAAACTTTTGGTATTCACAGAAGTCCTTTACTACTTTTGATATTCACAAAGGTCATTTACGAGTCATATCCTTATGCCCGCAGTCGGACCAGAATCTCCGCACCCGTGCCGTACTCTCCGCACCCGGGCTGTACTCTCTGGTTCGGGCCATACTTTCCGGCACAGGCGGATGAAGTGTAATCAATAGGCAGGAATGCCATTTTTACCAAAAGAAACGTGTGATAAATGGTAGAGGAGGTCATGAAAAACAATTTGGGCACGGATAAGGGTGTTGGCCAGACACTACATCATGTCCCAGAAAAAGTTTGCTCCTTTGCATCATGGTACAATTTGCACTCCCCTCAGAATTGACTGTAGTGTTAACACTACAGTTCACACTAGGGGCACTCCCCTTATTGCTCACTGTACTGTTGACACTATGGTCAACACTGTGGGGAGCGCAAACTGCGCACTGCATACCATGATGCAAAGATACAGAGAGTGGCAGTGCAGAGTTAGACATCAATTAGTTTATGTTCAGATTTGGAGGAGCATATTGCTATTTGTCCAGTCCATATAGAGGACAGTGGTGGTTTGTGGCAGGATCTAGGATACACCCACAATGCTTTGCTCTAATTTGGAGGTAATTTATTTGGGTAGTCATCTAGGGTTGCTTGTGTTCCCTTCTGGAGGAGACTTGCGCCTGGCAGTTCAAGATGAACTGTTCTCATAAGGCACAGGCTCAGTACTGATTTGCATATGGTGTGCCTCTGGTGTGAAGTGGAATGGAAAGCTTTACAGTTCATCTGCTGGTGCTTTAGTCTACATGCAAGCATTCTTCCCATCACCTTTTGTGCGTTTGATTTAACACCTAAATGGCCAGGCATTGTCCCCTGCTCACTGTGCCACAGGATCCAAGCTATACCACACAAGATCTAACAAGGCTAACCCTGGTCTGGATTTGCTTATGTCCCTTTCTACAGGGGGTCTTTGTCTGTCAGTTCAAGGTGGAATTTTCCTATGAGGAATAGGGTCAGTATTGTATTGCCTAAGGCAGGCCTATGTCTAGAGTAGCAAAGAACAATGGGATGGCATGCTACCTAAAGTGATTGCAATGGTTTAGATTATTTGCAAGCATTTATCTCATCACCTTTATTGTATTAGAGGCAATTGAAAGGTGAAAGAGCCACCAAACTTTCACCAAATTACATTTTGAGAGTCCATAGGGTCTTCAAGAACAAGCGTGGTTGCTGGAGCAGCACATTCACAGGTGCTTACAGAAGCAACACGTATCTAATTTGAGCCAGAGGGACCGGAGGTATTAAAAAAAGAAGCAGCCTTGCAGCAGGTACCTAGAGAGTGGGACCCAAAGTATAGAGAAATCACAAATGCATCACCCTAGGGAGCCTGTACAAAGTTGGGTACCCTAGGGACTTGTGTACGAGCCTGTGTGTATATTCAATAAATTACTCCAAGATTAGTGGTGAAGGGGACCACCTATCATGTATCCAACAGGTCAACGAGCCCTTGGTCCCGACTAGAATGGTCAAAAGGAAGAGGTCACCCCTTCGGCACATAAGCATTGTTGCATGCCTCCGGCCTAAATCCTCACTTCCACGCCAGAAATCGAGCAGCCTGCAAGAATGCAGGTAGGTTAAAGGTGGAAGACAAGCTGTCTCCACTTTCCAGCACTCAGAGAATTAAAGTTTTGGGTGGACACTCACACAGTACCAAGTAACAAGGGTGCAGGTGTCCCAAGAGGGAAGAGCCCATGCTTTATGTCACGGACACTCAGCAAGGTGGGTACAAGAAAGGAAAAGAAAAATATTACCTGGTCTATGGTGCCTGCATCATTGAGGCAGCTGAGGGCAGAAGAAACACTCCTTAAACCTCTATGTGGGATAGAAATATGCTTAATGTTTTCTTAGGATGTCCCAAGAAGGTCAGGAGCACTGCAGAACATTGTAATAGGGGTCCGGTGGCCCTCTGGAACAGCAGCAGGCACCCCATTAGTTCTTGTCTTTGGAGAAAATCGACACCATATGGGACATATTTACATGAAAATGGCTCAGCGCGGTGGCACAAGCAATTTTGCTGCACCGAGCTGAGCGTTTTTCAAAACTCAGTGATGTGCCATATTAGCAAGAATACGGTGCATCCTGTGCTCACCCCTGCACCGGCACTAAAAAACCTGCCTAGCACCAATGCAGACACCCTTGCACCATGGTGCAAGTGTGCCTGCATTGCAGGGATGATTGCGCCTGTGCAGGAAGGGAAACCTTCCTGCACAAAAATAATAATTAATGGTGTTTTGCTCCTAAAAGAGCAATAAACAAGGAGAAATAAAAGTATTTCTCCTTGTTGCACCACATTCATGCCTCCTTTTGAAACGAATCAGTTTTGGAGCTGCCTCGGATTTACAGATCCTTGTAAATCTGGAGCAGTATCAAAAAGCCATGGGTGTTGCTGGGAATGCCCACAGCAACACCAATTGCACGCCCCTTTGCCGCAGAAAACTGCATTGCAGAGGGCCATATTTACAAGGCTGTGTTAAGCAACGCAAAGTGGCTTAGCAAGGCCTTGTAAATATGGCCTTGCATAGAGCAGCACCAGATCACCAAAAAAAGTCACTCTCCGGTAGGGCTAGGGGCTTGTAAATATGCCCCTATGTTTCTGAGACAGGGTATTTGTGACCTCAGGAAAAGCAGTTGTATGTTCATAAGCTCCTGTTTCTTTTTTATTTTTTTTTAATTTTTTTATTTTTTTTAAATAATTGCTTACTCTATGGAATTTCCTATTGGAATATGAGGGTGTTTTGGTTTTAATGACCTTCATTTAGTGTGCACCTCGTGAAGTTTGCGAGGAGCTTTATGGGGTGCTCCCAAAGTGTTTTCCACTTGGCATTTTGTATACATTTGTATTTTTGCCCGGATTGAACAATAATTTATTATTAATTGTGTTGCTGATGTCTGGATTTCCAGTTGACACCACCTCCCTGAGACAGGTTTGAATGCTCCGTCTCGATACTCTGAGAATCAAGTGCCCCTGAAAACCCAAAGCAAATAGATTCAGTTGACACTAATGGGGCTCAGTAATGTATTACTGCCCTGGGAACGCTCTACCCAGAATCCTCACAGGACCCTAAGCGCTTGACATCCATCTTGGAAGCACTAAGATTTAGGCTAGTAAGATTTATTCAATTGGTCGTTATATGCTCTATAATATATGCATTAATGTCCTAAAAGGTTTTTGATGCCCAAAGGTAGATCTAGGAATCATCGGGATCTGAATGAAAGTTAAGACTTTAGCTATGTATCAATAACAGCTGTGCTACTTGTAGGTATTAAAAAGCAAACACAAAAGAGTGGCACCCCAAGGGATTTCATAAGTTGCTGCCTCGGTTGAGGAGAAAACAATTCCCAATTCCACACAATGGACCTGATCATGACGAAATGAGTCAAACAAGGAGAGTATTTGTTCGGAGGGCCAACAACGTTACAAAGACCATGCAGCAAAACCTGCTAACAAGTCAAACATTATCAGCAGGAACATCTCCCCCTTAAGTAGGTGTGGCAAGAATGTCCTCCACCAGTGCTGTTTCAGTACCATGACTGGCCTAAAAACAGATTGTTAGTGGTTGGGTGTGCCATAATCCATCAGCAAGACTTGGAATTTCTGAATAAAACTTTCATCTTTGTGGGGTTACAAGTTACGCCTCCCCAAAAAGGCAAACATTATGGGTGCTGGAAGAAATAGGATTGTATTTAGGAAACAAACACAAGTGAACTTGTATTCCAAGCTGAACATGCTCATATGTTATATGTATGGCAAATTAGGCACTTACATAATGTAAGAAAATAAGATACATCTGAATTTATGAATATTCTTTCTATTTAAAAAACACTATTTTTTTATGTTTAATAAACATTTGACCTACATTAATCAAAAGTGCATATTAATCTTTAAAATGAATGCATAAGCCTCAAAGTAATGCATTATTGCCCTTTTATTTATTTTATTTTGATTGCGTTTCTTTAATTTACTAGTTGGTTAAGCTCATGAGAGAAAGAACGACATCCTGCTCACATCCTACAAATTGTATGTACCACCAGGTAGTTGATAGAGATAGACCAAACATTTCTGGCAAGGTGGTATAGAGAAATAATGTTGCAGATGAAAAGTAGGCTCTATTTCAATATGGATTTATGGCAGATGCAAAGGCATTTAGGCTTCTATATTAGGACCTTATCATTATTATTCATTCGAAGTCTAAGGGGCATATTATCAACAAACAGCGATAAATATCGCAAAGCGTGCTTAGCGCTATTTTTTTTTATCGCCGTCGAAGGCCGGATTTTATCGCCGTGGTAGTGGCGTATTAACAACGCACCGCTACCCAGCGATAGCTTCCATTACCGGCGCTAATGGATGGCGATATATCCTGCACGACGGCAATAAAAAAATTCACGTTAACCCAAGCAAAGTCGCGATGGGCCAATTAGCGCTAAAATCGGCTCGATAATTGGCATCAGGCCTGCATTTTTCACGCTTCAAGCGTGAAAATGCACTATAAAAGGCCTCCGAGCAGGAAAAAAAAAGAAAAAGAAAATGGAGAATACAACAGATACCAGAAGAGACATAGAGGAAGCTGGGACCAGTGCTGAGCCAACAAACAACCCCCCAGCTAGCCAGAAGGACCAGAGAGAGACCCAGGAGAAGGCCAAGAGGAAGAGGAACCCCAGGTTCAGTCGCCAGGAAAATCAGGTCCTGTATGGCCTGGTGGCTGAACATCAACAGGAGCTATTTGTCAAATGTACAGTGCCATTGTCAAGAAAAAAATAAATATGGGAGGACATTACGACCAAGGTGAATGCTGTTGGAGAGAGGAAGGGGAGGACAGTGGACGAGGTCTGGAATGATAGTAAGAAACATACCAAGGAAAAACTAGCAGCCAACCGGAAGTCAGCAAATGCAACTGAAGGTGGGAGTCCAGTGCCCCTGCTGGAGCTGGATGAGATGGAGGAAATGGTGGCCCAAGTCATCACTGATGAAACGGTGGTTGGAGTGCCGGGTCAGGATACTGCTAAATGTGGGCAGACAAGCACAGGGTGAGTACCAACCATAGAGTGGGTGGGCGGGGGTGGATGGGCACAATGGCACTCATGCACAATAAATATCATTGCATACCCACAATTACTGTGGATGAGGTCCCAGATAGCCCTGTGCATAGTGGCATGGACACATATCACCTGACTCAACCAAAACATTGCAAGACACATATTGCCAGGCACACAAATTTTGAAATGTGCACCGAAACGTTAGCCAAAAACAGTCCAGGTACAACATCATACCACAAAATAAGGGCAACATCAAATAGCAAAGTGCCACATCACCTAGAGATGTGGCAGGCTGGCAAAATGCACCCCTAGCATCATCACCACCCATTTCCAATTCATCAGCACAAGGCTGCATCTCCCAGATGCCCAAATGAGCATGCAGTGTTGTTACAATCCGGGTTCTCTGGTTGGCACAGGTAGGTACTTGCGTCAAGCAGGGAACCTTTCCTCCAGTCAGGGTAGGGGGGTACACTCCAACAATAACCCCTGCTCACCCTCTAGGTAGCTTGGCGCGAGCAGACAAGGCCTATCTCAGAGCGTTTAGGTTAAGCATTGGTGAACACACACACAGTAACTCAGTGACAACCCCACAAATGGACTCCACACTGGGATATATAAAAAATAACACTTTATATACATAGTTTAGGCTTAGCACAAGACCCGATAACGTTTAAACAGCCCACAATACTTATTAGACAAAGAGTTCTTGGTTTTAGCGTAGTTTTGAAGTTCTGTGCGCTTCATTCCTTTCCGTACGCGGTAAAAACTGCTTGGGAACGGGTCTCACACGCACTGTAGGCGCTTTGGGATGAAGCGTACACCCTACGGTGCGAACAGGCACAGTACCTTTATCTTTTGGGAGTTCATCACGGATGCTGCGCTGACATCAAGCGCGGTGTACGGTGCGTTGTCCTCCTGGTGCGATGCGTACTACGGTACGTTAGACCTTGGGCGTGCAGGGCTTCAGGGGACGGTGCGTAGGTACGGTGCTTTCAATGTTCGTCATGGCGTTCGCGCCGTACCGGGAGATCGGCAATCTTGAGTTGAAATGCTGGACACAAGCGAACAGTACGCTCCGCTCAGGGGAGACGTACGTGACTACCGGACGCACCACAGCCTTTCCAAAGCAGGGGAAAGGAGGGTACGCTGGGCAGTACGGTTCGTAGGGGATGGAAGCAAGTACGGTTCGCAGTCCTTCCGTTACGGTGCGAGCTACGGCTCGTAGGGGTCTGTTAGTCGCGTTGCTCAGGCCGGAGTCTTTTCTTCCTCTTCTTCAGCAGCAAGACAACCACTGCAGGCCAATCCCCCAGGTCAGGGACAGTACTCCTCCATGCAGCTTTTCCAGTTCCTTCAGGTCTGACAGAGGTTTCTTCTTGGCAGGACAGGATCTAGTTTCTTAGGAGCAGGGCTCCTACATTTATACCACAAATCCTTTGTTATCCCAGGCCAGGGGGGCCCTTGCCTAGTTCAGTCCAGTTCTGGATCACTTTGTTGATGCAATGCAGGCTTCTTCTTTCAGGGTGCAGGGCAAAGTCATCAGACGCTCCACAGGGGGCGGAGCCAGCATTGTGGTGGCAGAGCACAGCCCTATTCAGAGTCCAGGTGTACTCCTCCCACCCATCTACCTGCCAATCTTCCTATTCACCACCAGGCGACCTAGCCCTGCCCATCTGGGTTTCCCCAACCCTGTCACTCACACAAGCCAGACAGCAGATACACATCACGCAGAGGCGGGCTGAAATGGTTAGGCAAGCAAAGGCCAATTTTCTAAAAGTGGCATTTGCAACCGCAGAATATTAAAATAAACCTTACTAAAAGATGTACCTTATAATTCTGAGTTCAGGCATACTAAACTCGATTTTCTACCATGTTCCCTGGGTCTGTTAGGATCATAGGATGTAACAACCTTAACAGCCCATTCTGGCCTATGAGAACAGGGTAGCCTTACAATACTGAAAACGAAAATGGCTGTAATTCACTATTAGGGCATGCCACACACATCAGGGCTTGTCCTACCTTATGCTACAATGCACACTGCCCTTGGGCCTACCATAGGGGTGACTAACATGAAGTTAAGGGAAGGTTTAGGGACTGGCAAGTGGGTGCACTTGCCAGTCAGCATGTCAGTACCAGACTGCACGCAGGTTCTGCAATGGCAGACCTAGACACATTTTACCAGGCCGCTTCTGTGGGTGGCACAACCAGTGCTGGAAGCCCAACAGCGGCATTTGTATTTACACGCCCTGGCACTCCTGGTGCACTTTACTGGGGTCTGATAGTAAACCAAATAAGCCAATCATTGAATCCAACCAACATATACATTTACAATGGGGAGAGCATATGCACGTTAGCACTAAACAGCAGTGGTAAAGTGCCCAGAGTCATAAAACAGCCAACAACAGGTCAGAAAAAATGCAGGAGGAAGGCAAAAAGTTTAGGGATGACCCTGCAAAAAGGGCCAAGTCCAACACTACCCCCTTCCAGCCAAAACGCAGGGCAGACCAATCACCACCGTGATGGTCTTCCCTGCTTGGGGCGATAGAACAAGGACCTGGCCCGCAACTGCAGGGGCAGACTCCAGTTCTACGCCAATCTGAACCTAATGGAATCCCTCTGTCCATACTCTCAGGGCCCACCAAGCCAATCCTTGGGGAACCCTCCTCCTCACCTGTGGACACCACCTGTACAGCACCTAACCGTAACTGGCTCACAGGTACGTCCCAACAGACAGACAGCAAAATGCCACAGTGGCTACTGACAGTAGTCCGGGATGAGACCCAGGCCTTATGCCTCTCAGGGCTCTGAAACCTCTGTGGCGCCAGGGAGCGGGGGGCAGAAGCCCCAGGTGCTAGGCACCCTTTGTCCATTCTCCCTCCGGTCAGGTCAGGTATGACATCCTGGCACTGACCCACCGGCCCCAGGCCTGTACCCGGCGGCTGGACCAAAGACTGGGGTGGCTTCTCCCACACCCGGTCCTCCTCCTTGGGGCTCTGTACCCTCCCACCCAGAGTGGTACCCCCTTCCAGAATTGCCAGGGCACCTGTGGCAGGTGTCCTGCGCAATTCGGCCACCAGTTCAGGGGTTCTATCCTGCAACTGGGCGTCCAGGTCAGGGGGGACACCCTGAACCTGGCCCTCCAACCTAGGGTCTAAACCCTTCAGTTGAGCCGGGGTCAGAGGCGAGGACTCCCTCCCTCTGCACTCCCTTCCAGATGGCTGTACCCTCCGACCTGGAGTGGTAACCCTACAAGCAACATGGGTCAGGACACAGATTACAGCTGTCCCACCCTCCAGGTCAGTTCACGCCTGAACCTGGCTTCCCAACCCTGGGACCAACCCATGCGGTTGAACGCTCGCCTGGTGCACCAGGACTTCCCGGGGAGCACGCATTCCCCCCCTGAGGGTGACACATAACTCATGTGTCGTGTGACAGTCTGCCTGGCGCAGGTCTCCCGACCCCTGTCCATCTGACAGTGCGCGAAGATCCCCCAGGACAGAAGTGGTGTCACCATGGTCATTCACTGGGGACGCAGCCCTTCTGGCTGGCCCCTGACCCACTGGTTTTTCCACTGGGGACTCTCTCCCCCTCTCACCCATCAATCTGGACTTCTGCACCCTCCCAACTGGAGCGGTACTGCCAGACACCAGAACTGAGGGAGGCCTGCTTACAGACACTCCCCGTTCACCAGACACTAGGGGATCCCGCACAACGGGCAGCCCCTCAGGACAGACTAGGCTCCCCACCTGGTGTTCCCTTAAAGAACCATCCAAGCTCTCACACTGAGGTTGGGCACTACCGGGACATAGCCGTTCTCACTCCTTCCCCTTAAAGACAGGACGTGAGGCCCTACACCCCTCTCACTACTACAGGACCTAGTTGGGCTACTCTGAGCCACTTCCACCACACTGGGTTTGAAGTACCGGAACCACTCCTCTTGGGATCACTCCCCAATGCCTTTCCAGACCCTCTGGACTCCACCAAAAGATTTGCCTCCAATGTGAGCTCCCTGCGGTCAGAGAACTCACTCTCCCACAGGTGTTGGCATAGCTCTGGAAAACAGGGACTTACAATATGCTCTCCCACAATTGGATCACACAGCCCCCTAGCAGGATCTGTTGACTGGGTGTGAGTGTTTGACTGGTTCTGATGCTCCGTCCATCACCACCCCCTTTTGTACCGCTTTGTTTGCCATAAGTTGGCAGGGTATGCTCAGACGAGAGTCCCTTGCTCACTTTGCCACAGGATTCAAGCAAGCCTGGCTGAAGACGGCTGAAATGCCAGAAGCCGGTCCTAGGAAGCTTGTTTCCGGTCCAGGGAAGGCATGGCTTGGCAGTTCGGGCTGGACTGTTCCCATGAGGCACAAGGTCAGACTGATTTGCATATGGCCATGTCTGAACTGGGGTGGCAGAGTGGGCTAAAGAACGGTGATGGATCAAACCCAGATCTGTTGACTGGGTGTGAGTGTTTGATTGGTTCTGATGCTCCGTCCATCACCACCCCCTTTTGTACCGCTTTGTTTGCCATAAGTTGGCAGGGTATGCTCAGACGTGAGTCCCTTGCTCACTTTGCCACTGGATTCAAGCAAGCCTGGCTGAATACGGCTGAAATGCCAGAAACCGGTCCTAGGAAGCTTGTTTCCGGTCCAGGGAAGGCATGGCTTCGCAGTTCGGGCTGGATTGTTCCCATGAGGCACAGGGTCAGACTGATTTGCATATGGCCATGTCTGAACTGGGGTGGCAGAGTGGGCTAAAGAATGGTGATGGATCAAACCCAGATCTGTTGACTGGGTGTGAGTGTTTGATTGGTTCTGATGCTCCGTCCATCACCACCCCCTTTTGTACCGCTTTGTTTGCCATAAGTTGGCAGGGTATGCTCAGACGTGAGTCCCTTGCTCACTTTGCCACTGGATTCAAGCAAGCCTGGCTGAATACGGCTGAAATGCCAGAAACCGGTCCTAGGAAGCTTGTTTCCGGTCCAGGGAAGGCATGGCTTGGCAGTTCGGGCTGGATTGTTCCCTTGAGGCACAGGGTCAGACTGATTTGCATATGGCCATGTCTGAACTGGGTTGGCAGAGTGGGCTAAAGAACGGTGATGGATCAAACCCAGATCTGTTGACTGGGTGTGAGTGTTTGATTGGTTCTGATGCTCCGTCCATCACCACCCCCTTTTGTACCATCTGAGCTGGATTCCTCCTCCCACTCAGCAAAGCTCAATCTCTGAGCTACACACATTTCTTGTTGCTGGACTGAGACACTCATGGTCTCAAGCCTCTCGATCTCTAAGTTAAGCTTCCTCATTATCAAGTCATGCTCCATTTGTATTTTCTTTTCTTCCAGAGCCAGCTTTTTGCTTTCCAGCTCCAGTTGCCCATTTAGTTTCGCCATCTCTATCTCATGAGCTCTGGTTTCCTTCCTGTCGGCCAACTCCTCTGGCGACAGGCCTCTGCCCAAGCTAGCGATGCTCTCTGCCTGCTCAATTTCCTCCACTTCATCAGAGTCTTTTTTTGACTCCATCCAGGCCCTCAGCGCCTTGCAAAGATCTACTTTGAGCTTACATCCAACAGTGGGGACTTTGAATTTTCTGCAGAAGCCCTTCAGCAGTGCCTTGGTGTAGCTCTCTAATCTCTCGTCCTCCCATTCCACGTCTTCAGTTTCAGAGATGAGGGATGCTGCCCTTTCCACAACAACTGAACCAGGCATGATTTCTTTAACAACCGGCGATTTCCAGCAAAAATGCGAATTAGAAGTAAGTGGCTGCGCTATTGGTCTGCCTTCACTATGTGGCGTTCACCAATCACTGTGTATGTCTCACAAATGCAAATTCGTAATCCTCACCACTGACCACCAATGTTAGAATCCGGGTTCTCTGGTTGGCACAGGTAGGTACTTATGTCAAGCAGGGAACCTTTCCTCCAGTCAGGGTAGGGGGGGTACACTCCAACAATAACCCCTGCTCACCCTCTAGGTAGCTTGGCACGAGCAGACAAGGCCTATCTCAGAGCGTTTAGGTTAAGCATTTGTGAACACACACACAGTAACTCAGTGACAACCCCACAAATGGACTCCACACTGGGATATATAAAAAATAACACTTTATATATATAGTTTGGGCTTAGCACAAGACCAGATAACGTTTAAACAGCCCACAATACGTATTAGACAAAGAGTTCTTGGTTTTAGCGTAGTTTTAACCCCTTCAGTGCCCATGACGAGCTGGACTCGTCATGGGCTGCGGTGGCGCTGTGCCCATGACGAGTCCAGCTCGTCATGAACTCCGCCCGCTAATGCAAGGCGCGGCACTGGGCGGGGAAAGGGGCGGGCATGCAAGGGGTTAAAGTTCTGTGCGCTTCTTTCCTTTCCGTACGCTTCGTACGCGGTAAAAACTGCTTGGGAACGGGTCTCATATGCACTGTAGGCGCTTCGGGATGAAGCGTACACCCTACGGTGCGAACAGGCACAGTACCTTTATCTTTTGGGAGTTTGTCACGGATGCTGCTGCGCTGACATCAAGCGCAGTGTACGGTGCGTTGTCCTACTGGTGCGATGCGTACTACGGTACGTTAGACCTTGGGCGTGCAGGGCTTCAGGGAACGGTGCGTAGGTACGGTGCTTTCAATGCTCGTCGCGGCGTTCGCGCCGTACCGGGAGATCGGCAATCTTGAGTTGAAATGCTGGACACAAGCGAACAGTACGCTCTGCTCAGGGGAGATGTACGTGACTACCGGACGCACCACAGCCTTTCCAAAGCAGGGGAAAGGACGTACGCTGAGCAGTACGGTTCGTAGGGGATGGAAGCAAGTACGGTTCGCAGTCCTTCCGTTACGGTGCGAGCTATGGCTCGTAGAGGCCTGTTAGTCGCGTTGCTCAGGCCGGACGATACCTTCCTTTGCGGTGCGAGCTACGGCTCGTAGAGGGGCCTCAGACGCTTTGTTCGGGCCGGACAGCGGGATAACAGCTTGCAGGGTTACGCTGGGATCAGCGAGACGTGCGCAGCAGTTCGAGTCGAAGATGTGGGGAAAACGGTCCGTTTTCCAAGGCGATCTCACGGCGGTGAAGTCCACTGGTCCTGGGACTTCGTTCAGGGGGCAAGCTCACTCACAAGCCCTTGGATATCTCTCAGCACAAGTCAAATAAAAGTTTCTTGAGTCTTTTCTTCCTCTTCTTCAGCAGCAAGGCAACCACTGCAGGCCAATCCCCCAGGTCAGGGACAGTACTCCTCCATGCAGCTTTTCCAGTTCCTTCAGGTTGGACAGAGGTTTCTTCTTGGCAGGACAGGCTCTAGTTTCTTAGGAGCAGGGCTCCTACATTTATACCACAAATCCTTTGTTCTCCCAGGCCAGGGGGGCCCTTACCTAGTTCAGTCCAGTTCTGGAGCACTTTTTTGATGCGATGCAGGCTTCTTCTTTCAGGGTGCAGGGCAGAGTCATCAGACGCTCCACAGGGGGCGGAGCCAGCATTGTGGTGGCAGTGCACAGCCCTATTCAGAGTCCAGGTGTACTCCTCCCACCCATCTACCTGCCAATCTTCCTATTCACCACCAGGCGACCGAGCCCTCTGGGTTTCCCCAGCCCTGTTCCTCACACAAGCCAGACAGCAGATACACATCACGCAGAGGCGGGCTGAAATGGTTAGACAAGCAAAGGCCAACTTTCTAAAAGTGGCATTTGTAACCGCAGAATATTAAAATAAACCTTACTAAAAGATGTACCTTATTATTCTGAGTTCAGGCATACTAAACTCGATTTTCTACCATGTTCCCTGGGTCTGTTAGGATCATTGGATGTAACAACCTTAACAGCCCATTCTGGCCTATGAGAACAGGGTAGCCTTACAATACTGAAAACGAAAATGGCTGTAATTCACTATTAGGACATGCCACACACATCAGGGCTTGTCCTACCTTATGCTACAATGTACCCTGCCCTTGGGCCTACCATAGGGGTGACTAACATGAAGTTAAGGGAAGGTTTAGGGACTGGCAAGTGGGTGCACTTGCCAGTCAGCATGTCAGTACCAGACTGCACGCAGGTTCTGCAATGGCAGACCTAGACACATTTTACCAGGCCGCTTCTGTGGGTGGCACAACCAGTGCTGCAAGCCCACCAGCGGTATTTGTATTTACATGCCCTGGCACTCCTGGTGCACTTTACTGGGGTCTGATAGTAAACCAAATAAGCCAATCATGGAATCCAACCAACATATACATTTACAATGGGGAGAGCATATGCACTTTAGCACTGAACAGCAGTGGTAAAGTGTCTAGAGTCATAAAACAACCAACAACAGGTCAGAAAAAATGCAGGAGGGAGGCAAAAGGTTTACGGATGACCCTGCAAAAAGGGCCAAGTCCAACAAGTGTGAATGTGACAGATCATGTGTACGAGTAAGCATGCCGACAACAGGCTCAGCACACCTGCAACATTGAGCATGTGTCTGACTTGTGTGTAAGGTTGTGCATGGCCATCAAGGGTGACTTTGATGGCCATACACAACCTTGCACACAAGTCAGACACATGTGCAATGTTGCAGGTGTGCTGAGCTTGTTGTTGGCATGCTTACTCGTGCACGTGATCTGTCACATTCACACTGCATACTCATGTGCTTTGTGCTGATGAATTGGATATGCGTGGTGATGAGGCAAGGGGGACATTGTGACAACCTCACGCATCACCAAGCAATATGCCCCCTTGCCTGTTCATGCAATGCAGTTCTGTGTACAGCAAGTGAGAAAGCATTGAGTGAGTCTGAATACCGGCAACACATGCAATGTCCCAACTAAGTGACCATGTAGACCGATGGCTGAAAGAGTCATATGACTAAATGCACACATGCTGCAGACTTAACTCATGGGGCAATGGCACACAATGAGCAGGGGGGCAATACCTGCAACACCACAGTACGTGGACAATGCATATCAGCAATGTGTCTCACAAAGTTGTACTGCTTTACTTGTTGTTGTGACAAACTCACACAACCACAATGTCCCCGTAAAGAAGTATGTCAACCAAAGTATGATAACAAGCAAGGATAGCAAAGTTGCCACAAACAATTAAAAAGCCATAAATGGCACACTCAATCATAATGTCAAATTTCACTCATCCACCCCCAAGTGTACACATCTGCCATACTGAAAACAGCATTCCACCTCTATCATCATTTGAGTTAGCCATCACACGATCATGTGCATGTAAACACATCTGGTAAGTCAACTGTGTGATTGAACAAACATCCAGTCATGTTAGTTATCCCCCACACGCAAAGCCTGGCATTGAATTTCCGGAACCAGGACAGCATGTATCATCCATGTCAGCAGCTGCTTGGCACATATACAAATACACATCACCATGCCATTTGCATCTGTTATGAGGGTGGCACTGACAAGGCCTGAGCAACATAAATACGCATCTGAAAATCTACATACTCAAAATCTTGTACCACAAACCAGTAGTGGCCCGTATAGGGCGTGCTGCCGGGCGGTGACATGGGAGGGAGAGGGAGAGGGGCGGGGGGGTAGTAAACACCAGAATACGGATTTCGTTGCGCGCCCTGCATCGCCAAATGCGATGCAGGGTGCGCAACAAAATTCGTTTAATTGATTTAAATGTCTACTTACCTCCATTCATCCGTATTCTGGTGTTTACTACCCCCCACCCTGCCCCTCCCCACGTCACTGCCCGGCAGCACACCCTATACGGGCCGCTACTGCCACACACACACCACATGTGGGGTCAAAGTTGCAGGTAATGGGTGGTGACACTGTCTGATCAGACAGTAACAACAATTGCAATGCATGCTGCACCACACTCAGAATGGGTAATCCAACAGAAGTGCAGTAAGCAATACATGCAAGATTAAACATGACTGACGGAATGCACACAAGACAAATCACAATAGCCAAAGCTACATAGATGCACATGTGTCCTACATAGTTATGTTATATGTTATGTTATAAAAATACTTATACAGCGCTCGTACACCAGGCGGTTTCATGACGCTAACTCTAGAGTGTGTTGGGACCATTGGGTGAAGTTATTCATGAGCCTGCACAAACAGCCATGTCTTGAGCATTTTCCTGAAACTCAAAAGAATATTACTTGACCGAATCTCCAGTGGAAGAGAATTTCACAATTTAGGGGCCAAGGATGAAAACCTGCATCCTCCCTGATGTTTTAACTTGAAGGCAGGGGTGGTTAGTAGCTGAAGGTGAGCTGAACACAGGTTGTGGGAGGGGATATACCTTGATAATAGGCAGTTGATAAATCTAGGGCTCCGGCAGTATAGAGACTTAAAGATTAGGCAACCCGTCTTGAAGGCCGTGCATTGGGAAATGGGGAGCCAGTGGAGTTTTTTTAGTAGAGGTCTGGCACATTGCCATCTTGGTTGCTGGTGGATCAGTCTTGCTGCTTGGTTCTGGACCATCTGGAGTCGTTTGATTAAGAACAGTGGCATGCCAAGGTAGATTGAGTTGGCATAATCTAAGTGTGAGAGTACCATGGCAATCACGACCTGTATCAGTGCTGCGTGGGTAAGAAAATGACTGATCTTCCTGATTTTGTGTAACAGAAAGAAGCAGGTCGAGACCACTGCACCAACTTGGGATCATAGTGAGAGATCATTATTTATGGTGACCCCAAGGCTTTTGACAGAGGTAGAAGGAACAGGAGGGGACCCGAGTTCCGCCGGCCAGTAGTGTGTGCCCTAGAAGATCTGGCTACTCCCTGTCAGAACTTGTTCGGTCTTACATGGATAGAGTTTGAAATGGTGTAGGTCCATCCAGTGCTGGTTATGGAGCATGGTGGCCTGGAATTCCCGAATTGAGTTAGGGGAGTTGTCAATAGTAAAAATTAACTGAAGGTCGTCAGCATAATTGAATGTGGTCACCCTCCTGTCCTTCAAGGACTGGATCAGAGGTAAAAGGTACAGATTGAACAGGTGGGGCGATAATGATGATCCTTGTGAGACCCCACACGTATAGTATTCTAAGGAGCAGTGAATGAGCCTAGGCGTACCGCTTGAGTACTGCTCTCGAGAAAAGAGCCGATCCAGCCGAGGGCTGAGCCCTGGATGCCGGCCTGCTTGACACGGTCTAGCAGGATTTCATGGTTGACCGTGTCAAATGCAGCCGACAGATCTAAAAGCACCAGGGCCTGAGGGGTGCCTCTGTCTGCTTTTTCTCATAAGGTGGGGGTCTAGATATTCAGAGTGTTCCATGAAATTAGACAGACACTTTGCCACATGTGCTTCCAGTACTATGGCCAAGTAGGGGAGCAAGGAGACGGGGAGATAGTTAGATAGTTCTGGGGGTCAGCTCCCGGTTTCTTTAGGAGGGGGACCACTATGGAATCCTTAAATGCCTCAGGGACCTTGCCCTGTGAGAGGGACTCATTCAGAAAGGGCATTATGGTGTGTGGCAGGGCGTAGAGGGTGTCTCTTAAGATATGGGGTGGCCAGCAATCCCTGGGGGATCCGGATTTGACTCTGGACAGCAAGTCCATGAAGGACTGGGTGCTAATGGCCAGGAAGTGATCCAGGGTGAACTGATTCATTATTATGGTGGGGGGAGTCTCAATGGGGCTAGATGTAGGGATACTAGCTTTAATGTTGGAGATCTTTTCCACAAAGTAATTGACAGAGAGTTGCAGAGTTCTTGGTAGGTGTAGGTTTAGGTAGCACTCTCTCCGCATTGGATAGTTCATTGACGATAGAGAAAATTTCCTTCGACCTATTGTGGGACTTTAAAATTATGGTGGAGAAGTGGGCAGCTTTGGCTGCAGAAATGGGTTTTTTGTATTCTTCCCATGCCTGCGAGTAGTGGAGTTTCCCTTCTTTTTGATGGAGAGCAAACTTTTGGTTTTTTAGCTCATTAGAGAACCATTTCTGTGCGTCAGAGCGGCGAGCACGGTTTAGTTATTTTGAGCGGGGCATGCATGTCACTGGCCGCTAGTAGCCAGGCTGAGATATTTGCTTCTGCGAGATCGATATCAGGATTGAGAACAGGGGCTGAGCTAGCCAAGGAGTCCTGGAATTCCCGTTTATTAAGGGCACTCTATTTCCTGATCATGCCTCCCTCTGCCGTGGGGGTCTTACTACTGATTGGATTCTTTGCTGTTAATTTTATTAGGTGGTGATCCGACCATATACATGGCAAGATCGTGGGCACAGATACTGTGAGGTTTGTGGTCCAGACTTGGTCCAGTGTGTGCCCTTTGATGTGAGTGGCTGAGGATATATGGTGAGTGATATGAAGGTTGGTTAGTAGGTCAGTCAGTTCATCAGAATGAGGCCCACGTTGAACGTCGTTGCACCAATAATTCAGATCACCTATTAACAGTATTTCAGCATAATTCGTAGCAAGGTTAGCTATTTGTTCACTCAGCAAAAGACGGAATAAGGGCATGTGCTCCAGGGGCCTGTAGACAAGGACGCAGATGAGTGGGCCAGAGCTAGAATCTAGTTTAATGACCATATTATTCACTGCGGGGAGACTTAAAAGGGGAATGGTAGTGAATTTATGGTCTTTATGGATGATCGCAGCTACTCCACCACCCGTTTTTCCTGGAGGTCGATTCACATGTAGAATGTAGTAGTCATGTGGTAATGCTGCTAGCATATCAGGGGTGGAGTTGGGATTTAACCAAGTTTCCGTAACCAGTAAGATGTCTGGTTTTTCAGACATTAGGAGCAGGAAAATATCCATCTGGTGCTTGACTAGGGAACGGGTATTAAGATAAAATATGCGTAATACTGTATGTTTCATTTGGGCAGAGCTAGGTGCCCGAGGAGTGTGGAGGATGGGTGCCGGTAATTCAGCGCAGGATCTCCATGCTTGAAGAATACCCATGAGGCTTAGGTGCTTGAGGATGGAAGGGTTGGGTGGGAGTGCCTGCTGAGCGAGTTTCCTAAGTTCCTCTGAGGAGTATTTGAGGATTTGGGCATGGATTGTGGCCCGTCAGGGCGCTGAGGGGCGCAGACGGGCTTGCCTTTGCAGCCCCGTTGAAAAAGCAAGTAGGCTCTCATTGCCAATGTGCCAAAAGGGGGCCCTACTCACACATAACTAATCTTACACAAAACACATGCACATGTGCAGTACCCTGAAAAGCTGCAGGTCTGTGAGCCACACTTTCAAGGCAAGTGACAGGGCAGGATGAATAGCATGCCTGCAGGACAAACATATTTACATGCTGCAGGACACCTCACTAATGTGGCGGAGTGTGGACCACATCCTTAAAGGAGCAGGTCACACTCTGACATATCCTTCTGTACACACAACCCCTGACGTGAACAAGACATTTGATGACCTACTATGCACAAGTGACCAAGACACCTAATCACCACAGCTTTCAACATCTCTGCATTGTACATTCACAGAAGTCAAAGGCTCATTGCCTGAAAGGGACAAGGGGCAGTAAATCAAAAGCAGCAGGTGCCACTATCACACACTGCAGTGCACACACATACAAATCTGAGTACATCAACATTGACTACTAGGTGTTACAAACTGCATCACTCCCACAACTGAACAGAGGACACAACAGGTAGCGTTTTTGTGTAGACACTGTCAAAACACATTTGTCATATTGGTAAAATGTGAAAGACAGTGTACAAGTACAACCTCACATCCGTGATGTCCTTGAAATTATCACCATCCTGCAAAACATATGCTTCTTGTGCAAAACAGTCAGAATGTACAGTCTCACGCAGTCTGTTTGTAAAGTCAACAAATGCATGCTCCTACATGTAACACACTGTTAAACTGTATCTCCCATACAAATTGCAGAGGGAGAGACAACACCTCCTGGACAGCAGAATGACCGACTCCTCACCGATGACTTGGACGATTACCCCACCATCAAACAGGAGGAATTCCTACAGATGCTGGACTCCCTTGGCATACAATCTACAGGGGCAGGGCAACCCAGCAGCATTGCGCCAACCCCACCCCCTGCACAAACCAACCAGCAACAAGCACCTTCCACCACAGCTGCATCTCAGGATCTTGAGGACCCATATCAGGCTTTTCACCGCCATGTGCTTGAGGTCCAGCCGGAGACGCGTGACCAGGTGCGGGTGGGGTTTGAGAGCCTGAAAGCCACAATGGACAACATACGTGGGTGTCTGAGTCCCATCAGGGAACACATGCAGAGGATGACAGACATCCACATCCTGCTCAATGCTCTCCAACACTCCCTGGATGACATTGCTGGAGTCATGATTCAGAGAGTAGACCAACTGACTCAGCAGGGTGGCTCCAGTAGTGTCAGCGCAGATTTGTCCCGACTTGACCGGATAATGGAGAGCAGGGAGCGGAGGGAAGAGCAACAGATGGCTGCCACGTCTGCACACCAGCGCAAGGTAGTTGGTATCTACCAGGCCCTGCATGTGCTCGTCACCTCAGTGCTGCCCCAAGGTCTGGCGCCAATTGTTGCTGCTGCTGGTGTCTCCACATCCTCAGCTCCGCCCCCTGATGTGTCCGTGCCTCACAGTGCTGCACCCACCATACCACCACCCACATGTGAGCCACATGACACATCACAGTACGAAGATGAGGATGATTGTGCCATACTGGTAAGGAGACAGCAGAGCAAACATTGACGCCAAAAGGCCTGTTTTACCTTGGTTCTGTTCTTACTATCATGCCACTGTACTTCCTCTTCCATTGTCTTCCAATGTCCCCCAACACTCACCTTGGACCTACACATGGACTTCCATATCTGTTTTTTTCTTGACAATGACACTGCAAACTCCGCCTCTTTCCTTGGATCTGTCACTCCCAAAGGACTCTGTCTGCGACTCTAACAGTCATCCACGCAATGTTGGGTTGTATGGGCAAGCACTGGTCCAGTCTTCCCCCTTGTACTGTAAATAAAATTATCCAATTTACACAGATGCGTGTTTACATGACCAATCAAGTATTGCACTCAGTAAATAATTTATGGACTGTGAATCCACAAGAAGGTCCACCAAGGGAAATACGAGCAATGTACATGTGTTACCTGACACGGATAGGCAGTGAGATGAGCGTGTGTAAAATTTCTGTGCCCTCATTGATCAGATACCACAATCTAGCAATATACCAACTTTGACCCACGTCCATTGAGGAAATAGGCATGTGTGATAACAGGCACATGTCTGTTGCAGGACACAAGTAGTGTCACCCTGAACGATTGCAAACCATAAGCTCCTGGCATATCTACTTACACTCGACGTGGTGTACAAAGCTTGTTGTGATGTTGCGCATTGCATATCACATCCCTAGATGTTGCACGCCAGATTCACATTGATGAGGAGACCTAAGGGCACATGTCTAACATACATATATGGAACAACAAAGACCGTCTCACTGAAGTTGAGTTTACAATAGTGCCTACAGTCAAAGTGCAAAGCGTCAGTCAGCCCCTACCTGTGCACAAACAATGCCTTACAAATTTTGAGCCCTCTCATGCTGCGTTCACTGTGAGCATATTGGCCAATGTGTCCACGGATGTCTGTTGAACTGCACTTAGCATATAGTCTGATTCAGTGGCAACATTTCAAGGGTGTCATCACTATGAGCCAATGCCAAAAGTAACAGCTGGGACGAGTGGCTATGACACTGTTAGTACAGGGAGCAATGCAACATGTCACCACTTGTGTGCAGCAGAACAGTGTGCGTGCAACAAAACGTCATCTGTGACAAAAGCATAACTTAACTAATTAAGGGAGTCACAAAAGGAAGATAGTAGAAGTTAAGTCAGTATACCTAACAGTGCAACTCCTAAATGACATTTGTGAATAACCTCAATTGTAAAGTCATAACTCATTCTCACATAACTCATGTGAATCACAAACACTGTTGTGCCATGTGACGTTACCAATGGATACACAAATGACCTACATCATGCATGGCATGGAGATTGAGCGTCCATGCACGGGAACATGTAAGGCAAAGCAAGCACCACGCATCAAGTGTGCCAAGACCTGTGCAATGTAGATGAACTCAGAGCCCGGGGCATCTGATATGCATGTGTTTGTCGCTATATGTGGTAACCGGTGCATTGCATACATCCATCTCCATGATGGATAACTGTAGCAACTTCAATATACTCACAATGCAATGTCCCTACGTTGTGTTGTAAATGCGCAACAATGCGCAGTAACACTCTTTACATCACACTTAAGATGTAGAACGTCACAAAAAACTGTCCCTAGGCTAGGCCGTAAACCATACTTGCCAATCTGTCAGCCATGCAAGTTCACTGTGCTCACATCTAAGGTATCCTGACACAATCCATCCTGCTAAGTAACAGGTCATGAACATAGTTACACATTCAAGGATTTGTTCAGTGATGGTATGAGTTGCATACAATTGAACAAGCCCCACTCCCCCACATCATCCCTGACATAAGTGCAAGCAGAAATCAAAAAGAACATTATTTATTGAACAATATAAAATATTTAAATTTACTACACTACCACTAATCACTAATACTAACACTAAATCTAAACTAACTATAAATATATTAGTTAACTTAACTCTCTAGCCTAACTAATCCTAAACACGCAACAACATTAAAGACATCAACCCCCCATCCAAAGGAGAATTAAACTTATCCCAAAATACCATAAAATTGTTTTAAAAAAAACAAAATTAGTTAAAATCTACCACTAAATAGGCCTACGCTAAAACTACTCTTCCTAAAACTTACAAAACTGCCCTAACACTAACTAACATTAAAACATAAACATGGTGGGAAGGGAGAAGAGGGGGATGGGGGCCAACATGGGGAGTAATCACTCCAGTCCAAGGTGTGTCCGAATGTCATGCAAGTTCCTGTTAAGGTACAACAATTCTCGCTGAATGTCCAAGAGCAAGGAATTGTTCGCAGTGATCATCCTCCTGTCCGTGGCATTAAAATGCTCCACGTGATCCGCAGGTGCAGGTGGTATTGGCACTTGGGCGGGGGTGGTCGGAGGGGGAATGACAGGCTGAAACACCACACTGGCACCAGAGGGTATGGGGATGGGCTGGCTGCCGGTTTGTCCATAATCCTGCAACGCTGTCAGGGCTCACGGGAGGTTTCCTCCTCGCAGCCCTGTTTTTGCCATTACTTCTACTTCCTCCTTTCAGCCAAGAATGGGTTGTTCCCAGAGTTGGCGAGTGTGCTGGCAATGTTGGTCATCTAAGATGGCTGCCAGCACACTCGTCGGTTAGCAGTCTAGCTTTCCATCCCTTATTTGAGAAGCTCAGGTGAAGCGCGCTCTAACATTCCAAGGCGCACTTCACCGAGAGTTTCACCCGCTACAGACCTACCTTGTTTACGTCGTGGAAGAGTTAGTCAGGGAGCGTTTCGGAAGTCATCGGTCTACATGCGTCGGTTCCTTTCCTGACTAGAAGACCAACAGGTTAGTGAGAAAGTTACGCGCATGCCTACGAGAGCAGTGTAGACAGTGCGCATGATTAAAAGGGATTAGTGTGACAGGAATCTTTTGTGTAAATGCGCAGGACAAGGGAACAGTGTTCCGTTAGAGCAACGCTGCGCTAAATAGAATAAAAAAGTAACCAGGAAAAGTTTAATTGTGACTGCGCAGGTCTGAGTAAGTAGCGTACGCATAAAATAACGCTACACCTGGGCAGTACTCCGGCAACAAAGTCAAAAAGAATAGTAAAAGATAATTGGGAAATGTTTCTATCTTAGTAACTGTGGATTTAAACTTCGTCCTAAAACTGAAGTACACTTGTGAATTTGAGCTAGTACTTTTTAGAATCCGGGTTCTCTGGTTGGCACAGGTAGGTACTTGTGACAAGCAGGGAACCTTTCCTCTAGTCAGGGTAAGGGGTTACACTCCTAAAATAACCCCTGCTCACCCTCTAGGTAGCTTGGCGCGAGCAGACAAGGCTTATCTCAGAGCGTTATAGGTTAAGCATTTGTGAACACATACAGCAACCAAGTGACAACACTACAAATGGACACCACACAGGTTTTTATATTAAAAATAAGGATTCTTTATATAGAGTTACCACAAGACCATTAAACGACAAAAATACACAATACTGTTACTTTAGATGGTAGAAGTTTGCTTAGTTCTCTTAAGTTCTTAATTGCGAAACTTTAAGTCAATGTACCTTAGATGCAACACGCAGGGCAACGAAAGTGTTGCAACGATGCTGATGCGATGAAGTTTGTGGTGCAAAGAAATAAAGACGTGAAGATCTTCCAGATGCGTTACGCTTCTCCGATGTTGCGAGAAGACTCGACTCGATGCGTCAGCTACAGCGGTGTCACCCCTTTACGCGATGCGACGACAGCGGCCTTGGCAGCGGCACTCTTCTCCGACGTTCGCGAGACGCTTCTGCTCGATGCGATGCGGCAGCGGCGTCACCCCTTTACGCGATGCGACGACAGCAGCTCCGACGGCGGCACGCTTCTCCGTGGATGCGAGGCGCTTTTCTTGATGCGATGCAATGCGACAACTACGATGGCTGCGATGGCGACACGTTTCTTCCTTGATGCAAGATTCTTCTCTTGATGCGGTGCAATGCGTCAGCTACGATGGCTGCGATGGCAACACGCTTCTTCGGCGTTGCGAGACACTTCCGGAATGATGCGAGACGCTTCCGCTCGATGCGATGCTGCAGCGGGGACACCCATTGCGAGATGCGACGACAACAGCTCCGACGGCGGCACGCTTCTCCTCCTTGAGTCACGCTTCCAGCTCCTTGCGACACGCAGTCCCTCAGAAGGCCCAACAACAGCAGCAGGCACTTCCAAAAGACTCTGGGGAGCTGGGGGTGAAGTCCACTGGTCCTGGGACTTCGTTCAGGGGGCAAGCTCAGCACAAGCCCTTGGAGATCTTTTAAGCACAAGTTGAATTAAAGTCTTTGTAGTCTTTTCTCCTCTCCTTTCAGCAGCAAGGCAACCACTGCAGGCCAATCCCCCAGGTCAGGGACAGTACTCCTCCTTACAGTTTTCCCAGTTCCTTCTCCTCAGGCAGAGGTTCTTCTTGTCAAGCAGGATCTAATTTCTTGGGAGCAGGGTCCCAATACTTATACCCCTATGTTCCTCTGGGGTAGACGGGCCTTTGCCCAGTCCAAACCAGTTCTTGAGCACTTTGTTGACATGACTCTGCCTTTCTATTCAGGGTGCAGGGCAGAGACATCAGCCGCTCCACAGGAGGTGGAGCCAGCATTGTGGTGGCAGAGCACAGCCCTATTCAGAGTCCAGGTGCACTCCTCCCACCCATCTGGATGTCAATCTCTCTATTCACCACAAGGCTACCTAGCCCTGCCCCTCTGGGTTTCCCCAGCCCTGTCACTCACACAAACCAGACAGGCAGATACACATCATAGCAGAGGCGGGCTGAAATGGTTAGGCAAGCAAATACCAACTTTCTAAAAGTGGTATTTGCAAACACACAATATTAAAATAAACTTTACTAAAAGATGTATTTTATTATTCTGAGTTCAGGCATACTAAACTCAATTTTCTACCATGTTCCCTGGGTCTGTTAGGATCATAGGATGTAACAATTCTCACAGCCCATTCTGGCCTATGGAGAACATGTAGCCTTACAATAGTGAAAAACGGAAATGGCTGTAATTCACTATTAGGACATGCCACACACATCAGGGCTTGTCCTACCTTATGCTTACAATGCACCCTGCCCTTGGGACTACCATAGGGGTGACTAATATGAAGTTAAGGGAAGGTTTAGGGACTGGGAAGTGGGTGCACTTGCCCAGTCAGCATGACAGTACCAGACTGCACGCAGGTTCTGCAATGGCAGACCTTAGACACATTTTACTAGGCCGCTTCTGTGGGTGGCACAACCAGTGCTGCAAGCCCACCAGCAGCATTTGTATTTACAAGCCCTGGGCACTCCTGGTGCACTTTACTGGGGTCTGACAGTAAACCAAATAAGCCAATCATGGAATCCAACCAACATATACATTTTAAATAGGGAGCACTTGCATTGTGGCACTGGTTGGCAGTGGCACAGTGCTCTGAGCAGCTAACACCAGCAAAACACATGAGGCACAGCGACAAAAAGTGGAAGGGAGACTCACGCCAAGGTGCCAGGTCTAACAGTACTATTACCTAGTAACTACCTATAAATATCCTCTCGGCATTAGTTAAAAAACAAAATAAACTTTGCGACAAAAGTAGCTAGCTTGAAAAGAGAGATAGGAGTTTAAAAGGTATTAAGTCCCCAAGAACAGCGCAAATCTTAAAAGGGAAAGATAAAGCTAAAGCATCCAGACCATTAAGAACCAGAGAGCAAGAATTTAGAACACTTACCTTGTGAAGAAGAATTTAGGAGGAAGCTAAGAAGTTAACAAGCCAGCAATCCAGCATCATCTGTGAGAAGAAATAAATAAAGATTAATAAAAGCTTCCAGAATCACTTATACAAGAGAAGAGAGGCAAGCCCATAGAAGACCGCTGGTAAGACAAAAATCCTTAAATAAAAATTCTTGTAAATACTAGAACATAGCAACGGAATAAAGAAAGGTTTAGAAACAGTTTAAAAGTAATGCTTTAATTTGCAGCCTAAACGAAGAAAAAAGGCAGAGCCAGAGAACAAGAAGAGTACGGGCAGTCTCTTCTTTCTTTTCCAATTCTCCTTTTCACCCTTATTACTTACCTGCTAGATTATAGAAAAGATCAGCTGGGGCGTAGTTAGGGGAGCGTTGGGAAAAGGCGTCATTCTGCTCCCGTGTGGCACTAGAGAATTGAGTCCTGACAGAGTGAAGTGCCCAAGTAGGCATTAGCACCCGAGCAGAATGACAGAAGAATTTGACTTAAAAAATTTAGGGGAAATTCTAGGGAACATACAAAGAAGTTTAGAAGCCGTAAGAGAAGAAAATCAGATACTTAGACAGGAAGTAATAAACCTTAAGATGGGTGAAACAGGCTCTAGAACTAGTCACAAAACCTTCACATTTGAGAACCCAAGCCCAAATACTAGTTCTTCAGTCTTGACCCCCACACAAGTGATTCACTCTTTGTCTACCGTAATACCTCTCGCCCCACTAGAACGATTTCATGGGGAATCACAGAAAGCGCAAACCTTTATCACTCAGTGTTCCTTGCATTTCATGTGTAGACCAACAATTTTTCCCGATGCACAGTCTCGCGTAGCGTTTATACTGTCATATCTAAGCGGTGACGCAGCCTCTTGGTCTATGCCCTTAATCACCACAGACGACCCAATTCTTTACAACTTAGAAGATTTCAAAAAATAATTTCTACGGATATTCGACAGAAGAAAAGCCTCGCAGGCCACAGATAATGAACTATTAGAATTAAAGCAAGGAAGCCGAGAATTGGCTACTTATCTTGCCCAGTTCAATAAGCTAGTTGTGGAGACACCCTGGCCAGAAAACAAGAGAGCGGCAGTCTTTTACCGCGGTCTACGAGATGAATTAAAAGATGCTCTGTCACAGATTCCCAATCGCCCCACAGAAATATCAGCTTTAGTGGATTTGGTGCTGGAAATAGATTTTCGACTAAATGAATGAAAAGGCGAAAGAAAGAAGGAGTTCCGACCAAGCGTTCCACGAATGAAAACAGAAACAACACGTGTTGCTGAAGGATCTGCAGGGGTAGAACCCATGCAAATTGGTGCAATTTGTGGACCTTTGTCCAAAGAAGAAAGAGAGAAAAGGCGACAGAATAAACTTTGCATGTACTGTGGTGGAAGTGGACATTATGTCAAAACCTGTCAAAAAAGACCGAAGACTCCGATGAAGGAGAAGTAAAACTTGCAGCACCACCAGTGGTGGGAGTTGGGCTGGTGGATGCAGGTGAAAAGACAACTCCAGTGAATCATCAATTAGCTAACACTTTGCAAGTTTCTTCACCACGTCTAACACTATCAGTAACCTTGAAATTTAGAACTGTGGTGATAGCTGCAGTCACAATAATGGTAGATTCTGGGGCGACTGGCAACTTCTGTGACCTGAAATTTGCCAAACATATTGGGTTACTGTCAATAAGGAAAGAAAAAAGCGAAAGAGTACGGGCCGTGGATGGTACAGAGTTAACTTCTGGTCCTATCACCAATCATACTGAACCAGTGTGTATGAAAACTATGAATGGACACCAAGAAATTTTACAATTTAACCTCATAGATGCTCCACAATTTCAGTTAATCCCAGGCTTGCCCAGGTTAACTGAACACAATCCGTCAATAGATTGGGCCTCCCGAACGATTCAGTTGAATTCTGAATATTGCATTAAACACTGTTTTGAAGAACAAACATTTCAATCTGAGCCCAGTGTAGCTTCTCGACTTTGTGAAAATGGAGTCTCAGTTTGTTCAATTCAGACGAGTGAGTTACCAGAAGAATTACAGGATTTTGCAGATGTCTTCGATGAAGTCCAACCAGAGAAATTACCTCCACACAGATCGTACGATAGTAGAATGGATCTGGAACCCGGAGCGAATCTGCCGTGTAGCAGAGTTTATGCTTTGACTGAAAAAGAAAATCTACATCTAAAAGAATATTTAAGAAAAAATTTGGAAAATGGCTTTATTAGGCCATCACAGTCCCCAGTGTCGTCTCCACTTTTCTTTGTTCCTAAGAAGAACGGAGATCTCAGAACTTGCATAGATTACAGAGGAATTAACAGAATAACGGTTAAAAATCGTTACCCATTGCCTCTAATTTCAGTGCTCATTGATCAAGTAAAAGAAGCCAAAGTTTACACCAGATTGGATTTGCGGGGGGCCTATCATTTAGTTCGTCTTAGAGAAGGAGACGAATGGAAAACTGTATTTAGAACACGGTACGGCCTCTATGAATATTTGGTAATGCCCTATGGATTGTGCAATGCCCCAGCTGCATTCCAATATTTTATTAACGATGTCCTGAATGATTTCATCGATCAATGTGCTATAATATACATTGATGACATCTTGATCTACTCCACTACTGAAGAAGAACATTTACAACACGTTCGCGCTGTCTTGCAACGTTTAAGAGAGAATTCCCTCTACGTAAAACAGGAGAAATGTCTGTTTAAAACTGATACTGTGGAGTTCCTTGGCTTTGTCCTATCGCCTGCCGGTATCAAAATGGACCAACAAAAAGTACAAGCGGTGATGGATTGGAAATCTCCCACAACAATAAAGGAGGTGCAAAGCTTCATTGGGTTCTCCAATTTCTATCGACGATTTATTCATGATTTTTCTCAAAAAATCCTTCCCCTCACACGATTATTGAAGAAAGGAGTATCATTCACATGGTCGGAAGAAGCAGAAGCAGCATTTAATTCGCTAAAGAAGAGTTTCACCTCAGCTCCAGTTTTGTTACATGCAGACCAGACTGAACCATTTTTTGTTGAAACTGATGCTTCTGACTCCGCTATTAGAGGTATTCTATCTCAACGCCACAAAGATACTGGACAATTACATCCAGTAGCCTTTAGGTCACGCAAATTGAATCCAGCGGAATGTAACTACACCATCACTGAAAAAGAACTTTTAGCTATCAAGGATGCTTTTAAAGACTGGAGGCATTACTTGATGGGTGCTAAACATACTGTGACAGTTTTCACGGACCATCGCAATTTAAACTTTTTACGTTCTTCCCGCACACTGACTCCACGTCAATTGCGTTGGTCGCTTTATTTTGCAGATTTTGATTTTGTTATCACCTTTCGACCTGGAGTAAAGAATGGAAAGGCAGACGCTCTCTCCAGACTGGATACAGACACCCAAAGGGTAATCGTCGATAATCAACCTATAATTCCTCAAGATAAATGTATTGGCACTATTACCCAGAGCTCCTTCACGGATCAAATTCAACAAAGTATGACTACCACTGACATGGAAACATGGGCCGCAGAAAATTCACAGCGTACCATTCAGAATGGTTTGCCGTATCAGGATTCCGCTCTGTTTTTGCCTACGAAAGCAATCCAAGAACAGGTAATGAAAGAATGTCATGACGATCCGATGGCTGGGAATAAAGGTATATTGAAGACAGAGGAATTACTCAAGCGCAGTTTTTGGTGGCCCAACATGTGTCGAGACATCCGTCAGTACGTTTTGGGGTGCGAGATCTGTGCACGGGGAAAATCCGATAGACCGGCCCCTAAGGAACTTTTGCAACCTTTGCCAACACCCCCCTACCCTTGGCACACTGTGTCTTTAGCTCTCATAGTGGACCTGCCCTCCTCTCAGGGGTTTGACACCATCTTAGTATGTGTCGACATTTTTAGTAAAATGACACAATTCATACCCCATAAAGGTACTCCTACAGCAAAGCAACTTTCCCAACTTTTTAATCATAATATCATCCGCCTCCATGGTATTCCAAAGATTTTGATTACCGACAGAGGTTCACAATTCCTGTCCCACTTCTGGAAAGCCTACACCAAGGGTCTTGGTATTGACAATCGCTGTTCTACTAGTTTCCATCCTGAAACCGATGGTCAAACTGAGAAAACCAACCAAGAATTGGAACAATATCTCCGACTTGGCCTGATTTCCTCTGGACGGCTGAGTACGCTCACAATAATGCCCACAATGTGTCCACTGGTTACCCGCCTTTCCTTATGAATTATGGTAGACACCCCCATTCCCAGATAGACTTTGCAAATGTGGATGCTCTAGCGGTACAGGATCTTGCCCGACATTTAACTAGAATCCATCACACAGCCACACAAAATTTGTCATCAGCTAAAGAAAACTACAAATATTTTGCAGATTTAAAACGTAGACAACATCCTGATCTCTTTTTTTATTTTTTTTTTTATTTATATTTAAAAGAAATTTTCATACCAGATATAACGATATAGCACAGCATAGGGTTCGACAATTAATAATCAATGAAAATGTACAATTCAATAATTATAAACAATATATAGCTTCAATACAGCCATTATCACAATTTCATTTTTAAGAATAACATCCAAGCAATCAAATCATATTCAGCCCCCATATTTACACCACATGTTCTTTCCATCTCCGTATTGGATCCCAAATTCTCAGACCTAGTTGCTTCCCCCTTCAACCTTTCCGTTCGTAAATCCCTTTTTCTAAATTATAGGCAAACAACAAGTTGGCCAACCATTGATTCATGGTGGGAGCAACTTTGTCACGCCAGGCTCTTGCTATTAACAACCGAAAAACTGCCATAGCAATAAAGACAAACTCTTGACAAGTAGCCTGACCATCTGTTACTATTCCCAAAAGAAGCACCGTAGGTGTAATTTTAATTTGAATACCTAGATGTCTCACTAGAAATCCCTCTACCTCCCTAATCAAAGTAGCCAATTGAGAACAAGTGGCAAAGATATGGATTATATCCGCCTGTAAGTGATTACACCGTGGACAGTCTGTCCCTAAGGTGCCACCCCATTGCGCAATTCTAGCTGGTGTATAATAAAGAAAATAAATAGTTTTATAGTGCTGTGATTGTAATGGTGCTGAACATAAAACCGTATGGCCAAGAGCCAGTGATTCCTGAAACCAAGCCGCTTCAATGCCTAACTTCGTAGCCCACTTAGTACCATATTTAACAAGATCATCTTTCTTAGTAGTAAGAAGGCAAGCATAAAAACTACGTATATTGCAATCTCCCCCTTTCTCGATCATATCCAATATTTCATTGTTTTTAAACCCTATCATCCCTCCGCGCTTGGTATTCAGAAAACTTCTGACCTGTAGATATTTGAAAAAAGTCCTTGTATCTATGTGAAATTTGGTAACTAAATCCGCAAATTGCACAATACCGTCCAGTCCAACAATATCCCCTATCCTCCTGATCCCATTGTGTTCCCAGGATGTAAAAATTGAGTCTGCAAATATATCTCCTGGCCAGGATTTATTCTTAAACAAGCGGGTATATCTGTTGTATCTACCCAATCCAGATCTTTTCAAAAAAGCTGACCAGATGTTAACAGCAGCAATGACTGTCTTAAACCTTGTTCTTTTAAAGTATGCAAAGTCCGTGCAATTTAAGAAACAGTTCTCCGCCTCCGCCCCCAAGACTATAGAATAAACTTCAGTTGATATTTTGGAGATTCTAGGATGCTCCCCTCCACCAATTAATCCCTGCATATATTGCAGTGCGGTAGCCAGATAGTATAGCCTAAAGTCGGGGGCGCCCCACCCACCTCTAGCCCTTGGAAGAGTCATGAATCTGTACGCTCTCCTAGTCTTTCCGTGAGCCCAAATGAATCTATTTAGTACCAATTCCAAAGTCTGAAACCATTTTGCACCAAAAAACAGAGGTATTGCGCGAAACAGGTATAAAAATTTGGGCAATACAATCATTTTGATAACGTTTGTGCGTCCTAATAGAGAAAGGTGCAGATTATTCATCCTATCAAGATCTGATTTTAGTCTCGCCATTAATGGAGTTATATTCTGCTCAACCACCTTCTCCAAATCTGCCGAAATTTCTATACCTAGATAGACTGCCGAGCTAATCATCCTGTAATCATTACATATGACATATGAATTTTTTACTATTTGTGTTTTCGTTTTATTGAGGCTATACCCTGAGACCTGACCAAAATCCCGAGCTTCTAATTCTACTGCGCACATAGCAAGAGTAGGATTAGCTGTAATGATTGCAACGTCGTCCGCATATGCCTGCACCTTAATATGCAAATTATTGACTATTACCGGTGGGATATTAACGTTGGCAACAAGCCTACGCAGAAGAGGGTCCATATACAACGCAAATAAGAGAGGGGAAGACGGACACCCTTGCCTAGTCCCCCTTTCTATTTGAACTATGGATGAGTGGCCACTGTTAACTCTAATTCTGGCAAAGGGTTTATTATATAAGGTCTGGATGGCTCTAATATAATCCTCGCCAAACCCAAACCACCTCAAGACAGACCATAAGAAATCCCAAGAGACCCTATCAAATGCCTTTTCGGCGTCCAAAAACAACACTGCCAGAGGGTCTCTTGGGATCTCCACGGCATCAAATAGCGTAAGCACCTGCCTAATATGTTGAGTGGTACCCTTTCCTGGAATGAAGCCGTGCTGTATAGGGCTAACAAGGGACTCGATTATAGTCGCCAATCTCTTTGCCAACACTTTCGAATAGATTTTAACATCTGAATTCATTAGAGTGATGGGTCTATAAGATGAAGCTGCCAGAGGATTTTTGCCTTTTTTCAAAATGACTATAATATCTGCTCCTCCCCAAGACTTAGGGATAGAGGCCCCTATCTGCGCCTGAAGCATAGTAGATAGAAGTATATCGCCTAATATGTCCTTGAATGCTCTATAAAATTCAACTGGGATTAAATCCGGGCCCATGGCTTTACCGGGAGGAAGATCGATGAGTGCACCCAAGATTTCTTCCAGATTGAATGGGGCTTCTAGCTGCTCCTTATCTTCCTCAGACAGAAATGTTGGCTGAATATTATCGAGATAGTGTAAGATCTGACCCAAATCTAAAACCTTATCTGATCTATATAAATCTACGTAGAACTGCCTAAACACTTCTCTTACCCCGTCTGAATCCGTAATCATATTACCCTGAGCATCTGTAATCTTCTTGATCTCCGCCGCTGAGGCTTTTTGTCTAGAGCGGATAGCCAAAAGGTGCCCCACTCTTTCGCTCATCTCGTAAGCATTCTCTCTGTTTAATAAGTATCTAGCAGCTGCCTTAGTAGCAATATTTTCACAGACCCTTACCTTTAAACAGATTAATTTTACACTCAGCTACTCAACAGATCTTTGGGCCTGTATTGCTAAATAAAGTTCTTCTTCCGCTTTAGTTATTTCCATTGTTAATTCATTAAACATTGCCCTCTCCTTTTTCTGTTTGTGCAGTGAGTAGCTCATCGTCTCTCCCCGTATGCCCGCCTTAAAGGTGTCCCATTCAATCCCAGAGTCTACCGACCCTCTATTAATTTCCCAGAAGTTCTTAATCCAGGAATTCATATGAAGAATATAGGCTTCCTCCCTTAAAAGAGCCCTTTCGAAAGTCCAAGCGGAGAACTTCCCCTGCTGACAGCCCATTTTAATAGTTAGGATCAGAGGGTTATGATCGGATATGATCCGAGGGTGTCTCTCTATTTGTGACCTATACAGCAAAGAGTTGGATATAAAAAAATAATCTAATCTTACCAAAACCCTATGGGGAGCAGAAAAAAAAGTACTGCCATCTAAAAAGGGGTGAGTAGCGGCCCACATGTCAATCAGTGAATTGTGTACTAAGAGATCCTCTAGAGCCCTAAAAGATCTTTTCTTTCTGCCAGTGTATCCCGTAGCCCCGACCTGAGAGTGAATATTAAAGTCCCCACAACAAATAATCGGTACAGGCCACAAAGCCAACTCTGTATCCAAAAACTGGAGCATTTCAGGGTCATCTTCGGTGGAGCCATAAACTGAAGCCAACGTGAACTTCTCCCCTTTAAATATAACTTCCAATAATACCCACCTACCCCACTGATCTTCTTTTTTCCTGACTAATATTGTATCTCTGTTTCTGCCTAGAACCGCTACTCCCCTCGTTTTAGTCCCCTGTTTAGTATTAGCCAGTAGGGAGAACCCCAATTGTTCCAGGAGAAACCCCCTAGACCCCTCTATATGTGTCTCCTGGAGACATACTAGATCCAATTTCATTGCTTTCAATAAAGACGACACTCGCATTCTTTTTTGAGCATCATTAAGGCCACAAATATTAATTGAGGCTATTTTACACGTCATTAGCGTAATCCATGACTAACTTTTATCAAAACAATTAGTAAAATAAATAGACCAGAGATATAACATTGTATGCTGTGCTCGAAAAAGCTGTATTTTACCTGCCCCCCCCCCTGAACCCCTACCCGCACCCTCCAACCTGTGCCCCCCCTCTCCCCCCTCCCCCCCCTACAGGCAAATAGGTCAAACATGACCTATGTGTGATCGCTTAGGAGTGCAGTTGTCGCCTCCTCCTCCCAATATGAGAGACCGTATGTTTCCCAACCAATCCCTCTTTCTCCCTTCCTTTAGTGATCCCCCGTGACTTTATACCCCAGCACCTCCACCATATACTCTTTAGCTTTTATTTCCGAGAAGAACATTTTAAACTGGCCTTTGGTGATTATTTTTAGTTTGGCTGGATACAGCAGGAAAGCTTGTGAGCCCAAGGCTTGTATAGGTGCTATCAATTGCCTCAGCCTCCACCTTCTTTCAACTGTGACATGACAGAAATCAGGCCTTGCGAAGAAAGTGATCCCGTTAAAGGTACGCTTAGAGTCCGGTTTAGCTTTATCCAATATCTGTTGCCTTAGAAGAAAGTTACCCACAAATAACAAGATAGCTCTAGGTCTCGTGTCTTGCCCTGAGTTGCGCCTAGGGGCCAGAGGAAATCGATGCGCTCTCTGGATTTCTGTATCCCATTGCCATGCTGAAAGCTCTAGGAATGCGCCCTTAAGTAAGTTGACAACAAACATCCTTACATCCTGGCCTTCAATCCCCTCTTCAACCCCCAGAAGTCTTATATTGTTACGGCGCTGTCTATTTTCATAGTCCTCCAGCTTCCACTGCATGTCTTCGGATACCTTACTTTGCTCCTCCTTCATTTTCCGTAAACTGCTTAGCTCATCTTCAAGCCTCCCCGTTCTTTCTTCGACCTGGGTAATTCTCTCAGAGGCCTCCTCGTACAGTTTATTCATTTTCCTTAGTGAGTTATGAATTTTGTTGAGCCCCTGCCTTGATCTCCGAGCTTCGGCCCTTGCCTCGTTCTGCATACTCTTCAGAGTACTGAATAATGAATCCATTGAGGCTTCTTGCGTTTTAGATTGAGGTATTCCCTCTCCACCAGAAGCCATATTATTCACCTCCTGGTATGGCTGTGACGTAGCTGAATAATCCCATGAAAGTCTCTTCGTTGGATTAGGAGGGCTTTCTAGAGAGTTTGGCTTCCTACGGGATCTACGTTTCTTTAAAGTGCATTTTTGAGGGACCGAACTAGCATCCGAGGCTGAAGACTCACCAAAGCTATCGTCGCTGTGAGTTACAGACTCTGACTCCTCATTAAGTGAAAAAAAATAGTCAGGTGAAGCACACCCACTGGCCGGGTCCAATAATGAACATACTGAGGTACCCCCTTCCAGGGAGATCTCTGACTCCGTGCCTGCCTCCTGGCTATTAGCCTGCTCAGCCCCCAACTCGCCGAGACTGTCTCCGTGCGCCTCATCATTCTCCAAAGGTTGTCCCCCTTTGGAATTATCCCTTGCAAGTGGCCCACCTGAGCCCGTGCGAACAGACTCCAAACCTTGAGGTTGCCTCACCTTGAGCATGCCCTCTGCTGCTAACATTGGTGCTTCTGGGCCCGAGTTGCAAGTTTCCGATCGCTCAGACTCCGCCGGAGCACCCTCGGCTAGGTTCCACACAGCCGAAGGTGTCTGCTCCAATGCCGGTGCTTGGTCTGGTTGCTTAGCAACCCCCGTTTCGCGGGAGTCCTGCGCCTCTGCACTGTTCACGCTGTTCCCTTTGGATTGCTTACCGGCATTTCGCTTTTCCAAGCGGCCTGTACTCATCACCGGGAAGCTCTCGACCACAGAAGGCTGCCGCAGTTGTATTTCTTTTCCTCCTGCATTGTTGGACCGCAGATTTCTTACCTCTCGTGAGTCGCACGGGAGAGACGTCCCGATGGGGTTCGCTTGGAGCCCATCAGTGCCTTGGATCACACCAGCTTTCTTCCCGGTACCTTTTTTCGAGGTAAGTGCGTTGCTGGGACGCGAGGCTGTACTCTTTGGCTCCTGTTTGTCCCGATCCGGCCGATCAGGCCGTTCTTTCGTATTACTCTCTTTGGCTGCCTCGCTCCCTTTGACGATGCGTGGAGGCATATTGTACCGTCCCAAGGTAAAAGCTGCCGCTTTCAAGGATCTTGCAAGCAAGAAACGAATTATCCTTAACGGAAGCTCGGCAAACCTTTTGGTGAAAGACCAAGTGAATTCAAAGCCAGTTCCTTTTAGACAATAGTCGGGTTTCATCCCGCGGGTTGCGGGGTATCACCACATCTTCTGGTATAATCAGGTATAATCAGGAGGAGGAGAGGAGTGCGACTGGTCACTACACACCACCAGCGGCCGTCTTGCCCCCTATGACAACATCCTGATCTCAACATAGGAGATAAAGTCTGGCTCTGTACAAAAAATTTAAGATTGAAAGGTACTCGTAAATTTCAACCACGTTTTATTGGTCCCTATCCTGTAGCTGAAATTATCAATCCAATTACTTTTCGGCTGCTTCTCCCACACACTGCCAAATTCCACCCAGTTTTCCACATTTCTCTACTCAAAAAAGTTCATCCTAACTTACGACAGACACAACCACCTCCCCCTCTGGTTCTTGATGGTGGGATCGAATACGAAGTCAAATGAATTCTAGACTCTAAGAAGATTAACAATGACCTCTTTTATCTAATGGATTGGAAGGGCTATGGTCCTGATGAACGATCTTGGGAACTCAGTTCCAATGTCCATGCCCCTCGGTTGATCAAAGCCTTCCATTCTAAATTTCCTTCTAAACCTCGGTTGGAGGAAACCCCATTGAGAGGGGGTACTGTCAGTGCTCACGGGAGGTTTCCTCCTCGCAGCCCTGTTGTTGCCATTACTTCTACTTCCTCCTTTCAGCCAAGAATGGGTTGTACCCAGAGTTGGCGAGTGTGCTGGCAACGTTGGTCATCTAAGATGGCCGCCAGCACACTCGTTGGTTAGCAGTCTAGCTTTCCATCCCTTGTTTGAGAAGCTCAGGTGAAGCGCGCTCTAACGTTCCAATGCGCACTTCACCGAGAGTTTCACCCGCTACAGACCTACCTTGTTTACGTCGTGGAAGAGTTAGTCAGGGAGCGTTGCGGAGGTCGTCGGTCTACATGCGTCGGTTCATTTTCTTACTAGAAGACCAACAGGTTAGTGAGAAAGTTACGCGCATGCCTACGAGAGCAGTGTAGACAGTGCGCATGATTAAAAGGGATTAGTGTGACAGGAATCTTTTGTGTAAATGCGCAGGACAAGTGAACAGTGTTCCGTTAGAGCGACGCGGCGCTAAATAGAATAAAAAAGTAACCAGGAAAAGTTTAATTGTGACTGCGCAGGTCTGAGTAAGTAGCGTACGCATAAAATAACGCTACACCTGGGCAGTACACCGACAACAGAGTCAAAAAGAATAGTAAAAGATAATTGGGAAATGTTTCTATCTTAGTAACTGTGGATTTAAACTCCGTCCTAAAACTGAAGTACATTTGTGAATTTGAGCTAGTACTATTACCTAGTAACTACCTATAAATATCCTCTCGGCATTAGTTAAAAAACAAAATAACAAACTTTGCGACAAAAGTAGCTAGCGTGAAAAGCGAGATAGGAGTTTAAAAGGTATTAAGTCCCCAAGAACAGCGCAAATCTAAAAAGGGAAAGATAAAGCTAAAGCATCCAGACCATTAAGAACCAGAGAGCAAGAATTTAGAACACTTACCTTGTGAAGAAGAATTTAGGAGGAAGCTAAGAAGTTAACAAGCCAGCAATCCAGCATCATCTGTGAGAAGAAATAAATAAAGATTAATAAAAGCTTCCAGAATCACTTATGCAAGAGAAGAGAGGCAAGCCCATAGAAGACCTCTGGTAAGACAAAAATCCTTAAATAAAAATTCTTGTAAATACTAGAACATTGCAACGGAATAAGGAAAGGTTTAGAAACAGTTTAAAAGTAATGCTTTAATTTGCAGCCTAAACGAAGAAAGAAGAAAAAAGGCAGAGCCAGAGAACAAGAAGAATACGGGCAGTCTCTTCTTTCTTTTCCAATTTCCATTTCCCCCCTTATTACTTACCTACTAGATTATAGAAAAGATCAGCAGGGGCGTAGTTAAGGGAGCGTTGGGAAAAGGCGTCAGTCTGCTCCCGTGTGGCACTAGAGAATTGAGTCCTGACAAATGCCTTCCATGTTCCTGCCTTTCTCTCGTTCTGATACCTCCTCGCCATCTGTCTGTAACCTTTGGCAACCTTCTTGACATGAAGGTACCGGTCCTTGGCCACCTGGAAGGCATGCTGCTCTGCTGGTGTCATGTTGTCTGTAAAATAGATTCACTTTCAATTTTCAGTCCTTTAGACTATGTCAATGTTCAACATGAAATCTGTATTCCAAGATCAAATCAACATGGGAGCCAACACACCAGCGTAACTATGTGAAGTCAGAGACTGACCTAGTCAACCAAATGTTGAAGCATGAATCATTGACTACATGCTGTGGAGACTGACATAACACTGCACGGCATGGGACATGTACTGTCACAACAACATGAGAGTGACACGGTCAAAATATGGCACCATTGGACACCCTGACTGAGGGTGACATGTACAAATAATTGGAGGAGGGAGGCATTAGCCCTCCATGTACAGCACCACACTCATCCTCTCCTGTGACACACTGCTGCATCTTATGTACAATGCACATGTGCAGCCCTGTGTGTCCCCCAGCAACTGTGTGCAGTTCATCAAGTCAGCGCCAAGACAGGCACTCTTGCACAAGAGTGCGAGGGTGTCTGTGTGCACGTGTGCTTGTCAATCTATTGTAAGGTCACCCTACATGCAGAGAAACAAGACTGGGATAGCCCTACTCACAACCATGCAGCACACATGGATACATGTTTGCTGTCTGAATGCTTACTTTTACATGATGCGCTGTCCCTCACTCCACCATTACTATACAAAAGGTGATGTTTTGCCACTGAGAGGGGGAGACATCATTTCACCAAAATTGTCACTCATGCATGTCTTGAAGCCGCTAATCTCACTCCGTAGTAAATAAGTACATGCATGCCTTTACAACGCAAACTGTTACAATGCATTCCACATTGTAACGGCACCCTGTGGTCATGAGGGTTGTGTTATTGTTATGGCTAATGCTTACTCACAGATAGTGTCGTAGAGCCCTGCATTGTTAAATATATGGGACAGCAATTAATGCAGAGCTAAAGCATGCCTTGAAAATGCGTGTGGAGTAATGTCACCAATTGTGACGGAGGACTATGTACACATGATCCAGAGTCAAGCATGGAATGTCCTCACGGACACAGCCTGACAACACCATTGCAGTGCACAAAGATGCAATTGCTATTAACATACATATCTTTGATATGTGTTTGTGTAAAATGCCATTGATATGTTTGGCTCTCAGCTACACACTGAAAATCATTACAGTAACTGAAAATGCAACATAACTGTGGTGTTGCCTTTCATGTTGGCCACATGTCTGTGACTACTTTGACTGCCATTCCCACAAGATCTGTGAGTGCAGAGGCGGCCCACACAAAACATGACTGCTGGAAGACATGCACATATGAGTTGTATGACACAATGTCAAGGCCCCATTTCTACATGGCTATGAGATAAAACGTGCTCTGTGTACAACAGCATCTCTGCAGATTGAAAAAGGCAGTTACACAGAGATTTGTGGGGTATTACACTCAGGAGATGTCCTATTTCCTTTGTGTCTTTTGACCTCTCAAATTCATTCTCACACATAAACTATGTACAGGGGCAGCGTAGCTATGGTTCCCCAATTTATGGAGGACTGAAGTTTTTACACTAGATTCTAGCCAGCACACAGGGTGGGAGAGCGTTTGATGTTGATTGTCATCTCGTTCCAGGCTTTGCCAGCGACGTAGGAGAAAGCTCTTCCTCCCGCTCCAGATTAGCGGATCCAGGGAGAGTCTGCGAGGGCAAGGTTGGCGGAGTGGCAGTTTCTCTTGGGGACGTTGAAGGTGACTCTCTCGTTGATGTATTTGTGTCCGATGATGTGGAGTGATTTGTAGGTGTGTGTGAGTAGTGTGAAGGTTACTCTCTTCTTGACGGTGAGGCAGTGGAGGTTTTGTATGTGTTGGGTCATGTGTTTGTGACGTGGGGTTCTGATGACGGGTCCGGCTGCGGCCTTCTGGATGTTTTGGAGCTTGTGTAGTAAAGTTTTGTTGATTCCTGCGTTGAGGGCATTGCATTAGTCCAGTCTGCTGGTGATGAGTGCGTGGTTGATGTTTTTGATGCATTTGGGGGTTATCCATTTGAATTTATTACGTAGGATCCGTAGGCAGTTGTAGCTGGTGAAGGCAATGGAGTTGATCTGGCAGGTCATGGTGAGGGAGAAGTCGAGGATGATGCCAAGGTTGCGTGCATGGTCTGTCGGTGAGGGCAGGCTCCCGAGGGCGGAGAGCCACCAGGGGTTGTCACATGCGGATGTGGATGGCCCGAAGATGAGGAGGTGAGTCTTCTCTGAGTTGAGCTTTGGGCAGATGTTTTTCATCCAATCTGCAAGTTCCGACATTCATTCCTGGAAGCAGTGTTTGGTGTCTTCGGGGTTCTTCGTGAGGGAGAGGATGAGCTGTGTGTCATCTGCGTAGGATACTATGCTGAGCCCATGCGGTCTGACGATGGCGGTGAGGGGGTCCATGTAGATGTTGGATAGCGTGGGGCTTAGTGACGATCATTGGTCTACTCCGCTGCTGTTCTCTGTGGGTTTGAAGATGAAGGGGGGGCAGTCTGATCCTTTGGGTTATTACGGAGAGGAAGGAGTGGATCCAGGAGAGGGCAGTTCCTCGTATCCCTGCATCATGGAGTCTGGCGGCTGGGGTGCGGTGTGAGACGGTGTTGAAGGCTGCGGAGGGTTGTAGTAGGATGTGGGCCGCAATGTGACCTTGGTCAAGTGGCATGCGTATGTCGTTGTTGGCAGTGAGGAGGGCAGTCTTGGTGCATTGCTTGCTGCCGAACCCAGACTGGGAGGGGTCCTTGATGGAGTACTCTTCAATGAAGGCAGTCAGCTGGGTGTTTATGAGTCTCTCTGTGACTTTGTCCGTGAAGGGGAGGAGGGATATGGGCCGATAGTTCTTCAGGTATGTCGGGTCATACCACCGATACGCCGATTTGTTCGACAAAGAGACAGGTCTTGATGTGCTTCATGAAGGTGTTCAGGGATGGTGCGCATGTGAGGTCTGCTGGTGGCTCATTCAAAGTATTGGCTGCAAGGTGAGGTGATTTTTTCATATTTGACCCCCATTTCACACCCATTTTTCAAATTTAACCCCCATTGCACACCCATTTTTCACTTTTTAACCCCCATTTCACACCCATTTTTCTAATTTGACCCCCATTGCACACCTCTTTTTTAACTTTTTAACCCCCATTTCACACCCATTTTTCTAATTTGACCCCATTGCACACCCATTTTTCACTTTTTAACCGCATTTCACACCCATTTTTCAAATTTGACCCCCATTGCACAGCCATTTTTCATATTTGACCCCATTTCACACCCATTTTTCATATTTGACCCCCATTGCACACCCAGTTTTCATATTTGACCCCCATTTCACACCCATTTTTCATGTTTTACCCCCATTTCACACCCAGTTTTCATGTTTTACTAGGCCTGGGCTAAAATTTCGTTCCGTTTGCGGAAATTGCGATAATTTGACATTTTCGCGTTCCGAGGAAAGCGCGAAAATGTCAAAATTTCCGCATTCCGCAGCTTAGCGATAATTTGGTTCTTGCTCGCGCTGTAAAATAATACATTCTCGCGCGCGCGCGATCGCCTTACCTGAATCCCTGCATTCGCCGACATGTTTTCTTGATCCGGTCGTGTTCTCCATGAGATATTGTATTGTTTTTAGCCATTTGCGCTGTCCCGCGACAGTTCGCGCCCGCAGTGACGTCATGCATCGCGCGATCACGTCTTTCTTCTCGCGATCATGCACCGCGAGACAACTAAAAACAAGATGGCCGCGCCCGCGAGCAACCACATGGGTAAGTTGGCGAGCCGCAACCATGCAGAAAATCTCACGAACATGCGGGAAAAAAACTTCCGCATCTTCGCGATATTTCCGCGTGTTTGCGATAATTTTTTACATTTTCGCGATAATTTGCGAAAGTGGATTTCGCAAATTCCGCCCACCCCTATGTTTTACCAGCATTTCACAGCCTTAAAAGGATAATTTCACACAGACTAAACATTCATATTCATTATTTCCCATATACGACCTCATACATTTCCAGATTTTAAAATGAGTACACCCTGTAAATCATGATTTGCTTACAATATGACACACTAATTGAGGAATTGGGTGCCACAATTTACACATTGGTAAGTCAAGTTGTGCACAATTGACACACTATAGATTCTCTGTACTGAGGAGACATACACACCATGATTTGACTTATGTGATCTTAATTGCAATTATTGTGCAATGGTAAATTTCATAGTGATATACCTATGCAGAAGAGTAACTTGCAGACAGGGTATGTGTGTTGAGTTTGTTTATTGTCACAGACAGTTGATCTAGTAATTTTCCACATGCTTATCTTTGTTTTTGTCAGTCACAATGTGATGTGCTCAAGTGAAGTAATTGTTTATTATCCTGTCCCTTCGGGCAATTCCTCCTGCAGTGGCTGTGGGTGTGGTCCACCTCGCTGATCTTCCTCATCATCCTGGTCATCGTCCGGTGCTGCAGGCACTGGGATCCAGGGGGCATTGGTACGCACACAAATGTTGTGCAATACATAACATGATAGTATGATTTTATTTACCATTTCTGGGCTGTACAGCAGTCTGCCACCTGACATATCCAGGCAACGGAAACGTGACTTCAGCACACCAAATGTGCGCTCCACGATGCAATGAGTGCGTCTATGGGCAGCATTGTACTGCCTCTGTGCCTGGGTGGTGGGGTTTCGTATGGGTGTCATCATCCACGGGCAGAGAGCATATCCTTGATCACCTGTAACATGCAATAGGGAGATGTGTCCATGATTCATTATGCATACTGTGTTGGCAGTGTTGACAGTTTTGTGTATTGTGTTTTTTGCAAGTTTTAGTTTAGGTTGGCCATGTGTTGTTTCTGGCTATTTAGCAGCATAAATGCTGAGTACATTGCCTCAGTGTTCATCCTCCAACCAGCTATTTTGCTAGTGTGTGCTGCGCGGTTGCATCAGTATCAATACAACTGTACAAAAGTGTGAATCAGATCTGCGCATATCTGCACGAATGACACAAACACCAGCAGGCACCCTGGCTCTCCTACCATCTAGAGATGGCACTAATCCGCACTCATCGCAGTCAACGCCATGTGAATGTTCAAATGACATAGGCCACGCCTGACACAGCTCACATTCAGATCTGCGTCTGATGCCGACGCAAGACCTGTGACACCACACAACAAATGCAATTGAAAATCCAGAGCTGACACAAAGCAACAGACAGCAGCCCCCTCGCCTGCAGGGCCCACTGAGAGCAGTGACAGTTTGCACACACCATCAACAACATCACATGTCACAACGTCAACTTCCTGGACTACGTCCTCAGTTGCGAGCAGAGCCTCAAACTCACATACCACAACTACTCAAAATCAATTACACTCTGTGAATTATTTGACAACATCAGACTGTCCAAACACTTCACCACACTGATACACATGGCAGGGAACACCTTTGCACACTTCTTGGCACTTGTAATATTTTTGCACTTGACACAACAAATTCAACACACATGTAGTGACCACAAACACATCCACTTACTCATCGGGCAACCACAATACACACCATATCACAGATGGGACAATGTAAAATATGTGTAGCTGAGTCAGAGAGGAGATGCTGCACACCACCATCAACAGGAGCACCCACAACACTGCAGTCAACACCAATGGCGCTAGGTAGTGATTTCAAAACAGATTTCTCCACCTGCGCATACACATTTGCCCCACTATGCAACTCCAACATCCAACGTGCATTGATACAACCTTGGTCACAACAAAGCTCTGAATTAACACACTGATGAGACATGGGGGAGTACTTGTGCCACATTGAGTCAACCATAATAGGTCACCAGCAACAAGGAGACCAACATTATAATCTTCCTTACCAATACCCCCACACCCTAGACTGGGATACCAGTGAGGATAACTTTAATTTGCAACATGGATGTTTAAGAGCTGGGGGGTGCTCTACGCAGAGGAGCCTGGAGACCTCATCCTCGTACACAATACATCAGCTTGTGACACCAAGTGCTCTGCCAATGCCTTTTGCAGCCCCCCCCCCACTATTGGTACCCAGGCAACGTATATGAATCCTCCCTCTTGATGGGACAACTTGATTGTGGAGTTTGAGCATGTGGTGTGTTCAGTTGGTACTTACCGACAAGCAATGAATTTCCATATGTACGATTCTGGAACCGCTGGTTTATGACGCAGTGTCGGAAGATGAATGCATCGTGCACACTCCCTGGAAATTTTGGATTGACATTTGTGAACAGTCCGCGGTGGTCCACTATTGCCTGCACATTCATTGAATACGTGTGCTTCCTGTTGCGGTATATGTGTGCACTGTCCGCAGGGGGCACAAATGTTACATGTGTGCAGTCAATTGCACCCAACACCTGCGGGAAGCCAGCGATGGCATAGAATCCTTGCTAGATAGCAATCTGCTCCTGCATAGTGTTGGGGAAGTGAAGGTGCCGGGGTATCAGGCTGAGTATGCCATGCAAGACAGTGGGGAGGAAGCTTGAGAAGGCTTCCTTTGATACTCCACCAACTCTGGATGTTGTTGGTTGAAATGCCCCAGAGGCCAAGAAGTGCAGCACAGCAAGATGTTTTGTCTGCGGAGGGATGTTGGTTCTCCGCGGTGTTGGTGGCGTCAGCCTGTGAGCAATCAGGGTCAGGATATGCTGGATGGATGTCCTTTTGAGCCTGTAGTGGGCTATGACATCCTCTGGCGTTAAGTCGGCGAGGCAGACATGTCTGCGCAGTGCCCGCTGTCTTCTTCATCGCTGCCTCAGTGGTGGTGGTCCTGGGGGTGGTGGCATTGGTGGTGGTTGTTGTTGCCTTCGTTGGACTCCAATCTGCATGATAACTACCTCCATGGTTTCTGTGGCTGTTCTGAGCGGGCTCTGGACTAGTGTCACTTATATACATCCACTTATCTCCAATTTAAGTCAGGTTTGTATCAGGTGTTAATAACTGGAACTAACGGGAGTTAGCGCGACTTTTTTTTATAGCTACGTGGGTCAGCGATATCATTGTTAATAGTGCAAAGCTGTGTTAGTGACTTTTTTCGAAGAGATTTAGTCAGGAATGCCTACTTTGCATGTCATTAGCGAAGATTATGGCTACCATGCTTGGAGATCAAATTTCCGTATACTATCGCCGGATACTAGCGCTAAAGGGCTAAAGTTATTGCTGCTTTATCGCCAAAAAGTGACACTAACGCGGCAAAAAAGCCCTTGATAATATGCCCCCTAATGCTCTGTCAAATATTCCACTGCTCTCCTTACTAGCAATTGCTGTAGTATAAATACTCCTCATTCATTTAAAACAAGAAACAGCTAGTAAGTGATATTCTATTTCCATTTCATTTTCACATAGGCGACAAACCATTGATCATGGCTATCACCTGCAAAGCATTTGAGATATTCAAAAAAGTCAGTTAAATAGGCAGAATACTAGAAATTGACATCTATTTATGATGTCTCATCTATCGTGTTGATTGTGCTATAATAATTCAAAGTGAGCCTTTGCAGAATACACTGGTCTGACCACAGGGTCTTGATTACAAAACTATGTTGCTGCTCTTTCCTTTATGATGATTTTAAAATCATTTATTGTTAACCCCGAGCAAATTAGTTCTTTCACCAAAGCCAGTTTTTCTAATCTAACAATTTTCTGACTAAACCAGGATTCTGGAAAGTGCCTTAGGCCATCGCTGCCATAGACAGTTGCCTTGGGCATGCCTCATATCATAAAGACAAGTAGCTCTGACTAGAGTGTTGCCATTGTGGCAGGATACTTTGTCAACTCCACTGGATTCACTTGAATTGGTATTGCTCTGATGAGCGTCAAAGCTTCTTTCAATAATGGTCCTTCCAAGTTTTCCAGATTCCTGTTTAACTGATGCCACTTTCCAGTTCTCTGTAGGCTATTTGGTCTATGGTGGTTCTAAATGTAATCCTCAAGCGAAGGTCTTAGCAATTTCTTCTACATCAGAAATAGATCCCAGGATGAAAGATCTTCTGTCAGTAATCTCAAATAACAATTTTTGCTGACCATATCCAATTTCTCCCCACCAAGTGAAAATGCATTCCCATTTGCCAATTTCCTCCACCATTTACAGTGTAACTCTTTACTTCAGAAATCCTTTTTTCTCCCACTTTAGATGTTGCTCTTAAATGGTGTGCTTTCACATATTTGCCACAGCACTTGAACATGGGATATTGAGATGCAACTAAGGTGTGTTGAAAAGGGCAGGAAAATGATGTAAAATGTTTGTGAGTAGATGTGGGAATAGTTCAGTAAGATGAGCACTTGCTGAAGAAAATGCAGTGTTCTGTAGCTCACCCAGCTAGTCACATACCCCACACACATAGCAGAATACACACTCCACCCCATCTTCATGGCCAGTGACAGAATCAAGTACAACCATGTCACCGAGTTCACTTGGACAGACCATGCCATCATCCATTTCACCATCACAGGATCCCATGACACCACCACCAAGCCGCACAGCACCTCACGCTGCAGCTGGAACAAATAATCATGAGAACCAGTGGACCGACACCCTCAACACCTCCCACCCAGGCACCGCAACCATCATAGAACAGGCTGTCAAGAACTTCCACTCCTGGGTTACCGAATTTGCCAAACAGAGTTGGCCCCGTAAAGCCCACTGAAGAGATCCTCCAAACAGGCCAGCTGATACACCACATAACTGAGAACCACGAAACGAAACTGCAAGCGACTTGTAAGGAAATAGCACATCAACAAGGTGCCTACAGACCCAGTCACATTCGACATCGCTCAACCAATAGCACCAACTCCTGAAAGAGACGAAGAGGAGTGCACTCGCTGACCGCATCGAAGCCAGTTTTAACCATGGCAAAGAGCTCTTCAATATCATCAGAGAATTTACCAGCCCCTCAGACGCTGAAAACATCATCACCCCTTCCCAGGAACTTTGCGACACCCTGCGGACTTCATCCACGGCAAGATCACCACCATCTGCAAACATTTTTAAACTTAACCCACCACCTCTGACATGCACAGCCTCCTCACTCCCACAGATGAAAGACAGATGAAAGACCTGACCACCTGCTCACCACCTGGGACCAACTCACCATGCAAAACACCACTGCCATTGTGAACTCCATCCACTCCATCCACTCAGGAGCACCCATGGACCCCTATCCCTAACCACATCTTCAACCTCAGGAGCAAGATTATCAGTAACAAGATCACTGACATCTTCAACGCATCCATCACCACAGACACTTTCTCCGAAGAATGGAAACATGCAGAACTGAAACCCCTTCTCAAGAAACCAATCACCGACCTCAGCGAACTCAAGAACTACCATCCTATCTCTCTCCTCCCCTTTCCTGCCAAAGTCTTCGAAAAGGCCATTAACTGCCAACTCACGGAACACCTGGAAAACAGCAATCTTTTGGATACCTCTCAATCTGCCTTCTGCACCAACCACAACACCGAAACCACCCAGATCCCTGACATCAGAACCCTCCTCGACCGGTGAGAAATGGCGGCCCTGATCCTCCTCACACTCTCAGTAGTGTTCGACACAGTATGCCACCCCACCCTTTTCATGAGACTTCACCACATTGGAATTCAAGGAGAGGCCCTCAAATGGATCGTCTACTTCCTCACCATAAGAACACAGAGAATGCCCCTACCACCTTTCACCTCGGAAGCCAAGAACATCATCTGTGGCGTCACTCAAAGCTCGTCCCTCAGCCCGACACTGTTCAACACCTACATGACCCCCTTGGCCAACATCGTGAGAACTCATTGTCTAAACATCATGAAGACCTCTCCACCATGCAATCCAACTTCTGCAGGTGCATGACAAGCATCGCCGACTGGATGAAAGACAAGTGCCTGAAACTCAACACTGACAAAATAGAAGTGCTGATCTTCTGGAACAATACCTCCCAGTGAAACAACTTCTGGTGGCCTTCTGAACTAGGACCCTCACCCACACCAACAGACCATGCCCACAACCTTGGCATCATCCTGTACAGTAAGCTCACCATGGATAGCCAGATCAACACAGTCTCCTTCACCTGCTTCCTCACCCTTCGCATGCTCCGTAGATCGTCAAATGGCTCCCAATCAACTCTAGACGCACTGTCACTCTGCGTAGGAATTATTTTGCACCTCCTGAAGAGACCGCAGACCATACAGAATTCAGCGGACAGACTCATCCACGACCACACTAAGTGGACCTGCATCACCCCCACCTCAAGAAGCTCTACAGGCTCCCCATATAGAAGAGATGTCAATTCAAGATGCGGATAAAAACCTACAAAGCCCTACACAACCAAGAACCAGCAAACATCAACGGCCCCCTGAACTTCCACCTACCCTCCATACACCTGTGCTCCGCCTACATCTCTCTAGCTCACACCTGTTGCATCCACCGAAGCAGCAGTGGAGGATGCTCTTTCTCCTACTTTGCTACAAAGTCCTTGAACGACGTCCCACTTCACCTCTGGACCTCATCCTCTCCACTGGAAATCAGGAAAGGGCTCAATACATGGCTGTTCAAGTGAACCCTCCAGGCATCAGGATTCTCAGCACCTGGATGTGCAATTAGCCATGCTTTACAAGGCCCATTTGATGATTTGATGATGGGTCCAAATCTCAGCAAGGCAGACACAGCCTGTGAATCTTCTGCAGTTTAGCATATTGATTATTATAAACTGAACAATTCTAACATATGTTATGACAGTGCTTAAAAACAATAAAAGCAAACCATTTACTGTCATACATTCTAGTTATTATACCCACTAAGTTGCACCTGGATGGGTCTTCACCAAATTTGATGAGGATTGCTAATGTACTCTTTTTCTGACACCTTTGTAAATAACAACTAAGTAGAAGGGATTCCCTCTGATTTATTTACATCTTTCATTAATCTATTTACAGCACGGATGCCTACATACCTGTGCTTCTCTGTTAAAAGTACAGCTTGAAAGTTAATTTGTAAATTTCTAAGCACAAAAATCTTTATGTGTGAATGCTAAGCTAAAACATTAATTCTTATCATTTAGTTTGAATGAACAGTCATACGATACACTTTCAACATCTGAAGCTGACAGAACCCTTTTCAAAAGGCCACGTGGTAGGCAGCGGCAACAGGCTCCAACCATGGAGTTTGAGACCTTTTGCTCCTGCTGTCCCAGGGTCTGACCTATGGATACAGAGCAGCTGGGCCAAGTACAACCCCATCAGCACTTTACTCTCACTGGTTTTGGTGGTTGAGTAGTCCAAGGCTTCTAGGGGGAGGTAGGTGCAAGGCATACACAGATCAATCAATCAATCAAAGGTGATGTAGGGTGCACAGCTACTCAAAGAGCATCCCAGCGCTGACCGACGTGTTGACCACCTGCATCTGAAACAGTTACTGATACGCTGATTCAAAAAGCCAGGTTTTAAGGTTGTGTTTGAAAGAGAGTACATTTTTCATAGCTAGAAGATGAACGGGGAGGGCATTGTTTGCTCTTGAAGTGAGAAAGAAGAAGGCGGTGCCTCCCATTTTTTTCTCTTGATTCTTGCGACTACAGCCAGCACAGCATGAGAGGAGCAAAGGGTTCTTACCCGATAGGATGGAGTAATCCTCTTGGCCAAGCACCGAAGACCTGCCTGATAGAAGGCTCTATGGGCCTACATGAACTGTACTCTCTCCTTAATCAGCAGCCAATGCAGCTCCTTAGGATGTTGACAAATATGAGTCCCTCTCAAAAGTTTTCTCTAGATTTTTTAGAAGCCCAAAGCAGGAACTATATGGATTGTGAAAAGGGACAGAGCTGGTATTGATTGGTATTTGGAAAAACGGTACTTTACATATGTAGAAAAGATTGACTGTTTCGAATTGCACACTGTGAAAGAGAAATACGACCGGTGTTTTCAAACACGTGGCCATTTAAAAAAAGGGAGAGTCTTTCCCATGAACAAGGCTCTGGTGAGTGGAAACGCGTTGGGATAGTGAATCTTTTGCCATCATCTCTCCATATGTATAAAGTGCCTGAAACCACTGCAGCCGGAGTCGGTGTACTTCTTTTTAGAAGGTGATTAAGAAGTGAGTGCTGGTACATATGTATGTGTACATATGTATTATATTATAGATAGATAGATAGATAGATAGATAGATAGATAGATAGATAGATAGATAGATAGATAGATAGATAGATAGATAGATAGATAGATAGATAGATAGATAGATAGATAGATAGATAGATAGATAGATAGATAGATAGATAGATAGATAGATAGATAGATAGATAGATAGATAGATAGATAGATAGATAGATAGATAGATAGATAGATAGATAAACTCCCACTTTTCTAAATTATTCCTAACCTTGCTTTACCACTACCCAGCCCTTAACCCTAAAATTACCCATACCTCCCTTTACTATTACTCACACCTTAAACTCTAAATTTACACTTATCTCCCTTTACCACTGCTGACCCATAAACCCCCAAAATGTCCCCTTACCGCCCTTTACAACTACCCAACCCAAACCCTAAATTTGCCCTTACTTCCTTTATCAGTACCAAACCCTAAATCCTACAATGACCCTTACCTCTCCTTACTACTGCCCACCCTTGAACTCTAAAAATTACCCTTACCTCCATTTACCACTGCCCACCTCCAACCCTAAAATTACCCTCATATCCCTTTACTACTACTTGACCCAAACCATAAAATGACTCTGTACTTTCTTTACCCTCCCCTGACCCCTAAAACCCCTAAAATGACCTTCCTTTACAACTTTTTATGATAGATCGTCACTGGAAAGTTATAGTTTGGACCTCATTTATATAGGAAAGGCACATTTTGTTTTCCTAAGAACTTTAATGCCATATGACAAATCTTCATGAAACTCCCCGAAAAAAGTGTCATCCCTCAGCTCCTTCCTGGAAAGTTTTGGACTGATCCGTCAAGCGGGGGCTGAGAAAAAGGGGGTCTTAAAATGCAAACATTTTTCCATGGGAAAATTAGACACAGATACAGCCATAACCGCTGAACAGATATACACCAAATTTGACACAAAGCTAGATCTTTTGTCCCGATAGCGTGCTTTTTGTGATTTGGTGTAAATCAGTTTAAAGATCTCAAGATAAGATCTGATTGGCTGCCATCACATCAACAACATACATTAAAAAAAGATAGAAGGGGCATGGTAGGCATGCCCTATCCCTCTTGGCCTCGTGTGGGAGTCCCAAATAGACTCACCATGGGGCCCAAAATATATATATTTTATTTTGCCGCAGATTTGTGGTGGATCCGCTAATCCACTGCAAAACATTTTTTAAAGTGTGGGCTTCCGAACTAACCCCCCACTCCCCTCCCCTTCCCCCAGGGTGAGCCAGGACTCAGCACATTTAAATATTTATGCTAGGAGGCACATGGTCCCCTGCCCATGCCCCTAGGAGGCCCCGGAGACCCCAAGGCCATGAATAAATTAAAGGCGAGGGGGTCTTGTGGCCCCCAACCTTTTGTGTTGTGGGTAACCTGGATGGGCATCTGGGCATCCACCTAAGATCCCGAAGTAATAGGTCCCCAAGGCCTGTATTGGCTCCAGAGAGAGGTGCAGGCACCCACCCCTTAAAAAGAAAACGGACCCAGGGGATGGTATCCCCAGGGCCAGTATTGGTTTGAAAAGGGGGCGGCAAGCCCCCCTCACCTTCAAACAGACCCGGGGAATGGGGTCTCTGGGCCTGTAAAGGTCTTGGGGTCATGGGGTCGCCAGGGCCTATAAAAGCTCTGGAAGGGGGGGGCACACACCGTCCTCCCCAACAATTGAAAAAATAAATAAAGAATTGCTTGCTCCAACAGGACCCAGGATGGGGTGCAGGCAGGGCTGCTGTTCCGTCCTGATGAATGCCACAGACTCTTGTGAGCCAAGAAGTAGAAACATGTTAACAATCTAAGTGGGGATAGGTTATTGGTGCCCTTAGTCTCCACACTGGTTTTTAATACCAAGTGATATCTCACTCAAATTAAAAGGTAGTTTTATTTATCACATTGGTTTTTACATATTCATATCACGGGTTGAATAGTTAGAAGTGCCTCCTTTACTATAAATTGTAGGCCCCCTTTTCATCAAACAGTGTTTTTAAGAGCGAGGAGAGTGCTATTCTGAAATATGACACCTAGTGGTGTGTGGGGACATCCTGTCACAATTTTCTGTGTGCCCATAGAGAGGCTTGAGGTAGACAGTCACTGATAGAGGAACAAATGAACAGTTGCCTTTTCTAGTGCTAACCATATCACAATACAACATCTGATCCCAGCAACAGCACCAGGCACCACTTCTAAATCTCCTATTCTGAGAGTGAGTTCTTTGGCCTCAAAACCTTTTGTTCATCAGAGGAAAGCTATCATCCACTCTCCGTTCAATAATCCAATACGTTTATATAGTTACTTTTGGCAAAAATGGCAGGCTTTTCCTCCTCCGGAAACTTCCACCAGATGCTTCTTCAATGCAACCCTTATCTACTGCTAGGGTAGGTTAGGATCTCATAAATAGAAAAAACAAGGAAAGCTCTGAAAATCGAAAATGCACTGTCTTTGGGCAACCTTAATGAAGAGAAAACAATCACAAAATATGCCTTACCTCAACAAAAATAGTTAACACTCTGAATGTTTTTGTCAAAGTGGTGTTTGAGGGCAGGTGGATAGTTACTGAGGTGGTTGCAGGAGCATAGGAAGCAGATGGCTACTAAATAAGGTGGGACTGTCGGTGGGAGGGTAAAGTATGGGGTAGGAGCAGTGGTGAGCGGGCAGGTGGCAGGGTAGCTTCTGAGGTGGATAATGAATGAGATGGCAGAATAGTGGGTCATGGGCCTTGTGATAGGGACAGGTATATTTAGCATTGGTGGAGTCCCAGGTGTCACTGCACCTGCTTCTCAGAGAACGCTTCACATTTAGAAAATATGGGAGACTGCCATGGGGGGCAAAGAAAGGCAGAACCGTACTCCCTTAGATATCCCTTTCAGTTCACCATTCCTTGTTGCAATCCCAAGCCCTGTTTGACTCATCCATGTCTATGCCACTTCATCCATGCCACACTCCAAGCCCTTGTCACCCTCTCTATTCCTGTCACCTTCCCTGTCATCCTCCCTATATCTCTCACACTCTTCGTCCTAGTCATACGCACATCCCTTCATTCTCATTGTCACCTCGCCTCTGTCATCCTCTCTGTCCCTGTCATATTCCCAGTCCTTTCCACTCTTGCAACTCCCATCATCTCACACACCCTTTTAAGGCCTTCATTCTCCCAATTTATTCACACTACCTAACACAGTCACCCTCCCCATCATTGTCAACATTCCTATCTCTCGAAATCACAGTCCCTGTCACCCTCTCCAACCCTGTCACCCTCCTCATCCCTGTCACCCTCTCAGTCACTGCCACACTCTCATTCCTTATTACCATCCTCATCCCTGTCGCCCTCTTATTCATGTCAACCTCATAGCACAATGGCCCTTTTAACCCTAGCTATCTCCCCCTTCCAAGTCATCCTCCCTTTCACTGACGCCCCACTCATTGCTAGCCATCTGCCAACTTGTCACCTTCCCAGATCCTGGAATGTCCCCATACCTGTGAACCTCACAGTTGCTGTCAACCTCCATCCATGTCACCCTCCCAGTTCCAATTACACTCTCAATCCCTGTCACTTTACCAGACCTCGTTATCATACCACTTTCTATCACAACCACACCCGGGTCCCGCTCCCCATCCCTGTCACTATCTCCATCCCTGTCACCGCCTCTTATTTTATGCACCCAACACCTGACGCAATCCAGCTCCTGTCACCCTTCATAGCCTTGTCACCCTACCAATTATTATTACCCTCTTCACTCTGTCACCATCCCAGGCCCGGCCTCCTTCTTCATGACTGTCACTCTCTTCCTCAAATTCACACCTCTGGTCCCTGTCATACTCCCAGTCCATATCGCCCTAGCCATCCCTGGCACAGCTCCAGTCTCTGTCACATGCCCCTTTCCTGTCAACTTCACCATTCCTGTCACACACGCGATCCCTTCCACAAAGATAGCTACCATCCAGGGGGTGTAGCTTTCACTGGTGCGGCAGGTTCAGTGGCACCAGTTTCTGGGGGCCTGATGGTTCCATGGAACCCTGATTATTGCTGTATTTGACAGTTCAAATAGTGGCTGGGCGCATTTCCTTCTTTGCACTAGGGCCCATGACACACTGGCTACGCCACTGCTGTCACCCTTCCAATATGTGCCACACTCTGGTTCCCTATCACATCCCTTTCCCTGTCGTAGTCCCAACTCCCTCAGTGGCCCATTGCATCTTATGCCAGGCAACAGCTAGTGTTGGTACATCCCTGCCTGATGAAGTCCACTCTTGAAATATTGAGAGCAATTCTATATGTATCATGGTCTTTCTTAAGTGAAAATGTGCTAACAAAAAGCATAATTGTACTGCAGTTTTCCCCGAGTTTTTGGAGTACGTAAACCCCAAACACCCCCCGGAGATTGTCAGGTTTGCTTGGCACACAATGAAGGTATAGAACTGTATTGTGACTGCTCCTTCACAGCCTAGTAAGTTTAGGTACAAATCATACTTTAGTTTAAAATGTACTATTAGGGCTCGTGTTCCAGTTTCATTTCTGCTGGAGAAGGAAGCCCCATTCACGCATCTGAAAATCACTGCAGTAACTGTAGTTTTCTCGCTTTGCTCTCTCACTGTGTTCATTTTCTACCTGGTATTTACACCACACAGTTGTTAGACTCAATGAACTTTGGCCCTGCGTGCAACAAAACGTGCCTTGATCAGGGCCAGACTGCGGAACCAAAAGCAGACCTGGAAGAAATTCTCAAACAAGTCCTGCTCCCTTCGTTTCTTGCGCAGTCTCTTTCCATTGATTCTATATTTTTCTTTCTCATCTCCCTCTTTGATCGCTTTTCCTCTACCTCCTCCTCCCACCCCAGGCCCGGTTCTAGAGGGTGGGCCGGGTGGGCCAGGCCTACCCAAACATGAGCCTGGCCCACCCAAACATGAGCCTTGGCCTTCCCAGTGAATCTGCCACCTATGTACAACAACAATAAAAACTGTTCAGATAACTTGTGATTTACGATCCTGCTGCCGAGCAACCATTTGTTGGTAGTTTTTAAATGCTGATAAACTGAATTTTATGGGAATAGCTCAGTGGTTTACTGCGTCTGTCACAGATATCCTTGTGTTACTTGCAGTTCAGAAGTTACTATCCTAACATAGGACAGTGACCTATGAACTGTCATCAAAGAGCTGCATACAAACTTCGCTTTTTTGTGTTGTGATATAGTTAGAACTTCTCCATTCTTTCATTATTCTAATGTTACTAAAAAGAGTTTGTTTGGGCAGTTACACATTTTTATCAGTAAAGCCAACCCCTCAACCACTGGAGTACTCTTGAAATCCTGAGTTTGTGCTTCTCCAGACCAAACCCCCGTAAAATATATTGCCCACCAGTATGGATGAAGTGATTTCTACACCTTGTAATCCTCATTGGTTTATGTGACATTCCGCGTAAACTCATTTATTGTCTCTGTATAATATGTGCTGTTATGTAAAGTACTGTGACACCCTACACTCATATGAGTAGTGCTATACAACTAATGGAATGGATATGAGAGAGGGGCAATGGAGAGATGAGGGACACTAGTGGATGGTGGCAGTGTGGGAATCCCAGGAAGAGGTCATGGGGTGGGGGGGGAGCTACAGAGAAATGAAGGATGCTGGTGTGGGTGGCAGTGAGGGAGTCAGAGGAGGAGGTCACGGGGTGGGGGGAACTACAGAGAGATGAGGGGCACTAGTGGAGAGTGGCAATGAGGGAAGTCGAGGAGGAAGTCATGAGGTGGGGGAACTACAGAGAGATGAGGGGCACTAGTGAAGGGTGGCAGTGAGGGAATCTGAGGAGGAGGTCATGGGGTGGAGGGGAAGTACAGAGAGATGAGGGACACTGGTGGAGGGTGGCACTGAGGGAATCCGAGGAGGAGGTCACGGGGTGGGGGGGAAACTACAGAGAGATGAGGGGCAATGGTGGAGGTTGGCAGTGAGGAAATCTGAGGAGGTCAAGGGTGGGGGGGCTATAGAGAAATGAGGGGCACTAGTGGAGGTTGGCAGTGAGGGAGTCTGAGGAGGAGGTCACAGGCTGGGGGGGAACTACGGAGAGATGAGGGGCGCTGGTGGAGGTTGGCAGTGAGGAATCTGAGGAAGAGGTCATGGGGTGGGGGCTATGGAGAAATGAGGGGCACTAGTGGAGGGTGGCAGTGAGGGAAGCCGAGGAGGAGGTCATGGGGTGGAGGGGAACTACAGAGAGATGAGGGGCACTAGTGGAGGGGGGCAGTGAGGGAATCTGAAGAGGAGGTCATGGGGTGGGGGAACTACGGAGAGATGAGAGGCACTGGTGGAGGGTGGCAGTGAGGGAATCTGAGGAGGAGGTCATGGGGTGGGGGAACAACAGAGAGATGAGGGGCACTGGTGGAGGGTGGCATCGAGGAAATCCGAGGAGGAGGCTATGGGGTGGGGGGAACTACAGAGAGATGAGGGGCGTTGGTGGAGGGAGCAGTGAGGGAATCTGAGGAGGAGGTCATGGGGTGGGGGGAACTACAGAGAGATGAGGGGCACTAGTGGAGGGTGGCATTGAGGGAATCCGATGAGGGGGTCATGGGGTGGGGGGGAACTACAGAGAGATGAGGGGCACTGGAGGAGGGTGGCAGTTAGGGTATCCGAGGAGGAGTTCATGGGGTGGGGGGGAACTACGGAGCGATGAGGGGCGCTGGTGAAGGGTGGCAGTGAGGGAATCTGAGGAGAAGGTCATGGGGTGTGGGGGAGTGGCTACGGAAAAATGAACGGCACTGTTGGAGGGTGGTTGTTAAGTTATCTACAGAGAAAGAGGTCAAAAAAGAGGTCAAAAAGACTTGGCCTTTCTGTTTTTGTTTATTTAATTAACAGTCAGGTGATTAGGACAACTGTGGAGCATACTTTAGCATGCATGCTAATTACATTTACTGCTATATTCAATGTTTCAAGTTTGAAGGTGATTTTACTATTGTTTTTTACTGGGAATAATGAAAGTGGAACTGAATGGTGGATGATATGGGGTTGGGTCCCAAGGTCAGCTGTGAGATAAGGTGTAATGGAGAGGGGTGGTAGAAAAGTGGATAATCAAGTCTGTAAGGGAGCGCGCTGCAGAGTCAGGGGTCAGGTGGAGGTAGTAATGAAGAGGGTTTCTCCCTTAAGACTCGCACAGAGGGAGCCCGAGTAGAGTCACTTGTTAGATACTCCCACCTTATAAACCTCCACTTCCCATCAAAGGGACATTACATGGAAGAAAAGCACTTTTTGAGAGTGATAACAGTTAGAAAGAGACTTGGAAAAGAGTGTGTTTTACTGTACCTTGTAAGGCTAAGGAGAAATAAAAGGAGGGCCCAGAAGCAGGCCTGGCTAGATATATAAGCGATAAATCGGGCCAGCAGTGGCCCACCCGAATGTACCCTTGGCCCACCCAAACAAAAGTTCCGGGAGCCGGGCCTGATTGTGAACAAAAGCGTTTCTCTTCAACCTGGATTCTGCCGCCTTTACAAGTGTGTATCCAATAGCTTCCCGTCCGTGCTTAAAATTCTGTTTGTCATTAGAACTCGTATAATGCAGATTTTCCACAGTTTTAATGGGTAGAAAATCATAATTTTATTAAAGGCACGGAGGCTAATATTATGCATCATAATCCTTTATTGCAACTCACAGCAGCAACAAGAAACAGCTAGAATAGAATCATCCAAATAAATCTAGAACGTTGAACATGCATAATACTCCAACACTGGCAGCCATCTTCCTTCTTTTATCCAATGCGAACGAGACAATCCCATTAATAACTTTGAATCTCCCCGAACTCCAAAGAACCAGAAATCCACGTCTTCAGTTCTGACCTAAACAAAAAGACATTAAAAAACAACATTGTGTCAATAGGGAAGGGAAAGAAACAAGGGAGGGATAATATTAGCCTCCGTGCCTTTAATAAAATTATGATTTTCTACCCATTAAAACTGTGGAAAATCTGCATTTTATGCAAGGCCAATATTATGCATGTTCAAAGTCAATCCAAAACTCTTTGTAAAACATTTTCCACAGGTTTAAAGTAGAACCTTTTAAATGTTGTATCTGTACTCCAATCTGCCGCTTTTAAAATACTACTCAGACTTGAACCTCTCAAGAAGGATTTACTTGCCATCGCACCTCTAGCCGAGTGCGCTCCAAAAATGCTCACATCCACCCCTGCTAGTTTCATTACCTCCTTAATCCATCAAGCTAAAGTAGGATTTGAAACCGCCTTATACGACTTTTTGAATGAAATCAACAATTGTGAACAACCACAGTCTATCAAACCCAATGTTCTTCTTTCATAATCTTTCAAGCAATTAACCACACACAGACTACTATGCTCCTCCAAACTAGGATAAAATATTGTCCTTGTCATAGTCTTAGTTCTTTTCCTCAACTCGAAGCACACACCTTCCGGTTGAAAACTCCGAGAAGTAACCTCCAATGCCCTAATATCTGATACTCTCCTAAAAGAAACCAAACATAAAAGCAAAGCCAGCTTCCAAGACAACTTTTTTAAACACAAACCAGCATTCTCACCCCAACTTTCTATTTCCTTTAACACGAGCGAAACATCCCATAGAAAACTATATTTCGCACTAGGGGGCAATTTAAAACGTATACTCCTCAAAACTCTTTTAACCAAGGCATGTTGCCCCACTGGCAACCCACCAATGAGCACATGACCCGCCGAAATAGCAGACCTGCTTAAATTCACCGAACTGTAAGCAAAACCTCTCCTAAATAAACTAGATAAGTAATTTACAACTTCCACAACAGCGACTGTAACGGGATCCAAATTCCTCTCAAGCCACCAATTGCACCACCTTCTCCAATCTGATCTGTAAGTCTTAGTTGTTCCCTGTGCCCAAGACCCACAGATAAGTTCGGAAGCTTCAACAGATAGTCCTGACACTTCCCACACTCTCCTGAAATCAGACACGCCAGAAGTCTCAACTACCCTGAAATTACCAGACCGTGAACATTCCCCTGAGCATCCAACAAAACTTCCGGAAATTTTATTTTTATTTATAACACATTTATAGAGCGCCTGGTTACACCACAAACGGTGTGTCCCCGCGCTATGACACAGGAGAAAGAAAATAGCAGTGAGGAGATGTTAATAAGAACTCTAATAGTTCTTTTTTCCATAGAGCCATGTTTTGAGTTGTTTGCGGAAACGTATTTCAGACGTCTCTGTTCTTAAGGTTATTGGAAGAGTGTTCCAGGTCTTTGCTGCTAGATACCTGAAGAACCGTGCTCCCTGCCTGGCTCTGTGTATCCTGGGTATTTTAGCCAATGCCTTGTCCGATGATCGTAAAGTTCTGTCAGGTTTGTATTCCTCAAGGAGTGAGTGCAGATACTTTGGGCCGGATTTCACGAGGATGCGGTGCCCATAGCATAACGCCTTGAATATGACCCTCTTTCCTACTAGCAACCAGTGGAGTTTCTTCAGTGCATTCTCTGCGTTAGCTCTTCTGGGTAAGCCAAGTACCAATCGAGCAGCAGCGTTCTGTGCCCTCTGTAGTTTGGCAAGTCCTCCCTTGGTAGTTCCAAGATAGAGAACATTGCCATAGTCCAACTGTGAAGTTATTGTTGCATGGATGTGTGAATGTGAATGTGGGGATCAACCCAGGGTCCTGTACTAGAAGATTCACTACATCCGGAAACTAAACTTGTGTCTGCCAAAAAGGAACGATCAATACTAAAGACACCTTTTCTCTCCTCACCTTCAACAACACTCTTTGAATCATCAAGAAAGGAGGGAAAGCATACATCCTTCCTGAACCCCACTCCTGAAGGAATGCATCTATTCCTTTTGCTTCCGGGTCTGGTCTTCAACTGTAAAACTCCTTCAATTGCGTATTTAACCTGTCTGCAAACAAATTCACCGGCAAAGGCCCCCATCTCTCCTGAAGATTCTCGAAAATCCCCCTGTTCAATCTCCAATTGCTCGCATCCCTCAGATACGTCGAATACCAATCTGCCTCTACATTGTTCTTTCCTGGAATATACTGTGCCTGAACCATAATCTCTCTTTCCATGCAATACTTCCAAAATTCCTTCGCTAATTCCGCTAGATTCCGTGAGCAAGGACCCCCCAATTTTTTCACATACTGAACAGCCGAAATACTGTCCATCCTTAGTAGAATGCAACATTTCACTTGGCCCTGCAAAAAACCCTGCCAGAAGTTCCAGACAATGTATATGAAGTTTCTTTTCTTCCATCGACCAAAGTCCCCCAGTCTCTACTTTCCCGCATCTTGCACCCCAACCATGCATACTCGCATCCGACTCTAAACCCTCTCCGGTTTCCCTCCAAAAATCACTCTCCCGTTCCAAGCCTCCAAATTCATCAACCACCACTCCAACTCCTCGCGAGTTTCCTGATTCATTTTCACTCTCTGAGAATACTTTGCTCTCTGTCTCAAATGATATGCCTTTAACCTCTGAAGCGCCCTGTAATGAAGAGGCGCTGAAAATATCGCTTGAATAGACGCAGATAGCAGACCTAACAACCTTGCTAACTGACGCAGAGTAATCCAGTCCGCCTTTATCACTCTCATCACTTCTTTCCGAATCTTCTTCACCTTGTCCATCGGTAATTTCAATACACATTCCAAGGTCTGAATCTTGAAACCTAAAAATTGTATCTCCTGAGACGGAACTACACACGATTTCTCTCTGTTCACTACAAAACCCAGATCCTCCAACACTCTCACTGCAAACTCTGTCTGATCTATTGCCAAAATCCTCGTCTCTGACATTATCAAAATGTCGTCTAAATATACAATCAGCCGAATTCCTCTTGATCTCAACCAACCCACAACTGGCCTCATCACCTTCGTAAAACACCACGGAGCTGACGTCAGACCAAATGGGAGACATTTGAACCTCCACCTCTTCCCTTTCCATCTGAACTGCAGATAATCTCTCTGTTCCACACACATTGGAATTGTTAGATAAGCATCTTTGAGATCTAGACATGTTAACCAATCTCCCTCTCTTAAAATGTCCCTCAACATGTTTACTCCTTCCATTTTGAAATGGTTGTAACACACCCAATTGTTCAATTCTCTTCAATTTATTACTGGTCTCATTTAATTGTCTTTTTTCACCACCAAAAAAATATTGCTTACAAAACATCCTCTCACTTCTTCTGCCATCTCTATTGCTCCTTTCATTCTCAAAGCTTCTACTTCCTTTGACACTAATATCTCCTGATCTTTTGTAAATCTCATCAAACTCGGTCTACTTATTTGAACCGGGATAGCAACGAAATCTATCCGATAACCCTGAACCGTTTGCTCAACCCATGAATCCTGAGTAATCTCTTTCCACCTCATAGCAAAAAGGGCTAGTCTGCTGTCCACTTATACAAGGGTAGAAATAGGGTCTTTGTCTACTCTTACCTGAGGAAGCTCTTCCTCTCCTCTCACATCTTGTTCCTCTTCCTCTGGATCTCTGCCTTGGCGGATAAAATCCTGTCTGCTCAAACCTTGAGCCCAATCCAAATCCGTAATTGTAGGGTCTGTATCCCCTCGAAAATGACCCTCGAGTAATACCTTGCCCACGGCCAGGGAATCGATCCCGCATCTTCCCGACCGTGCCAAAAACCTTTTTAATATCTTTTTGTACTTTTTGTAAAGAATTGAATGTTCCTACATATCTCGCCATCTCTTTTATAAACTCTTCCCCGAAGAGCATTCCTTCGCTAGTCTCACCTGGATCCTTTCCAGCCAAATCAGCCAATTTCGGATCGATTTTCATAAGAATACTTTTTCTCCTTTCAATGCATAAAGCAGCATTGGTGTTTCCCAAAAGGCAAATGGCGCGTTGCACCCATTGTCGCAACTCAGAAACATCCACACCAGTATTATTTATATGTGCTTTTTCGCACATATCAAACACCTTCGTTAAAAGACCCAAAATATCCAATAATCTATCCTGACACCCTTTGAGCCCTTTATCTAACCATTATCTAGGGTCTCTTCCTGACTTATTCAGGAAACTTATCATTTTTTAATCCAGTTCAGGCGTATACGCCACTTTATTTTCGAGCCATGGCCTCGGACATTCTGATCTTAGTCTTGTCCGAACCTCCTTAGGAATTTCTTTCCTAATCCAGTATGAAATGTATTTAGCCACATGATCTGCAGGCATCCATTGAGGCGATAAGGGGTGTTGAATTAGTAGAGGGTCGAACATTTCTTCACCCAAAGGATCTACAAAATCCCCTAATTCAACTTTAACCTTTTTATCCTCATTTTTTCTTTTTTTAGGCAAAACCTCCTCCACATCACTATCCTCAAAACTTGAGGAACATGAAATTTCTACATCTCCACTTGAAGATGTGGAATCACACGCCACTGCATTATGCCTCCTTTTCTTTGCCTTTATAGCATTATCCTTGGCCTTTATAGCCCTCTCATTCTCATGAACCTTATGTTCATGACCCTTTTTTCTCATTAACTTCTCTTTTTCATTTTCCTTTTCCTTACTTTTCACATTGTTCTCTCTTGATGTTCCTGCCACTACTTCCTGCTCCTCAGTAGACCAGAAAACTTCCTCCTCATTATTCCTTCTCTTATTTCCCTGCTCATTTATTCTCCTTTCAACTGTACTCTCTATTTTCTTATCCAGAGAGACAGATAGTTCTCCAAACATTTTGTCCATATAGGACTTTCCTCAAATCCTAAACCCTCACCTTGTTCCATTTTTATTCCTAATAATTTAATTTCTCTCAAATCACAATCCAAAAATTCCAATTCACCAATTAATACATAATTAATTAACTTTTTTCCTCACACTAATTCTACAATATTCCTAACCATCCTTCCGTGTCCTTCCTGACTAGATATTAACTCGCACCCGTCGAACGCTAAAAGACCCTTCCGTTGTTCCCAAAATATGTCTACCTCTCTTTGAATAGACTTCAATCACCTTTTGCCCAACTCTCTAAAATGGCCGCCGCACGCTACTTAAAACGTACGGCGGCCGCTATGCACCAATAATGATATTACCTGCGCATGAAGTAAAGTGCGCACTTCCAATCCGCTCGCATTTTGAATTCTGGCGCGAGTCAAAGACTCTTCACGCGACCGGAATTCCTCCTTTTCCAGCCATCACAACAAAGCCTTCACGCGAGCATAAACAATCCTACCAGCTCCGCGCGTGATACGAAACCCTGCACGAGCTCATCAAAGACGATCCTCCTCAACTGTCAACGGTACCAAATCCTTCATACTTTAATCTCTCTTCAAAATCATTTTCCCGATTATTTAAAAATTACCTTACCAATCTAAAATTGAGCATACCATTTCAATATAACTTTCCTCCAATTTATGATTAGAATAAATCACTTACAAATACGAAACAAACCTATAGCCATTTCTTCTGCCGCAAATTAATTTACAACAGTCTTAAATACTTATATTAATCCTTATCAACCATAAACATCTAAACAGTCCTATTATCAATAACTATTTTTTAAGGACATTACAAAAGGTACTTAACTGTCGGTGAGCAGCAACAAAAGAAGGAAGATGGCTGCCAGTGTTGGAGTATTATGCATGTTCAACGTTCTAGATTCATTTGGATGATTCTATTCTAGCTGTTTCTTGTTGCTGCTGTGGGTTGCAATAAAGGATTATGATGCATAATATTGGCCTCCGGGCCTTGCAATAAAATTGTTATAACGAATGCGATGTTATGGGAGTATTATTTATGCCTCAGTTATCTGCAAGACCAGACATTCTGATTAACTCGTGGGAGGTTCTGCACCTAGTTATAGTGTAAAGTTGATGAGGAGAAAAGGTGCCCGTCCATTTGCCCATATATTTTAACTAGAGTTACTGTAGTGAATTACGTGAAAACACTCTGGAAGTTCATGTCGCATTTAATTGTAGAAATCGCTACACAGCAGGGTAACATCAAGGTAGCATCTCCTTCAATCTCCAACCGCCCCAGTCCACAGTTTACACGATGCAGAATGCAATTCCCCAGAAACCCAGCAACACATGAACATTCTACACGATGTCACTAATCTTAGAACGGAACATCTTAAAGCAGCGAAGCACATAAAATAGAGAAAGGATACCACATATCCTCCTTTCTTCTAAAAAAACAAAATTAAAAAAAACTAAAACAATATAGAGGATACAGTAGAAAAAAAAACATGTAAAATAGAAACTGTACTTAGGCATGCAAACAGATAATAAATAGGTTTTTCACAACCTGTATCTTTTGGGAGTAATAATTGTTCTACCACTTTTCCTACGTAAAAGTTCAGAAGGTCCATTGATCATAGGACCACAAGTAGTTGATGAAGAACAAGAGGAAACATTTGCTTTTACAATTCTGCACACATACCACCATTTCCCCCCTTCAACTTGGACAGCATCCCTACCCACCTTAATGACAGAGACAGGAGGACCAAACACGTTTTCGCCCTTCTTAACATAAAGAGGAGATTTTATGCGTACCATATCTCCAACTCCAACTTGGACTACTTTCGCACTTTTCTTTTTATCAAAGAATGACTTTTGTTTGTGTTGTGCACACAAAACATTGTCGTTTACTAACACCATAAGAGACTCTATATCAGGTACACCCTTGATCCACTTGTTCATGCAAGCAGGTTTAAAATTAGTATTTGCTTTTCTTCCTCTTAAAAGTTCAAAAGGAGAAACTTTTGTTGAGGAATGGGGAGTTGTTCTATAAAACCATAACATGGTAGCAAGCGAATTAGAAATGTCACAATTACTAGACTTGGCCCATTTCATGCAATCACCCACCACTCTGTTCATCCGCTCCACAAGACCATTGGACTGTGGATGATAAAGTGAAGATTTAATGTGTTTGATGCAACAAGATTGTAGAACATTTCTAAAATTTAGACTGGTGAACTGCGTACCGTTATCTGTTACAATCTCCTCTGGAAACCCTTCACGCATGAACACTTCCTTAAGAAAAGCAATAATACTACTGGTGGAGACTTCCCTGACCAATTTAACCTCTCGCCATTTTGAAGCATAATCGATGAGGACAAGAACAAAACGACACCCACCAGGTAATATATCAAGCGGTCCGATAACATCCAAACCCACATTGGACCAAGGTCCGGAAGGACATTCAATGGGAATAAGAGGCAGTGTGACTACCTTTAGACCTTTGTCAGCTGACCGACAAATAAGGCACATGTCGACTAACTCACTGATATCACTGTCCATAGAGGGCCACCAGTAACATTCCTTAATACGTCTCCTAGTGAGCGTGGACCCTAAGTGTCCTTCATGGGCATTTGTGATAATACTAGTTCTGAGAATTTGTGGGGGAATGAGTTTGTCCCCACGAAGTAGAATCCCGCCTTCCAAAGAAATTTCCGACTCTATTTTCCAGAATGGTTGTAAATTTTGAGGAAGAACACGCTCTCTGGGCCACCCTGATTTTACAAATTCAATGACCTGCTGCAGAACGGCATCGTCAGAAAGAGCTTCCACCCAGTTATCCTCTGTACCAATGCCCTGCCCACATAACTCAATGGATGCTATAAAACAGTCATCTGAATCCTCATCTCCACAGTCATAGTTTTTATCACCTTCATCAAAAGGAAAACGAGACAAAAAGTCTGCCCTGACATTCCTCCCTCCTGAGATATGAACAACATCAAATTGATATTGCATGAGCCGTGACACCATCCTAAGAATTCTTGGAGAACAGCTTTTACTGGAACCATCACTAAGAATATTGATCAAAGGTCTATGATCAGTTCTCAACAGAACACGCCTACCCCAAACATAAGGACTGAATTTTTCTATAGCCCACACACAAGACAACAGTTCCTTCTCAATAACTGAGTAATGACGTTCACTATCTCTCAATACTCTAGAGGCAAATGCAACCGTGTGCTCAGTCGTGTGATCATTTTAAGTAAGTACAACCCCTAACCCTACTTGACTCGCATCATCTGCAAGACAAGATGGTATACCCGGGTTATACGGCTTGAGAGCAGAGCTATTTTTTAAACTCTCCTTAACTGAGCATAAAGCAGAGGCACAATCATTGCTCCAGTCAAAAGTAACTCCTTTTCTGAGAAGGGAACTCATAGAACGAACCATTGTAGCATAGTTCGGAATAAATTTAGAGTAGTACTCTAAAAGTCCAAGCAAAGACTTGACCCCTGTCTTGTCATAAGATGACCTAGGTATTCAATTTCACTGCACAAAAACGTACACTTCTCTGATTTGACCACTACACCACGACATTTGAATACATCAAAAACCTTTTTTAGTATAGACTCTTGCGTGTTAACATCCTTAGAATGTATTAACACGTCGTCTTGAAAGACTAGTACACCATCAATGTCTCCCAGCATATTTTGCATCACACGTTGGAAGACGGATGCAGCGGAGGCGAGACCGAAAGGCCTAAGTTTGTATTGGAAAGTACCTAATGGCGAAACAAATGCTGTGAGGGAGCGTTATTCTGGATCTAACTCAATCTGATGGTACGCACTGGCTAGATCCAGCTTTGAGAAAAAGCGTGAACCCCTGACACTCAAAAAAAGATCATCAATTTTGGGTAACAGGTGAGAGTCGATCCAAATCTCTCTGTTGAGGGACCTCAAGTCCACACATACATGCAATTTTCCGCATGCTTTGCGTGCGACGACCAAGGGTGAAAGCCAGAGTGATGATTCCGTAGGCTCAATGACCCCTTGGTCACAGAGAGATTTAAGTTTGGACTCAAGGTCATCCCTTACGCTAAAAGGAACACCCCTCAATTTATGCCTTACAGGAACAGCTCCATCCTTGACGATGATCTTGTGCCTGAAACGTTGTATGGTACCAAGATTTCTTGAAAAAACAGTTGGATAACGTTCCTTCCAACCTCTTAAATCCTGATCATCTGAGACTACTAGAACTTGCTCAGACGCACCAGGTTTGAGGATCATTTTAAACAAACCTTGATGATACCATCCCAAAATGTTCAGGCCTTTGATCGCAACATAAATCTTCCTCCAAATCTTTCTCCCCTTCAAAACCAGTTCATCCTCAAAGAAACCTTGAATATCGATTTTACGACCCTCATAAGATACACGAGAGCAATCAGGGGGTTGAAGAATCCTGTCACCCCAAGTCTCGTAGAACAGTCTCTGTGTCAACATAGTGATCCTAGCTCCAGAATCAACAAGAAGATTTAGAGGTTTACCCCCTATAACAATCTCAACAATAGGGTCGACGCACTCTGCAGAATCTTGAATAGAGGAGATGACATCATGGTTATCATTAACAACAGAGATTACATCTGAATCAGATTCATGATCTGATTCTGCAACACATGCTACAGTTCTCCTACGGTTCATTTTTTTTTAAACACACTTTCTCAAAATGCCCAGTTTTTTTGCAGTAGTTACAAACAGCATTGGCCCCAGGGCACCTTCCCCCTTTTTGATGAGGAGGGTTTCCACATCGATAACATATATGTTTGAAATTTTCCATATTAGATTTGAATGAGGAATTATTTTTAACAGTGGAAAAATTCTTCGAAGGGTTGAATTTCAAAGGCCCTTGATGAGAAGGAGGACATTTGCTTTTACAGTTTTCAGTAACCGCATTGACAAATTCAGCAGGTTTGACTTCAAGTTCTTTCAGTTCTACTTGTGAAGTCTCAATACTCTTCGCAATTTTGATTGATTCTTCCAGAGAGGGATTGGCTAAAGACAACAATTTCTGATGAATGTGTTTGTCTCTGCGATTGGCAAACAAACTGATCTCTGATCAGTTGTTCCGTGGACATTTCAAATTGACAGGCTGAAGCTAACCTGCGTAGAGCAGAGATGTAAGTATCAACATCCTCGTTTTCAGATTGATGTCTCTTTAGAAACTTGTGACGGAGACCATCAAACTAGGCTGTTTGTCAAACCTAGTTTTAAGTTTGGAGATGGCGTCATCATACACATCAATATCATCATCTGGGGGATGATTGATTTCTGGAAGATGCTTAAAAATCGATATTCCCTCGAAACCTAAAGAATGCAGAAGGAGAATTTCTTGCGCTCACTGCTGAATCTGGAAGCACCAATGGCACCAAGATAAGTTTGGAAAGCGTCAAACCATATCTCCCATTGAACAGGAGGTTCACCAGGAGATTCCAAAAAAGAGGGAGGAGGTGTTACAGATTGCATGACTTTTTTGATGAGGAAAAGGAGTGAAGAAAAATAAATATAAAGGAAAGAGATAAACAGCAGAAAAGAGAAAAAAATAAAGTTGTAAGTGAGTCTGTAATATGAAAAACAGAGAATCACTTTGAGTACAATTTTAAAATTAAAGTTAAAATAGTGTGTGAAGTGGAGTTTGCTGATTCCAAAGAAAAAGAAAAATAACCTTGTGGATGATGTTGTGTGCATCAACGAAAGATGTATCTCAGTCAATCACAGATACACAAGTGCTGTGTGTATCAGCGTGAAGAAATGAAGAAAACAAAATACATAGACACGCAGATAGGGCTGAGCGTGTCAGCGTTATGTCAATAGATGCTCATGTACTGCGCGATTATTCATGGATACACATGTGCTGTGTGTATCAGCGCGAAGCAAAGGCGAAAATAACACGTTGACACGCAAATGAAGCTGAACGCGTCAGCGTGATGACATGAAAAACAGCTGAACAGAGGACTGAGCCAAAAGTTATCTGTTTCTTGCACTCACCGTTGACGTTCGCCCACTTTTACGAGAGACAGTGATGGAGAAGTTTTCCCTGTTAACAGACTACGTGATGAATCCGTTCAGTGACGCCGGGTCCGTAACCATGGAAACCCAGTAAAGCCGAAAAGTAAGATGGCTTCCTGCTGTGTCGTAGACTGTTCTACGTCATTGCGTGCGTCGTGTCTTCCGTGCGCGATTTGAACTAAGCAACGGAAAAAAGTCAGTTTACGTGGGAACGTGCTCAAGCTTGACTGCGTCATCATAATCAAGGAGACATCGTAGGCGAGAGAACTACGGTGAGGAAAGTTAACGCAGTGCGTTTCGCAAATGAAATGTCTTCAATTTTGTTAAACACAAAAAATAAACTTGCACTTGTTTTAACTGCAACACGGCATGGGCGATGATGCGAAATGATTGGATATAAAGTTATACATTAGGATGCGCTGTCAGCAATTATGAATGTAAAGGCAACGCGCACTCCAATGATATTTAAAGATAGATTGTATGCGCCTTGATGTTTGTTTGATGTGTGGTGGATGGCAAAAATAAGAACAGTCTTACCAGTCCTTTTTTTCCCGTCAAAACAAGGTGCACGCAAGGTTCTTGTTGTCGCTGTGTAGCGGGATCGTCGCCATATTTGTAGTGAATTACGCGAAAACACTCTGGAAGTTCATGTCGCTTTTAATTGTAGAAATCGCTACACAGCAGGGTAACATCAAGGTAGCATCTCCTTCAATCTCCAACCGCCCCAGTCCATAGTTTACACGACGCAGAATGCAATTCCCCAGAAACCCAGCAACACATGAACATTCTACACAGTGGTCGAAGTGGGGGACAAAAAGTAGGGGAACTGTGGGCGGAGAATCAGAGGGTGGGAATAACTCAAGAATTGGATCAGTGAGCGGAGCCAGAGGTGTGATCAGAATGCGTAAACATCCCAATTTTTTGTATTTGTTTGGCATTTCACTGCCCAGTTTAATCAACCAATGGACAGCAAAAAATATGGGACCCCCTTAGCGATTACTTAAGGTCAGGGAAAAAAAGGGGAAATGAAGACAATCCTATAATCAAAATTCCCTCACGACCTCTATTTTTGATAATACAATTTAATTGTGGTAAGGGAAAAAGGGCCTAAAAACAGTGATGCACTACACGAAGAATAATGATTTTTACTTTTTTATTTTTTATTATTTCATCAATTTAACCTTTTTTTTTATTATTCTTAAAAAGATTCAGAACATTTCTTTTCCTTATCAAAAAATTATTCTATTTCTTATCAAAAAATTATTCTATTTTACATTTCCTTTTTTTACATTTAACAATCACTGACTATATTCATTACAGTGATAATGCATCATATCAATTAACATCAAACAGTAATCCCTAGGGCACACTAAAATAAATCACAAAAAAACTATATCATCCCACAATCTCATCTGCATACATACCAAATCATTCCACATTCATGCACCTTTCACATACAGATAAGGAATTCACACAAAAGAAAAAAAAGGAATTTATCGTATAGTGAACATTGGAGACAAAGAACACAGAATGATCTCCTTTAACTGGCAAGACAACTGCAAAAGCAGGATGGTAGTGTCAATGGTCAATGGTCCACGCGTTTCGATGGCATAAGTGCCACCTTCATCAGGACCACGAATATGTTCAACAACGAAAAAGCCCAGGGAATACTTGTTTGTCAGACAATTCCTGTTAAGGATGAACCATCCCGTATTGGATTATAATAATTTCGAACTTCTCTGTTGTTAAAAATCAGTTTTACTGCCCGTCCTCATTAATCCACAATTTGTATTAAGATCACAGTCTCGGTAGACTATTAATCTCCGAGTATATCCTGGAGAGCCAGAGGCCAATATGGTATCCCCTTCCTTGTGCCACTTTTATTAGGTTGAGCAGGTAATCGGCTTCAAAAACAGGTTTTCAACGAGGAGCTATATTGCAGTGGTTACAAACGCTAGATTTCGACATCTTCTTTTTAAAGTTTCTTTAGCATAAAGCGTTTTCCGACCATACGACCATTCGGGCGAACCAGCAATTACGGGGCGGCAACCAATGGATACACATGATTATATAAGGTTATAATGAGTTGTTGACATTAAAACACATTCACAAAGTGGGATATGCTTCTAATCACAGAATGTCCCAAATACGATGAAATGTGGAAGCACAAGCCATTTGTCGCCGAGCCATGGAGTTTGTCATCAGCACTTCTCCCTTTTTCCACAACAGCAGTTCAAACATGAATGCCAAAATATCCTAGTTTGAAAATGTTTTCTATATAATTATGGCTCTGCCATATTTGCCTCATAATGCAAGATTTGCTGCATGATCTGACCATTTAAACTAATAAATTGTTTATAGCTCAAACATATCAAAAGTTAATAAAAAATTAGACTTTTTTGCTGCAGAGTGGATGGCCTATTGCAAAGGTTGACTGATCACCTTTCTCATTGTTGCATTTGTATGTTACAATGGTACTAATAAAGCAAAATCTTTCCAGAGACTCTTAGCATGTGTACATATGTCAAAATGATAAAATATCAGAAAATATACTGCATTACGCTGCAGCCATTTTTTTTTTTTATAACCAATTTTTATTGATTTTCGGTTGCAACAAAGAACACAGCACCATTTAGGAATACATCTTAAAAGGCAAGACCAAGACACAAACATCACATTGGCATAAAAGATAGACGTACTGCAGCCATTTTTTAATGCATAATTTAGTCAACACTGCGGCATACTTTTGTCTCCTTTGCTGCATAATTAATTCCAGTGGCCCCACAGCAAGCAACACATGTTAAAAGTGCTTGTGAATGAAGCAGAGAGACTGTGAAGTTTGTGAACTTAGTTTGGTGTGCGAGCAAATTCTGCATTGCCAATCCCTGGTGAGTTGCAGCTACTACTTCTGAAACAAGGCCAATGGAGGTACCTATGGGTGAGGCAGACTGGCCTCAAGGGCAGCGCCAGCCTTAGCACTGGTGGTGTCCTGTGCATTAATGTTTGTTATTGCCCCCCAATGACCACCTCTGCCATGGATTCCCTCACTACCACCCTTTAACATTGCCCCTCAAGTCCTCATAACCACACTCTCAGATGCATTTAATTTGATTTACAGCACCACTCATACCAGTGTAGATTGTCAGAGCACTTTACATCACACACATTACTCAGAGACAATCAATATGTGTGTAAATCACTGTATAGAAAATGTTACATAAGACTAAGGACTGCAAGGTGTAGGAGTCACATGACGCTATACTAGTAGGCTGTATAGTTTAATTGTGATTGGTCTGGAAAAACACAAACTCGGTATTTAAAACGTAATACCAGGGCCCTGGTTACTGACCGCGCCAAAACACTGGGACAAGAAAAACTGGGCCGTATATACGATTGGGGAGACAAAGCTGGGAAACTGATTGCCTGGCTCGATAAGAGAGAGAGTGCTAGCCGCTTAGTCCCTGAGCTCATGGGAGTGGACGGAAACCCCGTAACGGACCCCCAAGATAAGGCCACTCAATTTGCAGCCCACTATTATACAGTATACAAATCTGTGGCCCCCCATACGGTTGAGGACTCCCTAGATCTTCTAAGGGACATCTCCCTTCCTACCCTTTCGGAGGCGGACCGCCAATTCTTAGATAGCTCTCTCTCCACTGAGGAAATCGCAATAGCGATACGAGCGCTGCGTCCAGGTAAGGCTCTTGGCCCCAACGGTATCCCTATCGAGCTGTACGAGCTTCGCCCTGACAAATTAGGATACTATCTCAGGTCCATGTACACCTGTAGCCTGGAGACGGGGATATTGCCTCTGGACCAACGCTTGGCCACCATCGTTTCCATACATAAAGAGGGGAAGCCCAAAACTGATTGCTCCTCCTATCGGCCTATTTCATTGCTAAACGCCAAGCCCAAAATACTAGCTAAGGTACTTGCTAACAGACTGATTAAGGTTGTGGGGGATCTGGTCCATCCCGACCAGTCAGGCTTTATGCCTCGGCGGAATACTGCCCTGAACTTGCACAGAGTGCACGGGGTATTGGGTAGGGCCCCCACAATACATGAGGACACGATCATAGTGTCCTTAGATGCCACTATGGCATTTGACACCCTTGAATGGCCTTATCTATTTGCAGTGCTAACAAAACTTGGCATTGGTCCGGTCTTTATCAGCTGGGTGAAACTCCTATATGCCGCACCCATGGCGCAGGTGGTCGTAAATAATAAAAAATCCACCCCCTTCGCGCTTGGTCGTGGCACCCGACAGGGCTGCCCCCTCTCTCCCCTTCTGTTCGCTATGGCCCTCGAACCCCTTGCAGCGTGGATCCGCAACGATGTGGCCATTCGTGGGCTGCAATGGGCACCGGGATGGGAGGACCGAATATCCCTATATGCGGACGATGTTCTCCTCTACCTCCCCTTCCCCTAAGAGATCCCTTACTGTCCTATTTGACATCCTAGACATCTTTGGGAGATACTCTGGATTCCGAGTCAATTGGCAGAAGTCACTTATATATGTCCTAAGCGGTAACACCCCGCAATTGCCCCAAAACTGCCCAATATCGATCGCCACTGAAGGATTCAAATATTTAGGCATATTTATCTCTCTGGACCAGACACTCCGATATACACGTAAATTGACCCCACCCCTGCACCGCCTTAAAAGCGACATTCTACACTGGAAATCGCTCCCTATCTCCTTACTGGGAAGGGCGGCATTATTCAAAATGCTGTCCTTGCCACGCTTCCTCTATGCATTGCAAAATGCTGCTGACCCTGTTCCTAATTCGTATTTTGGGGAAATAGAGAGCCTTCAGAGGACTCTCCTCTGGGGCGGCAGGCCACGCATAGCATTATCAAAGCTCACGCTTGGCTGGTACGATGGTGGAATTGGACTGCCAGACATTAAAAGATACTATTGGGCAGCTCATCTAATCGCGATAAATCATGGCACCTATGGCCCCCCCCCGATGCCCCGGTATTCCGTATGGACCGCTGGCTCCTTCCTAGAGGGGCATACGGTCGAGCACTGTACTCCACTCCGGGTAAGTTCCCCCTGACAGGGCCTACCAAGCACACGATCAAGATATGGCACACTGCGACACAGTCACTGGGCTGGGCCAACAGATTAACGCTTGCTATCCCGCTTTGGGACTCATAAAAACTAGGGTACCTGGGAAATTCAAAGGGGTTTGATAAGTGGGACTTGATCGGTATTTCCACTATTGGTGATCTTTGGGAGGCGGGGGAATAAAACTGTTTAGTGCTTTGCAGACTCAATACTCACTTGCTGACTCTGAGCTATTCAGATATCTTCAGGTCCGGCATGCACTGCGGACCGCACTGCCAGGAGACGCCTCACTACCTGATAGCACCCCCCTGGAGGATAGACTTCTTGATGGACACCTGCCCGAGCGGGCCATATCTCTGACTTACAGGAAGCTAATCAATAACATGCGTGATCCCCTGACCCTACTGAGAGAGACGTGGACGGGGGACGGTATAGAACTAGATGATGAGGGGTGGCAGACGGCGATCTCCTCCCCTAAAACAGTCGCGATATCAGCAAGGCTCCGCCTAGTGCAACTCAAAATATTGCACAGTATATATCTAACAGGGCCGCAACTGGTGCACATGGGGAGACAAACTGATACGTCCTGCAGACGGGGATGTTCCCAACCGGGTATTTTCATACACACCATATGGCACTGTGGGATAATTCAGGAGTACTGGCAGAAGGTACATTTGATTATGAGTGAAGCCCTGGAGGTTGAACTCCGGCCAGAGGCTCCCAGATGTCTCCTTAATATCTGGGAACCCACAGACCTCAAACACCTACGCCATACAATGGGTCACACTTGCTTGTATGATGGCTAAAAGAAATATTGCACAGCACTGGGGGGCCTCACAAGCACCCAAAATTGCGGACTGGAAAAAAGACCTTGATTGGTGCATGCAACGAGAAAAATCTGTTTACATTGCGAGGGGTTGCCCCCGGAAGTGGTCTAAGATTTGGACCCCTTGGAATTTATACCGAGGTGAAATATGTGCCCCCCCCAGATTAAGCGATTTAGATGTCTCCCCTTCCCCGTAGCTCCAACGGCAAAAGTATATTGTGTATTGATACAGCCCGGTGTAGTCCTGAAGAAGAGCTGGGGGAAGCTCGAAACTAGTTGACTATATGCTAGGTACACCTATCCATTATAGTTAGGGCCTTTAGCATATCACCCCGTTTTTAAACCAATTAGCTAGGAGCAAGAATAAAATGTATTTGGCCCACTAGCTGATTATTTTAATTCACTTTATCCCACTCCACTGCACTTTCACTTGCACTACACATAATCTGTACCTTTTAGTCCTCCTACGTAATCCGCAAGTCGCAGCACGCCTCAGCCCGTAGAGGACTGAGAGGACCCCAATGATGAAGCATGTCACCGTGGGGAAACCCTGGTGAGTGAGGGGACTCAAGAAAGAAAAAATCTTTTTCTTTCTCTCTTTTTGGTGGACTTCAGAATCCAATAGATTTCTGACACCATTCTCTCTCTTAGGTTAGGTTCTTTTACCTGATAAATTCAGGTTGTTTATGAGTTAAATAAAGCGGTAGCCCAGGATTTTGCAGCAGGAATTGATGATAAACAACAGAGGCCTTTTTTCCCTCGAGGCACCAGCGTCGATCTTCCAGATGGGCAAGGCAAACTTCTTTCAGAGCCTGTCTGGAGATCGAAGACATTGTCTTAGGGGAATCATAAAATTCAAGGCGTCCGATATTCTTAAAAAATTCCTGAACATAAGAGAGCCACTGGATCTTTTTAGAGCCTTCAAGTTTGATACAATCAGCAATAATCGCCCTATTAAGAGCAGTTTCTGCTGTAGTCCAGATCTTATGCCACAACAAGATAGGACTGATTTTGATTAGATCCGAGATAAAAGACAAGGCTAGTTCTTTGTGACAAACATAGGAAGAGGTGGAGCGGGGAACAGCGAGCAGGTAGCAGAGAAAACCATTTTCCTTTATTTGAATTTCATGGAAATCTGCAACCCCCCATATACCAGCTCCGTACACAGCCGTTGATACACATTTCGCCTTATATATGTCAATCAGGATGCGTACTGGCCTGCCCCCTAACTTATTTGCGAATTGCTTCAGAGCGCCAATAGCCCGTGAGAACGCTAAATTCCTAGTCGTGATCGCTGATCTCCAGGTACCCCTCTTGTTAAAAACAATTCCTAAATAGGAAAAGGTATCGGTTAAGCCAATCTTTGATTTTTCTAAGTGAATATTACAGGTAATATTTACCATGTTCGAGGAGCACATAGTGACGGTCTTTCCAATATTAATCCTAAGGCCCCTATCTCCCATGTATGCCGAGAAGCTGGTTAAGGCCTTCTGGAGGCCGGTTTGTGTTCGGGCCATAATGACCGCGTCATCGGCATACAGAAAGATAGGGACACGTTCACAATCTATTTGCGGGTAGTCTGCCTCTGTTTTTAATAAATGGTCTGCCACCCCATTTATGTATATATTAAAAAGAAAAGGAGCCAGGATACATCCCTGGCGAACACCTTTCTCAATTGGGAATTTGGGTGTGCATTCTCCCAGTTTTCCATAGCGGACGTTAGCCCCTATTTCTCTATGTAGCTCTTTCAAAAAATTAAGAATATTAAAATCAATACCAAGATCTGCTAAGGTAGCCCACAAAATATCATGATTCAAGCAGTCGAAGGCCGAGCTGAGGTCTACAAAGGTCATAAATAAATTTCCCCTCTTTGATGCCGAATATTTACCTATTACTAAGGCCAAGTTTAGGCCTTGTTCGACAGTGCCAAGACCTGACCTAAAGCCGTACTGGAATTTCGAAAGAACGGTTTTCTCCTCAGCCCATGATTGGAGGCGATTTAAAAGAATTCGGCCCGCTACCTTCATTAGCGAGTCAAGGAGGGAGATTGGCCTATAGCATTTAGGATCGTTTCTGTCCCCCTTCTTAAAGATGCGGACTACAATAGCTTCCTGTCAGGTAGTTGTAAAACCCTTGATGTTACAACTGTTTAAAACGTTGGTCAGGAGCGGTGCCCACAGGGCGACGTTATCCTTATAGATGTCAAGTGGAATACCGTCTGGTCCCGGGGCTTTACTATTTGAACTATCTGCCAATGCTAATTCCACCTCGTCTAAAGAGAAGACTACATTAAGGGGAAATAGGACTAATGCATCAGGTTCTATGGTGCTCGTAACTCCCACCAATGAACTCATTAGTCCAGTACGAGTCTCTTGTTTGTATAACTCGGTGAAATGTTTAACCCAAAGCGTTTCTTCAATGACAATCTCTACCTGGTCAGAGTTTCTCTCCACAAAAAATGGGGCACTGACTGCATTCCAAAATGCAGTCGTATCTTTTAATGCACTCGCTTTTAATAGGGCTTCCCAGGCAGAGTGCTTCAAATCCTTCCTCCGTTTTTTTAAGGCATCCTTATAGGAAGCTCTGGCTACTCTAATATCTAGCTGGTTTCTTGGGGGTTTTTTTAAGGTCTGGATCAAATGAGCATGTGCTTTGGTGCACTCTTGATTAAACCATCTCTCTATTCTACTGTGACCCCCTTTTCGTGCTGTACCAGTTAATTTGTTGCTAATGTGGACTGAAATCTTGTCAAAAGCTGCAATGACCTTGGTGGGGTTAGGGTTCTCCTCTAAACAGGTCATAAAATCATTTTTCTGTTCAACTACCAGGTTCTCTAAGAAGTTAGTCGGATTTACCTTACTCCATTTAATAATGTATCCATTGGTTCTAGCCAAGGAAATCCCATGTAAATAGATATTTTCCACCACATTGGTGGCTTTACTGCCTCTCTGCCCTATTTCAAAACTAGAGCCAATTGGATAGTGGTCACTAAGTGCAATGTGCTCTAAGTTAAACGAGAGTACACTGCGGTGATAATTATTAGAGACCAATGTAAAGTCTATAATAGTCCGGGACCCCCGCCCACAAAAGGTGGGTTCGAAATGGATCGGAGGAACACAAAGTTCATTTACGTAGCCCAGGTCCCACTCCAATAGAAAATGGTTTAGTAAATTTCCGAGTACAGAATGCTCAAAATGAGTACAGGGATCACCCCTAAGATTCACCATGCCACATATCTCCGTATCACTGTGCATAAATAAATGGCAATTAAAATCCCCCGTTAAAATGGTAAAGTGTTCTTTTTGGTCAGATCCCAATCCCTTACGGATAGCATAATTTAATTCCTCTAAGGTCCTTTGTAAAGCGGCCTTTGGGATATTATTGGAAAAATTAATCAGGAGGATAGGGTGGTTTTCGCCTGACCTTAGGGAGAGAAGTTGATAGTATTGAGATCCCCCGTTGGGTAAGCATTTACTGGTTATATTACTTTTATTCGATATGTAGGTACATAGCCCCCCAGAACACCTCCCTCTATGGTTAGTTTGCGCTGCAAGGAAATGTGTGCGAAACCCCACCATATGTATCTCATCCTTCACCCAACATTCCTGCAGGCAAATTACTTCAAACCTATCTATAAGTTCCACAAAGATAGGGTCCCTAATTTTGTTTGAAAGGCCCGCTATGTTCCATGATAATAACCCCATCCTAGTCTTTTGGGCACGTCGTGATGATCCTATGTCTAGCGTGGTGGGATTCGAAGTATAACCTGGGCTTAATAAAGGAGCCAAAGTCATCTCATCATCCCTTATGATCTCAACAGGATACATACTACATGCTGGACTATCTATCCTGGGCGGCTCGGTTGAGGTTTTAACTTGTAAGCTTAACCATGGGTTTTCGTTTACTATAGGGCAAAGAGGGTTGGAGGGTACTACTTGTTCCGTAAGCTTTCCCACGGGGATCGGGTCCAGTCAATCCACCATCTCCAAACACTCATATCTATTGGTGGTCTGTATGCCTCTCCAAGGTTCTCTAAAGGCTCGCTCTCCATTATAACCAAAGTTACCATTCCAATCCCCCAATCGCTCCCCCAGTCACGTCTGCCTACTCTGCGCCAATTTCCCTCGTAAGCATCATAGTCAAAACCAGGGCGCCAACTGGGGGGGTAGAAGAAAGAGAGACGTTTAGTCTGAATCCCGTCATTTCCTCCATGCAAATTCCAGGAACATATGTGATCGACCATATAGGGATCCTCAAAATTTATCACAATACAATCACCCTGGGTTGTTTTCATTTCCTTCCCTATCCAATGTACCCTACGGACCGTTAAGATCCTACTAGGGTGATTTGGGGGTGGTGGTCTGTTGACGTTTAACCAATGTATGACCTTATTATTCAATGACCAATTCAGTTCTTCCTTGTGGTCATTTAACTCAGGGACCCCTGTCATCACTCCCACATAAGGGGCTGACTCGGGTGGTAAGTTTACAATGGGTCTACCAAAGCCTCCTCCCCCAAACCGAGCTTTATTTGGAAGTGGAGGCAAGGGCCCATTTGTTTTCACTTCCTGGATGGGGTGATTGGTAGTATTCTTGGAGCTAGTTCCCTTATTGTTATCTGTAGTCGCAGAGGTCTTAGGTTTTTGCTGCGACTCAGTAGTAGGTATAGTTTTAGTGTTAGCAGGGGACCCCCCCGTATTTTTACTCAGTGGCTTGGGAGGTTGATTTACTTTAGCGACCATTCTTTTAGATACAGTATTAGATGTTCCATTTTTAATAAGAGCTGATAATTCAAATAGCAAATTCTCTACACGGGACAATCTAACCTCCAATGGGGAAAGATGGAATTTAAATAAATTATCTATTTTAATTAAAAGTCGCCCCTCAACTTCGTCAGTATCACTGTCGGCCACAAGGATAGCAGAAGCCTCGGGGCTCATTGGCCTTACACCCCCGTTTGTCGGATTAATTTCAGGGTGTGACTGACCTGAAGGTGCTATGTGATCAGGTTCCTCTCTAGTGTTATCTGACATTTTATGCGTAACACCAACTTTTTCTATATTCTTCTTTTTTTTAGTTTTTTTCTTTGGTATAGCGCCCTCCCGCCTTCCCCTGGACTGTCTAGTGACGTTACTTTCAGTAGATAGGTTCAGGCTGAGGTCCGGGGTTTTTTCCAGGGCAAGGCTTAGCTGTGAGTCAGTTAGAAACTGTGATACCGATAAGTCTACCTCGGTCGGTACGCTATAAATTTCAGCGTGCACGAGGGCTCTGTCCTTAGCCTTATCAGGAGTCTTTACGGCTGAGATAAGACCCAGGGACGATCTTCTTGCGAGACTCTTCGTTCCAACTGGGTTATCTCTTGATCGATAAAGGAATTTGCCCTTGTTATAAAATTGTCTATTGGGCCTATGAGTTTCCCCCCCCCCCCCACCCCCCCGCTGCAGTTTTGCTCCGTGTGCCTCGGGTAGACATCGTAGTAGATGGACCCGGGGTGTGAGTAAAAGTGAACGTCTATAGTAGTGGATGGTGGATAACAAGTCAAACCACTCGAACAGTAACTTACAAGTTAGAAGGGTTCAGAAGTTAGAGAAAGGGCCCAGTCCAATCTCTATCGGTCGGGAGATGCTTGGGGGCTCCCTCGTCCACGGTGTTACAGCCTGCCAACCGCCGAAACCAAGTCAGGCTGCTCCTGTGCTGGCTGCTCCTGGCTGCTCTTGTGCAACTCGAATTGGGGAATGGCAGTAGGCGGTGGCGGCGGTAGAAACAGCAGACAGCAGACAGCAAGGTCACTGGCACCACCAGCGAGGGAGATCCTCCTACAGCATACCCGTTGCCTGGACCCGTTAACAGCAGGTGGCGGGCGGTTGGAGGCTGTGTAGGTCTTCAGGTGAATTGCGGTAAATTGCGGGTAAATTGCAGTAAATTGCGGGTGAATTGCGGGGCCGAGTGGAGCGGGGCTGGGCACTGATATCCGAAGCTCGGCCCCCCCAGTGAGCTACAGACTGGCCCCCAGCAAGCTACAGACCGACAGCAGGAGCGTCAGCGTCTCCTGAGGCTCGCCTGCGCCGCTTGTTTCGCTCATTCGCGTCCGTTCAGGGCTCGGGGGTCGGGGCTCAGAGCTCAGGGCTTTTTCTTAATCGCCCGGGTCTTCCCGCGGCTCACACCGGCTCTCCACCACCGCCACTTGTGTGGAACTCTCTATTTGTCACCGAGCCATGGCGTTTCTGTTATCAGCACTTCTCCTCCCTTTTTTTCCGCTGGAGCAGTTCAAGCATAAATGGCAAAATATCCTAGTTTGCAAATGTTTTCTATATAATTATGGCTCTGCCATATTTGACACATAATACATCATCTGCTGCATAATCTGACAATTTTAACTAATAATTTGTTTGTAGCGGAAACGGATCAAAAGTTACTAAAAAATGTGACATGTTGCTGCAAAGTGGACGGCCCTTTGCAAAGGTTGAATGATCACCTCTCTCACTGCTGCATTTGTATGTTTCACTGGTACTAATGAGGTAACATTTTCCCAGAGACTGTTAGCATGTGTAAAAATGTCAAAATAATAAAGTGTCAGTAAATATATTGCATTACGCTGCAGCCTTTTTTTTCCTGCATAATTTACTCAACGCTGCGGCATAATTTTGGTCTCCATTGCTGCATAATTCCAATGGCCCCAAAGCAGGGAGCACGTTAAAAAGTGCTTGTGCATGAAGTAGACAGACTGTGAAATTTGCAAACTTAGGGGGATATGTACAAGTGAAGTGGCGGAGTGAGGGGGTTAGCCGTCATGGCTTAACACCTCACTCCGCCACTTCAGAAACGCAAGGCTGCACCATATTTACAACGATATGGTGCAGCCTTGCGTTTCCCCCTGCGCTGGCGCTACACTTAACAGTGTAGTGCCAACGCAAGCACCCTTGCACCATAGTGCAAGGGTGTCTATGTGCAGGGGAGGATTGTTTATGTGTAGGAAGGTGTCCCTTCCTGCACATAAACAATCCTAAAATGCCATTTTGTCACTTTAATGTGTGCTGCTTCATGCAGCCCACATGAAAGTCACAAAATTGCATTTTTTTTTACAGATTCTTTATGTACAGGAAGGGGGAACCTTCCTGTACATAAAAAATCCATGGCATTTTGTTTTTTCCATGTGTGCAGCACACATGGAAAAAACAAAAATGAGGAGAAATAAAGCATTTCTCCTCGTTTCGTCAAGTTAAGACCAGGTTTTCCCTGGTCTTAATTTTGGCGCTGCCTCCTATGCACGCTGGCCTTGTACATAGGGGGCAGGGTCAAAATTAATGGGTGTTGCGGTGGAACGCCCACCACAACACCCACTGCACGCCCCTTTTACGCTAAACATAGCGTAAAAGGGGGCCATATTTACAAGGCAGCGTTAAGCCACATTAAGTGGCTTAACACTGCCTTGTAAATAAGGGGAAGCCCCTATCGCCACCACAACGTCAGAAAAAGTGACGTTGTGGTGGCGATAGGGGCTTGTACATATGCCCCTTAGTTTGGTGTGTATGCAAATCCTACATTGTCGATCCCTGGTAATTTGCAGCTTCTACTGCTGAAACAAGGCCAATGTAGGTACCAATGGGTGAGGCAGACTGGCCTCAAGGGCAGGGCCGGCTTTAGCACTGGCAGCCCCTTGTGCAACAATGTTTGATGGTGCCCCCCAATGACCACCACTGCCATGGATTCCCTCACTACCATCCTTTAACAATGCCCCTCAAGTCTCCATTACCACACTCTCTCTCACATTCATTTAGTTTGATTTACAGAACCACTGATACCAGTGTAGGGTGTCAGAGCACTTTAAATTAAACACATTACTTAGAGACAATTATACTTGTGTAAATCACTGTATAGAAAATGTTACATAAGACTAAAGACTGCAAGATGTAGGAGTCACATGACAACCATACTAGTTTGCCGTAAAGTTTAATAGTGATTGGTCTGGAAAAACACAAACTCAGAATTTAAAACATAATACCATGGTTGGGGGTTCTCTTTAATAACCACAGTTGATTTCTATCCAAATAAACCCTATTTCTGCAACATTAGGATAATCAGAGACTGGGGGGAAAAACATAACGCTCTAATTTATACCTTGCAGTTTGCATGCAGCTCTTAGATGACAGTTAATAGCTCACTGTTCTATGTTAGGATTATAACTTATAAACTGCAAGTAACAAAAAGATCTCTCTGACAAAAGCAGTAACCCACAAACCTATTTACATTGTGTGCACTTTGTGATCTGAATGTTACATGTCCTTTGCAGCAGGCACATTAAGCCTCTGCGCTACCTTTCCACGAGACAAAACTTCGACTAGACAAAACTCTGACCTCCCTCTAGAACAACATTAATCACCGGAGTTATCATGGCATTTTTATTGTTGCCGAAAATTTCTGGAGGCCAGGAAGGAGGCAGCAAGTGCATTTAAAACCATAATACACTTGCAAACATGATGGCCCCACCCGAAGTCAGCGCCCGGTGCGATCGCCCCGCCCTAGTGCCGCCCTGCTCAAAGGTCCTGTGACCTCAGTGACAGGGTCACTGTTGCTCTAGGATGTGCTACTTCGTAGGCCTGCCGACAAGACTGAAGGTGAACTTCAGTATGGATTGTGGTGGACAGGCCTTCAAGGTTAACCCACACTTGCCACTGTTAGGGTCCAGCTGCTGGTGCTAAGACACCTGGGCATCTAAAGTCTTGCGGGCCTTCTAAGGTCTAGCATGGGAATGAGCTCTCTCAGAAGAGTGATCTGGTGGACTGGTCATGGAGGCTGAACCTGGTTCCAAATTCGACAGCTCTGACCATAGTGTCACATCCTCCACCCCATCCCCCCCCCCCCCCCCCCACCAACCGAACGCCATACTGCCCCACTGAGTTAAACTCGCACTGCCGTCAACTAAATCCCAATTGTGCCCCGGTATAAACGCCTGGAAGCGACTCAATTCAAATTACGCACTAGACAAGAGCAATATGCTGCCTAAAAATAAAGTAACAATATCCTGGAAAAAGCAAACACTCAATGGAATGCAAAATTAAGTAAAGCATGTGCTATGTAAGCAGGAACAACATGTTTACCCTAAAGCTTTTATATACTCATTATTCATGAATCAATTAGTGATTTTGTCTGAAAAGTTAAGGAGGTGACTACAGGGCCCGGAAGGAACCCGTTTTAATGCCCATTGCTTCTATCCTTACAGAACTTGAGCAGTATGGTTTAAAAAGACCACATCCCTGAACACATTAACCATGAACTGTAGCGACCCCAGGAATGGTGCACTTCCCCACCTGGGGAAAATGTTGTTCAAAGAAAGACGAGAAAACGAAAGTGGCGCTTCACTGGCAAACTGGAAAGTGGCGCTAATGTGTTTAGGTGTAAAGAAGAAAACCAATCTGGCCACTTTGCAAGAACTTCATCTTGCTTTATTTATTTTTCAGATTTTTAATCTTATATTTCTCTCCATCCAGAGGCTGCACTATGGCATAGAAAAATGTCAGAAAAAGATTACCTTTCCAGCAAAAGTGTTTTTCTTTTTTGGATTCATTTTACAGGTGAACAAATAAAAGAGCAGCGGAAATAGAGGGTGAGAGCCGAGGCTTGTGGTTTTCAGTAAGTGAGGAGGAGCAATACAGAAAGAGAGGGAATACGAGGTAGCTGACAGCGGCAAAGCAGAAGTGGACATTGTCCTCGTCTTCTCTGGGCATGAAGGAAAAGCCAGAGTCCTTTTCCTTCTCTGCTCACCCGCCCCCGCACGCCGAGCTGTATCTGTAGGCTATTTCAGCCGTCCTGTGACACATATTTTAAACAAAGAAGTAGGGGTACGCCGTGCCCTGCCTATCCCGCCCACTTCGATCACTGATTCTACACGATGTCACTAATCTTAGAACGGAACATCTTAAAGCAGCGAAGCACATACAATAGAGAAAGGACACCACATTTACTCTGTCAGAGAGAATGAAACTGATGGATTGTTTCGCTGTTTTGTTCAGAGGTATGGCTACCAGTGTCGCCGCAGTCTTCAAAGCGGTTAGCGTTCCAGTTCTTTGTTAGCCGGACCGGATGAACTACATCGATGTTTCCGATGTGACTTCTTGGGTGACGTTTGCGTGCTTACAGTACTCTCGCGAGAATAAAAAATTACATATTCTCGAAGCCGGTTTCACGCAGTCTTTTTTTTGTTAATTCGCCGAGTCAACATGAGGTGAGTTAGGTCTTTTTCTTATGAATTTCTTTGGCTGGAGGTAGCATGCTTTATAATCCATGCGGATAGCCGGAGACCATGCGGATTTAAGTGCGCGCGCTCTGAACTAGAGTGAATTTGCTTGTAGGTGGAATAAAAGACCACGGGTGGGATTAGTACACGTGGGCTTCCAACCGGAGTTGTCACCTCACCATACTCCCTAATCTACCAATGTGAGTGACTGTACAAATGTCTGGTCTCCTATTCACTCCTGTAATTTGGCGTCGCATTACTGACTTGGGGGCATATTCTCAAGCCAGGCGATAAAATTATCGCCGCTTCAGAAAACTGCCGCTAAAACGGTGAAAATGGGCTTGATAATGTGCTCTATGGAATTCCAATTGAAGCCCTTGTTAGATGTCCTTCACATCTAACATGGGCTTCAATTGGAATTCCATAGAGCATATTATCAAGTCCATAATCGCCGTTTTAGCGGCAGATAATTTTATCGCCCGGTTTGATAATATGCCCCTTGGTTTCGGCCCTGCACTATACTCGCTTAAGCCTCCGTCCCTGTCCGATAAACGCTGTCCAAAGCCCTCGCCAACCTTTATGGGGAAGATATAAATGGATGGGCGGCGAGGTATTGCCTCTCCTTATAGTGACCCGGCAAGCCAATTTAGCACGTGAGGAAGCTGGTGAGTTACAGGGGCGGAAACTTAATACTTGCATGAGGGGCGGGTTTTACTGCTAAGATCACCCTAACTGCTACCGAGGCTCCTTCCTGCTAAGGTCTTGACAACTCTGCAAACGCTCCACGGACATAATCCGCAGTTCGAGTCCTTCGAACAGCAATTTAAAAGCCACATTGCAAACGGGTTTCCAACTCATTCTGTCTTTCAACGTCTTAAATCGGCTTCGAAACTGTAAACTGCACGTAAAGGCAATATCATATTACGGTGAGACTGCGAGCGTTGACCGAGCTTTACTAGTCTTTGATCACTTAAATTGGTGTTTTTTATTCTCTTTAGCCCGTGCTCTTTTGAGTATCCCCATACTTCAAACACACGTCACTCCCTGTAGCCGTGTTACTAATCTCCATTTGTCATGTCAGGCAGCAACATTTAGGTGCTCTTCTTGCGTTATAACCCGCACCGCTCGCTATTTATTTCTAAGTTATCTTCCATATTAATCTTCTCCCCGGGTCCCTTTCAAGTACTCTTGTTTTCAGTTCTCGTGTTTCTCCGCGAATTTATTCTATATTTGATCCATAATTTATGGGAAGAATGTTCATTCATTGTTGGCACATTGATTTTCATCGGGCTAGGCTTGTGGGAAGAATGTTAATTCACAGTTGCTGCACGGGTACAACCGTAGGGATTGAGTTTACCCCAATATAAGTTGCGTTAACAGGCTTGTATAGTGTGGCTGCCTGAAGCAATTGCCAGTGGTTTAGTCTATTTGCAAGCTTCCAGTCATTTTTTGTGTTCATAAACGTTTCAATTATATTTACTCTTACTGCATTCAGACATTTGAAACGCCCAGTCTTTTTGTTTGAACCGTATCTATAATAACTGTGATGGGGGAAGCGGGGGTACAGTGGCTTCTGTAGTAGATCTGTAGTGATGTTTGATTTAATGTACGTGCAAAATCATTGTTGATGCGATGCCTTCCTGAAAGTTTTTCTTGTCTCCCTTCAGTAGCAAAGTCTCCCGTGACACCCTGTACGAAGGGGTGAAAGAACTTCTACAGAATTCTCAGCAGAAACCCCGCAAGTAAGCCCATATTTACTATTCGAAGGGGGGAGTTGTCATGAGTAGATGTTAAAGTGGGAAAGGTTTCTGTGGCTTTCACATATCGGACATCTTGGGAATGTTCTTGAACTAGACTTCTTCAAATGTGTTGTAATTTTAAGTGTCTTTTACCATTTGATGTGACCTGTTTATTCAAGCATGCCTTTGGTTATAGTATCTTCTACAATTACTTTGTTGTCAACATATTCTTGACAAGGACACCTTTTTTAATTACCTTTACGTGGTTTCCAGACAGTTTTTTTTTTTTTGTAGTGCAGTTGTGGGCTTTACTATAGTACTAGTTAGTGCAATTGGAAGAATGTTTTGTGGGTGGAAGTTTAGTGTTTAATTGCTGGTTACTGTGTATAGAAAATGTTGGGCTTCCCATGCAGTCTAATATGTAATGTTCAGGTGTATGTTGGCTCTTGATGAACAATACACACATTTTGATGCCTGATTGGTCTAGCAGCAGGTGAGGCAACGTGTGCGATTTAAGGCAGTTGGTTTGGAAGGTGGTGGGGTAATGAGTTCAACATGGTTCAGAAAAGATTTGCTAAAAGCATACATTTCTTGCAAGCTTTTTTGTGGCCTTGACTTCTTTACATTGATCTTTTTTTCTAGGTTCTTGGAAACTGTGGAGCTGCAGATTAGTCTGAAGAACTATGACCCTCAGAAGGACAAGCGTTTCTCAGGCACAGTCAGGTTCGACATAATCTGATTCACCCAGCCTTCTGCCTGCACTTCAAAATGTTGTCACATATACCACCCCTTTCAATCTTGTTTCAAATGGTTACTGTTTGTATAACCAATGGGGTGCAGTGCAGAACCACCTGGGTAGTTCAGTCCACCCACAACAAAATGGGCATGGCTGGACGGACCTCCACCCTGGGTCTTAAAACATGAGGGGAGGTGAAGGGAGGCTTTTGCTAACCTCACCGACCATTTATATAAACTGTGCCCTTCTGGAGGATAGAGATGTTAGTAAGTCTGGTAAGGCTTTTCTGAAATTACTCCTTTGCCTTGGACTTGGTGGTTTTCTGCTTGTAATGTTCCTCTTTTTAACAGGCTGAAGTCCTGCCCCTGTCCCAAGTTCTCAGTTTGCATCCTGGGAGACCAGCAACATTGTGATGAGGCCAAAGCTGTTGACATGCCCCACATGGACATAGAAACACTTAAGAAACTCAATAAAAACAAGAAGCTGGTCAAAAAACTGGGTGAGTGAAACAAGGGCATATGGTTCACTTTAGACTACAGCAGAGTGACATTTTAGACAGTGAGTGTCTAATTGGGCGCAACTAGCGAAACTAACGAGTAAGCTGCCATGAATCAGGCTGCAGACATTGGTGAGAAACTAGATTTCCTACACATTAATACTTGTACAGGCAGTCCAGTTCACTCTAGGAAGTTGTATGGTCTTTAGTGTGGTACAATCTGCGTTTAGTTGAAAGGTAAAATCAGACTGCAAATCCCTGACTGGTGTACATTCGAACTGAGCTTCAGCATACAGTAGCTGCAGACCTTCAATGCAGTGCCTTGTGGTAGTAATTATAAATATTGTGTAGCGCTTGTTAGCATGCAGTTTTAGCACAACAGGATGTCTGGGGTGTTACTGCTTTGCAGGTTTTTCCAGAATGAATTGCAGCATATTGGCTAGTATTAAAGTGCTGTTGGGTGTGCTGAATGGTTCTCTAGAGACATGGTGTCCATTGTGGCTGTACATTTTAGGCTATCCTTTTTGACGTTGGGGGTTGTAATGCGTTCTTGATTTGTGCTGATGCTCATTAAGTAAAATTTGCCCTGACTGGTGTGGAATTTATTTAAATATCTACTTGTCCATGGGGCAGGTTGCTTCATAAATCTACTTGTCCTGTAACAAAATCCACTTGTCCCTTTGGTGCCATGTAGTGCAGCGACAAATTATGACTGCTCCGTTATGGCTTCTGATTATGCCAGGGGCTCATACCATAGTAGTGTTTGAATGCTTGCAATCCCCTTATGTTCCCACATTCCTCAGATCTACATACTGGGGCTGGTGGTAGTGGTAAGCAATAGTTCCAGGGTTAGAATGCCCTTTAGAGCCTGCAAACTTGAATGTTTTAAGGGTTTTCAACAACTAATCTTTTCCCATACTGAGAAATGTGGAAATATGCTACGCTCCCTCCCTTCCGCCCAAAGTCTTTAAAAATGTAAAAGAAGCCACTTACCGGTTGTTTGCCACCTCCCCTGCCTGGCCGCTCTCCATCCTGCTCCTCGCGTACCCTTCTGTAATAAAAAAAAAACCACTTTTACATATTTAAAGACTTTGGTAGGTGGGAAGGAGCGGCTAACTCTGCTCTGCCACGGATGCAGAGTTTTTTGCCTACTCTTCGTTCGCCACGGAGTAGGCAAGTCTCCGCAAACTGCTGGCGGAGCAGCTATCTGCCCAGGGTTACTCCTGACAATGGCAGAAGTAACCTTTTTCTCAGAGTTAGGGGGGAAAAAAGTGGTTGGAGGAAAAGTCACCTTAACTTAAATTTTCGCTTGAGCAAATCTACACCTGGTTATTTGCTTATGCTAAAATGCAGTTCACACATTTTCTAGGAGTACTATTTCTTGTCCTACTTCTGTAAATTCTTGGGAATTCACGAACGCTGTGCAAGGACTTATACCATTGGTGCACTTTTATGACTTTCTTTAATTAGGCCCCTAATTTGGTCTGGCCATTACCTTTTGCGTTTATTAAAATTCTGTTTCTCTTGCTGTATCGGCTGGCTTCAGTGAGTGACCGCATTCTGCTCTTTCACAAGGAGCATATCAGCACAAAGTATTGTTCAGTGCCAGTAATTACTGCAACATTGTGCCCTTTGAGACCAAAAACTATTTTTGCTTTTGCCAATGTTTATAATGGTGAGGGCCTGGCAGCTCCCACACCAATATGGTTTTATAAAAACCATGCCAAAACAATTCACACTGACCACTAAAAAGCTGAACAACAATTTCAGACCTGTTGGCTTTGCCAATGCCTGTTTTTGTTTCCCATAATCTTATTGCAAGTGGTACACTGATTTTCCATTATGAATATTTTTGGGAACTACTAGTATGCATCAACACGTTACTAAATGATGCTGCAAAGAAATGGTACTGGACATTTTACAGTAGTTTATCAAACTTTTCCTGATTTAATTTTTTTGAACATTTTATTTTGGAAGCAAAACAGTCTTGTTTTCAAGCTTCTGCAAATTGCCTCGAATTAGAGCATTCTGGGAGCATTATACATCGCTTCATATTGCTAAACTTTGAAAGCGTGCTCACCCGAATAATAAAGGCTTTCAATTAATGAGCTATAAATACAAGTTTGAACAGCATTAACATAAGGACACAAACATTACCTTGACTGCAGACAGTGCCCTTTCCTGATCCATAATGTGGTACTGTAAATTGGCAGCCAAAGGGTTTGTACTGCAGGGGGTTGAGACTACTTGTCCCAAGGACTAAATACAGAAACTTGTTGCCCTTGACCCCAAACAATGTCTTGGGCATTGGGCTACAGGAACTCCACATCCCTGCCTGAGTTTACACCTGTTCTAATTTCAGCTAAGAAGTATGATGCCTTCTTGGCATCAGAGTCTCTGATTAAGCAGATACCCCGTATCCTGGGACCTGGTCTAAACAAAGCTGGAAAATTCCCTTCGCTCTTGACCCACAATGAAAACATGGTGGCAAAGATTGATGAAGTGAAATCCACCATCAAGTTTCAAATGAAGAAGGTAAGCTTTCGAAATTGAGTCATTCAAATGTGGATCGTGCAAATTGTAGTTTGTTGTAAAATATTGCAGTTACTGAAAACTACAACGGGTCCTTTATCTAAAAGTTGCATAAAGTGATGTTACCTTGGAACGCTGTTCAGACATTTGGAAGTGTTGGAAAAATAGTTAGTCTATTCTGCTCTTCTAATTAATTGCTACCCCATTCCTTTGCGAAGATTAACAATAGTGGTTTTGAAAAATTTCTGGAATCATTTAATGGTTTGGCTTAGATCCAGAGTTTGGGGTTATGGGTATTCCACAAACTGGGTCACATTCATCCACTTTATCTTGAGCTAGCTGCATGAATTTTGGGTAGTGGGCAGACATACAAAAGATCAGTCCATCTCCAGGGTCCTTATTTTAAGAAAGAAGTTTCCTAGCTGTCTGGCCCAGTCAGAAGGTTGAGGTAGGGACTTAGTTTGACCACTTACAGGGGGATCTGTCAGCTTTTTCACAGAGGTTTCCTTCATCTAGTGCAAAACATGGTCCCAGAACAAGGTGGCGCTATGCTCCTGCTTTCATGGAAGTACACTAAATGTAAACAGTAGCTTTCACTAGACTGGGCTCTCATGGTTTTTCCTATTTCATAAACTGTTTTCAGCGTTGGTGGCATTTATTTTTTTTAGTCTTCCCTAAAGGCCAGGGTTGTTGGGATTTGGATTTTTCCCCTTTTGCCTTTTCCTAGCTTGTATCTAAATCGGATTCCTTTTTATTTCACCAAAGAAATTCTTTGCTATGTTACATTTTTGGCTATTTTGAACTTTTTTTTCCCATCTAGGTCCTCTGCCTCGCAGTTGCTGTTGGCCATGTTAAAATGACAGAGGATGAGCTGGTGTACAACATCCATCTTGCCATGAACTTCTTGGTCTCACTGCTGAAAAAGAACTGGCAGAATGTGCGGGCTCTGTACATCAAAAGCACAATGGGGAAGCCCCAACGCCTGTATTAAGCCCTGCATTGACAGAATAAATCTTTATAAAGCTTGAATGTCTTTCAATTTGGTCTTTATGATTATATGTCTGAGGTAATGGTTTCTCAAGGTCTGCCTGTCAGAGTGGTAATGGATGCAGATGTATTGCTTACTTATCTGTGCACTCAATACTTCATGTCCAAATTTGTCCAAAAGAGTGACTTTTATACTTTTCCGTCATTCGTATTGCCACATGTGGTGAGAAGACAAGACCGTATCTGGTTCACCTTGCACTGATAACTTTTGCAGCCATGGTAATGTCAGTCTAGTCCTGCATGCATGTCCTTAACCGACCCAGAGGCGGGCAAGTTCATTTTGAGTGGGGTCATGCTGGAGCATTTTGCCTGAAGTATTTTGAGGTTTTATGGGTGAAGCGAGGCACTGTGGTAGCAGAAAGGTATCCCGAAATATAGACAACTCAATGTATATTGTTTCCACATTTCGTATTTCATGAGGCAACCTGTTCCTGCTTAAGGTACCCAAAATCGGGCAATGCCATAAATTTCAAATTGATAAATCGGCTCACTCAATAACTGAGTTACAGATCAACTGAAAAGTTTGTGTTACTTCAGAATTTAAATAACGCGTTGGTCACTGTCTTAAAGGTGCTCAATGACAATTATACCCAGAATGCTAAAATCTGAAACTAGTCTAGGTCTTGAGTGGGTAGGAAAATCGGAAGTGACCATCTCTAGTAGAACTGGAGAGTTCTCTGCGTCCATAAAGGTGTTTATACATTATTTTTGCATTTAAAATTGCATACTTGCTATCGGCAAATATGAGCATGTCCGCAAATATGAGCATGAAAAACAAGTCATTGTTTAAACTCCGAAGCACTAACCCACTAAGTGAATTATTATTCAGCCCCCTTTGTTAATGTCTAAAGATGGTAGAACAAAACTATGGACAATGGCATGAGTGAATGGCCAGTGAACCAACGGAAGGCCCTTGGTAAATGTTGTGAATTGTGACTGTTTATTGAGCATAAAACAGTGTAATTAAGCGAATACATCTGTTTGACAGTGATGCAGAGTTTGGGTAGAGCAGGTGGGAGGTGGGGGCATACTGACTGGCGACTTCCATCTTGTATAAGATAGCGTTTGTCAGGACTGTGGTATTAATGTACCAAAAAAGGCAGTAATACACGGAGAAGATCTGTTTCAAAAGCAACCATACTATATGCCGGATGCCCCAACCAGATTATTCTATGTCCACTAAAATACAATTGGGTTAAACTAGTCCTATATTACAACAGAACATTTCCCGGGGTGGATTTAGGGAGTTCATTGTACCAAGTGGATTGAGTCTTGATTTCCTGCTGGCATTTGGAGTGATTCAACACAGATGTAACTTCTCCACTTCTGCTCATTGCTGTTCCTATAGAAATATCTGACCATGGGATGTAAGCTTGTCTGGCAGTGATGTATAGATCCTGATAATTTTTCTTAACCCAAAACTTACCATTTTCTCATCTTATGGAGCTTCCTCCTGGAGGTCTCTGTTCATTTAGTATGGGCTGGATTTAATAGGAAACACACATCTAGTGTTTGCCATGGAATTTTCTCTTGCCTCATTTATTCTTCTCCTGGAATCAGTTTCGTTCTCGAGTGCACAGTATCTGGCCACCTGATCATCCTATTTATTTCCAAAACTGACCATATCTTTTCCAGCATTATGGGCTTGCTCATTACTAGTCGATTGACTGTTGTGCTGAGTTTGTGTAAGAGTTAGCACATCTCAACAAAGTGAAATAAACACAATCCATGTATATATCCTCACTTTGTTCAATTGCAATGGATACTGTTGCAATTGATTTCAAACAGCCATTAAGACTTACAGCTACTGGACCCAACATAGGTGATGGCCTTGTGATTTCCCCCATGTTTTTTGTGTTAACATTGCATGTTCACACCTTTTCCATGACAAAAGGTAAAACTCCAAAATTATAATTGGGCATTCATAGTGATTTGCATAAACTCAACATGAAAACATCAGTCAAATAATACTGGATCTTAGGTGTCACTAGAGGGTACCCTTACTACCTGTTTTGAAATGGAAGAAAAGTTTGGAATCTGACAGTAGCCAACAATCCCCAAGCACATCCTCTGACTGGGTGGTAGGAGGATTCACTTACAGAATTGTTCTTTTGAGACTTGCGTTGTTCCTTTTTCTACGTGATGACCAGATGAACCGCTTTTTTGGTTGTTGTAATTTCCCTTTCACAATACTACATTTTTACAAAGGAAACCTTGGGGCCATTGTCTGCTAAATCATTGCAGCAGAGAAACTAAAGTTTAGTCTTGCATCTTGGATGCGACCAGTAGATCATCAATATATTGCACAGTGACTGAGTTACTGAGCAACCTTAAATTTTCTAGGCATTACTTCAGGATTTGACAAAAATTGAAGGACTAAGTACACCCTTGTGGGATCTGAGAATTGATTTTGAAATTGGAGCGCAAATAAGTTATTGACTGTCTTCATGGCAAAATGCTTCGCATTAATCAATGACTAACATTCTGCATCTGATGGAATCTGGGCTAGGATTACTGCTGGATTCTGTACCATTGGATAACATGGTATCACTTTATTTCTTAATTCCTGCACTAGGATTTTGTGGCTTTGAGTGGCATTTTGCAGCAAAAAAAAAGCGCAATTTGGGGCTCAACCTCAAATTTCGCAGTATTTTTGTGGTGGGCAAAGAATGCTTGCCACTAAATACCGAAGGCATGTGCTCCGTCACTGCTGGAGACTGCAAAGTCAGTCCATAACTTTGCAGAGTCTCCATAAGTGCAGAGCCTGGAATCGGAGGGTGTCTGATACCAAAGAGAGCGGGTTACAATATGAAACCTGTTCTTTTTGGCATTAGACAACTTATGCGTGAAGGGGTGGCCGCAGAGAAAGTTGAGGGTAGGTGAAATAAACAGGACATAGGAGGTTGGGGATTAGTCTGCATGAGGGCACAAACGTGTGAGGTGGCAGGCTAATTGCTCAGGAGGGGGGTAGCTGCATTTCAAAGGCATGGAGCAGTCATTTAACACTTATGCTGGTCTGTTGCTCACCCTCTACTGGCTCAGTGGCAGCACAAAGCCAGTAAAGAGGGTAAACAGCAGTTTTTAGGTCTTGCATAGCATTGCAGCGCAATGTGCTGCTCGCTTTGCGAGGCATGCTGCATTAGAGTTTTGGTTTTTTTTTTTAGAAGTGGAGTGGAAGCCGGCTCCTATTCATTGGCTGACGTCATCGTCCATGGTAAATGCTGGCTTCTGATTGATAACAAGGCTTCTTATTCCCTCCTTGTTACCGCCCTGTCTCCTTTTGGGGCCGCCCATCAGGACTGCAGCATTCTACTGTCCCCTTCATTTAGTCAGTAAGCACTTTTTTTCCATTTTGCTTTGGCGCGTGCCCAGATATATGGTTTGTTCTCAGCTGTGCTTCTCCACGAGGTCAGCAGATTTCCCTGCTGCTGAGCTGTGGGTGCCCGGTTTAGTTCACGAGGACTGTTTCAATAGACTAACTACCGTGGGGTGGAGTTTATGGTCAGTGGCACAGAAATGGAACTGGAGGGGTGTTATTTCACGCTGTGCAGTATCTTACGTGAAGAGAACGAACTGTGGGTGTTTTACACTGCTGGGTTCTTTATGGTTTACTATTTGCTGTCACCCTAAGCTAAGCAGGTTAACTTGGAACTCCACCACGTCTCGTCCGTGAAAACTGTAACCACAAGAGTTTATCAGAGCGAGCACAAGGCACAGGCCCTGCACTCCTTCCTCATGTGCCCCACAGAGAAGCCCTAGACAGGTATGAGCCATAGAGGCGCAGGGAGAGGCCCCCCCCCAGGTCCTGGGCACACTGTCACTGACCCCCGTTTCCCCCCACCGCCAGAGCCTGCCATGGACCTGTGTGTGACAGTGGAGCTGGAGAAGGTGCTGCACAAGTTTTCGGGCTATGGACAGCACAGCGAGCGGAGCCTGGAGGAGCTAATCGACTACACGAGCGGTCTGGGCCGTGAGATCCTGCAAAAACAGCCATTGAGAGCGGCCTGCGTGCCACCGTGACCCTCACCCCCACACATTTTATCCATCCCTATACCCCCTCCCAGAACATAGAGCACTGACAGTCCGGAGGCCTTAAGGCCCAAGACTCCAGCACAGGTTTTTGCTCCCAAGAACCTCCAGTCTGTAGGTATGGGATGTTTTGTGCCTTACAATCATGTATCTTGTGCCTAAAACAGTGTTTCAAATTGGCTGGTCCTGTCGGGTACAAAGTACCTGCACTTTTTTAATTCAGAAGGGAGAGAACCTGCACTTAATAGCACTGCTGCAGTATACCTAATTGTAGAGTATCGGCACTTCACTTAATATGGAGTAGCTGCACTTCTGAATTTCTTCTGAAAGCACTAGCCGAAACTTAAGTGAGACAGGAGTATGTAAATTGAGACATCCAAGTTTTCAGTTTCGACCTAAGATTGTTTCTAAAAACTGTTGGCCTGCCGAGTCATAGTGATGTTAAACCCATTTGAAGCTTCGAACTCAAAACCAGAATCTTTTGACTAAGGTTAAAACTGTGAAACTAAAGTTCCATAAAAACAAGTGCCTATCGTCTGTTATATAAAAGTCGACAGCGAGTTCTGAGACTCCATGGTATAAGACCAGCAATATCCTGTCCTGAATCACCAGAGCTTTTTAGGCATATGTGCTTTCAGACTATTAGATCCTTGTATCTCTAGACCCATTGGGCTTCTGAGAAATGAAATACTTGAGCTTTGAGACTTTGGATCCTTTAAGCCGACATACCGACCAAACTATGTTGAGTGAGGTCTTCGAGGTTTTGGACCATTTAAGCCCCAAAATGCCCTAGGAAAGTGTGACTTGCTCTTTAAATCAATACACTTGGAGAGACCATGTGGTCAAGTTCGTCTGATCCTATGAATCTAAAGCCAAGAGCCTCAAGGACAGAAACCTTAGTATACACCTAAACGCTTGTTTAGCTCTGGTCATCAGGAGCTGGCAATAATTCCCAAAATCAACAGAACCTGTCATGGTGGTCGGGCATTTGCATATCTAGGAGCCAAGTTTTGGAACACTGCCACAATCATTGAGTCTGCAAATCACAGCTTTCCGCGAATTGCTCAAAACATGGATGTTAACGTGTCTTTTAACAATCTTGGTTGGCTTTTGGAAATTCCCTTTACAAATCACTGTGCTTCAGGAAACTACTAAACCTAAACTATCCTTTGACTAGGACTGAGACTCCATGGTGTCATGAGCGAGATATCTCATGCCTTGTAGATGTTTAGATTCCTGCTAGTCCCTAATTTTGAACTTGTGGACTAGCCATGATGGCACGCACAGTGCTGTATGAAACTAAATGAAATGTATAGCACTGAGACTACTCAGCCTAATATCCTATGGTTTTCATCTTTAATGCCATTCGACTCCTATCCTGTAAAACTAGCAATCCATTGGTGGGTCTTTTCCTTTTGAGCTCTGATACACTAGAAGTTGAATTGTTGGAGTGCTAGAGCATTTAGGTTTCTGAACGCATAGCCTCAAACTCTAATAATAATAATGAAGCCATTAGTCCCTAAAACAGTGTAATTTAAGCCATGTTTTCTTTAAGCATTGATGTGCAAAACTACTATGCTGATAACTCAAATTTTCATTCATTGCTTATATTGACCTAGAGAATGTCACATTTGTAGCCCCAGCTCCCAAAAAAACTATAGAAATAGTTATAGCGTTCCTGAGGAACATATTTGTTATGCTTAGCACAAAACCCTTTGACATTTGTATCACTGACTTATTCTCACTCAGACATCAGCTGTACTAACACCCTACAGGTTTAGTGACAGCCTCCAGCCCCCTACACCAGAGACTTGCCATGCCAACATCTTGCCATCGACACGCACCTCAGTTCTCACCTGCAGCGTCCCCTGCTGTTTTGGAGCAGAGGGCCAGTATGCACCTGTCAAAGTGCGATTATGTCTGGCCTGAAGTCGTGTGTCCCCCCCCCCCCCCCCCCCCGTTTGCAGGGCCGAGACTTGAAGCACCTCCTATTCCAGAGCACGTGCACACTGTGTGCACTCATCTTAGTCACTGCATCTCAGCCGCACCTTGCAGCAGCCCCTGATAGTCCAGCACTGCATCCACACGCAGCCCTTCCGGTGTGCTTCAATCCTGGCCTGCAGCTTTGGGGCAACTGCACAGCTCTGGTAAGGCACCCCAGTCCTGACATGCATAGTTTTCATATCTTCACGCCCCTGGCCCTGCCAATCATGGCTGTTGGGGCAGCCATAGAGAACACGGGCATACATCTGATTCTGCAGAGTCTTCCTAGTATATGAGCTTCTTGATGTGGCCTCGCTGCACCACGCAGAAGCAGGCAGTGCCACAGTGTCACGCCTCATGTGTGCCCTGTTCTACACCAGTCAGCCTGCCGTGGCTTCAGTGCAATGGCCAGGGACTCTGTCTGCATGCCACACTGTTAGGTACCTGCCAGCTTGCAGTAGTAAAAGACCAATGCATAAGGTGAACTTTCTGCAATTCACGTTTGGTTTCGTGTCACCGGGCATGTGGAAAAAAACCTTACAATGCATAGCGCTATACCCATCGAAAGAAAGTGCAGTGTGCCAGCCAGAATGCTGTAATAACAGAAGGTTAGGTTTAGGACCTTCACAGAATGCACAATAGAGTATGTAGGTCGTTATCCAGAAAAAACAGGGTGCCCATTGATTTCACCACCAATATATGGGTCACTAGTCTCTCTCCAGGTCTGCTCCAATTAAGCTTCCCCTCCCACTGTCATTAGGAATTGCTTTCTGAAGAAAACAGGAAAATCATTCACAATTGATGGAGTTGTTCGATACCCTGGATTGTATTACATTTTTCTTCAAATTTCAGTAATGTGGGCATTTTCATGAATTCTGATCATGCATGCTCTATACAGGGGCTTGTTGGGCTGGGGATACTGACTATCTGTCTAATTCACATTTCTTTGCATCTGGGGAAGAAAATCGTTCTGGGTTTGTTATGGATTTTGACTTTCCAGTGCATGATTTCACTGCAATCCATGAATATATAAAGTTGAACTGTAGGACAGTGGGTTAGTGGTTGAGTTGGATACAACCCTACTTAAGCAGCAGCCTCGGTTCTTGTCAGGGTGAAACGCAAGCAAACCCCAAATTAACCTGTGTTTAACACTTAGCTTGCCATTTATGACCATGTGTTTAACTTTTAGTCACGATGGGCGATTTACAAAAGCTATATACCATTATGTCCGCTAGACCCTTCTGGTTGTAGGCATATAAAGGGTTTGTAGGTTAACCAAGGATCCATAGTCAACAGCTCAGCTGCATCGTAGATACCACCTGTTAAGTAACCAACTCCTTTCTGATCATTACTGAATGCATGCCTAGTGAACCTTTACTAATGGCTTCCATGGCAGCCACTTGAGGCTCAGGAACACGTCTTACATGTATCTTTAATGCACTCACTGTGGTAAATCCAGCTGGTTCCATTTCGTGAATGCAAGTTACGAGTGTCCAAGTCTGCCTCCAAAATGTCATTCCTCAAACGGAGTGCGCATATCTACCTTTGAAACCAAGGCAAACATGCTGGGGAATACTGCCCAAGTTCCCTTAAGTAATAAGCCAAGCAAATGTTCACTGACACTGCTACCTTTTCTGTGTGAAAACTCTATTAGTATCATACACAATGTTATTGAAAAAGGGTACAGGATACAATCTTATATGATGATTCTTTTCACATCCTGAATTATCGTGTCCCTCAGAATCGCTGGAAGATGAGTCACCGGATGGGACTCTGTGGACTGAAATATCACTTCGAGATTCTGCTCCATTTTCTTCTCCCTAAGATGCTGTCTAAGTCTCTGCTGCAGAGCTGTTCTGCATTCAGCGAGTTAGGGCTATGGGCAGCAGTCTTCCACAGAGGTGCCATATCTGCTACTGGCTAAACCCGTCCTTCTAAAACGCTATCCTACATAAACGGTAGATTTGTTGTTCTAAATTGGTGTGTGGGAGGTGTGTACAGCAGTAAATAAGGACAAAGTCACCTTACCGTCTTTCCTCAATATGCAGGTTCTCCAAAGACAAAAAAAAGGCACAGTATTTCTTCACTGCCACATACTGATCATCAGGCTTTAACGCTGGTGGCTCCCAGTGCAACAATCAGTTTTGTCAACCCCCCCCCCCCCCCCCCCATGACCACCTCCTCTGCTTCCCTCGCTACCACCGGACAAAGTGCTCCTCATGTAAAGTCCCTGGTGTCTAGTGGCTTTTCCTGGCTATGGATCGCAGCCACAAGAGCTCCCTCACCACCTGCCTTTAAGTCTGTTCAAACCATAGCGAAGAACTTTTCTGCATCATCAAAGAATTCACCAACCCCACAGCTACCGAGAATACAGTCGCCCCCTCTGCAATACACTCATGGACTTCTCCAGCAAAATTGCCACCATCTATGAACTTGAAGATCCCCAACCACCCGTAGCCACCTTTAACAGACTTCTCATCCTCACCAACTCAAACTACATGGGAACCACTCTCCACACAGACCACCGCCACCTTCATGAACACCTTCCACTCAGGAGCATCCAGAGATCCCTGCCCCCACCACATGTTCAACCATGGGATCAGCACTATCAGCAAGTAACTCCGCACAATCCTCAACTTATCCATCTCTGCCTCCGTCCCAGAGGGCTGGAAACATACGGAAGTCATACCACTCATCAAAAAAACCACAGCAGACTTTATAGAACTACTAGTCAATCTCCCTGCTCCCTTTTTCCTCAAATGTTCTGGAGAAAGCAATAAATCAATAACTCACCAACCACCTAGAAACCAACAACCTCCTGGACCTGTTCCAATCTGGATTCTGCTCAAATCACAGCTTAGAACTGCCCTGATCGTGGCCAGCTATGACATCTGGACTCTTCTAGGCAGGTGAGACCGCCACCCTTATCCTCCTCGGTCTCTCTTCAGCCTTCAACACTGTCCCACTACACCATCCTACAAGGAATCCACCAGATAGGAACCCTATTCCCCCCCCCCCCCCCCCCTTTGCTCCAGGCTAACTACTGGAGGTATGCAGCCCTTTGTGTGGCTGCAGGACATGGCCTATTCAAGTGTAAGTAGGGCTGTGCCTAGTTCTGCCCTCAACATGCTGCCTGTGATGGCCCATCCAGGCACACCTAAGCCCTCTATTGTGTGTGACTATGATAAATACACACAGCCCAGCTGTAAGTTACACCAGGTCATATGACCCAGAGACCGGCTGCAGGCACGAAATGATAAAGGCAGGAAAATGCCAACTTTCTAAAAGTTATCAAATACAAGAGGGGGTACCAGACTCCTTCAGTACTTCTGCTTTATCTCTTTATAGCATCAATCACACCATTGCCTTTTTTGTTTGATTGGGTTATTAAACCATTCCATTTGAGATAATTTTCATATTTTTTTTAGCGAAATTCCAAAGTATGAAAAGAAGAAACACATAATACATTCATAAACAAAACATTGAAATGTGCCATCACTTATGAACAAAGATTCAAAAAGGCGTTGTTTTTTTTTACACCATTTCATTTACCACACAGCAAACCTTGGGGCTATCAATCAAACCATACTCAAGGAAATGCCTAACACAGGGAACTACTTTCTGCATATAGGTAGGGAATTAATTTTTCAGTCCGGTTCCCTCAACAGCAAAAGAATAGTGTTTAACAGTTCCTCACTGTTTCAGAATGCCAATGCGTTTCAAAGCACAGGCATAAAGTACTGTGCCTATCATCAGGGCTTCTTATTCATGGAGATTCACGAAATTCTGATAAAAGTTAGTTGAAATCATCAGTTCGTCTGTATCTACTTTAGGATCGGGCAATGGGGCGTGTTGCTTTAACTAAATTTGAAAGTCATCCCATATTTATCTTGGCAACTGCGGAAATATCGCGGACCATGCGGACATCAATCCGATCACGTCCCGATTTCTGCTCTTGGTGATTTGTATCCAGTTGTATTGAAACGATTATATAGAAATTGTGCCTTTATTCAATGGAACCACAGTCTCACCACAGAGCGGGAGGATACTATTTCGTAATTCTCCTAGAGACCAATCTTGTAGCAGTGAATCACTTTGTGCAGTATGATCAGGTGCTTTGCAGCCATTTTAAGATCTTAGAGTTTCTTGTTGCTCAAACGCATGTCGTTTCTGTTATTTATATAGTTCCCTTGTCTTCATTCCTTCATTGTGCTCGCTGGGCAGTGTCACTTATAGTCTTGAATGTCACTCATAATTACACTAAAATTATGAAAATGTCACACATAAGCAGTCTGAAACCTTGGCAGCTATGCAAATATTTGCTGCTTTATCCAACACCACATCTCAGTTGAAAACGGCCCTCGCTAATGACGGATATTACTGCCTAATCTTCTGTCATGGCTTTAGACAGGATGCTCAAGCCCCACCCTCCTAGCCCGCCACAGAGAGGGCAACGGGGTCAGAGTGGGGGGTCTGGCCAAGCACAGCAGTGTGGTGTCTGCTTAAAGGTCATACTGTTTCCTGGATATGTTGAATATTTATAAGATCTTATGTTTTCCCCTTGTTCTCCTTTTCTATCACCTGTTTTTTACGCAGCGGGGGCCCACGGGCTGGTTATGGACGGTTGGATGGCGGTATTCTGAGAGAAAGTAACTTGTGATTCCCCCCCTCTTTCTTTCCTGAATCCGCTCCTACCTTCAATTAAGGTGACAGGAGCACTAGGAGCGTCCCCGGCAGAAATGCTCAAACCAACCTTGCTCCCTCTGTCTTCTCACACAATCACGCTTTCCATCCACCCTCGCTCTCCATATCTCCTCTTTATTTTTTCCCTCACTTCTTGCTCTCTCTCTCTGCCTTTTCCCTCCCTCCCTCTCTTGAAGCCTCACTGTGTCTGCTATAAGTAACCTCGGGGAGCCGAAGCGCCCTGGGCTTTCAAAATCGGCCTCCAAGGGCTCCTGCCCACCGGGGAAATGCCCAGTGGAATAAAAGACCCGTCTGGCCCTGCCTCCGCCAGTGCTCAATATAGTATCAAGCTATCATAAATGTTTCCAACCTGCCGACGGAGAAGCAGCGAAGAGAGAGGAACATATACAGCCCAGTCGCGAGCTTCGTGACGGACAGCATCTGACTCATCTCTCCACAGCCAGAGGCCGAGTGATGCGTGCTCCGGCCATACCTGTCTCTCCAGTCCCTTCTAATTTATTGATTTCATTTTAGCCGATTTTCGAGCCTCTTCTGTCAACATCCCTGCTTTCTTTAAGGAAGCCGATGGTCAATTAAAAGCGCACGAGGCAGTCAATAGGCAAGCGCCCTGGGTATTGATTGGCCGAAGGCCTCTCAGGTTAGCAAATCACCCGTGATTGTTGTACGTATGCGCCCCCCATGGCGGAGCATAAGTTCACCAGCACTCCCTGCTGCTCGTAGCAGCACTGCGACTCCTGCCCGGGGAGGCTGCCATCTGCTTTGCACCAATGAGTAGCTATTAGCCTTGCCGATCAATGCCTCCAGGCTGAACCCTGGAAATAACACCAGCGTCCTGCTCATCGAAGAGCACGTGCGTGGCACAGATCTAGGTCAAAGGCACCCCTGATGTCGGCACACTGCCCATGTCGTGTGAAGCACTGCAGTCTTGCTCACTATTCTTTTTCACTTCTCCCCTCATTCAAACAAGCGTTGATGGTAAGTAGCTTCAGAGGGTCTGCCAGTGTATTTATGCAGGAGCTTTCTTACCATTGCCTTTGATTGTACATTGTTGTGTCCCCAGTCTGCGGAGGTTTAACACTCATCATTTCCTCTCAAAATACTCGAACGATCCTTCTAGTACTGCATGCTGTGGTGACAGTGATATGCTAAAGGACAGAGCTTTAATAAATGCATTTAGGCACTGATTAAGAGTGAGTCAGTGTTATCTGACACTTGAGCAATCCCTGTTCTCCCAGGGGTCAGAACTCCGAGTTGGGTGTTCTTTACCATGTCTGGTAATTACCAGGTGCTTTAAATGCACCACCCTTCATTAAATCTTTGCAGGCCAAACCTGACAGAATGTAACCAGAGAAAAGTGTACAATATTTAACGAACCATGCAGATTTCGGTGCATTAAGCATGAAAGTCCCTAAAAAAGCAGATTAGATGCTATTTATTGAACCTGATTAATAATGTACCCCTGGGTATTGTTATTTATCATGTGGGATAGATAGCACCTCTGTTCCACAGAACTCGGATTCAGGGTCTAAAACAGGTAAGAACATACCCTGCTGGGTGCAGCATTGTCTGTGTTGTGCCTCAGCATCACTGACTGGACCAGAACATGTTTGTGGCCCTGACTTTAGGAGCCTCATTTCTACAGGAGTTGCAGATACTGAAGGAAGGTGAGCATAGCACAAGATTATGAACGATAAACTAAGCATACACTGAGGCGTAAGCAATAATTGATGGAACCTGGAATACTGCACCCAATTACTCCGATAATTTCACTGTTCACAACCTCCCAGAGCCAGTTCTGCTCTGCAGACAGTCTTGCCCGATGAAGTTGAATAGTTTTTAGACACATTGTTTAAAATGTAATTTTACTTTAATTTATTTTTAATGTGGGTGATGTGTTAAGGTCTATTACAGACATTTTGCAGATAAATGTGTTTATTTTTCATGCAACATCCATAAAAAGTTAATTTTGATCAGAACAGGACCTCTTGTATGAAAAATGAGAGGGTGTCACAGATTATTTGCCGCAATATTAGTGCGCTGCTGCTGTGTTACACTATTGCAAACACACACCACTATCCCTGAGTATTAGATGTAAACATATTTAGAATTTGGATCAGTGTGCCTGCGCACTGTCGGTGACCTGGCCAAAAAGGGGCATTAAAAAGCTGATATTGGATCAAAAAATCAAAACTGTTCTGGTCAGGGGCCCCGAAAATGTGTTTGGCCCAGGGCACCCACAATCCTTAAAATGTCCCTGCACCCTCCACTGTAGTTTCACGTTTACATGTCACCTCACACATTTATCACTAAGCATACCCTTTTCAATATTACCCTGAAAGTAGAATTAGGCTGCTTGTTTTCAAGTCAGCTCTAAGCTTGTACTGTCCTTGTAGGGCTTGTTCATCAACAAAAACAATGTATGTAAATTGCTAGCATCTTGCTAGTACCAGAATTATACAATTGGTAGAATTATCTTATTCAAAAACGAGGAGCTAACTATTAAGCGATGTGGTCACATTCAAAATATTATATATTCATATTATGGAAATGCATTTTTTAATCTGGATATTTCAATCAGTTTCCTAAATTACATAGGAGCCCTAACCATATTGTATTTCCATTTACTGCTAGAAGAAGATTTCAGACACTAAAAACCTCAGCGCTACTTACTTAACTGTTGTTTGTGCTGATTTAAGAGTGTCATATCCCTAACGGGATATAATTCCGCGTTATTTCCATACCTTGGAGATTAAAGCAAGGGTAATAGCAAATTATTCATGTTTTATTGACCTCTATTGAACCCTCACAATATTTTTCTAATACTTACTTCTAAGTTTATCTATCAGGTATTCATTTGATATTTGTCTCGCTTCGTTTGTTAAACAAAAAGGGGTACCCTCTGCCTGCATCTAAATCTAAATTTGTTGAACTAAATGCAAAACATCATTTTACAATACAACAGAGCTGTATTTACAATTCATGTTATTAAAATATTCTGTCTCTATATTCGAAATTACTTATTTCATATACATTCTCAGATGAAGAAAGATATCAATAAGGTTGATTTCGTGTATGCAAAATCAATCTCTTGTTCGGGACCGACTGTTTCATTTCTAGCGAGATTGCCTGGATTGTTAAGATCTTATCAGAAGTTACCAGTATAAAGGTGGCCTGATTCTCGCACAGCTGGGCAGCATGTGGCTGGATGCTGTGATCAGCGGAACAGTGGCGTGGAAACAGTGGAATACAACATGGAAAGAATGATGTCAAACCTGGGCTTCTTTGCATGGCTATCTGATACCAAGAGTTCCAAGAAGGGGGCATGAACCAGACTTATAATTTGTCCTTTGCAAGAGGGTGTTGTATCCAGGGAACTTTAAGGAGACATCTACAATTGATGTTTCACAACACATTTATTCCCATTATTTTTAGTCACCTCCATCGCCCATTTGTTACCATTTTTGTTCTTGCTTTTTGATTATCTGTAGCTGGATATTTGGTTGAATTTCTCTGGATTTTTGCTTGGCTCTTCAGCCTTATGACGCCAGGGGGAGGTTGGTGCCTTGCAATTGACACCTTTCACATGTGCTATCAAGAGCAGGGTGGCACTGTGGCTACTGATAGAAGTCTTACTTTCTTCAAGCAGTAAAGAAGGTGATTCGACAGACCTTCTCAGAGTCTAGTTCTTGACTCAAACTTCATTAGATTTCAGAAAAACTAACCTCTTGATCACAAAGGGACAACACTCCTGCACAACCTTAAGTTCGCCTTTGAAGCCACTCCCTTGTTTCAGCCACTGCCAGTGTGCAGACAACCATTTGCATGAAAGAGGTACGTTTACCATGTCTCACCAGTACTTACAGTAACTTACTGAGTCTCGTAATTGTGCTTACATTTGTTGGTAGAATTAGAAGCATACTGAGAATAGGTCTCCCATGGACACCCCTATATTATCAATAAAGTATTTTACTCCCTGCTGCAATAAGGCACCAATACACTAAAACTAAATAAGGGAGCCCTTTCATTTTGATTGTGTGATATAATCGCACGTCGGGAATATCTGGGGTGAAACAATACTGAATTAGTGACTGATGAGGGAATTAGTTGTCACCCTATCCCGTCTCTCTCTCTCTCTCTCTCTCTCTCTCTCTCTCTCTCTCTCTCTCTCACTTTTCATCTCATTCTTTCTTTCTCTGCTCTATCTCTCTCTCTATTTCTGCATCTCTTCTTTTCATCCTTTTTCTTTTCATTTAGTTTGTTGTTTTGTTTCAAAGGAGGGGATGTGCCAAGGAATAGCCACAACAGAATACAGTGAGAGGCCTCCCGCATCGATCTTCAGGCTGACCAGTCAGAAGTGGGGACTGGGAAAGAAATAGCTGCACTGGCAGTAAGTGGTCAGTCCTGATTGAAGAACACGACAGGATCAGACGTGCTCTGGGACTAGCTCCAAGCATCACTATACAATTGTACTTAAACTGGTCAAATAACACTTGTGACTACACCCCTACCTTGTTAGGTCTCGCGCCGAGCGATGCAGTGCGTAGCACTGCTTGCGCAGCGAGAGTCCTTCTGTCCTGGGTTTGAAAACGGAGCCTGGAATATTGGCACGCAATAGGCCAAAGGCGGGCGCATTGTTCCGCCCATGGCCTATTGGTGTCTATTACGCGCACCAAAGGCCATGGGGTTTCAATTATCGTGCCCAGACATGGGCACGATAATTGAAAACACATGTTTCGCTGTGGCGCGCGCACACCACTCATGGGCATGTGTTTTTTTATTTACAATAGCGATCGCTTTCGCTTTCAGTGCCATTTGTTTTTCAAGTGTGCTTGACTCACCCCTGGCTGAATTAATGTCTGCATCCCAAACCATAGAAATGTGACTATATTGCCCCAACCATGAAACTACTCTACTAACTTATTCTACCATCTTGCATCAAACCCAAGTTATCTTGGATATTGCACAAGGCAATCCACTATTTAAAAAAAAAAAACAGTCTCCCTCACTGACAGGCACACGATCTCTGGTGGTTCTGCACCACAAGCAGGTCCTCACTCGCAAGGCTGGAAATCTACAAATGCCCAAAAAGAAAGCGTAAGTAGTCAGTCTTTCTTAAGATGCACACCCAGAATCTGGAACAGACAACCCTCCATCTCAGACGCTTTCCCTCTTTGCAGCAACTGAGGAGATAATTCAAATGCAACTTTTTCTCTTTCTATCTGCCTGACACAGATTCATTCTAACCTCTATGCACCCTCCTTTCACCTCCACCGCCCCCAATTGATGTACCTCCTCTGCGCCCCACTTCCCGCCTTATTTCCCCAACTAATGAATGTAGCCAAGTTAAGCCAACCCAAAATACACGTGCCACCTTCCCTGAGGTATACACTGATACATTCTTGAATGCTCTGTGCGGACCATTTTCGGCCCCATGGACCATATCCACCACTTATTAATAACCCATATTATTTTTTCAATTGCTTGTGTGTGCTGCATTGTGTATTCCGCTTTTTTTCTACTTGTGTATATACTGCTGGCAGGGTGGAGACAGCTGTCTGAGGGAACTGCTGCGCAGTCTCCGTCCGCAGTTGTGTGTTTATCTGCGATGCCGTCAGTTTTATACTTTTCAGCTCCTGTCTTCCTCATCATTGTGTTTTCTGTTTTGTTGTACACTGTGTTAGTGCTGCAGCGCGCACTGCATCCTGGTCAGACTGTGCTGGTCCTGCCAAGTGCGCATTGCCCTGCCAGGCACGTCCGGACGCAGACACGGGCAGACAGAAGCATTGGTACTGGCCATCAATCCCGGCAGCTCGAGGCTGGTGCCGAGCTCGGGACAGGCTGTCAGCCTCCTCCCAGAATGAAGTGTCTCATTGTCTGCCAGGGGGACGTCCCTGAACCCACCTGACCCATCGCAGCCCGGAGCCAGGGATTCCCCGACCGTGCACCAGCGGAGCCCCATCGGCTTCCTGCCTCTCCTCCGTCCTGTAGGCAGGGACTTTATATGGAGACTGACCTGTGAGGTAACCAGACATTCCTCACAGCCAGGGGCGGCCTTTCCCCAGACATCTCAGGGTGAGTGGCACTGTCTCCATGATAAACGCGAATACAGCAAAGAGGAACCATTGTAGACATTCAGCCCTGCGCAGTAAGAAGGGCCGGCGCATGCGACTTTCAGACATGGGCATGAAGAGACGAGGTCCCTGCCATCCTCCAGACATGGGCACTGCGGCACATCCTGAATAAGCGGGCACTGCCACCCACCCTGAAGGTTCAGGGAACTGCCACGCACCCTCCGCTCAAAATCACTGCCACAGACCCTGATGTTCAATAGACAATCACCCACAGTGAAAGAACAACCATAAGCACCCACTTGGACAAAGTAGCGCTAGTCACCCTGCAGGCAAAAGCACAACCATCCACCCACCTCAAAGGCAATAGAAAGGGCCACCCAACTGAAGACTTCCTATATCTCCATTCAACTTAAGGGCAAGAGCAAGGCCAGCCAATGGGAACACAGATGATCACCCTGGATCAAGGTGCAATGTGACATGCATTGCAGGAAAGCACATGACACCCACCTTGCAGGAAAGAGGACTGTCACTCATCACGTAAACTAAAGTACTGTGCTTAGCCTGCTGGCAACAGTACCCTGTCAAGCACTCCGGAAGAGGGGTAATGCCACCCAACCTACCGGCAAAGGTTATGCCACAACCCCGGCATATAGGACACACAGGCAATGACACGCCACCCGCCATGCAGACACAGTCCATAGTATTCACCCTGCATTCAAGTAAACTGCCACCCACCCTGGGCTCACAAGCACAGCCATTCACCATTCCCTAAGGAGCATTGCTACCCACAGTGCATTTAACAACACCTCCATCTATCCAGATGAAAAGAGCACTGCCTCCCAAACTGCAGGGGAAAGCTCTAGCAACCACCCTTTCGTAAGCCATACCCCTACACCCTGTACACAAGGGTGCTGCCAACCACCTTGCAATAAAAAGCACCATTTATTGAAGAGCACAGTCACCCACACTACACTGAGAACCATTGACTGCCACAGCGTATACAAGGACACTTCTGCTCACCGTGCACCCAAAGATGCTATACCACCCTGAATGATAGGGCTCTTACATAAAGCAATCAAAGTCATTGCCTTTCACCCTGTAGGAAAAACCATTGCTACCCACAATACATACAAGGTGACTCCAACCCACCTTTCAGGAACCCCCCTCCTCCTACACTGATGACAGTAGTCCTTTGTACAGCCTCTCTAGGCATGCAAGAGCAATGGCACCCTCAAACTCGACCAAAGCAGTATGAACCAGCTGACTAAGACACTGCTACCCACTAAGCAGCTAGTGACATGCCCACCCTACAGACGGAGGACTGACTGAACACTGAGTTTACAAGGGAGTGTGCTGACATTCACCCTGCAGGAAAGTGTACTGCTACCCATGCTCTAGCAACACGTTATTGCAACTACATGCAAAGGCAATGACATTAACCTTAATTAAATAAGCATGTTCACCCGGCATGAAGGAGGGTGAATGTATTCCTCCAGCCATGCAAGGGCGCTGCTATCTGTTCTGCCTAAAAAGGTAATCCCTTCTACTCTGCCTAGAAGGACAGTCCTAACCACTTGCATGCAAGGACACTGCCACCCATTCAGCACACATGGCCAGCTCCACCCAGCATCAGTGCAAGGCCACTGCCATCATAGTTTTCCAACTTAGTCCCAGGCAATTTTAAATGTGGATGAAATGAAATAAATGAAATGAAATACCAGCATTTGTAAAGCGCATACCTACCTCCAAAGAGGTGTCCCGGCGCTGGGGGCCATCGGGAAGATTAAGCGAGCTATTGCCCAGAGTCACAAGGTGCTGGGTTAACCTGCTGCCGTGTTCCGGAGTCAGCCGCCCTGGCCGATGTACCACACCTATTCCCTTCTTCTACCCCACACTGCAGCCAAGCACTTCCTCCCATAGGGCACCACAAATTATTGCTATTCCCCATAGATGTAAGGGTACTCCCATCTAGACCTAGGCAAGGACACAGCACCCACACTGAATGAAGGACACTCTTTCCCTTCCAAAAGACAAGGCCATAAGGTGTGAAGGCTACATGCACATTCAATCCATGGCCTCTCTGCAGGGCGATGCTCGTATATCTGCTAGTGTTATTTGTGTGACGGAGGTACACAGCTGTCAAAATCTGGGAGTAGCATTGGAAATGACAATGCAGTGGGAGAGTTGTATGCGCGGGGGCAGGGCTTTAAGTGGACCGGGTGGCGGCCGCGCATTGTTATTTTGTTGTGCGCAGATCACCAAAATACATTAAGTCCATGCACACCGCAAATAATATTGAAGAATATTTTACGCACACTTTTTCTTTTGTTCTCATCGGCTCCCACAACTTTATTATTTTTTTTGTACGTGGCTCGCAAAACTCAGTTTTTACAACTTTTGTACAGTATTTTCAAAACACTACAGTCTGCTATGCCCAGGAGATAGGTAAGGCACAAGCAAAGTAAACGCAAACGCCCATCTCCTGCAAAACAAACCCCCAGCTCCTCATTACAACCAGGCCATCATTACACTTGCACATTAAACACCCGGCACAGGCGCCAATTATATTTAGCTCTCCCGGTTTTATGGTATTTATTTTTTTAACATTTCCGTCTGTATTTATCCATATTTATGTTGGGCCATCTTATTGGTATTAATCTATATTTATTTTGTGTTTTGAGATTAAATGGAGTTGTAAAACAGCATATTTCCACATTTATTTAACTCTTTGATGGGCACTAATATGTGGATGCCTGTCGCGTGTAAGCAAATTATGTAGCCCCATATAACAAAACACTACACCCATAGGTACATATTAGCATTATACTACAAATATTTGTCAACATAGGCCTGTATTTAAGGAAATCTCATCCTCTTTTTTCAACTCCCCAGTCTGTCTGTCTGCTCAGCTTTTGCTTGGAGTTCATGAAAGGCAGCATGGAGATTCCCTCTCAAGAACCACAATTTTCTGTATTTTTCCGCTTTTAAAAATAAATACAGACAAGAAACACATTGTTTTCGGTCTGTATTTATCTGTAAAAATCAGTAGAAACGGAAAACCGAGAGCCTAAAAAGCACCACAACTGCAGCATTCCTAACTCCTATTCCTACACCATATTTCTACATTCAGACGCTTTTTGTTGCAGCCTTTTTGCCTTACATTATTTAATGGGGTTGTAAACCACACATGCACCCCAACATTCCACCTCCAGCCTGTTGCCGCAGTTAGTTACCTACCCTGCAAACTCTGGATTCAGCCTCTTGACAGATTGGATAAAAACCTTAGCATTTTCACCACCAATAGCTCTAACTTTCACCAATGCGAGACCTATTACATTGCAAATGCTTGTTGTTTTGTGTACCTGTTAATGTCTTGACACCCCCATGCCCCCCAGAAGCCCCTGCGTGCTCGGTTACCCCATCTGCGCTGGCCCACTGTGTTTCCCTCCTCTCTTATTTCCTACCTGTGCACCCACCATCCCAGTAGTCCCTCTGTCAACCCCCGGCAATCACTCTATATTTCCCCTCAACCCTTTAACCTCTTCGGCGCTCATGATGAGCCCAGTTCGTCATGAGGCACAGTGGAGCTGTGCTCATGACGAGCTGGGCTCGTCATAACCGTCGCGGCCCACCCACCCGCGGTTGATTCCCCGCCTGTGCGGGAGAATCAATCAGTGGGCGGGGTCATGACGAGCTCAGCTCGTCATGAGCACATCTCCACTGTGCCTCATGATGAGCTGGGCTCGTCACGAGCACAGCGCCACCGCCGCCGCCCCCCCCTTCCACGCGGGAGAATTACCCCCGCGTGGAAGGGGTTAGACCCATGTGCCCATGATCCCCTACAGCCCTCGCCATTGCTGAGTGCCTGCGTGCCCCTCGCCTATCTGCAGTACATCTGTGTGCCTCTCACCTGCACTACAACCACTCTGTGTTCACCTCGCTCCTCTCTGTGAGCCTACAACCCCTCAATGCCCTGCAGCCCCTCTCTGTGCCCCTACACCCTCTCTATGTGTCCCTAGTCCCATCAGCCCCTCTGTAGGCTCCGCTTCCCTAAGTGCCACCGTGTTGTGCTATCTTTTTGTGTGACTCGGCACGCACCCCCTGCAGGATCTATGTGTCATCCTTCCCAGCCCCTGAAATCTATTGGTGTGCCCCCCTTCCATCTGTTTTATTACTGCCCACTCTACAACCCCTGTGTTTGCTGCCCTAATCTTGCCAGCTCTTTGTGTGCTCCACCGACTAGAACCTAAGCAAAGCAAATAGATCTGGCTTGTAACTTAAAATGCTATGAGAGAGATTTTTTTGTACTTTTAGAGAAAACGTGAGACTCCAGTCAGAAGGGGCATCAGAACAAGATATGTGTCTGGTGTGGCTATGTCACCCTAGGAAAGGTCTCTTAAGAAGTTTAGCCTGTAGGGATTCAAAGGCAGCCCCATTATCGAGCACCCCCTTCAGAAATGCATCACAGGCATTGGATCTTCAGGGCCTCTCTACATCATCCTTCAAATGGGTCATAATGGTCCTGGATACAAGGTGCATCCACTGCCTCTCCTCTGCAAGGTCAGGCACTAGGACCAGAGTGAGATGATTACATATGAAGGGTGGGGTCAGAGGGAGAAGGAAGTGACGTCTAGGGGTGTTAGTGTGGGAGAACCGGGGTAGAGGAGGAAGAATAAAGAAAAGATCCGGGCCCTCTGTTAAACTGTATTTGCCTCAATTAATTGTCTCTTGCAGAGTCCCCTACAACTCTACAGCTGGTGACGAGGGGAGGCGGACTCTACATTGGCATGCTCACTGGTGTTTGTATGTATGTGTGAGCCCCCGCGTCTGTGTACCGCGTTCCAGCACGTCTGAAGTTCCCTATGCAAGGCTGTTCGCTGCCGCCGTGGGAGGCGGGCCTGCTCCAGTGGACATTTAACAGTGCTGTGTATGTTCCTCCAGCCAATTATCAGTGGGTGTCTCATTTCCTGCAGCCCATGCCCAGTGAGTGAAGCAGCCTCTACCAACTACACAGGAAGGAAGCCCTGAAGAGGGTACTGTGGTTTTCTGTGTTTAGGAATGGGCAGAGGCACCACATGGAGGAGCCTGATCTAAGGACAGGTACTTGCTACCCCTGACTGGCAGAACACGCTGCTTGTGTCCTGAACATCGCTTTTGCCACACCAAGGGCCCGCCTCAAGCTGTGCCCACTGCCACAAGAGGACAGAGGGTTTTCCCATCTAAACTACACTTGGCGCAAGATGGCGGGCCCAAATACAACACGGCCGCATTCAAGGAGGCAACAACCCTTTCAAGATGGGGAGGAAACAGAACATTGGGGCACTAGGGATCGTGTGGATCAAGAAATTTGATGACTTTGTTAACGTCCTTGAAGAAGAAGATGTTAAGATGATCATTAAGTATCTCAAAAACCTCACAGGTGAGGGAGTGAAAGAAGTATGGAAAGCGCGAGCAATCGGGGAGCGCGCCATTAGGGCCCGGCGGCCTGTGATTCCAGCCACGCCCACCAGGCATGCCGGGGTAGCCCGATTGGCGACCGGCATGGCGGAAGTCCTTCCGGGTCACCTTGGTGACGTAGTTCCGGCTGGTTCCGGCAGGGGGAAGGGGAGGAGCTGGAGGCCTATTTAGGCTGTGGGACTGCAGACTCCGATCTCTCTCAAACCCACGCCGGCCCCAGTCACGTCGCCACCGAAAGACCTGTGGGCCCTGGTCACCCTTGTGGCGGTAAAGAGGCCACAGAAGTTTGAACCACATGGTTAACGGGAGCCCTCCTACATACTCCCTAGGCCAGCACTGAGGGGGAGAGACGGTAAGCTCTCCGCAGAGAGAAGGGGGATACCGGCTGGGGAGGCAAAGGCGCCAGGTCACAAACTAGGGCATGGGGCAGCAGCCCCTGGTTATTCCCTAAGAGCCTACTTGTCAGCCTGGTGGTAGAAAGGTGGGCCCAAAAATGGCAGACAAGGACCAGAGGGCTGGGGGCTCACCTCTCAAGGACGCAGGTGGGTTGCGTCTTGCGTGGTTCTCAGTTTGGGGATGCGAGCCAGAGGGCCCCCCTGGTGCTGGAGTGATAGAATGTATTATGAATAATGAAGATAGTTCATGAAAATGATTGTTTATGATTGCCAATATTAAATGTGTGAATATGGATTTGTGCAATATGTAAATAAGTAATTATTGCTTGTCATGTTTATGAGTGATGATGTTAAAATTAAACATGGCCGTTTATACCCACAACTTGGTATCAAGTATTGATTGTGGGGAGTTTTCATGGTGGCGTGGCTGGGAGCATCCTAGGGGGTCCGGGCTCTAACAAAGAAGCTCCCTGGGGAAGATGCGGCATTTCACAAAAGGGTAAAGGACGTTCGGGCAAAAAAGTTTGATCTGGCGCCATATGTCGTCTATGAAAGTTTCGTTTTCAACAAAACATGACAATAGGCATATAAAATCTTGGATGAGTTTGTGGTGAGACTGAAAACTCTTATCAAAAATTGCGAATTTTGTGATTTCACTGATGTAGAGGCCACGCACCTCAGTATAATTGATGGCTGTCTGTCGGATTCATTTGAGAGGCGAATGCTGAGGGAAACTCTCAGTCTAGTCCGGATGCTCCTGGCTGCGAAAGCGGATGAAAGAGCAGACTGGCGGGCAGCAGCAATGGAAGCAGGCTCCAGCCACAGTGAGTAAACACTAGCAGTAAGGAGTCGCCGAAACCCAGGTAAGAGAGACGCAAGTCAAGGTCGACTAAAGTGATAAAATCATGATATTGATGCAGATTGTCATTTCCGCATGAAGGCAAGTGCCCTGAAAACATGAAATGGCTGTGGTAAGAAAAAGAAGGTGAAAAAGAAGGTGGAGCATAAAAGAAAGACAAGAAATGATCCAACATTAACCGGAAAAATTTGCACTGACAACCCCATGAAATGGCAAGTTGGCTTGTCTCACAATTCACATTCCTCTTCTTCATCTTTGAACAATGAGTCCTCAGTAACCATGTCAAGTGAGATTGAAGAGGAAGGTTACATACTGATGATGGATGCCAGTCACTCTGTTCCAGGGAAGAGAGATGAAGCACTCCAAAGCTGAGAGAAAATGTTCCCCGGTTCAACTGCAGCTAAATGGTCATCGGGTGCCCTTAATCATCGGAACCAGTACCTCTATCAACATAATGCCATTGGACAAATTCAATGAACTACACCCTACTCTCACACTGATGCCATTGGCCACAAGAGTGTACATGTGGGCAGCTTTCAAGCTTTCAAGCCAATGCGTAGCCAGGGGTCTTCCAAGGTAACGGTACAACAAAAGGCAAAGTCCCTACGATCAACAATTCCTGTGTTGCCAGGAAGTGTGACCAGTGCATGTCTTCTCAGTTTTGCAACGGCTGCTGAAATGGGGCTGATTTCAGTCAATTATCATATACACATGGAACTTGAGATTGCTCACAAATTTCCATCACTATTTCACGGCTTAGGAAAGTTAACGGGTATTAAAGTGCAGCTGCACATCAATGAAGACACTCGCCTAATGACTCAAAGGAACATGATAGTTGATTTTCATCTGCAGAGTGCTGTTGAATAGGAAATAGCAAACTTACTGAAGCTTGCCATGATTGAAAAGTCAATGGGCCCACTCCCTGGGTCTCCATGATAGTTGTAGTATCAAAAAAGAACAGAAAAAGAGAAGTGTGCATTTGAATTGACATGCGCCAACCAAATAAAGCGATTGAGCGAGAGAGACACCCAGGACTGCACATTGCTGACATGATTATGCAACTTAATAGTGCAAAAGTATTCCTGAAGCTTGATTTGAACAAGGGAATCAGTTGGAATTAGAAGAGAAGTGTCCTTACATCACTACATTCTCAACACACATAGGTCTGTTCAGGTACGTAAAGCCTATGTTTTGGCATCTCTTCGGCTGCTGAATTTTCCTGGATGTCATCAGGCGAGTCATTTAACCCGTGCTCAATGCCATCAATTACAGTGAGGACATATTGATATTTGGGAGCGCCAAATGAGAACATGATAAAGAAGTCTTAAAGTTTCTCACGGATACTGGTTGGATTTTAAATGCCAATAAATTTGAACTACATAAATCCAAGCTCAAGGTTTTTGGCCACATCTTCTTGGAGGAGGTAATGGTACCAGATTCAGACAAGATGAAAGTGTCAGTGGAAACCTGTCCTCCTCCTGATGTGAGCATGCTACGGTCTTTTCTAGACATGGCCAGCTACTATGCCCGGTACATGTGCAACAATGCCATAATCGGTGCCCCACTGCGAGACCTAACCAAGAAGAATGTAGACTTTATGTGGTCAGCGCCTGTGAAGAAAGTTTCCTGGAGATTAAAATAGCTATTGAAAAGGCAATCATCATGGTTACTTCAACACTAAGTTGCAGACAGAAGTCACTGTGGATGCAAGCCCAGTAGGGCTAGAGGATATTCTTACCCAGCATAGCTGGCATCCAAATGCACAAAGACATTTTGTGGCATGTGCAAGTTAAGCTTTGACTGAAACTGAACGTGAATATTCACAGTCTGAAAAAGAAAGCTTGGCAGTCGTGTGGGCCTGTGAACGCTTTCATGTATTTCAGTATGCAAGTTATTTACATTATAACAAACCATCAAGCACTTCTAAACATCTTTGGCAACCCCAAAGCCAAGATGTCTCCCTGGATTGAACGCCGGGGACTAAGATTGAAAGAGTATGACTACGAGATTATCCATAAGCCGGGTAAAGAGCACAACCCAGCTGACTCACTGTCATGGGAACTACTGCAGCTGACAATATCAAAATCATCAGTGGCGGAAGCAGTAGTTTATTTGTAAAAAATAAGTGGCAGGGCTCTCATCAGTAGACCGCTTGCACTAACCCATTTCTCCTGTTAGCACCGCCTAAAACAGAACCATGAAAGTGGGGGAGAGAGTGTGGCGTCATGTCCAGAGCTGCCAGCTTCGGAGCTAGGGAAACAGGTTCGAGCCTCGGAGTTGGCTCAAAATCCTGTGCTTCTGGGCAAATCACTCAATCTCCCAGTGCCTACCATAAATGAATGTGTCCTTAACTGGTGCTCATGAAAAGAACTGGTGTTGATGAATAAGTGCTGGTGCTGAGCACAGGAAACCACAGGCTTAAATTAAGCACTGGGCGGAAGAATCCCTCAACTTCATCCTGTGCTCCTGTGCTCCAGTGCTCGGTACTCCTTATTGTAGATCAAGTTGCCGCAACCACCTACCTGGAGGAGGACATGGCTAGAGTTAAATTACTGCTTGATACTCACCAGGGGAAACACTAACCACTAACATCAAAAGGAACAGATGACCTACAAAAGTTCTGCAACATTTGTGATGATGTGGGACAGAAGTTACTTATACTGGTTGTACTGTGGCAGACTGTATCAGACTAGGTGTCCAGCTACTGAAACGGTAGTTAGGATTTGGAGAAAACTAACCAAAGAGATGGCGTGGAGAAATAGGTTGAACCTGAGAACACCTCTGTGGGAAGGCTCTAGGTTTCCACGTGTGGCAGCCTTGACAGGGTTGGAAAGTTGAGACCAAAAGGGCATTTCGACCCTAGCAGAAGTCTGGGTGGTCCCATTTGCTCATTTGCAGACAAAATATCAGATGTGCACTGCACAGTGGTTGAAATATCCTTAGTTTCAGGCTGCTCTCATTCACAATGTCTCCCCAGATGAGGAGACATAGGAAGACTCACCACTGGAAATTAGGCCGCTGGACGAGCCAGTGGGGGAAAAGTTGATTTCCCTAACATGGGACTCTGATAAGAAATACATAACCCCCCTTGAGCGGTCTGTGGGATAGATGGTCACAGGACTGTGGGGACTTGAATGAGGACAATTGCCGAGAGGCATTAATGTTTCCGGCTGATATGGCCATCCCAGCGACTCTCTGTTTGATCCAATTTAAAACCTTCCATAGAGTCTACTACACACGTTGACTGCTTCATTGTCTGGGAGGGCTGCAGATATCAATTGTCTCAGGAGACATGGTCAAGAGGGCATGTTTTTATGAATGAATATATAGGAAACAATTCATAGAAAAGTGAGGTAATATACAAACATACGAAAAACTTTTTATAGCCCCATTGACCATGTATGACCACAGAAAGACCTAATTTCTATTCATTTCTTTATTTCTTGTTGTTTTATTTTTTTGCAAATAGAAAATCATTTCATTGTCAGTACTCTTATATTTCAAAAACTTGTACTATTTCACTGTACATTCCCCTAAGTCTTTCTTTATAAACATTTACTGTTCTAAATATTATGTCACTGCATATTTGGTCAGACAAATGCATTACAATTTACATTCAAACAAAACAAAAAAAGGGGGGTGATTATTAAAAATGGCTATTGTTCGGTCTACACTGTAGGTTGATGGAATGGGAAATTTATCATGGCAGGGATGTGATAAAAATATGAGAGAATCTGGGGTGGCTGGGTCTCTGGACTTGATTGAATGGAGTGCCTACCTGGGTGGGAAAGTTTTGATTTTTTTTTCTTGTGTGGTGTACAAAGGATGAACATTAGTGGGTGCCCCGGGCCGGGACTGGTGTTGTGCCAGATGTTTGAGGAAGACACTGTAATGCAACGGATCTGCTTTTTGTTTCCTGCATAAATGCTGTATGCATCATGGGGTGGTGGGGGGGGGGGGTGGTTATGGGTGATGTTTATTCTGCATAAAACTAATAAAACATTTTTGGAAAAAAAACACATTTGTGATAAACATGCAGTGGCTCAAGAGGAATCCTCTGTGAGGACACAGGATTATGATACCCAAAAGCCTTACACTGGGGACTATTGAGTTTGTTCATGAAGGAGACAGGGGTATAGCAGCCACCAAATGAGCTGTATGTGAATGGGTTTGGTAAGGTTCCCAAAATTGAGTTAGATGGCGGAGAATGAACTGAAGGCATATCATATGTGCCGCTGCATGTCAACCAAGGCAACTCACCATCCACTAATGATGTTCGATCTCCCTGACAATGTGTGGGAAAATGACTTTTTTAGATCCCTCATGAGTGGTGAGTACTTGCTGGTGCTTATGTATGAATAATTTTGGAGCTCCTTGTATTGCATTGACCTCCAGATGTTGTTAGTGTGGTAGCTAGGGAGACAGGGGTCTTGGTGTAGAGGGCCTTATAAGTGATACAGCTAATCCTGAAGATGATCAGGGCTTGACAGTGGAGCCAGTGCAGATCCTTTCCAGTGACAGTGGCGTGGTCAGATTTCCCTTGATAAAACAAACTGCTGCATTAGGGATGCCTGTCAGGCCAGTGAGGGTGGTCTCTGGCATTCCTTTGAGCAGGTAGTTGTCTCCATCTAAGTGGGAGAGGATTAGTTGGGACCACTTCTCCTGGAAGAAGAGGTTTCACTGTTTTCAGGGGAAAGTGTTGAAACCAGGCTGTTGATCTTCTTAGCAATGTGTTCTTTGAGCTTGAGGTAAGTTAGCATGCTATTACTGAATCAAAGAATGCTTGATGCTGTTAACAAACTTGAGGGATTTGGTCTTCATAGAGTTTAGCATTAGGTAGTTTGTTGAAATCCAGGTTTGGATGAGTTTGAGGTCGGCTTTTATTTTTTGCATGTCGTTTTTTAAAAAGATTTTGAGATGGGGTTGGGTGTCATCAGGATACTGGTGGATCTCAATGTTGGTTTCTGTAAAGATAGCTCCAAAGGGTTCCACATAAAGACTGAAAATGACAGGTGACAGGATAGAGCACTGGGTTGCACTGCATGTGATGGGTAGAATCTGGGATCTGGTAATTCCTACCTGAACGTGTTGCTGTTGGTTGGTGAGGTAGGATGTAAACTATTGTCCCACTGTACCAGTGAAGCCCACCCGAGTTGTCAGCATGTGGGCTAATGCTTGAATGTCAACGGTGTTAAAAGCTGCCAAGAGGTTGAGCAGGACCAAGAACAAGGGTCGTTGTCTTTAAAGAATGGGGGCTTCGTCAATTCCTTGGAGCTTGGGTTTCAATACTGCAGCATGGTCTCAGCCCACATTGATAATCTTGAAGTAGGTCATTCTTGCTGATGTGCTCTGTAGCTGGGTGTTGGCTGCCTTTTCCATCTGACTGTCACAATAACAAAGAACAACTCTTTCACGTGGAGCAATTACAAACATCAGTCATTGGTCTGAATGATGAAATCCTCTGGTGCTTATTGCGAGAGTCAAGGATAGTGAATGTTGCTTCGGGCGTAACACAATATCCCTAGGGGATCATACATATCTATTATAAACAACTAATGAGTAATTTTCAAGAATTTATCACGTCCACTACAAATACACTATTAGGAATGTACAATGCTCAACTAATGAGCAAGTCTCAATGATTTTCCTTGTCCCCTGAAAATACACTTGGGCATATTATCAAGAAAGGCGATAAAATTATTGCTGCTTTAGCGGCAGAAAACTGCCGCTAAAACGGCGATAATGGGCTTGATAATATGCTCTATGGAATTCGAATTGAAGCTCAGGTTAGATGTCCTTCACATCTAACATGGGTTTCAATTGGAATTCCATAGAGCATATTATCAAGCCCATTATCGCCGTTTTAACTGCAGTTTTCTGCCGCCAAAGTGGCGATATTTTATCGCCTGTCTTGATAATATGCCCCACTGTTAACACTGACAACGCACTTACCTTAAAGATTGTTGAAACCAGATGACTATACTTCTGAGTGTGCATGATGGAGTATGAGTTGAAGATAATGTAATTTGAGTGGTGTGTGCATTTTAGTTAAAGGCATGTGGATGAGGTTGCTAGTTTACATATGTAAGTATGGTGAGTATGTTTGCAGAGCCTTTGCAGAGTGAAAATGGTGGGGCAGATTTACAAGGCCCTTGCGCCACTTTTGCGTCATTTTTAACATAGGAAAAGTGGCGCAAAAGTAGCGCAAGGGGCTTGTAAATAAGCCCCGGTGTGTGCAGTTGTGTTAGACAGACACATAATGGTTAATGGATTACTCTAACAGCAAGGGTTCTGGATTAGTTTCTTCAGTTCTAAACACGTCCAGACGGGGGAAACTCTTTCAAGGCTGTGGAGGGTTGTTAAATGCAGTGATGTCACTTTCTGTAAAGATGGGTGTTGGGAAATTCAAAGATGTCTTTTTGTTGATATAAATGCAGGAAATGAAGACTACTTGCCTGGCTTCTTCTTTTGAAGATGATTTTGGTGGGAAACCAGTTGTGTCACTTCTTGAACAGATGGATGCTGGGAAACGTAGTGATATGACTTCTTGTTGAGATGGAAGCTGGAAAAGATGTCCTCTTATCGAGATTGATGCTCGGAAATTAAGTCTGCTTGCCTGGCTTCTTCTTCAAATGAAGCTTTTTGGCTTGAAACCAGTAATGTCAATTCCTCTTGGTGCTGAGAAATCTAGAGATGAATTAATGTAGAGATGGATGCTGGGAAATGAGAAGACGAACAGACCCTTATTTTTTTCTACAGGAAAACTTGGACCCCAATCCTGACCAGACCTTTCCGTGAGACTGAATTGTTTCATGGGTTGCCGATAACTGCAGACTGTGTACAAGGACAATTTTGATGAACCTATTGATAATTGACAACAAGTAATGACCAGATAACTGTTTTGGAATTAACCTAAAAATAAAATTACCTTTTTTTGGTAACAGTTTTTTGGCATCCAGTATGTTCCTTATTTGCACACCGTTTCAAAACGCTAATCCCAGGCTCAATTTCTTAATGCATAAAACCTCTCCTAATGTTCAGATACAATGGAAGAGATTTTATTTATAAAACTGTTTCAGAAGTAGGTTCTTTCCTACCAGGAGTTGTGTGGCTTTCAAAGGTGTTTACAGCCACCCACCATCAGCAGCGGCTCGTCTGCTATGGCGGAGGGGCTTCACCGCCCCAAAAACGCCAGGAAAGGAAAAATAAAACAATAATAAACAAAACACTTGTTTTTTTTTTCATCCCTGTCGCATCTGAGGGGCAGGGCCTTGGGGATGACAGGCACTGGGGGTGGTGGTATTGCACTCCCTTCACTGCGCATGACGTTTTGCCCAGCTGTCTCAGGCCGGCCAAACCATCATGCACTGTGAAAGCGCTCTCCAAACCAGCAATGCAGCTGGGTTGGATAGAGCAGGCACAGACTCCCAGTCTGTCCTGGAGTGCAAATCGAGGGAACTCTGGCCAATCCTGAAGCTGCTCTCATGCGTGAGAGTAGCTTCAGGATTGGCTGACAGGCATTCTGGGAGCTTGTGTCACCTGGAGAAGAGGAGCAGAAGGGCGCTACGCGGGCGGCTGCAAGCACGTTTTTTTATTTGTATTTATTTTCAACACCCGCGACCCCTTTACCCCATACCACCGCTCCCCCTGCCCATCCCGCCACTTGTCCAGCACACCGGCCACTGCTGCCCACCATGCACAAGGATGAGGAGATGAATTAGTAATTCCGGTGCCCACATTGTCCAAGGGTGTGTGTGGTTTGTCACCATTCCCTACTCACATTGTGCAATTTCGAGGAAGGGTTTAATAACCACCCTGCTTGCCTTTCTCAAGCGTGAGTAGGAAGAATTACTCCCTACACAACTCGCCTTTCTCAAAGCTGGGTGGAGGGGCAGCTACACAAAATGTTGATATAAGATTGGCGAGCAGGTGAGCTGAGGTTCATAAATGAGAAACAGGGCGCAGGTGTGGGTGCCAGCTGATCCACTCCACTATGGTCCACAACCTTGTGCAGGTCACAGAGGAGCAGATTACCCGACACCCAAGGAATGGATCTCTTCCCAACCCCCCATACCTCTGCTTTCTAACTGGGAATAGGGCACTGGGTTGAGTGGCAGGTGACCACCTCTTTCGTGGCCCACTAAATATTGTAGGCTATGGAGAAGTGGTTCATCTGCCACTGGTAACGTACCCTCTTAATAAATAAGGAACATAATGCAGGTGGCACCTGGCCCTGTGCCTTGTTTGTCAACTGGGAGCAAGTTACAGTGGTGGGTGGCAGATTACCCCCTCCTCTGTGGTCCGTTCCATTGTGCAGGTTATGGAGGAGTGGTCATCTGAGATCTGCGTTCTTCTTCTTCAATTAGAAAAAAGACGCAAATCGCCAGTTCACCATTATTCGTTTTTGTAGAATTTCCTCATCCTTGTGCAAAGGAATGAGGGAAGGGGCTTCTTTCCCAACACCCATGGAAAAGGTGATAGAGGGCACTGAAGACATTTCCCTTTCACCCTTGTCCTAGGTGAAGGAGACAGCCATTTCCTCCCACCTGCCCTTGAGGAGGGCGAGCAAATTTGTGTCCATTTTTTCAGACCTCGTCGCTTGCGCAAGATGAGTGGGAAGTGATCTAGTTGCCTCCTTCGCCCATCAGCAATGCGAGGGAGAGGATGTTATTTTCTTTCACCCTTGGGCAAGGCAAAGGGAGATTTATGAAAAGCACCCTCGCCCTTTGCTAAGGCAAAAGGGTGATGGGGCATAGCTTGGCAAGGCTGGATGTCATTGTGCCATTCTCTCCAATATGCAAGACCAGGCAGGGAGTAATGTAACTCGATCCTTTGACATGGCGGGCAGTTGGGCGATTAGCCCCCGGCCCAGGCTAGGGAAAAAGTCAGTTTATGTTTTACTTTCCCTGGCTTGTGAAACAGACAGGGAAAGATATTCACAATTGGGTAAGGTTACCCAAACACTTATGAATAATACAGCATCAGATCTCCAAAATAGATATTTTCTAAATTTCCTTTTTAGCTCTGGCATCTATCCCCGCAAATAAAAAAAGAAACCATAATACTAAATTAATCATTATTTACATACCTGCAGGGGTTTTGGGTCAGCTCTCTTCAGCCTGATTGGTCTGTAAAAACTTCAATTACATTTTGCTTCCACTCACTACAGCATGCAGCATGGGCAATGGGCCAGACCACTGAAGCCATTATCTCTAGCACTGTGTGTGATCTCATTTTCGTGATCACTGTAGCATAGGGTGACCAGAATTTTAAAGCCAAAAACCGGGACATTTCACAAAAATAGAAGAAGGACTACAATTTTACTTCAAGCAATGAGAGCGCTCCTGAGCAGAGAATTACAGAACAGGCAGTAAGAACATACATAAAAAGCAATTTTTAAAGCCAGTAGCTTGCCTGTTAATTAAATTGCTTTCTTGAAACAACTGCTAACTATCCCTGCTTTGTAAAACATAAAAAACACCTCCCACCATTTTCAGTCGACCCTCTTTAAAAACTGGGACATGAGCTACATTTCTTGAAATTTGCTGGGACAGCTGGTTAAAAACTGGGACCGTCCTGACAAAACGGGATGCCTGGTCACCCTACTGTAGCACATATGAATAAAAAGAAGTGTACTTCAGTGCCTTGGCTTGCGGACAAATATTTTACTTTGCCAATGCTTTTTCTTTTTATTCTGTATCCTTTTATTTTTTTTTAGCTATCTTATGTTGAAACTATGTCATCAGGTTACAGTATTTCAAAGCAAACAGCACAACTTGCTTGTGCCAATGATATTACCATGGAATGTGCATTAACATGAAAGAGGGTTCTTCATGCAGCTGCCCACTAGGAAACACCGATGCTGTTCTATTGAAATTATATAGAATTGTTATTTTTTTGAATTTACAGCCTTATTGAAGCAAATGGCTATGACATTTAGGTGGTGCCATGTTTGAATTTTTTTTTGTGTCCTAAGCGTTAAATAAAATTCAAAGTAACATTTATTGCACCAGCTTTCCAAGACCAGAACTATTGGCTTTGCAACGCATGTTTCCTATGTTTTCCCAATGTTTGCACACATTTGGAGGAAAGCACTTGTGAATGTCCAGTAATACATCACACACAGAGTGCTGTGTATGCACCCTGGTTTCCTATTGTCTGCACAATTCAAGGTGCAATTCCAATAAGTTTTGAAAATGAAACATACTTTGACAGATGCACTGGCTATACATTTTTACCTAGTATCTCCAAAAGAGCAGAAACTATTTTCACTACATTAAGAAAGGTTATTGAATGACTGAAAGATTGCCAGTATAAAAAAGTTTTGTGCTACTACTGCACTTACTGTGTTTGAAATATATATGGATAGTTATAGTTAGGAACGTGTTTCCATAGGAAATAGATTTTTTGGTTTATCAATAACTTTGGCACCATTTTACAAATCTTCATAAATCTTTCCAAAGAAAGTCTCATGCATATCATGGAAGAGGTGTGGCGCAGCGGCCAGGGCGACTGATTCTGGAAGCCGAAGACTCACGGTTTGATCCCTGGCGGCAGATCAGCCCAGCATCATGTGACTCTGGGAAATAGCTCGCTTAATCTTCCCGACGTAATTGTTCGCACTTTACAAATACTGGATATTTACATTTCCTGGAAAGTCTCAGAGTAATCCATCAAGCAAGGGCCAAGGGGGTCAAAACATTTTTCCACATGCAATTTCTCATCGCAAAATTGTATAGCAATACCACAAAAAAGGCAGAACGGAATGACACCAAATTTGGCAGAAAGCTAGATCTTAATCCAGAAAGTGTGATTTTTTTAATGTAAATCCATTCAGTAATTTTTGAGAAATTAAGGATTAAAATGTATGCATATATAGCAACACAGCTACTCCGTGGACCCAACAGATCAAATGATAAGATCTGATTGGCTGACACAACATCAACAAAGATCTTACAGCAGCCATTTTAGGATTTGGGAACTCAGTCTCCAGTCCTGAAAAAAGATAAATACACATTAGGATACCCTGATCCCATAGGACTGGTGGGGAGGAGTCCCAGACGTACAAGGGGGGCAAAAGCATATTTCTTTACAGTACCATGGATCCACCCTTTTCAAATATAAGTCCCCAGAGTTTGGGGCCTCAGCCAACTATGATTTTTGGGAGGGTGGCGTGCATCCTCCTGCGCCAGTTTAAGGCCCAAGGGACCCCATTTCCCAGGGCCGCTTTCTTTATTATGGAGAGGGGGGTGTAGCCCCTCCCCCCCTTATGAGTCATTGTAGTGCCTTCTGAACTCCATCCATTGGGATACATTTGTTTTTCCCATTCCAGTAATGTTTTTGGGGAGGAGGGCATGTTACTACCTCCCGAGCATCTGGAAGGTCCCAGGGACCCCGTCACCCAGGGCTGGTGTTTTTATAGGGAGGGGGCATTTGGTCCCCTTTCCCCAGCCATAGAACTACTGCATCTCCGGGGCCCAAATACAGACAGTATCCTGAGGGCCCCGTCCCTTGGGACACTGTTTTGTTCCCTACCCGGAAGAGTGTGGGCAGGGAATATAAGTCTGATTCCCTGCTCGTACTCTCCTGAGCAGGGAACAGCGTTGCTGCTGCCCACGGGTGCAGAAATAAATACTTGACCCTCTGGACAGTAGCAAAGTGAAAGAGCTGGCTCCTGCGGCACCCAGAATGTGTGCTGGCCGGGGAGCCCGCAGGGTCCGCGGGGGATTGGGCCTCCCCATGCAGCAGCCCCCTAGAAATACCAGAGCTGCGACTTTCGCTCTTCAGCTTGGTATTGCAGGTACTCCTTGTGGTTGCTTCTATAGCTGTGTATGTGGCTTGAGCAGTGTAAAAGAAAGACTCTAACACCCTGTTTAATGCTGTCTTAATTACAAATGATTTTCTAAAAATATTTATTGATAGACGATGCAATGATCCCTTCACAAAACTAATAGGCCTGCTTTTTAACAGTAACTTACATTAAAAACATAGAAATTCACTGAAAAAAAACAAAGGTTGAAGTGACAGTTATAGTTATGAATTTCAAAAAACCTCAGAAAAATAATTGGAAAAAAACAAAGGTTAGAGTGACGTTATGTTTAGGTGACAATGTCAGTTGCAACATAACATTTTAAACTTAAAAAACACTGAAGTTGACTAGTCGTATTTAAATGAAGTATTATAATTCGAGCCCTGTAGTAACTATACATCGCGCCCTCGCTATGCTCTGCTTATGACCTCACATATTCTATGAAATCATTGATAACATCACTGCAACATCTGAAGTGACATCATTGATGACAACAGCGTGCATGGTTTCAGTGGACTGTAAAACATTTTTATGATTAATGTTTAATCCGTATTTCAAAGCCCAACTAAATACCAATATTATTTTCTTAAGTGTATTCTGTGTTCCCTTGCTGCTCAACTCTTTCTCAACCTGCAAAACTGTTCACCTGACATAACATCCTCGCGTCTGCAGCAGAGGCTGGGGGCACAAAAAAAGGCTGACAAATTAAGATGTTATCCCAGCATGCAATGAGGATGTTGTATCATTTCAAGATAGTCGTATTCCCCAATTCTGCACCTTTTGTGTGGAGCATGCATACCCTAAGACCCAGGAAAGGACTAGGTCAGGGATGTGTGGGTCATTTCTGAAACAGGATAATCTGATTAATTTTGTGATGCAATTATTGAAGAGTGAACACATTAGGGAAGTGTGCCTTATTGTGTGAGTGAGTACACAGTGTCCTTTTAAAACACTATCTATGACATAACCATAGGCTACTCTACACTTTAATGAGGATACTCTTTAAATCCTTATGGGAAGTGTAGGCAAAGGAGTAATCTATTTTGGTAGGTGCATACGCTACTCTATAATTGCTTGGTCAATCCTCTGTATTCGCTTGGCCTTAGCTTCCCCATTATGTATCTCCTAGACCGTTTCATATAAAAGGCTATCAAGTCCATCTTCCAGTGGGTGAATAGTGTTATGGCCCCATATAGAGGTGTAACATAAAGGGACGTCAGCTAAAAAGTTGTGGGTCTCCCACCTGCCAACCTCTCACATTCCCCTCCTCATTCAGTATGTGGTGTGGATGTTTTCCTGACAGAACAGCAGCCCAGCCACACCATCAGGGAAATGCCCTTGCTAGAGACACCTGTAGAACCCACCTCTAAATGAGGCCCTTATGCAATGTACACTAGCTCTACCATCCATAGTTCAGACCTCTTCCCTAAGCACTTTTTTTGCGCCAAATGTCGTATCTACATTGGTTTGCCCAGTTGCAACAAGATATTCAATATTCTTATTTTCCATTAACAAGTCATCCATTACTCATCAAGACCAATCAATGGCTTACCACATACATGCCAACAGACCCGATCCAGACAGAAGACACCCAATTGTTGAAGCCAATAAGGACTTTATTTTAGCAGTCTCCGCAATTAAATGACCTCTGATTCAGTTAAAGTCAATAGGGAAAATACAATAAACCAATTTGATTTTCAAAATCACTCTCTAGTTTCAAAATATCTGCATTCCTTCAACCTACATTTGAAACTAGTTAACAGAGGAATTTGGGTAAATCATAGATAGCCTTGTTGTTCTGAAAGCTGGACACGGCAAGGATGGAGTCAGTAATAACCTTAGAAGCACTGGTGTCTTAGGAAATTCTCCCAGTTTTCATTGTTAATTTGTAATAAAATGAGGGGCATATTTACCAGCCCCTTTGTGTTGCTCTTGCACCACGCAACATGGTGCAGGAATGGTGCAACTTAAAAAAGAGATTTTGAAGCCACGCAAGGCACCTTGTGTGGCCCTGAGTGGTCTCATAAATCTTGAGTAAAGTAGAGCTGTGCAAATGGCTGCGTTGCCTTACCCTGCACCAGGGAAACATTCCATGTGTGTTGCATTGGTGTTTCCATGCAACATCCATGGATTTTGATGCATTCCCAGTTTGACCAAAAGTGGCAGACCTGGGAATCCGCCAAAAACCTTTGCCCCACCAGGTGAGGCATAACAAGGAGAAATGTGTTTATTTCTCCTCGTTTTATCCTCTTTCGATGTGTGCTGCATTCTGCACAAAGACAATCCACCTTACAACGCAGGCACCCTTATATCACAGTGCAACGGTGCCTGCATTGGTGCAAGGAAGCCAAAACAGCACCAGCGCAGGAAAACAGGCAGGAATGCACCGTTTCTGTCACACAGTGCAGTGCAGCAAGGTGACTTGCTGCGCTGCACTGCGAGACAATCTCATAAATCTGGTCCGAGTGTTGGTGCCTGACACTTTTTTTTGTAGCCTGCCACCAGTGCTGCTGAATATTAATGCTACCTAGTCTTGATTCCACCTCATTCTCCTTCAAACACGCCTTGGTCTTTTAACTCCATTTTGCCGGTTCTTTTGCATTCCTGCGTATTCCCATTGTCACTGTTTCCCCATCATTCTCTTCCTCCTCCTCGCCCTATTCTCTGCCTCTTCTTCTCTGGGTCAAAGTCTAATGATGAGAAATAAGTCCTGGCCTACGATAATGAGTACCAGTGGGCAACCACCGGCTCAAATTAAGCACTGCAGGTTGATATAAGCTTGCCCACCTGTTACAGTTGTCACCTTCCCCAAGCAAAATTACAGGACATTTCTTTATGTTTTAAGATTATGCAAAGGGCATGACAGGATACTTAAATTGGACTTTATATAAAATCACCCCTATTCCTTTTTAACAAGGTTTTGTTTACTTTATTTAACTATCAGCCATGAATCATTAAGGCAGTTCCAGGACGCATTTAAAGTGCTTTTGGATTACATTTTCTATTTTAAAGTATATACTGATAAAAGGAAAAAATATCGTCTTTGGGTAATTTTCCTACTGTTTGTACCAGCCCAACATTAAAATACTGGCCATAGTAAAAAAAAAACTGGCACTCTCCACAGATGTACTCTCAAGTGCCAACGATCAACCTAATAACCCCAGCTACAAAACGTGTATTCCCCCTAGACACGCTGTGAAAGATCCTCCGCTGGTAATTTTTAGGTCTCGGCTAGCGAAGGCTGCGCTTGCGCAGTCTCGCTCGCGAGATTTAATGACTTTGAGAAGTGGGCCTTGAACCCGCCCCTCTTCTCTCCTCTTCTCCATTGGCTGGCCTCTTAAATACTGGTCAGCCATTGGAGAAGAGCTTTGTCTCTCCAAACAAGCCCCTTCTTTTTTGGATTCGTGGGCGTGTTTTTTCGATTCTTTCTCTTTTTTGAAGCCCCGCCCCTTTCCGCCCCTTTTACACGTGGTGGGCGTGTTTGTTTGTTTTTTTAGTGTCAGAAGATTTGTCCATTTTGTGCGCAGTCGGAGCGGACATGGGGTCGCCTCTTCCTTGCTGCTGGATCGGCGTTTCAAGTCCGGTGAGTACAAGCGTTAAGGTAACAATGTTGTTCCTGCTTGTTCCATCCTTCTTCCGTCTCCTTCCGCCCCCGCCCTCTTCCCCAGTGCCCGTCCTCCTCGGCTCGGTCTCGCGCGCATCGCCTCCGCCCACTCCTGGTAACAGGGTAGAATCCGCTCAGCCTCACGGTCCGTGTTGAGCTGTGTTCGCATTTCACCCCCCCTGCACCAGATATGACTGATGGGACACCATTTCATTTTCACGGATTGCAAATGTCCACGGCCCACCTGAAGTGTGGATGTGTGAGCCCCACATACAGATTCCTGTCTGCATATGAACTCCAAGAGAAGAAACTGCAGCTAGACATGTCTGCTGGCTGCACTGCTCTGGTGTCCCAGGAGGCGCGGACATGTAGGATCAGGAGGGGGACACGTCGAGGATGACCAGGCTGAAAGCAAGGGAAGAGGCCGCCCTGTGTATACATTGTAAGGGACAGACGTATCTCCAGAAGTTGATGGACGCACGGAACATAAACATGAGAGAGCAGCATGGCGAGTTTCTCTTTGCTTGCATGAGAAAGTCTAGAAATGCCGCCGCCCACTTCCCCAGTGCCCGTCCTCCTCGGCTCGGTCTCGCGCGCATCGCCTCCACCCACTCCTGGTAACAGGGTAGAATCCGCTCAGCCTCACGGTCCGTGTTGAGCTGCTTTACGCTGTTTTTGTATAGCGCCTAGTTTCAAAATTGCTTTGTCTCTTGGCGTTGGTTCAGGGTGTAATAGAGTGCAGCACTTGGGATGGAGTACTGTAAAATGCTTCTCCGCTCTTTCCCACGTGTAAGAATTATGCAGAGAGGAATGCTGTGTTGTGGTCCAAGATAATGATGATGAATGCATCTTGTGTAATATCCCAACGGTTCTGTCAGTGACGGGTGCATTGTGCTTTCATTGTTATTCCTGAGTTAGGGCTGTGATTTTAAGAGTCTTATTTCTCAGCGGCAGATTTGGAGATTGATGGCGCTTTTGATTTCAGTGGAACGTATGCCTTCATCAATGTGTGACGTACAGTATATGTTTGAAAGCCATCATTTGTGATACTTTCTTTGCTGCCCTACATTTTCAGGTGGAGGACCAGAGGGTGATTTTTACTTGGTAATTTCCCCTTTATCATGCAAAGGTGTCACTGTGTTACCTCTGCTCGGTACACTGAATTGTTTTTTGAAGGAACCATATTCATCTCAGGTCGTTGACCTTCTATAATTCAGAGATTTTATCTAAGTGAATCTTGCATAGATTAAACTTTATGGTGCCTATAAAAGCCCTGTAAGCTTGTGCCTCTTTTGTGCTGTTAATAGGTGCGCACGTTTTTTTAGCTCACCAGGCAGTATGGTTCTTTAGCCTTTCCTGGTATTTAATTCTTGGTGTGTCATCTCACTTGGCACTATAATGTGAGAAAATGCAAAAGTAGTGTTACAGTTTGTTCTAGTTGATTGCATGCATGTGTATGGTAATTGCATACATACAGAACTCCACTGGCTCTCCTTGCAAGCCCACACCATCTTCAAAGCCATCTGCGTCAGCTGCCAAGTGGTCACGCCTGGCACCTCTGCCTCTCTGTAGAATGCTTCTCCGCTCTTTACCACGTGTAAGAATTATGCGGAGAGGAATGCTCCTCTGCTCAGTTTTGGTATTGGTGGTGAATGTGTCCTTGTTTACTTCTAGCACATTTATACAATTTGCGAGGCGCAAAGCATAGAATTCTTGCCTCAGTCCTAATACTGCTCCTTTACACACTTCCTGGAAGGGTGTAGGACTGCTGAGAATGTTCGCCACTTACTTCTGGGAACTGTGAAGGATGTTCTGCTGTTCATGTCCGCTGAGATGTGATTCTCCTCTTACTCATGTGAATGCCCCCCCCCTCACTACAAGGAATGATGTCTCTATATAGATCGCAAAATGGTGAAAAATCCTGGAGCACTTTTAAGAATACACCTCTGGTCACTCCTGGGAATTAAAGGCGGCGAGCCAACAAATTAACATGGGGGGGCAGAGCTAGGGGCCTGGCTCTGCTTTAACATAGTGCACGAGCCGAGCCTTAGAATATTTGACATGTAGATCATGTTGGAATATGATATGGTGTCTTCAATGTTAAAAAATGTGCTTCTTTAACCAGTGGAAGCGTTTCACTTCAGATTATATCTCTGTAAAACTGTAAGGTAGCACATAGGGCTAATGTGCCTGCAGCAAAGAACATGTACCATGCAGATCACAAAGTGCACATCATGTAAATATGTCAGTGGGCTACTGCGTGTGTGTGTCTGTGTAGGTGGCTCTGTGGGTGGCTCTATTTGTGTGTGGGTTGCTCAATGTGTGTGGCTCTGTGTGTGGGTGCAAATGCAATAGGTCTCGCATTTGAGAGTGATTAAGCTATTGACATTGTAAATAACAATGCCGTTTCTTTAAATGTTTTAAAAACGAAAACATAAACAAAAATAATGTCATGAGTAATGCCAATAGCTCTAACTGTAACAATGCCGAGACCATTGCATTGTAAATGCTTGTTTTTAACCTTTTACAGATTTTGCCCCAGGAGCCTAAACACACGACAGATTGTACCCGTTTAATTGCCTTTTGTTGGACAGTACTCGCATTGCCTGGCAGCTATTTTTTAAGCTTGGGTATCTACAATAAATACTACGATTCAAAGGGACCCGCCTGCCAAACAAGGACTGGAAACGTCCACGAGCTGTCTCTTTTCTTAACCTGAAAGAATCTTATTTTGAAATGATCACTCTTCACTTTCTCTTCTTTAACTTTCATTTTGGCCTCACGTCATGCAATAGCGGTAGTACCCTCTCATTGACGTTAGATGGCAACAAACACCAATTTATCGCAGAACACGCGAGGAAACAAGTTATTCACAGAACCGGTAGACATATACAAAGAGAATTTTTTCCTCCCGGTGAATGGAGGATTAGACAAGAAATCTTCGAACAATGGAGCTGGCCGCAGTCTGAATTGATCACCGGGGTGGTCTACACTGGCCAAGAGGAGTGTTACGCTGAAAACAGTGAAGGGTGTAGAGAGCCATCCGGCCCTACCTATACAATATATCCCCTGCACCACCCCTTGTGACTGAGCTCGGTCCGAGGGCATAAATAAACGGGCCCAGGTTGCATGTGACTGTTGTGTCCTGCTGGCCACTCCCTCGAGGGCTGACACACACACACACACACACACACACACACACACACGTCACCAGTCAGGTGACCCCACTAATAAAAGGGCCCGAGTGCACGTGCTCGTGGCTAGTTAGCAGTATCACATTCCAGTGTCCGTGTCATCTTTCACTCAGCATGTGGGCCTAGGGCCCAGAACCTAACACTGGCGACGAGAGTGGGATCAGCCCGCGTGTGCAGCCGCCGTTTGTGAAGGCAGCATGAAGGGAATGTATTGCCCGTGTCGAGGGCACCCCTTGTGCTGAAATGCCAGCGGAAGGCCTGCGGGGGTGTGAAGTGCCCAGGGTGAAGGTGGCGCGGCAGAAGCCCACCCCGCCTCGAAGCGCCTGCTGGTGAAGAGCGGATGAGCACGGGGCCGGACTGCCGTGACGCCGGCCGCCGCCGCCGTTGCTGTCTGCCGTGAGGCCGAGTGAGGCCCCAACCGAAGAACCCACGGAAGCAGGAGCCCACCCCGCATGTAAGCAGCACAAAGAACCCGGCGAGCATGAGGTGAGCTCGGGCAGGTGCAGCGAAGGGAGCCTGAGGGCCTTTGACAAGAAGACTGGCCGCAAGCTGTGGGTGACCCCGACCGCTAAGCTACGCCATGTACGAGGCGACAGATCCAGCCCTCCCCACCCCTCGCAGCGCGTGAGCTGAGGGAGGCTGCTGCGGTGGGGGTGAAGAGGAGTGAAGAGGCTGAGGGGCATATTATCAAGCACGGCGTTAAAATTATCGCCGCTTTAGCGGCAGAAAACTGCAGCTAAAGCGGCGATAATGGGCTTGATAATATGCCACAGATAATTCCAATAAAAGCCCATGTTGACACCAGAACATGGGCTTCTATGGGAATTCTCAAGGGCATATTATCAAGCCCATTATCGCCGCTTTAGCGGCAGTTTTCTGCCGCTAAAGCGACGATAATTTTAACGCCGTGTCTTGATAATATGCCCATGAGAGCAGCCAGCGCCGCCGAAGAATGTGCACTGAAAAGTCGAGAGGTGGAGAAGGTCTCCCTCTCTGAGCACTTAAAGTACATGTTACCCCCTGCACGGCCCGGTTAAATTGACTCACTGTGAAGGAGGGAAGTCTTGCCGCATATGACGAGTCCTGTAGAGTGGATTCGAGAGGCGGCTGTCGGAAAATGTGCCCCATCCCCGAGACTGAGGAGCCCTGATGGCGGCCCCGGAAGTCTCCTGGAGAGTTGCTGCAGTATGAAGACTTGTTGAGGGGCTATTGCGATGTGTGGACAGGCAGCCCGCGTTGTGCCTGAAGGTATTTATGGTAGGCAGCCAGCGGAGGGATAGACAGAGCCCCGCAGGAAAGCGAACTGCATTAAAAGGACACAAATATAATATAAACAGAAGTATCAAGGGGCAAACAATATCCAGAGAGGATGACAGGACTGAACAGCAGTCAAGCCCATGAAGGCACGGCGCACAGGAGAGACCCGTAGGCCAATGGAGAGAAAAGAGACCCCCAGGCCATGAGAGAGGGACAGAGAGACCCCCAGGCCGGTGGAGAGAAGAAGAGACCCCCAGGCTGGTGGAGTGAAGAAGAGACCCACAGGCCGGTGGAGAGAAGAGGAGACCCTCAGGCCGGTGGAGAGAAGAAGAGACCCCCAGGCCGGTGAAGAGAGAGGGAGACCACCCAGGCCGGTGGTGAGAGAGAGAGACCCCCCAGGCCGGTGGAGAGTGAGAGACCCCCCCGACCAGAAGGGAGAGAGGCCCCGGGCGGCCCAAACGCAGGAAGTAGAGAGATCGTGATCACCCCACCTGCATCAAAATCGCCCAGCAGTGGGCCAGAGATTATACAGGGAGTGCCCTCCATACTGCCTTAAGACTGTGGTGTTCAACAGTCCATTGCAGGCAGGAGAAGAGTCCAGCACCCCGAGTGGCGCATCTCCACTACTGACGCAAGAAAAGAGAGATACTTACCTCCCACAGCAGCGCTAAATTACAGCTGGAATATACGGATCCCTCAAAGCACGCCTACTTCCACTACCGTCCCTGAAATTGGTGGACACACCTGAGAAGACGCCCCATCCTCTCCGACAGGACTGGACCGGTGAGAGGTTTGTGGCGGGAGCAAATGCAAAGCTCAGAGAACACGACGGAGTGAGCAGGAGATCCCTACAAGTTTGCGTGGCCTTCACACCACATTTTCAGAAAAGATACAGAGTGGAGAAATATAGGACGGTAACAGTCCTAGGACAAGAAAGCAGATGACAACTGGTGCGCAGTGAAAGTCAACAAAGGGACGCCGTTCACCATAGTGCACCTTCTAACACACGCCAGCCACTGCGGTGCAGGGGGTAGTCATTCTTCTCAGTGACCGTCAGCCACCTGTCACCGGCTGCGAAAAGAAAAGGGCATCCCTGTTCTGCTTACACAAATGCCAAATCAGAAGAGCTGCACCAAGTGTCCGACGAGTATCATGACTGCAAATATTCGCCAGTCATCCCTACTCGCTGCCAGTCATCACCACATATTGTGCGAGTCGTCTCATGGCACCCACTCCATCATCTGTCATGTGCATCACTACCATCCTTGGAGCATCAAGTACAATAACTGGAGTCCTACACCACTTGCCAGAACAAGCGACGATCCGAAAATACAGTGACCATCTGTTTAACCGGCATATATCCTGATCCTGGTAGCGAGAGCATGTTTCTGACCAAGACACATCCACCCCTGAAGTTTGACGAGGCGGTAGCTCCAGAGTCAGAGCCCATATGCAGTCCCGAGGCAACTCATCCAAGGGGCCTCCCAGAGCGTGAGAGATGGACGTTACATTGCCCCACCAATGGATTCCAGGAAGAAGCCAGGCCCTGCAACAGAGAATCAACAGATCACACAATGCCAAGACTGTTGTCAAAGTATCAAGCGACACAATCGTCCGGTGTGTTAAAGTGAACTCATCTATACGCTCCTGATGCACCCATGTTGAACAATAAGACACTAATTGCCTCACAGAAAGAGTGCGCTGGACCGATGAACATCACGCAGGTGGACCATCCCTCGACTGAAGCGAAGCTGAAAGGTCCGGATATCATCAGCATCGTGTTCGTCCCCAGATATACCTGGTTAAAGTATGGACATGTGCCAAGATGTCCTGGTGCTCCCAGCTGCACATGTCCACCGCTGTCCTGCGAGCTATATCTCTGAACTGTGAGACCTCAGTTATTTTAGTGGTTTTCTCATTCCTTCCCATAGGTTGGACTCTTGTTTGTTATTTTTCGTTTCAATAAAATTTGGGAGGAATGTTGTGTCTAGCTGGACACAGTCTAGTGTTTCTGCCAGCCACTCACACCCCCTCACCCATCCAACACGGACGTCACCAGTCAGGTGACCCCGCTAATAAAAGGGCCCGAGTGCAGGTGCTCGTGGCTAGTTATCAGTACCCCATTCCAGTGTCCGTGTCATCTTTCACTCAGCATGTGGGCCTAGGGCCCATAACGTAACAGTGACCTTCAGCTGAAAGTGTAACCCAGCGTGTGCGCGAACCTTGTCTGGCACGCTGCGAAGGCCTGTTGCAGACATCGTGGCCAACGAGCTACACTGGCGACGAGGGGAGCACAAATCCCCGCTCCCTCTCTCCCCTTGTCTGACACACACATTCTGGAGTGCTCCAGGCATGTCAGACAGCCGCTGGGACATCCTGTACATCCGCGAGGAGAGCGGTACGCTGACCCGTCCTGGGCCGCGCGGTGAAGCCCTGTGAATCAGAGCGGAAGAGCTCCTGAAATAGAGAAAAGACCCTCGAGGGGCCCAACCTGCACAAGATGCTCGGCGCAGAGGCGGGGTTTGTCAGGATCGAACGCGCAGCCCAGCCCTGGCCTTTCTGAGGCCTGAGAGGAGACGCAGGCCCCACCAGACCGGCCACAAGCGTGAAGAGAGGTGGCAGCACCTGGAAATCTGCAGCCCACAGCCTGAGCCAGACTCAGGAGCACCACCAGCAGGTACCCAGAACCCCAACACAAGGCCAAATCAGTCCCAAGACCCAGGGGAGGAATGCCACAAGACCCCAAGACAACACAGTCAGGAGCAAGAAGAGATTCAAGCCCCTGGGGCAGTAAAGACACAGCAACACCTCACCCACTGCATGCAGAGCCACATGCCCCGCGGGAATGGACAAGCATATGCACACCATGGGAGACCCACCACCACAGCCGCAGACACAAGCTCTGCCGACACCGTATTCACATGCATCTGTGACTCCTATACCCCGTTCAGCCAGCTAGCTTGAACCACTACTTTAGAGGGACTCGAGAGACAGACGCAATCATGAAACAGTCACTGTTGATGCATTTTGGTGGCGGTGAACTTTATGAGCTGTTCGAGACACTGCCTGACACCGGGGTGGCCCATGAATATGACCCAGCCATTGTGGCGCTCAACAGATACTTTGACCCGCAAATGAACTGGGATTATGAGTGGTTCAAGCTGCGTGAAGCCCGTTAGAGGGAGGTGGAAACGGTGGACATGTTCTACACCCGCCTGAGGAAGTTGGCACGCGCGTGCACGAACATGACTAGCCAGAGTAAATTAGAGCGCAGATTATCCAGGGGTGCAAGTCCATCGCGATGAGGTCCCAGATGCTTCACCAACCCAGTATATCCCTGGATGAAATCCTCATCCTAGCCCACTCCCATGAGCTGTCAAACAGACAGGCGGAAGAGATGGAGGCCTCTCGAGTTCACAACACTCTGACTGCTCCGACATAGAAAATGGTCCACATCAAAGAAGAGACCTTAGAGGCAGTACAACGGTGCCCTGGACCTGGACCTGGACAAGGGCGAGCCACCGTCACTCGGCCCAGTGGAAAGTGTGGACATTGCGGTTTTTACCACAAAGCGTAAGACAGATACACAGCGAAAGTTCAGACCTGCTCAAAATGCGGCAAGGCCAATCTTTATGCCAGCGTCTGTCGAAGTGGGGGAGGAAGCTCCCGAGGAGGCGCATCCAGAGGATGGCCCACGACCCTACGACATCTAACGCTCGAAGACAACAAATCCACAGAAGCACCAAAAGAACAGGGAGGCACCGCATACTACCAAGATGACGATGACACCTTTGTCATCTCGTTTGCCGGACGGCCAGGCCGCCGTAAGCGCTCCCCTTCGATGTGCGATGTACAAGTCAACAGAACCTCAGTGCACGCACTGATAGATATGTGCGCATCGGTAATCGTGATGGACTCTGACCAGTACGAGAGACTGTCGCCCAAGCCGCCCCTTGCACCCATTTCAACCAAAATCTACACCTATGTAGGAATGGAACCCATACCGTTACTAGGAGTGATTGAGTTTGATGTCTGAAGTTAAGAACGTTCCGTGAAGACCCAATTCCACGCGACTGATGGGAAAAAGGGAACGCTGCGGTGGTGCCATACCGTGGAACACCTAGATCTGGTGTTTTTCTCCAAACAGGTACACGAGACCCATGCAGAAGACATCCTAAGCTGATTCCCACAGCTCTTCCAGGATTTGGGCAGACTGAAGGGGCCGCAAGTAAAACTGCAACTGCACATTGAAAAAGCCATCAAGCTGAGAGCACTTAAACACCAGTGCATTCCATTCCATCTTCGCCCCTTGTGGAAAAGGAACTGCAAGACCTGGAAGACTTGGAGGTCATCGAAAAAGTGTCCGGGCCCACCCAGTGGGTGTCCCCGCTAGTGCTAGCACCAAAGCCGAAACAGCCCGGGCCATTTGGCTGTGCGTTGACAGGGGGCTCACCAATCAGGCCATCCGGAGAGAGAGGCACATGACCCCAACGATGGATGACATCGTGGCGGACTTAAACGGGGCACAATGGTTCTCCAAACTTGACTTGAACTCTGGGTACCACCAGTCGGAGTTGGTGCCTGAAAGTCGCTACATAACCACCTTCGCAACGCACATCAGCCTCTGACGGTACAAACGGCTCTGCTTTTGTGTCTTCTCCGCCGCAGAGGTGTTCCAGAATGCCATCAAGGAGACCCTCTCTGGCCTGGTCGGAGTGATAAATCTAAGTGACGACATCCTGATATACTCCCTGAGTCTGGAGGAACATCACGTCCGGTTGAGAGCGACCCTACAAAGACTGGCAGACTATGGCCTCACCCTGCATAAGAAGAAATGTGCCTTCTATCAAGGGTTGATAGATTTCTTTGACTACATCTTTTCCTGAGACAGACTCCGGGTTGACCCGTGTAAGGCGGAGGCCATCAGGAATGCCCCGGTTCCCTAAAACCCAACAAAATCCGGACCTTCCTCGGTATGGTGACGTACTGCAGGAGGTTATCCCAAACCTGGCCACACTCTCTGAACCAATGCCCCAGCTGACAAAGACTGGCACACTCTGGGAATGGGGCCCTAAAGAGGAATCGGCATTCCAGAACATCAAGAAGGCTCTTCTGGACCAGACAACCATGGGGTATTTCACCCCAAGGAGAACACAGAGCTTGTGGTGGATGCCAGCCCAGTAGGGCTCGGGGTGGTCCATCTGCAAGAGAATGCCAGGGAATCTGCGTCCCAGACGCCTACGCCAGCAGGGCGCTATCCCAGATGGAAACACAGTATGCCCAAATCAAGCGAGAGGTGCTAGCTATAAGGTGGGCGTGCCAACACTTTCACCTGTACCTCTGCGGCCATCCGTTCTGAGTAGTGACTGACCACAAACCTCTGTTGCCACTGTTCAGCGGATCGGCATGCCTGGCACTGCCAAGAATAGAAAGGTGGACGGTTCAGCTATAAGCCTACTCTTTCCAGCTGCTATATAGATCTGGGGTAGACAATCCGGCTGACTTCTTGTCCAGACACCACACACACGGTGGAAGCGATGCGACCCCGGAGGATGCAGTGCACACCGAAGCATTTGTGAACATGATCAAGGCCAACGCCTGTCCTGTAGCTGTGACACGGGAAGATCTTTAAGATGCCACTGACACGGACAACACCCTGGGAAGGGTCAAGGTGGCCCTCGGGAGGAGGCAGTGGCATTGATTCCTCGATGGAGCGAAGCTGCTCACTGCGGTAGAACAGAATAGCAGATGCCAACTCTGGAGAGTGTGGCATGAGCACAGTGTAAGCGGTTCTGGACTTGTTCTACGAGGGCAAAGGATGGTCGTCCCGAAAAGCCTATGCAAACTAATGGTCACGCTCGCCCCATCAAGGCCATCAAGGGACCGCCAAGACGAAGGCAAGACTCTGCACAAAGGTGTGGTTCCCCAGTACAAACGGAAGAACCCTGCCTCACACTCTGGTTAGCATCAACTTTGGGAGTTTGCTGGACGGGTGGCATACCTTGGTAATTCTGGACTCGTTCTCGAAGTTCCCCATCGTTGAAGTAATACCATCTACAGCGTTCATCCACGTCCAGCCAGCCCTGGAGAAGACGTTCACTAGTTTGGACTTCCGAACGAAATCAAATAAGACAACGGGCCACCCTTCCAGGGTCAGGACTTCCATGATTTCCTGGCACACAGGGCTGCCAGGCATTGAAGAATCACATCACAATCTCCTTGAGCCAACGGTGAGATGGAGTGCTTCATGAGAACTCTGAACAGGGCCCTCAGGATCGGAGTGGACCAGCACCAATACCCGGAAGTGTGTCTGGATCAGTTCCTACTTGCGTACTGCCAAACGCCTCATTCCACAACGGGGTGGCCCCAGCCTCTCTACTACTCAAGCGACACCGAGGGACCTGATCCATGAGGACATGGAGTGGGCACCGCCCTGCCTGGATGTTGAAAAGGCCCAACAGAAGCAGCGGATGACAAACGAGAAGGCAACGGAGAGAAGGGCAGAGCAAAAGCCCCAACACTGCGTGTATAGTCCAAGTTAGTACCGCCACATGGGCTCGAAATTTTGCACGCAATATGAGCCTGAAGTATGGACAGTATATCAAGTAGATGGCACCATGATCACTGCTCAGAGCGGCCAACATACTGTTGTAAGGAATGTGTCTTGGTTTAAAGAATAGGCTGCTAACGCCACCCTTGCAGACCCGTCCTTGGAGGAAGACGAACAGCCCGGGGACGCTCACGTGGTGCCCACCCCCGACAAAGGCCAGTACTCAATGCCCACTGCACCGCCGGCAGGGGCCACAGCACCTGGAGAAGGCCAGTATGAAGGAGTACCCTGCAAGGGATCCGGGGGTTTCCCCGAGAAGGGGACCGACAACTCCGGACAAGAACAGCCCAGGAGCCAACGCTATCAGCTGTGACCCAATCCTGTGCCCAGCAAAGGACTGAGAGACTATATGTGCTGAGATATCAGTGAACTTATGAACCCGATGATGGTTATTTCAACCAGTGTTTGTTTCCTCATGTTTTCTTGCATCATTCCTCATTTGCTTTATTTCTCTCTGTCCCTCGCCCGCTTGCTCTCCTGCTCTGTTCCTCTCTTTTTCTCTCCTCTTCCTATACGTATCTAAAAGAAGGAGGGATGTAGAGAGCCATCCTGCCCTACCTATACAATGTGTCCCCTGCACCACCCCTCACGACCTGGCTCGGTCCGAGGGCATAAATAAACGGGCCCAGGTCGCACCTGACCTTCGGCTGAAAGTGTAACCCAGCCTGTGTGCATACCTAGTCTGGCGCACTGTGAAGGCCTGTTGCAATCACCGTGGCCAGTGCGCTACAAGTGGCAGAATGACTAAAATGTCTTGCAACGCAGGACAGTGCAGCAGACTAAAAAAAGCTATGCTGCGTTGTGCAAAAATAAAAGAGAGCAGGAGAGCGCCATATTTACAGAAGTATGGCACTCTTCTCCCCTCTCCCTAGCGCTGGTGCTGAAATTAGCTGCAGTATGCCATGCACACACCTTTACACCATTGTGCAAAGGTGTCTGTGTGAGTCTAGCGTAGATTTTGTACTGGAAGGTTAGCCTTTCAGTAAAAAATACTACGCTCAGACTAACTTTAAACCGTTTCCCACTTTGTATGAGTGCTGTACAGTACAGAAACGGAAGGAGAAATAAAAAGCATTTCTCCTTCACAGCTCCTACTCTAAATGGGCGCCATTTTCTGTCTACTCTTTTTTAAGTAGATAGGGCTCAGCGTCGGAAGGCTCTGGTGGTTGCATGACTCAAACATGGCTTCAAATCTTAGGGCCTCATTTACGAGGTTTTGCCGTAGGGTAGCATAAGAAAAGAGCAGGAATACACCGTATCTATCAGATACGGCTCATTCCTGTCCTTTTTCCCTGCACCAGCACACAATGGGCTTCTGTGTGCCAACGCCGGCACGTTTGCACCATGGTGCAAGGGTGCCTGCATTGGAGGGATGATTATTTTTGTGCAGGAAAGGAAACCTTTCTGCCCAAAAACAAGCACAAGAGCCTTTTTCCTCTTTCTATGTGTGTTGCAGAATGACCTAGGGGTCTTGTTGCGTACTAACGGCTTGACCTTCCTGGCTTTGTGATGTCTGAACTGCCAATATAATTGTGTAAAATAAGTTTATCATTCTGGGGTGGTCCGATGATTTGTGTGTGTTTTTGTTGTTGTTGTTTTACACGGGGTTAGGTGAGGTGGAATTACAAAGTTTGAAAACCACCAGGATAGAGAAATAATGAAATTGCATGAGCCCCTGCACAGTGAACGGGATGCTTCTATGCTTTAATATTAAAGCAAAAATATATTAACTGTGCAAAAGATGTTTACATATGTTTAAATGGAACACAATAATATTACTACGCAGGTCGGCCTTTTATTTTCTTATTAAAAATTATTACTAACATCCAAACTCATTTGTCATAAGTAAAAGTCAGTAGACACTTGTAATAATTAATTACAAATGACTAGTTGCGTCACAATACACCAACTGGCAGTGCAGATATACAGTTGTCTTGCTGTGTCCTGGATGACAAGCTTGCATTAGCCGCCTGAGTCCTATTTAGTTTGATTTTGCCAGATACTGAAAATGATTTCCTCAAATCCATGTCGCATTATCTAAACTTGCTATATTTCCCTAAAAAAATATGTATTCTTTTTTTAACATCCCTATGTAGTGCAATCCCCTGTTAACAAGCTCATTAAAGTGCAACTGGTCATATACATGCTTATGCCTGCAGATGTCCTCATTATGCTTGGACTCTAAAACCAGAAAATAAATGCCAACGTTATACATCAACCTTTTTGTAGTGTCCTGCTGGACAAGTTCTAGTGTTTGGCCATGTACTGGTTTGGCAGCCTCTCCCCTACCCCACACCCATCCATCACAAGCGTCACCGGTCAGGTGACCCTGCTAATAAAAGGGGCTGGGCGCACGTGCCCTGGGCTAGTTGAATGTACAGTAACTATGTGTTGGTGTGGTCCTTAATGTTGCATGTGGGCCTATGGCCCAAGGCCTTACAATGGAGACAAGCCAGTCTAACTTCACGAGTATTCTGGCAGCCGCCTCATAGTTCCTTGTGGGGAGAAGGGTAGCCTACGTCTAAGGTAGAGAAGGGTAGCCCATGTCTAAGGTACCCCACACCTGCCAGCACGACAGCCACCAAGAGCAGTGACAGGGGGAGAAGTGTTGCAGGAAGCACCGCGCTTGAGGCACCTCCACGCTATTGCCCCTCACTGCAAGATGCGAGTAGCCCCCAGGGCCGGACTGGGAACCCAAAGCAGCCCTGGCAGTTTTCTCAGACCAGCCCCAGGAGAAGCACTGCCTGGCTCCAGTAGGCTGGAAGTGCTTGCTTGCTGCTTGTGTTAGTAGGGGCCGATATAGCAGCACCGCTGCAAACCAGGCCCCCAGTAACAAAATCGCCCACACTCTTCCAGCCACCCTGGGAAATGCCCAATGCCCGGTATGGCCAGTCTGACCCTGGAAGCCCCCACATTCTCCTAAAGTTCCCACGTGGGGAAAGACCCCGCTTCAACATTTAAATAAATGCTTGCCTGTTTATTTAGCATCTTTTTATTGCTAGTGCTGAGAATAGTAAACTGCAGCTCAGAGCTGCTGTTGACCAGGGGGCTGCATGGAAAGGTCAGGAGGGCCCATGCTGCCCCCAAGCCGTTATTTCAGTATCGGTCCGGTTGTAGATGTTAGACTGGTACTAATGAGGTGAAACCTTTACCCAGTCAGTGTTTAAGATGACAAACTAGTGAAATAAAACCATCAGAGAATGTGCTATTGTATGCCTCATAATTTTCCTTTGCTAGTTGCATTATTAAATAAGTACTCCGCAAAATATGTTCTTCCAGTGCTGTGTAATTCCAAAGGTTTTGACCGTACCCTTTCCAAATCTGGCAAGTTGTTGTATGCTAACATGGCCACTGTTTACAAAATAAATAAACTGGAGCATGTGGTGAAAGTAGAGGGCACAGAATGCAGGCCTGCTTGTTTTCTAACATGATGTGTTTACATTTTGTAGCTAATAATATGTGTGCTTGATTTCCCTGGTTTTTTAGGTCTCGCCTGACCCAGCGCATGCGCTGGTCTGGCGAGACATTTTATGAGGGCTCCAAAAAGTGCTACCAGGCCAGCCTAGAGCTACAGTGCATGTGCGCGGCGCGCGCGCCGAGCTTGACCGAGCTTACTTTCACTTTCGCGGCCGTTTGATATTTGATGTTTGATCACGATTGTGATCACTTTCGCGGCCGCTTGGCATAGCAAATAGGTCTCGCTTTTGGGACCTTATAAGTATTTAGTTATGCAACTGTTGCATGGCTAAACACTTATAAGGTCCCAAAGGCGAGACCTATTGGCTATGCAAATGCTTGTCTTGCTTTATTCCTATGCTGTTCTCCATTGGCAAAAAGCATATTTTAAGTTTTCCCAATGCCAAACAGATTCGGGGGGAAAGCATTGACCAAGCTAAATGTTTGGGTAATTGTATTGACAAACGAGACCTTTTTGAATGTTTGTCCTTCGGTCGTCACTCAGCAGACACTTATTCTGGTCACACAACATCTCTTTGAAACCATCATTTACTCAGAACAATGGGCGCCACTACCACACCCAGTGAGAGTACCCACCAGTGGCAGGACTGTCCTTGCACTGTTCGAATTGTAGGCTCCGGTCAGCAGGGGTCTGTGGCGTGTCTTTTCTCTGAATTCTCAAATTATGTGGCAAAGTTTATGGCTTGGTATTTGCCAAGCCCGGTAAAGAGGTGAGGTGCATTGTGCAATGAATGGCCCAGGCACTGTGCTCCACGCCTGGCCGCCCCCCAAAAAAGTTACACCCGGCCTTTGGCTGTATGCTGCGTGCTCTGCGTGCACGGAATAGCACACTGCACGGTTAAAAAGAGGGGTCAAATAGTTTGAGCACATCATGCCCAAATGTGGTATCTCAAGCTTTGTGTCAATGTGTCAAACTGCCTCAAAAGTATTAGCAAATCTTCTCCCCTAGTAAAACCTTTCATCCAACCGCCGTTCACAGCAAATGACTCCATGTGCTGTCCTCTGGTGGACACGCTTGCCTCACACTCCTGAAGAGGTAATGCGTGGCCAGCGACCCTGAGGATCACTGAGTACGTCCAGACCCTCATTCAGGTGTTTTACTAATGAGAGGGGTCGCGCTGCTTCTTCCGCTTGATGAGCAGGTGTGGATTCGTTCTGAAATGCTTCTGGATTGGCCCAGGCGAATTAACCAATGACGGCTGATTTGCTCCTCCGGAAGTGTACACGTTTATAGCCCATGTTTTCGACTCGTCATTTCCTTCATATTGTAAGATGTAGATTCTTTGCTGTTGCTCCTAGTGACTCAGAGTGTTCCCTGCTGCTCTGCTTTTTGTGCGCTAGGGATTCATACCACAATCCACAGATTTGGTCACTCTGCATGTTCACACACACTGCTGTTTTGGCCACTTTGCCTATGGACTCATACACACTACTGCTTTGGTCACAGTGGCTATGGACTCAAAGTGCACCCCAGTGCTTTGGACACTGTGAATACGGACAGATGCTACTGCCCACTTCTGTGGTCAATGTGCCTGTGGACTCATACACCATATTTACTTTGGTCACTGTACATTTGGACTCATACAACTATTCTCTGCTTCGATAACTGTGCCTATGGACACAAAGTGAACACTTTTACTATGGTCAGTGTGCCTTTGGGCACAAACTGCACCCTATTGCTTTGGTCACTATCCCTATGGACTCATACTACAGCCCACTGCTTTAGTCACTGAGCCTATTGACTCAAACTCAATGTTTTGGCCATTGGACCTGTGGAAAGACACTACACCCCAGTGCATTGGTCAGTATACTAATGGACTCATACTACACCCCACGGCTTTGGCCACTTTACCTATGGTCTCCTACACAACCCTACTGTTTTGAACACTATGTACATGGACTCATGCAGCACTTCACTTCTTTGGTCACTGTGCCAAGGGACACAAACTGCACCCCTCTGCTTTGATCACTGTGCCAGTGGACGTATACGACATCCCACTGCTTTGGTCACTGGGCCTAGGGACTCACTGCAGTGTCCCATTCAAAGGGGTGTCCGTGGAGAGGTTTCGCTCTTTGTGGGCATTATGTTTACTTCTCCCATGGGTACTTAGTTCCTCTGTATCACTGCACATATACAAAGACACGGTGGACTACTGCAGGAAACGGCCTATCGGTTTACCACCGCACACTCAGTCATTTCCTCATTTGGGGCCTCATGTAGGTAGCTAAATACCGGTCGGTAACGGCCGAAATTCGGTAAATATCCCATTACCGACCGGTATTTAGGCATTTGAGATGTAGGAGGCATGATTTAAGGATTCGGTAATTTACCGAATCGGTAAGGGATCGGTAAAATACCGAATCGGTAAAATACAGATTCGGTAAATTACTGAATCCTTAAATCATATGTAGGGAGCACTCAAGTGAGTGAATTTCAGTAGTAAGGATTCGGTATTTAACACCAACTACAGGTTGATGTTAAATAACGAATACCTTTCAAAAAGCTAAATTTGGCTGCTTTAAAAGTGCCATGAGATGCGTGATGCAATATGATTGAGGCTTATTCAACCTTTGACCTAATGTATATAATATTTGCAGAATTGTTTATAATATTTGCAATCATTCTAATACACGTTTTGTAGATGAATAGTGTATAATAAATAATCCTAAAAAACTAAACGCTGAGGGCCCGATTACGATCTCAGTTGTAAAGACTCCGACCTTAACCCGGAGGCCTTATGACCGAGATCGTCTGTTTCAATTTCAAACGGCTGATTACAATACAGCTGGTCGGAATTAAAACCACCCGGTCATTCTGGCTGGCTTCCGACGGGCTCCAGGAGCCCGTCTGCCAGTCGGAGACCAGCCTGTTTTCCAAATGAAAGACGTTTCTGCTTTCTGGAATACAATGCACGGTTTCCAACAGGGTTTCCATGCCGGCCTTCCCAATATGAAAACCCTGTCGGAAAGCATGTTTGGGGGCCCTAGCAGGGCCCTCTACTGTTTTCAGCCTTCGGTTGGTGGCAGAGGGGACGCCATAGGTTCCCCCTTGTTGATCCCTGCACCTTGTGGTGCCTGCCATGGGGTGCAGGGATGACCACAGACTCCCATCCCTCTATGGCAGCTTGTGTTACAGCCAGTTTACGTCCTTAACAAGAGCTCCTATGAAGGAATGGGGGTATGCGACCACACCATGTGCTGTCGCATTGTGATTAGGCGGTCGGGACCACCAACCAGAGGTCGGTCGGTCTCATTTCCGCGACTGTGTCAGGCAGACCTAAGTCCACCCAACATCGAAATAAGCAATTTACGCTTGCATACTGATTTCGGGTGTCAGGCAGGGTGGGGTTCTATGTACCACCTGTGGCTGAGAGATTCTCTGACGGCTTTTTGTCTGACTTCTAGCACTGCAGTTTATGTGAGAATAGCTCAGTAGGGAAGAACTGAGAGACACCTGCCAGTGTAAATTTGGGGATTTTTTTTTGCATTTTTCTTGTGAGGGTTAAAAGATTTACTGGGGGTGATCCCAATAGTTTAGGGGGTGACACGACAATGGGGTGGCCCAGACTTCCCTACTCCATTATTTCTACCACCTTAGGTTTCGAGCCTGCCCAAAAATTTTTTTTGCTTTTTTTGTAAACAGATTTTATTCAGTGGCAACAAAGCAGTCAATAGCAGTACAGCGAGGATCTAGATCTTACAAGGCACATTTGATAACTAGACATTGCCATCTATACATAATAATCTAAGTTCGACGCCCACCAGAAGACGTCAATCTTGGTCTTGTGCAAGGTGGTGACAGTTCCCTGAGTATAGTTCAGGGTCCTCGAGCTAGCCAGGCTCTGCATCCCCTTAGTAGACATTCAATGTCCCAGCATTCTGTTCCATTACTAACTCCTGCCAAAATCTTTTGATCTTGCATAGGCGGTAGCACCCCAATCTTTTCTCCCATTCTCTTCACACAGACTGCAACACTCAATCTAAGAAATTACATGTTATTTACAAATATATTGTCCCATGTGATGTTCTGTTATTAACTCCAACACGGTAATAGTTTTGTAAACGATATTTAGGACACCTCACACTCACAAAGCATGTACTGCCCCACCACTACCCTTTTCTGCTCGCTTCCTCACATTTGCTTATTTGCGTTCTTCATTCGCTTCGGTGTTGAGAACATTGCCTGCCACATTTCCTTTGTAGGAGAGTGAAAGGAGGGCCACTCAGAGATGCCCCATCATTTTCCTTGTCTACGGACAAAGGGGCATATTAACACCGTGTCAACCCCACCTCCTTCCCCTCTAAGGGGCATATTATCAAGAAACAGAGTTAAAATTATCGCCGCTTTAGCGGCAGAAAACTGCTGCTAAAGCGGCGATAATGGACTTGATAATATGCCCTGGAGAATTCCCATAGAAGCCCATGTTTTGGTGTCAACATGGGCTTCTATTGGAATTCTCAAGTGCATATTATCAAGCCCATTATCGCCGCGTTAGCAGCAGTTTTCTGCCGCTAAAGCGGCGATAATTTTAACTCCAAGCTTGATAACATGCCCCTAAATCCTTTGCTTCACAAATGTAAACTACAGGAGGAAAAAAGATGTAAAGCCCCAGCTGCAATACATGCACCTCCAAGCATTTCATAGGCATCGTAGGTATGTTTTAACATAAAGCAAATCATAAACTGATTTCATCTCCACACTGCTCAATCGCCGCATTTCACCAGTTCCAGAAATCATGTGCACACAGTTTTTGTGCAGCAGTGCTAAATGAACAACTCTGCTAACCCCACTGACCCTTCATTAATTGCTCTATGCCACTTGTTTATTAAATCACTAACTTTCAAAAGTGGTTTTATTATACTGCATTCATGGTATGCGCCTTCTGTAACCCAACAGTAGGGATTAGGCTTGAGAAATCATTAGAGGATCCATATTGGGTATACACATTCATGCCTCACAGCCGTGCCTCATACCTTACTGAACATTCCAAAAACATTCACTCTGGTGTATTCTGAGTCCTAAAAGGATCTTAATGCAGCCCCTCCACCAAACACACATTGACCACAAACCTCTTGAACTCTCCCCATCTTCTGATTCTTTCTTACCCTTTGTCCTTCTCTCACGCTCTAACTCTGCGAACGGCTTAACTATATTTCCTTGCTCCCCACCGTTCATGTCTATCCCCAAACATGGACTTCACAATACTGCTCTGAACTGCCCTTCCTCACAGAAGCAGGTGCTACCATTTCCCCCCAATTTTCTCTTAAACTATCCCTAGGAAGGTCCTCCCCACACCAGTCCATTTGCCAGATCCCTCATGTGGATGGAACCCAGCAACACTTGCATCGACAATTTGATTGGTGCTACATGGGTCCTGTATAGAGTTGCCACCTTTTGCAGATAAAAATACCAACCGTCTATTCACGTCTTAACATTCTGCAGAAGCCCGGACATGATTCCCTACTCAAGCAGCAACCACAATCCTTGTCAGGGTGAAGTCCCAAGCAGACCCTAAATTAACCTGTGCACAACCCTCTAACAGCTTGTCAAAGAGCACCCAATAAAGTGAAAACACGCCATAAGAACCCCCCACCCCAATTTAGAAGAATATAGAGTACATTTTAATAAGTAAATACAGACTAAAACAGCAAAACCCCAATCAGTAGAATCAGTTATATGCAAGTTTAAAGATATCAGTGAAAATATCACCAAAAAGCACAAAGCTTCAACTGTGTTTATTGGTTACCCCGGACTAGGACAAAGTCACAAGCTCAGGCTGACCGCAATGGAGTACGGGCCGGCTACAGGGATCTAGTTAGGCCTGCTGAACAAGAGTCACAAAAGACTAGTGACAAATCATCTGTGAGAGTGCTCAGGCAGGACCTTTTTGATGTGCAAGTGTGGTAGGTGAGAGCTCCTGCCCCTCGTTAACTCAAAGTGGCCCTTCCTGCCCACACCTATTTTCCCTTTCTCTCACTGTCTAGGAGAAATACACAAAGACCATCTGCCATCTACACCTAGTCATGTGACCCAGGATCAGGCTGCAGGCTCCAAATGGCTAGGACAAAAAAATGACAACGGTCTAAAAGTGTCATTTTCACAATTGTGTTAAAAAATCTGACTTTCCATTAAAGAGAGGTTTAATTACAATTCTTTAGACACCAAATGCGAAATATCTACCTGCTCCCAATTGTAGGTTACAGCTTATTCAATGGATAAGATAACTCCAATGCTATTCTGTTGGAGAGGTAGGCCTTGCAGTAGTGAAAAAACTACTTTAAGAGTTTTTCAGCACCAGGACATGAAAAACTTAAAAGTATATGTCCTTACTTTAAAATACATGTCACCCTGCGGTCTGGGCTATCCAGGGCCTACCCTTGGGGTGACCCATATGTTTAAAAAAAGGTAGGTTTGAGCCTGGCAAAAGGTTTATTTTGCATGGCTGCACACACAGGCTCAAATGGCATGCCTGAAACAGGTTTAAAGGGCTACATAAGCAGGTGGCACAGAATGAATGGATGAATGAAAAGCAGGATTTATAAAGCGCACGGTTACTCCCAGGAGTGTCCAAGCATTAGTGGATAAGTAATAGAAAGAGAAAAGAGGAGTTGTAATTTAAGGTTCAAAAGCCAGGTCTTAAACTGTTTTCGAAATCAACATTCATTGACTACTTGAGGTTACTCGGCCGGCAAGATATTCGAAGCTTGCGGACAGCTGCGTCCGGCACCGATCGGGAGGTGGGGGCTGGGGGCAGAACAGGGGGCAGAACAGGAACCAGGAAGCACACCCAAGCTCCCCTGACCAATCACAACACTGAGCGCTGCGGTTAGGCGCTCAGACGGAGATTGGGGGCCTGGGCATGTTCTCCACTCAGGCTGTAATGCAGCCTGGATAGAAAACATGGAAAGTGTGCATGACTATTTGGCCGGCCCTGAGAGCAGAGCAGCCCCGCCCACTTGCAAAGCAGCTGGAACAAATAAAATGATAATAGCATTCAGTTGTTATCATTTTATTTTTCCTTTAGTCACACTGTTTAAAAGCGGAGGAGCACACCACTACTTGCGGACCCAGGAGGAAAAAGGATCTGCCTCCTGCTTTATTTACTTTACCCTAGGAACTTTGGCAGAATGCCCAGAAGGTGACAGCAAAGTTCGAAGGAGAGAGTAGAATTGAATACCAGATGACAGGTACTCACAACCAGACTGGTGGAGAGCCCTGTGCCTTGTCAAAGTTTTGAACATGATCCTTTTTTGACCGGTAGCCAGTGTAGGTTATTCAAATGGGTTGTCATTGTAGCTCGTCTAGGCAAATGGAGTACCAGATGAGCTGCTGCATTTTGGCCAGTTTTCAATTTCTGCAGCAGATATTGTGGGAGTCCTGCAAAGAGAATGGCAATCCTGACTGGTAAGGAAAGGAATTGCAGGAATTTGTTGGCCTGGTGCATCAAGTCAAAACAAGTGCCACAAACAGTGTTGATCTGGGTTTGAAGGGTCAGCTTTTTGTCAGTCTTGATGGCCAAGTTCTTAACTACATCCACTTGGGAATTAGGTGGAAAAGTCAAATCTGGCCAATGAGATTGTAAGTTCAGAGTGAAATTGGGACTAAAGCAGAGAATCTCAGTCTTGCCGGGGTTTCATTGAGTAGGATAAAACCCATACACTGAAAGACCGCAGAGAGGCAGAGTTTAATGGCCTCGTGATCCAATATTTCCTCTTCATAGAATGGGAAGAGTAGCTGAGTGTCTTCAGCATAGCACACTTCCTTGGCCCCAAAGGACTTGACCAAAGTAGCCAAAGGAGTCATGTAGATGTTAAACATCGTAGGACTAAGGGCGGAGCCCTGGGGCACTCTCACCAAGACAATACTCTTATTAGAGGAGACTGGAGGTATCCAGATTTCTTGGTATCTGTCCTCAAGTCTTAACCAATTTAGCGCTGTGCCCCTGATGCCAAGATAACAAAAGTGGGCATGCAGCCTAGAGTGTGGAATTGTAAAAAAAGCATCCAAGATGTCTATCAAAACCAGAACTGCTTTGACCCCGCATCTAAGGAATATTTCCTCTCCTCAGATACTTCCAGAAGGGCATTATGGTGCTAAATTTGGGTCTGAAGTCTAACTGGCTGGACTGAAGGAGCCTGTTGAACTCTAAATAGCTAGAAAGTAGTTGATTCACAAACCTCTCCACAATTTTAGATGAAGTAACAGGGAAATTGGCCTGTAATTAATTAAGATATTGGGATCAGCATTGGATCTTTTCAGGAGAGGCAGAATCTTGTCTTGCTTCCAGGTAGAATTATCCCAGATGCCAAAGATCTGTTAAGAAGGGAGTGTGAAACAGAATTGATGACATCCATCCCCTTCACTAGAACAAATGGAGGGCAAGGGCCGGCGGGGAAACCCCGATCTCAAATTAAGTGTGGTGAGTCTCGACTCGTCTAATGAGATTGTGTCGAGGGAGGAAAGAGCACAGTTAATGTCAGTTGGTGGGGGAGGGCATCAACAGGGAAAATGAATTGCTGCAAGACTACTTTGAATTTCTACAATTATTTTTTCAAAGAGGCCAGTTGCTAGCACTATGTGGCCGAAGGACACTTTTTAACAATCTTAAAGATTTCAGTTGGCTTGTTATCTGCATTTTCATCTTATCCTAATAAAAGATTTTTGTAGTAAGATTGATTAAATTAATTTTGCTTTTAAGTGCTGACTTGTATTTAATTTTATCCTCAAGACCCGTAATACTCAAAGTATGGGCAGCGGGCCACCAGCGGCCCGGCAGATCTTCCAAGGCGGCCAGCGGACCTCTGACCTTTTGCAGGAAACCACAACACAGCTGTTCCCTTAGCAACAGGCTCCGTGGGCTCTCAGAAAAACAAAAGAGGGCCACTGCAGCAAACACAATAGCAATTTTGCTGCGCATGCTCCAGCAGCTCTATTTTGTGTTTACTCAAAGCCTTATTGATGTCTTTCCGGGATCTTCTTGCTGCCTTTGCCGACAATGTTGACACCCACAGCCTGATCTCGTCCGAACTCTTGGCCCACTGAGGACTTCAGCAGGGGGTCACTTCTGGATCGGGCCAGCATGCGTCCTTTTTAGCCACAGGCAGACCAGCTCCTATACCAGCCTGCTTGGCGCCAGCCTGCCTTCCTGGCAGGTTCTCCTTCATTTCGGTGATGGACCACGTTTTAGGGTGTTTGTGGGCCTGTTTTATGTTCTGCTGGGCCAGATTTTACTGTTGATTTTCCTGATCTTAAAAATGCATTGTTTGGATCAAGCTCAAATCCATGCAGTCTTCCATAGTCTTTAGAAGCTAAAAAATGTCCCAATTTTCTGACATGGGTTACTTTTTTACTTTTCTAATTTACTAAAAGCGTCCACTCTTATTTGGAAACTGGGGCCTATTTTGTGTCCCAGTTTGACCAGCCGCAGTTTCTTCGCTTGGTTGGGGTAACTTTGCCCACCCCGCGGGCCTCGCAGGAAAAACAAAATGGCAATGAAAAGATTTTATTGCCATTTTGTTTTTCCACATTCCGCACTCACCGCACTGCAGCATCCAGCCTTCCCCGAGCCCAGACACATGTAGGCGTGTCAGCAGGAGATGACAGGAGCAGTGGCTGGCTGGATACTCTACAGTGTGCATGTCACTTTGGCCTGCTGTCTTGCGCCAGACAAAGTGACACACGCACTTTGAAGCTCTCCACCTAGCCGTCTTAGGCAGCTGGGTGGAGACCAAGCACAGGCCTACAGGGCTTGAAGAAGCGTCCAGCCAGCCCGCTCCATCCAATCCTGGCGCTGCTCTCACAGCAGGGGCGGCTGGTGACTTTTTAAAAAGGTAGGGCGTAAACGTTGTGCGTGAGTTACCGGCGGCAAGAGAGACTGATCGCCAAAAGAGGGGTTCAGGGAATTTCCCCCTGAGAACATTTTGAAAAAAAGAGTGGCCAAATGGTGCATTTTCAAGCAAATTTGAGAAAGCAAGTTGGTTAATAAATCAATAAAAAGATTTCATATGATAATGACATAGGTAGCTGCTTATCCAGTATATCCACAGAACTTAACAGACTTTGCGATAACACCTCTGAATATGCTAGTGAAGTATCTTACATCTGATACTGCGATGGCAGCAGTGCCTCGTTACAGGAGCAAGACTTACTAAGTGTCAGTGGTGGTTGGTGATGTCTGACAGTGGTGAGCTGAGAGGGGGCACGACATTTTTATGGAAGTCCGTGGAGATTTACTGTGCATTTTTTTATGGGGTTATATTAGTTCTCAGGCTGATTGACAGAACGGAGTTAAACGTGTGGGGGCCAGGAAAAGTTATTTTCATTTTAACAGCAAAGTGCACTGTTTACAATATATATATTTTGTGAATGGGGGAGATCAACCCTGGCTCCTTCATAGGCCTAGCAAAAATGTGCCACATGCATGCAAGTCTGCATTTGCAGCATTTAAAAAGGAGACTCCCTTCGCCTTTACATAAATAAAGTCAAAATCCGTGGAAGTCTGAGACTTTTGACACATCAGCACACTACCATCTATCTCAAGATAAGGGCCTGCACTTACCCCAATCATAGAGCATATGTAAAGCCACAATAAAGACAAAAGAGAGTTGATCAGGCCTCATAACCACAGAAGCTTGAAAACACTGGATTTTACAGTACCCTTCGATTTATAGCGAGGCAAGATTCCCTGCTCTTCACAAGGGCGAACAAAGCACACGTTTTTGCTGTTTGCTCCATTGAAAAAATTAAAATAAATTCAGTCATACTTCATCCAAGGGAAAGGCCAGACATTCATTGTAATCTAATTTGTTTCTGCAGTGTATCACGGCCAGCAATGCGTGCCCTAGTAACAAGATAAACAAAAGTAACTTTTCATAGCAGGATGTAAGATGGTAGTAGAGTGCTTTACATGAGGACCAATTACTTTACACAAAGACACTTTCATTTATTTTTAGGCACGAGGAGATTTAGATTGTGATTTGCCCAGGATCACAGGAGGTTGAGCGGACGCCGAGACTCAAGCCTGGGTCCCATGCTTGCAATTTATAAATAGTCACAAACACAATTTACTATAAGCAGCATCCTTAAAAATAAACTGCATTAGCCTACAGCTGCATATTCAAACATTGGCGACGGCGGCATTGGCATACCATAGAAACACTTAAACATAGAAAATCAACAAAACAGAGTTTACCTTTTGTTTTACTCTGTGGCCCGCCGCTTCTGTGACTTGGAACGTGCTTGTAATTTCGGCCGGCCCGGGACATGTCCAGTGGGGAAGGGGACTCACGAGTTGATGGAAGGAGGGGTCTTGCCTGCAGCGCTCCCTCATGTGCAAAACCGGCAATGTGCACGAAGTGAAGTGAGAAGAGAGGCACGAGCAGAAATGGCCAATCACAGCATGGCTTCATGATAAAGCCATACAGTCATTGGTCATGTTACAGCGCTGGCCTCTGTTGAGATGTATTAATTGGATTATATGACAACGATGCGTGGCAAAGGGAAAATAATGATTGCCAAACAGTCGCGAACATGAACATATTAACTTTCATTTAATGCGCACACTCCTTTATTTGAAAAAAATACGTAGTACGATAAATTGAATAAAAGAAACTGTAATAAAACCTACCTTAACCTTTAATTTGCAGGATGATTTGGCTAGAGGTGCGTTTTAGCTGCACTGGCTCCTCTTGGAGAATTCGTAAGGCCCGGACCGCTACTCTCTAATCTGGTGTAGCTCCCAGTCGCGGCTCGTGGGGGGGGTGGGGTGGGGGGTGTCGCGTGGGGTCGAGGGGGGAGTATAAAAATCCTTATCCTACCCGAGGTCCTGCGCAGGTCCGCGCTGTCTAAGGTCCGTTGGCGCAATGGCGCCTACAGCCCCTCTCAGCCAATCCTGGCACTGCTGGCTTAGGGCACGGTTACTGCTCACCCGCCTGCCCATTAGGAGACCGAGGTTTGAGCCTTTGCTCAACCCTCGCTCTCCTAATGGGCATGCGTCAGCCTGTGCAGCCACAAGTGCGCATGACTGGGTAAGGCGCAAAAATTCGCTCACCTTCCCCACTCATGTGCACTTGTGCTGCAGCTGCTGCCTGTTGCCCCTTGTCCGTCTGACAATCATGTCAGTCAACATGATGCCGGACCGCCCACCCCCTTCAGACTCTGAAGGGGGTGGGCGGTCCGACGTCATGCTGACTGACATGATTGTCGGATCTCCCTCGGCATCTTTGAACTTAAGTAAACTGATTCAGTTTACTTAAGTTCAAAGACGCCGAGGGAGCTGCGGGCGGGGGGGCTACGCCCCAACGCCCTAATGGACGCCCTGCTTCTGTCCCACAGAATGAGAGAAACACCAGGATTGGTTAAGGAAACTGGCTGGGCCCATGCAGCAGGAAAGGAGAAGACTGGGACCATAGCGAGGAATGCAGCCAGGTAAGTGATCTTTTTTTTTTTCTTTTACTCCTGCCTCTAATTCCATCCCTCCAACCCTTCCCCCAGTCTCCATAGCTGATAGCCATCGCTGAGTTTGACTCTGTCCCTCACAGCCCATTTCCCTGCACGTCTCTTTTTATAGTTTCATAGGCCTCCCTGTCTCTGTTCACAGGAGACCAGCATTCGTCTTGTTTATGCATGTGTGCTTGCAGGTGAATACTGTATTTGTCTAGTTATGTTTTGAAAAGGTGATGATTTTTTTTTACTCTAGTAGCCCCTCCCCCTCTGACCCTGCCCCCATCCGCCCCTCGGTGCAGCCCTCAGCCACAATCCAGACTGGCCCCTGAGAAAAAGTGTGTGAGTACCCATGCTCGAGACTATAGTGGCTTCGCCAAGCTCTTTCAGCTTTCTTACAGATTTTCTTGGCCTGCCTGAGATGTACGTTGAACCAGGGGCAGAAAGGCTTTATCCTGCTAGTTAGGCAACTGAGGGGGGGAGGTACCAGTTGTTCTAACGTGAAGTGAATCCAGCTGTCAAAAACATAAATGTCTGTCTCAAGTTGAGCAGAGAAAGAGGGTAACGTATCCTCTAGGGCAGTTAGCAAATTGTCTTGGGGGGATCATGGAGAGAAGCTGGGGTTTGATGGTGGGGTAGGGAATTCTGCTGACATCCCTTTTGGGTTACGTCCCAGTGAAAGAGAAATATATAGGGGTCTATCCATGGAAGAGGGAGGGGATCTGAAATACTTAAGTTAGAGTTGGAAAAAATCAAGTCAATGGTTTATCAATGTGAGTGAAGATTGAGACAGATTGGGAAAAGCCAAGCGGAACCAAGATATTAGTGAGGCTAAGCATATCTTTATTGGCAGTGGAGTCTCAATAAATATTAAAGTCCCCAAGTATGATACAGTGAGCAAAGCGAATTAAGACCTGCAATATCACCTCATTAAGGGAGTCCAGGACAGGACAGCCGGTTTGGGGATCGATAAATCAGGAGTCCCCCGACCGATAAATGGGCATTCAGAGAAATGCAGATGCCAATGGCTTCCGCCTCTACCAGGTTGTTTACCACAAATGTCCAGCATTTATAGATATCCCGAAAAAATAATGGATACCTCCACCTCTACCATGCACACTAACAAGATTGAAAATCTTCTACCCTGCTGGGATGGCAGATTCCAGGAGAGGTTTATATTTAGCTGACAGCCAAGTTTCTGTACTAAAAAGGCTTCAGGTCTCTCGTCGCACAGAAGGTCATAGATGCAAATTGAATGCTTGTCAGAGACTGGGTGTTAGCCAACAAGGCTTTAAAGAGTGATTTACTAGTGTTAGCGTGAGTTCTGCAGGCCCGCTAGCAGTATTTAATGTACAGGCCATGGGTACATGAAGTACCACTTTACTAGGGAAGTACAAGGTAATTAAATGTGCCAACTGGGTGTAAGCCAATTTCACTAGGTTTGAAGGAAAGAGCAAAAGCACATTAGCACTGGTTAGCAGTGGTAAAGTGTGCAAAGCCTGAAAGCCAGCAAAAATCAAAACAGCAAAAACAGGATGGTTGAAGACAAAAAGTAAAGGGATACCACGCCAAGATGCCAAATATGCCAGGTCTAACAATTGTTTAGTAGAAATCTATACAAAATTGTCAGTATTCATTTTTCACATGGCCCTTCTGTCTTTGACTACTTTACTTATTAGTGAGGGGTCATTTAGACATCTGTAGAACACATCCTAAAATGTTTGTTTACATTCACTGCTTAAAATGTGCTGATAAGGGGAAAAATATTGTCTTTAAGTGATTTTCTTAATTTTTGCACCAGCAGGGACATTAAAATACCAGTCAAGTCCACTTGGTGGCAACCCTAGCCCTGTTAGGGCTACCAGAGCAGCCAACAAACCAGAGATTAAAAGTGGGGCCACAGGACCTTTGCTACTCTAACCACTGCAGTACATAGGGAGTTTGTCAAGCTTCTCCATATAGTCAGTCCTCAAAAAGAACCATTGTGGCCCACTGCCGAAGCACTCACAAAGCCGCATGGGATACAGAGGTATGAACCACAACGGTCCAGGAACTCGTTTCTCATTTGTGTGCTACAAGAACAGTGTTTCATCACTTCTTATACTTTGTTGCGTGTGCATAGGATTTGTTGTTTTGCATTGCCTCGGATCTCCGAGTCCTACTCTGGGGGTTAAAGGGATATTTCCCCCACCTAGTGCACCGCGTCTACTTTGTGAACTTTATACTGATCACGCTATATGGTTTAGCGCTGATATAATGCGCCTGTGAGAATTAATGTCCCCCCCCTCCTTTTCAGCCTCTGGGCTACAGAGGTCACATGACTTCGCAGCTCTGGGCATTCCATCCAAGAATCTACTTTCCTTCTACTATAAACCACTACTCAGGGAGTCCCATTGCCAATGAGTCCTCTGCTAAGCACAGTCATATGAAAGTAGGTCATTACTTTGCAGGTCGTTACATCAGGAGTCATTACACAGTAAGTACCTTTTCATCTCTTTTTTTACATCAGGAGTGCATTTCCTTCACAGGTAGTCTGATATTATTATTTTTTTCCTCTCTTCTTTGATTACACAGGGGCAGTCACCTACCTTAGGTCACAGTTTCCATTAGAAGAGCATTTTTTGATTTGCTGATAACTTTGGTGCCGTTCGACAAGTCTTCACAAAACTTTCAAGAAAATAGTTCATCCACCTCAGCGCCTTCCTGGATAGTTTCGGGGCGACCCAGCAACCAAGTCTCAAGGCAAAGGGGGTCCCAAAAGGTCTTTTTCTCATGCAAAACCCTGTAGGAATTGTGAGAAGTGATAAAAAACGTCTCAAAAGAATTACACCACCTTCTGCAAAAAGCTAGATCCTTACTCAGAAAGGGTGCTTTTTAGGTCTCGCCTGACCCAGCGCATGCGCTGGTCTGGCGAGACTTATTGAGAGGGCTCCAAAAAGTGCTACCAGGCCAGCCTGGAGCTACAGTGCATGTGCGCTGGCGCGCGCGCCTCAAGCGCGATTATTTTCACTTTCGCGGCCGCAAGGCTTGGCATAGCCAATAGGACTCGCTTTTGGGACCTTATAAGTATTTAGTAATGCAACTGTTGCATGGCTAAACACTTATAAGGTCCCAAAGGCGAGACCTATTGGCTATGCCAATGCTTGTTGTGATTTGGTGCCTTTTAAGAGAAATTACTGTTCAATATATAGTGATATCTAGACAGTTAGTGGTGCGAGAGTCCCAAGGTACTCCCGCCGTACAGCAAATAAAAAAAATTAAGCATTCTGATTGGCTGAAAGTGTTTTTTTTTTCTGTCCATGCCTTTGCTTCTGCTGGACTGGTACCAGTCCCACAGGACTGAGAAATCTGATTGGCTGGCCGCAACATAAACAGAAATGTTGCAAATGCATTTCAGTCCCCTTGCCCTGAGTTTATGAAAAAAATACAAGGGGGGGCAATAGAGGGTATCCTGAACCAGCTGCAGTCTCACAGGAGTAAAGCGATACCAAAACCAATTAAAAAACAAGAACATTGTGTGGTGGCATCGGTGGACAGTTGGCCTGACGCGGGGGAGTTGGCCACCCACAAGAGGCTGCAGTTGGCCTTACCCCAGGGAGTTGGCCATCCACAAGGGGCAAGCGCAGGGCTTGGTCGTAGGTACATCCTCCATCTGAAGCAGTGCTTTAAATGTGCAGGTACCATCATGTACTGAGTATCTGACCTATCTTTTGAGAAAGAGAGAGAGTATCAGTGCTTCTCAGAGGAGTTACAAAACGTTAACTGCATATTAATGTCATTGATCAGCAGCAAACAGGTACTCTGGAGTAGGGTACGCGCACTTTCAAGCACTGCTCCGAAGTGAGCTCCGAAGGCACCAATGAGGTCAGACGGGGCGCAGTCTGTGATCTGTCACCCATCCTTTGAACATTCAATGATCCCCTCAAGAGGATCCAGAGGATTCCAGATTAGAAACATGTTTAAGCAGCTTCAAACAACCCCGCCCCCACCCCGGTTCTCACTGGTTAGGGCATGTGCTACCTACTAGAGTTCGTGGTGGACTCGGTCTTGAAGAGCCTGCAGACGAGTACCTCCTGCTGCTATGACAATTTGCATAAAATGTAACAGCCTTAAATATGTAGCATTGTGGCACTGTGTTCCATATCTTTTCTTATAGGTTTGCTCATTGCCAATCTTAGCTTCTTGTATTCATCATACTCGCCCATCACGTGTATTATCTGTTATGCATTGTTTGCACCATACACAACTGAGGGGTAGCCTGCTGAAATCTGGTCCCAGCAGGTATTCTGGAGCTGGAAATGTGATCCAGGCCTGTCTTGCTGGAGCTTTCAGAATGTGCCCTGTTGCTGTGTGGGGCCACAAGGACATGCTGTGCAAGAAGGAGCTTGCAAAGAAGTGACGCAGACCAAGAGTAAACGGCCCACTTAGCCCAATACCTTAGTCCGAGTACTACATCCTTTACGGAGGGGTTGGAGGCCATTGGAACAGCACAGGTGGAAGCTAGCCCCAGAGTCAGTAACAATAGCACCCTGGAGAGCCAAGTTACAATTTTCCAAAAGAGACAGAGAGATTTAAAAGTGTTTTTCAATAAAGGTCTCTGTATTGGTAAGAATGTTCTGCTTTATGTTTGAGATACTCACTCTCAGCTGCTGTCTGCAATTCTTCCGACCATTCCACTATGCACAACAAAGGAAGACGGCACACACGGAGGTATTTGGATTTTTTCTTCAGCCGCAATCTTTTATTATTTTTTCACGTTTCTCCTCATTTTGCAAAGTGCAAATGCATCAGAAACAAACAGACCTACGCATTTCGGCTAAAGCCTTCAATATATATATACACACACACACACACACATATATATAAATATATTTATATACAAACACACACACACATATGTATTCTCTGAAAAAACCAAAGGTTACAGGAATGTTACAGTTAGGGTCAGATTTCACTCTTCAAAAACCTGTAAAATTCAGCTGTTATAGTTAGCTGGGCTAACTATAACTCGTGCCCCCACAATGCACTGCTTATGACATCACATATTACATCACTCTTGACATGGCCAGTGACATCACTGATGACATCTCAAATGATATCACTGATGCCATCACTGATGAGATTATCCAGTGACTGTGAGTGATTTAAAAAAGTGTACGGGTGCTAAATATATATACCAAGGTGTAGTGGTGAATCAGTGGGTGTATAAGTGCATCTATGGATGATTCAGTGGGTGCGTGACTGACTATACATGTGAGTGATTAGGGGTCTCAGTGAATGTATGGGTGAATTACTAGGTTGTGTGAATGTCCATGCCCCACCAGTAGTGCACCACGAGCCTCGTTTGCAGAGTGGTTGTTAGAAATGGGGATCTCTAGTTGGCAGCGGCTGGCACCGATGTCCAAATAGGGATCCTTCTTCCTAAGTCAGAGTAAGTGGCTACACCCTTTGATAACCCCTGCTCAAACCTGTGGTAACGTAGCAAGAGCAGACAGGCCAGATGCAGTGTGTTAAGCATTTATGACCGTACACAATAACGCAGTGAAGACACTACAAAGGGATACCACACAAGTAGCTATAGAAAAATAAGTATCTTTATATAGGCTTAACACAAGGCTCAAAAAACCATAATGCACATAATTACAGATTTGCTTCAAAAGCAATAGATGCACTCAAAAAGTGTGCGGAACGAACTTAGTTCGAGGCCGGGGTCCACGCGACCCGGTGATGCACAATGAACCTGAGATTTAAAGGGGCACGGCATGCAGCCTCACAAGGAAGCTGCGGTGGTGACAGGCGGACTCGCAGCGGCCACAGCTCCCCGCTGTAGCGGTCTGCGGCGTGCACTCACAATAATCCTGGGACAGGGCTTAAAGCCTGGCACCCAGCAGCACCTGCAGGTGATAACAAGATCCTCGAAGTGGTGACTAGTGCGGGCACTCAGCGGCACAGCTCGTCAGCTGCAGTGGCCGACAATAGCGATAGCGATGATTCTCGTAGTACGGCAAATGCGGGCACTCAGCGGCACAGCTGCTCAACTGCAGCGGCCTATAATAGTAATAGCGATGATTCTCGTAGGACGGTAAATGCGGGCACTCAGCGGCACAGCTCCTCAGCTTCAGCGGCCCACAATAGTGATAGCGTTGATGCTCGTAGGACGGCAAATGCGGGCACTCAGCGGCACAGCTCCTCAGCTGCGGCGGCCCACAATAGCGATCACGATGACTTTGGTAACACAGGCAAATGCGGGCTCTCAGCGGCAACAGCTCCTTAGCTATGGCAGCCCACAATAGCGATGCAATGACTTTCAGCCCGCGTTCCCCGTAGAAATCAGAGGCTCTGGAATTCTCAACAGAGGCCTCACGTGCGAGTAGAATCCCTCTCAAATAGGAATCCGGACGGCTGATGGGTGAAGTCTAATGTCCCTGAGACTTCAGCAGGAGGCAAGCTCAAATCAGGCCCTTGGGTAGTTGCTTCAGCAAGATAGATAAAAGTTTCAAAGTCCTTTCCCTCTCGTTACACGGACAGAGGTTTGTCTTGCCATCCAGAAGTAACACACCGTGTAGGGGTTTTAGCACAGACCTTTATACCCCAAAAGTCTTTGTTCTCAAAAAGTCACAAATCACTGAACCCAGTCAGAACCAATTTGGTGTCGTCCGGGGGCACTTTGTTTACAAGGCTGCATCCTGTCTTTCAGGAAGAGGGGGTCTGCTATCAGACGCACAGTGGGAGGTGGAGCTATCATTCACCTTGCCAGGCACAGCCCTGCTCAGATCAAAGGGTCACCCCTCCCCATACTCCAACTGCAGATTTCTCCATTCAATCTAGGTTGGGCTCAGCCTGCACTGTCCCTCCAAATCCAGACATCCAATACACATAACAGCCGAGCACACTGGAAGGTTTAGGCAAGAAAATACCCACTTTCTGAAAGTTGTATTTTCAACCACAGAATATGGAATACTCTTCACTACCAGATGCACTTTAATGTTCTGAGCTCAGGCATACTAAATTCGGCTTTCCTATCAGGTTCCTTGAGTCAATTAGTATTATAGAAGGTAATGCAGTTAATTTACAATAGGGAGCATTCGCGCTGTGGCACTGAATGGCAGTGGCACAGCGCCCAGAGCATGTAACACCAGCAAACACAGAGGAGACAAAAGCGAAAAATGGAAGGGAGACCCACGCCAAGGGTGCAAGGTCTAACAGTGGTGGAGAAAGGGGGCCTGGCCTCCAAAGACCTGTTAGCAATCCCGCTGTGTGGGACTTACTGGAGATAACAGATGGGGTAGTTGGCCTCCAAGGACGTCGTCGGTTTCCAACTACCACTCCTGTTATGTCTAGTAAGTCCCACACAGCGGGATTGCTAAAACCTGTTAGGAGGCCACGCCCCTTTTCTCCACCACTCCTCAACCACACCTCCCGGCATTTTACTAGTAGGGGGGTGAAAGCCCCTTGGCTATTGAGGGATCGTGGGGGCCAACTACCTCTCCTGTTACCTCCAGCAAGTCCAACACAGTGGTCTACTTCTTGGGGATGAAGTCCTCATGGCTCTTGTTGGTCCTTGGGAGGCAACTAGCCCTCCTGTTACTTCCAATATGACCCACACAGCTGGAATGCAGAGAGGTCATCAGAGGTCACGCCCCCTTCTCCACCACTCTGCAAACACGCCTCCTGGGGCACTGCTGCTTGGGGCAAAAATTATTTTATTTTTTATTGCTGCCCTGGACCCTGCCAGCACATCTCATGTGCCCCCTCTGGTGCAGACTTCTCCAAGGAGTAGCTTGTGAGCTACTGGTAGCTCCCCTGCTACTTGCAAGTAGCTGTCCTGTTTGCATCCCAGCCTCCTAAATATGAACCTTTTGCTTTGAGGAATAAACATATATGTGTCAAAATTGTGCATTCAAGACAAATATGCGTGTATTTTCAGAAGACTTAAGCTGATGTTCCAAGAAATAAATGGTAACATTTTCAAAATATATTTGAAGCCGATTTTTAAGTGATAAATCATGTTGGGAGAATTATTACTAATATTATTATTATTTTCATGCTGGGGCTCTTCACCTGTGGCTGACATGTTTTACCTATGTAGAGGTATTCCAAATTGACAAAGCCGTTCCTTACATTTCTGCTGGCAACACGGCCCTGATGCACTGAGCTGATCACTGGTTTTAATCTTGCATACAATGGACACTAATGTCATCTGGTCTGATGTGGTCACTATAACACCACTAATAATATTAGTAGCTCGCAATGATTTTCATTTAACATAAGTATCTCTAAACACACAAAAGGTTGGAGTCCCCTGCGTCCGCTTCAACGGGCTGCCTCCTCAAGGCGCCTGGTGGAGGTGCTGCAGTTTTTCTTTTCATTTTCCTCAGCCCCCGGTTCAGGCATGGCACATCTCCTGCCTGTCTGGCCTCTCCTGCTGGGGAAGGGGCCCTGAAGTGAATCAAAAACATTGAAGGCACTGGGAAGGTGTATCCTGTTGTCCCTCCAGTCAGTGTTTTTTCCCCTGAGAGCCAAGGGACCTCCTACTAGGAGTCTGGTCATCACCTACTTCTCTGTATAATGTACAACAACCCCAGGTTGGTGATATGTGTGCCTGCATGAACTCCATCCACACCCATATACTGTTGGTTGCACACATGAGGCCTGCTATACATGGACTCTGCACGCCCCACTCTATTCTGCTCTTTGTGGTGGTGACTGTGCTATGGCTGGTTACTTGTTGGAGTGGGAGGAGAGCGTGTATCAAAGCTCATTTATCAAATCCCCCTAGTGACCCGGAGAAGACACCATGACATCCATACCCCAAGAAAGCATTCCTAGTTGATGGCCCCTCCGTCTGCTCAAGCTGCAAAGTGGAACGAATGGATGGAGCTCCTGGAGACCTACTTTTCGGCTGTGGCATTAGATGAAGACAGGCGATGTCCTGTGCTCCTGCACTTGAGAGAGGCTGCTATGCACAAGTTGGGAAAATATTGCACGCTGAAATGAGCTCTAATGGCACACTTCGAACCATTAGCAAACCCTAATTACGAGCGCTTCCTGCTGTGTCAAGCAGGACAACTACCTAATGAGTCAGTAGATACTTTTTATATCCGCCTGAGAGACCTAGCCAACACCTGTATGCTACCGGACTAAAATGACAAAATCCGACCTCAATTTATTCAAGGGTGGTTCTTGGCAAAACTGAGAGAAAACATTCTTCAAGTCCCAGGAATTCCCAGGGCAGACATGCTGACAATGGGTAGGTCCGAAGAACTGTCCAAGGTGCGAGCAGCTCACATGGAGGCAGGATTACAAAGCCAAATTGAGACAAAACCTGTCAACCCAGTTGCTACTAGAACCCCTGAAAAAAGAAAAATGTGCACCAAGACCAATTCTGCGCCCAAGAAATGCTATGGGTGTGGAGGTTCCAGTCCACACCTAGGGCCATGGCCAGCACAAGGAAAGAGGTGCTCGGTGTGCCGCAAACCAAACCATTTTTCAAAGGTATGTTGTTCCTCAACACCCCAGAAAGGTCAAAGAAAAAAGCCTCTCAACGCCCTGCATGCATCAGATGTCCCAGGGGACGAACGACATCGAAGGGGCAGTCCACGTCACACATGCCATGCAACCAGAAGGATACCTCCGAAAGCACATCCAAAATGTAACGTTCTCCTCGATGGTCATTGATTGCAGGCGCGGATCAATACTGGTGCATCTATTAACATCATGGCCCAGTCAGTAATGCTGACACTTCCTGTGCAATGTACCTTGTGATCCAGCTTCATGAAAGTGTACGCGTATGGATCCAACTCTCCACTCCCTTTAGCTGGAGTATTCACGACTGAAATTGCCCATGAATCTCACTCTACTCGTGCCAAGGTGTAAGTCACCTAAGGAGGCTCAGGGATGTTGCTGAGCTGCTGAACTGCAGAGTGCCTTCAACTCATCACCTTCGCCTTCAGTGTGCATCAAGGAGCCATGGATGATATTGTAGCCAAATTTGCACTATTATGAGAAGGTATGGGGTGCCTAAAAGACAATCTGATATGTCTACATGTTGACAACTCAATCCAGCCTGTGGCTCTGAAACACCGCCGAGTGGCCAAAGGTGGAAGAAGAGCTGATCAAACTGGAACAGGCAGTATATAATCGAGAAGGTCAATGGTCCGAAACCTGGATGTCCCTGAATGTCATAGCGCACAAACCCAAACAACCCAGAGAAGTTTGGATGTGTGTCGACATGCGCCTACCTAATCTGGCTATCAAATGAGAACATCACCTCACTCCCACCATAGACGACATTGTAGCAGAAGTGAGTGGCTCCAAATGATTCTCAAAGATGGACCTGGGAGCTGGCTATCACTAACTGATGTTGGATCCAGAATCTCGAGCCTTTACCACTTTCTCCACACACATGGTCTCAGGAAGATACAAGCAACTTAGTTTTGGAGTTTCCAGTGCAGCAGAAGTCTTCAAGGACACCATATGGAGGGTGCTTGCTAGCCTTGAAAGAGACCTTAACATCAGTGATGACATCCTAGTACACGCCCCTATGCTGGAAGAACACCTCGATCACTTGAGAGCCAGCTTTTAGCAACTCCAAGAAAAGGGTCTGACACTTCACAGAGAGAAGTGCACTTTCTGCTAAAAGGAAATATGGGTATCGCTTTTCCCAGGATGGAGTGCTACCTGATCCCGTTAAAGTCCAGGACATGCAGGTAGCACCAGTGCCCACTACTGTCACAGGAGTTAGAAGCTTTCTTGCTATGATCACATATTGTGGCTGTTCATTCTAAATCTCACAGACCTTACAGCCCGCTGCGGGAGCTAACAAAGACCAACACAATTTGGAATTGAGGGCCTGATCAAGAAAAGGCTTTCCAAGCCACAAAACTCGCATTGTCAGACGACATCACTCTGGTCTATTTCGACCCTGCCCGAGAATCTGAACCATTGGTAGATGCCAGCCCCACTGGCCTGGGGGTGGTGTTATCTCAAAAGCAGAACAGGGAAAATCATCTTACACCTCACACTTCGATTCAAGTCAGTCGCAGTTCTCTATGTATAAATGGTACAATTGGGGATGTCATTCCCGAAATTGAAGGACCGTCAGCAGTGCAAAAAGGAGTTGCCGACACATTACAAAAGTGCCGGATGAGGAATGATTGCATGTCCCAAGCCCTCAGAGACAAACGGAGTTCCATCAAAGTGGGTGATATGGTGAAGGTAAAGAACAGATATCCCCGGGGCAAATTTATGCTACCTTTGAGCTTGATCTGTGGAAGGTCCAATCAGCAAAGGGAACAATGATCACTGCTCAGTAACTGGCGAGACGACCACGAGGTGCTTATCATTTTTTAAACATTATCAAACTCCAGGGAACACGTCGAGGACGGAACCATCTGCAAAGCTAGGAGTGGAGATGTTAACTGATGAAGCGTTTTCGCCGGCCAGTTATCCTGCACCAACAGAGTCACCTATGCCAGTGCCTTCGTCCCAAGAAGATGGGAGGAGCCTCCTCCCCAAACCCTGTCTTGCTGTGCTGTCTGATCTCAGCATATCACAGGTAAGGCAAGATGAGACGAGAAAAGACACTGCTCACCAAGGGACTGAGCGTTACCATCTTCAACCACACCCTGTGAAATCTCATCATTTGAAGGAATTTATACTACACTGAACTACTATCATGGTCTCATCTCTATTGATCTCTTTTCTTTCTCTCTCTCTCTCTCGTTCTCTCTTTTTGATTTCTCTTTTTTCTCTCTATCTCTCACTCTCTCTTTCTCCCGTGCTATCCACAATTTTGGTCTGGAAAATGAAGGTCAGAATTGAGTTATGATGTTTTTGTTATGCTATTTGTTTATTTGGGATAAAGGAGGAATGTTATGTTTACTTTGGTGGGTGAGGCCACTATGGCACCCTAAGGAGGGGTGTTTTCATGATTAGCCCACCATATTGTGTTCCTTTGGTCCAGGCCGGGACGTAGGAGACAGGGGTTAATAAAATGGGCCTGAGGTGTGATCTTGGCATGCAAAACCTATCGCTATTTTGCCTGAGTGTTGTTGCCAGTGGCACAGTGCTTTACATTTCACATATTGCTAAAAATATGGGCCGCACACTGACCTGTCAGACCAGCCCATCAGGCACTGCCTGAGTGCCCTATAGTCCAGTCCGACCATGATGTCGTCCTCTGCAACAGGTACATAAATCCTTTGAACAATTTAATGATTCAAATTTATGGCCAGAGAGTGCACCGATTTCACCAGTTAGTGCATTATCCACCTGAGTTATCTTACCAGTATTATAACCTGCAGCACAGTTCTCTGCAGCCGATGGATTAACCCCAATCTACCATAAAACTCAGTCAGTCTGTGACCAATTAAGTTAGGCGGAAGAGATCTGCTAATACTGTTTTCCTTGTTGCAAATTGTTGTGGAGTTTGTGAAAAATAATGAGCAGGCTGAATGTCTTGGAACAGCTTATCTTGACTTTGTCCCTTGTGACTCCGCCCCTTTTAGCCGATTCACCCGTACTCTTGGTTTATATTTTTTTATATTTCCAGCACACACTGTACCATAGTAATAATGCATTAAGACGAATACACGTGTTCTATTATATAGTCACCTGTAACTTAGCATGCATCAATCGTCACATGGTTTTCACATAGTGTCTCTGGTCTTTCCAGGTAGTTTGTCTCACTGGAGTGGCTATCATTCAGTGCGGCAGATCTGGAGTAGCATTTCTCTTTTAGAATGTGTATTACTTAGAGGCGTCTCTGGGGGTGGGGGGGGGGCAGGTTTGTCCCGTGGCCATCTGTAACTCTCCTGCTCCCCACTCGTTCTGCCCATCACCAGACGACAGCTACACCTGTAAAATAGAGACAAGGCCCTCTAAGGCTGTAAACAGTGTTGGTGTTCCTGTTTACATTTCACATTCTACTTACTTTTGCATTCCCTAAAAGTATTCACTTTATGCATGATGCTGTGTTTCTGTATTGTCTTCATGCAACATATTACTCATGTATAGTGCATACTGTGAAAAGATTTGCTTTTATGTACTTGTGTGAGTATAGAATGTGGGTGGGTGTTTATAATGGGCCATGATGGAGAATTGTGAAGTTCAGGCCAAATACAATGCAAGTTTCTTACAGTGCTTGTCAGTAGTTGATAAAGAGTTTTAGAATACATCCTCACCCAGTCCTTGGCCTTTGTGCACAGTGCACAGAGCAATTGCCATGCGTACCAAGTGAAATTGTGATTTTATGTGAAAAAGTATGAAGGAGGAACAAAGCTGTTGAAATAGTGACAGAATCACAGTTATTACAGATGAGTGGGTGCAGTGTGTGTGGGGATGGATGAAGTGATGGAGGTACAAGGAAGTAACTGAAGGAGAGAGTCAGAAGAGAGAGGGTACTGAAGAGGAAAGAGATCAGGTGTGAGATATGCAGGTGGAAAGTGTCAGAAAAATATGAGGAGAAAAAGGAAGTGTCTAACCAAAAGACTGCAGCAGAAAATGGCCTGAAGAGGAGAACAGGAGTGACTGAAACACTTTGAAGACCACTACCCCATCCACAGACCATATTAATGTTTAATTCACAGTTTGCTGTTTTTTGTAATTTTATATATATATATATATATATATATATATATATATATTCACGGAAAAAACCATAGGTTTCACACATGTTATAGTTAGCGGAAATTTTACTGATAAAAAACCAGTGAAATTGCCCCGTTATAGTTAGTGCTGGCAACTATAACTCACGCGACCGCAATCCTCTGCTGATGCTAATACTGTATTTAGACACTTATTTGCCCATGTCTTCTTCCATACATTTTTAGCTATACATATATTACAAATATTTTTTTTTCATAAAGACACATATGTCATCAGCAGAAGATTGCGGTCGCGTGAGTTATAGTTGCCAGCACTAACTATAACGGGGCAATTTCACTGGTTTTTTATCAGTAAAATTTCCGCTAACTATAACATGTGTGAAACCTATGGTTTTTTCAGTGAATTTGCAAGGTTTTTTAAATGCTAATTCCTAACTATAACGTGTGTGAAACCTATGGTTTTCTCAGTGAATTTGCAAGGTTTTTTAAATGCTAATCTGTAACTATATCGTTTTTGAAACCTTTGGTTTTTTCAGAGAATTTGTATGGTTTTTTAATTAAAGATATTTTTTTTTATTTAAATAAAATTACTTTATATTCATTTATATATTATCTTTTTTTTTTTATAAATTATTTTTTTTAAAAATTCAATTTGGATATTTTTTTATTTAATTTTTTAAATTATTTTATGTCCACTTTTTTTTTTTTTTTATAAATTCTTGGGGTGCGCGCTCTGTGCGCGCACCTAGTACTATTTTATGAATTCCGGCGTACGTTATTTACGTACGCAAATATACTTAATGGTGCGCGCTGGGAGCGCGCACCCAGTACGTATGCGTACGTACGTACGCATGCGTCCTACGCCCTCGACGCGGTTTACTTCCGCATACGCTAAAATTATGCGCAATAACGGTCGCGTTTACGCGTGTTCAACGTATGCGCGCTAGGTACGCGTATATGACGTATGCACCTTCGCGTTTACGCGTTCGTGCATACGTCATCGCGGAGTGCGCGCACGGAGCTTGCGCAGTGCGCGCACCTCGGGTTTATACATAATAAAACAATATTTCTTATTGGTTATCATTACTTTCAGTTTCTAATTGTATCAATACCACACCCAATCCCCTCATGGCAAGTCATGTGATCAAGAATCTTCACTTTTGATTGGTTTGAAGTACTTTCTGTTCCAGATTCTTCCCAAACCACACCTACTCCCCTCATTATTAGTTCTGATTCCTTTGGAGAAGGAGCTATTCTGTTGTTGAGAGACAATGGCTGAACAGCAACCTACTTCAGACAGTGAGCAGGACACTCTTGAGAGGCAGAGGAACAGGAAGCAGAAAGACAACTTTATATGGCAGTTTTTCACTTTTCCAGAGAATGAGAAAAAGGTAAATGCACCGAAAGTTACATGTGTACTTTGTAAAAAAGTCTTATCTCCTGGGAATCCTAACAAGAAATATTCTTTTAGCATTCACACTATGTTGAGACATGTTTACAAAATGAATCCAGTATCTTATCGTCGAGCTTCTGGAGAAAACCCTCCACCTGCTCAGCCGACGACATCAGCAGCAGCTCAGCCGAGCACATCTTCGGCAGCTCAGGGGAGCACTTCAGCTGCGATGGTGCCTTCACCTGTTTCTTTACCTCTTGTTGGTCCACCTTGTTTGGCGAGGTTGTCTACACGGTGCACTGATTGCGGTTCTCTTATTTCTGTGGGGGAGACCAGTCTTGATCTCCTTCAGAGAAAATTTGATGCGCATACGTGCACTAGGCCATAGATGTTTTTTCTTTTTTTGCGTTTTTCTCTTCCTGTTTCCCTCCATTAACTCAAGGGCTCTTTTAAGAGCCACTTATAAACTTAATCAAACAAATTTTGTTTTTAGAATTTTTTTTTGAAATTTTTTTGAGGTGCGCGCACCCTGCGCGCACCCATGTTTTTTTTAATTTTTTTTTTTTTTTGAGAGACTACAATTAAAAATTGAAAATGTGATTGTACAGAAGTACAAACCTCAAAACCCCACTCGCTTAAATGCGTTTTTTTTTTATTTTGTTTTATTACGTTTTTTTTCGGGTGCGCGCTGGGTGCGCGCACTCGGCGATATTTTTTTACAAAATATTAACCTTTTTTTTTGCCCTACAAGGTCCTACTTTAACCCCCTTACAATGCCTACTGGGTCTATTTCTACCCACTCTGCCCCCTTTTCAAGTTCTCCCCCTTTGTTTTTCACCCCCTCTTTATGCGATTGACAAAATGGCGGCCGCCGCTTCCTGATTTCCACCGATTCGAATGTTTACTAAGATCTAACAACCAATCAGAATTGCGCTTGCGCACGGCGAGGTGCGCGCACCCAGCGCGCACTCTGCGCGCATATATATATATATATTGATTTAAAGGCTATTTTCTCAGAATCTACTGAACAGATTTACACCAGACCTACAAAAGGCACTTCCTTGACCTGGGGACTACCTCTCTGCCAAATTTCTAGTAATTCTGTTCAGCCGTTCGGGCAGTAGCTCTGTCTAAAGGTCCTATGGAAAAATGCATGGGAAAAACGCGTTTTGGGACCCCCCTTTTGTCTCAGTCCCCGCTTGACGAATCCCCCCGAGACTTTCAGGGTAGGAGCGGAGCGTAGCGCCCCACCTATTTTGAGAAATTCGCGAACATTCGTCGACCGGCGCCAAAGTTATTCCAAATAGAATGTTGCGGATTTCCTATGGAAACGTGGTCCTAACTATAACTACCTACTGGCAGTTATAGTTAGGACCACGTTTCCATAGGAAATCCGCAACATTCTATTTGGAATAACTTTGGCGCCGGTCGACGAATGTTCGCGAATTTCTCAAAATAGGTGGGGCGCTACGCTCCGCTCCTACCCTGAAAGTCTCGGGGGGATTCGTCAAGCGGGGACTGAGATAAAAGGGGGGTCCCAAAACGCGTTTTTCCCATGCATTTTTCCATAGGACCTTTAGACAGAGCTACTGCCCGAACGGCTGAACAGAATTACTAGAAATTTGGCAGAGAGGTAGTCCCCAGGTCAAGGAAGTGCCTTTTGTAGGTCTGGTGTAAATCTGTTCAGTAGATTCTGAGAAAATAGCCTTTAAATCAATATATATATATATATGCGCGCAGAGTGCGCGCTGGGTGCGCGCACCTCGCCGTGCGCGAGCGCAATTCTGATTGGTTGTTAGATCTTAGTAAACATTCGAATCGGTGGAAATCAGGAAGCGGCGGCCGCCATTTTGTCAATCGCATAAAGAGGGGGTGAAAAACAAAGGGGGAGAACTTGAAAAGGGGGCAGAGTGGGTAGAAATAGACCCAGTAGGCATTGTAAGGGGGTTAAAGTAGGACCTTGTAGGGCAAAAAAAAAGGTTAATATTTTGTAAAAAAATATCGCCGAGTGCGCGCACCCAGCGCGCACCCGAAAAAAAACTTAATAAAACAAAATAAAAAAAAAACGCATTTAAGCGAGTGGGGTTTTGAGGTTTGTACTTCTGTACAATCACATTTTCAATTTTTAATTGTAGTCTCTCAAAAAAAAAAAAAAATTAAAAAAACATGGGTGCGCGCAGGGTGCGCGCACCTCAAAAAAATTTCAAAAAAAAATTATAAAAACAAAATTTGTTTGATTAAGTTTATAAGTGGCTCTTAAAAGAGCCCTTGAGTTAATGGAGGGAAACAGGAAGAGAAAAACGCAAAAAAAGAAAAAAACATCTATGGCCTAGTGCACGTATGCGCATCAAATTTTCTCTGAAGGAGATCAAGACTGGTCTCCCCCACAGAAATAAGAGAACCGCAATCAGTGCACCGTGTAGACAACCTCGCCAAACAAGGTGGACCAACAAGAGGTAAAGAAACAGGTGAAGGCACCATCGCAGCAGAAGTGCTCCCCTGAGCTGCCGAAGATGTGCTCGGCTGAGCTGCTGCTGATGTCGTCGGCTGAGCAGGTGGAGGGTTTTCTCCAGAAGCTCGACGATAAGATACTGGATGCATTTTGTAAACATGTCTCAACATAGTGTGAATGCTAAAAGAATATTTCTTGTTAGGATTCCCACGAGATAAGACTTTTTTACAAAGTACACATGTAACTTTCGGTGCATTTACCTTTTTCTCATTCTCTGGAAAAGTGAAAAACTGCCATATAAAGCTGTCTTTCTGCTTCCTGTTCCTCTGCCTCTCAAGAGTGTCCTGCTCACTGTCTGAAGTAGGTTGCTGTTCAGCCATTGTCTCTCAACAACAGAATAGCTCCTTCTCCAAAGGAATCAGAACTAATAATGAGGGGAGTAGGTGTGGTTTGGGAAGAATCTGGAACAGAAAGTACTTCAAACCAATCAAAAGTGAAGATTCTTGATCACATGACTTGCCATGAGGGGATTGGGTGTGGTATTGATACAATTAGAAACTGAAAGTAATGATAACCAATAAGAAATATTGTTTTATTATGTATAAACCCGAGGTGCGCGCACTGCGCAAGCTCCGTGCGCGCACTCCGCGATGACGTATGCACGAACGCGTAAACGCGAAGGTGCATACGTCATATACGCGTACCTAGCGCGCATACGTTGAACACGCGTAAACGCGACCGTTATTGCGCATAATTTTAGCGTATGCGGAAGTAAACCGCGTCGAGGGCGTAGGACGCATGCGTACGTACGTACGCATACGTACTGGGTGCGCGCTCCCAGCGCGCACCATTAAGTATATTTGCGTACGTAAATAACGTACGCCGGAATTCATAAAATAGTACTAGGTGCGCGCACAGAGCGCGCACCCCAAGAATTTATAAAAAAAAAAAAAAAGTGGACATAAAATAATTTAAAAAATTAAATAAAAAAATATCCAAATTGAATTTTTAAAAAAAATAATTTATAAAAAAAAAAGATAATATATAAATGAATATAAAGTAATTTTATTTAAATAAAAAAAAATATCTTTAATTAAAAAACCATACAAATTCTCTGAAAAAACCAAAGGTTTCAAAAACGATATAGTTACAGATTAGCATTTAAAAAACCTTGCAAATTCACTGAGAAAACCATAGGTTTCACACACGTTATAGTTAGGAATTAGCATTTAAAAAACCTTGCAAATTCACTGAAAAAACCATAGGTTTCACACATGTTATAGTTAGCGGAAATTTTACTGATAAAAAACCAGTGAAATTGCCCCGTTATAGTTAGTGCTGGCAACTATAACTCACGCGACCGCAATCTTCTGCTGATGACATATGTGTCTTTATGAAAAAAAAATATTTGTAATATATGTATAGCTAAAAATGTATGGAAGAAGACATGGGCAAATAAGTGTCTAAATACAGTATTAGCATCAGCAGAGGATTGCGGTCGCGTGAGTTATAGTTGCCAGCACTAACTATAACGGGGCAATTTCACTGGTTTTTTATCAGTAAAATTTCCGCTAACTATAACATGTGTGAAACCTATGGTTTTTTCAGTGAATTTGTAAGGTTTTTTAAATGCTAATTCCTAACTATAACGTGTGTGAAACCTATGGTTTTCTCAGTGAATATATATATATATATATTTCTCCTCCGTATGCCTCGGTATGCCTCCCACCTCCAGAGCAGAGGGCGCGTCGACGGACGGACCTCCCAGGCTCGGTCCGATAATATTTCAAGAAATCCTTACAAAACAGGAGAGTCGACGCCGTGTCAAATGCGCAAAATATCCTTTATTGCTTGTCAGCTACAACGTTAGACGCGTTTCGCTTGTCCCGCAAGCTTGTTCACTAACGGTCTCCATAAAGTTTTGGCGCCATTTTAAACTTTAAATGTGGGCGTAATTCAAACTGAACTACTAAAGCATAAAAAGTGACAACAGACTCGTAGTTCGCAATGAATCGCGGACTGCTTGGCAGCACATTTAAAATTACACAGTTCATATTCTGATAACAGTCAATTTGCTCTCATCTATACAATGATTTAGCAATTAAAATTTAAACAGTATCTAATACAATTAGCATTTCTCAAAGTTCATTGTGAGTGTATTGGTGAAAGTAAACATAAATATGAATTACTCGCATATATACTGCCCCAGTGGGCTCAAGTACAAAAGCATTAATACCATCACCCCAACACTTTCCAACACTTCCGCCCAAGTGGGCTATGAGCCACCTTGCCTAGTCCATCCAATAAACTTTTCTGTTGCAAAAAAACAGTGAAAGTGTATAAATCATATATCATAACTTTAAAGAGATACAATTAAAAACAATCTTCATCACATTCTTTTTCAGGAATAGGGAATGAAACACAGTCATTTTATAAGTGTGTATGAAAGTCTTCTTCCATGTTCAAACCTTCGGGGATCTTAGTGTTGAGTCTAATGATGTAATTAGACTCCAACCTTCTCAATTTCTTAACTCTATCCCCCCCTCTCTCGCTCACTGGGACTGCATCAATGACGTAGTACTCAAGTCCTTTAGTGTTTCTATGGTGGACTTGATCAAAATGTCTAGCAACGGGGTATGTTTTGTCCCCATTCTTAATGGCTCTTAGATGCTGCAATATTCGTTTATGTACTGGGAGTATTGTACTGCCCACATAGCATAAGTTACATGGACAGCGCAGGACATACACAGCGAAATCTGATTTACAGTAAAAGAACCCTTTAATTTTATTCACTTCGGTCGTAAGGCCTCCCACAAAAGTAGAGGTATTTTTACCATGTGTGCACGCTTTACATTTCGCGCACGTGATAAAACCCTCTTTTCTCCTCAACCAATTTTTTGTTGTTATAGTCTGTGCTCCCGGAAGTAAATTACTAACCAGGGATTGTTTTAATGACGGCTTTTCTGAACGTTATTAAAGGTTTACGACCTACCAATTTCCTGAGAATCGGATCATTTGCAATAATATGCCAATGTTTTTGTAAAATTTACATAGGCTTCCTTCCTGCTTATTAAAACCAGTAATCAATCGGCATTTATTATCACAGTCACTGTCTTGTCCTCCTGTTTTGTCTTTACCATTAAATAAAATTTCTTCCCTCGATTTCTTACGGGCTTTCCAGATGGCTGTTTCCACCCACGCCCTTGGGTACCCTCTAGCTGCAAAGCGTTCTTTCAAACACTCCAATTCCGCATCTAGATATTTCGTGCTGCTACAGTTTCTCATAGCTCTTAGGCATTCCCCATACGGAATACTCCTCACTAGATTGTTAGGGTGGAAGCTTGTTGCATGAAGAAGGGTGTTACCATCCGTGGCCTTACGATAAAGTTTAGTCTTTAGTTTATCGTCTTCAACATACACAGTCACATCCAAGAAATTAACACTGCTTTCACTGATCTCATAGGTTAATTTCAGATTCAGCTCATTGACTTGTAAAGCATTAACAAAGTCCCGTGCACTTGCCTGGGAGCCCTTCCAAACAACAAACAAGTCGTCAATAAAGCGACACCAAAAGAGTACATTTTCCTGCCAAACCATAGGAAACCGCGTCTGGACCACCTGCTCCTCCCACCAGCCCATATGCAAATTCGCATAACTGGGGGCGAAGCAGGTGCCCATCGCAGTCCCACACACCTGGTGGAACAGTTCTCCATTAAAGAGAAAGTAGTTACTATTCAGGCAAGTTGCAGTCATAGTCACTAACATCTGAGTATGGTGCCATAGCTGTAAAGGCCTAACCCCCAGAAAGTGTTTAATGGCATTGAGCCCATCCATGTGTCTGATGCTAGTATAAAGCGTTGTTGCATCTATCGTCATCAATAACAAATCTTGCTCCCATGGGATGTCATAAATTTTCCTTAGAAAATCACCCGTATCTTCTATGAAGGGCGGTAGTTTTCTAACTAAGGGATTGAGAAAAAAATCCACATATTTTGAAGTGTTCTCGAGCGCACTTGAGATTGCCGAAATAATCGGCCGCCCCGGAGGGCTCTCAATGTTCTTGTGAACCTTCGGTAACAGATAAAAAACAGGCGTTACAGGTTTGTTGATCTTAAGAAACTGCAGTTCATCAGTACTTAGGAGCCCACTTTTATGCCAATCCATTAATAATTTGTTAAATTTATCGTGGCTGGCAATCATTGCCTCCCTAGTAACTCTAACATAATTAGATTTGTTGTTCAACTGCTTATAGGCCTCTCTGAGGTACTGTTCCTTCCCCCACAACACCACATTTCCCCCTTTGTCAGCATCACGTACTATACATGTATCATTATTGGCTAATTTTCTAACCAAAGCATAGTAATCTTTGTCACACTGAGTATATGCTTGTTTTCTCATTTTTAATGAACGGCACAAGTTTTTCACATCATTGACCACCAAGTCATTGAATACTTCTACAGAGTCTCTACTAGTTAGTGGCGTGAATTTGGACTTTAACTTAAAGTTAGTTGGTACACTCTGTTCTATACATAAGTTCTCGTCATTAGCCAACCCCAATGCTTGTTGTAGGGTGTTTGGCACTTCTTGACAAGACTGAGCACCACGATCTGAGTCATTATTCAGGTCTGACATAATTAACATTAAGTTCATATCGTCCACAGCTAAGTTTCTAGGATCATCAGCCACTAAACTACTGCTTTGTCCGGCCGGACACTTCGGGGCAACTGCAAAAAATTTTTTTAATTTCAACGCTCTCGTAAACTTCAAAATATCGACTCGAGTTTGGACATAGTCAATGTCAGTTTTCGGGCAGAAAGATAAGCCCAGTTTCAAAATATTATGCTCCTTCTCCGATAACACAATATTTGTCAGGTTTATGACTGTGGTGGTATTATTCAAATCTATCTGCTTGACTTCTTCATCCTCTCGCCGTTGTTGCTTGTATTGCTTTGCCCCCTTGCGCCGCCTCTGCCTCTGCCTCTTCCTCTTGGTGGCCTGGCGTTTGTTTGGGGGCGGGGTCGTAGGTTGAAACGTCTCTCCTCTCTTAAAAAATCAAATTCATCAATGAGTGATGGCACCACTTTTCCAGTACTCGGCCCCTCCTCTAAATCTGTATCCAACTCCGAACTGGGAACACTACTCAAATCTGATTGATGTTCATATGGCCTTCCTCTGGCCACATTCAGCCTTAGTTTCCGCATGTTCTCAAACTTTTTAGCAAACGTGTAGATCTGCCCGCGTTCATAATCGATTCTGTCACGTCCAAATTTCTGCGCTTTCCTTTCCTTAATAGTTACTTCCAATTTCAACAGTCGTTCTTTCATTTCTGTTTTGAATTTGGTGACCACCTCCTGGTCTTGTTCCTTATCAAGCATTTGCAAAATTTGTTCAATTTCTTCCAATATCTTAGCACGGAGAGGGAAGAGGCGGCACGGTCAATTTTTGATGATAAGGTGCTCCCCGCTCACGAAGGAACTGCATCGGGTGGCGTTGTACAGGTCATGGATGTGGTAGCTAGACTAAGAAGGTTGGAAAAATTGAAGCGCGCCAAACTTTCCAAATGGTGGGAATCCAAGTCGCTTCAACGTTACTTGGAGGTAAAAAGAGTCCCCAGAGGTCTTAGAATTTTGGTGGCTCCTACATATGAGGACCCGAATCCTAATATGTTAAAAGAATGGGCGGAGAACAATCAGGATGCCTCAAGCAGAATGCTGCAAATTCTTGTTCAATATGCCGATATAGACCGTGCTAAGATATTGGAAGAAATTGAACAAATTTTGCAAATGCTTGATAAGGAACAAGACCAGGAGGTGGTCACCAAATTCAAAACAGAAATGAAAGAACGACTGTTGAAATTGGAAGTAACTATTAAGGAAAGGAAAGCGCAGAAATTTAGACGTGACAGAATCGATTATGAACGCGGGCAGATCTACACGTTTGCTAAAAAGTTTGAGAACATGCGGAAACTAAGGCTGAATGTGGCCGGAGGAAGGCCATATGAACATCAATCAGATTTGAGTAGTGTTCCCAGTTCGGAGTTGGATACAGATTTAGAGGAGGGGCCGAGTACTGGAAAAGTGGTGCCATCACTCATTGATGAATTAGATTTTTTAAGAGAGGAGAGACGTTTCAACCTACGACCCCGCCCCCAAACAAACGCCAGGCCACCAAGAGGAAGAGGCAGAGGCAGAGGCGGCGCAAGGGGGCAAAGCAATACAAGCAACAACGGCGAGAGGATGAAGAAGTCAAGCAGATAGATTTGAATAATACCACCACAGTCATAAACCTGACAAATATTGTGTTATCGGAGAAGGAGCATAATATTTTGAAACTGGGCTTATCTTTCTGCCCGAAAACTGACATTGACTATGTCCAAACTCGAGTCGATATTTTGAAGTTTACGAGAGCGTTGAAATAAAAAAAAAAATTTGCAGTTGCCCCGAAGTGTCCGGCCGGACAAAGCAGTAGTTTAGTGGCTGATGATCCTAGAAACTTAGCTGTGGACGATATGAACTTAATGTTAATTATGTCAGACCTGAATAATGACTCAGATCGTGGTGCTCAGTCTTGTCAAGAAGTGCCAAACACCCTACAACAAGCATTGGGGTTGGCTAATGACGAGAACTTATGTATAGAACAGAGTGTACCAACTAACTTTAGGTTAAAGTCCAAATTCACGCCACTAACTAGTAGAGACTCTGTAGAAGTATTCAATGACTTGGTGGTCAATGATGTGAAAAACTTGTGCCGTTCATTAAAAATGAGAAAACAAGCATATACTTAGTGTGACAAAGATTACTATGCTTTGGTTAGAAAATTAGCCAATAATGATGCATGTATAGTACGTGATGCTGACAAAGGGGGAAATGTGGTGTTGTGGGGGAAGGAACAGTACCTCAGAGAGGCCTATAAGCAGTTGAACAACAAATCTAATTATGTTAGAGTTACTAGGGAGGCAATGATTGCCAGCCACGATAAATTTAACAAATTATTAATGGATTGGCATAAAAGTGGGCTCCTAAGTACTGATGAACTGCAGTTTCTTAAGATCAACAAACCTGTAATGCCTGTTTTTTATCTGTTACCGAAGGTTCACAAGAACATTGAGAGCCCTCCGGGGCGGCCAATTATTTCAGCAATCTCAAGTGCGCTCGAGAACACTTCAAAATATGTGGATTTTTTTCTCAATCCCTTAGTTGGAAAACTACCATCCTTCATAGAGGATACGGGTGATTTTCTAAGGAAAATTTATGACATCCCATGGGAGCAAGATTTGTTATTGATGACGATAGATGCAACAACGCTTTATACTAGCATCAGACACATGGATGGGCTCAATGCCATTAAACACTTTCTGGGGGTTAGGCCTTTACAGCTATGGCACCATACTCAGATGTTAGTGACTATGACTGCAACTTGCCTGAATAGTAACTACTTTCTCTTTAATGAAGAACTGTTCCACCAGGTGTGTGGGACTGCGATGGGCACCTGCTTCGCCCCCAGTTATGCGAATTTGCATATGGGCTGGTGGGAGGACCAGGTGGTCCAGACGCGGTTCCCTATGGTTTGGCAGGAAAATGTACTCTTTTGATGTCGCTTTATTGACGACTTGTTTGTTGTTTGGAAGGGCTCCCAGGCAAGTGCACGGGACTTTGTTAATGGTTTACAAGTCAATGAGCTGAATCTGAAATTAACCTATGAGATCAGTGAAAGCAGTGTTAATTTCTTGGATGTGACTGTGTATGTTGAAGACGATAAACTAAAGACTAAACTTTATCGTAAGGCCACGGATGGTAACACCCTTCTTCATGCAACAAGCTTCCACCCTAACAATCTAGTGAGGAGTATTCCGTATGGAAAATGCCTAAGAGCTTTGAGAAACTGTAGCAGCACGAAAGATCTAGATGCGGAATTGGAGTGTTTGAAAGAACGCTTTGCAGCTAGAGGGTACCCAAGGGCGTGGGTTGAAACAGCCATCTGGAAAGCCCGTAAGAAATCGAGGGAAGAAATTTTATTTAATGGTAAAGACAAAACAGGAGGACAAGACAGTAATTGTGATAATAAATGCCGATTGATTACTGGTTTCAATAAGCAGGAAGGAAGCCTACGTAAAATTTTACAAAAACATTGGCATATTATTGCAAATGATCCCATTCTCAGGAAATTGGTAGGTCGTAAACCTTTAATAACGTTCAGAAAAGCCAAGTCATTAAAACAATCCCTGGTTAGTAATTTACTTCCGGGAGCACAGACTATAACAACAAAAAATTGGTTGAGGAGAAAAGAGGGTTTTATCAAGTGCGCGAAATGTAAAGCGTGCACACATGGTAAAAATACCTCTACTTTTGTGGGAGGCCTTACGACCGAAGTGAATAAAATTAAAGGGTTCTTTTACTGTAAATCAGATTTCGCTGTGTATGTCCTGCGCTGTCCATGTAACTTATGCTATGTGGGCAGTACAATACTCTCAGTACATAAACGAATATTGCAGCATCTAAGAGCCATTAAGAATGGGGACAAAACATACCCCGTTGCTAGACATTTTGATCAAGTCCACCATAGAAACACTAAAGGACTTGAGTACTACATCATTGATGCAGTCCCAGTGAGCGAGAGAGGGGGGGATAGAGTTAAGAAATTGAGAAGGTTGGAGTCTAATTACATCATTAGACTCAACACTAAGATCCCCGAAGGTTTGAACATGGAAGAAGACTTTCATACACACTTATAAAATGACCGTGTTTCATTCCCTATTCCTGAAAAAGAATGTGATGAAGATTGTTTTTAATTGTATCTCTTCAAAGTTATGATATATGATTTATTCACTTTCACTGTTTTTTTGCAACAGAAAAGTTTATTGGATGGACTAGGCAAGGTGGCTCATAGCCCACTTGGGCGGAAGTGTTGGAAAGTGTTGGGGTGATGGTATTAATGCTTTTGTACTTGAGCCCACTGGGGCAGTATATATGCGAGTAATTCATATTTATGTTTACTTTCACCAATACACTCACAATGAACTTTGAGAAATGCTAATTGTATTAGATACTATTTAAATTTTAATTGCTAAATCATTGTATAGATGAGAGCAAATTGACTGTTATCAGAATATGAACTGTGTAATTTTAAATGTGCCGCCAAGCAGTCCGCGATTCATTGCGAACTACGAGTCTGTTGTCACTTTTTATGCTTTAGTAGTTCAGTTTGAATTACGCCCACATTTAAATTTTAAAATGGCGCCAAAACTTTATGGAGACCGTTAGTGAACAAGCTTGCGGGACAAGCGAAACGCGTCTAACGTTGTAGCTGACAAGCAATAAAGGATATTTTGCGCATTTGACACGGCGTCGACTCTCCTGTTTTGTAAGGATTTCTTGAAATATATATATATATATACATATATATTATCTACTGGCGGTCGCCAGTAGATAGTTATAGTTAGGACCGTGTTTCCATAGGAAATCTGAAAATTCTATTTTGAATAACTTTGGCGCCGGTTCACGAATCCTCGCGAAATTTTCAAAATAGGTGGGGCGCTCCGCTCCGCTCCTACCCTGAAAGTCTCGGGGTGATTAGTCAAGCGGGGGCCGAGAAAAAAGGGGGGTCCCAAAACACGTTTTCCCCATGCATTTTTCCATAGGGACCTTTAGTCCAAGGTACAGCCCGAACGGCTGAACAGAATTACTTGAAATTTGGCAGAGAGGTAGTCCTCAGGTCAGGGATGTGCGTTTTGAATATCTGGAGTCAATCTGTTCAGTAGTTCCTAAGAAAATTTCAGTTAAAAGTATATATATATCTATAAGCGCGCACCGTGCGCGCACGGTGACGAGCGCGAGCGCAATTCTGATTGGTTGTTAGATGTCAGTAAACATTCGAATCGGTCGAAATCAGGAAGTGTCGTCCACCATTTTGTCTCTCGCAGTCTGAGGCAGTGAAAAACAAAGGTGGAGAACGTGAAAAGCAGGCAGGGTGGACAGTTCCTGACCCCCTAGCCTTTGTCAGGGGGTCATTGAAGGGCCCACAAGGGTGAAAAAATCATTTTTTTTTTAAGAAAAAGCACGGGGTGCGCGCACCGTGCGCGCACGGCACGCACAACGCATCGTGGGCGCTTGGTGTGCAAAGCGCACCGAGCGCCCACAGTGCGTGCACGGTGGCGCACAGTGAAAAACCTGAAAAAAAATATATTGATAAATACATAACTTAGCATTTAAAAAACCATACAAATTCACTTAAAAAACCATAGGTTTCACACACGTTATAGTTAGGAATTAGCATTTAAAAAACCTTGCAAATTCACTTAAAAAATCATAGGTTTCACACATGTTATAGTTAGCTGGACATTTCCCTCGTAAAAAACCAATGAAATTCCCCCGTTATAGTTAGTGCAGGCAACTATAACTCACGCGACCGCAATCCTCTGCTGATGACGTCAGATATTACATCACTGTATTTAGACACCTATTTACCCATGTCTTCTTCCATTAATCTTTAACTAAACATATATTACAAATATTTATTTTTCAGAAAGACACATATGTAATCAGTGATGTAATATCTGACGTCATCAGCAGAGGATTGCGGTCGCGTGAGTTATAGTTGCCTGCACTAACTATAACGGGGGAATTTCATTGTTTTTTTACGAGGGAAATGTCCAGCTAACTATAACATGTGTGAAACCTATGGTTTTTCAAGTGAATATATATATATATATATATATATTACCTACTGGCGGTCGCCAGTAGGTAGTTATAGTTAGGACCACGTTTCCATAGGAAAACCTCAACATTCTATTTTGAATAACTTTGGCGCCGGTCGACGAATCCTCGCGAATTTCTCAAAATAGGTGGGGCGCTACGCTCCGCTCCTACCCTGAAAGTCTCGGGGGGATCCGTCAAGCGGGGGCTGAGATAAAAGGGGGGTCCCAAAACGCGTTTTTCCCATGCATTTTTCCATAGGACCTTTAGAACGACCTACAGCCCGAACGGCTGAACAGAATTACTAGAAATTTGGCAGAGAGGTAGTCCCTAGGTCAAGGAAGTGCCTTTTGTAGGTTTGGTGTAAATCTGTTCAGTAGATTCTGAGAAAATAGCCTTTAAATCAATATATATATCTGAGCCCGCTTACGGTACGCTTACCGTACGCTTACGGTAAGCGTACGGTGGCGTGCGCGAGCGCGATTCTGATTGGCTCTTAGATCTTAGTAAACATTCGAATCGGCCGAAACCAGGAAGCGGCGGCCGCCATTTTCTGTGTTTCACTCTGAAAAAAAAAGAGTGAAAACAAGAAAAGGGGGCAATGAGGAGAGTTACAGACCCCCTTACATTTGTGAGGGGGTCAAAGAAGGACTGTAAAGTACAAAACAAACATTTATTGATTTTTTTAAAAAATCACGGGGTACGCGTACGGTAAGCTTACGGTAAGCGTACGGAAGAAACATGGCGTGCGCGAAGGAGATTCTGATTGGCCCATAGATCTTAGTAAACATTCGAATCGGCCGAAACCAGGAAGCGGCGGCCGCCATTTTGTGTGTTTCACTCAGAAAAAAAACAGAGAAAACAAGGAAAGGGGGCAATGAGGAGAGTTACAGACCCCCTAACATTTGTAAGGGGGTCAAAGAAGGACAGAAAAGTACAAAAAAAACATTTATTGATTTTAAAAAACATCACGGGGTACGCGTACCGTAAGCTTACGGTAAGCGTACGGTAAAAAAAATAAAAATAAATAAATGAAAAGCAGATTTAAGAGTTTAGAAATTAGGGAGCTCTAAAAAGAGCTGTTGTGTTTATGAAGTCATTTTTTTAGTGGTACCTACAAGTAAGTACCGATGCAGAGTCTAAGGTTCAAGAGGAAGACTCTGTTCCCTTCATCATTGAAGTGCACACCATCTCCTCTATAAATGTCTTGCATGTCATAACGCAAGTTGTTGTGGTAAATGGCACCCATACCATAGTCACGGAGGAAAGCAGAAACAGATTTGTTGACGTGCTTTCTTGCTTTGTCAATCTGCGGACAGAAATGATTGGACCAGTTCCATTTTTGCCTTTGGCATATGTTGGAAAACACAAAGGCAGTTTTAGGGAAAAGTGTAAACAGTTGTGCAAAGGTGTCCTTCATAAGCATTTCCAGACCTACCCCAGTCAAAGTGCCTAGGTCATTGCCACCACAGTGCACTATTATGAGGTCAGGGTGTTGGATTTGAATGAAGGATTTCACCAATGGCATCAATTGGTGCCACTTTAACCCTCTCTGACCAATCCATTTAATGTCTACATTTGGCAAAGCAAGGTCTCTCACCATACCTGTTTTCTCTGCAAACTTTTCACTCCAGAAGACATAGCTGTGCCCTACAATCCACACTGTGAACATCTTCAAAGGAGAACTGGATGCACTCAGGAGGTGTCTTTCAGTAGAATGGCAATATGAAAAGAAAGACAGTTTGGAAATGGAGGCATACATATTTTTTTCAAAACAAAAAGAACTGATTGGCTGTTTCATACCATTCTAGAATAAAAACTAGGCTGTATGTGTAAATTAATAGAAGCATGTTTTGTATTGGTACAGAAAAATGTGTAACCAAAGAACAGTACTATGGATTTGCTGTAAGGTTTGAAAAGTCAAGCACTCTTGCTCTGTGGAATTGAAACATTGTGTGTCGAACTTCTGACCTAACTCTACACAGCAGTGTTCCATGAGCTGTTGCTATGGTAGCAGGCAGAAGTCAAGTTGGGGGAAGGGTACTAGGCAGAAGTCAAGTTGGGGGAAGGGTACTTTTGGAAAAGGGTTGGTTTTCAACCAATAGAAATGTGTGATTACATTTGAAAAAAAGGGGGAAGGACTGAGATTTGAAACTTACATGTATATGTGTGGAAAAATAGAGGGAAAGTTTGCCATTATCTGGTTCTGCTGAGAGGAGAGAGGTGAACACAACAGAGATCCTGGCTCTGATAATCTGCTGTTTGAGTGTCACATTTCTTTCACAACTAAGTAATTTTAAAGGTGAGTTTACAGTTTGAGAGGGGATGTATGTGGTAACTTAAGAAATGAATAATAGAAATGGGAATTGTTTTTGTTGTAGTTACACATGGTGGTTTCATAATGTGTCAGTCTGTAAAAGTGATTTACACTTGCCCCGTAAAAAAAAAGAGCAGTAAGTGTGCTTTCAAATTGGCAAAGAAATTTCGTTTTGGGACTAATGTGAAAACATGACTCTGTGTGCATAGAAGAATTATAGGCAGAGATTTATTGCGTCTTGCTCTGGTGATTTCACAGTTGCATTAGATGGAAAGGGGGAGCGAATTTTTGGGGGAAGAAGCAGAGTCTTAGCACACACCCATGTGCTTGCCATGTATAGTCATGCACAGTATTTAGAAGCGAGTGGGGTTTTCAGGTTTAAGTCTGTAATGCAAATACATTCAGCATCACTAAGGCTGGTTGCCCTTGCTGGAGTGTAGGCAGTCACAGAGAATACACATGGTGGTGGTCTGAAAAAACAGCTTGGACATGTGCATTTAAATAAATCAAAAAAAGTGGTTTTATAATGTGTCAGTCTGTAAAAGTGATTTCCAATTGTAAAAAGTGATTTTCACTTGGCCCGAAAAAAAAAGAGCAGTAAGTGTGCTTTCAAAATGGCAAAGAAATTTCGTTTTGGGACTAATGTGAAAACATGACTCTGTGTGCATAGAGGAATTATAGGCAGAGATTTATTGCGTCTTGCTCTGGTGATTTCACAGTTGCATTAGATGGAAAGGGGGAGCGAATTTTTGGGGGAAGAAGCAGAGTCTTAGCACACACTCATGTGCTTGCCATGTATAGTCACGCACAGTTTTTAGAAGCGAGTGGGGTTTTCAGGTTTAAGTCTGTAATGCAAATACATTCAGCATCACTAAGGCTGGTTGCCCTTGCTGGAGTGTAGGCAGTCGCAGAGAATACACATGGTGGTGGTCTGAAAAAACAGCTTGGACATGTGCATTTAAATAAATCAAAAAAAGTGGTTTCATAATGTGTCAGTCTGTAAAAGTGATTTCCAATTGTAAAAAGTGATTTTCACTTGGCCCGAAAAAAAAAGAGCAGTAAGTGTGCTTTCAAAATGGCAAAGAAATTTCGTTTTGGGACTAATGTGAAAACATGACTCTGTGTGCATAGAGGAATTATAGGCAGAGATTTATTGCGTCTTGCTCTGGTGATTTCACAGTTGCATTAGATGGAAAGGGGGGCGAATTTTTGGGGGAAGAAGCAGAGTCTTAGCACACACCCATGTGCTTGCCATGTATAGTCATGCACAGTATTTAGAAGCGAGTGGGGTTTTCAGGTTTAAGTCTGTAATGCAAATACATTCAGCATCACTAAGGCTGGTTGCCCTTGCTGGAGTGTAGGCAGTCACAGAGAATACACATGGTGGTGGTCTGAAAAAACAGCTTGGACATGTGCAATTAAATAAATTAAAAAAAAAGGTTTCATAATGTGTCAGTCTGTAAAAGTGATTTTCACTTGCCCCGAAAAAAAAAAGAGCAGTAAGTGTGCTTTAAAAATGGCAAAGAAATTTCGTTTTGGGACTAATGTGAAAACATGACTCTGTGTGCATAGAGGAATTATAGGCAGAGATTTATTGCGTCTTGCTCTGGTGATTTCACAGTTGCATTAGATGGAAAGGGGGAGCGAATTTTTGGGGGAAGAAGCAGAGTCTTAGCACACACCCATGTGCTTGCCATGTATAGTCATGCACAGTATTTAGAAGCGAGTGGGGTTTTAAGGTTTAAGTCTGTAATGCAAATACATTCAGCATCACTAAGGCTGGTTGCCCTTGCTGGAGTGTAGGCAGTCACAGAGAATACACATGGTGGTGGTCTGAAAAAACAGCTTGGACATGTGCATTTAAATAAATCAAAAAAAGTGGTTTCATAATGTGTCAGTCTGTAAAAGTGATTTCCAATTGTAAAAAGTGATTTTCACTTGGCCCGAAAAAAAAAGAGCAGTAAGTGTGCTTTAAAAATGGCAAAGATATTTCGTTTTGGGACTAATGTGAAAACATGACTCTGTGTGCATAGAGGAATTATAGGCAGAGATTTATTGCGTCTTGCTCTGGTGATTTCACAGTTGCATTAGATGGAAAGGGGGAGCGAATTTTTGGGGGAAGAAGCAGAGTCTTAGCACACACCCATGTGCTTGCCATGTATAGTCATGCACAGTATTTAGAAGCGAGTGGGGTTTTCAGGTTTAAGTCTGTAATGCAAATACATTCAGCATCACTAAGGCTGGTTGCCCTTGCTGGAGTGTAGGCAGTCACAGAGAATACACATGGTGGTGGTCTGAAAAAACAGCTTGGACATGTGCATTTAAATAAATCAAAAAAAGTGGTTTTATAATGTGTCAGTCTGTAAAAGTGATTTCCAATTGTAAAAAGTGATTTTCACTTGGCCCGAAAAAAAAAGAGCAGTAAGTGTGCTTTCAAAATGGCAAAGAAATTTCGTTTTGGGACTAATGTGAAAAAATGACTCTGTGTGTATAGAGGAATTATAGGCAGAGATTTATTGCGTCTTGCTCTGGTGATTTCACAGTTGCATTAGATGGAAAGGGGGAGCGAATTTTTGGGGGAAGAAGCAGAGTCTTAGCACACACCCATGTGCTTGCCATGTATAGTCATGCACAGTATTTAGAAGCGAGTGGGGTTTTCAGGTTTAAGTCTGTAATGCAAATACATTCAGCATCACTAAGGCTGGTTGCCCTTGCTGGAGTGTAGGCAGTCACAGAGAATACACATGGTGGTGGTCTGAAAAAACAGCTTGGACATGTGCATTTAAATAAATCAAAAAAAGTGGTTTTATAATGTGTCAGTCTGTAAAAGTGATTTCCAATTGTAAAAAGTGATTTTCACTTGGCCCGAAAAAAAAAGAGCAGTAAGTGTGCTTTCAAAATGGCAAAGAAATTTCGTTTTGGGACTAATGTGAAAAAATGACTCTGTGTGTATAGAGGAATTATAGGCAGAGATTTATTGCGTCTTGCTCTGGTGATTTCACAGTTGCATTAGATGGAAAGGGGGAGCGAATTTTGGGGGGAAGAAGCAGAGTCTTAGCACACACCCATGTGCTTGCCATGTATAGTCATGCACAGTATTTACAAGCGAGTGGGGTTTTTAGGTTTAAGTCTGTAATGCAAATACATTCAGCATCACTAAGGCTGGTTGCCCTTGCTGGAGTGTAGGCAGTCACCGCGAATACACATGGTGGTGGTCTGAAAAAAACAGCTTGGACAAGTGCAATTAAATAAATAAAAAAAAAAGGTTTCATAATGTGTCAGTCTGTAAAAGTGATTTTCACTTGCCCCGAAAAAAAAAAGAGCAGTAAGTGTGCTTTAAAAATGGCAAAGAAATTTCGTTTTGGGACTAATGTGAAAACATGACTCTGTGTGCATAGAGGAATTATAGGCAGAGATTTATTGCGTCTTGCTCTGGTGATTTCACAGTTGCATTAGATGGAAAGGGGGAGTGAATTTTTGGGGGAAGAAGCAGAGTCTTAGCACACACCCATGTGCTTGCCGTGTATAGTCATGCACAGTATTTAGAAGCGAGTGGGGTTTTCAGGTTTCAGTCTGTAATGCAAATACATTGAGCTTCACTAAGGCTGGTTGCCCTTGCTGGAGTGTAGCACTCTGGACATGGGCTTTTTAAAAAATCTGAAAAGTGGTTTCATAATGTGACAGTTTGTAAAAGAGATTTTCACTTGCCCAAAAAAAAGAGCAGTTTGTGTGCATTCAAATTGGCAAAGAAATGTTGTTTTGTGACTATTGTGAAAAGAAATGTAGTAATATATTTAAATACAATAAAGGATTTTTTTTTCAGTTTTTTTCAGGTATTGCTGAAGAACAGTGAACAAAATTTAAGATGCCTACAAAATCTCGAGTTCAAAAAACGCTAAAAAAAAAACTATATTTGAAGACAACTGGAGGACCAAAGTTAGTAGAAGATGCTCATGTTGGGAAAAAGAAAAAATCTTCTGGTAAGCAGAAAAAAGAATTTCTTAAAAAAATATTCAAAACAAAGAAAAATGTACAAAATGTCTGTCCAGGGAAGAATGTAACAATACGAAGAGAACAGCAAAAAATTGAGAATTTAGTTAATGCAAATATACCTTCTGCAACTGAAAAGTTTTACATAAACAGAAAAACAGCGTTTAAAGAGATACGTAGAAAAATGTTTCAGAGAAGAGTTATGTCCAATTTGATAAAGGATGTGAAGAAATATAAGCAAAAGGCAAAATATTACAAGAGAAAAAAAGAAATTGAAGCCATTGCAGCAAAAGCATTAGAATTAAAAAGGAAACTATTCATATTAATTTTGAATAGGATGCGTACATTAGATAAAATGGTTAATGTACTGAAATCACAAAGCAAAAGCAAAAGAGTAGTGAACAGAACAAACTTTTGTAAAGTGTTTTTAGGAAAGTGGATGCATAGTTCAAGTAGTGAACCTTTTTTTAATGAAGAGAGCTATTTTCAAAGTAATAGTTTGCTGCATGCAGTTGACACCAGAGGTCGTTCATACGAAGTAAAAAATGGTTGCATAATGGAGAAGGAGATAATGGTTCCAAGAGATGAGGTACAAGTGATGGCAGATGAGGCAATGGGGAGACGTCCTAAAGCCCCAGTGTACACTTGGAATTGTAGTAGTATTTGCACTGTGCGTCAGGAATCTATTGACAGATTTCGAGAGTTTCTAAGAGAATATAGTAAAAAAAGTGTAAAACAGAAGATTAAGGTGCTTCAAAGTCTGGATCCATGCAGAGTGAGAGAGAATACTGGTTTGCAGGGTCATTCTCTGGCTTGTCTATCTAGAAAAGTGTGCAATAGTGTTTTCCATCATTTTAGGATGCTGGCTGTTCATCATACTGAAATGAGAAAGTTTGTGAGACGGTTGTATTTTGCCAAAAGTCCAGCAATAAAGTTAAATGAATTGAATAGGGCTCTGTTCCGAGGAACGGTATCAGATGTAGAGAAGGTTGTTGATGAAATTCAGTTTTGTTACTTTGGTCCTGAACAAAACAGTGCAGAGAAGGACACAGTAAATGAGGAAGAAGTGGAAGAGAATGTAGAACCTTCTGTAAGTAAGACATTTAATGATCACATAACAAAATTTGCAATAGTCTCTAATGAAAGACCAAATGTTACTTGTATTTGTTGCCGCAGAACTCATTATAGAAAACAAACTAGGAATGTTGATCTCTACAGAAAGAGTGAAAATGAAGATAATTATAAGTGGATGGATTTTGCCACATATATATTTCTTGAAAATTGTTTTGAATTGGGTGAAGATCAGCGTATTTGTAAATACTGTTACAACAAGTTAGAGGAAAATAGAATGCCGACCAGAGCTGTACATAATAATTTAGAATTGGATGCTATTCCTGCTGAACTTTCTGAATTAAATACATATGAGTCTATACTCATTCAATGTGTTCATCCGTTCCAGACCATAGTACGTATGGAGCCCAAAACTGGTAAATTACCTCCTTCAGATTTACTGAGAGGTTTAAAAGGTAGAGTGGTGTATTTGCCCTTGGATTTGAAAAAAAATATGGAAACTATTGATGCGGATACTTTGGAAACTGAACCATTAATTATTCTGGTTAATGGTGTACCTACAAAGAATAAGAAGATTTGGCAGGAGCTGGTAGATGTGCGGAAAGTACAAAGAGCAAATTTGTATTTGAAAAAAAATAACAAATGGTATGAATCAATTTATATAGAAGAAGAAGAAGAAGACGAAGATTTTCAAGAAGACACAGAAACACCAACTGGACAAATTGAAAAAGTGGACAAGACAAAGGAAGAAGAAATTTATGAACATTTTAGCATACATCCTCTTCATTCGAAAGAAGTTATGGGAGACAATATTGATCTCTTTCAGATGAAGAAAGCAAAAGGAACTCCCGTGAGTGTATGGGAGGAGAGCTTGGAAGCTCGATGTTTTCCCCAGCTGTTTCCTACGGGAAAAGGAGGACGATACGATGAACGTCCAGAACAGATTCCAGCTTCAGAGTATCGGACTACAAGACTATATGCTGAAGATCCCAGATTTCGACAAAGTATTCCTTATTTGTTTCATCTTTTATTTGAAAGCGACTTGTCTGCACTGTCTTATGCAGTAAATCACATTTTAAAAAGTGGAGTACATTTACAAAATGTGTCTGCTAAGGATTTTATGGAGAAAGTGCAGCACCGAGATGATCATTTGGAAACACAACTGATCAATCTGATGGCTTGTCAGCGTGGGACAAATGAATATTGGTACCGACGCCATGGTGAACTAAAATGCATGTTACGCAATTTAGGAACACCAACATGGTTCCTTACCCTAAGCTGTGCCGAGTACGCTTGGGATGATTTACTGGATTTTCTACGAGAGGCCAATTCAAACATTAAAAACATCGAATACAAGACAGCAGGAGAACTGTGCTCATTGGATCCGGTTAATGTTTGCAGATATTTCAATCATAGATTTGAGGCTATGATGTCCTTCATCTGCAATAAAAAAAATCCACCCCTTGGAGAAGTAGTGGATTTCTTTTGGAGAAAAGAGTACCAGGCAAGAGGTGCTCCTCATATTCATATGCTGTTGTGGATCAAGGATGCCCCAAATTTTGGAACAGATACTGATGAAGCAGTGTTATCTTACATTGAAGAATATGCAACATGTGGTATACCAAAAAGCACAGAAGAGAACAAGTTAAAGGAGCAAGTTTTACGTTTCCAAAGTCATCGGTGTGGAAAATACTGTCGACGGAAATACAAGAGCAAAGAAAAATACTACACTAAATGTCGATTTGGATTTCCTAGACCTGTTCTTTCAAAAGGAAGAGTAAACAGTTTTATGTCAGCTGTGAGACATACTATCACAAGAAAATCACCTAAGAATACCTACAACCTTAAAAGAAAAGAAGAATCAAAAAATATAAATGACTACAACCCAGTCATTTTATCCATGTGGAACGCTAACATGGATATACAGTATGTAGCTGACAATTCCATTGCTGTTGCACGATATGTAACGTCTTACATTACGAAATCAGAAAAAACAGAATTGAAGGAAATGTGGGAAGAGATTTCTCACGAGAAGACTGTCAGTAAGAAGCTGTACAGTTTCAGTTTGAAGATGTTATCGCATCGAGAAATTGGATCCTACGAATGTTCAGATAGGTTATCTTCTGCAAGTCTCTACTCGAAGTCAAGAAGAATAATTTGGGCAAGTTTAGGCCTTGCAGCAATGAGAAATCGGGTACTGAAATCTGTTGGAGAAATTGAATATTTGGCCGAGAATGACCCAGAAAGTACAGATATATTGAAAACAAACATGTTGGACACATATTATCCCAAGAGAAGTCATCATCTGGAGAACATGTGTCTCTATGAAGTGTTGCAGAACTACATTTATTCACGGAAAGCTGCAGAAGACATTAATAATGGAAAATATAAAGTTGTTGGTGAAGAAGGATGTTTGGTGAAGCAAACCAAAGGAAGTTTGATAAATCACCGGAAGCTGAGTTGCGACACTACCGACAAGAAAGAATTTTACTACTTGGCTCTTTTACAGTTGTTTAAACCATGGCGTACAGAGGATGAACTACTGGGAGAATTTCAAAGCTATGAGGATTCATTTAATGCTTGCAAAGACAGCATACAATGCAATACATTCACAACTTATCTGCAAATGTTAAATGAAGAAATTGAACAGGAAACTACAATTGCAGCAGAAATAGCTAGAGACAGTTCTCAGGACAGCCAAAGTTCAGGAACACACAGTCAAGATCCCCTAGGACAACCAATCGTTGAAAATGAAGCATCAATAGCCATGAATGAAGTTGAAACAGCTATGAATCAAGCTCAAGAAGAATTTATAGACTTAGAAAATTTGGAAAGACAACTGAATCAAGAGCAGCAACAAATTTATGAAGAGATCAAAAACAAAATTGATCACGGATTTCTACATGTAAAAAAAGAGTGCTCATGCACATCATTTCATCCAATCAGGATGTATGTAAGCGGAGAAGCTGGCACTGGAAAAAGTTTCCTAATTAAAGTCATCAGAAGCTACCTAAAGCAAAAAACGGATTCTACTTTGTCTTGTGTGGTTACTGCTCCAACTGGGTTAGCAGCATATAACATAAAAGGAATCACCTTACATCGTTTGCTAATGTTACCAGTGGAGCATGAGAACAAAATACAATTCAACAAGCTAACTGGAGAAGCATCCTTGGAAGTTTCACGAGTATTGAAGAAGATGCAAGTTCTCATTATTGATGAGGTGAGCATGGTATCAAACTTAATGCTTGCCTTTGTGCATTTAAGAATGCAGCAAATTTTGAAGACAGACTATGACGTGTTATTTGGTGGAAAACACGTCATAGTTTTTGGAGATCTTTTGCAACTTACTCCAGTTAAAGGACAACCAGTGTTTAATACTGTGACACATGAAGACACGAAGAAGTCATTGGGAAGTATCGGTAATACAAATATTTGGTCCTTCTTTGAGTACAAGGAACTTACAACTAATATGAGGCAAGCAAACGATGAAGAATATGGAAGTATTCTGAAAGATATCAGGATTGGACTACTCACAGAAGCTGGCAAAAAAGCATTACAGACTCGGCTGCTACATAATTTATTTCCAAAGGAAGAAATAGTTGCAGAGAAGATATACAAGAACATTGCAGAAAACAAAAGTGTCATCTGCTTAATGCCTACTCTACGTGAATGCTCAATATTCAATGAGGAGCTTTTGAAATTGGAAAAGGAAGAGATCAGGAAATTGGAAGCAGTGGACAAAATTGAGGATGGAAGAATTACTGTCACAGTAACAGGCAAACTGAAAAATAAATTGGACTCACTAGAGAAGAACATCTCCAAAACAGCTGGATTAGAAAAAAATCTATATGTTTGCATGAACTGTAGAGTGTTTTTAAGGAGAAATTTGGATGTTGAGAAAGGTTTAGTTAATGGAGCGATGGGAAGAGTTGTGGGTTTTATTAATTATCAGAAAAAAGAAGGAATTGAATGTTTAAAAATAAAATTTGATCAGATAGATGAAGTAAAAGATATTTGTCGTTGTACAGTTCGTTTTATGCTTGTGAAAGACTTATATGTACGTAGGAAGCAGTTTCCGTTTTCTCTAGCATATGCTGTAACTATTCACAAGTCTCAAGGATTGACTGTAGATTGTGCATTTGTGAACATTGGTTCAACTGTGTTCAAAGAAGGTATGGCATATGTTGCTTTGTCACGAGTCAAAACATTATCAGGTTTATTCATGATAGACTTTGAAGAATCAAAAGTTAGTGCTGATACAAATTGTGTAAAGGAGTATAATAGATTAAGAAGAAGCTATGCTCCTCATTTGGGTCAGTATCCTGTGTTGGAGAAACGTGTAGTTTCTCGTAAAAGAAAAAATGAGAATATCTGTAGTGAAGATGTAGAGAAGAGGAAAAAAAAGAGGAGTGATGTAATTGCAAGCAAAAAGAAAAAGGAAAATGAAGAACAGGTTGTAGGATGTCATTTTGAAAATAGCTCTGGTGTCAACTGCTACGCAAATGTAGTGCTGAATGTTGCATTTTATCTGGAAAGTTTGCAAGAGCAGATAATAGTAAATCAGGGAAAAAGATTCTGTTCAGAGCTGAGTCTCCTTTTTCAAAAGCTGAGTAAAGATAAAACTCAAATAGAAAGTGCTACTGGCATTAGAAAACTTTTAGATGTATGTTCAGGACGAACACAGTTTTCTCAAAATGAACAGCAAGATGCACATGAATTTTTGATGTATTTTCTTCAGGTAGTGGAAGAAGAAGGAGTTCCCATTGACATTTTTTTTGGTCTCTCTTATAAATGGGAACATAGTTGTGATAATTGTTATAATATATGTGGCTCTATTGTTGATAATGAAAGGTTTATTTATTTGACATTGCCAGAGAGTAAAACAGTCACTTTTGCAAAATTAGTTAAAGATGCTAATCATAGCATGAAATGTGGTGAGTGTAATTCTGACATGTTTTCAACATTAATTTTAAAGGAATACGGACAGTATGTAATTTTAATGATGCAACGATGTAGAGCTGATGGTTCAAAATTGGATACTTTAATAAAGAAGTTTATAGGACAGCAATTATCAATTTCAGGAAAAACTTTTTTAACTGTTGCAATAATTTTCCATGATGGACCTACTGTTACTTCTGGACATTACACAGTTTATCTAAAATGTGATAAAGGCTGGACACTGTGTAATGATTCCCAATTGATTTTCAAACAACGTTTGCCTTTTGATTTAGCAAATTCCTATCTAATCTTCCTGAAACCTAAATTTTAGAGAGACTTGGCAAGATCTGGACAAAATAATTTTACCATTTTACTGGATTACCATTGCAATTTTGTAAAAAAAAGATTTTTAAAATTATCATTTGGCCTAATGGAAAGATAACCAATTGTAATGTGGACTTTTTTTAATTTTTAATGCAATTTTGAAAAACCAATAATTTAGAGATTATCGGTAACTTCTGCACATTTTAAATTTTGGAATGTTATTGGACTGCCATTGGAAATTTTTTCAAAAATGATTTAAAAAATTACTATTTGGCCATGTGGAAAAGTAACCAATTCTATTCTTGACTAAATAAATTATTCAAAAAATTTTCGTGAACCAAAATGTTACAGAGAATCGGTGAGATCTGGACAAATTAAACATTAGAATTTTATTGGATTTCCGTTGGAAATTTATTCCAAAAAAAAAATTAAAATTACTATTTGGCCTAAAGGAAATGAAATCAGATGTATTTTGGAGTTATTTGAGATATAATATTGTGATTATAGTTCTGAAACAAACATATCAGACGGTATTTAAAACAAATAAGTATTGGTATTAGATGATATTTTTTTACAATATTATGCATTTCTATAATGTTAAGTTTAATTAAAAAAAGAATCAGGGCTTTTTTAATACAATCTTTGTGATTGGTATTTTTTTTTGCCCGCTGTAAAATGATGAATGCAATTGCTTTCACAATTTATAGTGAAATGCAATATATTCTGAAAACAGCAAAAATAAGGCAAAAAGATTTTTTGGTAAAAAATGTAAATATGTGTACTGTATTATAAAATGTTTAAAAAATATTAATACTTTTTTCTTTTTTTCCAGATAGATATAGAAAATTTTCGAAAACTACTAACATTTTTAAAACTATTTTTTATAAAAAGAAATGAATAAATATTTTTTCAGTGAGTATGGTAAGTCAATAATAATAATTGTAGTCTCTCAAGGACAATGTAATGTGATAAATGATTTTTAGTGTTTTTTTAAAAAAATAAAAAAAAAGTACGCGCACCGTACGCGTACGGTAAAAAAAAATAAAAAAAAGTTTTTAAAAACATATGTAAAAAAAAGATGAAAGATAAGGTTGGCTCTTAAAAGAACCGTTGTGTTCATGCAGGGACAGAGGAAAGAAAGATTGGGAATATTAGACGGTACGACAAGTGTGCTGATCTATTTTACTGTTCACCAGGGAAACACTGGTCTCCCTATAAGTAATTAGATCGTGACAAGTGGCGCACCGTACTTCAACCCTCGCAAACCGAGGGTTAATTTCCAGAGGGCCAGCAAAAGGAGATTCTCCCCCCACAGATGAAGGGCTCACCTGACCTGCAGAAGAAGGAGTCAGCCCTGCAGATGATGGTCCAGGCTGAGCTGCTGTGGATGTACTGGCTCGTCTTTCTGAAGAGTTACCTCCAAAAAGATGACCATGTGTCCTTCTGTGTACATCCTGGAGGTGTCTCTTCATGGTGTGATTCCCAAAGGAATACTTCCTGTCAGGATTACCTCTAGAAAGTACACGCTGACACAGCCTGCAAGTAACTAAGGGTGCATTCACCTTTTGCTGGCCTTCAGGAAAAGTAAAATAATCCCATACATAAGAGGGCTTTTGTTTCCTCGCTCTCTGCCTCAAGACAGTGCTGCTGGTGCTAGCCTCACTCTCAGAAGGGCTCTGCTGTTCTGCCATCGTATCCCAAAGACAAACCAGCTCCTTCTCCCAAGGGATCACAAGCAGAAATGAGGGGAATGGGTGTGGTGTAGGAGAGTTCTAGAACTGAAAGTAGTTTCAACCAATCAAAAGTTGTGTTTCAAGATCACATGACCTACCGTACGCTTACGGTACGCTTACGGCAAAAGTACGCGTGCGCGTAAAAAAGAACTGGAAATAAATTTTACATGTTTATTTTAAAAAATATATTAAAAAAAAATATTTAAGGATTTTAAAAATTAAAGCATAGTCTTTATAAAAGGTAAGTAAATTAAATTAAAAATATGTTTGAAAAAATTGAAGAATAAAAAAAAAATTAGCATTTAAAAAACCTTGCAAATTCACTGAAAAAACCATGGGTTTCACACACGTTATAGTTAGGAATTAGCATTTTAAAAACCTTTGAAATTCAGTGAAAAAACCATAGGTTTCACACACGTTATAGTTAGGAATTAGCATTTAAAAAACCTTAGAAATTCAGTGAAAAAACCATAGGTTTCACACATGTTATAGTTAGCTGGACATTTTACTCGTAAAAAACCAATGAAATTGCCCCGTTATAGTTAGTTCAGCTAACTATAACTCGCGCGCCCGCAATGCACTGCTGATGACGTCACATATTACATCACTCATGACATGGTCAGTGACATCACTCATGACATCACTGATGACATCTCAAATGACACCACTGACCCATATAGACACTCATATAGCTATTCACAAAACCATGCAGCCACTTATACACCAACACACAGACACATACAGACATTCACACAGTTTAGTCACTAGTCTGCAGTAAGATACATTTAATGACTCACTTATAGAGTCAGTTACGCACCTAGAAAATCACCCATTCACACACTTATACACCCACTCATTCTTCCATAGGCCTTTCACTATAAATATATAAAACATATTTAAACTTTTAAGAAAAACACACATTCACTGGATGATGTCATCAGTGATGTCATCAGTGATGTCATTTGAGATGTCATCAGTGATGTCATCAGTGATGTCACTGACAATGTCTTGAGTGATGTAATATGTGGCGACATCAGCAGTGCATTGCGGGGGCGCGAGTTATAGTTAGCTGGACTAACTATAACAGGGGAATTTCTAGGGTTTTGTACGAGGAAAATGTCCAGCTAACTATAACGCCCCTGAAACCTATGTTTTTTTTTGTGAATTTCTAAGGTTTTTTAAATGCCAATTCCTAACTATAACGCCCCTGAAACCTTTGGTTTTTTCAGGGAATTTCAAAGGTTTTTTAAATGCCAATTCCTAACTATAACGTGCTTGAAACCTATGGTTTTTTCAGTGATTTTCAAAGGTTTTTTAAATGCTAATTCCTATCTATAAATTATCTCTGAAGATATCCTGTTTAATGATTTTGATTGGATTTCTATATTTTTCAAATTCAGTGTGTCAATTTCATTAATTATCTTTTTTTTAAAATACTTTTTATCACCATTTTTTAAACTTATTTTTTCAATTAATTCTTTTAAAAATTAAAAAATATTATTTGAACTTAATGGGTTTTTCAAACATATTTTTTTATATTTTTCAAATTATTTTTTTAACTATATGTTCAAAACTGTATTTTATATATATTTTTCAATGTTTTTGGATCCACGCACCCTATGCACACCGTTCTCGATCCCTACAAGATAGCATCCGCGCATGGTATGCGTCGGGTACATGTTTAGTGCGCGATTGCAACACGACGGGTACGCAACTCCCAGCCTATACGCGACACGTTCAATGTACGTAATGCGACGTTTACGCGCTTCCACGATGCGTCATCTGCGTCTATGACGCGGTAAGTGCGCGGATCCCGCGAAGTATTTAACATTTAAAAAACACATATGTATGTATTTCATGTGAAGATTAATTGAAGACAAACTCTAAACTAGACTTAAAACTAAAATATTTTTACATCTAATCCTATATTTTTTTTTATTCAATTTCACGGATGCGCGCTGGGTGCGTGCTGCGTAAACACAGGATGCGTGGATCCCATGTGACCTGCAAAAAAAGAGATTTGATTGGTTCATTACACTTCCTCTTCTAACTATTGAAAGACCCCACCCATTTCAATCATTATTCTTTGACCTTCTTTAGAGCACCATCTCTTTGGAGAGAAGAAGATTTTTTAGTTTACACTTAGCTCTAACTTTTTTCAACCAAAAATGGCTTCAGGGCAGCAGGCATCACCTGCATCACCTCATACTTCTGAGGATGAATTTTTGCCGGAGGCACCACCCAAAAAACGTTCTTCTTCAGTGGTGTGGAAATTTTTTACTTTTCCCTAGGGGCAGAAGAAGACCAATGCCACCTTGGTCACGTGCAAGATTTGCAAAAGAGTCCTGTCACGAGGGGATCCTAACAAGAAATACTCTTGCGGCACGGCAAGTATGATGAAGCACATGAGGACCCTTCATCCGAACAATCTTGCACAAGAAGAGTGCCGACGGATGAGAAACACTCCTGCTCCTGCGCCATCCACCTCATCGCAGCCGAGCACATCAAGAGTGCATCCATCAGCCCAAACCTTGGACATCCGTCCTCAATTTCAATTTTTAAAAGTGCTCTGCACTAAGTGCAATAAGACTTTGTGCTATGGTGAGCAGTCGATCGATCTGATCTGCCGCCGGCAAGAAAGTCACATTTGCTAGTTATTTTTTAATTTTTTAATTTTTTTATTGTTCCCTGAAGTTCATTGTTTGGTTTCTCCTGTTTTGTTTTTTGGTTTTTTTTGCAGAAAACCCCCCAAAATTTAAAAAATGTTCATAAAACCCAAACAAAATTATAAAAGAAGAAAGAAGAAAAAAAAAAGTTCTTGTAAGAACTAACTTTCCTGGTTTAAAAAAAGAGCTGAATTTCTTTGTTAGTGTTAGTTTAGATGAATGTATGTGTAGTACGTAATTGATGAGGAAGTGCTGCAGCATCACACAGTAACCTCTTTAACTGCAGTGTGCTGTAGTACTTCCGAAGCACAGGGATGCAACATATGTACATAAATATGTTGCAAATCTATGCTTCTCTCTGCACGGCTGCTTAAACTGCAGCCATGTGGTGACACAGGCCCCCTTGCACCATAGTGCAAGGATATCTGTGTCATGTGCTGTTTGTTTTTCTACAGGAAGACACACCTTCCTGCACAAAAACAGTGAGAAAATGCATTTTTCTCCTTCAATGTATGCTGAACATTTCAGCATGCATTGAAGAAATAAAAATGTGGAGAAATTAAAACAATTCTCCTTGTTGTGCTTTCCTACACCAATTTTAGAATGGTGCAGCATTCACACACATATCGAGATTTATGATTTCTGATAAATCTAGACATGTGTGCAATCATGCACAACAACACTTATAGAACACCCTTTCAACACAAAGTGGTGTGCATGATGAGGTTATATTTACATGGAGTATAAAAAGTGCACAGAGTGCCTTTTCCTCTCTTTGTAAATATGAAAGAGTATCTTGCACAATAACTATGTTACAAAAAGTGACATATTTCCGTTTTTAAATTTCCTTGCGAATGATAGAATGTAAGCACAGAGTTTTGTCTGCAAAGATGTTCAAAGAAGAATGATTGAAATGATTGCGGTCCTTCAATAGCTAAAATGGGAAATATTATGAACCCCTCAAATCTCTTTTTTTGCAGGTCACATGATATCTGATTATGGTCAGATTTCAAAACTACATAAACAGAGTGTTTTTAGAAACGTGTTTCAACATTGTAGCTTCTTGCAGACCTCTTCATTCTGCATATTGAGACTTAGTTAAACTTACCTTCACAGTAATAGGAATAAAAAATTGTATACATTTTTTTCTGTTTTTCATTCAAATATAAATTCATATAAATTGCATATTTTAAAATTTGGATCTGTGAAAGAAAAGGAAAAAAATATTATAACATGTAATACTACATTTTTTACAACACAGCATACTTTCCACAAAGTAATTTAATTTTGCCTTTTATTGCTGTTCCAGAATATATTAAATTTCACTACAAATAGTGATTTGAATCGTACTCATCACTTAACAGCGGGCAAAAAAAACACAATCTCAAAGATTGTTAAAAAAAAAACAACATGCCATTCTCAAAAAAAAACAAGATACAAATCACAGATATATAAAATGTACAAAGCTAACACATTTTTTTAACTTACAAAAACTGTAAATGATGTCGCTTTAAAATAGTCACCAAATCTAAAGATGAATTTTTGGAGGATGCACCACGCCCACAACGTTTTCCTTCAGTGATGTGGAAATTTTCTACTTTTCTCGAGGGGCAAACAAAGACCAATGCCACCTTTCTCATGCACAAGATTTTCAAAAGAGTTCTGTTACGAGGGGATCCTAACAAAAAATACTCATGCGGCACATCAAGTATGATGAAACACCTAAGGACCCTTCATCCAAACAATCTTGCACGAGAAGAGTGCAAACAGATGAGAAACACTCCTGTTCTGTATCTGTGAATCACAAATAAATGTATATTAATAACTTTCAAAATTATACTATTCCATTACTGTACAAACACATTTTATATAAATACTGACTAAGAAACTATAGCCCTGAACCACAAGTGTGACGATGGTTAAAACACTACATGCATAGTGCATACTACTTTGAAGCAGTTCATGCCCTAAAGCCTACCTCACTAAAACACTACATTCTAACTGACTAAATGATTACAGTACTATAAGGAGACACACTGGGTGAGTGACAGGGTGTTTTCTAGAAGTGTATGAATACTAACTAGGGAATTGAAGGTGTGAAACACAACTGTGTAGGTGATTAGAGGACTGCATCCATACTGCATAGGCATTTAAAACAGTCCATGTGCTAAGGCCTGGCTCACTGCATGACTACTTGGGTACTGACTGAATGATTAGAGTACAGCAAGGAGAGTGCCTAGGTGAATTTATAAGTGCTAGGCTTTTCGCACAGGGAATGGATTAGTACTTGGTACTGAATGGGTCACTAGAGGAGTGCAAAGGCAGTGACAAGATGTTTGCTGGACTGTATGGATACTGACTAGGAAATTGCAAGTGTGAAAGACAAGTGTCTAAGTGGTTAGAAGACTGCATACATAGTGGATAGGGGTTTGAAGCAGTCCATGTGCTAAGGCCTGGCTCAGTGCATGAATACTTAGGCACTGACTGAATGATTAGAGTACTGCAAAGATAGTATCTTGGTGAATTTATAAGTGTTTGAGTTTTTGCACAGTGAATGGATTAGTACATGATGATGAATGGGTCACTAGAGGACTGCAAAGGGAGTGGCAGGGTGTTTCCTGGAAGTGTATGGTTACTGACTAGGGAATTGAAGGTGTGAAAGACAATTGTGTAGGTGGTTAGAGGACTGCATGCATAGTGGATAGGGGTTTGAAGCAGTCCATATGCTAAGGCCTGGGTCACTGGATGAGTACTTGGGTACTGACTGAATGATTAGAGTACTGCAAGGAGAGTGCCTGGGTGAATTTATAAGTGTTTGGGTTGTGGCACAGTGATTGGATTAGTACATGGTGTTGAATGGGTCACTAGAGGACTGCAAAGAGAGTGACAGGGCGTTTCCTGGAAGTGTATGGATACTGGCTAGGGAATTGAAGGTGTAAAAGACAAGTGTATAGTATGTTAGAACACTACATGCATACTGCATAGACATTTGAAGCAGTATATTTGGTACTTAGAAACTGACTAAATCATCAGACTACTTCTAGGACAGTGCTTGGGTAAAACTTTTACATTTTCAGTTCTGCCACAGTGAAGAGAATAGTACATGGTACTGCACCTTAGTGTCAAACCCTGACTCATTTTATCAATGCATAAGCAAAGACTAGCTTCTAATGCTACTAAAACTTGACAACATGACAGGTTTTAAAAGAGTTATCTGCTAAAAAATACACGATGTTACCAAATGCTTCTCTCACAGTGGTTCCCAAATGCACACAGACTCACAGTGTGATTCTAGACAACAACCACTATACCTAGGAGTTTACCAAAAATCATTCACTACTGTGGAAGTGGTAAGGAAACTGCACACAATCTTCATATTTCAGGACTGCACTTTTGTGTCAAAGCCTGACTCATTTAATCAAAGCATAAGCAAAGACTGGCTTCTAATGCTACTAAAACTTGACAACATGACCGGTTTTAAAACAGTTATCTGTCAGCAAATACACGATGTTACCAAATGCTTCTCTCACAATCCTTACCCAAATGCACACAGACTCACAGTGTGATTTTAGACAAGCAACACTATACTAGGAGTTTACCAAAACTCATTCACTAGTCTAGAAGAGTTAATGGTACTGCACACAATCTACATATTTAAGTACAGCACATCAGTGTCAAAGCATGACTCATTTAATCAACGCATAAGCAAAGTCTGGATTCTAATGCTACTAAAACTTCACAACATGACAGGTTTTAAAACAGTTATCTGTCAGCAAATACATGATGTTACCAAATGCTTCTCTCACAGTGATCCCAAATACACACTAACTCACAGTGTGATTCTAGACAAGCACCACTATCCCTAGGAGTTTACCAAAACTCATTCACTACAGTGCAAGTGGTAAGGGAACTGCACACAATCTACATATTTCAGGACTGCACTTTTCTGTCAAAGCCTGACTCATTTAATCAAAGCATAAGCCATAACTGTCTTCTAATGCTACTAAAACTTCACAACATGACAGATTAAAACAGTTATCTGTCAGCAAATACACGATGTTACCAAATGCTTCTCTCACAGTGGTTCCCAAATGCACACATACTCACTGTGTGATTCTAGACAAACAACACTATCCCTTGCACTATACCAAAACACATTTCTTCATCTAGAAGAAGTACTACATTTTAGTATAGAAACATAACATAACTCATTTCACAAATTCATAAACAATGACTGGTTTCTAATTCTACCAAAATATAAAAACAGCACAGTTATCTCCCTACACTTTAGCAGGAGAAATACATTAGTCTGATTAAAATCAAAATAGTCTACATACATCCCCTCACAATTAAATAACTCATCTTTCAAGTTCTTTTGTAGATTAAGAAGTATATCAGTCACTTACCATATTTTCGTTTACAGAATCTCTGCACTGTGCACCTCTCAGCAAAAACAAAGAATGGAAAAGTTTCCCTTTCATTTTCCACACATATACATGTAAACATCAAATCACAATCCTTCACACATAAACTCAAAAGGAAACACAGATTTCTATTGGTTAAACATTTCAACCCTTTCCAACCGGAATACATTTCAACCCTTCCCCCAATCTGCCTTCTGCCTGTTACCATAAAAACAGGTCATGGAACACTGCACTGAGCACACAGGTCAGAAGTTCAGCACACAATGTTGCTACACAAGAGAGGAAGTGTGCTTCACTTTTCAACATATCAGCTTATCATATATAATGTTCCTTACAATCTGTTTTTGTTAACCAATAAGAATCATACCGGAATATTTTTCAAGGGGAAGGGATCTCCGAAACGCGTAGGGCTGTGGAAAATTACCCTGCTGCTGATGCCGGTTTGCCTAATAAACAACCTACACTGAGTGCGTCTTCATCTGTGGGCAACCTTGTTTTGAAAATATTCCGGCCAGTCCAGGTCGGGAAGATGCACCGCCGCATGATGACAAGCGGACTGCTGACATGGATACACTGTGTCAGGAAGCAGATTGGAGGTTGGCTGAAATTAGACTTGCACTGCAACTGGGGGGCTCATTCTAGAGCTCTGAACATATATACGTTATGAGGCGGAACCGATTACGGTAATATTTTAGCAGGACTACAAGTCCCAACAAGCCTACGACTATTCACGCCCACCAGAGGGCGATATAAGGGCCATTAGAGACTTGTTGTGTTCCTGCTTCCGCCCATTTCATGCCCGTGATCAAGGGGAAGGGATCTCCGAAACGCGTAGGGCTGGTGAAAATTACCCTGCTGCTGATGCCGGTTTGCCTAATAAACAACCTACACTGAGTGCGTCTTCATCTGTGGGCAACCTTGTTTTGAGAATATATATATATATATATATATATATATATATATATATATATATATATATATGTGTGTGTGTATGTATGTATGCATGTATGTATGCGTGTATGTATGTGTGTATGTATGTATGTATGTATGTATGTATGTATGTATATATATATATATATATATATATATATATATATATATATATATATATATATATATATATATATATATATATATATATATATATATATATATATATATCCAAGCAAAAAACCTCTGAGTAAGGAGCCTCCAACCCTAAAGGGCGGCCTCTTCAGGCGGGCACAAAGCAGCCTGTCACTTCATCACACCAATAAAAACAACACAGAGGCCCGTTTCTGGGACAGCAGCTTTATTCAAGGGTATGCTGCACAGATATGATTCCATTATGCCAACATGTTTCGGCGAGTAGCCTTGGTCACGGAAAGGAAGCGGAACACCAAGGGCATGTGTGCATGTATTTTTAAAATTGTCTTACATCACGTGACTATTTAGAAATACAGCTCCCACAATGCATCCAGGACACGTAGATAAATGCTGATAATTCAAGGAGCAGTTCGCATTGTTCTGGCAGTTAATAACTTGCTCTTTGCATTGTGCCGGTGCAATTAATGTCAATAGAAACCAAATGGTGCTTAGTCACGGAGATTATATTTTAAGCGTAATGCCAGGTATTGTCACTCCCTGTCAAAAGCTCACGTCCCCAGAACGATTGATGTAGGAAATCCTCCTCATGAAATCCCTTTCAGCGCTGCCAGTTGATTTGCACATTGGCATTACCTCTCGTAGGTCCAAACTGCAGCGAGTGTGTCATGCTCCTTTATTCAATCCAAGCAAAAAACCTCAGAGTAAGGAGCCTCCAATCCTTCAGGGCGGCCTCTTCAGGTGGGCACGGTGCAGCCCATCACTTCATCACACCAATGAAAACAACACAGAGGCCCATTTCTGGGGACAGCAGCTTTATAAGTGTAAGCCTTAACATAAGGCATTACAGGTGAATGGTATGCAAGTGACAGTGTCAGTACAAGTAATCCTTGTTTATCATAAATGTGTTTTTGCGAATACGGCTTACCAATAGAATGTTCGTTAATGACAATTATAAGGATTACTTTCTCGCATCATTATGAAATTATCCATCTGTGAAATGAATTTTTATGTCATGTTGAACTGCTTAACTTTATTAACAAAACAAACAAACTAACCCGTGAGCAAGGAGTGGTTGGAACTCCGAAACGCATTGGGTTTGTTATTTTGTTGCCCGTATGTGAAATAAAAACATGCGCTTCACCGTAAATTGAGTGGCAGCTCTGTGCATCTTTTCCTGGGTGACGTTTACTGGGAAGTGTAACAGTTGGAGATACATATATATATATATATATATATATATATACATATATATATATATATATATATATATATATATAGCGAGAGAGAGAGAGAGAGAAACACATATATATAGAGATATATACAAACACACACATTACCTACTGGCGGTCGCCAGTAGGTAGTTATAGTTAGGACCACGTTTCCATAGGAAATCCGCAACATTCTATTTTGAATAACTTTGGCGCCGGTCGACGAATCCTCGCGAATTTTTCAAAATAGGTGGGGCGCTACGCTCCGCTCCTACCCTGAAAGTCTCGGGGGGATTCGTCAAGCGGGGGCTGAGATAAAAGGGGGGTCCCAAAACGCGTTTTTCCCATGCATTTTTCCATAGGACCTTTAGACACAGCTACAGCCCGAACGGCTGAACAGAATTACTAGAAATTTGGCAGAGAGGTAGTCCTCAGGTCAAGGAAGTGCCTTTTGTAGGTTTGGTGTAAATCTGTACAGTAGATTCTGAGAAAATAGCCTTTAAATCAATATATATATCTGAGCCAGCTTACGGTGCGCTTACGGTACGTTTACCGTACGCGTACGGTGGCGTGCGCTAGCGCAATTCTGATTGGCTCTTAGATCTTAGTAAACATTCGAATCGGCCGAAACCAGGAAGCGGCGGCCGCCATTTTCTCTCTCGCACTGAGAGTGTGGAATAAAATACAAAGCACAAAAACATGTAAAGGGGCTGTTTGGACAGCTCCAAAACACCTAGCCTTATTGTGGGAGTCCCCAATGATCCCCCAAGGCCAAAAAACGAATTTTTATTTTTTCGCTAATTTCGCCGATTACGCTTACCGTACGCGTACGGTAAAAAAATATTAAAAAAAAAAAAATATCCACACTCTCCCCACCCCGTGTGCAAATGGTGCCCGAAGAGCACCATTTGTGCATGGCTTATAAGAGGTGTGAAAAATTTAAATATTACCTTTCAAAACGAAGTGCATCATATGTCCTCAATGTGCGCATTGTGCGCGAAGCGCATCGTGCGTACATGGCCCATCTAGCGTAACGTGGGCACGCAGTGCGCGTAGCGCACCGCGTGCCCACCGTTCGTGCACGGCACTAACTGGGTAAAGTGGGCGCGCGGTGCGCGAAGCGCACCGCGTGCTCACTGTGCGCGCACGGTGCGCGAAGCGCACCTTGCGCGCACGGAACGAACTGCGTTAAGTGGGCGCGCACGCCACGAATGGCGTAAAGTAACTTAGCATTTAAAAAACCGTACAAATTCACTGAAAAAACCATAGGTTTCACACACGTTATAGTTAGGAATTAGCATTTAAAAAACCTTGCAAATTCACTGAAAAAACCATAGGTTTCACACATGTTATAGTTAGCGGAAATTTTACTGATAAAAAACCAATGAAATTCCCCCGTTATAGTTAGTGCAGGCAACTATAACTCACGCGACCGCAATCTTCTGCTGATGACATATGTGTCTTTATGAAAAAAAAATATTTGTAATATATGTATAGCTAAAAATTTATGGAAGAAGACATGGGCAAATAAGTGTCTAAATACAGTATTAGCATCAGCAGAGGATTGTGGTCGCGTGAGTTATAGTTGCCTGCACTAACTATAACGGGGGAATTTCATTGGTTTTTTATCAGTAAAATTTCCGCTAACTATAACATGTGTGAAACCTATGGTTTTTTCAGTGAATATATATATAGATGTATATATATGCATATATAAATATATATATGACCCTTTAATGAGTGATGTAATATGTTAGTCCATAAGCAGTGCATTGCAGGGGCATAAGTTATAGTTAGCTATATAACTGCTGAATTTTTGTGGTTTTGTATGAGTGAAATGTTAGCCTAACTATAACGTCCCTGTAACCTTTGTTTTTTTCAGTGAATTTCTCAGGTTTTTTTGTAATCTATTTCCTAACTATAATGTCCCTGTACCCTTTGTTTTTTTCAGTGAATTTGAATGTTTTTTAAAATGTTATTTCCTAACTGCAACCTGTAAACTTTGAGAGTGGGTGTATGAGCGGCCGTTTGGGTTTGTGAGTGGGTGTGTGAGTGGCTGTATGGGTCTGTGAGTGGGTGTGTTAGTGCCTGTGTGGGTCTGTGAGTGCGTGTGTGAGTGCCATTGTGGGTCTGTGACTGTGATCTGTGAGTGGCACTATAGGTCTGTGATTGGGTGTGTGAGTGGTTGTGTACATCTGTGGGTCGGTGTGTGAGGGCCTGTGTGTTGTCTGTGAGTGGATGTGTGAGTGGTGCAATGGGTCTGTGAGTGGATGTGTGAGCACCTTTCGTAGGTCTGTGAGTGGGTGAATGAGTGCCTGTGTGGATCTGTGAGTGGGTGTGTGAGTGCCTGTGTGGGTCTGTGACTGGGTCTGTGAGCGGTGCTATGGGTCTGTGAGTGGGTGTGTGAGTGGCTGCATGGGTCTGTGAGTGGGTGTGTGAGTGCCTGTGTGTATCTGTCAGTGTAGTGTCAGTAGTACTATGGGTCTGTTAGTGGATGTATGAGCTGTGGGTGTGCCTGTGTGGGTCTGTGATGCATTTGTGATTGCCTTAGAGGGTTGGTGAGTGGATGTACAAGTGGCTGTGTGGGTCTGTGAGTGGGTGTGTGAGTGGCTATGTGAGTGCCTATTTGTGTCTGTGAGTGGGTATGTGAATGCTGCTGTGGGTATGTGGGTGGTATGTGAGTGGCTGTATGGGTCTGGGAGTGGGTGTGTGAATGGCGCAATGGATTTTGGGCATTTGCATACTTAGGATATTTAAAAGGGGGAACCATACATTCTGCTTTCACAAGAAGACGTCAATAAAGAAACCACTCGTCACAGTCACCTAAGGTCAGATTGAGCTCCAGTAGATTAACAATGAATTAAATTCTATTAAGGATTTCAGATAATATTTCAACGTGGATTATTAGAGGAAACATATTAGCTTTGTATTCACCAAGTATAAGAAATTAGTATAATTTCCACTTTACTGAAGTGGAGCTTCACCTGGGGCACTGTTATGAACCCCAAGTACCCCAATATATGCCTAGGTAGTTATACAACCTTTTACCTACATTCATACTATCATTGTTCTACATACCTGACCTTTTACCTAGTTAGGTGCTGCATAAATGTAGTGTGGTTTTCTCCGAAAACTAGCCTAATTTATTATGCATGAGGGTTCTCAGTATCATAGCAGGATTACCATCTTCTGCATAATAACTCTGTATAAGGGTCACCTCTATTGGCATCCTAGCCTGACATGCCCACAGTACCATGACACCTCTAAGTAGACCCCCTGGGGGCCCTTTTGGGTATATAAGCACAACATCTTTGCTGGGCAAACCAGAGGAGAAAAGACTTCCACGCTGACATGCTGATGCAAGGAGCTGAGGTCCCTGTATGCAGACACTCCAGCACACAGTGGTCTGACATCCCTTGCGAGTCGTCCATTACAAGACCAAGACAGGGTCCTTTGCTCTCCCACATCAGGTAATGGGGTTGGCTCTATCCTAAGGTGATTCTTGGATATGCTAAACAGAACTACCGGTCTATGAACGTCAAGACAAAGAAAGACAAAAACACGTGATTTCGAAGTCTGTGCAAACCCACACTCACTAAGACAAAATAAATCCCATCAGCCCACCACAATGGCGGAGCATCGTCATCTGGGAGTAGTTGTAAATTGTATGACTGGTGTAGCCCACACCTATATAGGGGGACAGCCACACTGCAGTCATTCATAGTTATTACTCCAACCATGGTTATATTGTAATCAGTGGTGCTGATGATTTGCAGTGCAAGAGATTTTTTTATAAAGAAAAAGTGCAATACAAGTTAAAATTGACTACTAAGACACAAATAACTTTAATACACGCTATCTTAGTGTCAAGATTAAGACCAACTACTGATAGTTTGAAAAAATAACTATCTAAAGCAATAGAGAGACAGGTCTACATTTTTCAGCCATAAAGGTGTCACTAACCAGGCTTTCTTCAGGACCAGATAGAAATTACGCTACTGCAAATACTGTAAAAAACTGTGCAAAAAATATATTAAACATTAAAATGATAAGTACGATACATCCTACCAGTGTATATGACTCAAAGTTGAGTATTCATATGATCTATCACCGGAGGTGTAATTTCTTTCCTACAAAATAAGTGTGAGACTAGTTAGCACAAACTCCAATACACAGTGTGCAAGTCAATCACAATCTTGACAAACATACTATCGAAACCTCGACAGAAACTTGCTCCTAGGGGTGGAAAGAAAATGAAATGTTGCATTAATAATAAATAATTTGAAAAGGTAATTTACACTCACCCAGCTTTATGTGGGGGTACGCCTCACCTCACCTGGCATCTGCTCAGTGGATGAGGCCCCGCTCTGTAACGTGGGTACATACAATAAATCACACACGAGTACTATACCCCTGTGCCCATCTTCCAACTTACATACACTTAAAAGAACCTAGTGACTGATTTTAGTCAACTGACCATGGCAATGAAATAACATAAAAAGAGACCACACATGTAAATTGATGTCAAGGAAGCATGGTGGAGAAGGGAACGATAAAATGCTTAGATACGTTCCTTAAGTTGAATTCGCTACAGGACATAAATTTATAATAATAGTCCTATATCGTTGTAACTAGAAAAAATCATATGTCAAAATAAGGTAAAACTGCAAGGCTCAGTTCCAAAGTGGCAAAACGACTGAAGAGTCACAGCAGAGGTGCTGGTCAAATCAATCTGCTAAGAACAAGTTTTGTCACGAGTCTTAAACACGTGAACCTAAAACTGTCGCCTACCTGTCCATCGGTACCTCACGCTGTAACTGAGCCGAAGGGGAGGTAACTCGACGTACAGACGGTGACTCCTTATATACGGTCATTGATTAGTGATAAAGTTCAAACAAATTTCACCTGTGACACTCGTGAAATAACCAAGCCGATGGTCTAAAGCGTTCACGGTATGCCAAACAGAGGAAATAGACGCTACTTCCTGAATATGTGAGCGCATGCGCATAAGCACACAGTGAACTACAAACTGGATGGGAATGGTAGTTCTACAAAAATAGGACGAGGAAACTCCCGGCAAAGTGATGTCAACATTGGCCATAATATGCCAAAAAAACACAACAATGCCTCGACCAGTTGGTTTACCCAAAACCTAAAGAACAGCATGAGGACGAGGTGCTCTGGGACGCAATATTATATTTATCACATCTGCGCATGTGCGATGCTATGGAAATACATTACAGACCCATCGGGACTTATAATTCATCACACTTAGTATGAATAACGTCTGGTAACACTATAGTGCAATAGTAATCCAGAGTTGAAAGCCGTGTGGAACCCTACAACTAAGTTTTTAAATCATAACGCTGCCAGGCAATTCAAAGGATCAAATATATATATGTAACACTTTGTTGATAAACAGTGAATGAGCAGTGGTAATTCCGAAATCTCGCTCTAACCAAGATAGATTTTTGAGAATTTTTTTTATGGTAATATTAACAAAAGATTATTTGTTTTTGTTGGTAGTGTGGTAATACAGATAATACCCTTACCCAAATTCTGATATACATGTCAAAAGTGCCAAGCAGAAAAACTCTTTTCTCGCTGGAGTTTAGCAACTAAGTTTTCTGTGGTTAATTGGATTTGCTTTGTTGTGTTTCTCCCTTCTGTGTTTTCAGTTAGATTACTTACATATGTATTGTGTTGAAGTACTACATAGAGACACGTGTTTTAAAGTTGTGGACTCATTTTTGGGAAGTATGAATCCAACATATTAGATTTCGGAGTGTCTCTACTTTCTGGTTCAAATTCTGCTAGATACGTTTTTTCCTGGGTGAGACTATAATACTCTATTTCGGCTGCTTACAAGGCCTAGGCATACCCACACAGCACCTCTTGACTTTAAGAACAAACTAGCCAAGCTCAACCACTCGGGAATACTTATAAGATCCTATTTCATTATGGGAAAGCATTTTCAAGCTGAAACTGTACAATTTCTTAATAAGATTCTCCCACTTCTCTTTCATATCTGTCTTCTCTGATTTTGTTATATATGAAGTCACATAGCGAGCAACAGCAATGGGGTTGTCTGAAACAAATTGTAAATTTATATTTACATTTCACATCTACAGAATCACAGGGTTGTAGTCATTTATATACTTGGAAGCCTGTGTTCTTCTGAGGTTGTATACAATTTTCGGTGAATTCCGTGTCAGTGTATGTCAGACTGCAGACAAAAAGCCGTTTACTCTTCCTTCTGAGATGACATGTTGTGGGAATCCAAAACGACATCTCATGTAAAATGTTCCTTTGCATCTGTATTTTCAACGACAGTACTTCCCACATCTATGAGTTTGAAACCCAAGAACTTGTTGTTTCAAGCACTTGTCAGCACCATCTTTTGGGATGATGCATGTCACATACTGTTCTATGAAAGAGAAGGCAGACTCATCACTGTCTGTTCCAAATTTTGGTACATCTTTTACCCAACACAGCCATGAAAGTCTCATTACCACAAGGATAAGCAATACGTGATTACCTTCCCCTCTCTATTCTGCCTTACATTGTTGTCCCAACACATTTAACAAGTACAGTGCATTGATGTCGGTATCCCTGGGCAGGTGCTGTAAAAATGGTTCACTAATATCGGTTACATAACATAGACTATACATCTTTGTGACAACTCTTTTTATAACCCTGTGTTTTCAAAATTCTCAGCTTTATATGTACCTACTGTGGCCACTCATTTGGGGGGGGGGGGGCAATAGATCAGAGAGCATTGCTGCCCAGGCCTGCAAACCATCCACCAGTTTATTGTCTCTGCATGTTTTTTTTGCGCATGAGTCTTTCCTCCGCATTCGCCCACTCAGTCATGTCTCTCAGACAGTCTGTCACTTTAGGCACTTTCGTCGAAAGCTATCGTATGGTGATCCTGTCGTTCGCTAGCACTAGGCCCAGGATCAGAAATGTTCTGCTTAGTTTTTTATGGGTATAAGCCCCAGCAAACAGTAACCCTCCTCCCTGGGGATCTTCCATCCCATGGCATTTCTAAGTGCAACGAGGACCACCGTCTAATATTCAACCTTGGGCGAACATCTACTAAACATGTGTGTGAGATCTGCATTTTCTCCCCTACAATTTTTGTTGATTCAGGCAAACTGCTGCACTAGAGGGAGCCTGAGAGCTGAATTGTGTGCACACCAGAACGCCATTGCCTCGAGGCGAGTGCACTGCTGCCGCAGAGGGAAGCGGAAAGCCACCGCAGTGAGAAAGGGAAGGGAAAGGAAAGCAGGCTGCCGGTCGGGCGGCCGGCCCTCGGCTTCACCCCTGTCACTCGTCTCCATCTGCCAATTCAAACGGCTCACAGGCTCACAGGCTGGTCGCTCCCTGCCCCCCCTCCCCTGTGGTGCGCAGTGCAGACCAGAGCGCGGGAGCGCGACCGCAGGTGGCCGCCAGAACTCGCAGCCTTTGCAGCAGCGGCCGCGGGCAAAATTCGGGAACGGCCCGGTCGCGGCGGGAGCCCTCGGCAGGCAGCCGGCCGGGGCCACGAGAGCTCTTGGTCAGCTCAGGGCCAGTCTGGAAAGCGGAGAGGATTGCAGCAAGGTCCCCAACAGCGGCAGGAGCATTCCAGAAGCCGCGGGAACACTCAGCAGCAGGAACAGTAGCAGCGAGGGCTTCCCCTGAGGCGGTGGGAGTCGCAGGAGCCACTGAGACCAGCCTGTACATCTGTGTATCTGCCGACGCGGGAGACAAGAGGTAAGAGGTGGAGGCAAGCGTGGCAGCCGTTAGAGGTCGCCGCTAAGTAAGAGCCAGAGGGTGCGGTCTGAGGGGTTGGTAGACTAGGTCTCCAGCTTGCGGCCCCCCTCGTGTGCACCGCTTGCTAACCCCCTCTTTCCCCCTCCACCCCTCCGTGCCCCCAAAACAAAAAACACAGCTCAACCCAGGGGCCCACATCAGCACTAGTACTGGTATTCCCTCCCCCTCAGCACAATCAGGCACAAACAAGCCTAGCCCCAGCAAACGGCGCAAAAAGAGATGACGCTGAGGAAGACTAAATCCTGCACGGAGGATGAGGGGGAAGTGAACCCTGAGAGTCTTGCACAAAGAAGGGTAACCAGAAGCATAAGCACCCAAAAATCCCAGGATCTGGTCTCTGGCAATTCCCTCCCCCAAGGCCTTATCACTCAATTCTTTCAGGCCTCAAACTGCCCCTCACCCTTGGATGAAACGTCACAAGATCCCGCGACCAATGTCATACCGGGGATCCCAAAGATCCACCTGGACCTAAGGGACTCTCACTCCTGCGAGTCTGCTAACTTCGAATCACCTGGGAGCCTTGATGCTTGTTTTCAGCCTGAGGCCAGGACAAAGAGCCCGATTAGGGTCACTGCCGACATTCACGATAGGCCAAATCTGGGGGCAAACGTGGATTCAGATACTGGGAGGACAAGCGAGGCTGTCGCATCCTCCTCCGCAAAGAGCACAGGCACAGGCAAGGATCTGAATGCAATTGTGACACCTAGGGAAATACAGAGGCCAACCCCCCAAGGTACGGAGGTTCCAACAACTTCGTTCTTACTAAAATTGGAACAGACCATTGAACGAACACTTGAAACTACCCCTATTAATTTAGGAAGAGCTAAGGCCCCGAGAACTGCACAAACGGAGGGTTGGAGTCCGCTGAGTTTAACTCATCACCAAGACTCAACCGACCCAATTGATGAACCCACCTCTAAAGACCTTAAATTGTCAGCAATAAGAGAAGTCCAGGACACAATGGCCAGGGCACTGCTATGGCAGTCCGCAAAGATGGAACTCCAAATCGAGCTTTTGCAGTCGATAGCCCAGCATTTGGTGTGCCAAGATGATAAGCTGGCAAATCTGGAAGTCCAACTTAACGTCCAACAAGCTCATGCCGCCAGCACCAATTCCTGTGACGTCTTAATTGATAAATGGGCAAGTCTACCTGAAGTCTTAAAAGAGATGCTTGCATTAGCCAAGGGTCAGGGCGAGACAACCACGCAAGAATAAGCCGCACAAAAGCCACCACCACAGACGACAGAGCATGCCGAAACAGCAACCCTTAGCACAACGGGCAATAGCGCCTCAAAGGTTCCCCTAGTAGGGCCCCGCATTAACTTTACTTTGGCTAATAAAGGGAATGGTGACCCCGAGGTCTCGGATCTCGAGACCGTTAGTGATGACCTGTCTGTTACTACCTCTCAGGTGGAGAGGGTCGAAGGTGCATTAGCAAGTGCCAAAGCTCCGTTATCAAGGAGAGCCAAAAAAAGACTCAAAAAACAACTTAAGAAGTCCAAAGCTAGAAGCAGAAACACACCCTCGATGGTATCAACTCTGGGCGACACTGAAACTAAACGTATCCCTAAACCACTCTTCCCCATTTTCATACCCAAGCAGGTGTCTAAAATGGGCAAGTCATGTGACGCACCTCTTGTTCGCGGTGAGGCCCAAAGTCAACAAATCCCGCGCATGGAGGGTCAAACCAATGAGCCTCTCCAACAAAGGCCTTCACAGGTGGCCGTCGCCCCTCCATTAAGTGCCCCCAGCCCTTCTGGTTGGGTTCTGAAACATGAGTCTGTAACAAATCCCAAACTACAACAGGGCGCACAGCCAGTACAGTCTAGAGTGGTAGGTCTACAAACTGAGGGGCAGGGGTATCAGCAACCAGGAGTCGCACTCAAAAATCACCTAAATTTAGCATCAGACCAGGGGGAGTGGCAAGGATGTCCGAGTGTGGAAGGCCAATCAAGCATGGGGCCCAATGGGCAGCAGCCAGAACCCACTCACAAAAACCCTTTAAATTTTAGTTACCAGAGGCTAAAGCTCCAGGGAGAAGGGGTGAGTTTGTGGTCCATTACACAAAAAAACAAACAATCCACCTATGAGCTGCAGTTAACCCCAAGGTACATAGCAAAAGGCTCATTTGACATCTTGAACAGGTCCAACATTGTCCGCCTGTTTGGCCATATTGCCTCCCTGGCCCAAATCACCTCAGAAAATATTGAGTGGGTGAAATTCAAGAGACTGGAGACAGACACTCATGACGATTCCACCATAATCGGACTTGTGAGTCAGCAAGTCCAACAGGCTGTCCTTAAGGAAGCAACACAGTTCGCTGAATGGGGCATTGATGTTGTTGCACCAAGTACACTGAAATATCCACACGTCCTTATGCCGCAACAGGAAACCCCAGAACCGTCATCCATTCTTAAAGGCATAAGGCACACCAGCCCAGAACTAGGGGCGAAATCAGGGCGGGCAAAAACCCCGCTAAAAATCAAAATCCAGCAAAATGACGGGCAACGGAGCGTGCAGCGGAATTTCCAGTCATCGGATCACCTGGAGGCCACATGGAGACAGTGTCCCTAACCTAATAAACAGCCATGTAAACAACGCCTGCTCAAATCCACTCAGGGGCCTAGTCCGCGAGTTATCCATTATCTCATGGAATATTGCGGGGATGAGCAACATCTTTAGGGACATAACCACACCTGAATACCTCGCACAGGGGGACATACTGTGTATTCAGGAAACCTGGGCAAGGGCAACGACCGCCATCGGTGGCTTTTACGAACATTTTAAACCAGCGACCAAAAGGACAATCTTTGGACGCCCGTCAGGGGGCCTCTCTATCTACGTAAGTCATGCGTGCAAAATCAACACAACTGAATTAAAGTTGGGGTCTCCTGATCTTCAAGCCATCCTAATCAGTGGGTTGTCATCGGGTCGAAAATCTCGCCCCTTTCTACTAATTAATTGTTATTTCAACCCAATTAAGTATCAATCCTCCCAGGCCATGGAATCACTTATTTCAATTTTGGAAGATCTTTTAATAAATTGGAAGGACCAAGACGTAATAATCGCGGGCGACTTCAATCACAGAGGCTTGGGTTTAATTTCGGAGACTTCATCAAGCAAGAAGTCAGTCCCACTGACTGAATTTCTCGCAAATTTTAAGCTGCACTCCACCCATAGAATACAAAAAAAGACCCAACCTGAATGGACCACCATTCCGACCTTTAGAAATGTCTCTACTATAGACTACATCTTTATCAATGAAGGGCTTGCCCACAATCTTTGCAACTTCACTGTGGACGACAGAGAGGAAAGCGATCATAGGCCCCTCCGCGCCACATTCAATCTGGCGCGGGTCCAAGCAGAATTACATGCAGTTATTGGAACTACCACGGGGGAGGAACATCACAATGTGCTTAAAAGAATAAAATGGTCAACCAATCTCAGTCATAGCCTGCTAGAATATGTAGCTAGAAGGGAGGAAGAACCTAACCCAGTTCAAACTAAGAACATCATCCACCTCTGGGAAACTCTGACCTCCGACTTATTGGAACATCTGGGCAATAACCTTCATCCAAGAAGTCGCCAATCCCACTCTGATCCTCGCCGTGCAACATCGTGGTGCCTGTCACAGTGTAAGCGTGCTCTAAATAAGGCAATCAGGGCACAAAAGAAAGGCACTCATTTGTCAGGGAGATACTCCATTGCTGCTCTGCGAACAGACTATAAAAAGAAAGTCTGGGCCCACAAAAAACTGCAGACTGAACAGAATTGGTTGACTGTGTTCTCCTTAATTAAAGGTAATGACAATAGCAAGCTTTGGCGTTTCATTAACAGTCTGACCCCCAGAGGAGAGCAAAAGGAAAATAGTGTTGCTGGGAAAGCGTGGGAACAGTATGCCAAGGGGCTGTATACCTGCGAGTCAAATCAGGCCACTGCAGGAAGCCGTGCGTGGTCCAAGGTGGCGGCGGATATTATCGTACCCGAAAGAGCTACGTCAGAAGGCGTAAACTCGACCTGCACCGGATCATTCACAGAAATGGAGGTACTAAAGTGCATCAAGGCCATAAGAACTGACGGCGCTCCAGGCCCAAATGGGATTCCGGCCCAGGTTCTGAAAACCGCCTCAGCCTTTTTTGCATCCAGACTCACCCCTTTATTTAACCATTCTTTTTCCACGGCAATGTTGCCATCCTCTTGGAAAGGTTCTATTCTATTCCCCATCCATAAAAAGGGGAACCACACGAACCCGGCCAATTACAGGCTGATAGCTCTCCTCGACATAGAAGCAAAGATATACGCCCGCCTTCTTCTCAGGGATCTGGAGGATTGGGTGGACAAGAACGGCATTCTTCCGCCCACACAGACCGGCTTTAGGGCCCATAGCTCAACTCTTGACAACATCTTAGCCCTTTCCTACCTCGCGAAGAAGGCCAATACGAGGAACAAACCGCCCCTGTTCTGCTGTTTCATAGACTACTCCACAACCTTTGACTGAGTGAACAGGGGCCGGCTTTGGGCAAAACTTGACTCGTGGGGGCTACCACAGGCTCTGCTAAAAGCTATAAAAGCGCTCTATGAGGGCACCTGGGTCAAGGTGAAGCTATGCCCCATAATAACAACTGAAAGAATTGAAACCAACTCGGGCCTCAAGCAGGGGTGCGTCTTGGCCCCCATGCTTTTCAACTTGTATACTGCGGACATGGGGTTAGCTCTGAAAGATGCCAACTTAGCACCTCCAAAACTGGGGAGGCTCGTCTTGGGAACTCTCCAGTATGCAGACGACACGGTGATCATGGACCACACTAGGGTGGGGCTCCAAAGAGCCTTAAGCAGTTTGGCCCTATACAATAAGTCAAATGACCTACGGATCAACGTGAGCAAGACCAAAATCGTCATTTTTGGCAAATACCCCCTCAAAAAAGAAGCTTCATGGTCTCTGGGGGAGCACCGTATCGTCACTGCCCCATCCTACAACTATCTGGGCACCTGGGTCTCTGAGAGTGCCTCTGCAGTCAAACATCTGAAGGAGCTTAAACCTAAAATTAACAAAACCATTCTGTCGCTAAGACGCTTATGCCACCGCTTGGACAGTCCCTCAGCAGAACCAATGTTGACAGTGCTCCGGGCAAAACTGATCCCTGCCATTGCATATGGGCATATAGCCTACCCTGGTGCATTTGACAAAGTGGTAAACGCGGCCCAAGCGAAAGCCTATAAGATGGTGCTACAGGCCCCTAGATACGCAAGGAACACCAGATTAAGGCTAGAAATAGGCCTTAAGCGACCTGAGCTGGAATTACTGGGGGACCTTTTAAAACTCTATATTAGAGTATTGAAAGCACCAGAACATTCGCTAAAGCACTCCCTAAAATCAATCTTTGATGAGGTGGGCTCCCCCTGGTACTCAAAGCTAGGACAAGCTATTGCAGCATTGAAAATCGAAAGAAGGAGTTTGCCCCTGCACGAAATTCCTTTCTCAGCCTGGGCCCAAGCAGTTAAGCGCCAAGTCCGGATCATCTCCTTTGGTCTTGACCTTGCATCTCTTCGGCAAAATCCACTAACTCAGGCCCTGGACAAATCATATATTCCAGGTAAACCCCAACCTTACCTGCAAGATCCAGTATCCACTTGCGCGAGAAAGAAAATTTTGTACTTTCGACTTTTGGCCCTCAGGATCATGGACTTCAACCCCAAATGGGCCCGTACGGATGGCACCCTGGCCTGTCGTCTATGCAATTACCGCAGAGAATCCTGGCTACACTTGCTGTGCTGCTGCACAAAGCTGGCCAATGATCGCCATCGCTTGCTGCTTCCGATTTTATGGAATACGGACTATAGAACTTGCAGAGAGGCTTCAGACTGGTGCCTCTCAGTCCCCACGACCTGTTTGATAGCCAGAGTTGTGAAATTTATACACCAGGTAAAAATGGCACTCGACTCCCACTTAACGGCATTGCCTGCAAAGTAACTGGAAGCCCTCCGCCCCAGTTATCTAACCTGGGCTGGTTTAAAGACCCACGAAGAATCCATCTTTCGTCAACAGCCCTTGGTACATGTATTGACTCTACCGAACTTTCATGCGCCTCCCCTTATCAGTTGGGAAATACTGGTACAACCTATACATCACTCCTTTTAAAAGAACTCTGCTTTGGACAGCTAATCAGGACTAATATGTTAATATCTAACCCAAAGTGACTTTCACTTTTATGTGTGGATGGGACTTGTGAGGGGGTGAGTCGGGACGTTCATAAAGCTTCTTTTTTTCTTTTTTTATTTTATCTTATACTGTAAAGATTTTAAGTAATCATGCAGTTTATTATTAAAATTGTCAAATTAGTGCAGCATTTGAATCGCCCGAACCGAATAAAGTATTTGAATCGCCCTACAATTGGGGCACCCGGAGCGTGCTCTGTTATATTGCATGGAGCCTCTTGGGTATGAGCTAAAATTGTATTGCAGTAGTTTAAACCATGCATTATTAGATGTTGACTTTACTCCTGTATGTAGACCCCCCCTAGTTTTTCGAGGAGAGGGGTGTCTCTAAGATACCCTGCCACTTGTGTTCTATTGGGAGCTCTTTCAGGGGAGGGCCCTCCAGCAGAGCTTGGTAGATATGGAAAATATGCTTCCTTCCACTCGCCATAGCCAATAGTGTATCCAGTGTGTGGGAAATCTGTGGGGGGTCTGGAAAGGACGGCCATATTCCATGCGCAGATGCTGTAATTTTAGTGACCTGAAGGAATTTCCCTGATCCAAGCTGAAATGAATCGATGGTGTCCACTACGGTAATGAACCTATTGTCTGGTTAGAGATCCTGCAGAGTATTACCCACCCCTGCCCTCCATTTATCTATGGACATAGCTCTTCAGTAATTCTAAATGTGCCAAGTGCCCAGATTTTCATATCTGGTGCAAAAGAAGCCCTCCTCAGCACTATCCTGACCATTCTCTCCCAAACCCTCCATACCTGCCGGACCACAAAGGGCACGGTGGCTGGGGTTCTCCCCTTATCATCAACAAATCAGGCAATGGAACTCCATTGCAGGTATCTTTCAGTAACATAACTTCCCAGTTTTCCTGGTCATCTAACCAGTGGACTGCATGTTGCAACTGCGCGGCGAGATAGTAAAGTTCCAGGCAGGGTAACTCGAGTCAACCCCTACTCTAAGGGTGATTCAAGGTGGACAAGCTAACCCTCTTTCTCCTATAGGCATGTAGTAAATCCACTACTAACTTGTCTAGGTCTGTAAGTAACCACCAGGGAAATTTGAAGAGGGTCCCTTGGAAAATATATAGACGACGAGGTAATATGATCATTTTCACTAGTGCCAGCTTCCCCATCATGGAAAGATGGAGTGTGTTCCAGGATCTCATTGAGGGTTTCAAACCATCTATTACTCTTCCCATATTTACAGGTTCGAACTCCCGGGCCCCATGCGTGATTCTGAGCCCCAGCTATCTCACTACTTCCGTCTCCCATGGAAGTTCTAGTTGAGGTAAATCCTGCTTTGGTATCCCTGCCAGCATCTCCAATTGAAATAGTTTCGATTTGGTGCGATTTACATGTAGACTATTTAACTCACCAAACTCGGTCGGGACCGCCAACATGATAGGAACAGAGTACGCAGGGCTGCACAAATACAGCAAAGTGTCAATTGCGTATAAGGAGACTACTTGTATGGATTCCCCAATCTTTATCACCTATCTCTGCATCACGGTCTGCAACCGGCAAGCCAAGGGCTCCTTTGCCAGGGTGAAACGTAGCGGTGATAAGTGACACCCCTGTCTTCTCCCCCGACTCGGAGTGAAGCATCTCAACACCGTTCTCCCCACGCTCATCCATGCCGATGAGGTACCGCATAATAATTGCACCTATTTAATGTATGTTCGCCACAATGCCAATCTTACGCAGCACCTCCCATAGAAATTTCCATGACAAGGAATCGAACGCGTGTTTGATGTCTAGCAGCCCCAGTGTGTACCGGTCCTCCTCTAGAATTGGGGAATGCGTCACCAGGGACAGTCTCCTCAAATTACAAAGGGTGTTCCTGTGAGGGATGAACCCACACTGTTCCTCGGCAATCACCTGAGGCATGTACTCCAGCAGACTCGTAGCCAATACTTTACTAAGTATTTTTACATCTATATTGAGCATCAATAATGGGAGGTATGACTCGTGCCATCTCTATCAGGTTTGGTGAGCACCTCCCTCATGGAGGTAGGGAGTATCCCACTGCTATATGCCTCATTGTATACCTCCCGCAGCCCGTGAGCCATTCCCCCCACCCTGCTTTGATAAAATTCTGCTCTCAGGTCGTCTCCTCCTGGTGTCTTGGCTGTCTTCAAGCCTCGTGTCTCTGCCATCATTTCTTCCATAGTAATGGGGTTGTCTCACCCGTCTTTCTCCTCCCGGGGCAGCGAGGCCATTTGTATATCTGCTAGGTAAATGGTCCTTGCCTATCTAGTGGTGCCCTGTAAACCCCTTGCAAATGTTGTGCAGATACCTCTGTGATGCCCTTCTGCGAGTTCACTAAATGTTCTTGTGAATCTCGTATCACCACTATAGGTGAGTGATGGATCTCACTGCGTGTAAGCGTAGCTAGCATTCTACTAGCCTTGTCCCCTTCCACGTGGAGACGATGTCTTTAATTGGAACTGACAAATTTGGCTAATCTGTCCCACGTTTCCAATAGCTCCCACTTGCACTCCTTGCATTCAGGCAAACGCAGAGGCTGCTTAACCGCCTCCCATTCCAGAATACCCAGCTGGTGCTCAAGCCCATCTAAGGGTCTAGTAAGTTGTTTTTAGACTCCATACATTACTTTCATACACTCACTGCGTAGTACCACTTTCATTGCATCCCAATCCAAAGCTCTGGTCGTTTGTACCTCCCCTCTTTTCAGTAAAATAATGCTGAAGGACTTCCGCTACCGCTACCGCACCCGCAAACACTTACAGGTCTGACAGAGGGTCTATCCATAGCCTCCATAACAGCACCCTGGGTATCTCTCTATGTAGTTGAAACAATAATAGGAAATGTGAATGATCAGATTGATAGTGTGCCAAATAAGAAGCACTTTCCCCACTTTGCAACGAGGCACCTGATACTAGACAATAATCAATGCGGCTATATGCCCCGGTAGTTGGGACAAAGCAGGAGTAAGTCTTAGTCTGAGAGCAGCATGCCCTCCATACATCCTTCGGTCCCACTCCCCCATCAATTACTGAAGAGCGTTCATCATTGGGGGGGGTTGGTGTCAGCTGGGTAGGGGGGATGGTCTAGTTGAGATCCCTTGCCAGAATTATTTCCCACATGATCTGTGGCCGCTCTCAGAATTGTTCAAAAGAATGCAGAATCATCAACATTGGGAGCATATATATTCACCAGACAAACATCACGTGCATTCAGCGTTCCGAAGACAATCACATTCTGACCCTCTGGATCAATCTTCACTCCCTTCGCCACAAAGGGAACACTAGGAGCTATCCATATGAGAGCCCCTCTAGCATAGCTTGAGTATGACGTTGAAAATATTTGTCACCGCCATCTGCGGCGTGGTATTTGATACATGTTCCCCATGTATGTGTCTCCTGAAGGAATGCTACGGAAACCCCATACCATTGGAGGTAAGAGTAAATCCTCTGCTGCTTGTAAGGCTAACCTGGTCCCCAAACACTGCAGGTCATACATTTCCATTCGGTAACCATACCAAGATAACACCGCTTGTGCATATGCCCCACCGCGCACCCCACATCTGCCGGCCCCAATTCCCCACACACATGCACAGTGACACATATTTATAAACATCACCATAAAGCCAGTTTCCCCCAGTCCCACTTTCAAACACTTGAACCCATAGTAACAGATAACTCTCCCACCTACAGGCTGTGAGTCCAAACTATGATGGCCGATCCCAACTTGGCTAACTTTTGGGTCCCACCGCCACATCCCCTCCAAGAAGGCAACCGCCTCAACTAATACAAGTGCATAAAGCATAGGACCCCTCATCCTGTCAGGCCGGTGAAGCCAATGTCTTTCAACCTGCCCAGCCGGACCGTGGCCCACTTTGACCTCCCAACTGCACACATAGTACTACGTTACAGATTGTGGCTTAGGATATATGATAAACAGTACAATAGAAATTACAGTCTCACCCCCGATGATTGATAAAATGGGGTCATAACTGGATTAGGTCACTCCATCTTGGGCAGGAATGTCATGGAGAAACCAAGCGAACGGTATATCTATGAGCACGGAGCATCAGTAGCGGAAATCATTATACTTGCACATTGTCCACACTGTCATCCCTGGTCCTGTTCGATGGCATCACTTTGGTAGTATCTGGTGTCTCTGTGGGACATGAAAGACTCACATGAATCAGGTACGCTGGTCGAGTCTGTTAGGGTCACATCCGTGTACACCAAGATCCGCCCGGTACCTGGAGCGTGAAATTGAATCCACAGAGTGTTTTTGGGTTCTGAATTTCTGGGGTTTAGCTCCACTCCCAGTGCCAGTGCAGACAGGAGGTCCTTGCCGGGATGGCCCTCCCAGTGCATCCAGCCATTCGTTGACCTCATCGGGGTTGCACCCTGAGTATGGCAGAAAATATAAGGCTAGAATGAAGATCCTTTTCCCATAGCCATTTTTTGACTTCCATAAAGTCTCTGTGCATGTCTTGCATCTTGCAGGTGTAGTCAGGTAATATCATTATGTTCCAGCCCTAAAACTGGGGGGCACAATGAACCCAAACATGATGTAGGAACCCTATTACTAAAGTTAAACAGGCAGGCTATAATGGTCCACTGGGGTGCGCCAGGTTTGGACAGAGGAGACAGCACCTTGTGGGCTTGCTCAATTGTGAAGAATTTAGAAAGTTTCTAGGGCCTCAATATATTTGTGATCCAGTCCTCTAAGGATAGCTCCACAGATTGCACCCCTATGCATCTTCAAGCCTGTCCTCCATTCGAGTTGATAGAGTCTTCAGGTTAGACACCATTTGTTTTAAGGCCGCTACCTCCGATTTTGGTATCTTCACAGTACCCTCTGCCACAGTGACCCTCTTAGACATTTTGCGGAAGTCCGCCTGGAAAAAACTCACCTCGAGCGCCATGATGTCTATCTTTGCAAGAGTGATTTCCCTCGACCTCTTGATTTCAGCCAAAATCTCCCCCATCATAGGTACTACTTGTTTCTCTGGGGGGGGGGGGCAGTTTCTCCTGTCCACCACCTGCTCCCGCCACAGGCAAGGGCTTGGCTTAATTGTCAATTTTGTTAGCTTGTGTTGGCTTAAAGGATTTATCTTGAGCCATCTGGGTATTGTAAGGATGAAGTCCCCTATAATAATATTTGTCTCCAAACAGTTACTTTGTTTTCAGGGGGCACCAGTCAGTGGGTCCAGGCCGGGCACCCCAGCTGTAGAGGACCCCGCAAATCCAGTTATCAGCAGGGCCCCCGATAATGCTTCATCTCCAGGTATTGAGGGTGTCAACAATTATCAGTCCACTAAGTGAGCCAGGTATTTCAGTTCAATGTTAGCTCAATATATTAGAGGCCTGTGGAGCTACAGCTCATCAGGCCTTCCCTCGCCTCGAAGTTCTTCATTGGCATACTGCTTGCTATTCTGGCCTGCCGCTGGACCAGCCCCCAGCCGCCCAGGCTACAGGCATAACAGGTCATGCTGCCTCCCATGCAGCATACTGATCGGGGCCCAACTTGCACTTGGCCAACTGGCCTCGCACGGTGGAACCGCCGGCCCCAACTCTCTCACATTTATGGTTCCACTGGAACGAGCACGGCCCTCCTCCTCGTGTGTGACATGGCAAGGCCGATCTTGGTCTTCACACACCATCTACAGCTCCTTCTTGGCCTTACCAGGCTCTGATCAGCGGGGAAGCTGTGCACCACCTCACCGAAGTGGGCTCCGACGTCCTTCCAGCACTCCGTCCCTGGGGCCGATTCCTTGTAACTAGGCCTCCGGCACACGCCAGGCCCGACTCATCATAGGAGACCCCTCCGTCCTGGGCCCCGACATTTCTGGACCCCTGCCATGGCCGGGGTCTGCTCAGGAGGTCAGTGCTACCTTGTGGTTAATTGTTGCTCCGGCAACGCAGGATGATGGCGGATTTTTTATGTGCTCTGGTGAGAGTTCTGGGGAAATGAAACAAGGCAGACATCATGCTTGGTGACGCCCTTGTTGCTTTTCTTACTGCCATATTTTTTTATTCTTGGTATGCAACTCCATTGACTAGAAAAATAAGTGTTCTTCAGAATCTCTCTGCACCCCTATAGTTTCAATATTCTGCTTGAAATCTAATGGCAAGTACACAACTCTACCTTTAAAACCTTTCTGAAGCTCAGTTGGAAGTAACTTTTCTATCTTTGGCTCCATACAGACTATAGCTTGGAATGGATGTATACATTGTATAAGAATTGATTCATAAACACCTAAATCTTAAAGTTCATGTGGAATTAAAACTAGTTCTAACTTGTTATGTACTATTCTAGCTGGCATTTTATTATCCTCTAACTTATTATAACAGTACTTACATTTAATTTGTTGTGTGAAACAATCAAAGCATTCCTCTACAAATGTCAGCTGCACATTATTGCCACTTATCTCTGTTGTCTTCTTCAGTTTTTGAGGACACAATAACATAACAAGTTTGACTTTTGTAGTGAGTGCCTAGACAACATATACAAACACAGTTCAGTTTCTCCGAACAAACCTTCTCAAAATTTGTAGTCTCTTCTCGAAACTTATCAACAGTAATATTTGTGTCATGTTCAGCTACACTTGCAGATATCAAGCCCTAATTTTCCCTACACTCCTCTTATGGACCAAAGAAACAAGACTGGACATCATCACAAACCTTTTCTAGCTCTATTCATTTCTCATAAACAAAGCATAGCTGTTTCAGCATAGTAAAGCCTCCTAACTAAAGTTTGTATTTTTGAATGGTGTAGAGCTAACATTCTGAAATGATGAAAGGTGCTTTGCCATACTTTCTTTGATAGACATGCTAGTAAGCATCCCTCTAAATTAGTATACTTCCTTACTTGCATGGATCTAATCCTTGCAACATACTCAATTTCTGTTTTAAACTTCTGCAGGGAAACATACATAGGATATTTCTCAATATATCAATAGACTGCTGCCGAACACTACAAGTACTGCTACAGTTCCATTTGCATACAGGGGCCTGTCGACATCTTTCCTGTACCTCTTCAGCTATGACTTCCTCTACATTTCTAGATGCCAGCACCTCTTTTGCAATAGGACTCCAATCCTTCACCACATAACATTGTCCAGATTCTTCAACTGCATGTTCTAATGTGTTGTTCATTAAAGAAAGGCTAAATACTAGAAGTATGTATCCATTCACCGCTGAAAACGTTGTAAAAGTTAGTTCTATTGACAAGTCTTTTCTTTTGCATTCTTTTCCTCATAGGCAACACTATTTTATCCCTTGTCCTCATTTGAATTTGAATCAAAATAAATAGCTTCCTCTTGAGAGCAAAAGCCTATTGACTACAGCCGCAACACATTCCTTTTGTCTGACTGCTTCTCTTCTTCTTGTATACTTCTTCATAGTTCTTATTCGATTCTGAATGACTCTACTATGGAACATTCTAACTCTTATTTCCTTAAACTGTCTCTGCCTTCTGGTTAAACTCTGTGCTTTTTCGTATGATTGTTTTACTGTCCATATCATGTACTTTTTCTCCTTTCTTAGTTGATCTCAAACTTTGTTTTTTATTTACTAGGTTTAGCTGTCTTTCCAGTTGTCCACATACTATTTTAAGAAATGTCCTTGTTCTCTTACCAGCATCTCTTTTCTCTTTCACCACTTTTTCCACTTTTGTTTCTCAGTTGTGAGGAGATAGCATCCTTGCTTCTATTATCTTCTTCCCTGACTTTTTGATGGCATTCTAATTGTCTGTACTTAACTACAAATTTATGCATAGAAAGAAAAAAAAACTACATTTACCTTCTAATTATCTACTATCAGACTATATAGTTTAAGTAGTTAATTACCAACAAAAACTGTTGTCTCATTATGAAAAAGCTAAAATTAATCTACTAATTATCATGTTTACGTCTCTGTGTCTTTCTCTGTATCACTGTATGCATTAGTCTCTCACTGGGTATACTACTATTTTCATCACTGTGTTGCTGTGTATCTACTCATGTTTAAAGGACTATGTAATATTCTCATGTTATTTGTAATGTTCCCTTTTACCTTGTCCCTCGCTGCTCAGCCAGTGTGAGTGTTCTGTGTAGAATGTTAGTGTGATTGACATGTGTGGAATGCTTGGGTGTCTGGTGTGAGTGAGGTCAGTTGGAAGATGGGCTGAGCAGCTAGCAGGCTGCTCCTGGTGGGGCTCTGTATCTACTCTTTTTATGGACTTAATAAACTACCTAATGGATAGGAAGACCCGGAGGGAAGGTGTGGAGCTCCAGAAACAAAGTGTGTGGAAATTTGCCATGTTGAAAACCTGTGAAACTATAGAACCGTACCTGACCGGCTCACTGACCTCCCATGAAAATTTTTTGCTGACGAGGTTCAGGTTAAATCTCTTTCATCATCTGTTGATCAGACCAAAAACAGAAATTTTTAATAAAGTGGCAGCACCCTGCGGCTGCGACGGAAAGTCTCCGCAGGACATGCTGCATTTTATATTTTTATGTAAGTTTTATGAATTCCCACGCAAGCGCTATTTGGTAACTTTTTAAAAAAAACTTGATTTCACACAAATCAGACCGGCACTAATGTACTTACAACTCCTGCATAGTGACAGTATTCTACATATGAAGGAATTTTTAAAATTAACTGTCAAATTGAGGAATTGTCTGGACCAGTAATGATTCACAGTGTATCTTGCACTATCTATCCTCCACTATCCTCATCTCTAGTAATGACTCTATTTTGGGGAAGAAAGTATAGTTATTCACTTTTGGCACTTTACCTGAAATGTGTTTATTTTTTTCTTGTGACATGTATTTTAAATTGTATATGCTCTTTTATGGTTTGTAAAAGAACCGAAATAAAGTATTTTATATATATATATATATATATACCTAAATTTCAGCTTGGCTACATCCACTTTGTCATCTCTACACGTGGGACCAGCCCACTACATTTTGGCGACGATTTGGAGCTCATCTCAAGCACTACAGATGGTTTTATGCCAATGAAGGATGAGGAGCACAGCAGGACTACATGTTGGAAAGGACCTACTACATCTACTAGCGAAGACACCACACGAGAAACCTGCAGCAGTACGTGGTCAATTTGGACACACAGACACCTCCAATAAACTTCAAAGAGGAACTAATGAAACTAAGGAACTCAGCAAAGAAACAAAAGATTCTGGAAAAGCACGGCTCGTAGCCCCACCAGTGTCCACCACACCGGACAGCTTCTCCACTGGCGTGCTGTTCTCAAAGTCACCAAATCTAATGGACAGAAAAGTAACAAGGATTGCGAATAAATGTGAAGAACGCAGTAAGATTTACAGTTTACATGCTTTGATGTGTACTAAGTCTTTTTCAAGGACACTGGATTTGGATGGGTGATGCCTTGGTCATCAAGTGTGTCGGAGTGCACTGGGACGTGTAACTAAGCCAAGTCTCGAGTTACAATTTCAATGTACTGGTGTTTGCTCAAGATACTGTCATAGTGTCAATGTAAAAAACACCATTTGTGCCTCACGTTACGGATTCTTCTGACTTTCTAGTCTATACGCGAGTTTGCGACATTGGCACATTAACTTCGGATGAGCACGATTTACGGTGAGGAACCACAATTTGGTGATATATTTAAGAACGAAACGCGTTGGCTGATGTCCAAACTTTTAAATCGAAAATGAAGAATATATTTTGGAGTACATCTGGGAATATCGGACTTCATTCTGGTGCACCGTCCTAATTTTGAACTTTTCTATCTGGTTTTCCAGTGGAGTTTAAGTGTGGCACACTCCGAATGAGATTGCACAGACATTCTATTTAACCGTTCATTGATGAAATTGAGGTGCAGAACCTTGGTCAGCCACACATTTGTTCTTTTTTCTATATATTTAAGTTTTGTAAGGCCATGTTAGCCTTTACATGTTTGACGTTAGATTAACCGTCTTGCATGCACGTGTCATTTACGGCGCGCACAGTTTTATCTTCCACGACCGGGGTTCCGTGGTATTTCTCGTGTCATCTTCTGCTTAGTCAGACTTGTCATCATCATTCTGCTGCTGATGGACGTTGTGCTTCACCAACACGCCGTGAGCCATCCGGCACGGCATGCTCAGCATGCCGCCATCTTTAGGTTGGAGGCTCCTGGTTTTCAACATTGCATGTTGTGGACTGTGATGTGCTGTTCTTCTAGTTCTTTGCCAACCACGTTTTTAATAAAGTTTGTCCAATGTTGAAGCTGACCAACAATGCAGAGGGGTGAAGAACATCTTCACTTCATGGCTACTTGCTTGTTTCATGGTGGTTAATGGTGATCAGCTTGAAAACACAGGTACTTTCCGCTTGGTTATCACAACAATTTTCATTCAAGCCCAAAGGTCGTCCTGGCTGCAATTGACTTCTTGGCAGTTTCTAGGTTTGGGCCAAGGTTCGTGTTTTCAATGGATTTTAACACTCCGAGGACAGTGGACTTTTGTGTTTAAATGTCGCTACAAGCATCTTCAGTGGGCATCGACTTTCCAGCAATGTTCTTCTCTGTCACATGTTTCATGGAGCTTGTACAAAGTACTATTTGGTTCATAGGAACACCTGTCCCTGGTTATCGCGGTATCGGGCTCACCAGTGACATTTCTCAAATGCTAAGTTTATGGGGTATGTTTTATTGTCTTATCACTAGTTTGTTGTCATCCAAGGAAAACTGTCTTGCTGGTAAATTCTCATTAGTTAGCCATTTCTTTTTGTTGGGTGTTTTCACCTTTGCGAGAAGGTGGGTGTCTGTGCTACATTGATAGTTTTCACATGTTTTTTTCCAGATATTGTATCCCTCTCTAAGGTTGGGTCTTAGTCCCATGTGCCCTCTTTCACAGTATGGGTTGTATTCCCATTCAACACTACATTCTTGTCACGATTTGTAAAGCCACTGTACCTTACGTGAGTGGTGGCTTAAGGTATTTGCTCCCTTGTTACGCCTGGTATGGGTTTTAGTCCCATTTCCACGTTATTAGTCATGTTACACATATGATGTTTACCCTTTCACCACGTCGGTTATGGGGTGTTGCCCCATTTACATGTTTGTGGTACATCCCTAGTTTTGGATGTGTGTTTTTGGGTGTTAGTTCCACTAACAAGTTTTTACGTCATGTTGTGTTTAGTGTGTAAGCTGCCCGCACATCACCTTGCCATCTTGTGTGTAAGTCGCCCTGTGCATGACGTTGTCAAGTTGTGTCTAAGTTGCCCTGTGACTCACCTTGTTGTGTTCAGTGTGTAAGCCGCCCGAGCCTCACATTGCCATTTTTGCGTGTAAGTCGCTCTGTGCATCACGTTGTCAAGTCGTGTGTAAGTCGCTCTGCGCCTCACGTGGTCATGTTGTGTGTAAGTCGCCCTGTGCTTCACGTGGTCATGTGTGTGTTAGTTGCCCTGTGCATCACGTTACCTGTGTTGTTTTCCGTGCTGCACCTGTTCTTGGGTGCTAGTCCCATTCTACATTAGTTGTTACTCTGCTTAGGTTTTGGGTCATTCCCATCTTAGCATGGTCCCTTACATGAGGGGTGGCGTTTTTGCCACAGTCTCCTTAGTTGAGGAGTACTTCTTTGGGTGTAGTCCACCCACAGCGTTTTAGTCTTGGGGTACGTTTCCCCTTTACTTTCAATGTGGTAGTTGCTTAATTGGTATCTGTGAGCACTATTTACTTTTTCGCTTTTTTTGTTCTCTAGGTGTTAGTCTGTTTTATCCTTTCATTCTTCTTTCCTCCTTTGTTTGTCTATTTTCCCTCTCATGTTGTGGTTTTCCCATTCATCCCAGGGTGTATGGACTGTTTTCATCATTTGTACATTGCTGTGTATAGTGTTTTCATTTTTATTGTGGTTCTTTTTATTTTTCAATATAAAAGGGAAAGGATATGTAGTATTCTCATGTTATGTTGTAATGTTCCCTTTCACCTTGTTCCTTGCTGCTCAGCCAGTGTGAGTGTTCTGTGTAGAATGTTTGTGTGATTGACATGTGTGGAATGCTTGAGTGTCTGGTGTGAGTGTGGTCAGCTGGAAGATGGGATGAGCAGCTAGCAGGCTGCTCCTGGTGAGGCTCTTCTTATGGACTTAATAAACTACCTTAAACTCAGCTCGGATACGTCCACTTTGTCATCTCTACACGTGGGACAAGCCCACTACAGACTACTTGTCTGGATGGGTAACTAGGGTGGGTAAGTACTTGGCTTCATATGTTAGTGAGTGTACAATTCCAGCTGTAGGAGTTCCATCAGACGTTTATGTAAGTGTGCTGGTATATGATTTTCTGTTTTAGGAAGTCTAAGGCTCTGTAAATATCAATGTTAGTGGTTGAACAAATGTCTCAGTGCCTGTGTAGCTGAACAGAGGGGTATGTAGTGTGTCTGCAACTGCTTTTGATACATAACTAGTTTCTGAGTATGTGTGTGAAGTCCCTTTGGGGGCGCTAAAGAGCCAGCTGCAAAATGGCCACGCACTAGCACTCCTCTGACCGAGATTTATCTCAATATCGGTGGAAATATCGTTTATTGCAGCACCCAAGCTACAGATGCCGAAATCAGAACCGAAGCGGAACAAGTTGATACCAGGATGCCCATCTAAAACGCTTTAGCTGCTCGAGAAAATTCGCAAGGTTACCGATCCATGTGAGTGGACGGGAAGATGGAGGCGACCACTGAATGAGTTCGGAGAAAAATGGTAATTGCAGCACACAGCATCGGCGATTATATGTAAGGACACTCCCTGAACATTTTAGTGACAAACGCTGGCCTTGAGGCATGGCTGTATGTAGCATCTGTGCAGCTTTGTATACTTAATTAGCAAAGAGCGGAACATACCCCCTGGCGGCTAAAATGGCGGCATGAGGAGTTGCTACGGAATATAATGAGCGGACTGTGATCCATCGCCGCTGTGAAACAGCGTGCACTACGGACCCATCAGACGTGCCAAATAGCCTCACAGCTACCTACACACTGGCTTGCCTGCTCTGTGTGATAGCGGCGGCACTCCCCAGCTAGTCCATGTCTAGAGTGGAACCGTGTGAAATGACCGCCCGATACTGCGTGATCGTGTGGAGGCACTCGATGAGAAGGAACGAAGCAACACCGCAGGTGCCGCACAGATTTGTTGAATGCCTACCTCCTAAGACTGTGAAGGCGAATATCTGCAACGCACAGGATTCATGCTCATAATAAGCCAGCCTTAACCTTCCCAACCGCCGGAGGTGCTGGGTGAGTTTGCGGCACTCTATATGTATTATCGTGCATTGGGAATTTAAACATCACAGACTGTACTTCCTGTGAGCCTCTACACTGCATAGGTACCAAGCGCTAAGACAGACACTACGGTTGTATCGTAAGACAATCAGAGAACATACCGGCATCGCATCTCCAGCGTAACACCCGCTCATTGAACGTCTCCTCCCTCGTAAAGAGTGTCACCAATCTACATTCCTTTGCTTATTTCAACACGTATTCACTGATTACCTGACTGCGAGGTAAATGAACTGTGTGGGACCACACTGGGACACGTGCAAGCCTCGGGGTCAGAACACGGCGCTCTGATATATGCATCATCCACCTCGCTGTCTCTTTTGGGAACCTGGTGATGGAGAGCACGCAGTGACTACTTGAGAATGGGAAAAACTGACCAGCAGCAAACTAAGCTGCTATTCATGCCCCAACAAACATCACGACTCCCCGGTGCCACGGCCGACACGGATCCAGAAACGGACTCAGGTTCAGACGCCAAGATGGAGGCTGCCCTTAACGCCATCCACCACAGTCTACAGGCCATCGATGGTAAGATTGATGCACTTACCATCCGGATGGACCACATATCTGCTCGGATAGACAAACATGGTGAGCGATTAGAAGAGGCCGAACAGCGGATATCGGCGGTTGAAGATGAGACCCATGCAACTACCTCTAAATGCGATGACATGGCAAAACTCCTAGAGATTATAAAAGCAAAGAACGAAGATATCGAACCAAGATCACGCCACAAGAACCTGCGCATTGCAGGCATTCCAGAAAGCACCAATACTGGCAAACTTGAAGACTATGTGGAGAAAATGCTAAAAAACCTGTTTGGGACAGAACAATTTTCACCAATGCTCATTGTAAAAAGAGCGCTCAGAACTCTTGCACCGAAACCACCACCAGGAGCCCCTCCACGGCCTATAGTAGCCCGGATCCTGAACTACCGCAACCGCCTACTAGCCTTCTAGCCTTCTACCCAGACTTCACCCTATCTGTCCAGCTAGCTCACAAGGAGTTTGGCCCAGTGAAGAAGAAGCTCCGTGACATGAACATTCCCTAAACCATGCTGTATCCTGCCAGACTTTATGTCACCATGCGGGCAAAACTCACATCCTGTCAACACCCCATGCAGTGAGGAATTCCTTAAACATGCCAAGCAACAGACTGCACATGAAAAACGCTCCACCGCACAACCGGATTCGCATGAATACTATGATACAATGGATATCCTGGAACATGTAACTGCTATGCTGAACGCCTGAGGTTGGTGCCCTGCTTGTCCATTGAAATAGGGTAAGACGCTAGGCTCATTACAAAAAGGCGGCGGATTTATATTCTTCCCTGCTTGTACTATAGAACTGATGCAGGTACTAAGAAAGTCACGAACATCTGCTATACCGCTCCATTTGTAAACTAACTGTTATTTTTTTATATATGATTCATACCAAAGATGTCCAATATGATATTGCTAATTAATTACCCTTTTTTTAACAACAACCCAAATGCTGCAACTCTGTATACTTTTGTCGCTCCGGCCCCCATCTGCATGCGGATGGAATACCGAGCACCTAGTTGCCCCCTAACGGGTAAACCCCACTACAATTCTATTGCTGGTTACACTTACAGTTCGGGTTTGTCTTTGGCATGGTTGGGATGCTAAAGTGGGCGGGGGATAGTTGGGTTTTATGTTATGTTTATCCAGGCCACCACTAAGAGCTCAACACACAACACATGCATAATATTTCACATTGTACTCAATTCTATGGCCATAATAAAGGTAACTTCTGAAGGTAGTCGAGGTACTCTTGTGTACAGCACCCAAAATCGAAAATATTCACCTGATGCATAGGACGGTAAACACCACACCACTGAAACTAGTCACATGGAATGTGCGAGGACTTCAGGTGGGTGGTATTAGATAAACCCCACTATCACAGGAATATGGGACCCCTTGAGACCATTTTATTCCATAGAGAACAACAATGGGTTTTCCGTCTCCGTAGCCATTCAATTGGTCTGAATGACAATATACCGTGGTGTTCAGTGTAACATCATACAATTTGAGTCTATACATGTGCATGTGCTCCATCTTATCCAGTAAGATATGACCTAGGCACATCTGGATAGATAAAGAAATGCTCTTGGTCCATTTTGTCCATTACACTTTTAAAGGGCTCTTTAAATAGCAGTTCTTGGATATAATTTCAATGCACATATGACATAATAGGACTTATCTTTCACCTTGTCCTTCTATAACGCTAATTTTGGTCTCTCGATTTTGCCTATATCAAAGAACACCATACTTCCTCCAAACCAATGAAATGTATGACCTTTTTTGTTTTGGGTACTATGGTAACCGCCACATGCTCAATACGACATCATGAAAGAGGCAAACGGAATACATGGCCTTATGACAGAGCTTTTTCCTTAATCGGAAGCGCACATGCAATTTAAAAAAACAGAGCCATTTTATATAGTAAACAATATAAATGGCTCCTCTAGTTTACCCTGATTTCCATGGTGACGACGTAAAAAACGACACAACCAAAACACGGCACTACGTAATATGCATAGGGTGCACGTCACGCTGTAATTGATTTTCCTTCCGGGTATGAAGGGACATGCGCACACTATGACGGAACTCCCGCCAGAGTCATTCAGAAGACCCCGAGCGGTATTTTAGGTGAGCAATATTACCTCGCTGCTATAATAACTATGAATGAGTTGCGCTTCTGGTTATCTAAACAGAACCTTTGAAATGCTATACGGTTATCGGGCAAAAATTTAGAACACCGCCCGGCATTTGTATTAATAGAAAACGGGAATACGTACTGAAACGCCATACGAAGAGGGTGATTAGTTTGATACATCTGCCTAGTCTTTTTACCACATTACCAGGCGGAAAACACCATCTTGAACTAATGTAACATACTTGATACAAATATATGTATCAAAAACGCTATAGATTCTTCATTTTATAGAGCGCTTTTCTACCCCAATCTGTAGGCTTTCACTATATATCAATCTACACATGAGGGTATTTGCCCACATGAATGTCAATATTGCAGACCTACCGGTCATTTAACCAACCTTTTTTTAACAATAACACACTTTATTTGGGTGTTGATTTTAGCTGTATGGGGATATGAGGCATACATTCAAAGTTAGGTCATCTTTCCCATTCAACTAGTTGGTGTTTGTAACATGTGCTGGATCACATAGCTGTAAACTATGCTCTTACCTTCCTAATTTTAATCCCTACTAGTGAAACCGACAGAGCTGATTGACTCTGTAGACGGTTGAGTGGGAATGTACACAATGATGTCTAGGTAAGAGAGTTTACATTTTATTTTATTTTTCACTGGGGACATAAGAAGGTCGGTGGTGCAAATTCTTGACGGGTCACTCACAATAGTAAATTTGTGTCCTTCTACTTTACAGAGCCTTCTGACCAACAACATTGATGACATATATCCTTGGTCAAGCACAGAGGCCTAAGTACCTTTATATATTTCATTTATTTTTGATGCACCTTCACTAGCAGAGTGACTAAAGTATACAGGTCCTAACGAATGCCCAGAACTTAACTGTCTCTATGGCAGAAACATGATGACCGACCAATAGATAGGGTATATATATTTAACCCTATTTTTTCACTTGCTTTTTAATCACTACCACAGATGGAAGGAAGAATAAAGTTGTTGCTCCTATGTAGGTAGTTTTTAATCACTTTCACTTTTTTCTTGCACTCTGCCCCTCCTTACCATTCTGAGTTGGTAGATCCAACACGTGCTTCACACTTCTGCTCCTTCCCCCTTGGGTAAAGTCATAGCCCACACGGGGTACCTTGCGGTCCCCGTGTGTTGGAGGAAGCCAATGATGAAGCAAGTCACCCTCGGGTGAGTGAGGGTTTTCGTCCACAACCTTGTTGTGCCCTATGTCCTCTTACCCACATTTTTTCCCCTTGCTACCCTATATATCGTGTGAGTTATATCTGTTGCATGAAACCCATCTGCTCCAAAAAAAAAGCAGATGTACTAGGGAAAAGATGGGCTGAGATGGTGGCAGTTTCCTCTTACTCCACATACGCCAGGGGCGTTATCACGTTGATACGTAAAGGTACGAATTTTGTACACGAACAAACGCTAAACGATGACAATGGCCGGTATGTCATAATTATAGGCATCCTACACGGGTCCAAGGTGAGAATCGTCAACACGCATGGTCCCAATATTGATGACCCAGCCTTCTTCACTAACTTATGGAACATACTCAGAGGTCTCCCACATATGGATTTGATTTGGGGGGGAGTCTTCAATGTTACACTTAATGATACATATGATCGATCTCATGCAACCACTGAACATCATCACCGTGCTGCTTCCGTTATTTTTAATTGTATGATGGAATTCCACATGGAAGATATCTGGCGCATGCGCAACCCACAGACGCTAGAAGAGATGATGAAATGAAATACGTCACCCGTGGGTACACAGACCGTAGAATGGGAGAAGGGGGCAGGCCAGGTCGCCATTTGGCGCAACAGATACACACAGAACACAAACAACATATTGTACTGAAAATGATAGACCGTGAGGACACAACACATTATGACAATCAGAGCATATTGAGCACCTTCATGGACACGTATGGTGAGCTCTACTCTGCACGCGACACAGCAACTACACAATAAATCCTAGATTATCTAGAGGACATAGCACTCATATGGCTCACAGATGATCAGTGAGAATTCTTAGCACAGCCCATCACAGTGGAGGGGGTGCAGACCGCCATAAAGACCTTACCAAATGGCAAAACCCCTGGGCCTGACGGCTTTACGGGGGAATTCTAAAAAGCATATTCAGAACTGATTAGTCCCCATATTGTCGAAATGTATGACGAAGCCTATAACAATCAGAATCTCCCCCCAACATTACGGGAAGCAATAATCGTGGCACTGTTAAAACCGGATAAACAACCCGAGCGCGCAGAATTATACAGACCACTTTCCTTAATTAAATACCGATGTGAAGATCCTAGCCAAGATAATTACCACACGATTACAACCCTTTATGCAAATTATAGTTCTACCGGATCAATCTGGTTTTATACCAAATCGATCAACATCTCATAACCTATGCACCATCTTTGGACTCCTGCATCAATTAAATCAAGAGTTGGAGGCAGCGGCTGTCCTCCTAGATGCAGTCAAAGCCTTTGACTCTATTGAGTGGGTATATTTATTTGCAATTTTACAAAGGATAGGTCTGCCACCCATGCTCTTGAAATGGATTAAGTTGCTATATACCAAACCAACTGCAGGTATGAAGGTAAATGGCCACGTTTCAGGTGCCATAAACATCCTGAGAGGTACAAGGCAGGGCTGCCCCTTATCGCCTCTACTATTTTCCATCGCAATAGAACCACTTGCCTGCAAAATCCGTCAAAGATATGCACACATGGCGTTAAGATTCAACCTTCGCCCCGTCGGCATCTCAATGTATGCAGACAATATGGTTCTCTATGTGCGTGACCCAGGCACAAATTTAGAACCGATCCTTAGAGAATATATCAAATTTGGCCGACAGTCTGGCCTACAGATCAATTGGAACAAATCCGCCATACTGCCACTGACTGAAGTCACTAAACCACAACCACTGGAGTTCGCATTGGTTTGGCAGACAGACCCCATTAAAAATTTGGGATATGGATACATCGCGAGCAAGAAATAGAACTGAGAACAAATTATGGTACTGCCGTAGATAAAATTAAGACACAAATAAATAGGTGGATTGCGCTCCCCCTATTACTAGCAGACCGAATATCACTCATAAAAATGGCGATCCTACCCAAACTACTATATCTTTTTACAAATATACCAATTACCCCCCCAACTCCGAAACTTCGCAGATTACGTGCACTTCTTACACAATTAATATGGGCGGTCAAACAAGCACGGATAAGATTACAAACTTTAACCTTACCATACGCTTCTGGGGGGTTCGTGGTCCCTGACTTGTTTTTATACTACTTATGTGCCCAAGCACAATATGCCTATTATTGGTATCACCCAATCCATTACATGCCTCATTTAGCGGTGGAAGACGGTGAAGCCAACCCCATTAAATTAACAAGTATATTGACATATAAACGGCCACACCTGACCAAGCAGGAGATTAACATTATACGCACCACCACAGACACATGGCTGCGGGTTGGTCGAATAGCAAATAAGCTCCCACTCTATGCACCAGACATGCGACTGGTGCAACACCCCTCCTTATCGGTCACTCAGGACAGAGGAAGTATGGAGCTACTAGAGCAAGTAGGCATCACCCTAATAGGTGATCTTTATATCAATGGGATATTCATCACTCCAGATGATCTCTCATATATCAATAACCAGACAATGTTATTTAAATTCACCTATCATAGACTCAGGGAAGCTTAAAGAAATTGTATCCCTCTTATCCACATGAACCTCCCATACTTGACTCGTTGCAATTACTCATTACTACTCCAAACAACAACCATATGGTAGCGAAACTTTACAAAACCATACAATCTGAAATTGGCACCAGCAAATTAAAGGCCCATGAAAAATGGAACTTGCTACTGGATACACCTCTTAACGAGGCAGACTGGCAATCCTGCTGTGCACTTACTACCCTACTTACTCCCAATGGGAATTTACGTATTATTCATTACAAGTACCTGCATCAAGCTTACCACACCCCATTGAAATTGCACAAATATGGTCTACGTGAACGTGCGCGCTGTAAAAGATGTGGAGTTGATAAGGCTGATTTTATTCACCTAGCTTGGGAATGTGAGCGGGTGCAGATTTATTGGAGTCAAGTGGCAAATTTGCCAGGAAAAATTCTGAACTGTACATTGACATGCACACCGCAACTGTGTCTGCTGTGTCATGTGATACCGCTAACATCTGCAAAGAAAAGGTTTGCTGCCATAGCACTACTATTGGCGAAACGAAAAGGAGTGATACATTGGGACAGTAAAAAAACACCAACAGTGAAACAATGGATAATGGACTCTATTTACTGAAAAGATAAGTTTTTCATATATTCAGAAGAACTTCCCACCGCTTTTAAACCTGCTAATTTCTGGGAGCCTCTTACTGCTTATTTAGACGATCACCCTGATTTATTAACAAATGATGTATAGAATGTACCTCTCTAATGCCTTCAATCTATGAATATGAGACCTGGCTGCTGTACTATATGCTGTAATGTGTTGTTTTGTGTGACGATTATTATGCAATATCAATTATGCCGGTACTGTTTGTTACTTTTGCACTGTAATAACTAAAAAATACAATAAAAAAAAAGTATAAGTCCCTTTGTCGTCATCTGATTGATACTGAGGTTCTATGCTTTTGAAAACATGTATGTCAGTTGCATTATGGATGGTATACTTTATGTCAGTACTTGACTACATATCTGAGTGAGTGTAGGAGTCCATTTGTAGGAGTGCTATGAGATATTTAAGTAAGTGTGCTGGTTTATGACTATCTGCTTTAGTAGCTTTATGGCTGTCTAAAGCTGTATGTAAATGGTTGAACAAATAGCTCAGTGCTTGTGATGGTGAATACAGGGGTATGTACGTGTGTCTGCAACTACCTTTGATGCTGCTTGATACATAACTAGTTTCTGAGTATGTGAGTGAATATATAAGTGCCTTGTGTTGCTGTCTGACTGGGTGAGAGGCTCTATGCTTCTTAAAACATGTATGCCAGTTGCATTATGGGTGGCATATTCTATGTAGTATTTCACATAGGGCTATGCAAGTGCACAAGTAACTTACTGAAAATTGAAAGGATAGCTCTCATCTTCTAAGAACAAAGCACAGGTACTTTATGGCATACCTACATTTTATCTCACATGTGAGTTATGTTTACTAAAACATGTATATGTACCTCTGCAAACTCTCACTAGGAGAGAGACAGGGTGTATGCTTTTGAGAACATGTATCTCACTTGCATTATAGGTAGTAAACTCTATACAGTGCTTTGCATAGGGATCTGCAAGTACAAGTGTACCTTATTGAACTCAAAAGGACATATCTCATCTTTTAAGCACAAAGCACCATGCTTTATGACCTCTAGTGCTTTGCATAGGGATCTGCAAGTGCAAGAGTACCTTATTGAACTCAAAAGGACATCTGTCATCTTTTAAGCCCAAAGCACCATGCTGTATGACCTATCTACAGCCTATCTCACAGGTGAGTTATGTGTACTAAAAGATAGGTTTAAGACTTAACGAAGGGCTTTTTCAGGCCAAGTCAAGTGGGCAGTGAGAGTGCACAGACAGGCTCTGCACTAGTGAGCCTGACCAATGTTAAAAGGTCTATCTGTCTAGATGGATGACTAGGTTGTGTCAGTACTTGTCCACCTCTACAAGTGCCATGAGATGTTTAATTAGGTGTGCCGGTATATGACTATTCTATTTTAGGAAGGCTGTGGTTCTCTGAATATGTATGTAAGTAGCTGATCGAATACCTCAGGATAGTGTTTGTGAATAAGGAGGTATGTAAATCTGTCTCGAACAGTCTTTGTTAGATGCAGCATATATAAGTAGTTTTTGAGTATGTGAATCAATGTAGAAGTCCTTCTGTTGCTTTCTGACTGCGTGAGAGAGAGGCTCTATGCTTTTCTGAATATGTATGTCAGTTGCTTTATGGGTACCATACTCTATGTGCTACTTTGCATAGGGGCCTGCAAGTGCACAAGTAACTTACTAAAACTGAAAAGTACATCTCTTAGCTTTTAAGCACAAAGCAATGCGCATTATGGCATACTTACAGCGAATCTCTGAGATCAGTTAAGTGTACTAAAAGGTGTTTTGGCTGTTTTGGATGTTTTAATGTGTATATGACAATTAAAATAAAGAAGATTGCTTTGAAAAGAAACCTCATGGATATGGACTGATTTAAATTATATTGGACATTTTGAGTGGTGCAACTTGTGCTGTTTTTTTCATTTTCACTCCAGAACTTGGAATAGCACTGTGTTGGCGGGTGCTAATCAAGTTTGCACACTCATGGTGAATGAAAATATCACCATTAGATAGGATGGGTTAATCCTAAATCCGGTGCTGTCCCAGAGGGATACCGCTAGCTTTGTTTTCTTATGTTTGTACTAAAAGGTGTGTTTAAAGGTTAGTGAGGGATTTTTTTTGTGCCAGTTCAAGAAGGCACTAAAAGTGCACATATACCCTCTGCACTAGTAGACCTCAACTAAAAAGGCATAATAGCCTTTACTGTACTAGGCCTAACATATGTTTAAAGAACTGTTTCACAGGATGAGTGACTATGTTGTGTCACTACTTAGCTACATATCTGAATAAGTGTAGGATTACAACTGTAGGAGTGTCATCAGATGTTTAAGTAAGTGATCTGACATATCACTGTCTGTTTAAGTAACTCTATGTCTGTCTAAATGTGTATGTAAATAGCTAAACAAATAGCTCAGTCTCTGTGTTGGTTAATACAGGGGTGTGTACGTGTGTCTGCAACTGCCTTTGATACTGCTGGATGCATAACTAGTTTCTGAGTATGTGAGTGACTGTATAAGTGCCTTGGCCAATGTGTGACTGGGTGAGAGAGACTCTATGAATTTGAACTCATGTATGACAGTTGCATTATGGGAGGTAAACTCTATGTAGTACTAGGCATAGGGGTCTGCAAGTGTAAGAGTAACTTACTCAAACTGAAAAAGACATCTTTTACATTTTAAGCACAAAGCACTGTGCATAATGGCATACCTACTGCCGATCTCATAGATTACTTAAGTGTACTAAAATGTGGGTTTCAAAGTTGGTAAGTTGTATTTTTATACCAAGTCGAGCTGGCACTAAAAGTGCACAGATACCTTCTGCAATAGGAGGCCTCATCTAAAAAAAAGGCATAGATAGCCTCTTCAGCACTAGGCCTGACACATGTTTAAAGGTCTACTTGACTGGATGAGTGACTCAGTTGTGCCAGTACTTAGCTGCATATCTGTGTATGTGTAGGAGTACACGTGTGGGCTTACTGCCTGTATTAGTGAGCATTGGGGTACATAACTCTGTGTGCAATTGGCTCTGTTATTGCTGCATAGTGCAGTTGCAGGGTGTGTTGGTCGGTGTCAGTTTCCCCTTTCACAAAGTGATTCCTGAACTGTCAGCATGCAAAATACAAAGACCCCTGCCATGCTACTCCCAACATATACACGATGCTGCAGCATGATGGCCAACGCTTCTGATGTAGGCAGTTTTCTACATAACTACAGCCAATAGATGATCAGGGACGGTTCCAGTGCTTTTGGGGAACCTGGAGATTTCACCTGCCATAAGGTTGTAACCTACCCATGACCAGTTGACTAAAATGTGGTGTTCAGCTTCCTCCTGCACCCCTCTTTCCCCCGTTGCTGCTGCCTCTCGGCCTCTGCAGAGCGCTTATTGGAGGAGGGGGCAGGGTAGAACTGAGGCCGCCTGCACGCTTGTTCAGATCAGTGTTTAATCACAATCGGCTTCCTTCTAGCTTGGAGCACTAACTGCTCAGTTATATATTTTTGTTTAAAAAACGCAGGAACCAGCCTCAATAAGCGCTTTACTAAAGGGAGTAGGCAAATTCAGGGCTAAATATATCCTGCACTTCCCAAAGGCCGCTCTGCACCTCCCACTCCTTGCTGCCTTTCATACTCTGCATGCGCGCACGTTTGTTCCGACTTACATTAGTAACATGTCCTAGGACTCAAAATGAGGCCATGTAGTAATTCATGTGCTGAAACGAGTGGCCATGGTAACACTTGTAAAGTACATTTCACTAGATTTTTCTGAAGAACATCCTCATTTTTGATGGTCACCCCGTTCCAAGATGTCTACCTCCTTGCATTTTGCTGATGTACTTCGTTGTAATGCTCTGCAGGCACGCTCATTGGAGTAGGGGGCAGGGTAGAGCCAAGGCCGCCCTGCACGCTTGTTCAGTACAGTGTTTGATCCCATGCGGCTACTTCTAAGGCACTAACTGCTCCGTTTTATTTTTGTGTAAAAAAAAACTCAGGCACAAACCTCTCTAGGTGCTTTAAAATGGAAGCAGTGAAATTCAGGGCTTAACTTAGCCTGCCGTTCCCAGAGGCCGCTCTGCACCTCCCGCTCCGTTGCTGCCAGTCAAAGCCATATGGCCTGGTACTACCTATATCCCCTCCTCCCTTGTTCAGACCCACAGAATATCAGAAATAAGAGTTTAATTGGAAAAGGGGGTCGTAGATAACCCCCGGCCGTATTTATTACAAAATTAATCAAACAGTGAATATTAATTTTTACATAAATTTACGCAGATAATCACAATTGACATTTGATTACATTAGAATGTACAGATATCAGATGGCTATCCTTAACATAACTCTAATACAAGTTATTCCTATCCGAATCTAAGCATACATCATTCATAAATCATAATGGCAATCATTTTCTGCGTATCCATGTTTGAGCCTACGGCAAGGTCAATAACTGGTGTCAGATCCTTATCAATTAAACCCCGCCCTCCCGCCTGAGTGCGCATGCGTAGAGGGCCCGTTCACCGTGAGGGTACTCCCCCCCAGTTACCCCCTTACGCCCTGTATACTATCTCCATCTGGGCCCTTGCAGTTCTGCGCCCTTTTCTGGCGCAATTGTGCATGTGTGGGATGGCCAACTAGCCTAGGAAAAGCGTAACTCCCCCCTCCCCCGCACCCATACAGCCACAACGGCTGTAACTGCCCCTGGAGAGTTCTAGGAGGGAAGACTTGTCCCTCCCCCTTGGACGACCCCATTCAATAAATGTCGCCGCCCCCAAGGACCTTAAATTTACTGCTCACCAATCATGACCTTACCGCCACAGGCCAGCATAGTTGCCCGACTATCTGCCCCCCCCACCTCTAACCTTAGGCTAACTAGGAAGTCATGCCCTGCTCCTCAAGCCCAACAACCACGCCAGCAGGTTTTCTGATAGGGTTGCATTACCCACAGTTGATAAGTGGACACCGTCTTTTAGGAAGCACGGGTCCCCCCTGATACACCCGTGGGCGATCGTCTGCAAGTGAGGAGACATAAACAGCTTCTCTATCTTGTTGTTGATACGTCTTACTGAGTGGTTCAGTGCCTTTACAGAATCCCCCCCCTCCATTGACATCTGGGTACCATCTGTGACCATGCGATAGTGCATCCTTGGCATGTCTTTGCTAACCAACCCACCTCTGTGATTATGGATTCCACTAGCCCCCTTCTACCCAGATTCACCAGATCATTCCCTCCCAGGTGTAGGATAATGATATCCGGACAGGGACCCCCTTTCTTCAGCAAAACCCCTACAAAACGCCTGCATTGACTCAAACACAGGCCCCCCCCTCCCATGGAAAGCAATGTCTAGACCAGACTGTTCCGCCCTGTATTTGTAGTTCCCTGAACAGAAAAATGACTTCAAACGTGTCACATAGGAATGGCCAATAATCCAAACCACATGTGATCCTGATGTTGGTCGAGTTGCAGGTCCTTCTTGCTTTCGTGGATGTTCCGATGCCAGTTTCCCCCCTGCGTGACAGGCTCGAGAAACTGTAGAATTTAAGCAGAAAGACACGCATCAGCACAGTGCACCTGGCCCACTTACAACATGTGCAGCCGCACATAACGTTTATAACAATTAGAGGACCACCTCCCAATTCTCTTGACATAGCTGCTGTGTAATCCCCTCGCCGTTGCCTCGATCGCAGTCCCTATCCTGAACGAATGAGTACCAAAGTGCGCAGGATCCAAACCTGATTGCTGAATTGCCATGTCCATGACCCTCTTAAACTGGAACCGTGTGAGAGGTGTACCGTCTGCATGCATCAATAAAGTCCCACCCCTTATGGGGGATCTCTGACCCATAAATGCTTCCAAATGTGTTACCGGGCAGCATGGATTGCCATGCGCCCTATGCAAAACCAACCCTTCCCCATAAGCCTCCTGGTCGGTTTTGGACTTTTTAATGCATATTAGTATGGCATCGCCCGTAAATTTCACGTGGTCTACCTGCAAACCCCCTTGTGTATCCCGCTTATTCTGGGCAACCAATTCCCCAACGCGAAATGCGCCGTAGAATGCTAGTGCAAAGGCCGCCCTGAACAGAAACGCTTCCCCTTTTGTCGTGCAGACGGCGTCCAATGCCTCAGTAGGGTGGCTAGTAATTCCATTCCTGTCGGGTGCCTGGGATCGGGTGTAGTCCCCTGAATGCGCTGCCAACCTTTTAGAGCCTTCCTGACTGTGAAACTATCAGTGGGGTCCCCTCTATCCTTAGCCTGGGCAAAGAAAGATATCGCAGCCACGTGTCGCCTAGCTGCCGCCACTGAGCGTCCCTCCTCATGTAAAACGCCTAAATAACGCAGCAATGCCCTTAGGGTATGCCAATCTTCTGCCCAATCCTTCCCCAAAAACGTGCAATATGCCCAAAACGCCCCCTCATAGGCTTTCTTGGTCCTGGGAGCTAGGCTAGCTGCCACGAGGTTCAGTAATTGGGGGCACCAATCTGCCAAAGTGCTTCTGGGAAAGGTGTTGGGTTCGCCTCTGCAGAAGGGAGGTGTGTTCTGAAAACCTGCATCTTGAAGCGAGAGAGTGCATCAGCAGCATTATTCAACACACCTGGGACATGTTTAGCCCTAAACAGTACATTCTCCTTCATACACAAAAGGACAATCACTTTCAATAGACGGAGGATCATATTACATCTTGCGGCCTGCTGATTGATGCACTCCACTACAGTCATGTTATCTGACCAAAATACTACCGATTGGTTCCGCAGCCTGTCGGGCCATACCGTTAAAGCGACCCAAATAGGAAACCATTCTAAGAAACCAATGTTAGCAGTCAGACCAGTCTGCACCCATGCGTCTGGCCACCGGCGCGCCACCCACTCATTACCGAGTTTGGCGTCAAATCCCACACTGCCCGCAGAGTCAGTCCATAAGTGTAACTCTGCAGAGGCAGCGGGTGGACTGGGCCAGACCACCCTGCCGTTGAAGTCCTGCAGGAATGCCATCCAAATCCGCATGTCCTGCTTGACCTCAGCCGACAGCCGAGTATGATGATGCTTTTCTTGAAGTCCGGTCATGGCTTGGGCGATAGAGCGAGAGAATGGGCGTGCCATTGGGATCACTCTAAGAGCAAAGTTCAACTGCCCTACCATTTTCTGCAACTGATGCAAGGTTACTTTCTCCTTAGCTAAGCATTGTTGTAAGGTTATCTTGAATTTCTCAATCTTAGCTTCCGACAGGCGGAAACACCCTTCGACAGAATCTAGTTCAATACCTAAGAATTCTAACTTTGTCGTTGGTCCAACTGTCTTTCCCGGCGCCAGGGGAACCCCAAAAGCCTGCATGAGTGTGCAGAATTCCTGTACTGCCCATGCACACCTCTGGGAGCCCGTAGACCTCAGGATAAGAAAGTCATCTAGGTAGTGCATGACAGACTGGTGCCCGGTCACACGTCTAAGAGCCCATTCTAAAAATGAACTGAACTTTTCAAAATAGGCGCAGGAGACCGAGCAACCCATGGGCATACACATATCCATGTAGAATTTGTCTTGAAATTTAAAACCTAGTAGATGAAAATCCACCGGGTGAACCGGTACCAGGCGGAAGGCCGATTCAATGTCAGACTTTGCCATCAAGGTGCCAGGGCCCAGCTCCCTGAGCATTTCAACAGCCTGATCAAAAGAAGAGTATTTCACACTACAACTTTCTTCACTGATGGCATCGTTTAGTGAATTACCCCTAGGTGCCGATAGGTTATGGATCAACCGGAACTCACCCTCCTCTTTCTTCGGGACAACCCCCAGGGGTGAACAAACAAAATTCTGTACCGGGATGCAATCGAATGGGCCCATTATTCTGCCCAAGCGCAGCTCTTTTGTAATTGTTTTTGCCGCCACTCCAGGGTTAGTCCTCACTGACAACTGATTTTTGCAGTCAGGCGTTCCTACATAACCCGGGGCAGGAATCCTAAACCCATATGTGAAACCTTCTTGCAGTGTCCTAGCAGTAAAATGACAGGGGTATTTGTTCAGCCAGGGATTCATGGCTATTACGTCAATAGGGGTATGCGTGACTCGGTGTCCAATGTGTTCAATCCTGCTTTCTCTTGCTTTTTTCTCTTGCTTTTTTGAGACACTTGGATTCTGGGTGGGAAGGATTTGCGCAGATAGAGCAGGCATGTTTGAACTTACATGTGCCTGGCACCCTAGTACATGTTCTTCAGTTAAAATCCCAACATGTTCCCTTTCACCCCCCTCCTCCACCTGAGCTATGGGCAGGGCCTGAATTCTGCGCCGGCCAAAAGGGCTGATAAGGCTGATGGGGCTGAAACGCTTGACCCACTTGTCCTCTGTTCCCTTGAGTTGTGCTAAACTGAAAATTGGTCTGAGGTGTACCAAACTGGCCTAACCAAGATATCGTGTCCACCATGTTCCAAGAAAGCGCAGGATCGGATGCCTTTGCCCTCCTGAAGTTAATGTCATACAGTTTCCAACCCCACCCACCATATTTTTCATGTGCCATGGTAATGCGGTTATGGTAACACGCCATCTCTGCCTGAATATTCGGGAAACGTTCTGCCATCACTGCCATAAATACTGAGAAACCCCTGATCCAATTGGTTAAGTTCTCCTCCACCCTGAACCGTAACAATTCACTTGCCCATTCTCTGGGGAGCATCCAGTCTTTCTGTTTCTTAGCTTCTTCTCTCCCCCTCTCATCTACCAGCAAGGAAAACATGCTAACATTGCATCCTGACCAAATGACCAAATGAGTTCCTTCAATTCACGTGACACATGCCTAGCCACATTCTCCCTCCCTGTACGAGATTCACCCACCCCCAGCATAGGCAGTGTCTCCTGCTTACCTGCTGTGGTCACACCCGTGGGCTCTGCCAGCTTCTCTTGCACCTGGCTCACAACTGGTACTTCTTTGGTGACGCCCCCTGTAGAAAACCCATTAATGGGGCTAGGGAGAGAAAGAGGTGCCTGTCCTGTTCCTATTGGTCCCGCAAACTGTGCAATCAACCTCCTTGCCTCTGCTTCGGGATCCCCCTATATGTCTTTCCCCAACCAAGGCAGCACCGCTGTTAAGTGCGCCACCAAATCGGTTGGGACCGGATTTATGCCTGCTGTGGTATCTTTAGGGACCCCAATATTCGGCACCCCTGCGCCTAGTGGCATGCTGGCTACTGGGACTGCGCTTGAAGGGACGACCGGTAATGGCTCAGGTAATGGTTTTCCCATGGGTACCCCCCCGTTGGTGGTGTTGGGACCAGGGGACACACAGGGACCCCCCCTAACGGGACCCCTCCCGATGGTCCAGGGGCCTCCCCATCCTTAGGCTGCACCACCGGCGTTGCTGCCTTAGGCTTAATCCCCCCTTTTTTTGGCCTAACCCGTTTTGGAAGTGGATCAAATTCACCTCTAGGCTTGGGGGTACTATGGTGCGCCTAGGTCTTTCCACTATCCCTTCCTGACCCTCCACCCTCTCCTTGAGATCTGCCAAATTCTTCCCCAATCTATCCACTTTCTTCCACTTCTTATCCATGCTAACCATTTTTCGCATCATTGTCTCCATCATGAATTCCATGCGCGAGCGCTTGTCGCCCCGCCTCATTTTTCCTGCCATTGCCACTTAGGAGCGAAAGGCTATGACCCTAGACTAGCACAGCGTGTACAATGCTAGCTTAGTGCCCACCCCCAGTGATGATCCCACCTGTCAAAAGTACCACGTAAGAATGCTCACTTGATCACTTAATGGTCCATACTGTGTCCCTGCAACATATACTGAAGAACACTCTTTAATGACCACCTACGTGCTGCTCCTTGACTGAATGCTACATAAACAGTATACTTAGTTTGCGCAGCGCATATTCAATGCACTGTCGAACCACTCTCCCAATTATTTGAACACTCTTAAATCAGTTATATCCCTACGTATACAAGCATGCACATAAGCCTTACTGCATTACAATATGCTGGTATATTTTTACCCCCACTCCTAAACTCACATGGAAACCAAGATGACTGGGTACCTTCAAACTCTTTTGAGCTTTAAATTAGAAGCATGTAAAACACACAGTGGGATAGCAAAAATTCAGTGTAAAACGGGTGGTACAAACTGAAAATACACAATTTGCACATCATTTCACATCAGTGTTGAAAAATCTGTAGAACCATTTAACTACACCCAATGCACACTCCTCCCCGGCTGCGGACTGGCCCCTCTGCTGGAGAAAAGGTCCTTATCTGCCTCTCGCAGACTGTCAAACTTCTGTGTGAAGTGAGCACTCTCTTGGAAAGGGAAGGAAAAGTGCAGTTACACACCAACGATTTGTTTTACACCCTGCAATATTCTGGTTAACTTGCAGTTGCAGGGTGTGTTGGTCGGTGTCAGTTTCCCCTTCCACAAAGTGATTCCTGGACTGTCAGCATGCAAAATACAAAGACCCCTGCCATGCTACTCCCAACATATACACGTTGCTGCAGCATGAAGGCGCACGCTTCTGATGTAGGCAGTTTACTACAAAACTACAGCCTATAGAGGATTAGGGAGGGTTCCAATGCTTTTGGGGAACCTTGAGATTTCACCTGCCATAAAGTTGTAACCTACCCATGACCAGGTGTTCCCAAAATGTCTATAAAATGGCTTTTAAAATACATATGTTTACCCATTTATGCCTTATGCTAAATTTTGTATGCTGTCATCTGGAATAGAAGTCAAGTTGTCCAAAGCTCTGATTTTGATTTATTTGTATATAATACAACTTCTGTTGATCTTATAAAGGATTCAGTGATGTCCTTTCATGTGGTTTTATTAACTCAATTAGTCGTTTTAACCCCTTAAAAAGCCATACCTCTTGATTGTCTCAGAATGTTTATGTAACAGATACCTATTCCCAACCTGCCCAATGGCCATTGGGTTCACCTCAGTAAAAGTACCAGGGCATATGGAGTAATGTTCTAGTTTATGGGCTGGACTGTAGAGAGCGAGGTTGTAAATCCTTACCTGGAAGTAAGTGGAGCTCAAAATGTAGAATAGGTTAACAAGAGTTGGTTTGTTCTGAACTGATGTACTCAGTGAAAATAAAAGAAAATGAAACATTGAATGAATATCTCATGCTTTGGTACTTGTGCCTTTTCTTTGTAAGATGATGGACTACTCCAAAGTTACTTATCTAGCACTGTTACTCCTGCCACCCAGCTATTAAAACAAGCATTGGCATAGCCAATAGGTCTCTCCTTTGGGGCCTTATAAGTGTTTAGCCAAGCTGTGCTGTAGAGAAGTGTGGCTGCTGTGCAGCATGCTGAAAAGCTATAATACAAAAGTGTCAGAAGCATTTTTTGTTACCTTATATATGACCAAGAAGGCATTATGTACAACTGAACGACCATATTAAAAAAAGTATTTACAATAAAAAATGTCCTCCGTTTTCTTTTGTTCTTGCAATGCTGGCAACTTGTTTCTGCCTATTCCAATGGTTGTTTGTTAAAGCTTTTTTTGAGGGAGCATAAACAATCAGAGAGTGAAGGTTGGGAACTGGTACCTGTATTATAACACTAGCAGCGGCCAGACGCTAGAGGAGAATCAACAGATGCAAGATTCCGAGAGCAGCCTGAGGTGGTGCTGAGTTGGTAGTGGTGGTGGTATTGGTGACTGGTGCGGAGACGATGCTGAGGTGATGCTGAATGATACTCAGGTCTTGCTCAGTGATGATGATGTGGTGGTGTACTAGTGCAAAGGCGATGCTGAGTGATACTGATGTGGTGCTGAGTGATGCTGTGGTGGTGCTGAGTGATATTGTTGTGGCACGGAGTGATGCTGTGATGGTGCTGAGTGATGCTGTGGTGACGCTCAGTGATGCTGTGGTGGCGCTGAGTGATGCTGTGGTGGTGCTGAGTGATGCTGTGGTGGCTTTGAGTGACGCTGTGGTGACGTTGAGTGATGCTGTGGTGGTGCTGAGTGATGCTGTGGTGGTGCTGAGTGATGCTGTGGTGGCGCTGAGTGATGCTGTTGTGGCGCTGAGTGATGCTGTGGTGACGCTGAGTGATGCAGTGGTGGCCCTGAGTGATGCTGTGGTGGTGCTGAGTGATGCTGTGGTGGCTCTGAGTGATGCTGAGGTGATGCTGAATGATACTCAGGTCTTGCTGAGTGATGATGATGTGGTGGTGTACTAGTGCAAAGGCGATGCTGAGTGATACTGGTGTGGTGCTGAGTGATGCTGTGGTGGTGCTGAGTGATATTGTTGTGGCACTGAGTGATGCTGTGGTGGTGCTGAGTGATGCTGTGGTGATGCTAAGTGATATTGTTGTGGCACTGAGTGATGCTGTGGTGGTGCTGAGTGATGCTGTGGTGGTGCTGAGTGATGCTGTGCTGACCCTGAGTGATGCTGTGGTGGTGCTGAGTGAGGCTGTGGTGACGCTGAGTGATGCTGTGGTGGCGCTGAGTGATCCTGTGGTGGTGCTGAGTGATGCTGTGGTGCTGCTGAGTGATGCTGTTGTGGCCCTGAGTGATGCTGTGGTGGCATTGAGTGATGTTGTGGTGGTGCTGAGTGATGCTGTGGTAGTGCTGAGTGATGCTGTGGTGGCCCTGAGTGAGGCTGTGGTGGCGCTAAGTGATGCTGTGGTGGCGCTGGGTGATGCTGTGGTGGGGCTGAGTGATGCTGTGGTGTCACACAAACTTCCTTCACGCTGACCTTTAGTCCCCCATGTAATCATCTTGCAGAAGAGAAGAACGTCTTAAGGGCCTGACAGCAATCTTCCATCTTTCATTTCAATGTTTACAAAATATATTTACATAATTCAGTTTAGCGTAATTTCCACATTTAGGACTTCTACACTTTATGTTTTGTGTATGGGTTCAACACATTGTCCAAAAAAATAAAAAAACTGATTAAAGGCAGCATGAACAGAAGCAGTGATAATAGAATCGTGGACCAGGAGGGAATAGAGTCAGCGCAAGCTGGAAGGTAGCAAAGGGGGGGGTCAAGGGGTGAAACAGTGAACAACGTTGTAGTTAAATAAGACGTACCATGAAATTAGAAACGTGGGAGAAAAGAGACAGCCAGGTAATATCGGAAGACACCAGCGGGATGTGAAAAGTGACCGCAGGAGGATAATGGGGCCACGGTGAGACCCCGAGGGACGAAAGTTTAGTACACTGGAGTCTAATGGAGATGAGAGAAGCAAGTGAAATTCTGGTCAAACGGGTGGGTGAAACAGGTTCCATGGACTTGGTATGGAGTAAGAGCGGCAGTGGGACAAATGACTGTGGTGGTCTAGGAAGAGCAAAACACACAAGATGATGGACGGAATGTTGCACATTGGCAAAACATTCACCCCCAGTCACAGATCTGGGTTTAATCCATCGTTATTATGCTCACCACGCCACCCCAGTTCACACATGGCCATATGCAAATCAGTCTTGACCCTGTGCCTCATGGGAACAGTCCAGCCCAAACTGCCAAGCCATGTCTTCCCTGGACCGGAATCAAGCATCCTAGGACCGGTTTCGGGGTTTCACCCCTCTTCAGCCAGGATAGCTTGACTCCAGTGGCGTAGTGAGCACGGGACCCATGTCTGGGAATACCCTTCCCACATAGGGCAAACAGGAAAACACACAAGATGATGGACGGAATGTTGCACATTGGCAAAACATTCACCCCCAGTCACAGGCAGTTCGGGCTGGACTGTTCCCATGAGGCACAGGGTCAAGATTGATTTGCATATGGCCATGTCTGAACTGAGGTGGCGTGGTGAGCAAAATAACGATGGATTAAACCCAGATCTGTGACTGGGGGTGAATGTTTTGCCAATGTGCAACATTCCGTCCATCCTCTTATGTGTTTTGCTGTTCACACTATGTGGGAAGGGTATGCCCAGACGTGGGTCCCATGCTCACTACGCCACTGGAGTCAAGCTATCCTGGCTGAAGAGGGGTGAAACCCCGAAACCGGTCCTAGGATGCTTGATTCCGGTCCAGGGAAGACATGGCTTGGCAGTTCGGGCTGGACTGTTCCCATGAGGCACAGGGTCAAGACTGATTTGCATATGGCCATGTCTGAACTGGGGTGGCGTGGTGAGCAAAATAACGATGGATTAAACCCAGATCTGTGACTGGGGGTGAATGTTTTGCCAATCTGCAACATTCCGTCCATCATCTTATGTGTTTTGCTGTTCACACTATGTGGGAAGGGTATGCCCAGACGTGGGTCCCATGCTCACTACGCCACTGGAGTCAAGCTATCCTGGCTGAAGAGGGGTGAAACCCCGAAACCGGTCTTAGGATGCTTGATTCCGGTCCAGGGAAGACATGGCTTTGCATTTCGGGCTGGACTGTTCCCATGAGGCACAGGGTCAAGACTGATTTGCATATGGCCATGTCTGAACTGGGGTGGCGTGGTGAGCAAAATAACGATGGATTAAACCCAGATCTGTGACTAGGGGTGAATGTTTTGCCAATGTGCAACATTCCGTCCTTCATCTTGTGTGTTTTGGTGGTCTAGGAAGACGCATAAGGAGGTGAAACGACTACCTGAGGCAGTGAACAACAGCAATTACAATCAACTGGGAGAAGTGGTATCAAGAAGATTCTGCTGCATGGAAGGGTTGCAGCTGGTATCTGATACAATGGAGAAGCAAAAGAGTAAACAATTGTGAAGCATTGGTGCGAAATGGGTGGACGGGAGGCAGTGTATAGTGTGAACGCGAGGCAATAAGGTTGAAAAAGTTGAAGATGATCAATCTGGGAAATCTGCGCCCGAGGGGAGGATATGTACGTGATTCTAGGTCATTGGGACACAACGCTTGCAGTCCTGATCTTTTTTCAACTAAATAATATTTTTCCTTTGAGTTAGTCCAGTCGGTTTAACAGACGGAAACTAAGCTTACTACAACTCACAGAGAGCATTTATTATAACTGCAAAACCGCGGGGTGGACCCAAAATGTCCCTATGACAAAACAACTCTCGGAGGTTTCAGTTGAGGAAGTCTAACGAGTGAAAGGAAAAGTGGAGAAGTAGAAAGAGAACAAGCATTGAAGAGAGCGCGAGAGAGAGAGAGAGCCCGGGAGTGTGTCAGGGCTCACTGAGCATAATCGCACTAACAGCGAATACGGAGATCAAAAGAAACTACAAGTCCCGCCATTCTGTTTTGCTCTGTCATCACGTGAGCTGACGTTGCACGCTATCCGACGTGCTGTCAGTGGACCTGCATATCTGCCGAAGGTGCCTGTGAGAAGACGCTGATTATCCTGTGGTTCCCGCTGTAGAAAGAAGTACGGTCGGGTAAGGGTGCATATGTGCACCAGATTGTTTCTGTTGTTTTCTCTGGTGTCCTGGTGCCGCGGAGTATCTGGAGCGCGTTTCCAAGTTCCTCCTGTTGGCTTTGTTCTTTATGGTCTCATGCGGGAGGAAATGTTGTGACCATTTTGTTTAGTAACACATACCCTGGAACTGTTCTCACTCTCGCTATGAATTAACAACGAGATTGCAAGAATACCTCAGGTGATGCCTTCCTACATTTTGCTGGAGGAAGGGTACTAAAATCCAGCATTCACTATTTAAGCCGCAAAGAGAACACTTGGTCTGGATTGTGTTTTCCCTTCTTTTTGGGGTATTGAAGGAAACTATTAAAAACCCCTTTGTGTTTTGGATTATCTGTGGTAGCATTGTCGTAATGTACTACAGATCCTTGCATTCAGTTAATTTTGGATTCTGTGTTATCCTTCACTTGTAGGGGAGATCAGTTGGGGGTGGGACACGCATACTTCCTCTGAAGGTACGGGCTTTCACAGCAGGACTCTCTGTGTCAATAGGGAGGGTATGGTTTTTGTCAATAGTATTATGTGCTGCTTAATTGACCTGCTATTTTCCTTATGTTAGGAACTTGCTTATGCCCTGTATTCACCCTCACATCTCACCCGGTGTAAAGCCATCATTATATTCTTTACATATATATTATATATTCCATTGGGTAGTGTCTGCAAGTGCAGTAGTAGCATAACTAGACTCTTGGTATTACAGTAAAACTATTATTTTCTCTTTGTTGTCCATAGGTCTCCCTCACAGCTGTTCCTACCCTTTCCTTCCCTCGCTTGACCATCCCACTAGTCCGAGAGGATTTATTCTATCCGGACTTGGGGCTGTCGAGAGGTGGACCCCTTAAAAGCTTCAACCCGATCCTGAGGATATTCGGGTGACCGTGACAGAATAATCGGCCCACGTTTACTTATCTTCCTGGTCGGGTGTAAGCAGATATGGCGACGCTAGAAGACGTTCTAGCCACATTAGCATTAGTGCAGTCAGAGCTAGAGACCTCACATAATGCAACCGCAGTATTACAGGCAAGAGTAGAGCGCATGTAGAGGAATCCCTTTGACGCAAGTGGCTCTTCCCATTCACAGGCTAGCACGGTGGTAGTGGATGTACCCTCACAGATCCCGCTGGCCCCTCCCGAAAGATATTATGGGGATATGAATAAGGTACAGGTTTTCCACACCCAAGTTATGCTTCATTTCCATTGCAAAGCCAAGATGTTCTCAACCAACCAAGCACGTGTAGCCTTCCTGATCTCATATTTGGCAGGGGACGCTGCACAATGGGCAGTTCCTATTGTTAGACGAGACAACCCACTCCTCCCTGACTGGGACACTTTCAAGGAGGAGTTCGAAAAGACATTTGACCGCAGGGCAGAAACATTTTCAGAAGATAAAGAATTGCTTGAATTAAAACAAGGTAGAAAGGATCTGTTGGTCTACCTGAATACCTTCCGTTGATTGGTGGCTGAGACGGATTGGCCAGAGTCAAAGCAAGCAGCCATATTCTACCAAGGGCTTCGGGACGACCGAAAGGATGTTATCACCCAAGTGGATCCTTAGCCGAAGACTTGTCCAGCGCTGATAGAGCTAACATTGCATCTGGATCATCGTTTGAAGGAACGTAGAGGTGATCACAGACGAAGAGAACGGGTACCCCAGCGTTTTGAACAACCGAAGACTGCAGAGCACGGAATGACTCCTTCTGAACCTATGGCGATAGGGGCGATTTGGGCCTCTCTCACGCCCAAGAACAGGAATACCGGCGGAAACAGGGACTCTGTTTCTACTGTGGGAAGAAATGGCATTATCTCCGTGAGTGCCCTGTTAAACCTAAGAACAGTCGTTCCAAGTTTGGACAAGTAGCCACAATGACAGCAGACAAGTCGGCGGAAAACTGATTGCTTGAGGTGTGAAGAAGGGGACTCCTTGAGCAGTAGCAAAATCCCTTCGGTAAAGAACGCTTCCATTGACAGCCCCGAACACTTCTTCATCAACATGAAGATAGTCGTGGGAGAAGAAAAGAAACCAATCCCTGAAATGGTGGATTCAGAGGCCACGGGCTGCTTCATGGACGAAGAAGAAGCCCTCCGATTGGGAGTGGAATTGATTGAGAAAAGAACGCCCGAAAGTGTGTTTGCAGTGGATGGCAAACTACTGGAATTGGTCCCATTCGGTTTAATACGAAGGAGCATGTATTATGGTACAAGGATGACCATTGTGAGTTAATCTCTTTTAATATCATCCAAGCTCCCCAATACGGGGTGATTTTAGTATTGCCATAGCTCTGGAAGCATGATCCCACTGTAGATTGGTCTACTTAAACCTTAAAGATGGATTCAGAGTTTTGCACCTCTCACTGCATATATCCACCTACCATTCCTTCCAAGCCATTATCATGGTGTCATCACATCGCCACAGCCGCAGAGAAAGATGTGGAACTACCCGATTGTTATCAGAAGTATGCAGCAGTGTTTTGTGACAGCATGGCTAAAGAATTACCACCACACCGGATGTACGACTGCCAGATTGATCTTATCCCAGGTGCAGTGGTTCCATGCAGCAGGATATGCACATTGACGGAACCCGAGAATCTACATCTTAGGCAGTACTTAGATAAATACATTTCTTTGGGATTCATCCGTCCCTCCAGGTCACCTGCAGCATCCCCTCGTTTTTTTATACCGTGGGGCCAATGGGGAGCTCCGAACATGCATTGACTTCAGAGCACTGAATGCCATAACCGTGAAGAACCAGTACCCTCTTCCCCTTGTGTCTGTATTACCGGAACAAGTTAAGGGGGCTGCGATATACACGAAACTCGACCTTCGAGGAGCCTACCGTTTGGTTCGGATGCGAGAGGGAGACGAGTGGAAGACCGCCTTCAAGACTCGTTACGGGCTTTATGAATACCTCGTTATGCCTTTCGGCTTTTGTAATTCCCCTGCTGCCTTCCAGTTTTTTCTGAATGATGTGCTCCGGGAGTATTTGGACCGATTTGTGGTCGTTTATATAGACGACATCCTCGTCTTTTCTGCAGACACTGAGGAGCACCAGGAACACGTTAGGATAGTGCTACAGGCCTTGCAAAGGAACCATCTTTTTTGCTAGATTAGTAAGTGCGAATTTCATGTTACCATAGTGGAGTTTTGGGGGTTATGCTCACTCCAGCAGGCCAAATCATGGCAGAAAGAAAGGTAACAGCCATTATGGAATGGCCCAGCCCAAAGACCGTACGTGACATACAATGCTTTTTGGGCTTCGCCAATTTTTATCGGCATTTTATCCACCATTTTTCTGCCCTGGTGGCACCGATCAAACGATTGTTGAGGAAGAACATTTCCTTCCAGTGGGATGAAGAATCTCAAAACGCCTTCGAAGCACTTAAGGTAGCTTTCTCCTCCGCTCCTATCCTGGCCCATGCGGATCCTGAACTACCGTTCATTGTGGATGCCGATGCGTCCGATGGAGCAGTAGGAGCTGTCCTGTCACAAAGACATTCTTCCACAGGGCAGTTGCACCCTGTTGCGTTGATGTCTCGTAAACTGAACAGTGCTGAGAAGAACTACACTATAGCCGAAAAGGAGCTGTTGGCCATTAAAGACGTCTTTTTGGAATGGAGGCATTGGGTTAAAGGTGCAAAAAACCAATGGACTGTTTACACAGACCACCGCAATTTGCAGTTCATGAAATCCACAAGGCAGCTCACTCCCCGTCAGCTTAGGTAGATGATGTTTTTTGCTGAATATCATTTTGTTGCAAAAAGAACTATTGATGGACAGAATGCAGAACAATGTCATACATTCACCCCAGTACAGAGATCTGGGCCTAAATCCATCTTTTTATGCTCACCATGCCATTCCAGTTTGGACCCAGCCATATGCAAATCAGTCTTGACCCTGTGCCCCATGGGAACAGTCCAGCCCGAACTGCCAGGCCAGGTCCTCCCTGGACTGAAAACAAGCATCCTAGGACCCCAGCACTTATTGTTATAAAAATGAGGTACTGCACATACATAACCATGCTGCTAAGGTGGTAGGTCCACTTCTGAATCTCTGCTGACTGTCTTTCATCTTTCCAACAGTAATAATAAGAGCATTATTGCATTTACTATCATGTGCCAAGAGGCAAATAATAATAGAGTGTGCACAATTTAATCAGACAGCAGCTTATTCAAACCTGTTGATTCTCTTCAGACTGTTAGTACTCCTTGTATGTTTGGTACAAGAAGGTATGTAATGCTAAATTTGCCATTTGTATAAGAACAAATTGCAATATTCACTAAATTACGTGTGTCTATTAATTCGCAAAAGCAACATAAGTGATTAAAACTGATGCCTGCTTTGAATGTTTATGTAAAGCTAATTTCATAGACTTGGTTTGCAAACTATGAAAATGGATGGCATGTCAAAACACTTTCTCCAGTACACCAAGTTATCTGTTTAGGAAGCTTGGATTTGCAATTTATTACAGTTTATGCTATGGATGTACAAATTTTAGTTCATTAATGCATAGTCAACTTCCACAAAGTACCTGTACTTGTGCATTTCAAAACTTGATCTAAAAGTATAAACATTAATTTCCAAAAAATAGATGTGCTGAGAACTACCAATCCGACCATGTCCATGTAAAAATTAACCTGTTACCGAACCTCAGAGGTCAACCTCTCACAGACATTGCCTCTCACATCATATTCTCTCTCATTCCCTCACGCACACACACACACCCCTACACCATGTCTTTCCCACTCACTCTCACACACTATAGTCTCTTACATGGATATCTATACATATACACTGAAGCATGCGCTCAAACATTCTCTATACCACTCGACTCTCACAAGCTACTCCACTTTGGGCCAACTACTCCAATCTACACAACACCCTTTACGCCACTCAACTCTGCGCTACACCACTGTAGCACCCCATAGCACTCAATTCAACTCAATGCCCTTTCATTATACAACACTATACTCCCAGCATTACAATCCGCAACAGTTGGTGCTACTCCATGACGTAACATAACATACCACTCAACTCTACACTACGCCACTCAATAACACTACACTCTACTGGACTTTAGGACACTTCACTCGACACCCCCTTACATCAATAACTTTTAGCCATACTGAATAGTAGTCACACTAGGGTAGTGTAGTATCGCCTATCGGGTGCATTGCTGTTATTGCCGAGGGGGTGTGCATAGGCTCACCCTGACGGAGTGTTCTATATTGGTTAAGCCCACGTTAGGCAGGCTGCGTGAATAAATAGGCATGACCGTGAGGCGTAGTTTAGTTCTGACCATACGAGCATGCTGTAACAACCAAGCCTGTGTGGTGTCCTTCTCTACGTGAACACATGTGCATTCAATGCGCGAATAAAGCCCTGCATTGGTTCCCGAACTGCTGCAGGACCTAGCGCGTCCTCACCAACCCGCCTACATAACATTTGGCAACAAGGGTGGGCCCAACGTGTGCAGAGTGTTCTGTGGCTGCCGCCCACCGTTCCTACATGTGTGCGGTGCTTGTGCCGCATGGAGCCACGCCCCCAGGCCATCCAAGAACTCTGCCATGGCGGCTGTGGACAACGGAAATGCCTGCTGAGAAGAGACAGTGCGCGGGAGAAAAATCACGCTTGTGAATGCATTGAAGCACGTGGTGGCAGTCAACAGAGGCCTACTGAAGTCCTACAGAGCAGTGCATGTGGCTGGACTCAAGTAGCAGAGAAATGTAAGTGGCGCAGACCTGAAACAGTGTACATCATAAGGGAGCAGTCACACAAGAATAGCAACACCACTGACCAGATCCACTGCTAACCTCATCACAGAGAGGGATATGACTGAGTGTGCACATACCAATACCATGGCTCACATTTCAGCGATAGAGCCATTTGTAGTAGAAGGAGCCCCGTCAGCAGAAGCCCCGAGGTGGAAGGAGTGGGTGGAGAGAGTGCTCTTGTTTTTTGTGGCAGCGAAAGTGGACAATACACAGAAGCACGCCATGCTGCTCCATCTAGGAGGGAGAGACGTATACAAAATCTCCAAGACAGTGGTGGAAGGAGCACCCAAGACACACCTCACACTTATTGCGGCTCTCAATGTGCATTTTGAGCCAATGGCAAATCAAGATTACAAGAGGTTCATCTTCAGGCAGGCGAGGCAGCAGCCGGAAGAATCACTGGATGTATTTCACACACGCCTAAAGGAGTTGGCAGGCAGTTGTGGTTTTCAGGACGAAACCGAAGAAATCATACGCCAGATCGCCAAGTGTGTGCCTTGGAAAAGTAGCGAGAATGGATTCTAGAGGAGTCAGGGAAATTGCTAGCTGACATTCTCACTCTGGGGCGGACGAAAGAACTCATGGAGGCCACTCTTCAAAAACTGATCAAGACAGAGCTAGTCAATGTTGTCGTCATAAAGACCCCGTCACAGTCAAGCAAAGTGCGGAGCCCAAGGATACGGATGTGTGGATACTGTGGGAGACAGTCTCAACACCCGTCAGACTGCCCAACTAGGGCCAAGAAGTGCACGGCGTGTGGAAAAATGAACCATTTCATGAAAGTATGTCGCTCCAGTAAGGGAAGGACCCCGAGGTCCAACGTCAACATGATCCCAGAGGCTCAGGAAAGAAGTAGTGGCATGGACTATGACGACAGTGAGGAACACACAGTACTCTTGGTCTTCATGGTAGGGTCAGCGTCCCAAACACAGAGTTGATTGCCGCAGTGCCAGGTCCTAGAGGGGGGCGTCACACCATGGCAATAATAGACACTGGAGCCACCATAAATATCATGTCCTCCGATGCTTTCGGGTAAATGAACTCACTACCACACTTAAACCCCGCCAAGATCAAGGTTTTTGCATATGGCCAAACTAAACCACTCGCCATCAAAGGAAAATTGAAGACCACCATAGCCTATGATCAGCAGGCGGTAGAAGCCCTTGTATACGTGACAGACGAGGGGCACGGAAAGCTGCTAGGATGCAGGTCGGCAGAGGCCCTAGGCATCATCACCTTTGCATTTGGGGTGCACCAGGAGGAGATAAGTCACATCCTGTAAGAGTTTCCGCAAGTGTTACATGGCATAGGGTGCCTGCGAGAAAAACAAATACATCTCCACATTGACCCTTTGATATAGCCAGTAGCTCTGCGACACAGGCACATTGCCTTCCATCTCAGACCGTTGGTGGAAAAGGAGTTAATCAAGTTGGAAGAGGCAGGCATCATTGAAAAAGTAAGAGGGCCCACCCTCTGGGTCTCGCCAATTGTGGTCACGTGAAAACCTAAGCAACCTGGGGAGCTGAGAATCTGCGTGGACATGCGCATCCCCAATGCCGCGATAAAAAGAGAAAACATCTGACACCAACCATCGACGATCTGATTGGTGAGCTAAGTGGGACTAGCTGGTTTTCGAAGCTTGATCTCCGGGCCGGATACCACCAACTGGTCCTGGATGAACAGTTCTGGTATATAACGACCTTCTCCACGCATGTCGATTTACGGCGATATGGGAGGTTGAGTTTCGGAATATCCAGTGCGGCAGAGGTGTTCCAGAACACCATCAGAGAACTCCTTGCTGACCTTCCTGGGGAAATCAATGTCAGCGACAATATTCTGGTCCACGCAAAGTCCATACCAGAGCACAACACACGTCTGAGACAGGTATTACAAAGAGTCTAAGAGTCTGGACTCACCCTCCATTGGGAAAAATGCTAATTCCTACAGCAATTTTTTGGATACATCTTTTCGGCGGTAGGCGCGGCCCCTGAGTCAGAGAAAGTCAGGGATAACAAAGATGCCCCAGCACCATCAAATGTGACCGATATGCACAGTTTTCACGGAATGGTCAATTGTTACAGCCGGTTCATTAACCCCTACGATGCTCATGACGAGCTGGACTCGTCATGGCACACATTGGTCGTGTGCTCATGACGAGTCCAGCTCATCATGAAACATGGCGTTGGAAATCCCTCTGGTGCGGGCATCAGAGGGATTCCCTTTAAGCTAAAATAGCCTCGGGAGCTGGGGAAGAGCTTCCCCAGCTCCCGAGGCTCCCCCCCCAGGTTTCCCTGAAATGACGATCGGTGCGCACGTCGCGCTGACGTCATTGCAGTGAAACCGAAACTGAAATGAGCCAAGTTACTCATTTCAGTTTAAGATTCTACGTGCTCAGGGGGCTATCTCAGCCCCCTGAGCACGTAGAAACTCAGGAGAGGTATCGTTGGAAAGGGGAGAATCTCCCCTTTCCAATGGTACCCCTAGTGGATCCCTGCTTGGGGATCGCCCCAGTAGGGCTATCCCCAAGCAGGGATCCACCCACTAGGCACCAGGGAGGGGGGAGCGGCCCCATGGGCAAGAGCATTTGCGCCCCCATAAAGTTTTGGCACCATTAGTCTTTCTGTCCCCCCTGGGGGGTAGATGGGGGCAGTAGACCCAATGTGCCCCCCTGGGGGGGGGGGCAGAAAGCCCACTTGAGGCCAGGGATGTTTTTCGAGCAATTTTATTTAGGGTGGGGCTGCCCGAAATGGGCACTCCAATGCCCCCACCCTCCCACCACCATTACTGCCTTTCTGCCCCCCCCGGGGGCTAAAAAGCCCACTAGGCGCCAGGGTTAGTTTGGGGCAAATTTGAATTAGGGTGGGAGCTGCCCAAAATGTGCATGCCCATGCCCCCCCCTGCAAACATTACAGCCTTCCTGCCCCCCCTGGGGGCAGATGGGGCAGTAGCCCCCAATCTGCCCCCCAGGGGGGGCAAAAAGCCCACTAGACGCTAGGGATTTTTTTTTACATTTTTATTAGGGTTTGGGGCATTGGCATGCCCATTTTTGGCAACCCCCACCCTAATTAAAATTTGCCCCAAAAAATCCCTGGCACTAGTAGGCTTTCTGCTCCCCCTGGGGGGCAGATGGGGGCATTAGCTCCCAATCTGCACCCCCGGGGGGGGGGGGGGGGGCATTAGTCATCAGGGATTTTTTTTTTAGGCAAATATGAATTAGGGTGGGGGCTGCCCAAAACTGGCATGCCCATTCCCCCACCCCCTCCCCTGCAAAAATGACAGCCTTCCTGCCCCCCCTGGGGAGCAGATGGGGGCATTAGCCCCCAATATGCCCCCCCAGGGGGGGGCAAATAGCCCAGTAGACGCCAGGGATTTTTTGGGCAAATTTTAATTAGGGTGGGGGCATTGGCATGCCCGTTTTGGGCAGCCCCCACCCTAATTAAAATATGCCCAAAAAGCTCCCTGGCGTCTAGTGGACTTTTAGCCCCCCTGGGGGGCAGATGGGGGCATTAGCCCCCAATCTGACCTGCCTGGGGGGTATAAAGCCCTCTAGATGCCAGGGTTTTTTTGGGGGCAAATTTGAATTGGAGTGGGGCAGCCCAAAATGGGCATGCCCATGCCCCCACCCCCACAAAAATTACAGCCTTCCTGCCCCCCCTGGGGGGCAAATAGGGCAGTAGACCCCAATCTGCCCCCCGGGGGGCAAAAAGCCCACTAGACGCCAGAGATTTTTTTGGGCACATTTTTATTAGGGTGGGGGCATTGGAATGCCCATTTTTGACAACCCCCACCCTAATTAAAATTTCCCCCAAAAAATCCCTGGAGTCTATTAGGCTTTCTGGTCCCTTGGGGGCAGATGGGGGCATTAGCCCCCAATCTGCACCCCCAGGGTGGCAAAAAGTCCATTAGTCGGGGACTTTTTTTAGGCAAATTTTAATTAGGGTGGGGGCATTGGCATGCCGGTTTTGGGAAGCCCCAACCCTAATTAAAATTTGCCCCAAAAAAACCCTGGCGTCTATTGGACTTTCAGCCCCCCCGGGGGGCAGATGGGTGCATTAGCCCCCAATGAGCCCCACCTGGGGGGGGGCAAAAAGCCCACTAGACACCAGGGTAATTTTGGGGGCAAATTTGAGTGGGGCTGCCCAAAACGTGCATGTCCATGCCCCCACCCACCAAACAAATAGCCACAGTGTTTCTGCCCCCCTTGGGGGCATATCAGGGCAACCCCACCCCCGATATCCCCCCCAGGGCGGCAGAAAGCAGACTAGGCACGGATTTGTTTTTAGCAATATGCCTACCTGTCAATTTTGGGTCCTAGCGCAGCCGGCACATAGGGAAACCTAGCAAACCTGTACATTTTTCAAAACTAGACACCCAGGGGAATCCAGGATGGGGTGACTTGAGTGGCTCTCACCAGGTTCTGTTACTCAGAATCCCTTGCAAACCTAAAAATTTGTCCAAAAAAACAAATTTTTCTCACATTTCTGTCGTGGAAAGTTCTGTAATCTGAGTGGATCCACAAAATTCCACCCACCCCACGTTCCCCAAAGCCTTCCGATAAAAACGGTGCCTCTCTTGTGTGGGAGGCTCAAGTACCCGCGACAGGCAGGGGCCCAAAACGTATTGAGGCGACATCAAAATTGCCTATCACCAAACAACCTGGTTTTGCAAGGGGGGGGTCACCTGGGTTTTCGGCCCGTGCTCGGCAGCCAGCTAGGGAAACCTACCAAAGCCACACATTTCTGAAAACTATACACCCGGGGGATTCCAGGGAGGTATGACTTGCGTGGATCCCCCAACGTTTCCTTACCCAGAATCCCCTGCAAACCTCACTTTTTTTGCAGAAAAAAATCACTTTTTTCACACATTTCTGTGGGGGAAGTTGTGGCATCACCGGGCTGACACACATTTCCTACCACCCAGCGTTCCCCCGAGTCTCCCGATAAAAATGGTGCCTCACTCGTGTGGGAGGCCCAAGTACCCGCGACAGGCAGGGGCCCAAAACATATTGAGGCGACATCAAAATTGCCTATCACCAAACAACCTGGTTTTGCAAGGGGGGGTCACCTGGGTTTTTGGCCCCGTGCTCGGTGGCCATCTAGGGAAACCTACCAAACCCACACATTTCTGAAAACTAGACACCAGGGGGCTTCCAGGGAGGTATGGCTTGCGTGGATCCACCAACGTTTCCTTACCCAGAATCCCCTGCAAACCTCAATTGTAGCTGAAAAAATCCCTTTTTTCACACATTTTTGTGTGGGAAAGTTGTGGCATCATCAAGCTCACACAAATTTCCCACCACCCAGCATTCCCCCAGGTCTCCCGGTAAAAATGGTGCATCACTTGTGTGGGAGGCCCAAGTACCCGCGACAGGCAAGGGCCCAAAACGTAGTGAGGCGACATCAAAAATTGCCCATCTCAAAACCACCTGGTTTTGCAAGGGGGGGTTGTTAAATGGTAGCGGCAGTTTCAGTCGATATCCCTTCAAGTATTGCCCGGCGGTAATCGCCTCTCATACCATTCGATAATTTACCAATGAAAGAGGCAGGCGCCGGAGACTGGAAGGCAGGAAACAAAGTTTTTATTCCGTTGGAGCAGAACACATCAGATCAGACAGCAAGGTATCGTCACGAGGTGCTCTAACTGCATCTCTGAGGCCTGGCCTCTTATACACAGGTTTATGACTTTATTGCAGAGTTATCATACATGGCACATTCTTGAGATTGTCTTGGAACATGAAAGAACATCCTCGGAATCCCCACTTCGAGCTCGTTCCCACACATATCTACAGTGGAAGTCCCCACCCCATCCACAGTAGGAGATGGCTATCACACAGCTGGACATTCCGCCAATTCCCGGGGGTGGGTGCGACCGGCCGGGTCTCAGGGGGTAGGGGCTTTGATCTACTGTAATCCCTTTGATGTGGGGTGTTTCCCTTACAGTAGGGGTAATAAACTGCATCCGCAGGGCTAGGTGATGGCCTGGGATCGGTTCGGACAATGGGGCGCAGAGGAAGGGGGTTATCAAAGAGATGCATGACCATGTATGGGATGTCGGTCAGGCGTGGGATGTGGTTCCATGGCAGGGTCGCGCAGAAGGAGAGGGTTTATGGCCCGTGTATGAGAGAGCGGGGGTGGCCGGCGCGCGGGGGATGCTTGCAACGCCAGGGGAACGCGCTGGCGATCGACAATGAACCGGGGAGAGAGTGGGGTGCCTAAAATGGCGGCCGTGCGTTCGCTGTGCGTGGCGCTGGGGAGAGGCAAGATGGCGCAGATAATGTTCAGTTACAAACTAAATTTCCACAGTCCTCCCTTTTAACATATCTCGCCAGCTTGCCTGGCCGACACTCATCTTCGTTAACCCTTCAGCTATAATACCGTTAATGTTTTTCATACATTTCTTAAAGATACAGAGTTTTTAGGGCAGGCAGGAGTAATCTGACACATTTGTACATAGTTACATACAGTTGATAAAGTAGGCGAGGAGGTAGTACATACAAAATTACATCAGCTGCGCCGCATGTCAGGCCCAGGAATAGGAGGAGGGGAGCTTGTTTGAGCACAAATAGGATACTGTAAAGCAAAAAAAATGTTTCTGGCAAAACAAGGGATATTTCGTACATTACTTAAGGCCCAGACTTCGTGTGGATCGAAAATAGTCAGTATAGTCGTGTGCATGGCTGGTGTTGTATGAATGTCATTATACAAAGTTAGATTTTCTTAACTCTCAGTGTACAGTCGGAAGTGATTGATGCAACATCATGAAAACTCGATAGGAAGATAGTTAATATAAAAAGGTGGTTGGGAGAGGATTTTCGACTTAACATGGGTTCTTCTTTCCAGTGTCCTTTTATAAAGAGCCATCACTGGTAAGCTCTTATTGTTGTTCTTCTTTCGTTGGCACTGTTGAGCACCGGCGGTGGAGCTAAGGTCCAGCTCAAATCCAATTTCTCACGTGGCAGGGTGTGACCATTCGCTGTTCTCCGATCACAGTCCTGTTCCTTAACACAGTTCATCATAGGTACTTTGAGACAGGGTACCTGCTTTTTGTTCTTCTGTAGTTAAGTCAAATTCATAATCCATATAAAAGAGGGAGAGAGAGAGAGAAGGGTGTGACATGCTTCGGGATGCCGAGGGAAGAGGGGGTGGAGTGGGATCGGATCAAAATGCGGACCAAGGAGGGCAGAATCTTCCAGTACTGGGCCCATCAATCGGGCCCGATGGGTTGGGACTTCAGGCACGCTGGTCAGTGAGCAGGGGGCCTTGATATAGCCCTTCGTTCTATCGCTTATCATCCTGATAATGGTGTCTCGTCTCACGCCCTTTTTGCTTTGATGCTTCCCCCTTGGTCGATGCCATAGATGTTCCATGGTCCGCAGCCAGGCTGTGCGTCACGTCCGACCCCTCTCTTCCGATGGCCGCAGGTTATCTTTGAATGGGTACAAGAAACAAAAATCTTAGAGAGTTGGCAGGGAAGACATTTACATACTTCATCCTCTCTCCCAACCACCGAGTAGTTGCGGAAATGCTTTTATCGGTTGCTGTATGATTGGTGTCTATTGACTCTGATGTTAGTGTGCGTGTTACCAATCTATTATCATTGCTGTGGTGCAGGTTTCTGTGGGTGTCCCTGTCCATCGTCTGGCCTTCTAGGTGTCGATTCCTGCGTCCTATAATCGTTGCAGGAAGCCTGACATCTGTTAACCTACTGGTCTATTAAAAAAAATTCAAACCGGCTTCTCCGGTAGAGACTCGTTCATCTCAACACAAGTTTTGTTAATACATATTTTCCTCCGAGGACTGCTAAGTTTATGAAAGAGTGCGAGGTGCTACTGTCATGCGTTCACGAGTATCCATTTCGGGGAGGAACATAAGCTAAGCATTATTTTTGCTGGAGACAATAGGTAACCCTTTATCAGTTTAGGCGATGTATTATTAGAGAATGAGGTCATCAGCTGTTTCGTTCAAAATACTCTGAGACGGCTAGTATAGGGCTGGGGTTATCTTTGGGAGAACGGGGTGCTTTAGACATTCTATTTCGGGGTAATTGGGCGGGGGTAATTCTGGGCGGTGGAGATGGTGTCTTCTAAAAACAAAAACCACTGACATATAGTCCCCGTGATGAGGGCCAGATTGGGAGACATCAGTCGTCTTACCTGTCCTTTCTTTCTCAGCCAATTAAGCTCAACGTTTGCAGAAAGGAGAGGTAGTAACGTGGTAAAGTATGGTCGTTTTGTTTCTGTCAATTTGTTCGAACACCACCGTGTTTCAGGCCAATTATACACTTACCGGAGAGGTATGTGTCGTTAATTTATTCAAAAAGAAAGAGGGCAAGAAAGCCTTTAGTGAGGGAGGGGGAGAGAGAGAGTGAGAGAGAGAGAGAGAGAGAGAGACGTGTGCATCAAGTAGGCTATTTGGCATATGTACGACACAAAACGAGAGAGAGAGAGAGGGAGAGACATGGGTATGATAATAGGCCACTTGGTGCACACACAACATGGAGTGGCATGGGTCTGTTCTATGTAAGAAAACACAAGCGGGGAAAAGACATAAATTCGGTGATCACGTACACACAAATACCGGATAGGGTGTGACAGTACATGCATGAAGCGCAGAAACTTAAGACGGAGACTCAGGGCTACGTTGAGTATGGGGGCCTCTCCTTTCCTGTCCTCTTTCCTATGCATGCTGCGTATTTTCAGTATTTTGTAGTTTATCTTGGGGGGGTGTCGGACCTTTTACTCTCCTCCCTTTGATCGATGGATGAGCACTTCAATCATACGGTGACGCTCTCTTCAAGTGACTCAAGCATGAAATGCATACACATTCATACCGTATAATCGTAGCACACACGCACAATCATACCATACAGTTTCTCATGTTCCCAATGGTGGTCTGAACTTTACGCACTATCCCACAACGTTTGTCTATGTTTTTCCTGATATTGAACACGGTACGGTCCATGCCCACTCCATTCTTCAGTCGGAACTTCGTCGTGACCTATAGAGGGGAAAAAGAGGGGAGGGGGTGTGCAGTATTCAAAGTACCTTAGCGCGCGTAGACACGAAAAAGTTCTACTTACCACGTACCAGGCTAGCCGCAGGAGTGGGTAATACCACAGACCTATTATTCTTTTCGTCCGAGACAAAGATGCTCTATTTCATTCATCTCCTAAATTCGGGTTCCCTGGTTGTGCATGCATTTCTCAATCGGTCGTGTATTATGGTGCAAGATACCATACCTTGCATTCGGCATACACCTTAAGCTATGGTTGACCATTTTCCGACAACTCTTGGAAAAGACAGGTGTGACGGGCACAAATTCCGTTAATCAAAAAGATTCATGTAAATGGGGTCTGCATTATCTGTTTCCTATTGATTGGGAGTAACAATCATTTATTCAAAAGAAAAACCTTTATCAACCTATATGATTTGTCATGACACTGATTCAGTAATCTTTTCAAGAAGCCCTTTATTTAAAACAATGTCAGTATACAAATACGGGCCTACAACCGTTCAGGCCGGCCACGGCGTGAGAGGCGTCGAATATCATGAGCAATACTATCTTAGCTAAATAAAAAAAAAATGGGTAGGTCAGCAATCAGTAAGGTTGTACGTATGCTCGGTCAGTACCCTTCCCGTCCCTCTGCTCATCATGTGTGGAAACATCACATACATATCCTTTTAACACAAATGCCACGTGACTGGAATGCCACAAGGAGTTGTAGGCCTCTCCTACATCGGCGCCATTTTGGGGCGAGGTCGGGCCAGTGTACAGTCTAAGTCTTTCCATGAATTAGCTGTTGGACCAGAATTCCTTTCGGTAGTTCGAGAACTTTCGTTAGCGTCAGCTTGCGTCAGCATGGCGTCACCGCAATCTTGTAGCAACGCCGTGGTCCGTTCTTGGGGCGGGGCAGCAGGCGGGTTCTTCCGCCGACGTCTTGAATCAGTCTTTCTCACTGCACCAAGCGGAGGCAAGGTGGCTGCCGCCCGGGGCAAAGAACAATGGCGGCGGTTTGTCCCTACCGGAAGTCCGTGGGAGTCGAGTGCCAATGACTCCCACAGACTCTGCAAAGCTGAGGGGGCGTTTCGTCAAGGGTGGGGCCCACGCCCAAGCAGACAAGCTTTCGAGTCCAGAATCGTCTCACGGTGGGCTAGGCCTGGATCCGAAGAACCGACCGCCGGAGTCCAAAGGCAGCAGTAGCAGCAGCTCTTCGGTACAGCCACCGGAGAGGGGCCAGCAGCAGCAGTTCGGATGGTATCGCCACCGGGGTGGGTCCAGTAGCAGCGACAGCAGCAGATTGGATGGTATCGCACCGGGGTGGGTCCCCGATTACTCGGCTGCGGGGGCCCACTCCTCGCGTCGGGTGCTAGTGGCAATCCTGGTGAACCCGTGCTTGGGTGGTTGTCCGGCGGTCGAGTGCAGGGGCGCCAACTCAGCTGGACGGCGAATGAATGGTTGGGGTGCCCTCATCTGCTGGTGAGCCTCCACCTGGGGAGGCGGGGGAAGCCCGTCCGCGTCGCTTCCCCCCGCCGGGGCACCCTTCGTTATTGAAGGAAGAAGAAGAAAATGGGAAGATCCGCACGGCGTGGCAGACTCCGCCTTGGCGCTGCCAGAGCTTCGGCGCTTCGTGCAGCCTCCGGCCTATTCGCACAGTCGTCCGCCACTGATGTCAATGGATTTTTGCATGGCTTTTTATAGCCCAAAACCGACTAAAAGAACCGCCCAAAACAGGCCAATGTTGCAACTTCGAGGAAGGAGAGGCGAGGATGGTGTCACGTGGACGTAAATGCTTTGGGATGCAGGTCGCAGCAGACTGTCATGTAAATAGTTGTTTAAAACGTGTTTTAACCTGTTCATCTTGTCGGAATGTTGTTATACCTATAAGTTATTAAAATGTTTAACCATACTACTTTGTTGGAGTGTTGTACATATTTGCAATCTAGTTAGTGTAATCGGAAAATGGCATTGTCCAATTGCGCGTGATCCTAGTCAAGTTCGGTGACGTTGATGGTGGGTATCAACGGACTTCCGGTTGTGTCTATTGGGTGGGGTGGGTGTTAGGGCAGACATGTTTAGGCAGTGAGAGCGATGGGGCCGGGCTACCTCGTGGCCGTCTTGACCGTGAGCTTGGTTCCTTCCCCTAGTTCCATATATCCTACAAAGGGCTATTTCCTAGCGTTTCTTTAGTTTTGTAGGGTCAAAAAGGATCCTACCAGTGGCCACTGACTCTCGGGGTCCCCCTTTGTATATTTTATGCCATAGCTTGCTATAAACTACGGCGATTAGTTCGTATTTTAGTGAACATGTCCTTATTAGGGGTGCCTTCCAGAGGAGCCGGATGGTTCACCTCTAATAAGCGGTCCGGGCAGAACCAACTACCAATCAGTGGGGAGAAGATAGGCATGACGGGTTTCAACGGGGACAAAAGTCAGCACTACCTATCTTTTCACTGCTTGCAAAGACTAGACAGAATATCTCTATTCCTCGTTATTTGTAAGCAGAGAATACCTCCAAAGAACCAATATCGAACAACTAGTGTTTGGACAATCAATCAATCAATCAATGGGGAGATAAAGATAGGCACGACGGGTTACAACGGGGACAAAAGTCTGCGTTACCTACCCTTCACTATTTGCAAAGACTAGACAGAATATTTCTATTCTACGTTATTTGCAAACAGAGAATATCTCAAAGAGCACTATTCTTCAAAACAATCAAGGTTCGGACAATCAATCAGTGGGGAGATAAAGATAGGCACGACGGGTTACAACGGGGACAAAAGTCTGCGTTACCTACCCTTCACTATCTGCAAAGGGAGAGAGAGAGAGAATTTCTACTCCTCCCCGTTTGTAGACAGCGAATATCTCAAAGAGAACAATCAATGAGCAATACTAGTATTTCAGATAATCAATCAATTATTTCGCAATTTGTCGTGTTTCACGACCTTACCCGGACCGCGTGGACAGTTTCTCGTCTTCCGCCTCCAGCGCCCGATCGTCCTCTACTTTCCGTATTTGCCGCGGCACTCCTGATGGTTCCCAGTCAGGACCGTAGATCACTCGAGAGAGGTCTGCTCGGAACCAGTGAAGTTCGGATGATCGGCTGCCAGACGAGGGTCTATTGGGCAGGAGCTCTCCCGATCGTTGCAGTCGTTCACTCTGTCGTCGGGACCTCTCCCACTGGATCCACGTGTCGCTGATGGGCCCCACGCTTGGGACGCCAATTGTTAAATGGTAGCGGCAGTTTCAGTCGATATCCCTTCAAGTATTGCCCGGCGGTAATCGCCTCTCATACCATTCGATAATTTACCAATGAAAGAGGCAGGCGCCGGAGACTGGAAGGCAGGAAACAAAGTTTTTATTCCGTCGGAGCAGAACACATCAGATCAGACAGCAAGGTATCGTCACGAGGTGCTCTAACTGCATCTCTGAGGCCTGGCCTCTTATACACAGGTTTATGACTTTATTGCAGAGTTATCATACATGGCACATTCTTGAGATTGTCTTGGAACATGAAAGAACATCCTCGGAATCCCCACTTCGAGCTCGTTCCCACACATATCTACAGTGGAAGTCCCCACCCCATCCACAGTAGGAGATGGCTATCACACAGCTGGACATTCCGCCAATTCCCGGGGGTGGGTGCGACCGGCCGGGTCTCAGGGGGTAGGGGCTTTGATCTACTGTAATCCCTTTGATGTGGGGTGTTTCCCTTACAGTAGGGGTAATAAACTGCATCCGCAGGGCTAGGTGATGGCCTGGGATCGGTTCGGACAATGGGGCGCAGAGGAAGGGGGTTATCAAAGAGATGCATGACCATGTATGGGATGTCGGTCAGGCGTGGGATGTGGTTCCATGGCAGGGTCGCGCAGAAGGAGAGGGTTTATGGCCCGTGTATGAGAGAGCGGGGGTGGCCGGCGCGCGGGGGATGCTTGCAGCGCCAGGGGATCGCGCTGGCGATCGACAATGAACGGGGGAGAGAGTGGGGTGCCTAAAATGGCGGCCGTGCGTTCGCTGTGCGTGGCGCTGGGGAGAGGCAAGATGGCGCAGATAATGTTCAGTTACAAACTAAATTTCCACAGTGTCACCTGGGTTTTTGGCCCCGTGCTTGGCGGCCATCTAGGGAAACCTACCACACCCACACATTTCTGAAAACTAGACACCAGGGGGCTTCCAGGGAGGTATGGCTTGCGTGGATCCACCAACGTTTCCTTACCCAGAATCCCCTGCAAACTTCAATTGTAGCTGAAAAAATCACTTTTCTCACACATTTTTGTGTGGGAAAGTTGTGGCATCATCAGGCTCACACAAATGTCCCACCACCCAGCATTCCCCCAGGTCTCCCGGTAAAAATGGTGCCTCACTTGTGTGGGAGGCCCAAGTACCCGCGACAGGCAAGGGCCCAAAACGTAGTGAGGCGACATCAAAATTGCCCATCTCAAAACCACCTGGTTTTGCCAGGGGGGGTCACCTGGGTTTTTGGCCCGGTGCTCGGCGGCCATCTAGGGAAACCTACCACACCCACACATTTCTGAAAACTCGACACCCGGGGGCTTCCAGGGAGGTAAGGCTTGCGTGGATCCCCCAACGTTTCCTTACCCAGAATCCCCTGCAAACCTCAATTTTAGCTGAAACAAAATCACTTTTTTCACACATTTTTGTGTGGTAAGGTTGTGGCATCACCGGGCTCACACAAATTTCCCACCACCCAGCATTCCCCCAGGTCTTCCGGTAAAAATGGTGCCTCACTTGTGTGGGAGGCCCAAGTACCCGCGACAGGTAGGGGCCCAAAACGTATTGAGGCGACATCAAAATTGCTTATCACCAAACAACCTGGTTTTGCAAGGTGGGTCACCTGGATTTTTGGCCCCGTGCTCGGCGGCCATCTAGGGAAACCTACCAAACCCACACATTTATGAAAACTAGACAATCAGGGGCTTCCAGGGAGGTATGGCTTGCGTGGATCCACCAACGTTTCCTTACCCAGAATCCCCTGCAAACCTCACTTTTAGCTAACAAAATCACTTTTTTCACACATTTTTGTGTGGGAAAGTTGTGGCACCATTTTTATCGGGAGACCTGGGGGAACGCTGGGTGGTCAGAAATTTGTGGGATCCCGGTGATGCCACAACTTTCCCACACAAAAATGTGTGAAAAAAGTGATTTTTTCAGCTAAAAGTGAGGTTCGCAGTGGATTCTGGGTAAGGAAGCGTTGGGGGATCCAAGCAAGCCATACTTCCCTGGAAGCGCCCGGGTGTCTAGTTTTCAGAAATGTGTGGGTTTGGTAGGTTTCTCTAGGTGCCGGCAGAGCTAGGGTTCACAAACTACAGCTAGGCACTTTGCCAAAAAAGGGTCATTTTTCACTGCGAAATTGAGGTGTGACCACATTGCATTTTGCGCCGCTTCCTGTCGTGAGCACTAGGCCAACCCACACAAGTGAGGTACCATTTTTCTTGTAAGACTTTAGGGAACGAGAGGTGGGTAGAAATTTGTGGATCCACGCAGATTCCAGAACTTTCCACCACAGAAATGTGGGGAAAATGTGTTTTTTTGGTCAATTGTTTAGGTTTGCAAGGGATTCTGGGTAACAGAACCTGGTGGGAGGCAGCTAAGTCACCCCATCCTGGATTCCCCTGGGTGTTATTTTTCGAAAATGTATAGGTTTGCTAGGTTCGCCTAGGTGCCGGCAGACCTATGGTTAAAAAACTACAGCTAGGCACTTTGCCAAGAAAGGGTCATTTTTCACTGCGAAATTGAGGTGTGACCGTGTTGCGTTTTGCGCCGTTTCCTGTCGCGGGCACTAGGCCGACCCACACAAGTGAGGTAACATTTTTCTCGTAAGACTTTGGGGAACGCGGGGTGGGTGGAAAGTTGTGGATCCACGCATATTCCAGAACTTTCCACCACAGTAATGTGGGGAAAATGTGTTTTTTTGACACTTTTTTTAGGTTTGCAAGGGATTCTGGGTAGCAGACCCTGGTGGGAGGCAGTCAAGTCACCCCATCCTAGATTTCCCTGGGTGTCTAGTTTTCAAAAATGTATAGGTTTGCTAGGTTTCCCTAGGTGCCGCCAAAGCTAGGCTCACAAACTACAGCTAGGCACTTTGCCAAAAAAGGGTCATTTTTCACTGTGAAATTGAGGTGTGACCACGTTGTGTTTTGCGCCGTTTCCTGTTGTGGGCACTAGGCCGACCCGCACAACTGAGGTACCTTTTTTCTCCTAAGACTTTGGGGAACGCGGGGTGGGTGGAAATTTGTGGCTCCACGCAGAATCCAGAACTTTCCACCACAGAAATGTGGGGAAATGTGTTTTTTTTGACAATTTTTTAGGTGTGCAAGGGATTCTGGGTAACAAAACCTGGTGGGAGGTAGCTAAGTCACCTCATCCTGGATTCCCCTGGGTGTCTATTTTTTGAAAATGTATAGGTTTGCTAGGTTTCTCTAGGTGCCGGCAGAGCTAGGGTTAAAAAACTACAGCTAGGCACTTTGCCAAAAAAGGGTCATTTTTCACTGCAAAGTTGAGGTGTGACCACGTCGCGTTTTGCGTCATTTCCTGTCGCGGGCACTAGGCCGACCCACACAAGTGAGGTATCATTTTTCTCATAAGACTTTGGTGAACGCGGGGTGGGTGGAAAGTTGTGGATCCACGCAGATTCCAGAACTTTCCACCACAGAAATATGGGGGAAATGTGATTTGTTTGAAAAGTTTTTAGGTTTGCAAGGGATTCTGGGTAACAGACCCTGGTGGGAGGCAGTCAAGTCACCCCATCCTGGATTACCCTGGGTGTCTAGTTTTTGAAAATGTATAGGTTTGCTAGGTTTCCCTAGGTGCCGGCAGAGCTAGGGTTCACAAACTACAGCTAGGCACTTTGCCAAAAAAGGGTCATTTTTCACTGCGAAATTCAGGTGTGACCACGTTGTGTTTTGCGCCGTTTCCTGTCGCGGGCACTAGGCCGACCCACACAAGTGAGGTACCATTTTTCTCTTAAGACTTTGGGGAACGCGAGGTGGGTGGAAATTTGTGGATCCACACAGATGCCAGAACTTTCCACCACAGAAATGTGGGGAAAATTTGTTTTTTTGGACAATTTTTTAGGTTTGCAAGGGATTCTGGGTACCAGACCTTGGTGGGAGGCAGTGAAGTCACCCCATCCTGGATTCCCCTGGGTGTCTAGTTTTCAAAAATGTATAGGTTTGCTAGGTTTCCCTTGGTGCCAGCAGAGCTAGGGTTCACAAACTACAGCTAGGCACTTTGCAAAAAAAGGGTCATTTTTCACTGCGAAATTGAGGTGTGAACACGTTGTATTTTGCACCGTTTCCTGTGGCGGGGACTAGGCCGACCCACACAATGGAGGTACCATTTTTCTCGTAAGACTTTGGAGAACGCGGGGTGGTTGGAAATTTGTGGATCTACGCAGAATCCAGAACTTTCCACCACAGAAATGTGGGCAAATTGTGTTTTTTTTTAACACTTTTTTAGGTTTGCGAGGGATTCTGGGTAACAGACCCTGGTGGGAGGCAGTCAAGTGACCCCATCCTGGATTCCCCTGGGTGTCTAGTTTTAAAAAATATATAAGTTTGCTAGGTTTCCCTAGGTGCCGGCAGAGCTGGGGTACAAAAACTACAGCTAGGCACTTTGCCAATAAAGGGTCATTTTTCACTGCGAAATTGAGGTGTGACCACGTTGCGTTTTGCGCCGTTTCCTGTCGCAGGCACTAGGCCGACCCACACAAGTGAGGTACCATTTTTCTCGTAAGACTTTGGGGAACGAGGGGTGGGTGGAAAATTGTGGGTCCACGCAGATTCCAGAACTTTCCACCACCGAAATGTGGGGAAAATGTGGTTTTTTTTTTACAATTTTTTTAATTTGCAAGGGATTCTGGGTAACAAAACCTGGTGGAGGCAGTCAAGTCTCCCCATCCTGGATTCCCCTGGGTGTCTAGTTTTCAAGAATGTATAGGTTTGCTAGATTTCCTTAGGTGCCGGCAGAGCTAAGGTTAAAAAACTGCAGCTAGGCACATTGCCAAAAAAGGGTCATGTTTCCCTGCCAAATTGAGGTGTGACCACGTTGCGTTTTGCACCGTTTCCTGTCGCGGGCACTAGGCCGACCGACACAAGTGAGGTACCATTTTTCTTAGAAGACTTTGAGGAACGCGGGGTGGGTGGAAATTTGTGGATCCATGCAGATTCCAGAACTTTCCATCACAGAAATGTGGGGACAATTAGTTTTTTTGACAATGTTTTAGGTTTGCAAGGGATTCTGGGTTACAGAACCTGGTGGGAGGCAGCTAAGTCACCCCATCCTGGATTTCCCTGGATGTCTAGTTTTAAAAAATGTATAGGTTTGCTAGGTTTCCCTAGGTCCCGGCAAACCTATGATTCAAAAACGAGAGCTAGGCACTTTGCCAAAAAAGGGTCATTTTTCACTGCGAAATTGAGGTGTGACCACGTTGCGTTTTGCACCGTTTCCTGTCGCGGACACTAGGTCGACCCACACAAGTGGGGTACCATTTTTCTCGTGAGACTTTGGGGAACGTGGGGTGGGTGGAAATTTGTGGATCCACGTAGATTCTAGAACTTTCCTCCACAGAAATGTGGGGAAAATGTTTTTTTTTGTCAATTTTTTAGGTTTGCAAGGGATTCTGGGTAACAGAACATGGTGGGAGGCAGTCAAGTCACCACATCCTGGATTCCCCTGGATGCTTAGTTTTAAAAAATGTATAGGTTTGGTAGGTTTCCCTAGGTGCCGGCAGAGCTAGGGTTAGAAAACTACAGCTAAGCACTTTGCCAAAAAAGGGTCATTTTTCACTGCGAAATTGAGGTGTGTCCACGTTGCGTTTTGCGCCGTTTCCTGTCGCGGGCACTAGGCCGACCCACACAAGTGAGGTACCATTTTTCTCGGAAGACTTTGGGGAACGCGGGTGGGTGGCAATTTGTGGATCCACGCAGATTCTAGAACTTTCCACCACAGAAATGTGGGGAAAATGTTTTTTTTTTTACAATCATTTAGGTTTGCAAGGGATTCTGGGTAACAGAACCTGGTGGGAGGCAGTCAAGTCACCCCATCCGGGATTCCCCTGGGTGTCTAGTTTCCAAAAATGTATAGTTTTGCTAGGTTTCCCTAGGTGCCGGCAGAGCTAGTGTTCAAGAACTACAGCTAGACACTTCGCAAAGATAGGGTAAATTTTCATTGTGAAAATGTGGTGTGTTCACGTTGGGTTTTGAGCCATTTCCTGTCGTGGGCACTATGCCTACCCACACAAGTGAGGTACCATTCTTATCGGGAGACTTAGGGTAATTCAGATTTGTAAAGCAACTGTTATTACCTATTAATTTTTGAGGCTTTTTTGCCTTTCAAATGAAAGACATTGTGTAAAAAAGAAGTCATTTTGAAAAATGACCGATAATTCTCATGCTAGTATGAGTATTCCCAATTTCGAATATGTGCAAATATGTACTGTTTCTAAACTCTATAATTTTTTCCCATTTCAGAAATACATAGGTGTCTTTCATACCGATTTTTCCATGTATACATTTTCCCACAATAATTGCTATATACCCGGAACATAATAAAAAACCATTGCAAATTGCTGCTCAGGTTTTGACTCTGAGTTCGTCGGGTTGTTGGTGAACCTACAAGTCCTATATTTCCCCACAACCAGGAAGGTCCAGCGGATGTAACGGTATATTGCTTTCAAAGAGCTGTCATAATTAGAAGAAGTTACAGGTGAAAACGTTGACACAAAAGGATGTTTTTTCAACTAATTTTCAATTTTTACTATATTTAGCTGTTAGTTTCTATAAAGAAACCTTGATGGATCTACACAAATGATCCCTTGCTGAATTCAGAATTTTATCTACTTTTCCACAATGTATAGCTTTCCAGGATCCATTATTGCTTTCACACCCATTTCTACAATTAACTGGAAGGAGGTTGAAAGCACAAAAAATAGCAAAAATAGGCTATGTCCCAAAAAAATAACAAAACTGTGTAAAAAATGTTGGTTTTCTGACAAAGGTCTGTCATTCCCTAAAGGCTGGGAAATGGTGATTTCAGCCCCACAAACCCTTTTTTGATACCATTTGCAGAGAAAAACCCAGATGCTTTCATTTGCAGCACATTTTTCCCAAAAAACCCAAAATGTTGCTGTATTTTGGCTAATTTCTGGGACCCCTCCAGGGGAATCCACAAACCCTGGGCACGTTTACAATACCCATCATGTTGGAAGAAAAGGACGCAAATTTGGCGTGGATACCTTATGTGGTCAAAAAGTTACAGGGGCCTAAGCGCGCACTGCCCCAAATAGCCAAAAAAAGGCTTAGCACAGGGGGGGAAAAGGCCTAGCAGCAAAGGGGTTAAGGATCTTTCCTTACTTACAGCACCGTTGCGGGATTTGACAAAAGCTTCGAACCCATGGTCGTGGGGCCCTGAGCAGGAAGAAGTATTTCAAGGCACCAAAGATGCCCTATCCAGCTCCACCACATTGGGGTACTTTGATCCATGGCAACACACTCAAATTACCGTAGATGCAGGTCCCAAGGGGCTAGGGGCTGTTCTGATGCAACGCCCCGTGAAGAAGATGAGTGGGCTCCCGTGGCATTTGCAAGCAGATCTTTGACTGCCACAGAACAAAGATATTCCCAAATTGAAAAGGAGGCCATCGCAATACACTGGGGGTGTCGCCACTTCCATCTGTATGGATATGGGAAGCCTTCCTTCATCACCAAGGATCACAAGCCTCTCATTCCACTCTTCACAGCAACTGCATCAAAACCTCCGCCAAGCAGAGAGAAGTGGATGCTCCAGTTGCAGGAGTACGACTGCCGAAATGAGTATCACCCGGGAGTGGGGAATCCCGCGGACTACCTGTCTCGCCATCCTCGAGAGGCCACCCCCAGTGAAATGAAGGACGCCGAGGAGACAGAGGAGTATGTCTGCTATGTGATAGATCGATCTCGCCCCTTGCCCATCACACTGGGGGAGATATGTCAGGCCACCGGCCAGGACGAGTGTCTGCGGAAAACTCTCGAAGAGGTGAAGACCAACAAGTGGAACCATCTTAAAAGTCAAGGACCGATTCTCACTCCCGAGGCGACGAGGGCGCTCAAACGTTTGTACAATGTGAGACAAGAGCTGCCTGCTGATCCCAATGGGTGTCTTAAAAGAGGTCATTGCCTGGTCATTTCAATGTCACTGGTAAACAGAGTGATACAACTAGCACATGCAGGGCATTAAAGGATGGTGAAGACGAAAGGCCGTCTTCGAACAAAGGTGGGGTTCACTCTGATAGACGTGAAAGTAAAGGAGGCAGTGCGATCCTGCTCATGGTGCCAAGCGACTGAGGAGCCAAACCCTCCTGCACCAAATGTGATGGAATGAAGGCCGGTGGGCCCATGGATCTGCGCTAGCATGGACTTTGGAAGTCCCCCAAATGGGAGGCATACCCTAGTGGTGATCGATGATTACTCAAAATACCCCGAGGTTGAAGTGTTGTCATCCCTGAGTGCTGGAGAAGTCATACCGAAACAGGAAAAAGTGGTGTCCACCCACGGATTGATCAAGGAACTAAGGACGGACAACGGTCCCCCCTTTCAGGGACAAGAGTTTGCCTCGTATCTGGTATCGCTGGGCATTGCCCACTGAAAAATCATGCCTAAATGGCTACAGGCCAACGGAGAAGCTGAGCGCTTCATGAGAACTTTGAACAAAGTGATTCGTATTGCTTCTGCTAATGGGGACTCTACGGAACAGTCCATTTACTCATTTCTCCAGGACTACAGACAGACGGCCCATGCCACCACAGTTCATGCCCCTGGGCATCTCTCTAAGGGGAGCATAATAACTGACTCCATTCCTCATCATCCTCAGTGAGCACCTTATGCCATTGATGAACAGGCTGTAGACGGTAAGAGAAGAAATTCCAATAACCATGTCAGCCGGAATCGCCGAGCACAGAAATCTAATCTCAAGGTGGGCAACTTGGTGTTGGTCCAAGACAAACACCCTGGCAGTAAATTTAGATTGCCGTTTGAGAAGGAGCCGTGGCGAATCAAATCCATGAGGGGCACGCAAGTCACGGCCCATAAAGGCTTTGAGACAATCACAAGAAATATCTCGGCCTATAAGAGGTTCCAACCTTATCCTAATTCAGTGGTCCCAAGTAGTAGAGCAGACATGGAGGCCCTGGATGAGGTGGAATGGTCAGAGGTGATAATGGAGGCAGGTGACACAGAGGTGTCCAGTCTTCCCAGAGGAAGCCTAAGAGTCAGCCAAGCCATTCCAGAGTTGCCGGCGAACCCTGATGGAGAAAGAGAGGACAGTCGTGAACACCGGACACAGTATAGACAGCGCCAAAATCCTGAGCCGTCCGGAAGGATTAGAGACTATCACTGCTAAAGGAGCACCCAAATAGACTGATGTTCTTACTGTGGTTTGAATACTTCTCCCCATAGTTACAACATTTGGCAAAGCCATGGGCGAGACCTATTGGCTATGCCAATGCTTCTTTTGTTACAGCGCAAACTCGACCAAACGGTATGGGAGCGCATTGCATGAGCACCAGAGTAACGTAAACACTTAACTTTTTAAGTTAGAAGCTTTATTGTTGAAACACCAGACAGCAGGAAATGACAGAAGAAAGCAACTTCACAAGTCTCCTCCAGGCAGCAGCTCATGTACCAAAGCTCCAGAAAGGAACCTGGAACCTTGCATTACACAGCTCGAAAAGGAAGGGTTTTAAGACTAAACACATATAATGAGGAAGTAGAGTAAACACATATAATGAGGGAGTGGCAAATTACATAACACATCTTCTCCTGAGAACAAAACAAACAAACAAAAAATAAACAAGGATAAGGAAATAAACAGGATACCCACAACAGAGTAAAATACAGTAATTTAAAATAATTCAAACCAGATTCATAGCAAATGAACTTACAAAAGTTCAACAGTAAAATGAAATAAATTACAATTGTTCAAACCAGAAGCATTGCAATTAAACTTACAACACTTCAACAAAATGGCATTACAAATGCTCAATTCCGTGACAAACAAAATCTGTCATCGATTTGGGTTTGACACTCACTCTCTTGTGCACTTCATTGTCCGCAACTGGTTTACTATCACGCCTGACATTTATACACTCTTCCTGCTTTCCAGAACTGTCAGAATCGCCATCAAAACTGAAATCTCCCACCACCTGTTCTCCTTCAATACCACTTCTTTCCTCACTGTGATCAATCTCCCTCGCAGTGTGTTCAATCTCCCCAGCAGCGTCTAAATCATTCACACCATCTAGCCTGGAGGTAATAGGATTAGAGCTAACACCACTGCCATTATCAACATCCACAGGATCTCTATCCACGTCATCAAGAGCAGAAGCAGAAAAGAACAAGGTCTCCTTATCATTCTTGTACAGATCTTGTTTGCCTTTAAGGATGGTAATTCTTCTTGTATTCCAAACGTTACCATCACTCAGGAGCACAGAATTGCGTAGTGGTTTTCTGACCGTTAGAGGCTTCGAAAACTGACTCTCACCTTTCCAGACTTTCCAAGGTTTTTTTTACCTTCACCCACGTACCAACCTTGATATCCACCTTTTCTGATCCAAACTTACAATCAAAAGAGCGTTTGTACTGTAGATGTTTTTCAAAAATAACCTTCCTGTTACCATGGAAATATTTAAACCAGCACCTTTCATCAACCATTCAGGATTGCATTTGGTCCTAGCATTGGGTCCTCTCATGATTTCAAAAGGGGACATCTTCAAAGCCTCATGTACATTTGTCCTATTGGTCCACACAGTTTTATAGACCTGTAATTCCCATTTCTCACGCTTCATAACAGCAATTTGAATGGCAATTTTCAAAACTCTATTGAATCTTTCACACATACCGTTACCACTGGGATTATAAAGGGATATGGTCCTGTGTCTCACCCCAATCCTCCCAAAATAGTTTTTGACTAACTTTGACGTGAATTATACACCATTGTCACTTATAATTTGAACAGGTAGACCCTCATCTACAAAAACTCTGTCAGTAAATTCCAAAACAATGGCAGAGTCAACTTTGTCTACCACCTTGATGGTTGGCCACCTGGAAAACACATCAATTAGGAGATTATGTACTTGGCTGGGTTCCCAATAGGACCCATGATGTCTATGGCCACTGTGTGCCATGGTCTTTCCAGAATAATGGGTTCACACATATCAGGTCTTAATGTCCTCAAGGATTTTTCTGAGTTAGCACAGACAACACAACTCCTTACATTCCTTTCCGCACACACATCCATGCCTGGCCACAAGTACCATCTTTTAACCCTTTTCTTAGTTTTTACTATACCACAATGGTCTTCATGGCACATATTCATAATGGTTTCTCTCAAAGAAGTGGAAGGAACAGCTTTATCTCACTGAAAAACTGTTCCATGGTTTTCAGATAATTTGTTCCTTATTTTCCAAAATAGTCTTAATTTCATTGGGACCTTGGATTTCTCAGGCCAGCCATAAACTACATGCGTAATGAGTGATTGTAAATCCTCTTCCTTTAAAAATTCCTCCTTCCATTTATTTTCCTCCACAAAAAAAGATCCTTCATTGTGAATCAGAGCCCCAGACAAAGCATCCCATTCATTCACCTGCACTCTTTTAAGTCTAATGGCATACGAGAGAGAAAATCTGCTAAAACATAGCTTTTGCCTGGTACATAATCTACCCTTTAGATGAAATCCTGTAATCAAATGGACATCCTTGCAATCCTGTCTGAAGCTTTATAAAGACGTTCAGTGGTAAGTAATTTGGCAAGGGGTGTGTGGTCACTTCTGACAATACACTCCCTTCCCCACACGAAGCTGTGAAAATGCTCTAAAGCCCAAACACAGGCTAAAGTCTCCTTATCGATAACCAAGAATTTACTTTCAGCTGGGGATAATGCACTTGAAGCATATGCGATGAGGGACTCCTTGCCACACTCATTAACTTATGATAACACACCGCCCAACAGCTTATTGCTTGCATCAACGGTGACAACACATTTACTGCTGACATCAAAACAGCTCAAAATGGGAGCATGAATAATTGCATCCTTAATGCCCTCAAATTCTGTTTTGCATAGATCTGACCAAACCAATTTAACATTGCTTTTCAGTAACTGTCTAATGTTAAATACTTTGCTTGAAAACCCTTTAACAAATTTGGCATACAATTCTATTATGCCAAGAAAAGACCTAACTTCATCTTTATTGACTAGATGTGGGCATTCTTAATGGCATCAACCAACTGTGGCTTGGTGGTAACACCACACAAAACATGACCCAAATACATCACAGATCTCACTCCAAATTTACACTTCGAATGCTCCACTGTGTAATGCCCGGAGGGGCATGAATAACCTAAGGGGATTACGGGACAATACCTGGGGCATGCGGTTGGGGCTTCAACCGACTTCTAGGGGCGTGGGACCAGGTAGGCCTAACTACTGACAGCGGAGCCAAAATAAGGGATGTCTACTCGGTTGCTCAGTTCGTGCCGTCAGCCACGTGCACTGACGTCACCTTTTATTATATAGTCCCTGGTCCGCGCCCGGCCCAGGGAGTTGACTGCGCTACAATGTATTGCAATGGCCGGGTGGCCCACTACAGCCAATCCAACCTATAAATGTATAACAAATATTCTAAAACAGAAAGTCCTTAAAGTCACTTACAGAGACCGCCTCATGTGGCATCTTCACGGAAGTCTGAATGTCCACTATTTATCCGACAGCCCTTAGCACAGGAAGTCCTGCAACCTGGAGCTCGGCTCCGGATTGCTGCGCATCCCGTAGGGAGTGTGCTTGCTCCGGTCCTCACTGCTTTCGGACCCCGGGTGATGGCTGTCACAACTGTGATCAGAGGTACTTTGTTCAGCCACACCCCTCTGTCCTTCTGGGGTGGCCTCGGTCGTCGGGCTCCCCTCCATCGGCACTTCGACATCTGCTTCTTCCCACAGCTCTCTCTCGGACTCTGACGCCGCCTGCCTCGGACCAAGAACCTTTTTGAACCATGACATGTTATGGGCTATTCGCTGATCTCCTTTCTCCGCCACAAGAGTTCCTTGTACCTTCACTACCTTCCAGAGCTCGTGCTCAAACGGCGTGCGGAACTTAGAACCTGGGTGTCGGTCTTTCCCTACCACATAGTCACCTACTTGGATGTCGGTCTGTCGAGCCTCTGTCTTCCTGCTGGCTCGCTCATTGTTATGTCGTCGCCAGGCCTGTGACCACTCCACGTCCAGAACCGCCAGAGTCCACACTTCACTGCTTGGTATACCATCCCCCACTGCTCTCTTAAGCAGGAGGTTGTTAGGCGCACATTTGGTTGTGCAGTGCGGCGTCTGAAGGTATGCACTTAGAATTTGGTGCAGACAGGATTTCAGGTTGGCGCCTTGAGCCACCTCAATCCTCAACGCTTTGTTTAATGTCCTCATAAACCGCTCCACATCTCCATTTGCCTGGGGCCACTGTGGTGTTATTTTCCGATGTCGTATGCCATGCCTATCGAGGAACTCACGGAACTCCTGTCCCTGGAATGGCGGCCCATTATCTGTTCGGAGTTCTTCCGGCATTCCCAACAATGCAAACGTCTTCTCCAGTACTGGCTGGATATATTCAAAAGCCGTCGACGCGACCACCTCCACCACCAGAAACTTCGAATGGCTGTCGACGAACACGGCCATTTGCCGCCCATCTGGAAAACTTCCAAAATCCAAGCTTACTCGCGCCCATGGCGACAGGCTCGGTCCTTCCGGTATGATGTGTGCTTCTGGCGGGTCAACCCCCGTCACCAGGCAGGCATGGCACTTCCGTACCTTCTCTTCCCCAAGCCGATCCATGCCCGGAAACCATCAACGGTCCGGCCCCGCAGCGCTGCTGGTATCACTAATCGAGGGCCCCGCAAGATGATGCCGTCTCCCGACGCACTCAGCTCCCCTCTGCACCTCCAGAGACCTTCCCAATATTCTTTGTCGTCTGCCTCTCTGCTGTCATTTCCCCTTAGGAACCACTTCCACTGATGGTCACGTAGAGTGCGGGCGACCTCCTGTAGACACTCATCCTGCAGCGATGCTTCCTTGATGTCCTCTAAGAGCATGGCTCGAGGGCGGGCCTCTTCCACCAGTTGTCTTACGAATACCTCGGCTCCTTCATCCACCTCTTGACCCTGGATACGACTCGCCGCTAGAGGGTGCCGTGACAAATATTCAGCCGGGTTGTTCGCTCACCACTTCAAACCGGTACTGCTGGCTCTGGACAGTCCACCTCTCAATTCGGGGAGGCCCATTCCTGGCCGTGCCCGCAAAGAGAGGCACCAGTGGCGTGTGATCTGTCACCAACGTGAACTCATGTCCACACAGGTATATATGGAAGTGTTGACACGCCCACCGTATGGCCAAGGCTTCCCTCTCAATCTGAGCATAGCGGGTTTCCACCGCTGTGAGGGCTTGGCTGGCGTAGGCTATTGGCACCCACTCATCTTCATCTGTCCTTTGTAGCAGTACAGCTCCCTGTGGCGCCCCACTCTGGCACAGCTTGGCAAAATGTCCATATTTATTACATTTTAGGCACTGTCTCCCTTGTGCAGGACACACTCTCGGTGCATGCGCTCCCATGCCACAGTTTCGACATTCGCGCTTCTGGCGCCTCTCCTCCCGTTTGGCGCCAGCTCCAGCCTCTCGGCCAAACCCTTTCTAGAGCGCCTCGACCTTTCTTCCTTGACAGGCACCGGGAACAACGGCTGTGTCTCCCCGGACCTCTGCGCCAGCGCCAGCGCCACCTCCATCTCACCGGCCCTCGAGTCTGCCAACTCATGCGACCGTCCCAAAACCAAAATTTCATCCAACGTGATACCCGGCTGTCGCAGGATCAGCTTGCGGAGCTCTATGGACTTGCACCCCACAATCAGCTGGGCTCTGGTCTCGAACGGCCAGTCAATACTCACACAGGGGATGGCCAATTTCCGCAGCCTTGCGAAGAACATGTCAATGGACTCGTCGTCACGTTGTTTTGCCTGCCGCAGCTTGAAATGTTCAAAATATGGGTTGATCTGCGGATCAAAGGGGCGATTCAGGGCCCTGATCGCTTTCTCGTAGTCATCATGGTCACCAGTGTCAGGCAAAGCCTGGAACAGGTCATAGAGCTCATCGCCACAGCAGCAGCGACCACTTAACTGAATTTTCCGTCTCCCGCGTTGCAACAAAGTAGTTTTCCAGCTGCCCCAGCCACTTCTGCCAGCGCGGAGCCGCCGTCACTGGGTCTGCCAACTGGCTGAATTCCGGGAGAGACTTTGTCCAGAGAGTGCGGCATAACTGCTGGGAACCTCTCGCCTTCCGCCAAATCACACCACCCCACCGGAGCAGCTGCTGACCACCAGGCCGCTGGGCGAAATAACTACGCCACTATGACTGCACCAGGCCACGCCACACTCACTCACAAGTAGGCACAGGCAACTTCCGCCCAGCAACAGGCTGATAAGGCCGGGAGAAAACCGCGAGATAAGGGGCAGGTTCGCCACATTGCCCTTGCAGGCCCCAACCACTCAGCCTAAATGGAAGTCCGGCCCACGCACACGTCACGTGGCAGCCCGCTCTTACCTCGTCACCAATGTAGTGCCTGGAGGGGCATGAATAACCTAAGGGGATTACGGGACAATCCCTGGGGCATGCGGCCGGGGCTTCAATCGACTTCTAGGGGCGTGGGACCAGGAAGGCCTAACTACTGACAGCGGAGACGAAATAAGGGACGTCTACTCGGTTGCTCAGTTCGTGCTGTCAGCCACGTGCGCTTATGTCACCTTTTATTATATACTCCCTGGTCCGCGCCCAGCCCAGGGAATTGACTGCACTACAATGTATTGCAGTGGCCGGGTGGCTCACTATACACTGTTAAACCTCTCTCCTCCAAAATACGCAGAAATGTAAAGTAAACGCTTCACTTTTTAATTTAGAAGCTTTATTGTTGAAACACCAGACAGCAAGGAACAGAAGAAAGAAACTTCACAGCTCTCCTCCAGGCAGCAACTCATTCCCCAAAGCTCCAGAAAGGAATCTGGAACCTTGCATTACACAGCTCGAGGAGGAAGGGTTTTAAAAGTAAACACATATAATGAGGAAGTACAGTAAACACATAGTAAGTAAGTGGCAAAATACATAACCAGTTACATTACACAAGAACACATTCTGTGTTTTGTAGGTTAAGTAGTTTTTCCGGAACCACCCGATGGTGAGCCGACGCCGAGCCTCTGGTTGTTACGCCACATCCTCTTCCAGGGAAGCTTATTTTATGTCGCAAACCTCTCCTCTTAGCCACAGAACGCATGCTTCATGTAAGCACATATTTTATGTAGCTTCTCTTGGGTGCCCTCTTAGCCTCTGGATGAAATATCGCGAGTCGTGAAGCCTGTGCCGTAATAATCCGTCTCTAGAAGCGAGTCTGCCGTCTACTGCTTCTCTTTACAAAATGTGCAGAATGCTGTGCCTAGCAAACAAACGTTACCAACATACTACTTTCCCCTAAAACGATTTGCTGCTCTGTCTTTTAAAATGCCTTCTGGGTAATGAAGTTTAAACATTTTCGCTTGTATTTGCACTTTCTAGATAAGCTCAGGGGACAGCCAATGGGAGACAGACATGTCTTGTCTCCGTTCTCCAATGACGAAGACGACCGTCTACGGCTTTCCTTTCATTGGTACGGAGGCTGGTCCCATCACAATGGTGCTGGTGGCAGACGGATTGGGCCAGGTGTTAGACAGAAAGCTTTCGATTGGCTAAAGGGGCGGGTGCAGAAGCGAAGTTATGAGCTGCGGTTGGCTAGATGTGGTGAAGCAGGAACCAGTGGAGGTTGACAGGCCAGTTGCAGTAGGCCGTGGTGGATCCCCGGGCTCGAGTAGCGTGGCAGGCTGACCAGGGGTGGTTGAGTGCCGTCTTTGGCTGAACTGGTGTGCGTGGGGGTTCCCCGCCCCGGAGGATGAGGGGTCGGGAGCTGCTACGCCTGCTCGGATACTGCGTCTTCCTGACGGCGCTTCTGTGCTGCCAGTGGGCTACTGCCGGTGAGTGACCGTGAAGAGTAGTCTGCCGTAAGGGGAAATCAGTATGAGGCCGCAGCTCTTTGCCTAGTGATGGGTAAGGGCACACAGAGTGAAAAGGCGTAGTGTAAGATGGTATTCTGTTGCTTGAGGTGCCATTCGGCTGCAGAGTGAGGTGGGGTTGGTATATGCGTACTAGTATGGTTACCATCTGGGTGCAGCAAATGGTAGAGGCAGTCTGCTGTGCGTTTTCGCAGTGTCACTTTTTAATGGGTTATTTGAAAGGAGAAAACTTAAAGGGGTTATTTGCTTTTTATAGACGTTAACCCCTCTAAATTGGAAGACGGGTATAACAACACTTATGTTCTATGACAGTGATATGATGTGTCTTAATAGAACCCCCTCATTTTACCTTGAAGCAGTTGTACTTATATAATTCTCTCTTTAGAGGAGTGAGAGCGAGTTTGAATCTTAATGCCCCTCTTTCGAGGGGGGAAAGAAGATAATAGGTGTCAGCAAGGAGTAACTCGAATTGGATTACCTGTCGCCTTAAAGCGGAGAAAGAAATTCGTGTTTACAGTTTAGCATTTAGATGTATGCGTGTAAGGCTATACCTGGACACACACATTTCCAGATAGACTCACGAAAGTACCCGAGGCATAGAGGAGAACCGGACTATCAAAAACATTTCCAACAGGTGGTTACTCCAGTAAGGAGGAGCTTACGTATAGGGTGCCCTGTGAGTGAGGAAAATTAATGGAGGGGTGGCGGGGGTAAGGGGTTTTCTGCATATTATTAAGTGCAAGATGTGCTCTCAATTGAATATTAAGGGAGTGCTTTGTGTGAGATTCGTACATGGGTAAAAGAAGTTGCTGGTTTAAAAGAACGCCCATCCGTGTGGACGGCAAAAGCGGTGCAATAGTATGGGAGAGTAGTGTAATAAATCTGGCCTTCATGGGTACTGTATAGGAGGAGTGCTGAGGAAGGTTGTGCTGTCTTCGAAATGCCAGGACAGCCAAGCATCAGAGCACTATTCTCATAAGATTACATAAAAGATATAACAAGTAAATATATAATGGGCGTGGATTACTTCATTGTAGAGCTTTCCTGTTTTAACTAGACACCATAGCAGTAACAACATTAGCATCGTTTCAGAGGAAGACGCATTAAGATGCTGTAGTCTTGCATGGGCTATCATTTGACTCAAACAGGTGTATGCAGGCTGAAAACCTACGGATGTAAACATTTAAATACCTGACGTGGTTTGAGAACAAATTGTTAAACTCTTCAATAAATGGTATCGGCTCAAACGCCTCGTCCGTCAACATTTCTTTTGGTGCAACCATTCAACTTGTAACTCTCTTGAATAAATCAATTGTGTGAAAATATGTGTATATAAACAATATATGCATATTATTTACCATGTATTTTCCCACACTACTATGATCTTGAAATGACTGCATCCTCTGAGTGCAGCTTAAACTCTTGATATTTCTCGACATATGCATCCAGCCATTATTTTTCATTGTTAACCCTTGAGCTGATCAACTGACCCGGCTGGAGTGGTGATCTAGCAGTAGCCTAGCATCGGACAGATGGTTTACCTGATTCTAGGGCAGATCAAAATTACCTAATGTAGCCTAATGATCACAAGTAAATAATGTTTCTTTCTACATTCTTGCATCCTCAAACTGCATACTTTCTCAAATATTCACTCTACACCCCTTAAATCCGGCATGAAAAACTGACCTTTAATTAAAACTTCTGATTATCACCTCGCCGCCTTCCATTTTTTTGTCTCTTTAAAATGTCTCTATCCTTTCATTCTGTCCTCTGAACACTTCCTCTCTGAGCACAACCTACTAGGTCATATTCATGTTTGGCTTATTCTCTTTTATTGTATTTCTGCAAATTACCCACTACTCGTTTACAAGATCACGATCTCTCCTCCTTCCTCTGAAAGTCATACCTCAGCAACCAAACAATACACTATCTCCTCTAACTCATTCTTTAATCCTGCCAAGCATGTGCATGCTTGCAACTAACAGTTATTAATTTAGTCCATCATAAAGAAAATAGAATGACTGCTTCGAATGGTTAAGTAACCAATAACACTGGACTAACCACTAACCTTGGGTTCCGGAGCAGTGTGCTTCCCAGCGTAAAGCGCCTCAACGTGTCAACAGGGGTAGTAAGCACCATATAAATGCAATTGCATTAGAATAACATTGATATGTGTTTATTGTCTGATTCTTATTTAGACATTATGGCTTCCAAAGAATCCTCAATTTACTTTGTATTGAGATATTTGGAGGATAGTAATCCAGGCATCTTTGACTTTTGTGGTAAAGGATATATTCGCCAATAGAAGAATAGAGGTTACTTAGTTGATTTGCTCAGGATTTTAAGTGGGCATTTCCATTCGTGTCACAGATCTACTAGTTATTTAAAACTGACTTTAAAACGGGTCCCTTTCGCACCCTGTATTAATGTCCTTAACTTTTAATGTGAGAACACTAATAAATTTTTTAAAGATGACTGGTCACAGTTTTCCAGGTGTTCGGTTTATTGTATGAAGGTAATGACTCTAAGCAGTCAACCTCTGTTTCCCAGCCAAGCTCTTCTGTTGGCTTCCTCAGCAGGAATTCCAACAGCAGAACTGGTTGCTAGGATATGGCTGACTTCCAAAGAATGCATAATTAAATGAAAACATAACATATCTTCCTTTCTTATAGAACATTAAACGAAATATACAATAAAGAAGAAAAAACAACCCAATGTAATAACAAGGCTCTAAGAACAAATGTAATCGTCAAATGTTCTTGGTCTTGTTTTCATACGTTCACCAAGATTTCTCAGACTGGATCCAGAAGACACCTTCCCACGTAGAAAATGATTCTTCTTCCATTCGCGCACTTCCACATCACTGCAAATAGCAACTCTTCTCGTATTCCACCACCTTCCATCAGATAATTTAAGTAAATTTAATTTGACTTCCTCAACTCTCTTGGGTTCAGACAACTTGGAACTTCCCTTCTTCACTATGTTGTCTGAACATGTCCTCACAAAATTCCCAAACCACAAAAACTCTCTCCAAGTTCCTTAACTTGTCATTGTGTCTTTGCTCATAAATGTCCTGACATCTATTCACTTTATCACACAACTGCTTGTCATCAACATTCTTCTTACCACACCTTGCCATCCATGCAGGGACAGCTGCAGTGTAGGGAACTCTTTCCTTAAGTAAATAAAATGGAGTCTCTCCAGTAGTGGAATGGGTAGTGGTACTGTAGTTCCATAACATTTTCTTTATTTGACTCCTCTAACACTAATTCATGAAATGGCCTACTGAATATTTTCAGCTAAAACGCGGTTAAAGCGCTCCACTAAACCGTTACCCCTGGGATGATGTACAGGAGTTCTGCCATGTTTGATGCCCCACTTCTTCAAAAAATCGCAAAATTCCACAGACACAAATTGGGGACCATTGTCTGTCACCACTTTCACAGGACAGCCTTCCCTGTGAAAAATCTCTTCACAAAAACTGAATGTTGAGAGACATGACCTCTTTAACAAATACCACTTCTGGCCATTTGGAGAAATAGTCCATCATCACCAAAGCATATCTTTCTCCAAAACCCAAACGCACAAAAGGACCACAGATATCAATAGCAATTTTGTCCCATGCTCTATAAGGCAGACGTACAGGGTTAATAGGAGTGTCTCTTAACACATGTGACTTGTCACTACATGTGCAAGGCATGCAGTCCCTCACAAATCTTTCGATTTGTCTATCCATCCCTGGCTACCAAAAGTCCATCCTGGCTTTCCTCTTCTTTGCCGACATGCCTCCGTGCCCTTCGTGCAACAAGAACATAAGTTTCTCCCTAAGACTCTCATGGACCACTAACTTATCATTTCTCCTCACAATTCCATTCACAACAGATAACTTCCCAGACATCCTTGTAAATGACTAATTCATCATCAAATCTCCAACTTCTCTGATGAGGCAATTTTTCCATAACTTTGGGATTTAGGATTGGTGGCACAGCTTGACTCGTGTTTGAGTCGTGCGGGGGCAGCCATCTTGGGAGGACGAGGGGTAGCGGACTAGGCTTTCCCTGACGTCAGCTACAAATTGAGACGCTGGTGCGAGCGTGCATTGTCACTCTCCTGAGGCTTGAGCCGGGAGAAATTTAGATTACTGCTTCTGTATTTTATATTTGCACTGCGATATCTTGCACATAGAAAGCTTATTCTTTTAAATACTACTATGTTTTAATGCTGCTGGACATGATGGATAGTGCTGATTTTAAGCAACTTGTTAGGGCACCAACACATGTAGCAGGACATACCCTGGATGGTATTTTTTCAAACCATCCAGGCTTGTCGTTTACAGGCATATTACCACTTGTGTGGTCCGACCACGCTGCTGTCCAATTCGAACTAACCATTGCGGGTCAGAATGCGAGGAGTAGCTATCGCAAAAGACAGATAGAGACTAGAGCCTGGAATAGAGTCGATGGGACTGCTCTACAGGAGCTTCTAACTTCCACGGCAGGTCATTTACCGCAGGGGGTAGAGGAGGCGACCTACACCAAGTGGCTTGCACATGCATGTGATGAATTAGCTCCACTAAAAAACTGTCTTCCCTAAAAGATCACATCCCTCTGCTCCATGGTTTACAGAGGAGGTAAGAAATCTTAAACGCAACTGTAAACGCCTCAAAAGTAATTGGAGGAAAGGCTACATGGAAGCAGAAAAGAAACTGTATAAATCTAGCCTTCAGATTTATAAACAAGCTATCTTCTCTGCAAAACACAAATTCTTTTCGACCCAAATTGATTTGGCAAAAAACTCAGCCAAAGAGCTCTTTAGAACTGTCTCCAGTCTAGCTTCCCCGAGCCCAGCTAGTGTCCAATCTAGTCAGGAATTATGTGAGGAGATTGCCAAATTCTTTCTTAATAAAGTGGTGAGCATATTCTCAGTCTTCAGCGGATCTAATGATGATGGACTGAATATGGCGAAGGAGGTTTTTGAGCCCAAGAGGATCCCTCCCCTTGCTTCGGACAAATTTATGCCACTGACCGTACACAATACTCTTGAGCTCCTAAGGGGAGCCAAATCGGGCTCACCTTTTGATCCATGCCCGGTGACGGTCGTAAAACTGGCCCCCGGTCCAATTGCTCTTTTTCTCGCATCCATTTTTAATGGTATGTTTGAAACAGGACAGTTCCCCGAGCTTTGGAAGGTGGCCTCAATATTGCCCCTTCTGAAGAAGCCAAGCTTGGACTCTAATGATCCCAACGACTTTCGCCCGATCTCTCGTCTTCCTCTCCCTGCCAAAATGGTTGAGAAAAATATGAATCGTCAACTCGTTACTTTTTTGGGGGAAGTCCAAGCATTGGATCCCTCCCAATATGGTTTTAGAGAGGGACACAGCACTGAGTCTGTACTCATGAAGGCTATGGAAGAGATCAGGGAATCTCTGATCCTATTGGACCTGTCCGCTGCATTTGATACGGTCCATCATGATATTCTGATGGACCGTCTCAAGAACTGTGGGGTACAGGGTAAAGCTTGGGACCTTCTCAAAACCTTTTTATCAGACAGAGGACAGATTGTATCCCTAGGGAAATTTCAGTCCAAACTCTTTGCACTGCCATGTGGTGTGCCGCAGGGGTCATCACTGAGCCCAACACTCTTCAATGTGTATGTCTCGTCATTGGCCCCCGTTATCAGTGCATTCGGGTTTGGGATCACGTCCTATGCTGATGACACACAAATTGTGGTGTCTCTATTACCCGGCCAAGAGCTGGGAATAGATAATCGTTTTCAGGCCTGCATGGATTCGGTTGGGAGATGGATGGCAGATAATTGCCTAAAACTGAATTCTGGTAAAACCGAAGTGATGTTGTTCGGGAATGATCTTAACTTCTGGACTCCTAACTGGTGACCTGCCTCCCTGGGGTCACTCCCTACACCCTCTAAAAAGGTGACAAATTTGGGAATAATATTAGATGAGAAACTCTCCTTTGGGGCCCAAGTTAATGCAGTAGCTTCAACAACAGCGCATGTCCTGAGAACTGTTAAGACGGTATTGCGGCTTCTTCCTTTGGGGAGCCGGCAAACAGTGGTTACAGCATTGGTCTTGTCGAGGCTGGACTACTGCAACAGCCTCTATCTAAACATACAACAAAAACTCCTGTATAAACTTCAGCTGCTACAAAATGCCACGGCCAGATTACTTACGGGCACATCCAAGTTCTCCCCAATTTCCAAAGAGATAAACAAATTGCACTGGCTCCCGGTGAGGAACCGGGTGCATTTTAAATCACTTTGTATGGTCTTCAAAGCACTTTAAGGCTTGGGACCAGATCGTTTTAGACGCCAGGTTCAATGGTATAGACCAACAAGAACTCTCAGATCACTGGGAGCCAAACTGGTTGTAGTCCTACCCACAAAAAAAGCTCAGTGGGGTGGCAGAAGCTTCTCTTCATGCGCAGCAAAAGCATGGAAAGGCTTGCCATTCCATCTGAGAAATGCCACTAACCTTCTAGCTTTCAGGAAAGGGCTGAAGACCTGGCTTTTTGATAAATAAACCTTCTTTTTCTAGCTCTGCATTAGGGAGAAGTAACTAGCGCCAGGACGCCTCCGGGTAATCGTGCGCTCTAAAAATTTCCATAACATAACTTTAACAAGTGTAAGATCAGCCAAAATAGCTTCCTTCTCGTTAATGGCATCACATACATTCTCAATGTTAGCCGCAACCCAGTCTTCCCTTACAACACACACATCGCTTTTTACCTGAACAGGTAAACGAGATAAGCAATCTACATTCACATTTCTAATGCCAGTAACATATTTTAACACAAAAGAATACTCTTGTAAGTGGTACAACCACTTAGCTATGCGTGGAGTTGCTCTCGTTGCACCAATTGTAGAAAATATGTCAATTAAGGGCTTGTGGTCAGTGCGGAACTCAAATCTTGTGCCCCACACGAAGACTCTAAAATGTTGGACTCCCCACCAAAAAACGCCTCTTTTTCTACAGTAGAATATGTGCTTTCTCTACCTCTAAGGGTGCGTGACGCAAAAGCTATGACTCTTTCTCTACCCTCATGTTCTTGCATCAATACAACAACCAATCCATATCCACTAGCATCTGTTACAATTATGGTTTTGTCCTTTTTACAGTTGCAATCTTAATAGCTTCAAACGGAGTCTGACATTCATCACACCATTTAAACTCAACCCCCTTTTTCATCAACTCCCGCAAATGATGTACTTTGTCTGAAAAATTATGCACAAACTTTGCATAATATTCGGCCAAACCGAGGAAAGATCTCAGTTGATCCTTGTCACAAGGGGCAGGAGCTTTTTCCAAATCTTCTACTAAATTCCACTTTGGTTTAATTCCACCTTGTGACAAAGTGTGTCCCAAATACTCCACTTCCTCCTTACAAAATTTACATTTTTGCAAACTGATAGTTCAACCCGCTTCCTCCAATTTAGTCAAGACACCTAACGAAACATTATCGTGTTGTGATTTGTCTTTAACCCAAACTAGAACGTCATCTTGGAATACCAAAACATGGTCTGTTCCTTTTAATATGTCTTGCATTATTCTTTGAAACACGGCTGATGCCGAAGCAAGGGCGAAAGGCATTCGAATGAACTGAAACGACCCCTCTGGCGTTATGAAAGACGTTAGATGTTTAGATTCTGGTTGCAAATGCACCTAGTGATAGGCACTGGACAAATCTAAAGTGGTAAAATACTTCCCACCAGCCACACTGGACAACATTTCATTGATTCAAGGCAAAGGATGGCGGTCCACCCAAATACAATCATTTAAATCCGTCAAATCCACACACATGCAAATACTTCCATTGGGCTTGTGTGCGATCACGATAGGACTTAACCACTCTGATGCCTCTAGGTTCTATAATGTTTTCTTCACACAACCTTTGCAACTCACTCATAAGCTTCTCTCTCAAAGCCAGTGGTACATTGTGCACCTTGGGTATCGCATCCTTTTTAGGACTCGCCTGGTGTAGGCTGCGCAGACATGCGCATCTCGCTGGTGAGATTTAATGATTTAGAGTAACTTCTTTAAAGGGCTTTAAGCCACGCCCCTCTTTTCCATTTGCTGGCGTCACCGTTTATGCTAAACGGTGGCCAGCCATTGGAAAAGAGCTTCCAGTGACGTACACTTTTCTCTTTTAGAGCCGTCCCAGTTGGACTGGCTCGTTTGCCTTCCTGCTGGCATAAAAGGTTTCTTATCTTTATGGGGCCAAGCACATGGCCCCATAAAGATAAGAAACCTTTTAGCAGGCGAGGCTTTCAAATTTTTAAAGGCAGTGATCCTTCATGGGAGGACAAGGCAATGCCAAGCGCTTTTTTTTTTTTTTTAAAGCTCAGACGTTCGTCTTCTGAAAGGTTGTATCGTGTGAGTTGGAAGGTCTGATAACATAACACATAACGGATTTAGAGGGTGGAATCAAAAGAGAATCAACCCCCTAAAAATGAAGGCGCATTTGGAGGTATGTTTTAATGCTCAGAATATCATAATTAATCGAATGTAGCGTCACCAGAACTGATTTTGTTTACAAACAAAAAAAACCAGCAACAAAAAAATTTGCCGTCTACTGCTGTTTTTGCAAATCAGAGAGACATTCCTGCACGGTAACAATTCTTCACCTGCCTTTAAAGTAGAGTATCTCTTCGGCCATCTTGGTTCGCTACCTGTTACTGTTGTCCAAACCACGAAGTTGGAGATCTTACTTCTTGAGCCCTCTTTTTATATCCACGGGACACGATAGGCAGCCAATGCTAAGATGACAGCTCCTGCGCGTGGCCCGCATGTGGACTCGGACTTTGACAGCAGCGAGGACCTGCAACGTTTTCGAGAAGCGACGTGGAAGGTGGCTCCTGTGCGAGGTATCTCGGGGAGAAAAGGGGTGTATAGCAAAGGTGGATGTGTTTGTACGGCGCTCAAGCGTTGAAACTGATGAAGGACCGGAGTTGTAGGCAGAGATACAGAGGGTTAATCTATGTCATCCGACTGCGGCTGGTTGCGTCTCATTGTGGAAAATAAAGGAAGAGACCAGGCTGCAATAGATTACTTTACTGACAACCGTTTTGGAGTTTCATAAATTACGTTAAGTGGGTTTGACAGTGATGTGTTAATGAGCGTAATAATTGGTGCAACATGTTGCTTACGGCCGCAGAACAGTAGTGGTCGTACATTTAGATAAAAAAAGCTAAAGGTAAACGCATGTTTACGTGGTTGAAGTGGACAAGAATGGTAATCAACTACTTGCATATCTTGTAGTTCGTTTTATTATACTTTTTTGAATGTCCGCGTCCTGCTAATTCAAGATGGACGCCCACGTCAACGAGAGAATGCTGTCTTTATAGCTGGTGTAGTTGATGTAAGAAAGCAATCTGTTCTAGATTGTCTGGCGGCCATCGTGGAGTGATGCAAAGTCACAGAAACCTCAATGTTTCGGAAGATGTGGACTTCGTGATAGTTTGATGAATGATCATATTTTTTTTTTTCTTTTCTTTTTTGGACCAAACTTGTTGATAAAGAAACATCTAGGAACTTTGAATTAACCATTGCCATTGTTTGCACGATGGTTTATGTTCTCTACAGGATGCGAGTGCAAGGTTAGTCATTTTTTTAATTTTTTTTATGGAGTTTTATATAGCGTGAACTTGACCCGAATCGGGTATCAGAGCGCTTTACATAGCAGCAGTTGCGTTGCATGAGGACACATTCACATTGCTGAGACTCGAACCCAGTTCCCCAGATTCGAGGTCAACCACCCTTGCCGTTAGGCCAACTCTTCTCCCCATTTGAATTTATATAACACTTACTACCCCTGACAAGGCGTCGAAGCGCTTTTTCGATGAGTAGCATGCTACTCCAGAACCCATAAAGGATTAGTGGTGAATTAATATTGTGAAATATGAAATTAATTTGAATGTTGGACATGTTAGTCTGTCATTGTCCCTCGACAGCTCATGCAATAGGTCTCGCCTTTCATGAAGTTAAAGCCATTTGCTTTGCGATACAATACCATTAGCAAAGCAAATGGCTTTAACTTAATCAAAGGCGCGACCTATTGCATTTTCAATGCTTGTTCAGAATGATTCGATGCTTAAACTTCTTGAGACAGCCAAGTTCCTCCTTGAACAAATTTGGTAACTTTTTAACCTATGCATCTACTTCATGAGTTACTGTTAATAACAATTGTAAAGGATGGTTGGGATTATTCCCAATGCCTTGTGTTCCCTCCAACCTAAAAGGGACCTTCCTGTCTCTACCACATATACTTTTCGAAAAGTTTTCCACTTTTGGAAACTCAGTTCCATCTCAAAGTACCCCAACACAGGCAATTTCCTACCGCAATATCCCTGTGGTTCAACATTAGCAGAATTTAATTTGATAGCTCCCACGCTCTCCCAAGTTCGTCTGTCAATTAGCGTGAAAGGGGAAAAGAATCCGCCCACATATGTACATCAATATCATTAATGGTCACAATACACTTCGGAGAAGTGTACTCAACAACAGATTCTTTGTTAGGCACATCCAAATTGCTGACAACTAACACTTCAATGCCAGCATCATCATCAATGTACGTTTCCCCTTCATTATTGGACACTGCAGCAGAATTTATTATGTTAACACTTTTTCGATTTTTGGAAAACTCCTCTACTTTGCACACGCTTGAAAAACGGCTCTTTTTTTGCATTTAAAACATCTGCTTTTTACCGCAGGACAGTGGTTAGCTTCAGCGGTGTGCCTGGTACTGCTGCATCTGCAACATGACCTTCTAAACTCTTCCCCCACTTGTTTTTTTTTTAGGAATTTTATTCTCCTCTTGTGTGGTCCGCTCTACCTTCTTATTGGAATTCACTGCACATACTTTATGCTAGTCAGCGTCAACCTCAGGAACTGAACTGGCTAATTCCTTAACATACAGTGATGTATTCGCTATATGTCTGGCAATCTCTATAGCTTTATATAAAGTGGGATCTTTTAAATCCAGTAATTTCTCTTGTATTTTGATGTTATGGATTCTGTTTATCAACTGATCTCTTATAATCTCATCTGAGATCGTTGAATTTACATGTCGCAGCCAATCTCTCAAAGCTGCTACATATTGTTCAATTTTTTCGCCCTGAACCTGAGTACGAGAAAATAATGTATGCCTCTCTACAACAATGCTTAATCTTTTTCCGTAATTTTCAGCTAAAGCTGCCATAGCACATTCATAAACGTCTTCCTCCTCCTCATCTGAACTTGCATCCACATTTCTTATCGCTATATGCATATTGGGTAGGGTGTTCAATACTCTCCTCCCTTCAACACCTAAACTGACTTTTAAGTATTGCTAATTTCCTTTTTGCAACAAATACATCCCCCCCCAATTGCTTCAAGATAAGTAGTGAATGACTCCTTCCAGTAGTCCCATTCCATACAAGTAGGGCCAGGTTCTTAAGAACGTTGGAGGCGGAGGTACAGACTGGAAAGCCATTGTTGAGCCTATATAATAGAAACAAGAAAATTGCCAAACTAAACAATTGCACACAATTTCCAAATGTAGATCTAAATATAGTTCCTTTTTCTAAATACGTATACCACACCAGTTAATGTGATCTTCTGGTTCAACTTCAGTGTACAAATGACAATGATGCGCACAATACAATAGTTTCTAAACAATGATAGTGCACAATTCCTTTAGCACTCATGAAGAACGGACTTCAGATGCAAGTTATCCTGTTGAGATGAAATAATGTCTACTGGGACTTAATTTGATATGGTGGTTCCCAGTGCAATGCGGTCCAACGAAGAAAAAATGTACTTTGACTTTGTGTGATTCTTTGCTTCTTTGTGAATACAACAACAAACGGAACGCTGTGGCTCCTTCCCTCACCCTCGGAGGCGTGTAGTATCAATTTGGATATTGGAATATCCCAATCCAGTACTCGATTCTCTTTTCGACAATCCCAGTGCTTCAGTGATTTTCCAATACGGTGGCACTCACTATGTCTCTACGTCATCACGTTTTCCCACGTGACGCGCGGGTGTATGGCCTTTCCTTACGTGACCGGGTTGGTGAATATTCAAAGATACAGAATGTTGGGGAATCGAGAACGGAGCTCCAAGTCGTCACAGCAAACTCCAGATTCTGGTCTCCAAACTCGTTCGCGTTGTCATGGACGCCGAAATCCCCGGATCGTGGCTCAAGAACACTGGCGTTGCTAAGCAACAGTTTGTTGACGGTGAGTTGTTTACATTTGATTTTCAATGGCAAACTTGCCCGTAGTTCGGCACAGCTCAATTCTCACCCAATTAAATAAGGTAAACTCGTAATGGTGAACCTTGCATTCCCTATGAGTGGTCCGGGAAGTTGTGTTACGTTTTTAGGTCTTGCGCAGCGAGAGACCTCATGACACGCACAAGCGTGTGCTTTTCCTTATGGGCCACGCTATTGGCCTTTGCGTGCGTCTTTTTTACAAAGACAGCACGCAATTGGACAAAGGCAGGCGCATTGCTCTGCCCATGGCCTATTGGTGTCTGTTACGCGCAGCATATATGTTTCCAATTGTCGTGCCCAGACACGGGCTCGATAATTGGAAACATATGCTGCTGCTTGCAACCACGCACGCACACCAGCAGCTCCTGCATCTTGCGCGCACCATTCGCGGGCTTCCACGTGGAACGGCCCCAACCCATCCAGGCTCGGCCGGTTGACTTAAGATTCAGCACACCTACAGTTTGTTATTGCAGGCCGAAGTCCCGCTTCTCAGGCCTTCAGGGGCAGCCCTAGAAAAACATAAAACGCTGACTCCCCACCTTATGCACCCACCGAAGGAGATTTGATTTGCTAAAGTGCAGCTGCTGCATGTTCTCACCCGAGGACCTTGTGGTTCTGACGGTGGGGGGGCTGGCCCGAGTCTGCAGCCGCCGGGCCTTTAACTCTTGAAGCACCGATGGGCCAGTGCTGCTGCTGTGCTGTGGTACCCGGAACTCTCGCTATGTCCGTCTGTAATGCAACTGGTGCTCATGTAAAGCGCTCTGACACCTCCGGGTCGAGTTCCCGCTATATAAAACTGCAGAAAAATAAATAAATAACTCTAATTACCAGGTGATAGCGCAGCCCTGGAGACACCTTATTGTGTGATTGGGTAGGCTTGTCAGGAGCTTTAGTGGGGTTCAGGGCAAAAAATGTCGGGCCTTCTATGGGTTATGTTTCCATCTAGTAATTAAGAGCATTTTGTTTTCTTGTGATAGAAAACGATGTATGTGGCGCCGCGTATCGGTGTGGCACGTTAGCTGCCTTGTTACCACAGAGCCTTTACGATCTGCAATAAATCTTTGAGACACAGAAGGGTGCCTGTGAAGAGGTGCACCGCTCGTGTCCTCCCACATGGAGCAAAAACTGCAATCAGAATTATGTTCCTTGTGCTGCGATTTCCATCTGTACTTCTCTTTATGATATAATTGCACATGCCCGCCTCCCAACACAATTTTAATGTTTCATATCAGTTCACTCCAGTGAAGTGCACTGATTTGAATGAAATTGTAATTAAATGTGTTGCAACTGAAGGTTATCCCCTGCAAGCATGAATAGAGGAATTTATTATCGCTTGTCTAAGAATACTCAATATCTGACCCATTTACCAACTGTGTGGCCCGAGTAAGGGCTGATCTAGAAAGTTCAGGTTGAAACCTTCTGTGATTTGTCTTTGCACAGCTGGATTGACAAAGAATCCATGGAGTACTCCTACGTCTACGACGCTCAAATATTCTTAATGCAGGCAAAAACAAGGCCAAAGAGCATCCACGCTCTGTTCCTCTCTTATACAAAATGTTATTTAACCAGAACCCTGGATTATTCTGCAAGAAACGATCTCTCTTACTTAAAACAAGCATTTGCAATGCGATAGGTCTCGCATTTACACGAGTTTTAGCTATTGGCATTGTAAATGACAATGCCTTTTATTTATGTTTTAAAAACGAAAATAAAAATAAAAGGCATTGTTATTTTCAATGTTAATAACTCAAACTTGCGTAAATGCGAGACCATTGCATTGTAAATGCTTGTTCTTTTTCTTTCAGGCATCCTATTGCTCTTGTCTAGTGCACCATTTTTAATTGAGTCTCATCCAGGTGTTTATAACAGGTGCGGAATTGAGTTGTGTCTGAAGGCAGTGCGAGTTTCTCGTAGTGCTTTTCAGGGGCCAGAAGGTGTTTGAAATACGTGGTTATCCAATCCTTGGCCTCTCTGCAAAGCGCACAGAGCAATGGTCCTGTGTGCCAGCTAAAGTTGTGATTCCATGTAAATGTGTAGGTAGGAGAGCACTCTATGTGAATTTTAGTGTATATATTTAAGCCATGCCCTTTATTGTATAGGTACGTCCCTTTCAGGGACCCCTCACTTTTTCCACCCTACTTAAAACCCTCGATTTGCAGAGCTAATGTAAAGGATTTAACTTAACATTTCTAATTGTTACTGTACATTTGTATGGAAGAAAATTTGGCAGCTTTTAAAAAAATAAACAAAAGTAGCGCAGAAGTTATGAGGGATGGATAACTGGAATATTTGACAAGCATTGGCAAAACCAATATGTCCCTTTCATAATGTGAATGCTGAGCTATTGATTTTGCCAGTGCTTGGTTGTTTTGGTATTGTTTAAAAAAAAAAAAAATATCTGATTGACTGTCTGTGCATCATGACGTGTGTGTGTGTGCATTTTAAAAAAAAAAACTTTAGTAGATTAATCATTTTATGATGTCTTTGCCAGTGTGTCATTTGGACGGTAGTCTAAGAATGTTTGAAAGCATTCCAAGATGGCTGCCCGTGCCTGCTCATACATGGTGACCCACCAGCTGCGTTTTTGGCTTTTTATTTAAAGTTTAGTTTACAGACCATTGTCAGTATTATAGATTGCAGGTTTAATGGTGTAAAATGCCCATATTACTGTATATGGCTCAGGTGCATGCTAAAAGAGACATATTCTAGTTCACTCTCCAAAGGCGTCCAATGAGTTTACTAAACAGACTGTGCAGCTATACACCCTGCCCTTCTCAGTGGCTTGGTGTTACTGTGACAAATGTTATTTACAGCGGGTGCAGATTTTATTTTTTATTCACCCTGTGGCTGTCATAATAGGCAATCATCCTATCCTATTCCAAGTGCACCTACCAATGGTGATAGTCATGTGATTTTATTGACAACATTTTGTTGGTGGTGTTAGAGCCAGCGAGAGCAGGAACACAATGTACAGGCTACTACAGTGGACTACATAAAGCCACTTGTAACCTGTTTCAGTGTCATGACCGCTCATCCAGCTATAGGAAACTTTTTAAAACAAGCATCGGCAATGCTGCAACAAGCTTGGGTTTGATTTGACACATGTAAGCTAAGATATGCTGAAGTGCGCGTTTGTGGAGCCGTCTTCTGTGCATTTTTTGCCAAAGAATTTGCTGAGGCTAAGGCCTTTATCACAAGTGCGTTTAAAGGGTTGGAAATAATTATTACACCAGATAAAATCAGATGAGTTTGACAATGCAGATGGTTGTGCGTTGGCTCCAAAATCAGCATGCCCCACTATCGCAGGGGGATTTTTGTCTGTTATATTTCGTCAGGTTTGACCTTCCAGATAATAGCCCTGGGGCATTGGCCTTATCCACACGTGATAATTAGTAATTTTGGTAAACTCAGCCCAATTTATAATTCCGACCACTGTGCAAGTGGGGTTTGCATAGTTGAATTAACCGACCTACTTTTAATCGGGGCCTAAGATAATTACAAAAATCAGAATGTATAATTTATAAAGTATTACCTATTAAAATGAGGAATAAAATACTGTATAAGGCAGGGTGTCCAGTTCAGTCCAAAACAGCTTATTCTGTCATATTTTCAAGATAACCAACATATGAGTTCTTTTCAGATTTGTCGCATGTGAATTTGTCTCTTGTGTGGATACCCCGAAAAACTGATATGGAGCAGTTACTCATGCGATCTGTTGGGGATCCCTGTTTTAAAGACTTTTTAAAATGTAGTGTGGCAGAAAAATAGTAAGACTGTGGCTAGGGGCGATGTAAGTAGAAATAAGGAGTCAGGTCGAGACCTTGTTCACATGCAGTACAAGTCACACCCATAGTCTTTTGTGCCCTGCAAAGTTCTGTCATGCTGCAGATAATTCAAGTATCTTTCCAGTGAAATGTTTTCGCCCTCTTATTTGCGTAGTGTGCTCCTTGTGAAACAGTTAGAGGTTTAAGATGGTGCTCATGATGTGAACATATGCTGCCGCACCAGAGGCCTAAGTAAGATACAGGTCTCATGTATTTGGGTGTTTTTGGAGCACAAATAAACCTCACAGCGAGGTGTTGTGGATTTGTCCCTAGCAAATGTTTTCTGAAATGCTGTCCATCAATCTTTGCAGATTCGCTGGACTGAAATTTTGGTGACATATGAGCATTGATAATTTGTTTTGAGGACTGAACAGTATATTTTCAGCAGTTCTAGTTGGGTTCTGCAAGGCTTTAGATGTGAAGATTGTCATACTCAATGAGAACCCGTACACAGCATAGGTGCCAGAAGCAAATTATTTTAGGCGAAACAAAGATTTATTAGTTGACGCATGCAGGCTAGCGCTAAGCTTGTATTATCCTGAAGTTTTCTCAACATTTAAAGGGACTCTTAGCAAGCTCTTCTGCGAGGAAAGCATGGTACTCAAAATAATGCTGAGTTGATAGTTCATAGCTAGTGCATAAATAAATGAGTGCCTACGTCCTGTGAGGCAGAAACAGTGCCTGCTCTGGCCAGAAGTGTTGTCACCTCCTCCAAGCAGTATGGCTAAGTAATGAGCAAATCAAGGCAGGAGTCACATTTGATATGTGACCATGGCTTCCCCAGACTGAAAATGCCAACCCCCTGCCCTGGGCTAATTTGTCACCAAGACAGGCGGGAAATTGGATATGCAGGGAGGAGTGGTGTACTACCGGGCCAGTCACACCCCTAAGGTGAGTTGCCTGTTGTGCCCCCCCCTCTGTAGGTATATGATGTCATCTTGGTGATGGCAGAATTAGGAACTCTGGGACAGGGTTAATTCAACTTACCACAGATATTGGTCATATTGGGGGTGTAGTGACCCCAAGGGTAAGTAGCCCAGTGTCTCCTTCCCTTCACTCCCCTTAACACCCCCAAATCTATTATTTAGGGGAGCCCCTGGCCCCAAGAAAGCAGATTCTGATGACCTAAGAAGAAGGAACACCGAAGAGGCGTGAAGAATAAGCACTGAGGAGCAGCAACTGACTTGGCACCAAACCATCCAGCCTGCCTGGTGTCTCCAACAATTGTGCCAAAGACCACTTGTTCTGCAGCTGCTCTGCCTCCAAAAGCCTGGGAGCACTTCAAGGACCAACCAGTATCTCTTGTGGAGTAGCAGTGCTACTTCCCTGCAGGCACTCTAGAAGAACTGTGAGGACTCCAGACAGTGAAAACCTGACACTGGAAAGCACCACTGCACCTGTGCCTCCCAGCCCGAGTCAGAGTGGGCCAGCAAGGTCCTGAGAACCACCAGAGTTGAACCCCAATTTGGAATTGCCCAGACTGGACTTCTAGTTGCCGCCTGCAGCCTGTTTGTGCAGCCCCGCTCAACCAGACATGTCCTGCAGCATGGACCCGATGCCTAAAGAAACCACTGGATCCAAGACCTACATCTTGAGGAGAAGCGGACCGACAGTGTCCCTACACGTCAAGAGCATCTCAATTACTGAGCCCCCATGTGGGTTCAACCAGATTGCACCCCCCGTCCCAACTTGCAGCCTCTTCTTTATCCTAGGACCACCTCCCATTGAAACCAACGGGGCCACCGACACCGAAAAGCACTCTTGCACCTGGATGCCCCAGAGCCTACCGAGATGACCTGTTGGTACTGCCTTGGGCCTTGCCCCATACTTACCTTAACTCCACAAGATTAGTGTTATAAGTCGCTGCTAAATACCCATATGCAGTAATGTGTCTTTCCCCATAGGATAACATTGCCGCATTAGCGACAACGCAATCGTATGTACCTGTTTTCTTCAAAACTGCTACTTTAGAAAGTAGTTACCCATTATGACGTTCTTGGTGTCAGAAATTATAGAAAGATATGTGGTATGTTTTTTTTAGGTCGAGCCTAGGGAGTGCATGTGCTGGCTCTTCGAGACATACTGTATTTACTCTGTAGGCTTGCAACCCGCCCATTGCCTTTTTATTTGTCCTTGTGGTTCAAAAATGCTTGCTTGCTAGTGGTTAATCCTTCTTCTTTGTTCCTTCTTTTTGTGTTCAGTTTCTTCTCACAGAGCGCTGCCAAATTACTGTTAACATTATGCTTCTGTGTTTGTGTTAATTTGGGGTACTATTTTTTTCTTCAATTTCTGCATGAACCACTTTATGCCCGTCTTTGGTGGTTTAGCTTTGGCATCCATCACTTAATCTCCCCATTCAAATACCAAGAGGAAATGTCAGACGCTATTTTTTTAAATTGAATCTTCATTTTCTCTGACTTCAAAGTGCGAGGATTTTTCCTGAACACCTCCTGCTTCGCTGCTTGTTGGCCTAGCTATCCTTGGTCAGTGGACCTTCAGCATCCCAACTCTGCAGCACAGTTAAGGTTAGGGATTGGGCAACTCCAGTCACATTTTCTCTGATGCTTGTTTATATAATATGAACTTGAGCGAACGGAATCCTTTGAGCCAGTGAGCTGACATGCTTTTGGAGATGCGACTATGAGAGGTACCGAGACCTGAGAGGACTTTTGAAGCATTCTCAGCTACCCTTGATGAAATACATTTTTGTGCTCTACTGGTGAAGGATGAAATCCAGAAACATGCATCTAGAGATGAACATTGCTACCTGCACCATCTTTGGTGAATTACGGCTACTAACATTCAAGTAAGCTCTAATTGTTAACTGCATTCACCATAATGCAAGGGGGCGAACCGTGATGGGATGTGAGGACAGTGTGCTCCCATCCCCCTTTTGCTTTACAAAAGTGGCAGTTATGGTACATTTTTTTAATATTTAGGTGCGCAGAGATTAAGTGATGCCGACACACCCCTGTTTATTAATTATTTCCCCTCTACCTGACAAAGGGGAGCAGCATTCGTCCCTCCCATGACGCTGCATGTTCGCCCTACTGCCTCTTCCTGTCATCCGCCTCCTCTCAGAGCTCTAATTTCAAAGCACATTTGCAGCAGCTCCCCAGGGACTGTGAGACATTTTTTATTATATAATGTGCACTTGAGCAATCCAAAGCTGTTGAAGCGCTTTACATGAGTGCTAGTTACATTACACAAGGTCAGATATGTTTTTGACGGGATGTTTATAGAGTGCAAGCTCAACTGACCTGCAGGTAATGGAGTGCTTTACAAAAGAGCTAGTTACATTACAGGTCAGGTTAATTTTTTTGTTTTTAGGTTTGCGGAGATTAAGTGATGCAGAGGCCGTCCCTGGTTATTCATTATTTCACTTTTACCTGACAGATGGGAGCATTTTTTGTTTTTTACAGAGTTTTATATAGCGCAAACTTGACCCAAATCGGGTATCAGAGCGCTTTACATAGCACCAGTTGTATTACATGAGGACACATTCATTTTTGATAGGCACAGGGAGATTAAGTGATTTGCCCAGAATCACAGGATGTTCAGCGTCATTGCCGAGACTCAAACCCAGTTCCGCAGATTCGAGGTTGACCTCCCTAGCCGTTAGGCCGACTCCTCTCCATTCAGTTGTTGCAATGTCCAGTGCTCCTATACCCAGGGGCCTGGGACGCAGGGCGGGGCCAGGGGCTTGCTGGTAAACGGATGGTGCGAGCAGTGCTTTAAATGGAAAACTCTGGAGAAGCGTACTTGGCAAATAGAGGCCTGGGGAAGGAGGGATGTGACGTCTCCGCCATTGGAAAGTTCTTCACTACTTTTTAGGTCGAGCCTAGACAGCACTTCCACTGTCTGGAAGATCTGTTGTATGGACTTTGTGGTATCTGGAGATCACCCTAGGACTTGACTGCTTCTGCCTTTGCTTACGGACTTTTTTTTCTGTTCAACTGCCTCTATTTAACTGTCTTGATAGAAAACGACCAGTCGAGAGGTCAGTAAAATACTAGAATTGCTTTCTGCTTGTACAACTCTCTCTAATTAACTGTCTTGATAGTAGAGGTCAGTAAAATACCAGAAATGCTTTCTACTTGGGTACTTTCTTCTTTTATTTTTCTGGCAACATCCTCTATTTAACTTTCTTGACAGAAAACCACCAGCAGAGGTCAGTAAAATACCAGAATCAATTTAGCATTTCCTAGATTCCAGGCCATAGAAACTTGTATTCAACGAGCACCCGTAGAAGACCGAGCTTTGGAGAATACAATTTCCCGCTGATGGGCAGTATTTCTCTCCATGTATTTCCATACCTGGCATGTTTCGCAGTTTGGTGCTTGCTTTCCCTCCATGTTAAAGAACAGTAGATGTTTCAGCACCTAGGCTAATGTGCTGCATAGCTAAATACATGTAAGGTCCCAAAGGCGAGACCAATTGCATTGCAAATGCTTGTTTTTATAGGCTGTTCAATACTCTAGTAATGCAGTCACATCACAGATTGTTATAGAGCTGTTGACGTGCATCGAGGCACTTATCTTCCAGTGTGTGCATTAAAAAGCCTTGAAATGTGTCCAAAAATGTTTCCTGAGGCAAGCATGTATTCCCGAATCACACTGCATGACCTAGTGTGTAGTAATTGTATAGCTCTTCAATCCCTGGTGGCACAGCAACCAGGATAATGTGCTGCATGGCTGAACACTTTAAAGGTCCTAAAGGCGAGACCTATTGGCTGTGTTAATACGTGTCTATATTGGTATGGATCCCCTGATTGACTGTGTGTGTGCAGCAAATGTCTATTACTCCTCCTTGATAAGCCTAAGGCTGCTCAACCACACTACCAAAAGAAGAGCTCCTTGGGATTATTAAAGCGAGCACCTATCCACTCATAAGGGATACCATGACTCTACACAGTATACCTCTTTTTGGTACATTATATAAAGAGCCAACTTCCTACAGGTATGGAGAAAACCTAGTTTTTTTTAAAGTTTATTTTTCAATCTACCCTATATGCTGAGTTTAGGAATAGTAGCTGAATGTACAACTCTTGAATTCAGGGTACGCATCCTAGCAAAATGTGTTCTTTCTTGCACACTGGCATACAGTTGGAAGCCAACTGGTAGTAATAATTTTCTACTGTTCAGTGTTCCCACATTTGTCCAGATAAAAAAAGTCACCCTATTTGTATGGCTGTTTCTTCTGCATATGAAAAGAAACCCCCTAAAACGGTGGAGACATCAGATTCTTGGTATGAAAAACACCACTTTTTGGTGATGTTAGTACCTGCAGAATTTAGGCCAGGGTCGGCCGACACCGAGCGATAGCTACCAAAACCCAGATATTTCTACAAACTCAACACCCAGGACAGTCCATGAAGACATGACTTTTGTGGATCCCACTAGATTTTCCTACCCACAATGCCCTCAACTTTGGCTAAAATCACCCATTTTCCTATCGTGTCTCTGAGGTTAAGTTCCAGAATCCACGGGGATCTCCAAAATTCCTACCACCCGATATTCCTATACTCCTGATTAAAAACGTACTGCCAGTCATTATCAGATTTCGATGCCTTCATCTGTGTCTCACTGTATGTATGTCCTATGAAAAAATGTCTATGTTTGCCTATATGTTCACGTCACACTTTAAGTTCTAATTCTAGACCCTTCACTAATGCCTCCCTGTCAAAGATTTGTCTTTCATGTGCCTTCATTGCACTCACTGTGCAAAATCTAACTCTTTGCAGTGTGTGACAGTAAGTTGGAAATGTTTGAAGATGTCTTAGTTGGCCGTTGCATCAGATTATGTGAACATAACTACATTCGAAAACTGAGTGAGGATGCAGGGATAGCCTCTCGTAAGTTTCCTGAAGAGTATTTGCAGAAAGACTAAGGGCCTTACGATTTGGCAGATAGGGTACTTTGACAAAAACTTGTCTCATGTCCTGTCTACTGGTGTGCAATGCATTGATTGTAATGCACTTGTAATATGGCAGACTGATCATGTGCCCTGTTTTGACTGAGGGTGAAGGTGGCAAACAGGCTGCAGTTGTGAACTATAAGTATCGGTGGTTGCGATGATCTGTGTGTGACTCCTATATTGACCATTTGCCTTCAACCTACAAAAGATCTCTATGAAAATAGGCCTAGGTGAAGTTCAACTATCTCTTAATTGTCCTAGTTTCACTTGGAGTCCTAACTAATACTGGGCATATGCTGAATGAGCCCTTATTACTATCTCTCCATGGCAGAAGACTTGTTTTTAATGCCCTTTTAACACACTCGCTGAGCTTAATCCAACTATTTCTTGTGTGAGATAGTTGCTTATGTCTTCGGATGCATTTGCTTGTCCATTCCTCAGAACGCGAATCCTCCGGTGTGTCCTAGAATCAGACGCCAGAAAACCCCCATTCTCCCATTGAGACTGTTCGGAACACAATTTAATTTGGTACAGTTTCTTTTAGGAAGTCTGGGGATTTTTTGGCTGATCTAATTTGGGAGCTGTCAAGTGAGCACTCTTTGTGCTCAATGCAGAACCTGCCTGCACTCCCCATTGTGCTACTTTGCCACTGTCTCTCAACTGCACGGATTGTACATGCAAAGGACATCATAAATGCCATGGACATGTTCTTTGAATCACTTGATGATAAGTCGTCATCAGATGGAATTCCATCATCTGAAAAATAATTTTTCAGATTTTGCTCCATAATCCTCTCCCTTAGAGTCTATATCACTATTGGAACCTGCCTCGGAGCTCTCCTCTGTTATTCAAGATGGGGCCTGTGAAACAGTCAACCGTCAAGATGCCATCTCTGTTAACTGTCTAAAATGTTCCTCCTAAAGTACTACATCCTAAGTAAATGCAGAGGTACTCATAGGTGTTTGTATGTTTGCATGTTAGTGATATGAGCTGAAAGTTAGAGTGCTGTACAAGTTAGAAAGTAGTAATGAAATCCATTTGGGGCACAAAAAAGGGTAAAAGGACTTACTGTCTTCGCGCTGTGATTTTGACAATTTTCATGAAGAAGCTAAAAGAAGAAAAAATAATACTTTAAGCTTGCAACACACATAATAAGGCATATTGCTGGTCGTTCCCACCACAGCATGGGCCCATGTGCCAGCCCATTTCAGTCATTGATAAGTTATTGTGCTATTCACAATTTATATCCACCCACCACAGCATACATCCGAGGGCAATGGGTGGGCCTGCTTCAGTCATTCATTAGTTATTCAGCCATTCACATTTTCCTTCTGTCCACCACAGTTAGGGGATTTTAGAGTTCAAGAAAGGGTTGTGTTAAAGGGGAGTAAAGGGTTTGTAGTGTTGAGAAAAATGTAGTGTCAAGGGTTTTTTAGGGTTTCAGGAAGGGTAGTATTAAGGAGTGGTAAATGGTTTTTATGGTTCAGAGAAGGGTAGCATTCAGAGGTAGAAAGTAATTCCTAAGGTTAAGAGAACGTGGATTTGAGAGGGCGTGGCCAAGCCGGCTGCAATGGTGGACGTGTTTTGCTGAGGCTCCAAGGCAGACGGGGATTGTGTCTGTTTCACAGCGTCGATCCCAGCCGCAAAACGGTCGTTTAGTGACCGGAACTCACGGGGCATCTAGCACCGTTTCCTCGACTGTTACACTGTGGATTTCGAGCAAACTGCAAATTGCAGCCTTCCGAGAGCCCGTCATTTGATGACAAGATGGCGGCCACCCGGGCTCTCGCCCGTCATCCAAGTATCCTGGTATCCTAGAGGGCTCCAGACCCGGACAACCGCGTGCAAGGTCTGCAGGGCCAGGCCACAAAGATCGTAGGCGGCCCGCACACCCGGCAGCAATCGTTAGCCCACCCACCGGCAGTCACTACGAACAGCAGGCGGCCCTGAAAAGTCCCGACCGCGACCACAGCGGTGCGCAACAGCGATCGGACACATTGGGAAACGTAATGGCTGAATAAGATCGGCGAGCAGAGGGGTGCTTTATCACAGAAGGCAAGCGATTGCAGGCTGACTCCCTGCCCCCCGTGCAGTAGGACGCTGGGCCGCCATTTCAGCCGAGCTCGCCTGCCTCTTACATGGCGCCCGGCGGTGGTGACCGGTGAGCATCTACAGGGAGAAAGCGGGCACGGCCAAAACTGGATGGATCGGCAGCACCCTACAGGCGTTGAGTGGCGGGTTTTAAACACCACCCCCCCCCCCCCCCCCCCCCCGGGCCACCTGATACCGGGGGGTGTGGGGCGCACCCTTCACCACCGCCACAGCCCATCAGTACCTATTGCCTGGCCATAGCATGGCGAAGTGGCAGCCCGCTCGACACCAGGACTGATAGCCTGCCCCTCCAACTACCTACTCATCAATATCACCGCAAGGCATTTGGGGCTTGAACTGATAATGGGAGGGAACTACAACTACTCCAGGCTGTTGAAAGTACTCATTGCCAAGGACGGTGGAGAGAGAAGGAGGGGGGTACCAGTGCCAGCAACAGTGATCCCCCACAGTGTAACCTACGCGGTGCCTGCCGCAGCACGCAACGGAGTGGGGGTCGCCTTCAGACCGACTGGCGGAAGCGCTCGCTGGGGAGCGCGCAGCACCCAGAACTTACCCCAGAAGGAACAGCGGCCCCACGTGACACACGATAATCTCGACCCCCAATTTGCGCGGACCCGAGCGCGACTGGACAGTACGGGTGCCACGATGGGGAAACCTAGAGACACACAGACCACCACGGTACCAGAGACTGTGCCCAAAAACATGTCACAATCCAAGACTGGGGCCACACTGGCAGTGACCCCTTCCGACCTGTCCATATCGGATAAGCTTGACTGAGTGTTAGCAGCCATCGAACTTTCTCGAGTGTCAATGGAGGAGAGGCTTGGCACTTTGACGACCGACATCTCCCTCATCAAAGATGACCACCGGAAGCTGGCTGATAGGGTCAACGAAGGGGGTAAGATCATGGCGGACTTGCGGCCTGCAATGAAAGACCAGCAGAAGACAATTCGGGATGTCCTAAACCGCCTGTCTATAATGGAGGAGCGCGTGGTGGATCTGGAGGGCCGGTCCAGGCGCTGTAATATACGGGTGCTCGGATTACCGGAGGGGATTTAGGGAAAAGACCCGTTGGGTCACATGGAGGCATGGCTGAAGTCCTTTACCCCAGCTGCGGACAGGTTAGCCTTCTTCTCCATTGAACGCGCTCACAGAGTCCCGGCGCGCAGACCCCAACCCGGAGCACCCCCACGACCGATGCTCGCAAAGTTTCTACATTTTAGGGACCGATATGCTGTGCTTAGGGCCGCTAGACGAACCGGCCCCCTCCGAGTCGAGGACAAACAAGTGATGTTTTCCCGGTTTACGCGAGGGCAGTACAGCAGCAAAGATCGCTCTTTCTGGAGGTTAAGCGGCGGCTGCGGGCAAACAATATCCAGTACTCCCTTTTATTTCCTGCAAGACTCAGAATCGTCTACAAAGACTCAACCTTATTTTTTACGTGTGCGGGGGAGGCGAGAGACTGGGCGGACATGCACTGCCCGCAGCAGCCCTGATCAGGAATGGAGCGAGGACAGAGGAATAGGGCGCTTAGGCCCAGAAAACGCAACCCCAATAAGGGCCACAATGGCAGGGACATTCTGGCAAGGAGCCCGGCGTTTGACTCTGCTGATCTAGAGCAGATTATGCAGGAGCGCCGGGACGCTCTCCGGGCCGTATCGGCGTTGCAGGCTTCCCTGCCCTCAGATGACATGGACAGACCCCCGCGCCTGTTTTTCTCCACGGGCGAGGAGGACAGTGACTGAGCGTCGTCCAAGGGAGACTCCGTCACCCTGCCGCAGGTCACCCCCCCAGACAGCAGATTTTATGGGGTAGGATTCACGCAGGTTCACGACACCGAGGCTGCAAGGGAGACTCGGTAATAGGACTCTAGTAGCGAATGGACACTGGGCGACCCAGCTCACAGCTGATCGAGGGTGAAACCCCCCACATACACTGGTAGGTCTCTCATACTACTTGTACACCACAGCCCAGCAGCAGTCAGGGACCACATGACGCACAGTGATCCTTCCAGAACCCGTCCATGGATCACCTTCGCATACACAAACCACCAGCCCCAAGGTTGTTAATTGTTTGTTGACACTCTCCTTCTTCCAGAGCGTCAGTTTGGACGTATGGCCTCCAGCGATATGTCCCCAGTGTTGGGACTGTTTCCCGACCCCAGTTCTCAGTTTACCCACTCCATTCGCCATGATCTCTGCTTACTCCCCAGATAGGGGACAGGGGCAAGCACATACATCCCCAACTAGTTATGCACATGCCACCCACTGGCTAGTGAAAGGAGGCTCCCCTCTCTTGGGAATAGAACGCAACTACGACCCAATTTCGATTCTACTATGGCACACACAGACTTCCAGTTCTTAACCCTAAACGTGCGGGGGATGCACACAGCCCGGAAGCGCTATGCGATCTATGCGTACATCAAGCGACAGCAGGCACAGATCATATCCCTTCAGGAGACCCACCTCACGGGGAAGGAACTGCGCAAACTCCAGAAGAAGTGGCGGGGCACCTTCTGCGGCACGACCTACTCCGCTTTCGCGAGAGGAGCGCTCATTTGGATCCAGCCCGGAGTGCCCTTTCGTGAAACCGGGCAAACGAGTGGATCCTGAGGGCCGCTATGCGCTACTAGAAGGGTTGTTGGATGGGCTGCCCCTCCTTGTAGGCAGTGTATACGCCCCAAATGTAGATCAGGCACCGTTTTGGGGAACCCTGACATGCGCGTTAGCGGGATACACACAGTCCCCGTGGATACTGGGAGGGGACTACTACTGCTCCTTGGACCTCACACTGGACAGCTCCAACCCCCCTGCCGCGCGCGCCCCAACCCATGCACAATCAGTCGCATTCCGTGCTTGGGCTGCCCACTGGTCCCTGGTGGACGCATGGAGGCACACGCACCCGACCTCCAAAATATACTCATTTCACTCGATACCACACGACCTACGAGTCCGTCTGGACCTCTTTATGTGCACACAGTCTCTCATTTCCAGCATCAGGCACTCGGACTACTTGGGCAGGGTTATTTCGGATCACGACGCGCACACTTTAACACTAGTGTGGCAACCCCCAACGCCGCCGATCCCCACGTGGCGCCTCTCCTGGGACTGCCTTCTGGACCCAGTGTTCAAACACGAACAGTCAGAAACCATTTAACACTACTTCGCTGAAAACACAGCCACTACCTCGACAAGTGCCCTAGAATGGGACGCGTTCTAAGTAGTCCTACGAGTAGCATGCATCAGACAAATCACATGAGTGAAGCAGACACTAGAAAGAGCAGTGCAGACCACAGAACAACAAGTAGCTAGGCTCTCTAAAGCGGCCGACCAACAGGAGTCCCCCCCCCACACTATTGGCGGAGGCAAAAAGCAAATACGAAGAGGCATGTGCTGATCTGCGCCGGTATAATTTCCGCACGTACACCACCAGAGTCCACAGCGAAGGTAACCGCGCAGGCGCCTTATTGGTCTGGCTCATCCGCCAAGACACGCACACACAACCAATCACTAGTATTCGAAACGCCGCGGGGGTAGTCCATGCGCAAGCTGATATCTTAGATGCCTTCCATGACTACTATGCCATGCTCTATAGGGAGCCAAGGCCAGACAGGGGGCAACACATTCGTAACATGTTGACATCGCGTACCATAATCCAACTCACGGACGAGGAACGTAAGACGTTAGATAACCCGATCACGCCAGCGGAAATCAAATCTGCCATACACCACCTGGCCAAAAACAAGGCTCCGGGTCATGACGGGTTCCTGATGGAACTGTATTTCACGTTCTCCCAGCAGTTAGTCCCGCGGCTTGACACAGCCTTTCGGGAGGCGCTAGAAATGGGACTCCTCCCTCAATCGATGCGAGAATCGGTATTGGTAACATTCCCCAAGCCCGATCGGGATCCTCTGCTCCGAGCTTCCTATTGACCTATCACCCTCCTGACCACGGATTGTAAAATCCTGGGAAGGATCCTAGCAGACAGATTGACTGACATACTCCCCAGACTAGTGCACCAGGTCCAGGATGGGGTACGGGGCAAGTTCTCGAGGGTGGCGTGCCTCGTGCTGGATCCGGAGAAGGCGTTCAACACCCTGGCGTGGCAACACCTTTTCGACGGAGGGTGGGCATGGGGTCCCAATTTACGGCGTACACCCGGCTTTTATACACGGATCTCACCACAAGGGTCAGAATAGGCCGCTCCGTATCTTCTCCCATCCCGATCATGAATGGCACCCATCAGGGGTGCCCCTTTCCCCAGTCATATTTGCTCTTGCTATGGAGCCTCTGGTGGCTAGGCTGCGGGAGGTGGGCGAGCAATGGGGCATCCCTCTGGGAGGTCGCACACATTGCATCTCCCTGTATGCGGATGATCTCCTTATATACCTTAGAGACATCACAGCGGACCTCATCACCCTCTGGGCCACACTCGCATACTTCAAGAGAGCTGCGGGACTCCGGGTGAATTAGCAGAAATCCTCTCTCTACCCCCTGCATCCGAACACCCCGCATAGGGAGATACATATCGGAGACGCCGCGCTGGCATGGACGGGCGACGCCCCGCGGTACTTGGGCGTCAGACTCTATCATGAGCCCCGAGACCTCCTGGAGGGCAACCACTATCGGGCCCTCCGGGGACTTAAAAGTCAAGTTGCTTTCTGGCGGACCCAACCCCTGGCCCCCATTGGGAGGGTAGCCTTATCTAAAATGATTATGGTACCCCGGCTTCTATATTACTTCACCAATATTCCAGTTGTTCCGCCACGGGCCTTCTTCCAGGAGCTCAATTCATTACTAATTTCCCTGATATGGGGGAGGGGCTGCAGCAGAGTGGCCCTTTCGGCACTGCAGCTGCCCCGCGATCAGGGAGGGATGGGCGCCCCATCTTTTGAAGTCTATTTTCTGGCGGCGCAGCTGCAGTGGATATCGCGGTGGACGGCGCATCACAACCTTGGGGAAACGGTGTCCCAGGACAGACAAGTGACGGTCCCAGAGCAGACCCGAATGCTGCTACCAGGCACCAGACCCGATCCAGCCCATCCGCTGATGGTCAAGGCAGCCAGAGCCTGTACCATGTGCGTTCACCGCATGTCCAAGGGAGCACCATTGTATTCCCCATTACTACTGTTGGCTGGCCTCCCTAAGGGGCGTGGGTTCTACACCGCGGGAGAGCTTAGAATCTGGACCGAATGCCAACTCACGGAAACAGAGGCCCTGTTTTCCGACGGCCAATTGATCCCGTTCGCAGCCCTAGTCGAAGAAACCGGGCTTCCAGCCGGCCAATTCCTATTGCATAGGCAGCTGATAGCGAACTGTGAGCGGACCTGGGACCTCTGGAACGGGGAACCCAATACTCACCCGGTGCTGCACACACTATTACGCATGGGGGCGGGCAGGCACCACATCACATGGATCTACAAATCCATTATGGAACTCACACAGGTACCGCTAACCCGATTACGGCTCCGCTGGTAGGATGATTTCGGACGCGCCCTTCATGATCGTGAATGGCGGATGGCCCTAGAACACCACAAAAAAGTGTCCCGCAATCAGAGGTTCAAAAACATCCAGTTCAACATATTACACCGAGCCTATATCACACCGGCGCGGCTCAAACGCTTCTACCCGACATCCCACTTTGACTGCCCCCGATGTCACACCCCTGAAGCCACATTTGCTCATAGGTTTTGGTCATGCCCAGTGATACAAACCCTCTGGACGACGGTGCACACCACCATGCAGACAGTCACAGGTCTCACAGACTTCCATACATGGGAGGCATGTGCCCTAGGCATTTTTAAACGCAACAAACGGAAGAAAGCAGAGACCAAATTTGCCCTGCTAGACGTGCTGTCGGCCAAGCGCGGTGTGGCAATGCATTGGCAAGCGGCAGAGGGGCCACCAATAGCTGCATGGTGTGGGGGCGGTGCAGAAGTGGGCCGCAGCCGAGGAAGATCTTATTCAGCAAGAGGAGGCCCGTGGTATACGGCGGCGACCTATCTCATTAGAATGGGCGATACTCCTACAAGACTTTAGACAAGTGCACACAAATGACACCGAGCACGCGCAAAACCCCCAGGCGACACCAGATTCACCTGCATCCCAGTCCGCGCACGTGTCCAGTCTTCCACCCCCCCTCCCCCCCATCCATGCGACGACAGCTCCACCCAGGTAATCCCCCCGGAATCATAGCATTGGCCAAGAGTAGGTAAAGTGCACATTGCTAGCGTACTGATATGGGACCCCTCTACACTGACCCATGTTTTCTGTTCCCCCCGACCCCATACTTCACAAGTTACACACCCCCAAGTTTAGTTTGAAAACTGGATTATCTATGAATGATACCCTACACGGGGGTTTTGGATCAGAGATAAGCATATGGGTCGGAGAACGGCGGTAATTCTACTACTAAATGCCGCCCGATGCCTTCTGGCACCTCCGGCGGAGAAGGTGGGAGGGATACCCCTCCTCCACCAACGAATACACTATGTGACTGCTTACTCCGCTTCCCTTGTCATAAAGCTGATATTGGTAATTTGTGCTACCGAAATGATTAAGCGGATTACTGTATGACTTGTAACATGTTAAAATCCAATAAAAAGGTTTATAAAAAAAAAAAAGGGGTAGTACGAAATGCTTACGGGTCAGAGAAGGGCTACTTTTAGGTGTAGAAAGGGGTTTTCAAGGTTCAGAGAAGGGTAGCATTGAGGGGCAGTAAGGATATTTTAGGGTTCATGGACAGGTAGCGCTAAGGGGTACTAATGGTCTGTAGAGTTCAGATAGTGGCATCATTAAGAGTTAGCAAGAGTTTGTATGGTTCATGGAAAGGTCGCTGTAAGGGTTTTTCAAGGTTAAGGGATAATAAGGATTTTGTTAATGGTTCAGGGATTGGTAGCCTTAAGGGGTAGAACAATCTTTAGGGTTCAGAGATGGGTAGCAGTATAGGTAGTACATATTTGTAGGGTTCAGAGGTGGTTAGCTGCACAGGGTGGTAAGGTGTTTAGAGGATCTAAGTGTGGTTAGCACTAAGGTGTAGTAGCTATTATTAGTATTTAGGAAAGGCTAGCCTTAAGGTGTAGTAAAATGTTTTTGGGTTCAGGGAAGGGTAGCATTAAGCAGTAGTAAGGGATTCTATGGTTAATCTCTGAATAAGTTAAGAGTAAATAGGAGTTCCTGGGTTTCAAGGATGGTTGGCATCAAGCTAAGCTTGGGGTTTTACTGTTTAAGGAAGGGTAGCTATTTGGGGTAGTATGGGTTCAGAGAAGGGTAGTGGTAGCGGTTTTTAGGGTCCAGGGGCTAATCATTAAGGAGTAGTTAAGAGCGTTGAAGGGTTCAGGGAAGGGTCATTTAAAATGACAGCGTAATAAATAAGTACATTCATTTCACATAAACATGTTAAATTAGAAGTAAATTGGATTTAATATTAGAATGCATTTTTTAATGAAATCAATTTAAAATGAATAAAATAACATTTGGGAGCTGAGGACCTTTACAAAAGGTTCTCCAGCCTCTACATCTTAGAACTAGGAATTAGAAAGAACAAGCATTTGCAATGCAATAGGTCTCGCATTACTTAATGTTTGAGCTTTTTGCGTTGCGAATAATAAGGCAACGCCAATATCTCAAACTTTCACTAATGCAAGACCTATTGCACTGTAAATGCTTGTTTTAAACAGGCATTAGAGTGAGACCGCACACAATGATCCAATGGCAATTATTAGTTTAAGACAAATCGCATATAGAACATTAGGTACTATACACTGCAATTATTTACATTGATTCAGAAGGCCCATGGCTGCATTGAGCACATGAATATCACAGTTCAGTCTCTTTAGTGGGAAGTAATACCTTACAACAGCTGTTTTAACGGAATATTCCTGACTTTAAAAAAAGGATGCCTAAAATGTTGGCAGGGAGGCAGCATCCTGAATTTTGGCCGTATGAATGTCACTTCATTGTTTAACGGAAAGAAACACGGCTCCACTATAACCAACTCCTAGCCAATACTGCAACAACATTCTGCCAGCTAAGCAAGCTGAGGAAGAAGAGATGCAGCTACTGCAAATTTATAAAAAAAATAAAGCATACCCTAAAGTGTACCATCTGTGCACTACATAAGGATACACAACTGAACTGCGGTTGCTCTATGTAACGAGAGAGGTTTTATTGCAGTGATGCACAGTAAACACACACAACACCCAAAAGGGAATGCAACTTAAAATGCTGCAGTTTTCTGCCTGTATTCTAACAACATTTTAGCATCTGGCTACTGCATGTAAAGATACAAGTGAGTGGGATATAAAGGTAACTGCTATAAAAAAGTCTTTAGACTCAAAGAAACGCCAATCTTAACGAACGATGCGTTATTATAATAATGCCCCTCTTTGCACCCAGCCACTGATCAGTACAAGCATTAAAAATGCATTACGTCTTGCCTTTTATTAAGTTAAAGCCATTTGCTTTGCTATACCATACCATTAGCAAAGCAAATGGCTTTAACTTAGTCAAAGGCGAGATCTATTGCATTTTGAATGCTTGTTAAAATTGCACCTGCTTCAATAAAAATCAATTAGCAGAATACATTCACCTGATTATTTTATTCATCTCCCACGTTCTGTTCTAGACGCCTGTTTTATTTCTTCCCAGGCAGCCAGTTAGGGCTGTTAAGACTCCTGAATTGTACAGCGGACACCCTCTTCCTGAAATGTAGTTTGCCTCCTATTTGCCAATACACTAGATTCAGAAGGAACCCTGGTCTTTTTTTTAACCCGCCCGCTTCCATCCGCCTGAATTGCCCTCACTTAAGTCCAAGTCAATGGAGAAAATACAATCCTAATCCCATGATTTGTGTTTTTTGAAAATATCTCTCTTCCCTCTTTCAAAGGTTGGCATGCAGAAACCCCTCATCCCGTATTCGCAGGACGTCTGTGCTATAGGCCCTTCCTAAGTGGGTCAAAGAGGTCTGTGCCTAGCTAGGACGGGATGCATACTGCTAATGCAAATGTCAGGCAGATTAGAGACAGAAACCCCCAAAAAACAGCTAAAAAGAATGCCGATGTGGCCTGCATTGCCCCCATGCGGGGAGATTGCAATTAGCTGCCCCTCTCTTCTCCACTTTGCAGTTTAGGTGTATTCGGGGCGCGAGAGGCAACAACCCTCCCTGTCACCTCCACATCTTGTGGCGGCCTCGTTGGTCCCAGACATCTACCGGTGATCCTGCTAATCGTCCAGCACTCAAAGGCACCCAGCACTTAAAGAGTCTCTTTAGCCTGGCACGCTAGGCTGTTATTTTGGCATGCAAAACCGGGACATGGTAGCCCCGCCCAACCTCACTTCCTTCTCCAGTTAAAAAAAAAATCCCCGGCCCGGCTGCGAGACAGAGAAATGCTCTTTCATTGAAGTTGCAGAAGCTGCAGGAGTGGGGCTGCCGTTTGTGCTGTTGTTGCCATGAAGCTGTACGGGGCTGCCCTGTGCTCTCTCTGCCTGCTGCAGACCCTCGTCCTGCTCCTCCTGCCCTGCCTGCACCCTGCAGGTGCCGCCGCCGCCGCCACCGCCTCCTCCCCCTCCTCCCCCTCCCCCTCCTCCAGCAGAGAGTCGCTCAGGAGGGGTAAGCAAGGCTTTTTACTCGTGTATTTGTTTACCGTCCACGCACATGCTAAAATACACTGCTGACAATGTGGAGTCACCCAAATGAAGGCAATTGTGGAGGAATTGTTAAATTTCTTCAGAAACATTACCCAAGTACAGTTTATTCAGGAGAATATATTGTAAGTGGGGGGCGTTCAAGAAATGGTATCAAGTAAAGGTAGGTGTCGTAGGAGGACGGGTCTACTGCCCTTGAACTTGCAGGGTTTCCAACAGCAGTAACTGCAGAAGAGCGCGGCGCGAGGGACACTGCAAGGCCACTCGGAGCGGAGCTAAGCACTGCAGCAATCCAGAGCCAGGGAACCGGCTGCCCCGGGGGGCGGTGGGGAGCCACGCGTTTGTGTTGTGCGGTCACTTGTAAAAACAGCCATTTTGACATTCTACCTCAGAGAGAATGAGTGGTGCGCGCGCGCCACAAAAGCCATGTGGTTTCAATTTGCGCACCCGTGTCTGGGCTCGATAATTGAAAACACGCGCCTTTGGTGCGTGTAATAGACACCAATAGGCCATGGGCGGAGCAATGCACCCGCCTTTGGCCTATTGCGTGCTCTCTTTCTGAAAAACACACACGCACAAGCCAATCGCTGGGATCAAAAGAAAAAGCACACGCACAAGCTGCCCTACTCCAATCCATGTATCCGCAAGAGAAGAATCAACACCATGATTACCTGGGAGATATATGGCATGTGTTTGACCTAAAGGTTATTCTCTGTTGCCACACAATAGCTAAATTTTATAAAGAGCTCTGGCTCACCCAACTTGCTAAAAAACCGACTGCTTTTGGAGATGAGCACTTTTTTTATCACCACATACAACTTCTGCCCAATCAATACGTACTCCTGTCCTCCAACTTGTGGCCGGAACCAAAGCCCCCTCTGTAGTACTCCTGAAAGCTTTTTTTATAGGTTAATCACATAAGCTCTGGTGACAGCTGTGCTGTCAGAACAGACCTAAAAAGCACACTTTTTTGGTTATTTTCAAACTAAAACTAGATTTCGTCTTCCTCCAATAGAAAAACTGACATGATTCTGACCCACCAGGTCTGAATTGCAGTGTGCAGATTTGTTTTTCCATCAAATGTTTTTAAACAATTTTCTTATAAAGCTGTTCAGCATTACATTTGACTGACTGCCCCCTCCACCACCCTAATGCAAATTTTCTTCTAACGAAATGAATCTTCTTCACCTTTACTCTAACCCCCATCTTCCTTGCTCTGGCCCACGTTGCCTCTTCCTTTCCCAACATTTTTACACACATTATGTTGCTTTCCTACTGTTGCCTGCATTGGGTGGAGTTGTTCTGTGGCTGACTATTTGTCTTCAGTGGAATGTGGATTCAGTCCTGGTCTGCGTATATTAAGTTACTGGCCAGATGATAGACTTGGTTGAGTCAGTGTGCTGGAGCTGTGCACAGGATTTCACCAGAGCTGCCACCCAAAGCTGATCTGGTTGGGCTTTTCGATGTCCCTGGCGGCCTACCTGGAGAGGGTAATTTGTCATCTGTTTTCTGGATGAGAGGCAATCGGAAGAGCTCTGACCTTGACCACTAGCCAATAATTAGTGACTCAACAGTGTTCTCAGGGCTGTGGACCTGTCATTAAGACTTTGGGACAGAGCTCTATGCACATCAGAGTTGGGAGTCCTTGTTTACAGCTTTGTTGTGAACTTTAAAGCATTGTGACGGGATTGTGATCCTGTAGAGCTTTGATTGTCTTCTGCACTGTACTCTTCCTGGTGCAGAAAGGGAACACTGCCGCCTAGCTCTGACTGGGCTAGTCTCCCTAATTTGTGATGTCTATTTCTGGGCCCACAAGGACCCTGACCTTTGTTTAACTAAGGGTGAGAATTGTTGCATGTGCTTCTCATTTTCTTCTCAACTAGACTGCATGTGTTGCCATTGTTAGTTAAGTTATGTGATGCATGAGAGTATCTGTTAGAACTTTTTTTGGGCCTTTCCACTCCATTTTTGGTGATTCTTTTGTTTGTGCATTTTAGGGACAATGAGACTATTGAAGGGATGAGGAGTAAAACCGATAAGTTCATGCTCTACATGTTTGCTGATTTTTTCCAAGACTTAATTATAATTTTGGGAGTGCTCCGGTCTTCCAGAATTGGTGCAGGAATTGTGATGCCTACCGTTTGATGTTTAGTTTTAAGATCAGTATTGACAAATCTGACCTACTCAACCTATACTTAGTGGACAGAGGCGTGCTGCATAAGATCTTAAATTGATTAAATATATGTGGAGTTTACTTGACCCCATCATACATAGAGGCCTTAGTGATGAGAACTATCCAAGGCTGCTTGCGGAAATCCATTGAGGCGTAGCTAGGTAGCAGAATTAGTCCATGTTTTCTTGTATGGCTCAGGAGGGCTGAAGGAGGATGAGCTTACTTGCTTGGCATTTTACCTTAATTCAGTGACTCGCAGGCTGGATTTCGGTTCCTCTCACTCAGTCATATTTAATTTTTCTGCGGGGGGAGAAGACTGAGAATGTCTTTGAGACAACTGATACTCCATCAAGAAGAAGGAGCTTTTGCTTTACATGATGTGAGGAAATATTTTTTAGCTGCCTTCCTAAAACGCATGCGCCACTAAGGCATGGAACAGCCTTCCCTACCGTCTTAGAAACTCAACACAGCTTCTTCTTTTCAGGAAGGGATTAAAAACATGGCTATTCACTTAAATGCTCATCTCAGCTAATAATCACAGATGTTCTAACGGTTGGTAGCGTACAGCGCCAGGACAACCCAGGGTAACAGAGCGCTTTAAAAATTCCAATAACATAACATGATGAAGCAGAATAAGCTTGTAGGTAAACAGTGCTGTTTTGCAGAACACTTCCCGATGTATGTTGCATTATAAAATATCTGCTTAAGAACCATGGTAACACCCAGTATAAATACGGCACAAATCACAAAGGAATGTTTGACACTTGGAATGAGATGCAGTGGATTGCAGTTGCTTTCCAGACTTCTCATCTTTCTAGGTGTTGGCAAAAATCTTGATTCTAATGTTCGAGATGGCCATGATGAAAAACATCACCCAAACCTTGTGGTATTATGCTGCTTCTCAGTTGTTATCTATACTAGGAAGACAATGTTTGCTTGTAATTGAATTGTAATCTATTCTCCCTAGGAAGACTTTATTACTTATCACCCCCATATCTACAGCAATTTCTACAGCAATTAATCTGCTTTACCACTTCTTCTATTGTTGTACATCTTGTTCTTCCACATGACCCTGAGATTGGCAGGAAATTTAAAAGATGGATTACTCCCAGGGCTCTATAACTTTCCTACCTGTTGGCAAGTTATCACCTCTTATTCTCTTTTGTTTAAGAAAAAAATAGCTGTGGTTCCCAAACTTTTTCGACCCACGGCTCCCTTGACCTATTGGCCATAAGCTGTGACTCCCCTTTATGTTAATTTTTTTTAGTGGGTGAGGGAATGTAAGCCCGGCCTCGGGAGAACTTTCATTTTTCTCCCTGAAAATAATTGCCATGAGGGTATTATAATCATAGATGCAACTAAATAAATATATAACAGTTTTGTAATAAAATACTTTTATTGGTATAGTCACAGTGCATTCAAAACAAAGTTAACCTTACAGGCAATGTATTGTGATGAATGCCCCAACAAGGGGCTCAATAATAAACAGTGTACGACCCTGACTGTTCATGGGTAGCAGGCAATTAACCTGAACTCTTTATGTAATCATATTAAATATTTGTTTTTAACTGGTAAAGTTCAGGACTGCGAATACCTGAATCCAAAAGATTTTGAGGAAAGTTATGTCAATGACCTCTTAAAATTGTACTGCATTCTAGTGTCAAAGACTACATTATCCGCTATACATGACATTCCTCAAAATTGCCTAAATATTGAAGGTAAAAAAGAGAAAAAGATCTGAAAATCTTCCACACTACTTCTGGACCCCACTTGCAACTCTTAGATTAAACTTTCCACCATTTGGAACATTTGCACCCCCCCCCCCCTTCTTTTGAATTGGTTTACTAGAAATATAAAATTTTTGGAATAAACTGCATTTTTGTTCAACTCAAAATTTCCTACAGATTTCTGTTAAGAATCGGGTGTTTTACATTCAGCACAAATGTTATTGATCTTTTCCTGACATTGCTCCAGCTGCGAGCCAATTCCTTAACCACTGGGAGTCGAGTCCCCCCCCCCCCCCCCCGACCCCCCATCAGTGGGCCCCTCCCCTCCATGGCACCTCGCCTGACGTACTTTGCGGGGCGCACTAGGCTCCGGCACAGACTTTCAATTCTGGCTCCAGTGGTAGTGCTATTGTCTGCTTCCCTCTCCTTCACCGAGTCGTGGATTAGAGCATAAGAACATATGGGCTTCGACTCACCGAGAAAAAAATATAATCAGGTTTAAATTTGTCTTCACGGTGACTTTATATCAAGACCCGCCGTCCGCCGCTATCGCCAGGTCCAGGTTAGAAAAGAGACGCTAAAAAAATACCATAGTTTTAACTCTTTGCTTTGCGCGCGTAGCTTTTTCTGCACGTCTTAAACATATATTTTTTTGAACCGCCGAGGAGAGCGCACGTCCTTACCTTAGCCGTTTGAGACCACATAATTACTCATTCGCTGCTACTTATAATAGCGGGGTTTTGTTTACCGCTTAATAGGACACTACTACGCTTTATAGGCACTGTAAATACTGGGTATATGACCCACTTTTTACCTACCTCGCAAGGACTGAGGTTCCATTAGCATGTAAATCACTATTAATTGGTCTTCTGCCTGGGCCGGAACGCTCCCGGCTGCGCTGCCGACTTTGGTGCAGGAAACCAGGGTTCGAGCCTCGAGGTCGCGTCCACATCCTGTGATCCTGGGCAAATCACTTCATCTTCCCGTGCCTGAATGTGTAATGTAAATACGGTGCTCATGTACAGCGGTCCAATACCTTCGGGTCGAGTTTGCGCTATATAAAAAATGCAGAAAAAATAAATGACACAATGTGACCAGTTCGAAAAGCTTTGCTGTTTTTCCATGGGTGTCTCGCAGTCCTGATGGGACAGGGCCCTCTCACAAAGGTTATAAGCGAGAACTTACAACGAAGTCCTGTGCTTGATACTGTCTTCAATGTGAGCGAGAATGGCTTGAATTCGCCATCAGGTCAGAGTCGGATACCAAATTACAGGTTCTACTAGTGGGACGAAGAAACTCCAGATATTCGAGTGGATGACGACTTGTGCTTAAAGGCGGAAACATTTATTTTGCTCTAATTTTATAACTTTTGTACTGATCCAAGTAAACTTGGAGATCGAACAGTAAATTAGCCCTTAATAGAAGTCAGTGGCTGGTCGCCACCGTGTAAGGGGGAGGGGCGGGCGTGTGCTTGGAAGAGACCACGGAAAACATAAGTGCACAAAGACAATGGACGTTCCGGAGTATGTGGCAGGCCCACTGGTGTAAGATTATGCGGTTAAGTTACGTTGGCACCACGTGTGTGTTTTAAGACCACAATCATCTCGAAGTACAAACGCAAAGTATTCACTGTTGGCTCTGAGGCATGCTTGAAGGGTACATGCGCATCACGATATGTGGAGGTTACATGGCTGCTGCAGGCCTTGTGGTATTTACAGGCCTCTGCTGCAGAGCAGCGGGAGGAACAGACGAGAGCTGTGCACAGTCTGCAGCCAGGACACCTTGTATAGCAGGCCTGTCTGGGACTCAAGGCAACCACTTAACTCTTCCTCCTGTCCCTGATAAAGTCACCAATCACCAGAGTCGCTCTGTCAGCCCTGCGCGAGGTGAAGTGCACGAAACGTCCACCGCAACCTCCTAAATTAGCAATTAGGCGATGCAAGTCTATCTATCCTGCATACAACTTGAAGCCCAGACATGAGCCTCCTTCAAAAAAGAAGTAAAAATGCATCTAATTAACAAATTCACATCCTAAGACTTTAAATCATACGTGACTGGACTGTTAGCAACATAATCCTATCTACCACTGTCTACCTCTTTTGTATTGAATGTCGATTATTGAATGTATGTATATTACCCCCCAACCATCTAACGTTTCTGAACGGTGTAATGCAAAGCACTCTGATACCCTCTAGGATCATGTTCGCGCTATATAAAACTTTATAAACTGTATAGGAGAGGTTGACAAATCAATATTGTCACACAAATGCATATTATACCTCCTTCAACCATTTCGGAATTCCTTGCCAAAACTTTTGTGTTGAATGTTAAAATGAATATATACTGTGCCTAGTGCTGCTGAGTCAGCTGCAAGAACCATTGACAATTACTGAAGTACGAGTTTGTACTCATCGCGGAAAGCATGTGTGTGTTGAGCATTAAGCGGAGCGTTGTGTTTTGCTAGTGTAATATTACTTAAGCAATGCTTCCAAATGCTTCCAAACATACACAGACGCAGTGGGTGGTGGGAGATCATTACGCACAGTCTTCTTCATAACAATGCCTTGGCGTGTGAGGACCTCTGCGCCTGTTTCTGACTCCTGTTTTTACTTCTACTGTTTGTTTGAACGATTCTCCGGTCCAGTTATCCACAGGTAGCCTGCTGGCTGCAAAGGAGCTATAACACGATGCTGCCATGCTCCTCAGCGTCAAACTCATCTGTATATGAATGCATGTTTTGTACATGTCCAGTTATGGTATTTTGGTAGTCTTGAAGTCTTTGAAGTGAAAGTAGGCTGCTAGGCCACTGCAGAGGTCAGGTATGGACAGCTTAGAAAACATTGCAAGAATGCATAAACACAAATCCAACTGCAGTGCCGAGTTTTTTCAAAGTATGTTATAAAAACAGAATTATGAGAGCGACTTTTTATGGCTTGAAAAAAATTGATTTCTAGTTACAGGCTTCTTTTTCTGACATTCTCTGTAATTAGCTCTCACTGTTCACAAGCTGCTAATCGCACATCAGCTGACAGTCTTCCACCTCGTGCACAAATCTCAGGTTATTTCAGAATTCATGGTATTCAACGCACGAGGGTTCAGCCAAGGGTAGCAGGCCGTTCAGCTGTGGGTTGCTGATTCGTAACTAACTCTGGGTTTGCCATCCTTGGAAGGCTGAGAGTGTCTTGCCAAGACTGGGACTCATGATATGCCGATGTCAGCAGTGAGCGTTTAACTCCTTGGATAAACTGGCTGTCAGGTGCAGAACAATTTGTGTAACAAGTCAAGAAAGGTGCATATCACTCCCAGAATGCATTGCTTATTCGGTAAAGGCCCCTGACATGGAATAATCTGGTGAGGCTGCCTTTTTAATCACTTGTGATGATTTGATGCACACACTAGTGACTATTGTGAGAAAACTAAAATTCACTTTGCTCGCTTATGCAGTGTTCTAATTGTAAACGTTCTATGTCCGAAATTAGTAAAATATATTTCACATTTGTATTCCCTTTTCTCTTCATAGAGTACTCTTATTTAAATGTTTTCCCTTCCTGCTGCCACCTTGTGGCAGTATTGAATATTATTACTCTTACCTGGATTGTAAAGGTATACCCGTAGAAGTGCAGGTAAGTGCTGGAAAAGCAGGCCGGATGTTTGTGAATAGCCACAGATGTGTCTCACTCACCCTTTTCCACTGCATTGCCTTTAACTCGGTGTTGGCATTACCCTGAGAAGGCTCGTCTACTCATCTTAGTGTCACGTACAAATGTAAAGGTTGCCCGTACATTGTGTGACATGTTTTTGCTTGATCACCCGATCACGAACTTTTTAAATGTAGACATTCCACCACTGGGACAGGCAGATAGAAGTTGCCAGCATTGACAGGACAAAAAACAACCTCAAGACATTATTTATTGTTAATACTTTTTTAATATGGTCATTCAGTTGTACATAATGCTTTCTTGGTCATAATCAAGGTAACTAAAATGCTTTTGACACTTCTTTATTATAACTTTTCAGCATGATGCAGACTTCTGACAGCACAGCTTAAAGACACAGGCAAAGTCAATATCTCTAGCTAAACACTTATAAGGTCCCAAAGGCGAGACCTATTGGCTATGCCAATGCTTGTTTTTGTATTGCGGCGGGGTTAGCTAACCGCATCCCTGCCGCATTATAGTAGATGGGCAATGTGACCTCCGCGGTGATGGTCGCATCCTATTGCGGTCGGTGGGTAGGCCGCCTCGCAGACTGTAGACTGCCCGCCATCGTGATGACCCCCCCACCCCCCCTAGTTCTAACCCTTTATTTGGAATGGCACCTTAACTTCTATTGCTTGACCCGTCTTGCTTACGACTTTACTGTTGAGCTCCTTGATGCAAAAGACTTTGGGAAAGTTGTTTCTAATGAAGTTATATTTTTGCTTTCACTTTGCTTGTTTGCTGGACCAATGATGCTGAGGGTTTTTTATTTTATTATAACCGGAGGGTACAGGTCTGACTCTACTGGGCTCCCCCCAGAGTGCTCATGCAATAGCTGGTTCTTGCAATGCTTTGTGAGTGGCTTCCACTTCAGTACCCTATCATCAGTATATATTCTGTGTACATGTGCTGCCTCAGACTGTCATGATTGATGGGTTTTCATCTTAGAACAGGATAAGTCAGAAACACAAGAATAAAAGTAGTTCTTCTAGATTGAGGGCTTTCTGGAGGTGGACAATGATGGGAAATGCAGTTAAACTTAAGGGTGGGTAAGCTAGGGGAAGGACTGATCGAGCTATCTATTTGTTGTTACGACTTCTCATTTGTTTAATGCAGGGTTATGCAGTGGGAAGTGGAAAAAGAGCTTTCTATTCTGGATCTTGAGTGATTTTTGTAGGGCTTCTGTGATTCTGCCCGTAATCTCCTGTAGTTTGTTTATATGTTGCATTTTTACTTGGACTGTTGGGTCATAGAAAATGCAGGTGTAAGCAAGACCTTTTCCATGGTAAGTGGTGTTCAGACCCAGTGCTGTCCCCTGCTGCTGCAACTTTAAGTTGCTTTTTCACACCTATTGTTGGCCCATTGAACACTCTGTTTTTTTATCAATAAGATAACAAGAGTGAAGTTCTGGTTGTGGTAGCCTATTGGGTTTAATTTGTTTCGGTACTGAACCCTTCATTTGTTTATGTGAGCTAGTAGTCTGCAGTGGAATGCTCCTTGTTTGGGTACATGGGCGAAGGTAAAGAAGGTGGGTGCAATTTGTCTAAAGCTTCTCATAGTTGGCTATGGAACCTATAAAGGGCCAAGTTCTCTGTTGGCATGGACAGTATGCAGAGATATTGTTTTGGATGTATTGAAGTGAGGTTAGACGTTGAAATTACACTATGCCGAAGGCTGAGAGGTAAATCTTTGTTGTTTTTTTGTTTTTTGGGCCCCTTGAACTTTACATTTTTGCGAGCGAGGACAACATTTTGCTTCTTGGGTATTTAAATCTCTAGTAGATGTTGATAGGCTGACATGTGGATTCAGAATGTGATACGCTGACCCTTACACACTATATTCCAGACCTTGGAGTTTATATGTGAGATGAATGCTGCTTGCACTGACCTAGTAATATTTTCTTCAGCGTGCTCCAGTAGTGCCATAAAAAGGACTATTTCTTCTACACGACCAACCTCCTGTCTAAGACCCATCTATGTCTAAAACAATAATAGACATTTTGCCAAACCTGGCTGAATCCCATTCACTTGTTTCCTAAACCATTGGGCCCCTGCTTGCCCTTTGTTAGTTAGCTACATGTACTCACAAATTCTGTTTTCCCACTTATAGATCAGGTGGCCATGTTAATGAAAGAAAAGTGGCAAGTCAGTCTTGCACTGTGGACAAAAGGTTGACCAGATGTATGGAGACAAAGTGGCGAAGCATCCTTCTGTAAAAGACTACAGATGTTTGTCATCTTACCGCCAATCACCTCTACTGACCCAGTATGATTGGCCTTGCCTCCAGCCACTCTAAATCAGCCTTCAATTGAGTATTAAGACTGTTTCCTCCCACACACCCCTCACGGCTAACCCACATTCACCCATTGTTTTGCCCTAACAACCTCTTTTAGTGCTGTGCAAAAATCCAAAGCATTAACTATATAAGATAGGATACCTTTTTTAATGTAGTTTTCCCCCTCCGCTCCCCCGAATCAATGGAATCAGTTTGCTTTTAAACATTTCCTTACCCAGGCTACTCTTCTGCCCGTAACTATAAAATTCATTCTTGCATACTTTCCAGTCAACCCAGTCCATAGATTAATTTATATTGTGCCCACCTACAAATTCGGTTCTTGATAATATTTCACACTATTAATAATATGGGATTATTCTTTATCCCAAACATAAACTGGGTTGACTGAAACCCTGACCAAAATCTACCCTGCAGGCGAATATGTGGAGAAACTTCAAACCACTCCCTTTTTGCCTGCCTTATCTAATGTTTTGGAGATAAAGATTATTTTCCAGAAAAAATGATATTTCTCCCTACCTCTTAACTGGTCATGTTCCTACTCATCTAAGTAATATCAATCTACTCTGACCAATATTGCCCACCTCGGCTCTTCTTTGGCATTTTAATATGTATTAGAATGCTCACCATCTTCCTATAGGTAAGGGCATCTTTATTACAAAACTGGACAGAAGGAGAGATATAGGATCTTGATGGGATATTTGTGGCAGATAGAGGGTGTGAAGATAACCAGTCTCCAGATAAAAGCTTATAAACTATGGTGATCTTCATTTTGACCTCAAATCCCTGCATGCCCATGAAAAAAAGCTCCCTCCCCGATCTTTCTTTGTGAAATCAATTTTTTCGTCAGTCAATTAAAAAAACCTAAGGGTGGTTCATATATTTTGTACCTTTTTGGAATTGTTGTGGTTTGTTTATTGTGAGTTTTGTTGTACCTTCTTGGTGTATAGTTTAAGAGCTTGCAGATTTGCATTTCAGAACCTTTCTAAAGTGTGAGTTTATTAACTAACTACTCGTCTTGTGATTGCTGGATTCACCCTCCTGTCTTTTTCTTCTCTAGACGAAGAAGCTGAAAAAGATGGTGTTTTGGATTCCAAGGTGAGCACTCTTTTCTTCTAGTGCTTGTCATTTCACTGGATTTCTGAATACAGTTAAAAAGTCTTTAGATTTAGTTGTGGAAATGTGTTGATCTGTATATATCGGCGATCCATTCCATGGCCACACAGTTTGTGCATCTAGTTCATGGTGTCTTCTAAATGATGCTTACAATACATTATCCCCATCTGAGTGTCCCTCAGTAAAATGTGAATAATTTGCACTGTGTAATTATAAGTTAATTATGTGTTCTGTTCTGTTGTTGTTCTTGATAGGTTAGCCATAGAGGCACGTCATGGTCCAGACATGACCTCTATTCTCGTGTGCTTAGCTACTCTGCGGTCTGTTGGAGGATGAGGAGCTTTATATTGGCTGTGCCAGTGGGAAATAGTAACTGTGATATCCTGCCACCACTTGATCATTTAGGCCAGATTTAAAATTCAGGCTTCAATCTTTGATGACCATTCTCGAATGACTGACACATCTTGTTCTCACACTGTATCAGTTCCGTTGTATTACAAAGTTATGAGCGATTAAAAATGGACTACAAATAGTAAGTGCTGTATAAAAACTGGCAACTTAAATTCACACCATCTGTTGGCTTAGCTGTGAATAAAAGCATTAGAAGATTTAGAGTTTTAGTCTGAGACAGCACAGGTTGTGTAGTCTGATTTCAGAAAAAAATAACCCTTTAAAAATTAAACTTGACTCGAACGGAAATATTACAAAAAGAATCTTTGTTCTCAACTCCAGTAAGCATATCCTCTTTCAAATTGGATATCAACAGGGAAGTTACCTGGTGAGCAGCAGTGGTGGGCATGAAGTTGTGCTCTGGTCATTCTGGATAACATGTACAGGAAGATTTATCTATTGCGAACGGAACGTCTAGAGCACAACTGGATAGTGTCATTTAGTTTCTTATTCTCAAAATTATGAAATGCTGAGCAGACCGTGCTTAACTTTGGCCTCTGCTAAATGTAATTATCGCAATTAATGGAAGCAAAGCTCATCTCACTAAGAACAAAGTGCAGCAATAAAGCTAGCAAAAACTCCTCTTCAATATCCGTGTGTGTCCAACCACAGTTTTAGAAATTGGTGTTATTTTCAATTATGATGGCCAACTGGATAGTATAGACTTCCTTTGTGTTGCCTTATCTCATTGCATGGCACAATGTGGCATCCATCCTGAAAGTATTCTATACTTATAGAACGATAAGCTGCCTCTATTGGCTTTGCCATTGCTAGCAGATTATAAAACCATCTGGCATTAGCTAAGCCAATTGCAACGGACCCAAAGCATTGGCAAAGTGAGACCTATTCAATTTGCCAATCCATGTTAAAAATGGTTCTAATTGAAGACCCGTTCCAGCTTTTTGAATTCTGTCCTGTAAGGGCTATCTGATTATCTGAAAGCACCACTAGATAGATGCCAGAGAGAGGTTTTTAGAAAAAATGAGTGGCGGGAAGAGGGGTGTTGGCGTTCTGTCAATGGGCTGTCCATCAACTCCATTACCTAGACAGCCTTTCTGCCTCCCTGTGAAGCAAATTGGGAGATTTACTCCTGCCAGGCCCCTCGGAGAACAAGGCAACTGACCAGATACTTGGAAAGGTTTTTAGAAAAAAAGCCATTTGATGAAGGGCCAGTGCGTTCTTGCTTGGTGCCCACCACCCAGTCCTCGGACTAGGACTGTTTATCTGCTGTACTCCAGGGTTACATTGGTGGTATAACCCCAGAAGGTCCTAATTGAAGTAGAAATCCCACTTGACACCTGGGCAAGAACAAATAAATAACAAAGGACTGGGGCGAGGGGGTTGGCATATCTAGGGGTTCTGCATTTCAGAAATGTCTGTGAGCAGTAGGTTTTCCTGGGTGCTAGCTCACCCCGGGTCCAAACTTGGCTGCCAACACGATGAAAAGTGTGAATATTGAGCTTTTGGTCATATTGATGGCATTTTCTGTGCATTCTGAGTAAGAACAATTCCAGAATCCATATAAACCAGCATAATGCGGTCATACACAGCTACTTTTTAATGTTCTTGATTCAGTATAGATTACCATAATGAAGAAGTAGGATAAAAAGCGATTTGACTTTTCTTTCGTAATATCGATTTCCTTCAGTCATCCTTGCCCTCTGATGACCAGGTGACGGATCACACTTCTGGAGAGCATGTGGTAGATGTAGAAATCTTCTCTGAGTCTGAAGCTGCTGCCAGTGAAGAGGATGTTTCAAACGCCGATGAGGGAGAGAGCGAAAACACTGAATTGGAAGAGGATACCAGTCCGCTGGATGGAGCACCGCTTGAAAACCAAGACGCAAACCTACTGACACCAGGTAAGGAGTATGTGTTCCTTCTTGCCTGCTTGACTGAAGCAGAACAACTTAACTAAGAGAGAGATAAGATAGTCTGTTGAATTTAGCCCTCTTCAGTTTCATTTGGAATTCCGCCTGCTTCGGTAAAAGTATAATCAAGAGTTGAAAGATGATTGCTTTTCAAAATAAATGACCCTTTCCCTTACCCTCCTACTGCAGAGTATCCCGTCTCCTTCAATAAATTGTCAAGACTGTCGTTGAGTAGTCTTACGTCTGAATGACGAAAACCTTAATTTCCCTACATTTTCCTTTCCTCGTTTTGTCTTACTCCTTCCCTTTATATTTTTGAACTAACACATCCAAAATGGTAGCTGTGCTTTAATACTTTAATGTTCTTCAGGGCACTGAAAACAGTACCGGGACACTAAGGAGGTGATGTTACCAAATTAGTTTATTCTGAGTCAAAATGAGTGACTACCGGGCTTATGTACCGGCTAAAGTGTGAACGTTTTTTATTTAGGCATTTGGCTCGCTTCCGATACGGTGGGTGTGTGCTATATCTTTAGCAATCACTGGTAACAGGCCCTCCAGAACGCTGCTTTGTTTGACGACGTCTCCTGGGCTCGGAGATGCGTTGTGACATCAGTCGCTAGATGGACACTGTAAGTGGAGCAGTGTTCACAGTGGGCGCAGATCGGCCCAGGGACGGCTCGGGCACTATGTGACCTCTGCATCATAGGCGTCGGTATGGGTAGCCATCAGAGAATTATCTGGTAAGATAGCCTTAACCACTAGGACAGCCCGGCTGAACCAAGATCAGCATCAGAGCGAAAATGAGAGGCCATCCTTTGAGTTCCCGAGAAAAGGAACGTTGGCAGATGATTTCGAGTAATCGCTTGTTATCTCAAGACCTGTTTGAATCTATTTATGAACTCATACACAGCAACATCCGAATTGTGCTTCTAGAACGTACGGGGCAGCGTTTTGATTGGTTCTATTTGTGTGGTACTTTTTTCCCCTTTTTTAACTTCTACAACTCACAGAAACTAGTGTGCAAATAATGCGTCTGCCATTCAAATGTGTATTATTTTTAAAGTAGCGTTGCTACTTTTTGGGGTAGGCGAATCAAAAACCGAGTAAACCATCAAACATGAATGGCCTTTTTGCCAACCGTTTTAGCTTCACAAATAAACTGAACATTGGATCTGCAGTAAAGAAGTGTTGTGCGTGTGGCTGGGGTTCTGGCAGGTGCCCTTACTTCAGATTGCATCATGTGCAGCTGCACCCAAGGGACTGGCTCCCACAGTAGGTTCATCGAGAGTTGAGCTGGGCAAGCAAGCGGTCATATTCAGCAGTGATCTCTGGGAGGAGGGGTGCTTGCACCTGCGGATAATACTTCACCACAGAATTATAAGGTGTAAGTCATGTCTGAAAGAAATGTTTTGGGGGGGTGGGGTTGGAATTGTAAAAATAAAACTGATTCGGTGTCGATTTGGGCTTGCATAGAGACACACCTGTTCTTATTGCACTGCACTACGCAGGCAGCTTTGAAACCATGATGACGAAACTCTACTGTAACATAGAAGAAAATGCAAATAGGATGGTTTCCCAAAATAGCTTTATCGGTGGGTGGATATATCCGTTCTCCCTCATTGGCTTGGACCACGTCAGCATAGGAAACCTATTTGTTTACAACACTATTTGAAAACCCCAAAAGTTGCCAAAGGGTTAAAGTCATTACATTTCATAAGTTGATGAAGAATAGCATTTATAATAACGTATACAGTTTTCCTCAGCCCTTCTTTTGTTAGAGCGGTTTGCTTCATGGACTAAGACATGCAAAGAACTGCGGCTCCACGTTGAGTTTAACGGAGCGCTTGATATGTTTCTTCTCGGAGGGAACGGTGCAGCTGGGTATTGAAAGCAAGTGTAGATTTGGTTCCAGAAGGGCATCAGCTCCTTATTGATATCCTTGTTTTCAGGGCCTTCATAATTCAGTGTGGCTGCAACAAGTCATTGGGTACTGTGGAGAAACGTGGTTTTGTGCCTCTGCGCTTTAACACCCCCCAGAGGTTACTTGCACCGCTTGCTGAGAAGTAGCATTTTTTTAGGTTAATAAAAAGGCTTTACCTTTCTCATCTGCACCTTCCCTCAACTCTATCTATCTATCTATCTTCTCTGAAAAAAACAAAGGGTAAAGTTACGTTATAGTTAGGTGAATTTGTCAATGCCAAAATTACTGTTTTTAACAACATAAAACACAAACTCATCATTTACAGTAGCAGCGCTAACTATAACTTGCTCCCCCTTCAAGCACTGTTTATTACCTCATATATGGCATCACTCATGACATGTTCAATTACACCACTGATGACATCACCAAGCTTCATTTCCCCTCATATTTCTGTATTCATTGCTCTGGTTTTACACACAGCATAGATCACATCAATAACCACAAATAGATATATGGGAAGCCCACATGGAATACGGTGTTCAATCTGTATACAACTGTTCAGAGAAAGCCAAAACAGTGAAGGCCTATTCCGAAACAAATGCTTTTGTCTGTATAAAACCCGTGACACACACCAAACCTACATCTACCAATGATGGTACCATTTTACCATCTTTGGTAGATGGTAAAAGGTCGGTGTGGTTGGATTCAGGCAGCAAAGCAATCGATACTCCTCTGTCTCATATGTTTTTCATACCAGCATCGAATTAAAGAAAGATATTCTGTTTCACTTCTATTGTATTCTTCTCTGGACACCTTTCAAAAGCACTTTTCATCTTGCAGTTGTCGTAGGGCTTCCATGCAATACTGATCTCTTGTTTGCAAGACGATATTTTCACCTTTGTCAGACGGTTTGTATACTATTGATTTATCATTTTTCAGGTTATCCAATGCCTGTCGCTGATCTTGAGTGATGTTCCTATTAGATTTGAGTGTAGCCCCTTTCATGCGTAAGTGTAAAAGATCTTTATTCACTGCTTCTACAAAGACGTCAATTGCGTCACATGGCATTTGCGGTAGAAATTTGTGTGTGTATATGTATGTGTGTGTGTATGTATGTGTGTATATATATATAATCAACACTAGAACACCAGACTTGGTGAGCCACACGTCTTGTATGTAGATTTCTTTCCGCTAGGCAGCACTTTCTGCATCAATCACTGCTTTGAAATTCATCTGCGCAATTTGAAGTCCTTACGCGTTTCGAGCGTCCCGCACTCTTGATCACAGGTGTGGGATGAAACATGGAGCAGCATACTTCCGCAAAGGCTCCGAGTCACAATTTTCTAGTCTCTCCAAGTGGGCGTGTCTGCCAAGTGCATCTTGGTACTCCGAGTTCTTTCATCAGGTCAGTTTATATCATAGCGGTTGCCTCATTCATGTTCAAAAATTCAATCACCTTAGTAGGTTTCTCTGTCAGTTAACGGATGTGGCAGTGCTGTATTTCTTCCTCTGTTGGCAGAAAGCACAAGGCTCCGTATCAATTGGGTATAGTAACCCGCTGGACACCACTGCATACGTGGGAGGGTCACCGCGACCCTGGCAGGCCGCTATTAAACATCGACACTGGAACATCCAGACTTGGTGAGCCACACGTCTCGTGTGTAGATTTCTTTCCTCTAGGCAGCACTGTCTGCATCAATCACTGCTTTGAAATTCATCTGCCCAATTCGAAGTCCTTACTCGTTTCGAGCGTCCCGCGCTCTTGATCACAGGTGTGGGTTGAAACATGGAGCAGCATACTTCCGCAAAGGCTCGGAGTCACAATTTTCTAGTCTCTCCAAGTGGGCGTGTCTGCCAAGTGCATCTTGGTACTCCGAGTTCTTTCATCAGGTGAAGTTATATCATAGCGGTTGCCACATTCATGTTTAAAAATTCAATCACCTTAGTAGGTTTCTCTGTCAGTTAACGGATGTGGCAGTGCTGTATTTCTTCCTCTGTTGGCAGAAAGCACAAGGCTCCGTATCAATTGGGTATAGTAACCCGCTGGACACCACTGCATACGTGGGGAGGCTCACAGCGACCCTGGCAGGCCGCTATTAAACATCAACACTAGAACACCAGACTTGGTGAGCCACACGTCTTGTGTGTAGATTTCTTTCCGCTAGGCAGCACTGTCTGCATCAACCACTGCTTTGAAATTCATCTGCCCAATTCGAAGTCCTTACGCGTTTCGAGCGTCCCGCGCTCTTGATCACAGGTGTGGGATGAAACATGGAGCAGCATACTTCCGCAAGTCTGGTGTTCTAGTGTGTGTGTATATATATATATATATATATACACACACACACACATACAGGAACATGTGAGAGCTTTGCCCTCTTTCGTCCACGATACAGGCGACTTCCTGAGGAAACTGGAAGGGGTAGATTGGGATTCCTCCTATTGGTTGATCACGTTGGATGTTACATCCCTCTACACTAGTATATACCATCAAGATGGTTTAAAAGCTATTAACCGTTATCTAGGAAAAAGGCCCATCCAAATGTTTAATCACAACAAAATGTTGATTGCTACATGTGTGAACAATAATTTTTTCATGTTTTTTAACCAATTCTTCCAGCAGATTAGAGGAGTCGCTATGGGGGCCTGCTTCTCCCCTAGTTACGCCTGCCTGCATATGGGCAGATGGGAGGAGCAGGTCCTCTATGGCCTACATCATGACATTTTCACCAGACATGTAATCCGTTGGTATTGTTACATCGTTTGTATCTGTTTGATTTGGCAAGGCACCAAACAGGCCTTAGATTTCATCGATTTGATCAGGGTAAACAAATTCAATCTTCAGTTTACAGCTAACTTAAGTCAAGATTCTGTCTGTTTTCTAGATGTAGAGATTTTCATTACAAGTGATAGACTTGAGACCCGGCTATCCAGGAAGCCCACTGTGGGCAATATTGTTTTACATGCCGCCAGTCACCATCGGCACACTTGATACGCAACATTCCATATGGTGAGATGTTGCACATCAGACGCATCTGCAGTACTGATTCTGAGTGCATTTCAGCACAGGAGGCCAGCAAAACTAGATTTTTGGCCAGAGGTTATGCGGCTTCCATGATTGATAAAGCCATCACTAAAGCCAACCACATTCCTAGGGAAACGGTCTTGCAAAACAAAACATCCAATGCTGGATCGGTACAAGTTAAGGATCCCACTAGACTTATCCTAACTTATAATCGACAGCACCAGGCCCTTCGGAAAATATTTAAGAAAAATTGGAGCCTGATACGGAATGACCCTGTCATTGTGGACGGGTTGGAGCCACACATTTACGAAAAGAAAGAAAACACCCACGTGGCTAGCACTCCCAGGCAGAAAGGATAAAGGGCCCTGCCAGGTAAGTGGAGATCAAAGCACACCCCCTTCAAAGCATTGATCCGACGAGTTTCGGGAAAGACATCCCTTAATCATGGATCCCAGGAGACAAAAGCGGCAAACAACTGGGCTACATTTAGTCCACCTTTTATTTTAATTAAACTAAAAGGTGGACTAAATGTAGCCCTGTCTTTCCCGAAATGCGTCGGATCAATGCTTTGAAGGGGGCGTGCTTTGATCTCCACTTACCTGGCAGGGCCCTTTATCCTATCTGCCTGGGAGCGCTAGCCACGTGGGTGTTTCCTTTCTTTTCGTAAATGTGTGGCTCCAACCCGGCCACGGCTAGCACCGCTGCTGGACCCTTGCGGATCCGCCCCTGACCACATGGCGGGATTGCAGAACGGGTGGTCTGGAGGCTACCTTGCAGATGGAACATTGTGGGGATCATTGGCGCTTTTCACCCCTTTTTAATAAACTCTGCAGGAAAAGGTACTTTGCGGCAGGCATCCCACTTGGGAGATATTGTTCTGGACTACTGGTTCCATGATTCAATGGGGCTCCCTTGAGATGGACTAATTTCCTGTTTAATTAAAATAAAAGGTGGACTAAATGTAGCCCAGTTGTTTGCCGCTTTTGTCTCCTGGGATCCATGATTAAGGGATGTCTTTCCCGAAACGCGTCGGATCAATGCTCTGAAGGGGGCGTGCTTTGATCTCCATTTACCTGGCAAAGCCCTTTATCCTATCTGCCTGGGAGTGCTAGCCACGTGGGTGTTTTATTTATAATATATATATATATATATATATATCTCTGAAACCACCGCTTCAGCCGCACTTTCCCCGTAATTACAACTCTAACAGAGGTGCCACTCGGAATTCAGGTGCTCATTCAATATTTATTTTGTAATTTTCATTTAGCAGCAACACCCAAAATGGAACGCCAACGTGTTTCAGCTTATGCCTTCAACTGGGCAACCCCATGACCCACAACCATTGTGTTTAAAAAGGAAAACAGGACTGTTTCATCCTCCTTACTCACTTTTCATCCACAGCATCTAGACCACCTATCTTCACAAAATGTCTCCCATGAGCAGCCACATTGGGAATGTTGTTTGTTGCATGCAGTGGCTAGATCACCATAGTCCCATCCTGTTGTCAACTATGGTATTCTCGACCATTTCAAATGTATTAAACCAGTGATACTCAAAGTACAGGCCGAGGGCAGCATACAGCCCTCATGACCTTTACATGCGGCCCCTGAGCAGCACTGGCCTGCTGTATACGGCCTCAGCACTAACTTAAAAAAATGTTAAATATGCAGCAAGATCTTCCTTTTGTTTAACTGCAATTAACCTTTAAGTAAGTAACTAGGCCGTTAACTTTAGGAACACCTTTATTTTTAAAGACCGCAAACATGTCAAAATACGATACACTTTTTGAATTTTGAAAAAAGACTATTTCATTGACCTGTGGAACCATTTCATCTCAGTTAATCAAACTGTAGCAGTGCATTCAGAAGTATTTTTTTTTTTAAGTGATGGTTTTCAAACATGAATTTAGAAACGTTAATGCTCTCTCCTCACCCTGACAATGCCATTAATAATTACATCCAAGCACAGGAGTTGGTTTTGTACAGCACGCATCCTGAGCGTTTGTATTTCGAGGTCCTTTTATATGTGATAATGTAGAAAAACGAGTGAAATTGAAATGAAAAAATAGCCCAGGATCACACAATTTGATCAAGTGGAGAAGCCAAGATTTATCCCCGGTTTTCTGGTTTCACATTGCGCAATTGAGTTCAGCCAGTAGATATACATGCTTCGCTTAGTCTACACCCACTGTACGCCCCCCCCATCCCTTGCTGGCATCAGTGCGACCCTTGGTCACAGCAAATACCAAACGTTGCGGCCCCTGGCGAAATGTTTGTGAGTACCCATGTATTAAACACTTATTTGAAAATTGGAATTCAAATTTCGATTTTACATGTGCAGATTCATTATGTTAGACAAATGCACATCCTTGTAGGCACCAATTTTAATGATCAAACATATCACTATTCCTGCAGGGTTTGTACACACTTATTTGATTGCGCCTACCAATATCACATTTAATTGTCTCAATTTCAGTATTGAGGGTATAAAATGTGTGTCTTCAACACAGGCACTCAAAACGCTGATACAGCCAATTACTCGTATCTCTGTGTTGACCAGCTACTCTCATAATTGTCACAGTGTTATTGCACAGAACCTCATAAAGTGCAAATGTTTGTCTAAGAATAATATCCCACAAAATCTCAGTCCTACACATAAAGTGCTAATGCTTGTCAGAGACTGTTTTTATATTCACATTCCCACAATCTAAAGTGCAAAAGCATAATCTACAACCTATAAAGGACAATCATGTGTATAAATAAAGTGCAAATGCATCAACCCTGCTTGCCATAATAATCATATACAGGCCAAATGTTGCTCATACATGTGTCTCTACTGAGTCACAGTTATTCTAAAGTGCAATTGCCATTTATAACTACAATTCTATATCGTTTCTGTTCAGTTGTTACTAAAGTGCAAATGCAAGTGCGTTACTTTCAATTCAAAAGTAGATCTAAACTTCTCACTCTCCTAAATACATATAAAATGGAAGTTCAAAAAAAACGCTGTACCCTTTTGTAGTCCTAAAAGGATTCGATGTTACTAAAGCGCAAATGTGTTGAGGTATATTACTCTCAATTAAAAAGTCATTATTGCAAAAATATTGCATAAAAATCAATATGGCACATACTAGTTGTAAGAGAAGAATTAAAATAAAACAATCATATATCACACTGCTTACAAATAAACACTGTGGCTAAACTGGCCATATCTGAAGTGGTATTACAAGATACTGTGTCACAGGCTTATGTATGTCCCTTCCAACGTATATACCAAAATAAAATGTGCAAATATCTCTCAGTACTGGGAAATGTGCAATTAGAAACCGTGTATACTGCGCAATTATCTCATAGTGCTTAGATCACAGAGGGTCCAACCATGCTCTTCCAACAAAACACTCAGGCAAAAAACATATATATATATATATATTGCTGCTTCGAAACACCAGTCAGGTGCACTCGCAGGCGGGTGCTTCTTCGTGCGGGGGTGTACCCGCATTCAAATATTGCTGCAACTCTCCTTCTCACATCCACCATCCAAAGAGAAAGACAGCACTCACGGGGGCCGTTTCCAAAATTTAATAACTGGAAACTGTCACGTAAACAAACATGTTTGTTTACGTGACCGTTTCCAGTTATTACATTTTGGAAACGGCCCCCGTGAGTGCTGTCTTTCTCTTTGGATGGTGGATGTGAGAAGGAGAGTTGCAGCAATATATATATATATATCAGTTCAATTAGCTTTATTCGGCAATTAAGTCATAAAAGCACATACAAACATTACACATAAATACATATAAATTACTTAAAAAGGATAAAATTGCAATTAAATTTACGGTGGCCGACGAGCTTGCAGTAAAAATCAGATTAAAAAGACATTACATGTCAGTTTATAATGTACAAAAAATTAGCTAAACGAAGCTTTCACATCCCAATACTCTGTTTGTTAACAACCGGTAAATTATCCAGGGCGGATAAGCAATTTATGTGTTAAATCAAAGAAAAAGAATTGGCAATTTGCCTCAGTGCTTTTGTTCTTATACACCAGGCCCACCCTAGGAATTTAGCCACAGCTATACATATTGGAGGGGTAGGATCAGTGCACAGGATACGAAGGGCAATAGCATATCTTCTAATACCAAGGAACTTGCAGATGGGTTGTATCCATCTTTTACGAGGTGCCATATACATTGGGCAGAAAAATAACAGGTGCCCGATATTCTCACATGATGCAGCACATCTGTAACACTTATCATTATTACTGCCTTGCCTCCCCCATCTAGAGGTAAATTCCGCTATGGGTAGTGTACCCACCCGCAGCTGGAAATACAACTTGCGGTCAGTTGTTTTTTCAATGAGATCCCAGTAATCCTCTCGATGAGGAAGGGCTTTTAAATCCAAAAAGCGGGCTGTTAGATGGGTAGAAAGGCCTTGGGTGGTTTCCAATCTATATACCCATTCCCAGTACATGTTTTTCAAGTTTTCTTTGGAAGGAAAAATGGTATCTGCAGGTTTTTTCCAGAGATCTATCAGGCCTATACTTCCCAAAAGGGATTTTATCCCTTGTAGCCATGATATTTTTTGTGACCTGTCAGATTCTATGATGTCTTTAAAACCACTCCTGTAATGGATTAATTCATCAGTACACCAGAGTCTACGCCAATATAATATTGGACGTAGCCTCACCAGATGTTCTAGGGGTTTTTTGCCCAAATCCAATAATAGCGGTCGCAGTGGTGTGCTGGAAGGGAGGTTTATGACTTTGCGCAAAAAGGCATTTTCTAGGGCTTTCAAGCTAATCAAGTTATTAAAGCCCCAGAGCTCGGCCCCATAGAGGCATGAGCCCAGGACCTTGGTACCATAGATTTCTAAAACTGGAGAAATTGGCTTAGTTAGTGAGGTTTTAAATCTAGCCAACAAGGCCCCTGCTTGTCGTTTATATTGTAGGCCAGCCCGATCTAATTGGCAACCCCAGCGCATGTCATTTTGCAATGTTATCCCCAGATATGTAAATGATGTCACTTCCTCCAGGGGCGACTTATTCATGATTATTTTTCCTCTAAAGGTTTTTGATCCATTAAAGGACATGTACTTTGTCTTCCCCGTGTTTACCTCCAGACCTCTTTCTGCGCAAAATTCCTCGAAACACCCGACAGCCTTCTGCAATCCGCCAGGGGTCTTAGAGATTATCAGCGTGTCATCCGCAAACATGAGGATAGGGATACGCACTCCTGCCAGAGTCGGCGCATCGGTGGGGGTCCGCGAGAGCCAGTCGGTCACGCCGTTGACGAAGAGAGAGAACAGGGTCGGCGCCATGACGCAGCCCTGCCTCACTCCCTTGCCAACCGGGAAATCCTCCGTCACCTCCCCCGGGCCCCCCCAGCGGACCCTGGCAACATTTCCCTCATGCAAGCGGATGATCACGGTGAGGAGTTCAGGTGCTATTCCCAACTCCATTAGGACCTGCCAGAGCTTACTTCTTGGGACCAAGTCAAATGCAGCTTTTAAGTCTACAAAGACTGCATAAAGGGCGCCTTTCCCCAAGACCACCGTCTTCCAATATAGGTTGACAAACCGGAAGACTTGGTCGATTGTACTTATCCGGGAACGAAACCCTGCCTGCATTGGGCTGAGGATGTCATAGTCATCCATCCAGGTTTGAATTATATGTAAAAGCATACGGCCTACGATCTTTTGGACCGAATCAATCAAACTGATTGGTCTGTAATTGCTAGGGGTTGCTTTGTCTCCTTTTTTGAATACTGGCACAATTTCAGCGCACTTCCATGAAGGCGGTATGTCTGCCCCCTGTGCAATTGCGTTGGCAAGTCGCATAATATAGCTCGACCAGAGGCTTCTATCATTGGTAAACATGTCTGCGGGGATACCGTCCATTCCCGGGGCCTTTCCTCTGACTACTCCATCTAGTGCTCTGTCCACATCCTTAAGCGTGAATATGGCCTTTTTGTAGAATACATAGGGAGAAGTCTCAATAAGAAAGTTTTGGGCGGGCGCGGCATATTGGGGTTTGAAATGGTCAATCCAAGCATTCTGTGGCACATTGTTTTGAGGACGCTCTGCTATACCACCCCTATCCCATTTGTAGGTATCCCAAAAAACTTTGCTGTTCTTACTTTTTGAAGCCTCAAGAAGATCCTTCCAAATTTCATTCTCCCAGGTTACCTTTGCCTCTTTGAGAGTTTTCCCATATTTTGACCTAGCAAATCTTACGAGTGTTGGGTCCTTCTGCTTGAGTGCACTGCCTAATTCGTCCCGGGCCTTCCTGCACTCACTGTTATACCATCCCGCTTTCCTTTGCGGCACGGAGCTCCTGGGAGGGACGGGTTTGAGGAAATATTTCCGCAGGCCCGCAAAAAGCCTTGCGTGAATTTCCACTGTACGTTGATGGAAGTCCTGACCCTCGACCAGTAAACTCAGTTCTTCCAATGCAAGGGTAACTTCTTCTTTTATAGCTAATAAAACTTCTGGGTCATCTACAACCTGGTCCCATTTTAGGTGGCGCATGTCGTTAGACAGGCGATGCTCTGACTCGTATATTATTTGTGGCTTTTCTATAGCTCCAAGTAAGGATGAATTAAATGATGAGACCAACGGGTGATGATCACTCTCGGTTCTATTTACTACCTCCATATCTATGAAGTAGGGCCAGAGTTTGGTATGAATCAATAAATAATCGATTCTACTTGCCCTACGACCATTGTCAAAGGTATTTGAGCCACTTTTGTCGGACGTGCTCCTGCCATTAGCTGCTCTCATATGACTCCCTAGACATAATCCGCTTAGCTGGATTGCTGCCCCAGACCACCTTTTTACTGGGGCTATCTCAAGGGGTGGGATACCCCAGCTTGCATCTTCTTCAGCCGCAAGCTGAGATATATCGTGATCCAGGGGCTCAAACGAGGTATTGAAATCGCCTGCTATAATGGGTAGATAATTAGAGGGCAGTGAGTCAATTGTTTCTTCCAGCAGGTGTACTACTGGAGACTCTTTCCCCCCCGGCAGACCTCGTGCATAGACATTAAAAATTGCGAGGTTTACCCCGTCCTTTGAGGCAATCTTTACAAATAATATATCGTTACTAATGTTAGAACTTTGGGTGACTTGACATCCTAGGTCTTGCTTAATCCATATAGTTAGCCCGCCAGATGGTCGGCCTCTTCCTTTTTTTGAAGCTGGGATATGATAATTGAGAAATCCACTGCATATCAAGGGATCTATCAACCAAGTCTCTTGAAAGAGACACATGTCAAATTTTGATATAAAACCCAGCCAATCAGGGTCTACCATCTTTGAACCTAGCCTGCTATGTTCCAAGACATTATTGACAATTGGCCACTCACTTGTAGTCTTCCCTTATAAGGGCTTGAAGGCCCTTGTGGTAGGCTTAAGCTTTCCCTTGCTAAAGAAGTCAGGTTGATGATACTACTAGTTTTCCCATTAGTTAAAGTATCAAGCATGACATTACCAGATGTACCAGCTACAGCTATATCGGTATTCAGTGGGGATATAAGTCCGGTCCCAGCTGGAGGCCGGTATATTTCCCCCAGCTGGCGCTGGTCCAGTAATGTATCATTAGTTATGTTAGTGACAATGTTGGCATCCTTGGTTATGGTATGGTAAGCTACCCCATTTTCTGCAAGGTTTACATCTATATTGCACGTGTGTTTCCTAGACCTACAGGAATTTGATCGTCAATCGCAGTCTTCCAGACCAGAGGATATGATACCCTCCGTCTGCACATTAGGATATCTGTTACTTCTAGGCCACATATTGTTACCACTGTAGCCGACATCCACTATATTGGGGCGCTGACAATTATCATAGAAGTAGGACAAAGGCAGGGAGAGGATGGGTGTTCGAGGGTTTGAGTTTGGCCAGTGACAAATATGCTCAACTGCCCTGGGATCTCTAAAATTAATAATTACGCAATCTCCTGCTATGTTTTTCTTTTTGGGGCCCAACCAATTAACTCGACGCGCAAAAAGGATTTCTGTAGAAACATTCTGGGGTAAGGGGCGATTGGAATTTAGCCAATACACACACTTATTCTTCAAATCCCCGTAGTCCTCCCTAGAGTCTGAGCCCAAGGGTTTAACTCCTGCCAATATTATAACATAAGGGCTTGATTCAGGGGGGAGGTGAATATTTGGGTGTTTCATTGTCGCTCGAAGACTATGATCTACCCTATCTGCTGTTTTTGTTACATGGCTACTGTTAGCTGTCGCTTGTATAATCCCCCCACTCTCTAGGCTACCTACATATATATATACATAGATTGTAGAGTGTCCATATAGATCTGTCTGTTCATAAATGAACATGTAGTTCAGCATCAAGGTTCTGTCCTCACAGTTTTTCAGTGCCTAAGAGAATAAACATCCGTAAGTCGCACTGACGTAGCTCCAATTCCCTGTTGCTCTACGTTGGTGGATCTTAATGTTTCAAGATGTGCCAATTACGCTTGATCAGGGAATTAATAGACCCATTTTCTAACCCATGAAAAAACATATAACTTGATCCTAGTCACTCGTGATCTCCAGTGTGGTTGTGGTAGCCTGAGAGTTCATGAGCAGCAATTACTCCCTATTTTTCTTCAGAACCCTCTGTTTAGCTTCTCTGAACACCCTGGCTGGATACCCTCTATCAGAAAACCGTGCAGTCATCAACCTGGCCTCTGTTTCAAATGATGCAGCAGAAGAGCACATCCTATGTGACCTAAGCAGCTTACCGTAGGGGGGTACAAGATATAAGCAGAGTTGCGTTGGACTCGGGGTGCCCACAGGCCGTAAACTGGGTACTGTGCATTGCAGAAATTTGGAAAGGTCCTTGTGCACCTTCGGGAGACAGTAGATGACCGGTGTCGTGGGATGATCAATCTTTAGGTATAGATGTTCTTCACATGATAACAGCCCCTATTCAGCCCATCCACTGAGTATGGCATAATATTCCCTCTGACCACCGATGGGGTTGCTTCTCAGTTCTTGATAGTGTTCCTTCACCCTCAACTGCCTGTTCATCTCTAGTGTATTGGCTGGTGTTTATAATAACAACACTGCCTCCTTTATCTGAGGATTTGAGGATGATAGATTTATTATTCCTCAATGCATATAACTCATGCCAATCCTGTGCAGTGAAGTTATTATGGTCCCTATGTCGTTCTACTAATTTGTTGAAGTCCTCTATTAAAAGTTAATTGGAACACATCTACCAGATTCCCAGTTGGCAGTTGCGGTATAAATCTATTTCCAGGTTTCAGTCCACTGTCAATGGTGCAGTCTGTAGCGACCCCCTCTGACTGACTGAGTAAGGGAATATCCCCTTCATTAGTTGTCACTCCAGGGCCAACGGTCAAGCCTCCCATATATGTTTTATATATGTATGTGTGTGTGTGTATATATATAAATATGACCAACGGTTATAGGGACTTTCTAGTTGAGTTCAGATTTTACACACTCAACACATAGAAATTCAGCATGTATAGTTATACTTATCACATGAAACTATAACTCCTGCTCTGAGCTAACTATAACTCGATCTGCCTCCATGCACAGTTTTCTTATCAATAATTGCCCTGCAAATGTTATAGTGATATGATTTGTGAAGTCACAGAAGATGTCATGAGTGATGTAATGTGTGGGGTAATAAGCAGTGCATGGTGAGAGCGAGAGTTATAGTTACCTTAGGGCGCGAGCTATCGTTTTTGAGAAGTATAGCTATAACTGCTAAATTTTTATGGTTTTGTTTGTGTAAATTCTGAACCTAACTATAAAATCCCTGTAACCTTTTGTTTTTTCAGTGAATTTTGTTTTTTTAAATACTATTTCCTACCTATAACGTCCCTGTAACCTGGGTTTGTGAGTGTTTGTGTGGGTGTGCGAGAGTGGTGGGTGTGTCAGGGTGTGTGTAACTGGCTGTGTGGGTCTGTGAGTGAGTGGTTTTGTGGGTTTGTGAGTGGGTGTACAGGTGTGTGAATGGTTGTGTGGGTTGGTCTGTGAGTGGGTGGGTGTGTTAGTGTGGGTGTGAGCGAGTGTGTGATCAAGACTGAGTCAGTGTATTTTTTTAATAAATTGGGATCTGTCGCAGATTCACATCGGTGCCGCAGAGGATCCGCAGATCCTCTCAAACGGAAAAATAAACATTTTCCCACAATATCTTCCCCATGAGGGCTCCCTCACAATCCCCTCCATCAGTCCCATGATGTCATGGTACTTCTATCATGACCTATGTATCTTATTTCTACTATATCTTTACGCCCCCACTCCTTCCCCGGGAATCGAGGGCCTTTTGACCAAATGGCAGCTGCAACTTTTAATCACGGTATTGCTGGTGGTGCGTGGAACCGCAGTGGATCTGCATCTCTCTAGAGATACATAAATCTTTTTTCTTTAATAACTCTAAAACTACTGGACAGATTTAGACCAAACTACAAATAGCACTCTTTCTGGACCAAGAGCTAGCTTTCAGCTAAATTTAGTGTAATTTCATTCAGTGTTTTGGCCTGTATTCATGTCTAAAATTCCTATCGGAAATTGCACTGGGAAAACGTGTTTTGGGCACCCACCCTTTTTCTCGGCCCCCGCTTGACGAATTGCCCCAAAATTATCCAGACAACAACTGAAGTGAGTTGTACACTAGTTTTGAAAATGTTGTGAAGATTCGTCAAATGGAGGCAAAGTTATTAGCAAAACGAAAAATGCTATTTTAATGGAAACTAGGTCCTAACTATATCTGCCTACTGGTGATATATATAATGTACACACAACTGATCCCTCTCTGCTCGTATAGGATGCTTTACATAGTTTGAGACCATGATTGTATATTTTCTCTGATCCACTGTTAAATAACTTTATTTTAATGTCGAACACTTATTCTATTTACGTTTCCATTTTCCAGTTGTGACAGCTATTGGCGGTACAGCAGATGGTGAACCTTGCCAATTTCCATTCTTGTTCTTGGAGAAGGAATATGGAGAGTGTACCACAGAGGGCAGGGAGGATGGAAGACTCTGGTGTTCAACCACTTACGACTACCAGAAGGATGAAAAGTGGGGCTTCTGTGAGAGTGAGTAACCTGTCCACCTGATGTTGCCTCAATAACCACCATTTAAAGAGCTAGGTCTCTTCTCAGTTGATCTCTAATCTCTAAAATGTTTACTGTAGATTTCTCATTGCCAAATTAAAGCAACAATGTTATTGAATCCATTCCCAAATAGTCAGAAGGTGGTAGATTGTTAGGGTTGATCTGTGTTACCAGCTTTAAACAAGGTGTCCTTTGCCCTATTTCCCCGTGTTCAGATTACCATGAAAGGCATGACTAGATTCCCAAAAGTCCTCCGATGCCATCCATTAAGCAGTCCCTCTTTATAAAATTACATTAGGAGATACTGGAGCTAGGAGGACAGAGGTGTCTTTTTAAGAACAAGGGCAGATTTTTATTTATATTTGGGACAAAATAGGGGCTCTATGGAAACCCTAACTCTGTTTCCAAAGGACACATTATTGTGTGTTTTGTGTGTTTGCTTCCAGTCATTAATTTAAGGTTATTAGTACATAAATAGTGACATTGTAATGGTTGTCAATAAAATGGCTCAGTTTAAGTTATCACTCCCATGTGTTAACCAGGGGCGCAGTGTAGTAATCCATTTTTGCAACTCAGGTTGTGCAAATATCCGACACACTGGTTTGCACACAGGGATGCAGTTTATGCTGCGTCATTGTACAATGAGGTCATATCGCAAATTGTTCATTCTTAAAAGATGGTGTTAGTCTACATTTTTCATAAAATTTGCTTTGATTATCAATGAAGAAAATGTGCTTGAGATCAGAAAATGCGTTTAACTTTACCGTGTCTGTAGAAAAGAAAATGGAAAACATAGAAATTGATTCTTTTAAAATGTGATAAATAAATCATGTAGCTTAGATGCTTTTTGAACATGTAAAAAGTAAACGTGCAGCTTAAATAAGAAGTAGGCTCTCATACCTAATGTGATTCTACAACAAGGCCAGCAACTGCTGAAAATTCTCTAACTCTAAAATCGTTTATCACTTTAAAATGTGCTGTATGATGTATTTTGTTTGCTTTCTCGCACCATAAGATTTCACTAAACAATGTATTCTGGAATAGTTTTATACTGAATAGAGCATTAGCAATGTTGAACTTATTGAAGATATTTGTTTTCAATGTCTCATCAATACCTACTGATAGAAATGTTTCATTGTTTTAGACTAGCCCTTTATCCACTCAATGGGATACTGACAACAGCTAACAGAATAGGCCTACAAAGGTTCCCATTAGAACTTTCCCTCCTGTATCTAGGGCAAGACATATTAGAAACTTTATAGATAACTGCTCACCGGCATGAATGCTTCCCATGAGAAATCGGAGGAGATGCGACAGACCATTGTAAGACCCGTTTACATTGGACGAACAGTGCTGAATTTTGCTAATGTTTTATGTTTTCATATATACGTGTTTCTAGTTGGAGAGCAACACTCACTCGACTTGTCTTTTCAATGCCACCTTGCCCTTGATGCATTTTTACTTTTCCTTATTCTTATCCAGATTGATGTGTGCTACTCCTAACAGAGATTTCTTATTGTCCTGATCTTTTTTTGGCAGGGAGACTTTGTCTTACAGCTGATCATCGTTACTGCTGTGATTACTTCTCTTTGAGTTAATTAATAATTCCTATTGCAACTTGCTAGGGAACTCGGCTGAGTTTCCTGAACTACTCTTTATGGGGAGTTCATTCCATAGGTAACTAAATGCTCCACAATCTTGCTCTTTTCCAAGAGAAATCTTAATGGGCTTTTATTTAGGTTAGGACTCTTAGATAAAGATGGGGACTATTTCCTTTAAGAACATGCTGTCTATATTATGATGGTTCTAACAAAACCTATCCTTGGTATTTCTGTAAATTGACTAACCTGGATAAAGGTGACAACAACATTACTATCCTCTTAATGAGAAATAAAGCCTTAAAACGATTCCAAACCTCTCATTATTGACTGAACATTGCTATTGAAAGTTAATGATCATATTTGAAAATAATTGTTTTTACTGCTCCAGATCCATTGGCCTAAAGACGAATAAATGCAAAAAATAGAAGGCTTTTGTTGTATGTGCTTGGATCTGCACTGGTCATCAAATTTCCCTAAGAATGGCAAAATCACCTGCTTAGGGAATATTAAATAGGCATGTTGCTGTTTGCGAATCCCTGTGATTGCCTGCGAGTATTGTAATAGGGCCTACAAGGGGCAGCAGACCCCGTCCCTGCCTTTGCATTCCCGATTGGTGAAGAAACATTTTTTCAGCACCTGTGCTCCTTCAAGGGACACGTGCTGGGTTAAAAAAAGACGTTTCCTATTTAGGAAAACATCCAGGTGAAGCAGGCGTGGTTGCCATCGACCACTGCTTGCTCCCTACGGGTTTTTCAAGACGGAAACGCTTCCATATAAATAGTTATCCCTTTGCAAATCGGATATCACCTAGTTTCTAGTTTCTTATCCCTTTGATAGTTTTTTTAATTACAACCTGCAATTAAAAGAGGGTGTTCCTTGTACTCCCAGTCCTAATTGCGATTTGTATGGAGTAGCAAAAGGTATTTTTCAAGTGGAAAATGCTTTTCAGACTCGCAACATTTCTTTACTACATTTCATCCTTCCACTTAGCGGTCGCTAAGCCTGTGATGTTTTGAATCGCAGACATTGCAACCACAACATGCAGTAATACATCGGAACTTTATATGCATTTTTGACTGTTGACTCTGCCATCGTAATCCTCCCTCCCCCTTCTTTCTTTGTCTACCTTTCCTCTTTTGCTGTCCTTCTAACTTCTGACATTTTAAAATGTAACTGTATCTAATTATTTTTGTAGCTGAGGAACAGTCGAACAAAAGACGGCATCAGCAGGAAGCAGAAGAGTTGTACCAGCTTGGCATGAAAATCCTGAACGAAACAAACAAGAAATCATTGAAGAAAGAGTAAGTGTGCCATATGAAAGGTAATGCCATCATATTTGCAACATAAGATAGTGCTTCTGTATGCTTCTACGCATGCTTAATTCTATATGTACTCTTGTATGAAGTGATGAATTACAGAGCAAAAATCCGTTGCTGGAGCTCACCAGTGAACAATTAATCATTATTGACGCCCTAGTTTTGCGAGAGCTGCTATTTAATTTCTTGGTTGTGTTTTTCTTCTTAAGTACTGTAAAAGTGTCTGTACACCAAGACCAAACAGTCAAAAAGACTACATTTCTGAAAACGTTTAAATAGTGTTTAATGGAGCTGAGGTTTAGAGGCCTATCCCCTCCACACTTTGCCTTTGTACCACATGATTTTACAACATCCACGTTCACAAAACAAATCTATTTTCTATGGTTTCATGGTGCCACAAGCAGTAATCTGGTTGCAGTGCATTACAGGAAACAACTGCATGCGAATATCCGGTTTAGACCATCAGTCTTTTGGTCATAGGCATTTACAGATCTTTAAAGTTTCTATTGCTGGGCTTCATGGTAAATTCCTCCAGTCTCCTCTCACAGAAACATATCTGTGCCAAAGGTGCGGCCCAAATCTGTGTCCCCTAATCTCTAGAGTTTGTGTGGTATTATACATATGTTGATTTTCAATAGAACTGAGCAGTAGTCCAAACACTAGGTACCAGGAAAGGGTTTTGATGGGGGAGATTACAGGGGGGAATAACTGAAGTATTTGGATCTGGGCTCTGCAGCACCCAAGAGAACCGAACAACCCTAAGGGTGTGACCCTCAGCTTTGTTCTTCTTGGTCCTTTGAGCTTGGGGGAGGGGGGGGGGGGTGATGGCAGGGGGTACCAGATATAAGCAGAATTGCGTTGGACTCCGGGTGCCCACAGGCCGTAAACTGGGTACTGTGCATTGCAGAAATTTGGAAAGGGACTGCAAACGAAATGCTTGTTTAGGTTCCTGTTATTTGGTCAATTTTATCGCACCTGGATATGTGGAAACATACAACAACCATATATTTTTGACACTTGCAGAACTTAAAGTTTGTATCCCTGGATGCCAGATCATGAACTTGATTGGCTGGCTGGAATCTTGCTACGATAGTCACGTTTGTCAGATTTTTAACATTGTTTTATTTAAAACAAGGTAGTTTCATTCAATTCTTTTAACACAGACATATCCTTGCCAATGCTTGACCCAAATCAATGTTTTCGTGGGTCTATTGAGTGTTGGGTATCAAATGTATGGCTTTTCAGTGGAATTGTACAACAGTACAAAGACTAGACGCCAATGTTGTTTGAGGAGATTACATGGGGAATATCAGCAGCATTTTAGTTGGGGTTTCACAGGTGCACAGGGTAATCTACCAGCCTCCGACATCTCTGAAAGCTAGAGACACAGTGGCTTGTGTGGCTACAAAATATTTTACTACCCCAAATCCCCCGGAAATGTCGGAGTATGGGTAAAATAATTTCTTTGTAAACAAGAGAGGGACTGATGGGCTTTTATTCAAGGAGGTCCAGCATACATGCCCAGTTAATCATGTGTAAAGAAAAGAGTATGCAGTTCCTCAAAGAAAAGGCGGGGGGGTGCCAAAGGAAAGAAGAGACCGTAAAGCAGAGGAATACCTCTATTCGGAACTAGGGTCCTCACACACCCAGCAAGCTAGGTGTCATGCTTCATCATATGGACCTGCTCCTCGTCGGGCCGGCGCTGCAATGCCCGACGGGCACCCTAAAAGGGGCTCTTTGGCGGAGATCTTCAGTTCCTGGCCGTATGATGCAGTGTGTGTGAGAGGGACCTAGTGGTGTAGATGTGAGTGCAGGTAAGTGAATTAAAACAAGTTAGAGAGTCCAAAAATAATTTTATTGGGGATGGCTCTCTACCTGAATAAAAATGTGTGGGAGCAGAATGGCAGCTAACTGATGTTAAGATTCAGTCTGGCTATGCTCATCTGCGCTGGTCGACATGTTTCTTGCCTGATGGTCCTATTGATCCGTGGCAATTCCTCAGGACCTAAAAAAGCTGTCAGTAATCTACACTGGGTGGTAAGTACAGCTGTTACCTACTACCTGTTGTTAGGAAACGGTCTCGCCATCTGCCTAGGGAAACCTAAAAGAAGAGAAGATCATAAGCAAGGCATCCCAAGCAGAGGCAATGTAAAAAGTGGATGTATTACACAGGTCTAGTTCACAAAGTGATATAAACCCCCTATTGACTAAATGATCTAACATGACATGTACTTACCACCCAGTGTAGATTACTGACAGCTTTTTTAGGTCCTGAGGAATTGCCACGGATCAATAGGACCATCAGGCAAGAAACATGTCGACCAGCGCAGATGAGCATAGCCAGACTGAATCTTAACATCAGTTAGCTGCCATTCTGCTCCCACACATTTTTATTCAGGTAGAGAGCCATCCCCAATAAAATTATTTTTGGACTCTCTAACTTGTTTTAATTCACTTACCTGCACTCACATCTACACCACTAGGTCCCTCTCACACACACTGCATCATACGGCCAGGAACTGAAGATCTCCGCCAAAGAGCCCCTTTTAGGGTGCCCGTCGGGCATTGCAGCGCCGGCCCGACGAGGAGCAGGTCCATATGATGAAGCATGACACCTAGCTTGCTGGGTGTGTGAGGACCCTAGTTCCGAATAGAGGTATTCCTCTGCTTTACGGTCTCTTCTTTCCTTTGGCACCCCCCCGCCTTTTCTTTGAGGAACTGCATACTCTTTTCTTTACACATAAAATAATTTCTTCACTTTTCTTTTTCAATAACCCCAGAACTCAAAGCATATAGCAGTGTTCTTACCATCCATAGTTTCCACACTCTTCCAGGTAAAAACGCTTCCCGCTGCATTTATGGGTGGGCCTATTGAAAGAGACAGGAATAGACCACAGTTCTTAACCTGAGTCCAGGCTGGGGCACAGGCGTGTATGTTTATGCCCCATGAAGAAGGCTGACACTGTTTGGAATTTATTTAGGCAAAAAAATGCAAACATTGGGTTCCTTGTGGGGGCATAGTTGTGCCTCTGACCCAGCAGTGCTTGTGACGCTGTTTAATTTTTTTTGTTTAGTCTAAAAACAGTATCTGGACCCTTGCTGGAGGACAGACTTGCAGCTCCTAGGAGACAATGGAGCTGTCGGACACTGAATCAGGATATCACACTTGGAACTGGAGGGACTAAGAACAATTCTAGTCCCTCTCCTTTCTGACCCCAACCTCCCCTCTCCCCCTTCCTGGTTAATTTCTTCCATTGCTGGAGTGGAGGAAGGGGAGTGTGGGCGGAGATGGGCTGTTCTCCCTGCACTTTTTCTCACTACTTGTCAGCCTGGATCAAGCAAGTGGCTTGGGCTAGGAAGGAGTGGTGTCCGGTAGTCCTACTCACTGGGTCGATCCGTGGATTGATTTAGCGGGGGCTATGGAATAATTTCCAGGCCCATCCACTATGCATGTGATGTCACTCACATATGAATGAAATGGCCTGGAAGCAGCACAGAGCTATGTCATTTTGGAGTTTGCTGGTGCCTAGCAGGGATCAGGCACTGGCAATCTCCTTGCTACCAACCACACAACAAAAAGAGGGCCAGGGTTTGGGGGCACAATAATAGATAAAATGAGTGTGTATATATACAACATGAGGATGTCATGGTGAAACCTTTTCATGTGGCTGATGTAGGTCATAAGGCGTAAGGCCAGAGGGTTAAAAACAATGGTTCTTCAGGTTCTGAACAAAAGAAAACCCTAGTTCAATCAGTTGACCTTACAGTGATCTGGAAATACTGGCCAAAGTCTAAGCCGTCCACATTTCGATCCCTTGAAGCAACTTGAATAGGGTGTTTTATTAGGATATGGCCGAGTGACACTTGTAGCAAATCCATAAGGGTGACTAATCACTTGCAAATCCAAAAGACACATTAAATGGATTATTTTGACCAATAAAAGTATCAGGACTTTATTTATCTTTTGAAAGTGGCTAAAAAAGACATTCAACATCTAAAATATAGAACAATAAAGCAAAACCTGAACTCAGTGGGGCCAGAAAGTTACCAGCAGAAAAATGATTGTGGAATTCAAAACTTAATGCTGGCAGTCTTTAAATAAATCCTGATTATAAGCCCAATGTAAGGAAATGTGTAAATCTAGAAAAACAGACGTACCGTGAGCCACCAGAGGTCCCTTGCTAGGGGTGTGCAAAATTTGTATATTTAACTATTGTGTAATTACAGCAAAATTGTGTGAAATGCAAGTACGTTATTTAGCGGTATATTTCAGCACCAAATGCGCCCTCACATAATTTTTTCATGTCTGGACTAATTTAAACAAAAGCACCCTGAAAAAAACGCCTCTCATTCTATTTTCTTCTTTTTACCACAAATTGCGCATAAATCCACATAATGGCGCAATTGTGTAATTTTGTGAATTTTTCTCAACATGTATAACATGAAATAGCTGAAATTATGCGAATTATCCTAGCATAATTTTCATTTTGCCCACGCCTAAATCTTCATTTTCTTTCCAGAGACACCTCAATGCAAAGAGTAAATCCTATAAAACATCAAAAATGGTTAGAGGATTAGTGGAGAAGATGATGGATAGGTAGATGGATGGATGGATGGATGGATGGATGGATGGATAGATAGATAGATAGATAGATAGATAGATAGATAGATAGGCAGATCCTTGACTGAACCTTACTTAAACTGGGCAGTGTTCTTTTCAGCGAGCAGCATGTAAGACTAGAACGAATATAGCATGTTACATCGCATGCTATTACATCGCGTTCCTTTACAACGCGGTCGTTAGAACGCTGTACCTTTACAATGCAAGTCATTAGATCGACTTGCTGTACTGTGGAAATTTAGCTCGCAAACTGAACATTATCTGCGCCATCTTGCCCCTCCCCAGCACCACGCACAAGCGAACGCACGGCCGCCATTTTAGGCACCCCACTCTCTCCCCGCTCACTCTCGACCGCCAGCGCTTTCCCCTGGCGCTGCAAGCATCCCCCGCGCGCTGGCCACCCCCGCTCTCTCATACAGGCCATAAACCCTCTCCTTCTGCGCGACCCTGCTACGGAACCACTTCCGACCGACAACCCATACATGGTCATGCCTCTCCTTTGATAACCCCCTTCCTCTGCGCCCCATTGTCTGAACTGGTCCCAGGCCATCGCCTAGCCCTGCGGATGCAGTTTATTGCCCCTACTGTAAGGGAAACACCCCACATCAAAGGGATTACAGTAGAATCAAAGCCCCTACCCCCTGAGACCCGGCCGGTTGCACACACCCCCGGGAATTAGCGGAATTCCCTGCTGCGCGATAGCCATCTCCCACTGCGGGTAGGGTGGGAACCTCTACTGTAACCATGTGTGGGATCGGATCTGAGCCGGGGCTTCAGGGGATATTTCCCCGCACATCAAGGGAATCTCAAGAATATACTATGTGTAATAAAGCAATAAACCAGTGTATAAGAGACCAGGTCTCAGAGATGCAGTTAGAGCACCTCGTGACGATACCTTGCTGTCTGATCTGATGTGTTCTGCTCCGACGGAATAAAACTTTGTTTCCTGCCTTCCAGTCTCCGGCGCCTGCCTCTTTCATTGGTAAATTATCGAGTGGTATAAGAGGCGATTACCGCCGGGCAAATACTTGAAAGGTTATCGACTGAAACTGCCGCTACCATTTAACAATTGGCGTCCCAAACGTGGGGCCCATCAGCGACACGTGGATCCAGTGGGAGAGGTCCCGACGACAGAGTGAACGACTGCAACGATCGGGAGAGCTCCTGCCCAATAGACCCTCGTCTGGCAGCCGATCATCCGAACTTCACTGGTTCCGAGCAGACCTCTCTCGAGTGATCTACGGTCCTGACTGGGAACCATCAGGAGTGCCGCGGCAAATACGGAGAATAGAGGACGATCGGGCGCTGGAGGCGGAAGACGAGAAACTGTCCACGCGGTCCGGGTAAGGTCGTGAAATACGACAAAAGTGCGAAATAATTGATTGATTGTTTGAATACTAGTATTGCTCATTGATTGTGCTCATTGATTGTTCTCTTTGAGATATTCGCTGTCTACAAACGGGGAGGAGTAGAAATACTCTCTCTCTCTCTCCCTTTGCAGATGGTGAAGGGTAGGTAACGCAGACTTTTGTCCCCGTTGAAACCCGTCGTGCCTATCTTTATCTCCCCATTGATTGATTGTCCGAACATTGATTGTTTTGAAGAATAGTGCTTTTTGAGATATTCTCTGTTTGCAAATAACGTAGAATAGGAATATTCTGTCTAGTCTTTGCAAATAGTGAAGGGTAGGTAACGCAGACTTTTGTCCCCGTTGAAACCCGTCGTGCCTATCTTTATCTCCCCATTGATTGATTGATTGATTGTCCGAACACTAGTTGTTCGATATTGGTTCTTTGGAGGTATTCTCTGCTTACAAATAACGAAGAATAGAGATATTCTGTCTAGTCTTTGCAAGCAGTGAAAAGATAGGTAGTGCTGACTTTTGTCCCCGTTGAAACCCGTCATGCCTATCTTCTCCCCACTGATTGGTAGTTGGTTCTGCCCGGACCGCTTATTAGAGGTGAACCACCCGGCTCCACTGGAAGGCACCCCTAATAAGGACATGTTCACTAAATATGGACTAGTCGCCGTAGCTTATAGCAAGCTGTGGCATAAATATACCAAGAAGGACCCCGAAAGTCAGTGGCCACTGATGGGATCCTTCGACGACCGCAAGATAGAAGCGCTAGAAGTAGCTCTGCATAGCAATAAGACGACGCCTACTATGCTTGACAGTATTGGCATATGGCGCAAAGAAGCGACGCAACAGAAAAAGGAGGGAAGAAGTAAAAGCAGAAAAGGAATTACGAAAGGCAGCTCACCTAGCCGCTAAAAAGTTAGAAGAAGACATAAAGGAGAGAAGGGAAACTAAACTAAGACAGGAGCCCGAAACCTCAGGCCAGTACGCTGTTAGGACCCCTTCTTTGCTCTACCCTGTATTGTCCTCCAAGCAGCAAACGAATGACGAATTACTGTTAGGTCCCCCGACCATTTACATGCCCCCTCCGTATGCACCCTCCCAATCGGTAGTGCAACACCCACAACCCCCGAACACGAACGAAAGCAGTACAGGGGCCTCGGCCCTCACGGCCTCCGCGCCGGCTGAGCCTCTTATACTGAACCTAACGTCGACTGCAACGATAGACGACCATGAGATAGGAAAGAAAGAGTCCACCAGAATGAATCGGTTAACTAAAGATGAACGAGCAGGAATTGACAAGATAGTAGGGACGCTGGTGGAGCGAAAAGAAAGTGAGGAGTATATAACGGACGTGTATAAATCGTATGCCGACAGCCGCAGACGACACTTCGTCGTACGACTCTGTTATCACACCCTGAATACATATGAGGATAGGTACCACGATAAAGGTCCCGAAGGCCTAGCGGCCCTATATAGGAAGGTAGACATTGGGGAAGAAAGAGAGGGCGATGTAACGAACCTCTTCACTCGTACACTCGAGGTCTACCGACACCTTAAAGAACATGGACAGATCACCAAAACGGAAACCCCCATAGCAACTAAGCCCCAGGGAGGAAGGGCCGATGCCATGATGCCCATTAAAGAAGCTGCCCCCTACTGGGTCCCCCCACGGGGTCAGGGAACACACGACGACATCAACCACCAAGATGCGAAGGGAAGGGTTGTATATAACTGGGTCTACCAGCCGTGGGACCGGCAAGATATTTTGACCTTTAGAAAGACTCTACCCGACTTGAGAAAGAACCCGACTGCCTTCTACACTGAATTGGGTACAGCCTTAGGCTCAACGATAATGACGTTAGCAGATATCGACTTGTTCTTTGGGCTATGCCTACCGGCTGATGTGTGGAAACAAATCCGGAAAGTTGACCACGCTGAGCCGTTCGGATATACCTGGGTACAACTCGATACCATAGATAAACAGCGAGAACCAGGACAAAAACCCCCGAAAGCCATCTTAGAGCTCCCAGACAAGATTGTACAAAAGCTGAAGACTCTAATCCCAGAAAGAAAGGTAGACTGGTCGATAGTGACGGCTTGCCGCCAGAAACCCCAGGAGGATGTGTCTGAATACTTCTCCCGATTCGAGACTGTGTTCTCCGATTACAGTGGCCAAGACATGACCACCGCAACCGGACACCACCTCTTTGTCCAGAATTATGTAAAGGGTCTGTCTCAAGAAGTTTCCCAGAAGCTACAGACCAGCGAGAGCAGTTGGGCAGCCTCCAAACCCGCAGCGATTCTCCAGATGGCCCAATACTACGAAAACCAGAAGAACGAGAACGATAGGGCGTCAGAGAAGAAGAAAAAGGAATTAAAGGAGAGGGTGATGATAGCACAGTTACAAGGGGTGACCATAGGAAGGGAACCCCCAAAAGAGAATTACCAACCAACCGCCCCTAGAAAACTACCCCCTAGAGACCATACACCTACACCCTACAACGGACGGAGAGACTTAGATGGAAATCAATGTGCATTCTGTAGAGGGTTCGGACACTGGAAATCCCAGTGCCCGGTCCTTTTGGAACTGAACAAAAATAGGGACCCCAATAGACACAACCGGAAGTTTGTTGATACCCACCATCAACGTCACCACACTTGATTAGGATCACGTGCAATCGAGCAAACGCCATTTTTTCCGAATACGCTAACCAGATCGCTGATACGTACAACGCTCCAGCAAAATAGTATGGTCAAACATTTTTAATAAATTACAAGTATAACAACATTCCGGCAAAATGAACAGGATAAAACACGTTTTAAAACAACTATTTACATGATAGTCTGCTGCAACCTCCATCCCAAAGCCTTAACGTCCACGTGACACCGTCCTCGCCTCTCCTTCCTCGAAATTGCAACATTGGCCTGTTTTGGGCGGTCCCTCTTAGTTGACTTTGGGCTATAAAAGCCATGCAAAAATCCATTGACATCAGTGGCGAGCGATTGTGCGAATAGGCCGGAGGCTATACGAAGCGCCGAAGTTCTGGCAACACCAAGGCGGAGCCCGCCACGCTGTGCGGGCCTTTCCGCTTTCTCTTCTTCTTTCGTCAATAAGGGCTGATGCCCTGGCGGGGGGAGGCGCCGCGGACGGACCTCCCCCACCTCCCCAGGTGGAGGCTTGCCAGGCACCCCAACCGTCTTTTACTCGCCGGCCAGCTAAGCTGCCCCAGCCATCTTTTTCATCGGCCTGCTGAATTTCACCCTGGCACGCTGTGCGGATCTTCCCAGTCACTTCTTCCTTCAATAACGGAGGGTGCCCTGGCGGGGGGAGGCGACGCGGACGGGCCTCCCCCACCTCCCCAGGTGGAGGCTCGCCAGCAGATGAGGGCACCCCAACCGCATCTTTCACACGTCAGCCAGCTGAGTTGCGCCCTGCCACTTCATTCGCCGTTCGGCTGAGCCGGCACCCCTGCACGCGGCCGCCAGGCAACCACCCAAGCACCGGGTTCACCAGGACTGCCGCTAGCACCCGACGTGAGGAGTGGGCCCCCGCAGCAAGGTAATCGGGGACCCACCCCGGTGGTGATACCATCCAAACTGCTGTCGTCACTGCTACTGGAATCACCCCGGTGGCAGTACCATCCGAACTGCCGCTGTTACTGCTGCTGGCTCCTCTCCGGTGACTGTACCGAAGAGCTGCTGCTACTGCTGCCCTTGAACTCCGGCGGTCGACCCCTCCGGTTCCAGGCCTGGCCCACCGTGAGACAATTCTGGACTCGAAAGCTTGTTTGCTAGGGCATGGGCCCCACCCTTGACAGAACGCTCCCCTCAGCCTTGCAGAATTGGTTGGAGTCATTTGACATTCGACTCCTGCGGACTTCCGGTAAGGACAAAACCACCGCCATTGCTCTTTTGCCCCCGGGCGGCAGCCGCCTTGCCTCCGCTTGGTGCAGTGAGAAAGTAAAGCGTCGGCGGAAGAACCCGCCTGCTGCCCCGCCCTAAGAACAAACCGTGGCTTTGCTACAAGGTTGCAGTGACGCCATGCTGACGCAAAGTTGACGCTAACGAAAGTTCTCGAACTACCGAAAGGAATTCTGGTTCAACTGCTGATTCATGGAAAGACTTAGACTGTGCACTGGCCCGACCCCGCCCCAAGATGGCGCTGATGTAGGAGTGGCCTATAACTCCTTGTGGCGTTCCAGCCACGTGACATTTGTGTTAAAAAGACATATATATATATATATATATGTATGCGATGCTTTCACACATGATGGTGGGGGAAAGGGGGGAACCGATTTTTATGTTAATCTAGTGTTGCTCATGTTGCTCGACGCCTCTCACACCGTGGCCGGTCTATGGCGGCTGTAGGCCCGTATTTCCATACTGACATTGTTTTAAATAAAGGGCTTCTTAAAAAGGAATTACGAAATCAGTGTCATGACTAATCATCTAGGTTGTTGAAGGTTTTTCTTTTGAATAAATGATTGTTACTCCTAAGCGAAAGCATACAGATAATACAGACACAATTTGCCTAAAAATCTTTTTGTTTAACGGAATTTGTACCCATCCCGCCTGCCCTTTTTCCAAGAATTGTCAAATCAATAATGAACTATAACTTAAGGTATATGTCGCATGCAAGGTATGGTATCCTGCACCATAATACACGACCAATTGAGAAATACATGCACAACCAGGGAAAGCGAATTTAGGAGATGAATGAACTAGAGCATCTTTGCCTCGAACTAAAGAATAATGGGTCCGTGGTATTACCCACCCCTGCGGCTAGCCTGGTACATGGTAAGTAGAACCTTTCGTGTCTGCGCGCGCTGGGGTATTTTGAATACTGCACCTCCCCTCCCCTCTTATTTCCCCTCTATAGGTCACGACGAAGTTCCGACTGAAGGGTGGAGTGGACATGGACCGCACCAAGTTCAATATCAGGGAAAACATAGACAAACGTTGTGAGATAGTGTGTAAAATTACAGACCACCATTGGGAACATGAAAAACTGTATGATATGATTGTGCGTGTGTACTACGATTATACGATATGAATGTGTATGCATTTCATGTTCGGATCACTTGAAGAGAGCGTCATTGTATGATTGAAGTGTGCGTCCACCGATCAAAGGGAGGAGAATAAAGGGTCAGACAACCCATAAGATGAACTACAAAATACTGAAGGTACGCAGCATGCATAGGAATAGAGGACAGGAAAGGAGAGGTCCCCGTGCTCGACGCAGCCCTGAGTCTCCGTCTTGATGCATGTACTGTCACACCCTATCCGGCATTTGTGTGTACGTGATCACCGAATTTATGTCTTTTCCCCGCTTGTGTTTTCTTACATGGAACAGACCCATGCTACTCCATGTTGTGTGCACCAAGTGGCCTATTATCTTACCCATCTCTCTCTCTCTCGTTTTGTGTCGTATGTATGCCAAAATAGCCTACTTGATGCACACGTCTCTCTCTCTCTCTCTCTCTTCTCTCTCTCTCTCTCTCTCTCTCTCTCTCTCTCTCTCTCTCTCTCTCTCTCTCTCTCTCTCTCTCTCTCTCTCTCTCTCTCTCTCTCTCTCTCCTCTCTCTCTCTCTCTCTCTCTCTCTTCTCTCTCTCTCTCTCTCTCTCTCTCTCTCTCTCTCTCTCTCTCTCTCTCTCTCTCTCTCTCTCTCTCTCTCTCTCCCTCCCCCTCCCCCTCCCTCCCCTCCCCCTCCCCCTCCCCCTCCCCCTCCCCCTCCCTCGCAAAAGGCCTCTCTCTCTCTCTCTCTCTCTCTCTCTCTCTCTCTCTCTCTCTCTCTCTCTCTCTCTCTCTCTCTCTCTCTCTCTCTCTCTCTCTCTCTCTCTCTCTCTCTCTCTCTCTCCCCCTCCCCCTCCCTCGCAAAAGGCTCTCTCTCTCTCTCTCTCTCTCTCTCTCTCTCCCCCTCCCCCTCCCTCGCAAAAGGCTCTCTCTCTCTCTCTCTCTCTCTCTCCCCTCCCCCTCCCCCTCCCCCTCCCTCGCAAAAGGCTCTCTCTTGCCCTCTTTTCTTCTTGAATAAATTAACGACATACACCCCTTTGGTAAGTGTATAATTGGCCTGAACACAGTGGTGTTCGAACAAATTGACAGAAACAAAAACGACCATACTTTACCACGTTACTACCTCTCCTTTTTACAAACATTAAGCCTAATCGGCTGAGAAGGAAAGGACAGGTAAGACGACTGATGTCTCCCAATCTGACCCACAACACGGGGACTATATGTCAGTGGTTTTTGTTCTTAAAGGACACCATCTCCACCACCCAGAATTACCCCTGACCAATTAGCCCGAAATAGAATGTCTAAAGCACCCTGTTCTCCCAAAGATAACTCCAGCCCTATACTAGCCGTCTCAGAGTATCCCGAACAAAACAGCTGATGGCCCCTGTTTTAAACGGATAAAGGGTCACCTACCGTATAAAAAGGATACTCGTGAACGCATGACCATAGCACCTCGCACTTACGGGTATTACCAAACCTTGCATTATAGGGCGCAGAAACTGACACCTAGAAGGCCAGACGATGGACAGGGACACCCACAGAACCCTGCACCACAGCAGTAATTAATAGATTAGTAACACGCACATTAACATCAGAGTTAATAGACACCAATCATATAGTAACAGATAAGAGCATTTCCGCAACTACTCAGTGGTTGGGAGAGAGAATGAAGTATGTAAATGTCTTCCCTGCCAAAATCTCTAAGACTTTCGTTTCTTATAACCTATTCAAGGATAACCTGCAGCCATCGGAAGAGAGGGGTCGGACGTGACGCCCAGTCTGGCTGCGGATCATAAAGCATCTATGACATCGACCAAGGGGGAAGCGACGAAGCAACGAGGGTGTGAGACGAGACACCATTATCAGAACGATGAGCGCGAAGGGCTACATCGAGGCCCCTGCTCACTGACCAGCGTGCCTGGAGTCTCAACCCGTCGGGCCCGATTGATGGGCCCAGTGCTGAAAAGATTCTGCCCCCCCCTTTTGGTCCGCATTTTTGATCCGATCCCATGCCACCCCATTCTCTCTTCCTCTTTCATTTGGACTATGACTTTGACCTACTACCGAGGAACAAAAGGCCGGCACCCTGTCTCAAAAGTACCTGTGGTGAACTGTGTTAAGGAACAGGACTGTGATCAAAGAACAGTGAGTGGTCACACTCTGCCACGTGAAGAAATCGGATTTGAGCTGGACCTTAGTTCCACCGCCGGTGCACAACAGTGCCAACGAAAGAAGAACCACAATGAGAGCTTACCAGTGATAGCTCTTTATAAAACAAGGACACTGGAAAGAAGAACCCATGTCAAAGTTGAAAATCCTCTCCCAACCACCTTATTATATTAACTATCTTCTTATCAAGTTTTCATGATGTTGCATCAATCACTTCCGACTGTACACTGAGAAGTTAAGAAAATGTAACTTTGTATAGTAACATTCATACAACACCAGCCATGTACACGAGTATACTGCAACTTTGAATGTACTTCCTCCTCGCCTACTTCATCAAACTGTATGAGACAATGTACAAATGTGTCAGATTACTCCTGCCTACCCTAAAGACTCTGTATCTTTAAATGTGTGACGAACATTGACGATACTGTAACTGAAAGGCTAACAAAGGCGAATATTGGCCGGACAAGCTGGCGAGATATGTTAAAAGGGAGGACTGTGGAAATTTAGCTCGCAAACTGAACATTATCTGCGCCATCTTGCCCCTCCCCAGCACCACGCACAAGCGAACGCACGGCCGCCATTTTAGGCACCCCACTCTCTCCCCGCTCACTCTCGACCGCCAGCGCTTTCCCCTGGCGCTGCAAGCATCCCCCGCGCGCTGGCCACCCCCGCTCTCTCATACAGGCCATAAACCCTCTCCTTCTGCGCGACCCTGCTACGGAACCACTTCCGATCGACAACCCATACATGGTCATGCCTCTCCTTTGATAACCCCCTTCCTCTGCGCCCCATTGTCTGAACTGGTCCCAGGCCATCGCCTAGCCCTGCGGATGCAGTTTATTGCCCCTACTGTAAGGGAAACACCCCACATCAAAGGGATTACAGTAGAATCAAAGCCCCTACCCCCTGAGACCCGGCCGGTTGCACACACCCCCGGGAATTAGCGGAATTCCCTGCTGCGCGATAGCCATCTCCCACTGCGGGTAGGGTGGGAACCTCTACTGTAACCATGTGTGGGATCGGATCTGAGCCGGGGCTTCAGGGGATATTTCCCCGCACATCAAGGGAATCTCAAGAATATACTATGTGTAATAAAGCAATAAACCAGTGTATAAGAGACCAGGTCTCAGAGATGCAGTTAGAGCACCTCGTGACGATACCTTGCTGTCTGATCTGATGTGTTCTGCTCCGACGGAATAAAACTTTGTTTCCTGCCTTCCAGTCTCCGGCGCCTGCCTCTTTCATTGGTAAATTATCGAGTGGTATAAGAGGCGATTACCGCCGGGCAAATACTTGAAAGGTTATCGACTGAAACTGCCGCTACCATTTAACAGTAGGAGGCGCGCTGGATTTAGGAATAGTATAATTTACTATTCCAACTCCAGCCTGCGCAACAGTAGGGAAGGTGTTGGAATAGTAAATTATACTATTCCTTAGGTTAGAGTGCCCCCTACAGTAAGTTGATTTATTGACTTGCGATGTAAAGGCATCGCGTTCTAACAACGCGGCCGTTGTAACGGAACGCGATGTAAAGGAACGCGATGTAATGGCAGCGTTGTAAACGCTGTTTTCCTTCAAGGACACCAAGTGTATTTATCTGCTGCATGTCAGCAAGATGGCGGTGCCTAGCATCCATCTGCTCTGTATGTTTTTTCGTGAGCTATGTTTGGAAGTGTCTTCATTTCGAGTTTCTGCATGTATGCGCCTCGATTTTGTTTACAATGGGCAACTGGTCCTCTGCTTTATTTACACCTAATGTATGTTGACTGTTAATGTTTTCTTATTTTGTAGAGCCTATCATTATTTTCTGAAGGCCGCTGATATGAACCACATTAAATCCATGGAAAAGGTTGCTTACGCTATGCTTTTTGGAGAGCCCCTGAAACAGAATATCCAGTCGGCAAAGGAGCTATTTGAAAAACTGAATGAAGAAGGATCACCTAGAGGGCAAATGGTACTTGAAATGTTCATTTTACAGATGTTTTCATCAGAAGTGTTGGGCACATGGGAAGATAGTTGTGAATCTTAGATAAGCATATAGAATAGAGCGGCTTGTCAAACAGTTTGTTGTTTTGTATACCATTTTCTGGGAGAGTGGATATACAGAGGGCATGACACTATGCCAGAATTGGCTTTAATATTTCAGTGTTTAACACTGGTTAGTCTCTTTGATTGAAGGTTAATGTTCCTGGTGCCACAAAGCCATTTTTGTTTTTTGTTTGAGTTGTATAAATGATGAATTGTTGCAATCATAAGATTTTTATGAACAAAACGTTACATTTTGTGTTACTTTAATTATTCCAAAACATCACCACACTACATAGGAATGCATATTCATATCCTGTGTAACAGTGTGCTTTTACAATTGTAGGCTCTTGGATTTCTGTACGCTTCTGGACTAGGGGTAAATTCCAGTCAGGCCAAGGTAAGTTGATAAACACATGTTGAATACAGCTAGCCAAAAATTGTAATGTGCATACATACCTACACGAGATAACACTGCTGCTCTCTCACAGGCCCTGGTGTATTACACATTTGGAGCACTGGGAGGAAACCTGATAGCACACATGATTCTGGTAAGTCTAAACCACACTGTGTGCCTTGCTGTACTGACTTAAAAAAAAAAAAATTACCAGGAAAATATTGCAAGCTATTTATCTTTAACATTTTATTTTTGGCTAATCATAGTTTTTATCAGTACATGTAGCATGAACTGAATCTCCTCTAGGATCAGGAAGACTGAAATATAGGTTGGTTGATGGTGGTGTTCTAGAAACGGCAATCCCAGTTTTTACAACTCCACCTTTTTTGTAAACTAAATCATGTTTTGTGAGTATCTCTGGGAAGATTTTCTAATGTTGGTGCCTAGGCAGTTGAGATGCTTGCACTCACCCTCAACATAGCCAGCCAGTGGCATGGTGTGTAGGTAAGAGTTTGGTAAACTAATTTAGTACCCTGGAGTATGCCTATGGAACTGGTGCATCCAGTCCCTCCTTAGAGGGAACCTGAACACCTTTGAACAGTATAGGCCCGTTTCTTAAAGAAAATTGTAGCCATCGCTGCTGCACTTGTTCTCTTGTCCCGCTGCACACTTGCGCTAGCACCAATAATCTCATTCCTTTCCTCTGCAGAGAAGGTGCTAGGTAGTACATATAGGAAATTAAGATGATATTTACAGCCATACAGATTTGTTATCTGAACATATTTAGATATATTAGAATGTAATGATGTGTACACTTGTGAGATGAACCAATGTTCGATTGCAAATTGGAGCACACTAGAATAATATTTATTTGGACTAATTAGTTTATATGTATTTACCTTGATTGAGTCTATGGTTTATTTTTTTACTTTACTGCCTTCTATGTGGTGTTGATGTAAAAAGTGTATAAATACATTAAAAATAATTAACAGACATTTTAATTCTGAGATATAGCCTAACTTTTACCTTTTTAATGCCCATTTAAAGAAAAAGCTAATATTGCTTTGTAGAACACAGACTACTGTAAAACTTATAATTGGAAATGTATGGTTTTGCTGTACTTGAATGCATAGGCCTGAATTACATATTGCACTGTGTAGCTGGCACAGATATACTGGGGTCGGAATATATATTTCTGTAGAATGTTCTTGCACCGTGCAGTTACAGTTTTCCAGATTTCGTGACCTCCACTTTAGTCTGCAATTACTGCACCCTTTTCTGGATATTTTATTCCAATTACTCCCATGCCCATTCATACTCAGAAATTCATCTTGCTTTAATCAGCAGGAATGTTTGTGCAGAAATATAAGTGGGGTTACAAGTAGGGAGTCTACAGCTGGTCAGCTCAAATCAGGCTGTGTGGGTATCCCCTGTGGAGATACCACTCCACCTGACACCTAATCAGCCCTCTAGTGAAACCATCAATGTAGACTAATGCACAAGCATTTTGGTACTGTTAAGGAAGAAATGCTATGCAGTTTTGCTACAGCTGAAATAGCCCTACTTCTCATGTCATCCAACTAGTGACTACCATTTTTTGTAATGGCCATTGTTAAATCCCAATATTTTAACCATAGAAATACTTAGAATTGGAAAATTTAGTATTTTTGTCATGGATTTGTATAACTTCCTTTCCCAATAATTTGACTCAAGCTGTGCAAGGCTTTCTGTTAACATAGTAGTGTAAAAAAACTGTCTTGCTGGTGTTCATAGTGTTTCCTTACATTTATGTTACTTTGCCAACTCTTTTCTTCTCCAAGTGAATTTCTTCTTATTTCCTTTCAGGGGTACCGCTACTGGGCTGGTATTGGTGTACTTCAGAGCTGTGAATCTGCTCTCACTCACTACCGACTGGTGGCAAATAATGGTAAAACATTTTTTGGATGATTAGTTCAATAAGCATGCATTAGCATTACCAGCAATCTCTGAAAATGTATCTACTGTTCTCTTCCAGGGGATCCTCATCAATAGTCATAAGCACTGAATATTCCCGCCCATGTGCGGGGACCCCGGAAATAATAAAATTATATATGAAAAACACACATATATATATATATATATATATATATATATATATATATATATATATATATACACATATATGTATAAACATATATACACATATATGTATAAACATATATACACGTATATGTATAAACATATATACACAGCTCTGTATATGTATAAACATATATTATTTTTTCCAAGCCAATGCAGCCCCCATAGTAGGCTAGACAATATAGATATAAATATCCAATACACACCATAGGTATAATAATACACCTAAATCTCTTTTTTTTTTTTTTTTTTTTAACGAGGTAAAAACTCATGAGAAAGAAAAGAAAACACTGTGCCAAACACAGATCCACAAAACATTGTTAGCCTGCAGGCTGCATTGCAATACAATACCATAGAGACTGAAAAGCCTTGTACAGGTAAAAACTGGCACCGTGCCTTTAAGGCAGCCCTGATTCCAATATCCCATCATGCCTCAGGGGTGACAGTTGGGTCAGTTGTTCTTTCCGGCTCCTTCAGTCAGGACCCTGGAATTCAGCTCTCTTCAGTCTTGACTTTCTAGTCAAGAATTGCTAGTTTTCTAGTGAATTGTTTGCTTCATCTTAATTATCTCCTTTTGGTGAAGCATTTTTCCTGATTTGCTGACAGATTTCAAAACTTATTTCTGTCAGAAAATGCCTTCCTTGTTCATACCCTGTCCATCCTGTGGCAAAAAGAAGGCTTCTTCAGATACTCACGATGTGTGTATCATCTGTCTACCGGACACTCATTCTCCTGCTTCCTGTCGACATTGTAAGGACCTTTCTAAGAGGACTTTGAAAGAAAGGGAGAGGATTAGGTTTTATGGCCTTTCTGAAATGCGGTCGACGTCGAAGCAGTTGATCCCTGTGTGTTCTCCATCGGCGTCTGGCTCGGCGTCGAAGACTCCAGCGGCGGGATCGTCGTTGAGAGGTGAGGAGGCCAGGGAGACTCATGCTTCCAAGAGAAAATCAACGTCGATGCAAGATCCAGCGGCGAAACGCATTCGTTCGTCGTCGAAAACTTCGCCGTCGAGGAGATATCGTTCGGCGTCGAAGGAGAAACATCATCGTTCGAAGTCAACATCTAGACGGAAGTCGACGTCGAAGGAAAGAAGGTCGACGTCGAAATCTACTTTGAGGTGAAGATAGTCGTCAAAAGAACACGGGCGATCATCGACGTCGAGACTTGGTTCGCCGTCGAGGGAGAAGCGATCGTCGTCGTCGAAGACATTGCCGACGTCGAGACGAAGATCGTCGTCGGAGTATGAATCGACGTCGAGGCGGTCGCCTCCGTCTGGATCAACGTCGAGGCGGTCGCCTCCGTCTGGATCAACGTCGAGGCAGGCTCCTCCATCGTTAAAGATGTCCATGACGTTGGCGATGATACAGACGGGGTGAAGTTCCCCGTTGGGATCTAGGCCTCCGTCCAGGAGAAGCCCTCCGTCGACGACAAGGCTCTCGACGTCGAGGCATGACTCATCGCGTCGAGGTCCAGATCTCTGGCGATAGGCCTATCACCGTCGAGACAGTCCTCCGCTGTGGGGTATCAGGAAATGTCGAAACTTCAATCGACATCCAGGTCAGCGTTGAGACGCAAGTCTCCGCATAGAGTGAAGTATACACCGTATGTGGCATCGGAGCATGATTCAGCCTCTTGCTCACCGCCTATTTCTATTTCACCTTCAGCCTCAGCAGGATCAGGATCTCCTCCTTCAAGATCCAGATCACCTCAAGTGATAAATTCATTTCCAGCTCCTATTTCATCAATAGAGCATCCTGGGCCAACAAGTCCTCAATTGACAGCGTCACCGACACCAATAAGGCAGGAAGAGGATCATCCTCCGGGACAAAGCCCCACCAGAGTGCCCATACCACCACGTATGCCTTCCATGGCGCATGCAGTAAGCATTTCCTTAACCAGATTGAGGAATCTTACCCAGCCTAGGAGCCCAGCAAGTTCCCACTCTCGGGAAAGAGAGTATGATCGGCGCTCACGTTCGCCCAGGAGAAGATCGAGATCCAACTCTCGCAGAAGAGAGTCGGGCGATCTGAGAGAAGACGGCGTAGGTCTCCTACATCCTCTTCTTCTTCAAGTCGTTCTTCCAAGAGAGATTACTCCCCCACACTTTCAGATACTCCTCCATCTCGAGTTTCCCCAGTGGTTGACATCAGCACTTTTCAAGATGTTTTGTGCAGGGGAGCGGCAAAGTTGAACATTCCAATGCCTGTTCAAGAGACCACTTCCTCAGTCATCTTTGAGACCCTTCACGAAAGAACGGCGTCTCGTCCACTGTTGCCCCTGGTCCCTGGGTTGCTTAAACCAGTGATGGACGTCTTCCTCATGCCGGCTACCATCAAGTCAGCTCCGGCGCGAATACTTAAGAAATATCGTCCTGCTCCAGAGGATCCTCTGTTTCTCAAGGCGAACCCTCCACCTGACTCTGTGATTACTGCGGCCGCCAGGAAAACCCACTCAGTGGCTTTGTCATCCATAGTGCCGCCGGACAAGGAAAGCAAGACGCAAGACTCTTGAGGAAGAAGAGTATGCGGATCGGCTGCCTCCAGTTTGAAAGTTGCCCGTGCCTCAGCGCTCTTGGGGCGCTACGACAGATCACTTTGGGATTCTCTCCAAAGATTCATAGAGAAACTTCCGCAGGAGGATAGAAAGGACTTTGAGGAGATCTTGTAGGAGGGCAGTCTGGTCTCCAATCAAGTCATAAGTGCGGCTGCAGATGGAGCAACGCTGGCAGCTCACTCCTACGCCCATGGTATTTCAGCCAGACGATCTTCTTGGCTAAGATTAACAGCCCCTAAACCTGAGGCACAAGCCAGAATTGTCAATCTGCCTTTTTCTGGGAGTTTGCTTTTTGGTTCACATACCGATGACGAGATGGCTCGGATGAAGTCTGAACTCGAGACCATGAAAGCCGTGGGGCTAGAGAAAAGGAAAGAGTTCCGTCGTCGTAGGGGAACTGACAGGCTTACCTTCCAGCAGAGGGTTCAAACCCCTCACTGGCAGAAGAACCAAGACCAGCAAGGGCAGAAAAAACAACAATTCCAGTCCCGCAGATCAACTAGAGGACGAGGAAACAACCGCCAGTCCAACAGTGGAAACAAGGCTCAAGGCAAGCAATGAGCTATCGCTTCCTCCAATACCGTCCACCGCTCCGGTGGGAGGAAGTATTTCGCGACATCTTCCAGAGTGGCAAAACATCACCAGAGACAAGTGGGTTCTAACTATACTGCAACATGGATTCTCTCTTCGTTTCTGGAGACCTCCTCCATCTGTCCACCCGGTACATTCGTCTCATCAACTCAAGATGCTAAGAGAAGAGGTGGCAACCCTCCTACTCAAATCGGCCACAGAAAGGGTTCCGAGAGCGCAGAGAGGGAGAGGAGTCTACTCCAGATATTTTCTAATTCGGAAGAGAAGTACAAAAACAGAGTTCAGACCCATCTCGGATTTGCGAACACTCAACAAACATATCAAGAGGGAGAAGTTTTGCATGCTTGCACTTAACCAAATATATCCACATCTCCGTCGAGGCGATTGGATGTGCTCGCTGGACCTGCAAGACTCGTATTTTCATATACCCATTTGCCAGCGTCATCGGAAATTCCTAAGATTCGTGGTAGGAACCTCCCACTACCAGTTCAAGGTTCTACCATTTGGCCTGAAATCAGCACCTCGAATGTTCACAGAGTGCATGGCGGTGGTAGCTGCTGCCCTGAGGCGCGCAGGAGTCTTCGTCTATCCCTATCTAGACGACTGGTTACTAAAAGGTCCATCGCCTCAGACTGTACGTTCACAGCTGACACGCTGCCTGGATATGTGTCACCGATTGGGGCTCCAGGTGAATCACAAGAAATCCACCTACACACCAATGCAAAGGATACACTACCTGGGAGCGAGTTATAGATTCCGAACTAGGAAAAGTGTTTCCTTCGGAGGAGAGACAGTTATCCCTCGCTCAAAAAGGCATGCATGCTATAACCAACAGGCTGTCTACAGCGCGACAGATATCATCCCTGCTTGGGGCCATGGCATCTTGCATATTCCTAGTGCCCAACGCCAGGTTGTGGATGCGTCCTCTCTAACAGGATCTAGAAGACAAATGGGACCAAAAGTCTTCTCGGTGGGAGGACAAAGTGTGCCTTTCTACAACGGCCAGGCAGTCGATCAAGTGGTGGTTGAAGTCGAGCAATCTGCAGGTGGGGATTCCTTTCCATCAGGAACCTCCATCGCAAACACTGATCACCGACGCATCGCTACAAGGTTGGGGCGCGCATCTGGGGTCTCTACAGACTCAGGGGCTGTGGTCCAGCAGCAAGCAGCTATATCACATCAACATGCTAGAGCTCAGAGCAGTACATCTCGCCCTCAAGGCGTTCCTGCCCTCAATCAGCACGAGTTCCATTTTAGTACAAACGGACAACACCACCACGATGTACTACCTGAACAAGCAGGGGGGTAATCGTTCCAGGACACTCTCGCTGGAGGCTCAATCCCTGTGGCACTGGATCCTGGCAAGGAACTTTTCCAAAACGGCGGTGCACCTGCCAGACGAGCTCAACGTTCAAGCGGACTCACTCAGTCGACACTTTCAAGACCCAGGGGACTGGGTCCTCAACGACGAGGTGCTAGAGAACATTTTCGAGAAGTGGGGCCGTCCGCAAGTAGATCTCTTTGCGGACGAAAACAACACAAAATGCCGAGGCTTCGCCTCAAGGTACTATCGACCAGGGTCTCTGGGGAATGCCCTTTTGATCGACTGGTCAATGACATTTGTGTATGCCTTTCCTCCTCTTCCGTTAATCCCGAAAGTGGTGACCAAGCTGCAACACTCGACCACCAAGATGATCCTAATAGCACCGGATTGGCCGAGGCAGTGGTGGTACCCAGATCTCCTTCACCTATAGATCCGGCCGCACAAGCGTCTGCCGTGCAGGCCGGACTTGCTAACCAAGATGCAGGGGAGGATTTACCATCCCAACCTTCCCTCGCTGAGCTTAACAGCATGGCTCCTGAAGTCCTCCAGTATGGCCATTTAATCCTTCCCCGGGAATGTATTACCATATTGAAGGAAGCTAGGAGGCCTTCTACGAGACACTCATACTTCTGTAAGTGGAAGAGATGTTATTTATGGTGTATTCAAAATCAATATAATCCTACGAAATGTCAAGAGGAAGTGATATTACCCTATCTGCTTCACTTAGCCAGGGTGGGGTTGAAATTCTCCTCCATCAAAGTGCACCTGGCGGCCATTACGGCCTATAGGCGCTCTCCATCTCAGCATTCGTTCTTTAAGATTCAAGTGGTAAAAGATTTTTTGCAGGGACTCAAAAAGGTTTACCCCCCAGTGAGGCCTCCCTCGCCTCCTTGGGAGCTGAACCTGGTTCTTTCAAAGCTTATGAGTCCACCTTTCGAACCCATACATAAGGCTACATTACAGCACCTTACGTGGAAAGCAGCCTTCTTGGTAGCTATCACCTCAGCACGTAGGGTGAGTGAAATACAGGCCCTCTGCTCAAAAGAACCCTACACGGTTTTTCACCTTAATAGGGTGGTGATGAGAACTCATCCTTCATTTTTACCTAAGGTGGTGTCCGACTTTCATGTGAATCAGTCTATCTCACTACCACATTTCTTTCCAAACCCTTCCTCGCCAGCTGAGAGGGCGTTGCATTCTTTGGATATTAAACGAGTTCTCAAATTTTACCTGGATAGAACTAAGGCTGTCAGAAAGTCTGACCAATTGTTTGTAAACTATGGTGCTGTCCGTACAGGTTTTGCAGCATCTAAACGTTCAACTGCCAGATGGATTGTGTCAAGCATTAAGTTAGCTTATCAACTAGCTCAGAAACCGTTGTGGCCTCTACCTAAGGCACATTCCACACGAGGGAAAGCGGCTACTGCTACGTTTCTCAATAATGTCCCACTCTCCGAGATCTGTAAAGCAGCTACTTGGAGATCTGTCCATACATTCACGAGACATTATTGTCTGGACTCTGACACAAGAGCAGACACTCAAGTAGGGCAAGCCTCCTTGAGGAATCTGTTCAACAACTGATTATTTTGGTTGTTATCTTCAATGTATAGTGCAGTTCTCATTTGCCTGCGGTGGAAGATGGGCTTGCTATTCTATTCAGTGCTTATGTCTATTGATGAGGATCCCCTGGAAGAGAAGGATAAGTTACTTACCTGTAATCCTAGTTCTCTTCCAGGGGTATCCTCATCAAAGTCATAAGCAACCCACCCGCCTCCCCAGGCAAATGAGAGGACTGTATTATTAAATATGGAAGAAGTATATCTTTGTGTTTAGGACTACGGGTCCCGCAAAGAACAACTGACCCAACTGTCACCCCTGAGGCATGATGGGATATTGGAATCAGGGCTGCCTTAAAGGCACGGTGCCAGTTTTTACCTGTACAAGGCTTTTCAGTCTCTATGGTATTGTATTGCAATGCAGGCTAACAATGTTTTGTGGATCAGTGTTTGGCACTGTGTTTTCTTTTCTTTCTCATGAGTTTTTACCTCATTTAAAAAAAAAAAAAATGATTTAGGTGTATTATTATACCTATGGTTATTATTGGATATTTATATCTACATTGTTTAGCCTACTATGGAGGCTGGATTGGCTTGGAAAAAATAATATATGTTTATACATATACAGAGCTGTATATATATGTGTTTTTCATATATAATTTTATTATTTCCGGGGTCCCCGCACATGGGTGGGAATATTCAGTGCTTATGACTTTGATGAGGATACCCCTGGAAGAGAACTAGGATTACAGGTAAGTAACTTATCCTTTCTGATGGCTACTTCTATCTGCAGATACCTCACCTTTAGAATATCACCCCAGGGGCCAGATTGGATCCATATGTTTTCATAGCCGTGCTCCTGAGCACCACAAGGTGTTGCTATGCTGCTCCATGCTGAATTTGTTTTGCCCCGGAACTGATTCAGCAGAGATGCATAAAAGTGCTACCTCTGCTTGCCAGCGTCACTTCCTTTCTGTCTGTGCCTTTCAACACGGACCGCAACAATGTCCCCACCTAAAACTACAGGGTTCAAATCATGGTAATACTGATGCAAACAGATTTCAGTAGCAGATCCTTATGAGGTCTGCTGCAGATATGGTAAGGAATTTGCCATCATATACCTGAAGGGGATTCTAGACAGTGAAGCACAGATGTAAGCTGCCAAACTTTGAAACAAGCCATACAAATTATGCTGCCATTCTAAATGGAATACTCTGACCTGTTCCTGCTCTTAGTGCCGATCCCATGTCAGGTCCTCTTCGTGGTTGAGGTGATCCGATAAGTCGAAGTCCAAATTGAAGCGGAAACACAAGAAGGTGAAGCAGGACTCAAATCCATCCCACCAGTCTATCTAAAGAGAAAGCTTGAGGGCATTAAAGTACCACTCTATCTTTCTCTCAGTCTCAATTAAATAGCCTATTGCACAGTTTATCTCGATGTGCCCTGAATTTTCCAGGCCATTGGTGATACCACAATAGGCCAAGACCTTTATGGAGGTCATGCTGCATTTTTGGCACTTTTCTCTAGCACTGGTGTCTCCTTGGGCCCCAAGAATTCACTGGGGCCTCCAGTTGGGTTGCTGCTGGCGGATTCATCCTCTTTGGCGTCTGAGCCCCAGGAACCCGTCTTGGGTTCAGCATTGACTCTAGGTCGACTTCCATTCTGGCTCCAAGACTTGCATGGTCCCTTCTTTGTCAGCATTGGTCCCCAACGTTGCCAGAGGTGTATTCTCTGCTGACTTCAGTGTTCACCACAGTAGAATTGGTCGTGACCCCTGCTGAAGTCGTGCTCCAACAACACTCCAGTGCACCCAGTTATCGTTCAGTAGACAAAACACTTCTGCTACATTGGAGTTATCCTCCGATATTGCTTCTACATTGGAGCTCTCCTCAAATATTCCACCAGCTTTTCGGTTCCGACTAGGACCAGAGTTTGACACCACTTGGAAATAACAGTGGTGTTGTGTAGTTCCCTGGAATGCCCAGGACCTGCTCATTTTGGATGACCTGAACTGAGGGCTTGGTGTCCCAACCGTTTTCCGCCCACCCCCACAGGATATGTTGGCCTTTAGACCAGCTAGCTCTACAATGCCACAACCACCCACCTCTACAATGCCACAACCACCCACCCCCCTGTATTCTAAAGCAGTGTAGGTAGTATCTGGCGTCCACTGAACATGACAACCCTGATTCCGCAGGGATCGTGGAATACAGTACAATTCTTTTTGTTGAGACACTCGTGCTTGCTTTCTCTCAGAAAATAGCAATTAGGACGTTTCAATAAGTATTTATTGGTCCAGCGACAGTCTTAAGTAAAACCTATGTGCTGTGAAAATCAGGAGACAGAAGCCCACATACGAAAGAGATTGCAAGTACCAAGATAGAAAATAGTAGGTACATTTCACCATAGTGCTAATAAGATGAACACAAGCAATTCAGATAAAAAAAAAACAGTTGCACTTGCATATTCTTAAAATGTGCGCCCAAAGTCAATCAATCAATCAATCAATCAAAGGCATTTATAAAGCGCACTACTCACCCGGAGGGTCTCAAGGCGCTGGGGGGGGGGGGGGTCCGCTACTGCTCGAACAGCCAGGTCTTGAGCTTCTTCCTGAAGGAGAGGTGGTCTTGGGTCAGGCGTAGTTCGGTGGGGAGGGCGTTCCAGGTCTTGGCGGCCAGGTGGGAGAAGGATCTACCTCCTGTAGTCGCTCTGTGGATGCGGGGGACGGCTGCGAGGGCGAGACTGGTCGAGCGGAGGTGGCGTTTGGGAGCGTAGAAGTTGAGGCGGCTGTTGAGGTAGGTCGGGCCTTGGTTGTGTAGGGCTTTGTGTGCGTGGGTGAGGAGCCGGAAGGTGATTCTTTTGTTGATCGGGAGCCAGTGCAGGTCTCTCAGGTGTCTGGAGATGTGAGTTCGTCTGGGGACGTCGAGGATGAGTCTCGCCGAGGCGTTCTGGATCCGCTGGAGTCTCTTCTGGAGCTTGGCGGTGGTACCGGCGTAGAGGGCGTTGCCGTAGTCCAGTCGACTGGTGACGAGGGCCTGGGTGACTGTTTTCCTGGTCTCGGTGGGGATCCACCGGAAGATCTTACGTAGCATGCGCAGGATGTTGAAACAGGACGAGGAGACGGCGTTGACTTGTCTGGTCATGGAGAGGGAGGAGTCCAGGATGAAGCCCAGGTTGCGTGCGTGGTCTGTCGGTTTGGGTGCGTTGCCCAGGGCAGGGGGCCACCAGGAGTCGTCCCAGGCGGAGGGTGAGGAGCCCAGGATGAGGACTTCCGTCTTGTCTGTGTTCAGTTTCAGGCGGCTGGTCGTCATCCACTCGGCCACGTTTTTCATCCCTTCGTGTAGGTTGGCTCTGGCGGTGGCGGGGTCGTTGGTCAGGGAGAGGATCAGCTGGGTGTCATCGGCGTAGGAGATGATGTTCAGGTTGTGTTGGCGTGCGATGGCCGCAAGGGGGCTCATGTAGACATTGAAGAGGGTGGGGCTGAGCGAGGAGCCCTGAGGGACGCCGCAGGTGACTTCCGTGGCTTCTGATCTGAACGGGGGCAGGCGGACTCTCTGTGTCCTTCCGGTGAGGAAGGAGATGATCCATTCCAGTGCCTTCTCCTTGATCCCGACGTTGCTGAGGCGCTGCACTAGGGTGCGGTGGCAGACAGTGTCGAATGCCGCGGAGAGGTCCAGGAGGATGAGGGCCGCTGTTTCTCCGTTGTCCAACAGGGTTCGGATGTCGTCTGTGGCAGCGATGAGGGCGGTCTCGGTGCTGTGGTTGGCCCGGAAGCCTGACTGGGAAGGGTCGAGGGAACCAGTCGTCTCGAGGAAGGCTGCCAGTTGCTTGTTGATGGTCTTCTCGATGACTTTGGCTGGAAACGGGAGGAGCGAGATGGGGCGGTAGTTCTTGAGTTCGGTGGGGTCCGCCGTTGGTTTCTTTAGTAGAGCGCTGAGTTCGGCGTGCTTCCAGCTCTCAGGGAAGGTGGCGGTGTTGAGGGAGGTGTTGATGATGTCCCGCAGGTGGGGTGCGATGACAGCGTCGGCCTTGTTGAAGATGTGGTGAGGGCAGGGGTCGGTTGGGGAACCGGAGTGGATGGAGTTCATCGTGCTGATGGTGTCTTCGAGGTTGATCGGTGTCCAGGCGTTGAGGGTGGTGGTGGGGGGCGTTGGTTTGGTCGTGGGGAGCGTTGGTTGTGTTCTGAGTAAAGTAATTTGCCTAAATGTATCTAGCCTAGATCTGTATGTGTAACGTGTATATACGTGTATGTATTTAGCCAAGAAGCAGCGCCCTCACCTGATGGTTGAGAATGAAGGACCCGTCTCTGCTTCGAGGATGACAGCTCGCAAGGGATGTCAGACCGCTGCGGGTCGAAGATTTAGCTTGCAAGACCCCTCGTCAGCTTGAAAGGAATTCTCCTCTAATTTGCAAGGGGGAATAAGGGTCTTATATTCTAGAGTGGTCACTCCAGGGTTTCTTCTAGAATCGATATGTTTTGAAAACAATCATAAATGTTTTGAAAACAATCATAATTGGTTTTCCAAACAAATGTAATCTTGCACAGCTGGCTGTTGGCCAAGGATGAAAAAGTGGTGCCTGAGGACATGTTTATGTACGTCAGGTACAGGGATTAAGATAGAATACCAAGAGCTTGGTGTCGAAGAGACAGGAGCAAGCTACTAGGTAAAAGGTCAGCTGTTTTAATCGTTATCGTGTGGATGGGACAAATGTATGTAATAGGGGTATGCAAGACAGGACTAGCCTAAAAGACTTTACATTGGGAATGATGTACCCACACATTACTATCATTATGATGATGACGATGACAGTCCATATCTTGTGTTCCTGGAGACCAGTGGGCTTGATTCTTTCCGTGGTATGCAATGACTACAACCCTCCCCTTTATTCTCCCCCCCCCCTCCCATCCTTCGCCCCCCCCCCTCCCCCCCAAATTTTTTTTGGGGGTCTCCAACGGAGGAGAGTGCTTCATTTTCTCTGGTTGTCATCAGGTTATCAGGCATGCTGCTGGGGTCTTGTATCTACAGCTTCTTTCTGTTGAGGTTAAAATTAATGTGCTTACTAACATTTTTCAGCCTCAGCCATCTTCTTCTGAGCCCTTTACTTCCATTCAGTGACGCCTTAATCAGCACTATTTTGTGAATTTGGTCAAAACCTTGCTCTTGCCCACCAGTGGATGGGCAGGTGGCCATATGCCATAGACTAGCTACCCTGATTTAAATTTTTTATTTTTGTTATTTTTACAAAATATTCTATGCCTGAGAGTTTGGTGGTCAAAGCTTCCACCAGCAAGGTGACTCCTAATTAATTCCCCTTGATCGCCCCAGGGAGAAGGTGTCTGAAAGGACTGAGGCTTTTGGGGAAACTAATGTTCTCTTCAGCCAGCCTAGCCTTGAGGTCAGTCCATGCCAGTTGTCTACTAAGCTGTTGCATACGTGCTCTAATACATGGCCTACGATATATTTGAGACGGTCCCAGAAGAGTTGAGGGCTTCTCTTGCTCCACCAAATCAAGATGGTCCAGATGTGGCAAGGAGCACGATCTTCCCAGTTCCCCCTCCTTGTGGCATTAGCCTCCCAACTATTTTAGTTTGCCTGTAGCCGCACACGACGAGGCAGGGTTAAACGTTTTTTTCCAGTGTGGCAGTCCAACTCATCTGACAGATGGGTCCTCCAGATTGTCCAGCAGGGCTATGCCCTCAAGATCCTGTACAACCCATCACAGCTTCCGCCCACATCAGAGGAGCTCTCAGAGGGAGGAGCACCCATCCGTTTTATCGCAAAACGTGTGAGCTCTACTGTCCAAAAGAGCAATCAGGTTGCTAACGTCATGAGATATAGGGACTGGATATTACTCCTGCTTTTTCCTAGTGCTGAAGAAGGGCTGAGACCTTCCTCTATTTTTGCCCACGGAGTACCTTCCTGTGGAAGGGCATATTCAGAATGCTCACACTGGCCGGGGTTCTGTCTGCCCTGGATTCTGGGGATTTGGTGATAGCCTTGGACCTGCAGGATGCATATTTTAATGTGCCCGCCCTGCATCCCACAGACGTAGCCTGCAGTTCAAGGTCAACCAAGAGCTTTTTCATTTTTGCCTGCTCCCCTTCAGTCTCACCAGTGCTCATTGGGTGTTTACGAAAGTGATGATGGTGGTTGCCACCATCTTACAGAGGTTTGAGAGATCAGTTTTTCCTCACTTTGATGACTGGCTGTTGAAGGTGGACTCACCAGTCAGTCGTGAACTACCTCCAGACGACGGCAAATCATTTAAGTTCTCGATCAACGATCCACAGTCACACCTGACTCCTTGGCAGAGGTTTCTTTTTGTAGGAGCTGTTTTGGACATGGTACAATCCAGGGCACTTCCTTTGTTGCAATGAGTCCAGGGTATTAAGGCTATGGTCCTGATGCTTTAGCATTGGTCCCAGATTTTGGTGAGAGCAGCGATGCGGCTTCTTGATCCAATATATCCTACTTGTTCACTTCACCAGGTGGCATATGTGGGTGCTGCAGTGGGATCCAAAGTCTCCGTAGGCCAAGCATCAGGGGAACCTGGTGGGCATCATCCAGGATTTGGAGGAGACTGTAAACGTTCTGCAGAGAGACCAGCAGCACACCCTTCTCCTTTCCTCTTTCGGGGCTGACAGTAGTGACAGATGCATCATGGCTGGGTTGGGAAGTCTATCTGGGAGAGGTGGAGATCAGAAGGTTCTGGTTTCTGGCCAAAACCTGGCCCCACGTAAATCTGTTGAAGCTGTGGGCTATCTCCCTGGCATTGAAGGCCTTCCTGCTGTCCATCAAAGAAAGATTGGTGCAGGTATTAATTGACAACACTGTTGTATGGCACTGAAACAAGCAGGGTGGAGTGGGGCCCTGTGTATAGACTCCATGTGCCTCAAGATTTGGAAGGACTGTTGGGAGATTTCCATGATCGTAAACCACCTGGCGGGCTCTTTAAATGCCAGGACACATGACTGTAGGCCGCGATGCTTGGCTTATCGCAAATGATATTTGCAGCCCGAGGTGACACAGGGCATGTACCGGCAGTGGGGAGAACCCTGACTGGATCTTTTCACCACCCCCCTGAGAGCGTGCAGTATCAAAATGACTACACATTGGAGTTCCCAAGAATGCTTTCTCTAGGTGACATATTCAAGTTAGACTGGAGCACAGGAGTCCTGTATGCCTTTCTACCATGCCAAGCTCTGCCTGAATTCTAAAGATCAAAAGCTACTGGGCCCAAGTCATCCTAGTGATTCCAGATTGGGCCAGGAGTGTGTGCTTCCATAAATGTCTGGGCCATGAGCATCAGTCCTTGGATCAAGATGATACTTGGGTAGGATTTTCTGTAGCAGCAGTTGTGCAGGGTTCTGTGCTCCAACCTGTGCAATTTATTTTTCCATGTGGGGTGATTGAGCAGTGGCAGTTGACTGCATTCGACCTACCAACTGAGATTTTGAATATTATCTTTACTGCCAGGTGCCTATCTATGAAGTCTGTGTATTCCTGGTGCTGGGACAAGTTTGTTGCCTGCTGTGTAGTGCGCAAACCAGACACGTTGCAAACCAAATTGTGGAATGTTTTGTTGTTTGTTTTGTCTTTGGCCAAGTAAAATCTTGCAGAGGCCGCTATTAAAGATTTGTCTTATCTTTCAGCCTTTTGTGTTTACCAGTACAACCTTCTTTATTTAAGTCGCTTGTTGTGATGCAGTTTATTAAGGGTTTGACACCCATGGTCCCTCCCAAACTGTCTGTGATGCCACAGTAGGATCTCTGACATTTCTCTTGTGCATCTTCTTTGAGCCAGTGCATAGCTGGTCACTGTGTCTTATGACTTTCTAAACTCTCATCCTTACTACAATAACTTTTGCTCACCGTGTGAAAGAGCTCCAGTCTCTCTTGATGCAACTGCCATACACCAACTTTTTTTCCTGACAAACTAGTGTTGAGGACATGGATGACCTTTTTTGCCAGCAGTCATGACTCCTTTTTCACATTGGGCAATCCATCACCCTCCTAACATTTTTTCCTCGCCTCTCCCCTTGGAATAGGAGAAACTTCTACGATTGGACCCCAAAAAAGCCTTCAGCTATTACATCACTCATACCAAAGACCATTGGCCAGGCTATTAGCTTTTTGTGGGGTTCCCTCAGGCAAAGAAGTGCAAGGCGGTGCAGAACCAGACTTTATCAAAGTGGCTAGACCTCTGCATTAAGATCTTGTACACATTAGCCAAGATGCAGCCTCTGGAAGGACTGAGTGCTCATTTCACTACTGCCAAGGTTGCTACCACTGCACTGGCACTTGGAGCACTGCTGCCTTGACAGCCAGGTTAGATGGGAAGGGCATTTCACCTGTTTGGTCCTGCTGTATTTTTTGACCTGAGCCAACTCCACAAGCCCTTCACATGGAAGGGGTAGGATATTGTTTAGTATCCATTTTAGAGGTGAGCAGTCTGCTTTTAGAAGTATCCATTAGAAGAACAAGTAACACTGTTTCTGTTGGATATTGTTTCTGATGCCAGATTTCTCACTGCACTCCTACCTCTCCGTTTTGTGGAGTGGTCTCATTTTACCATCTGAAAAGATCCGAACATAGTGATCTGAACATTGTTACTGCCAATTGTTTTGTGCTTTGCGCTCGAGGGCACAGAGAGAGTCAAGCAACAAACTGACGTCGGCATGCAAGGATGGTGCTGAAATGTGAACTGTCAGCTGCATGGCACCACTTAGTGGCTCATGGGAGCACTGCTATGATCAGGTGCCTTGAGAATACTCTGAAGGTGAGTTATCTGCAGTTGGATATTTTATCGAACAGAAAGAGCGTTACCAAAGGTAATTAACTTGTCCTATCAAACATAATAGTTTACTGTTGTCAAGACCTACTTTACTGAGCATTGAGGTTCCAGCCTTTATGTGATATTTACATTAATGTTTTTATTTGTTTGGAGTTCCCTCTGTGGTGTAGTATCAATTGACAAGGCAGACTCTTGTAACTAGATTCTTATGGTTTCTAGCCGAGTTGCTACTTGTAACAAGGAGACATCTAAGTTTCGCCATTAGGTTTTTGTTTAGTAATACAGATCTGCCACACTCAACAATATGCTAACAAGATTTCTAAAGTTGATTTGAAAGGTTGCGACAGCTGCTATCCTGCTTGATATTTGCTCCCCTTAGGGGGACTATATGTCTTGGTACTTTATGAAAGCCCACAAGATATATAGTTACCATCACTGTGCCAGTGCAAGTATCACACCACTGGTGGATTTCAGTTGTGTTCGTGTGAACACTTGAATGCTCGAGTGCTTTATTGCACACTTTTGTTTTCCTAATATGAATTTGTAATGTGCTGCTGTTCTAGTATTAATTGGGGTGTGAGGGTGCCTCTGGTAGTGTGTAACTGCTTGTCTTTTATGGAGTGATTAATGCTGTTCTCTGTGCAAAACCACTCGCTAACAAGTGCTCCAGCAGTGCTATGTTATGTTAACAAGTATTTGTAAAGCGCAACTGTCACTCCAGGGAGCATCATGGCGCTGAGCGGATCGTTTGGCAGACAGGGAGGAGTGTGGCTCAATGGTTAGAGCGGCAGACCCTGAAGCAGAGTTCTGGCCAGGGACCAGGGTTCGATTCCCGCCTCGGCGGGGCTCGGGCTCAATTTCCTCAGACCTGTCTATTCTCGCCTCGGTGCCTATTCTAATCATGGGCCCCACGCTGCAACTCTGGGCAATAGCTTGCTTAGCCTCCACACCGGCCCCAACAGCGCTAAGGATGCCTGGCTTCACCATGGGGGTGCCCAGGAGTGGACACTTCACAGGGAAAGCCAGGAGGGGTTCCACAGCGGTATGAGTATCAGCGCCAGGAAACCGCAAAGGCGACACTGCAAGGTGGCCGTCTGGTGACAGTGCGCTCTATAAGTACCTTGATATTTATATTTATAGGGTGATTGAGGTTGGAAGGAAGGATTAGATGAGTGCTCTACATAGTGCATCAGGGCCGTGAAAATCCAAGTTTTCAGGGCTTTTCTGAAAGGAGTTTCTGATTGGATGAAACGAAGGGTATTGGGGAGTTGGATCCAGACTATGGACCCTTCATTGATTTCCCCCCCTTTGAGACACATCTGAAGGCTGGGGGTTTTAATAGATTTGCATTAGATGATCTGAGGGTACGGCATGGTATATAGCATGCATCCTGTTACTGGGGGCCTGAGGAGTGAAAGATTCTGAAGGTAATTGTATGGATTTTTAACAGGATTCTTTGTGAATCTGTAGCCAATGGAGTGCTTCCAAAGCAGCAGATGCTGATCACATCCTAGGCCATTTTAGTATTAGTCGGGCTGCAGCGAGTTGTACCATCTGTAGTTTGTGTAGGACTGACTTGTTAGCTCCTGCATCGAGGCTGTTGCAGTAGTCGAGTCTACAGGTAATTAGGGCCACTCCAACTGTCTGTCTCACCATGCTGGGGAGAAAGTCAAAGAACTTTTTTTTAATGATTGTATCAAGTGGAAGCAGATGCCAGCCACTGCAAGGGATTGCTGGTGGAAGGACAAAGCTGAGTCAAATTTGACCCCCAAATTTCTGGCTGCTGTTACTGTGTTTGGGGGAGTGGGATGTCAGCCGGCCACCATAGACTGGGGGAAAAATATTCCCTTTCCCCAATGGCATGATTTTACTTTTTTCTGAATTGCACCTCAAGTGATTAGCTTTCATCAAATGAAAAACCGCTGCGTGACATTGACAGAGATTTTCCTAGTGTAGTATTTTTATCTAGGACCAGGATTAGCTAAGTGTCGTCCACATATGAGGTGGTCTCGGTGTTAAAGGACGATATCAAGCTAATCACTGGGGCCATATAGACATTGAAAAGCACTGGGCTGAGGATGGACCCTTGCGGGATCCCGGAGAGCAGAGGGTTTTCTGCTGACAGGTATTGTCCAAGGGTAATGACTTGCCTCCGGTTTTAAAGGAACGATTTTAGCCAGGGCAAGGTGAGAAATGCAGTGGGATTCGAGGCGGTCCACGAGAATGACATGCGAGACCATGTTGAAAGCAGCTGGACCTACATAGCATTCCTTCCCTGATCAAGGGCACCTTTAAGGGATTTAGCCGTGTACAGGAGGGCTGATTCCGTGGAGTGCTGTGGCCTAAAACCAGATTGGTTTTGGTGTAGGATGTTTGCTCCTTCAGGTCATAAGTTGGGAGTTAACTCATTTTTTTTTCATCTTACTTAGACAGGGAAGTAAAGAGATGGGACGAAGGGTGGAGGGGTCGGCGAGCTGTTTCTTTTGGAGGGGTTTGACTGACGCAAGTTTCCACTCATTGGGAACTTCAGCTAGTGACAGGGATGCATTTATTATACTGTTGATGACTGGATTAACTGTATCTATCAGAGCATGTAGGATTAAGGGGGGGGCAGGATTCAAAAGGCGAACCCGATTTAACAGCCATTGCAGCCTGACTGGTTTGGTTTGGGCTAATATTTTGAAAAGCTCGAAGGAAAGGATTGTTTTTTTCAGAAACTACCTTGGTATTTGTGGGTGGGACATAGGGTACAAAGAAATCTTTTTGTCATGACTGGACCTTCTGTTAAAAAAAACTTCAGCTATGCGTTCACAGAGAGACTTTGATGGAGGAATCTCTTGTTTAAGTGACGTGGGATTTATAAAAGAGTTGACTATATGAAAGATAGTTTTTAGGGCTCGCACCCTAGCGTTGCAGTGCGCAGCACTGCTCGCGCAGGCGAGAGCCCTTTTGTCTGGGGGTTGAAATGGAGCCTGGAATCGCACACGCGATAATTGAAACCACATGTTCGCTGTGGCGTGCGCGCGTGCATCACTCGCGGGCTTCTTTTTTTTGGTTTTTTTTTTACAATGGCGATCGCGAAATGTAATTGGTGACCCGAAACCCTGCCATCTCTTACGAGCCATCCTGGTTCCGTTGTGCTCTCAGTCCAGTGCCTTGTGTTTCACACCCTTTCTGGTTGAGATATTCTAATAGCTTGATAGGCTTCTGGCTCCGGCTACACTGGTCGGTAAATACTATCTCCCTTACTATAAGCACGTCTCTGCTGTGGTGAGCCTATAAATCGGAGAGAACACCTTTAAAAATGTGAATAGTGCTGCACAGCTGACTAATATGTTGTAATACGCTCTGCGACCAAGAACTTCGATGACATACCTCATTTAATCTTTAAAGGACAATAATCTCCCACACCGTATTTATTCACAAACGTGAGTTAATGTTTTGAATGCTTATTGGTGCTCATGTAAAGCGATCTGATACCCGATGTCTCGTTTATTTAGTCAACAGTGAAGAGAGGGTGTCAAAAGTACGCCACTCTCCGGAAGAGCGTGTCTGGAGCGCTCTCCTCAGAAGGGGGAAGGGAGCACGCTGCCAGGGACTTTTCCAATGCCTGTGGCCTGGAGCCCTCTGCAGCCGTCAATCGCTTTGCCAGGCTCGAGCATTAAAACGCCTTCATTGTACTTTGCAGGATTGCACGACACCCAGAGACATGAATTAGTGTTATCCAAATTTGGTCAGCAGTGCTTTGGGGGGGTAGGGGGGGGAGGGGCAGTTAGAAGTGTGGTACGTCTCTAGATTAAGATCTGCTTGATGACTTGGGGCGCGTGTCAGAAGACAATACGACTGCTTTATTATTTCAGTTAGTGAAATAGCACTATTAGTGCTTTAATTCACGTCATACATTGTTGACATTGTACATGGCGTGGATGGAATCGACAAATATTTTCCTGTGGGTAGTTTTGTCTTAAACCTGTTCTTCAGTGTAAATTACTTCTGAATGTTTGCACCTATTTTAGGAAACGTACTCTGTGAGTAGTTGTGCCTTACTCCGGGCTTGGGTGTGGTTTATTTATGATTTTCTAGGGGTAGGACATGCTGAATCGCAGATAAAAACTGTGATTCACAAAACTTTTTCTGTGAATAACTACGCCTTACCCTTGTAAATTAACGAGTTAGTCAGACCTGGGTATGGAGTAAGATGCAACTACTCAGAAAATCTTTGTGAATCAGACTGTACCTCACATCTTAGACAGGACCGAGACACAACAACTCCACTGAAAAGGTTTGTGTTAAGCCGTTTTTTTTTTTTAATGAAAAATCTTTTAGCTGGTATTGTCTTAACATGCACCCTTCAATTTATTGTCCAGTAGTAGTAGTACCTAGAAACTCTGAAAGGGCTCCCCAATTGCAACGCACACCAGCATCTTCATTGCAGTAGAAATCCTGGTTTGGCTGTGTTTCAATTTATATGCAAATGAGTCACGTTTGGGACTCTGGGTGTATATGGGTTGTATTGAGCGGTGTTGGCTGCAGGGTAGATTTGTACTGTAGGCCATTGGTGTCCTTGAGTGAGAGCGGTACTTCTAAAGACTTGTTAAAAAAATCTTACACTGAAGGAGAAGTCCGTGAGAATAGGAAACGTTTGTCAAGCACACACCTCCATACCCATCTACAGGCAAACAATAGAGCCAACCACATCTAAAAGTTGGGCAACCACAGCACTGCATTGGACTGCCAAGTCGGCCTACAACACCAACAGAAACTAGCATTTGCAATGCAATAGGTCTCGCATTATTAAAGTTTGAGCTATTGGCATTGCTAAAAAATGCAACACCAATAGCTCAAACTTTAATAATGCGAGAAGTATTGCATTGCAAATGCTTTTTTGGTTAGTTAGCCAGTTTAAGCACTTCGGTGAAATGGGATTTCTTGGCAGCTTTGATATGTTGATGGTAGTTTTTAAGAGCGGCCTTGAACTCGGTTTGTTCCGTCTGTTTATATTTTTGTCGCAATCTACGTTCAAGTTTCTTGCAGTGCGAGACTGACACATATCAGAATGCTGCTATTACAAAGTGAAAGTGATTTTTTTTTTTTGCAGAGTTTTATATAGCGCGAACTTGACCCAAATCCAATCCGGTATCAGAGCGCTTTACATAGCACCAGTTACGTTACATGAGGACACACATATTTTGGTCGTGCCATCAGTTATCCAAGTAATACTGCAAAGAATCTCACAGTCCGGACCCTCGTATCTAGAATGCCACTTCAGCTAATCACCCCCAGCCCTTGATGGATATTGCTAGACTGCTAAAGCTGTCTGTAGTGAGACCTAAAAAAAGATGGAATTGGTTGAGTTAATGAGCACATTAACATAGCCAAAACTATGTTGCAAACTCACTGGCTATCAAAGCCTGCTGCGTTCAGTTATACATTCTTTAGCTTCAATCACGGAGCAGTCTGTTACAAAGCCTTTAAAAAAAAAAAAAAAGACAAGATTGTCTTAATTTCCACCTTCACACAAGAAGCATTGGAGCATAGTCTAGTAGTTGATTATTGACTTTTGCCCACCTCCACATTTCTAGTCTCCTGACAGTATTGTAGCCGTGCTGTCAAGTATACCAGTGCTGTGAATCTGAGTCACTATTCTGATATCCGTAGGCGATAACAAGGCACATTCCTGTTTTGACATAGTTGTAGTTCCTCATATCTGAAAGAAACACGTTAGTTAGATTCCTCACCTTAGAATAGAATATCCCCAGGCGTCAAGCTGGATCCGGAAAGATTTTTGTAGCAATACACCTTGCGCATCGCTAGGCGTCGTCTGCGGCTCCGCGTCCGTCGTTGGCGTCGTGCGCCGGAATGACGTCGTCGGAGTACTTAGACGCTGCCCTCGCGCGCTGACGTTAGTTCTTCTTTTTTCCGCGCCAGACAGCGCTGATCCGGGAAGAGCTTACCCCTTAGTCAATTTTTGACTAAACTTTTTTGACTCTTTTTGGTCTTCTGTCGACTCTACTCTGGTGCCGGTAGGATGCCCGGGTTTAAAGTCTGTGACTCCTGTCATCGACTGATGTCGGTGACGGACCACCATCGCTGGTGCCTTTCCTGCCTGGGGGCCGACCACGACGCGGAGTCGTGCCCCGATTGTCAGGCCTTGACCTCAAAGGCTAGACGGGAGCCGTCCCGTAAGCTTCTCGAGCTTCGGCACTCGGCTCCGCGCCGCTCATGGTCCCGGTCCAGGAGGAGGCCCAAGGACCGGTCGTGGAGCCGCAGTCACCATCATCGCTCGTCAGGCTCGAAGTCTTCGGGTAAGTCGAAGCGATCTAAGAAGTCCAAGAGGCGACACCGCTCTTCGGACTCCCCTCGCCGGTTGCGCGACTCGGCCGAGGGTGAGACCCCCGCGGCTCCTTTGGAGCCGCGTCCGTCCCCATACCCGCTGGTCCCTGGGACTGACGCGACTCCGGCGGGAGGTCAGTGCCTTCCTCTCAGCCATGAGGGGCCTTGCGCCGGCGCGCCTTCGGGCCTTGCGGGCTCGACCGGGCGACCTCGCGTGCCGGCGGCTCCGGCCCCGGCGACGTCTTCGGTCCCGGCGCCGCAGGTCCCCGAGGGATCCAGGCCTGGATCTCTGCCGGCGCGGTCGACCTCACGACGCCTCCTCCGCCGACACCGGTTCCGTCCCCGGCGCCGTCTCCGGACGACGCCGTCCCCCGGTTTAGCCCCTGTCCGGGACCGGCGCCGGTGCGGTGCCACTTGAAGCCGATGGATGAGCGTTTCATCTACCGCTTGGCTTCGATCATTCCTCCTGTTTATCAGGAATCGGATGACAGGGGCGACTGGGAGGGGTCTGAGGACCCTATGGCCCTGCAGGGCCAACTTTCACAGGACTGGGCAGACGAACTGGGGGATGCCAGTGGTCTGGACACTTCCCCGGACGCTGGTTTCATCTCTCCTCTGACCGTGGCCTTGGAGGAAGGTGCAGCTTTTTCAGTGGTGCTGCGCAAGGCGGCCGCAGCCCTGGGGCTTGAGCTGCCTGCTGTGGCTGTGAGGACTAACGTCCTCACAGAGGTGCTTCAACCGTCAGCAAGCTCCACTGAGTCTCTGCTGCAGTTCATTGAGGCCCTCATAGACGTTCTGCAGGGCACTTGGTCCAAGCCCTCCGCAGTTCCTCCTGTGGATCGGAATGTGGCCCGACGCCACCGCCCTGCTCCGGGCGACCCCAGTTTCCTGTTCCAACACCTCACCCCGAGAGTCTGGTTATCCAGGCCGCCACTTCCTAATCCTCCTTCCCGTCCGCTCCTCCGGATCGGGAATCCAAGAGGCTAGAACAGTTCGGAAAGAAGCTGTTCTCTTCCCTGAGTTTGGGCCTGCGGTCTTTGAACACCGCTTGCCTCTTGGACCGTTTCTCCCACTCTCTGTGGGATACGGTGGAGGACGTGCTGCCCCTGTGTCCGGAGGAGGCCCGGACACGTCTCTCCCAGGCACTTGCTGACGGGAGAGATGAAGCACGACATGCCATACGGTGTGGACTAGACACCACGGACTCGCTGGGTAGGGCGATTTCCACCACGGTGGCACTCCGGCGCCACGCCTGGCTGCGGTCCACGTCTTTTTCGGGGGATGTCCAGAGTTCCCTCATGGATATGCCCTTTGATGGCACTCGCCTTTTTGGTGAGAAGGCGGATAGTGCGCTGGCTCGTTTTAAGGACTCCCGGGCTACGGCCAGGTCCTTGGGTCTCTCGGCCCCACGGCCGCAAACTTCCGCCTTTCGCCGCCAAGGAAGGGGCGCCTCCTCACGTCCGCCTAGCCACCGGCCGCAGACCCAACCTGCACGCGGACGTGGATTCCGCCGTGGCGGTACTGGAGGACAACGTGCCGGTCAGTCCACATCCACCCCGCCAGCATCCGCCTCAAAGCCCTCCTAGTCCGAGCTTTCAGGCCCATTCTACGCCAGTGGGCGGCAGAGTTCGCCATCACCTGCTCCACTGGCGATCCATCACTTCGGACAGGTGGGTGCTGCAAATCGTCCGAAGGGGCTACTACCTCCCCTTCGAGACGACCCCTCCAGCCATGCCACTGCAGTGCCACCGTATATCGGAGGATCACTTGAATCTTCTGCGGGAAGAAGTTACGGCCCTATTGGCCAAAGAGGCCGTCGAGCGCGTTCCTGGTCCAGAAGTAGGCCGTGGTTGCTATTCCCACTACTTTCTGGTTCCCAAGAAGGGCAAAGGGGGCCTACGCCCTATCTTGGACCTCAGGAGCGCCCACGCCTTCCTCCGGAAGGAGCGGTTCAAGATGCTAACTTTAGCTCAGGTTCTGGCTGCCCTCGACCCTGGAGACTGGATGGTAGCGTTGGACTTGCAAGACGCCTATTTTCACATCCCCGTCCTGCCGGCCCACCGGTGTTACCTGCGGTTCACGGTGGATCAGGAGCACTTTCAGTTCACCGTGCTCCCCTTCAGCCTCACCAGTGCCCCTCGGGTGTTCACAAAAGTGATGGCGGTGGTCGCAGCTTATCTGCGCAGATCGGGGGTTCCAGTCTTCCCCTATCTCGACGACTGTCTGTTGAAGGCGGGCTCGCCCCAGCAAGTCGTCTCCCACCTCCAGACTACGGCCGACCTCCTGCATTTGCTGGGGTTTTCCATCAACGTGCCGAAGTCACATCTGAGACCCTCCCAGAAGCTCCTCTTAATCGGAGCGGTTCTGGACTCGGCGCAGTTCCGGGCTTATCCTCCGGAACAGCGGGTCCAGGATATTCAGGGTCTGATTCCCATCTTTCAGCCTCTATCCCGGGTTTCGGTCAGGTTGGTGCTGCGGCTTCTGGGTCTGATGGCCTCGTGCATCCTGCTAGTGCTTCACGCCAGGTGGCGAATGCGGGCTCTGTAGCGGGACCTGAAGTTTCAGTGGGCCCAGCATCGGGGCAACCTGTCCGACCATTTCTTGATCTCGGAGGCACTGCAAGACAGTTGCAGTGGTGGCTCACGGACCACGATTGGATCAGTGGCAGATCCCTCTCCCTACCCCTCCCGGAGCACGTAGTAGTGACGTATGCGTCCCTCCTGGGATGGGGGGGCCACATGGGGGAGGCGGAGATCAGAGGCCTCTGTTCTCCAGCGGAGTTCCCGCTCCATATCAACCTTCTGGAGCTGAGGGCGATCCGACTTGCACTGAAGGCATTCCTTCCCGTTATCCAGGGAAGTGTAGTGCAGGTGTTCATGGACAACACCACCCGCCATGTGGTATTGCAACAAACAGGGCGGGGTGGAGTCGTGGACCCTTTGTCAGGAGGCTCTGCGCCTCTGGACATGGCTGGAACATCAGGGCATCACCCTGATGGTTCAACATCTGGCGGGCTCTCTGAACGCCAGAGCAGACGAACTCAGCCGCCGGTGCATGATGGATCACGAGTGGCGTCTCAACTCGGACGTGGCGCAAGGCCTCTTTCGGCAGTGGGGAGAGCCTTGGTTAGACCTATTCGCCACCGAAGAGAACGCGCAATGTCAGCAGTTCTGCGCGTTGAAGTTTCCAAGGCGGCACTCGCTCGGGGACGCCTTTCATCGCGAGTGGAGTTGCGTCTGTTGTACACCTTGCCGCCTATACCACTTCTGCCCAGAGTGCTGAAGAAGATCAGGCGCGACCAGGCCCAAGTCATCTTGGTGGCTCCGGATTGGGCACGAAGGTACTGGTATCCCGAGCTACTCAGTCTGTCGATCGACGCCTGGGGTTAATTCGGAGGTAAGGATTCTAAAACTACTAATGTCTCTTACAGATACATCGTTACTTAAGGTAAGTAACTTGTTCGTCACTGCCTTTAGTTCAATTATTGACAGACCATCAACTTTTTCAGTACTAAGGGGTGCAGGTGGTAAATCGCCAGCTCGCGACTATGCCCCAGTAAACCAACTAATGCTAAAACAAAAACAAGTCCTAACGTGGCTCCAGACTGGAAATGGCTCTCTGGAAACCTAAATGCAGGGAGTAGACAATCAACTTGGAAGCCCAAGAAGGGGACATGCGACACAGGCCTGAAACTCCGCTCTTTGGAAATTGCCTGCCTGTAAAGTAAAATAGAGAGCTACACAATTCTACCCTTTTGGAAGTAATTTGACATAGTCACCTTTCAGGAGACAAGGGCAGACACCCCGGCCTCCATCACAGGCTATGCGTACCGTCTTCAGCAAGCAGAAAAAAACAAAAATATTCTGCAGCCCTTCCGGGAAGTGGCTACTTACATTGCACTCCCCTTATCAGGACAGATCGAGATGCTACCAGAACAGGATCCTGGCATTCTGATTACCTCCATAACTAGCTCAACATACAAGTGGACCCTAATCATAATTAAGGTCTACGTCCAACCAGCGCCTCGTTCAAAAAACAAAGTCCCCAAGGTAATCTGATCAATTATTCTAAACCTTATGAATCGATCACCAGAGCCCAAATTGATCATCACCGGTGACTTGAAATCAGAAACCTTATAGATATGGTAGACAATAATGATCTTCCACTGGAACATACAGCCTCTAGCGTCTAATTTACGGTGAACACCTCAGGATAAGGTGCTTAATGACAGACTACCTGATGACTGTCCATCAAACTCCACATACTTTTGCCCACTGAGTCAATTATTGATTATACATTTGTATCCCTTACTCTCTTTCCACTCTTTCCAAATTGTGGAACGCTCAGAAAGCGACCATCTTTCACAAAGATTGATCTTAGATTTGGGAAGAGAGGTCACCGAAAATGAACCTGCCATGCTTGGCACACAATATACAATAAACTATAAGAAATTGAGATGCTTGGAAACGCTTATAATGAAGATCGCTGATTCTGCCAAGGCTATAATAGAAGCGTGCAAAGGGTTAAGCTTAGACCAGATACCAACATGACACACATTTACAACTGGTCTATTCACAAGTATCAATAGTGGCACATAGGGGTCTCCCTACAACAAAAAATGGGTCTCGCTTTAGGAAACTATCAAAAACAAGACTACAAGCCTGCTGCTTGGCCATGAAGAAGTTAAAGCATTGAGGGTTGCTTGGAGGGGAAGCAATTAAAACTGGAAATAGCCTAGAACTCTTAAGATCTGCAAAAAAAGAATATAGGAGGACTATCTGGGCCAACAATAAAAAAGAAATAGACACCTTCTGGGCGAAGTTATACCGCAATAGCAAGTAACCCAGCTCTAGAAACATCTGGACAACTGTGAGCAATTTAAACTGACAATGGCAGGACCTCGGTAATATCCCCATTAAAGAAGAGAGCTGGGCGGCCTTCCTCCAGAACCACTTCTCGGCCTCAAAAGACCAAACCACAGTCGTGCTCTGAGAGCCACTGCCCATGCTGCAGCAGTCGGCGAGCTTAGCCCCTACTTCTTAGACTGCCAGCATCGAAGGGCTCATCTACCCCAGACATGGCACCTCACAAACCTGCAACATCATCTGAAGACTGCTCTTCCACTATGGACTTGAAGTCCCTCCTGCTTCTATACAGAGAACCAATACCCAAAGGTAAATGTACCTCCGGTACAGCCTCTTACATTGCCTTCAACTTAGTTGAAGACTGTCCTCTTGAACAAGCAATCGTAAGGGTAATCAAAACAGGAAGGAGAAATGGTTCTCTTTGGCTCACCTACTTACACAGGCCATTTATTAAACTGACCTGCAGTACTGGGCTGGAAAGCTGGCACCTCTTTATCCCAATGCAGTTTCCACCGTAAGCATACTCCACTCGTGGCGGGCTCGGTCATTTTCCCAATTTACTAAGAGGGGGACAAGATCGTACCAGAGAACTACCGCCTTATTACCCTAATAGACAATGAAGCAAAATAATTTGTGACCCTTGTATTAGAGAAATTAACTGCCTGGGCAGAATCTAAGAGGACAATTCCAAAAACTCAAACAGACTTAGAAGTGGCTCTGGGAAAATCTCAGGTATTTTGGCCTTGTCTGTCTTATTTGAACAAATTAAAAAAAGCAGGATCGTATGACACGTCTCTGCTTTGTCAACCTTAAGTCGGCCTTTGACTGTGTAAACTGCACAAATCTTTGGAGGATGCGCATGTCTTGAAACATTCAGTCTTGTCTGCTTTGATCCCCACAGAAGTACCCGTATGGAGTAACTCTATGACTCTAAGTCGGAAATGGTGCCCTTCTGTCATAAAGGATATACACTCACTAGGGTCTAAAGCAGGGGTGTGTGTTGGCACCATATCTCTTCAATCTTTTTCTGGCTGACCTCTGTCCAGCCTTTGATGCAACTAACAGCCACGCAGATGCCCCCTTGGAAAAAAAGGTTGTTTTTTGATAGATAGATGGCACCTATGTTTTTGGTCCAGGGCTCGGTGGCCATCTAGGGAAACCTACCAAACCCAGACATCTCTGAAAACTAGGCACCCAGGGAGTCCAGGGATGTGTGGCTTGCGTGTATCCCCCAATGTTTTTTTTACCCAGAATCCCCTGCAAACCTCAAATTTAGCTAAAAAGTCAAATTTTCCTCACATTTCTGTGTGATAAGGTTGTGAGATCACTGCGTCAGCACAAATTTTCCACCACACAACGTTCCCCCTCAGTCTACCACCCCTAATTGACGAATCTCAGGATATTGCCCCCTTCTGCCCCCGGGATTGCAGAGGGCGGGGAGGGGCAGCAGAGTGAATTGTTTTTTTTTAGGGGTGGGGCATTGACATGGCAATTCTAGACACCCCTGCCCCTAAATATACATAAAAAGGTAATCCCTGGTTCCTGAGGGGTGTAGATCAGGGATAATTGCCAAGAGGCCACTCCTCCCCCTGTCTAGTGGTGGTTCCTGTTTGGTGGATCTCCCTCCTGCGGCAATCCCCAAGTAGGGATCCAATAGAGACGAGTACCATTGGAAAGGGGAGATCCCCTTTCCAAATATTCCTCTCCCTTGTGTTTTGGCGCTTGGGGGCTTTTACAGCCCCACGAGCACTGAAGCAGTGAAACAGAAATGAGCCGATAGACTCATTTCAGTTTCAATGTAATGATGTCAGCGCCCCATGCGCGTGATAGTCATTACACTAAAAATATAAAAATTGCCTAGGGTGGTGAAAGCGAAATCCCTCTGCTGTTTACAGCAGAGGAATTTCCTGCTGGTGTGCCTTTGAACGTGACGGTTACGTCCTCTGCACAGGAGCGCCATGACCAAGCATGTTACCTTTATGTCTAAGGCACAGAAGGGATTCAGAAGAACATATTCTGGTACTTTTGCACGCACACCCTGGACATATTAAAGAAAATCAATATCTAAATGTCCTGCTGGACAACAAGAGAACTTTTAACAGGTGGGAGCAATCGCAAATAAGAGCAGTCCCTTAATTAGAGCCCTCAGTACGCTATATAAAAATTTGAAGGCCCAGACGCTTGATACACTATCTTCAGAATCAATGACCAGGCCGTACGTGAGTGTTGCGCCATATCATAGGACGCGATGGGGTTTTTCGGTTAATATGCCGCCTGGGAGCCATTGATTCTGAAGAGGAAAAGGGACGACGCCTATTCATAATAACAATTTGAATACTTACGAATATTTTGTGCCCAGGGGCCTACCGGTTAGCATGCCGTCTAGGACTCCTATGCTATAAGGAGCTTGATTTTGAAATTTGAGAATCATTACACAATTTGGGTTCCCTCTCTTTAAATCATGTATCTTCTGACTTTGATTCTGTGTCAGATAAAAGGAGGACTCTTCACGGGAGGACTCATTGACGGTGTCTTTTTATCTTCGCTTGTCTCATATCCTCATTGGTGGTGTACAAAACTTTCACTTTATACTCATTGACATCCATGAAATTAGCATTGGAAAACATCAAATTATACGAAAAAGGTCGTATGTGTCCTGTTAAACTCTGCGTAAGCCCTGACGAAGTTCCCGTGGCACTAGGGGAACGAAACGCGTTGGCTGTGCCGGTTTTATTGGGAAAAAAACTACGCTAATAAAGTGAAGAACTTTTGAATAACATATTTGCCTTCTGATTGACTCCTATTAGAGTGCACCTTCCTTTTTTTGTGGACATTTTCTTTAATTGACATCCCCCAGCAGCGGATGTCGGGAGTAGTTGCACTCATATAAAATATTTGAAACTGGTGGAATTTAATGTGCTTGACCTTGGTCTGCTGCTGTTTGTCTTTTGTATCTTTCCATAGCACCAAGTTTCTTGCTATGCATGGAATCCATCATGGCACATGGTTTCAGGCTGGTTATTATATGCATATATCTCCCATGGGCTAAAAGCAACTTATCCTTGAAATCTGTACTCCTACTGTTTTCTTATATTGGAGACATTCTTCATGTTTTGTGCGTCTCTCCATGTCAGTCTGCTGCTCTGAGGGCATCTGAAAGAAAAGTAAAATGTAATGTTATAAAAGCAGAATTGGGGTTAAGCTTTGGTGTACAGCCTTTTGACCTGTCCAGAGGCGAAAATGTGGAGGTCCAAAAAAGGAACATTCTGGGAGTACTGTAGGGTTGATGGAATATTCTCTGGAGAGCATTGCGTAATAGGGCTAAAGGGTGGTAAATTGTATGACTGAAATCTCTGTTCAACTAACAGTTTAGATGAACATGCATTTTAGAGCTGACCCAAACTTTTTATTTTCCTTGTGTTAGTGGCCAGTGACATCTCTCTGACAGGAGGAACGGTGGTGCAACGAATTCGGCTAGCTGATGAGGTTGAAAATCCTGGTGTAGCCAGTGGGATGCTAGAGGAAGACTTGATCCAGTATTACCAGTTTCTAGCCGAAAAAGGAGATGTACAAGCACAGGTATTGTATGAAACTTGACTGACACATCTAATTGGCGTGAAAATAATAATCTTTGCTCCCGTTTACATAATTTGACAAATATTGTTTATGCAGGCTCTCCTAATACTAAAATAGATTGAGCAGCTAAGTGGAAACTGTTCTCTTCCTCCACTCCCAAACACTACTTGAAAAAAAGTTGGGCTTATGGGATATTTAGCAAACGTCTGCTAGAGGCTCCAAAAACGCATTGCTTTGTCAATCAGTTAAGCAATCTTGTGTAATCTATCCAAACAGTAAAATAAGCATTTTTGATGGATACATCTATCATGTAAGGAATATATATATTTTTTTTATTTGGCAACAACTGCTTATTGAGGCTTTATAACTACTATTTCAGTAGCAGAGGTTCCTTACAAAAGCAGAAGTAATGAGGTTCTTTACTGCTTCCCTATAGAAACTTATTGGCTAAAGTTTGTACTCCTTGACAAATAATGTTTGATGGAACTTGGTGGTACAATTTGCATTTTGTTTCAAGAGGTATGCCAGATTGAGTGTTTCTTCTATACATTGTGCCAAACATCTGCAGAAGGCACCCATTTCATTTCATGAAAATAACCGCATCCATCATTGCTTGCTTGGTAAAGAGAAAGTTGTTTTTCATTTGTTACATGTTTTTGAAGGTTTCTGATGAGTATGCGAACATTCAAGTAGTCTTCCCTCTATCTCAAACTAAAATATATATAAAACCAGCACTTCCTCTGCTACACCAGTTAACATGTATCGCTTCTACAGCCAGGACTTCCCCGTTAACCACACTATCAGAAATAAAGTCTGAAACAATATATTACTGGGCTAGTCCTAAAATGAAAATATCTGCACACTTTTTGTGTAGTTGCAAAAGTACAATTCTTATCAGAACCATCTGTTGGCAGCCCTCTAAAGACTTGTTGTACAACATCTTGCCTGACAGGTTTGTGCTGCTGTGCGTCCTCTTATGTATTCATCGCTGATTTTGTCAGCTTTTTCTATTGTGGAAATAGCGCATTGTTTTTTTTTCCTTGTTCAGGTTGGCCTTGGGCAGCTGCATCTTCATGGCGGACGAGGTGTTGAACAAAACCACCAGGTATGACATCCTTGTGTTTCTTTGCACCATCTGTGGGGACTAATTGAGTTTAATGGCAAATGGGCACTGGAATTGAAAGTCTGAAATTCCAGCATGTTTTTTGTAGTTTATTGAAACATTTCAGCTAATACATTTGAGAAGGTCCTTTCTGCATCCGGCATGCCGTATTTCAACCCTTCTGAAATGTAACTGAACACTGTGACCGATATTAAGCGAAATAATAAAGACCGAATCCTGTTGACCTGTTTAAAACATGGTTTAAAGAAAGTTTTAATAAGGGGAATGCTGTTTTCAGTGCTTGGTAGTATGTGTGCAATATAAACTCTATCCATTCTTGTAAACATCAAACTATGATAAATTATAGCTACACCAACTAAGGAGGCCGATAATTTGTAAAAGTAATGTTCGAGGCATGCGTGCCGTAGATACACATGCTTTGCATACTCCTGCCATCTAGTGTTGGGTCCGGATGTTTGCAAGTTGTTTTTCCCGAAGAAGTTTTTCCCAGTCATGAGGTAAGGCAACACGCCCATGACCTTCCCCTGAGTCTGTTCTAGTCAGTGACGGCAATCCCATTGTCATCCCAGACTCCAATTCGTAGCTGGACTGGCATCGTCTGATATCGACTTGTGTGTCGAGCAGGCCATGAACATCTGTGTCAGAGACCGTGCCTCCTTTTTTTCTGACAGTCTCTGTGGGGAATACAATTGGCGCAGATCTGAGTATCCCTATGGTTAGCAGTTTCCCAATTCGCCTCCCAACCCTTCTCCCATGGCTGAGGATAACTGGCATGGTGGAACTGGCAGATGCCAGTGATCTGGATGCTTCTCCTGACACTGTCCTAGTCTGACCTAGTGTGGCTATGGAGGAAGGGGTTTCCTTTGCCATGGTAGTGAGGAGGACGGCTGACGTCCTGGACCTTAGACTGCCCTCGTTGGCAGTCAAGACGAACGTCTTGATAGATGTTCTTCAACCTGAGAGACCCCAGAAAACGTTTTCCCACCATCATTTAATGCAGCTCTCGCTGATGTGTGCTGCTCAGGGTTTGGGTGAAGCCCTGCACAGGACCATTTCCCAGTCCGCTCCTGGGAACTTAGCTTTCCCCACCCTTACTCCACCCTGGAGAACCTGGTCATCCAGGCCTGGCACCTTCACTACCACACCACCAGATTTGGAATCCAAGAGGCTGAACACAGCATGCCACTTGGGACGGGATTACTGCACAGTTTGGGTCACTGTTGTGCAAGTGTTGCCCATGGTCTTGTAAGAGGCCAGGCACACCCTGTCCCACACTATTTCTGATGGCAGGGACGCAGCACAGTTCACAGTACGCTGTGAATTGGACACAAGATTTTCTAGGGAGAACAATTGCTTCATCTGTGGCACTTTGTTATTCCGCTTGGTTGAGGTCAACTGACTTTTCGGGGGATGTCTAGGCATTCCTTATGGATATGACCTCAATGGCTTTTGCATGTTTGGTGATGAGGTATGTTTGCCACTCGAGTTTTAAGGTCAGCCGGGCCACTGCTCGGTCGCTGGGACTCGCCATGGCCCCATGCCAACCCAATTCTGCCTTTTGTCCCTTCCATGGCTATGGTAGGGGCTACCAGCCACATGCATTTCCTCCTTGCCACCCCAGCCAGCAGACTCTCCAGTCATACCGTGGCCACGGACATGGTTCTCACAAGCCCTTTGGGACACAAGCCCAGTGATCTACACTGTCAGCCCCCCTCTGCAACCCCCTCAGCAGCCTCCAAACCATTTTAATATTCCCTCTCATAATCATGGGCAACCACTAAACAGCAGAGTACTACACCACCTGTGCCGATGCCCCTCGGACAAAGGGGTGATCCAATTCTTTCACTGGGGTTGCACCCTTCCATCTACAGCAGAAGTAGGTTATGGTTGCTATTCCTGCTACTTTCTGGTCACGAAAAAGGATGGAAGCTTCCACCCTACTAGATCTATGTCCTCTCAACTACTTTCTGAAAAGGAGAAATTCAAAATGCTCACGTTATTTTAAGTCCTGTCTACCCTGGAGACTTTAATGGTAGCGCTGGATGTATATTTACATATACTCGTCCTGACTGCACAAAGGCGTTACTTGCGGTTCATTGTGGCTCAAGAGCAGCTGCTGTGTTCCCCTTTGGGTTTGTCACCAGCTGGCGGGCTCTCTCAACACCTGGGCAAACAAACTCAGTCATAGATGTCTAGCTGATCATGAATGTTGTCTCCTTCCCGAGCTGGTGCAATGTCTCTCCCGTGATTGGGGAGAAGCGTGGTGGATCTATTTTCCACCAACAAGAACGCGCACTGGCAGTGCTTGTGTGCATTTGCGTTTCCAAGGTGACTCTTTCTCGGAGACTCATTTTGTCTCGAGTGGGGCTCAGGACTGCTGTACGCCTTCCTGCCGATACCATTCCTGCCTGGAGTTCTGAAGATAATCATATGGACCGGGGCAAGTCATCTTGTCGCTCCGGATTGGGCACGGAGAGTATGGTATCTCAAACTTGTGAGTATGAGCAATTGTTTTCTGGTGAGGCTGCCCCCTCTGGAGGATCTTCTACAGCAGCAACAAGGTAGGGTTCTACACTTCAACCTGAAAAAGAACAGTTCTTGTTTGGACGGAAAAGACCTCAGCACAGTTAAAGTCGTGGACCCCTTCTCTATGTGCTCAACTGCACTGTTGTCTAGTCCTTAATGCTGATTTTCTTTTTGCCATAGGCGCACACGGACTATACATGTGCAACATTACATAGGCCTGTCACACGGATTGCAGTCTCGTTGGACCGCAAGGGCGCCTAAAGCGCTACCTTCATAGTGGGAATTTAATCAGGAGTTAAGCAGCAGAAGCGCAGTGGTGACAGTGTACCTTATAGTGATCAGTAGTAGTGAACAGGACTTTTTTCCCTGTGTCACTGGAGTGAGACCTACAGGCTCACACAACTGTTTCAAAGTTAAGCAGCTGTTTCCTCATCTCATCCTTGTCCTACATTATATAAATGTGTAGTGCTGCGGAGCGCAGGAGGAGGGACTCCGCTTGAAGTATGTGTGCCTTGGAAGGGTACAGTACAGGTGTGGAGCAGTGCTGTGCAATATATGTGTGGTTTATGTATGTAGTGGGTGGATGTAGTGCTGTGCAGCGCATGCACAATGAAAGCTTGTGCTCAGTGTATGTGTGCTTGCGTGAAGTACAATACATGAAGGGTGAATTGTTGTGTAGCATGCATTAAGTGAGTGTGTGTGGTAGCAGTGTTTGTTGGCAAATATCACATCTTGGTACAGTGTTGAAAAGCTTCAGTGCTGAACAGTGCACATAGACTGAATGTGTGTTCTGAATGTATGTGTATTTGAAATGGTACAATGCATGGAGGTAACAGTGCTGGACAGCAAGTGTGCCGAGATTGCAAACTGAGCAAGTGTACCTGGAATGGTACATTATATGGAGGACCCTGGGTTCCGTTTTGGAAGCCCAGGCCGGCCCGCTGAAGACATGAGGAGGAGAGGATTTCCCCTCCCAAACAGATGTGTATTGCTGCATTCCTGTGAGCTGGGTGGGTCACACTGAAGGAAGGGATGAAGATACTCTCACTTGACACTTCAAAAGGTTGCTCTTTGGTTCAATGATAGATCACAAGTAAGTGTCCTGGACAAATCTCGGGAAAGGAAATGGGGCTGAGAAGGAAATCAAAAAGAGTAGGACACGGACCCTGGGATTAACCTTTTGATGCATTTAATCACTGCTACTGACATCCAGCTGTAAACTCTGCTCACTCCCATCAATTGTGTTGTGCGTCAGACGACTTCAGAGCCTTGCCTGCTACGACAGACTTCCTTTCAGGAGAAAAGATGAAAAGGAGAAATGTACAATTCAGAAAAAGCAGAACCCCAATATAAAACTTAAAAGACTCGGACCCTAATTTACATTTGGTGTCTGGAAAAAGATTAAAAGAAGGGGGGGAAGAGACCCCAAAATTGGTCATCTACCAAGCAGCCAAACGTGCTATGAGAGAAGATGAAGCTCTGCAAGACTTCTGCATGTGACCAGGTCTGGGGGCAAAGTCCTGCTGGTCTCTCTGCTGGGTGAGGGGACAATACCCATAAAAACCAAAACCACCTGCCCTGGAGCACTAGTGCTTGCCTTCTTGCCAAGACCAGTGTACCCTGCGAGGAAGAGGAGACCGTTGAAGAGTGTGAGATCCAGTGGGGAGCCCTACCATGAGGACTCCCAGTGTGAGGTGTGAGGATTCAGCGGTGCACTAATCGGGTCATAGTCTGTGTGAAAGAGTGTCAGTTCTGCAACCCTCATCCCGTATGTAGGAGAAGTATGCCATGGACTGACCAAAGTGTTGAGTGCTGTGTGGGTCTTGGTAAGCCCATATGCCAGAAGTGGCCCCCGTAAAGTTGCTGCTGAAGGAGCGCTGAGATTCGTAACCGCCATGGTGGAGGCATTTACACACACCGGAGGAGTCTGCTTCCGATTTATAATGCACCTAAAAAAAAACATGTGCCAGGAGAGGCTGCCCGTATCTACTTTGCGAAGTTTAGTCCATCACTTGAGAAAAAGACTGAGGCTGCATTTGGTGGGTCGAGCCCGCACAGCGAGAGAACTGCCCCTGACAAATCACTGAGGACTCGACGGATGCTGCTGCATACTCACTGCACTCCAGTCAGGAGCTGAAGAAATGATCCTCCCCACCCACTCCCTCCCTTACTGGGGAATGCTGGCCTACCCCGTCTTCGCGAACTTGGAGCTGGTCCGATAACTGGAGGTGTTGACGTCGCCATTCAAGAGTGAGAGCCTGCGGCACCGACTACCGCTCTTGTGTCGTGAGCAGCCCGACTTTCCGATCAGGATCAGAATTTGCGGGTGCCACACTGAGGACACCGGCTGCAATTCTGAACATTCTCGTGTTGCAGGAGTGGTTAAGATCTGAGCTGGGCTTGTTGGGCGGGGGGGTGTGGCATGCTGTTCACACAGAGACACTTCCTGAAGAGACAAAAGGTAACTCTGGTGTACGGCCTATTAGTGAGAATTTCCTGGATGCGACCACCAGTGAATGGGGAATAACCCAGAGAATGTTGCAAGGAAGGGATATGCCTGACCACTATTAGAGCTCCGCCCTCAAGAGAACTGTGTTTTGGCTTGTGCATATCGTTATTCCTTTGCATGTGTGTGGAGTTAGAAATAAAACACTTATTTTTCTTATAATAGGAAGTATTTGAATGGACATTGATTTAGCGTTTTAACTGTTTGCACTTTGAGTTATGATTTGTACTCCCCTGTATTTACCCTTCCCTCCCAAGGAAGCTTTTGACAGCTAGTCCACAGCTACCACTGAGAGTTAAGTGCAGAAGGGGTACTTGGCCCAGTTGCTCAGGATTCCATAGTATTCCGAGCCCCAGGACATGAGAAGTAAAAGGCCTCAAACACCATGGATGGGCCAAGTGGCCTCAGTGTGCCCTGTGGCACTCTAAATGAGGTTCTCACTGTTGAGTATCTACTTTTCTTTGTGTGCGAACCTTACGCAGTTTTGTAAGCAACCATGTTCACTGTGCTGTAGCTACAATCTGCTGTGTTCATGTTCTTCACAGTATGTTCAGGCAGAATTGGAAAATTTCTAAAATAGACTTTGTGTCCCTCTCATAAATGCCTGAGGCAGGAAAATGTTAGGTTCTGTAAAAAGATGATGAAAAGGAAAAATAAATTGAGATACTAACTAGCCTGTGACAAGCTACAGTTTTAGTACGTTAGCCATTTTATGTGTTCATTGCAATTTTTGAGTGCTGTCAACGGGTTGAAATACTAGTCCTTCTTAAAGAAAATAAAATGTCTGTTGTGCAAAATTAGACTTGTATCCAAAGATAACTTTTTGAATAAAACATTTGAGCTGCAGTTGTCACAAACCAGCACAATTTATATGCCTTTGGTGAAATGAATACCAGTTCCTGAATATGTTATCTCATGTCTGGCAATCATATTAGATGATCTTTCACGTAGATGAGTTAAAAAATCTTTTGCAATTTGATTTCTTGCAGAGAGCGTTTGAGTACTTCAATCAAGCAGCTAATGCTGGAAATTCGCACGCCATGGCGTTCCTAGGAAAGGTATGTAAGTGCCGTAAAACAGCTATGTAGCCAAATTATTTGCAAAGAAATAGATTAACCTATTTGGGAAATGTTCTTTCCATGATGGATACAAAAATTCAGAAGAGTGTATCTGGTGGATTTAATAAGCATAATTGTTTCTTGTTTCAGCCCTTATAGTATTGTAGTTAACCATTGTTGTAACAGTGCAAGTATTTTCACCACAGCAGATATTGACCTAATAACACATTGCAACATAACTGTGCCTTAGTTTGGGGAGCGCAAAACTATAGACCACTAGAGATTGTAGAAGCATCAGAAATACTGTAGCACGGGGCAGTTGTCACCTTTGTAGGTGGAAGGGGGTTGTAATCATGAGCTGATAAAAAGTATGTCTTTTTTCTGCTCTGATCTACTAAGCTTTCTCCTTTCATGATTAACTCATTTTGATTATACTATGGCTATTCCTTTTTTCAGTCCAAGCCGTTCACTTGTATATATGGGGTGTCTGTTCTCTTTTACTATCCTGTAAATTTCTAGTCCATCCTCCTGCAGCCCTTCTCTTCATTGTGCCATTTCTCACAGTTTTAGAAGCTTTAATGTAGATGCTTCTTACGCGCACCTGTAACAGTTTACTTTGACGATGTAGCTTGATTTATTGTCTTGTAAAGCAGATTGTTATGATCATCCTAAAATTTAGGGCATGGATATATTATACCTTCCAAAGAGGTTCCTGTTGACACCTAACCGGAAGTATGCAGATTTAACGTTCTATGTGACCGCTGGACCTCAGTCGGCTATAGATTCGTGTTGCTTCAAGCACACTGACATTTTTCTTGGGCTTGTGTAATTAATTTAATGTTTTGCTTTTTGGTTTCTTATGCTTCTTTCAAGCACAGCAGTTCCATGTCCTGATAAATAAATTTTTAATCCTAGTGTAGCATTTGTAACTGGGATGCCCTATTACAGACACTCTATTGAGTGCAAAAAACAAATAAATGACATTAAGCCTCCTCATGATTTCAACAAAATAGTGAATTCAGTTAACAGTTTCCATTTTTTACTTTTTTGTTATCGCTTCCCTCATAAAGTCAACATATTTGTAATGACTGGTGTCCACAATGATGGCGATGAAGGAAAAGGAACATTCAGAAAAATTCATGACTCAGTCATTTCAGTACATATGTTCCTTGCTTTCCGATTTATTTACTAGCTTGAATATCATAGCTCTTTATCTAACAGATGGGAATAAGGAGACACACATGTTCAAATTTGCTGCACTGTAGAATGTTCATTAATAATAAATCTTTATTTGGGAGCACTCGCAACCATAAAAGACACAATCATGCATCAAAAATAGCATCATTACAATTCAATAAAAAAATTGAGATAAAACACTGCACATCCAATTTAAAAGAATTGAGATAAAACGCCACTCATTGTTACAGGTGATGAAAATGGTAAAAAAAAGTAATAATGCTAAAAGACAGGGGGCCAATCAATCAATCGGGTCTAGATAGTCTGGATCTATAGGCAGCCCCCAGGAAACTTGTCACTGCACAGAGTGTAAGTTCATTAGGCCACAGCTGAATATACATAAGTGCCACTCCGGCTTGTCTAAACTTCAAGCTCTTTCAAAGGGAATGAAGAAACTGCCTTCTTGGGAGGGTAAAAAATGTACACAGAAGGATAAAATGTAACGTGTCCTGTAGAGAACTAGAGTCACATCCACAGGGTCCTCTCATGTTTGGGGGGAACAAAGCCAGATGGGTATGCCAAGAGGAGGTTAAGAAGTTTAAATCTAAAGTGGGTGGCTTTTAACCTGTTAAATGCACTTATAATGGTAGAAAGGTAATATTACATTCCCTCAACAGACTTTAACAAGGTGTGCGCCCTCACTGTTGGTTTCTGGAGCTCGGTGTTTTCACGGAGGGCAGAGGTATATTTAAAATATAGTTCTGTAGTAGGGGATCTCTGTGTATAGTCATAATCTAGTGAATAGTCCCGCCCATGTGCGCGGACCCCGGAGAAATAAAAATAATCTCTTAAGTTGTCAAGCCATGCAGACCTGCATCTACACTTAAGAGAGAATTTCAAAGACAGATAATGCAGCCTATATCCACAGGCTACACTGTCCAGTACTTCAACTAGAAAAATTCCACCCACAACCACCAACAGCACTGCCTGCCCAGCTTTTTCCACAGAGAAAAACCTGCCTCTTCCAGCAAAAGCCTCTGGAATGATAGAGAGGAAGGAATGGACAGACAAGCCCCATAGGCTGCCATTATGTGTCTCAGAACAGGATACTGTGCCTTTAAGAAAACTTTCCAGAACTTTTCCAGTATCCCAGAATGCACAGCAGGTCCCTTTTACTTTCAGTTCTTTTTTCCGGCTCCTGCTAGCAGGACCCTGGAGCATTGAGCTCTCCCTTTTCAAGGGTTTATTGGTGATTTTTGTCATTTTTCAAGTTTTAGTGTTGGGAACTTCCTTCTGGTGTTGTCAACATGCCTGGCTTGTTTGACAAGTGCCCGGAGTGCGATAGGAAGAAGGCTAAGTCAGACCCACACAGGGTGTGTATCGTCTGCCTTCCCCAGTCCCATGTGCCGGAAGAGTGTGAGATCTGCTACTCGTTCTCAGCCAGGACCCTGAGAGAAAGAATGAAGATCAGGCTCCAAGTCCTACAGGACAGAAGGCTGAAGGCACAAGGTGGGTCAGGAGGGGCTGATTCTGCCCATGCTGAGGCCTCTGGGGGGCTCCCCAGGGGCAGGAAGACCGGCAAACGCCCCCATTCTCCACCGACCAAGGAAGGTCTGTGGGACGGCTGCTACCACCATGAAGGCGGCAAGTGCCGGGGCTCTGTTGGGGCGTTACGACCGTGCCCTGTGGGAGTCTCTCCAGCAGTACGCAGAGCTGCTGCTTTGCGACAAGAAGGAGGACTTCTTGGAGACTTTGCGCGAGGGGATGCTGGTCTCAAACCAGGTTATCAGTGCGGCAGCGGATGTGTCTCTGCTGGCGGCGCATGGGTACTGTCATGGCGTCCACCAACGACGTCGCGCGTGGCTTCGCCTTACCTCGCTCAAGCCGGAGGCTCAACATAGAGTGGCCAATCTGCCTTTCTCGGGGGAAACCCTGTTCGGCCAGCATGCGGACGACAAAATGGCCCGCATGAAGACGGAGGCAGAGACCCTGACGGCTGTCGGGTTGGAGAAGCCCGAAAAGAAGAAGCGCCAGTTCCAGAGACAGTTCGGGTCTGCGGGCAGAGGGCGTAGGCAGGCCTCGGGACAGCAGCAACACCAGCAGCAGCAGTTCCGTAAACCCTTCCAGGAACGCCAGAAGGGTAGAGGGGGCCAGCAGTCCGCTACTGCTACCAAGGGCCCGGCCGGGTCTCGGACCTGAGCGTCTACTTCCCCTGCAACCGTTACCCACTCCAGTGGGGGGAAGCATTCAATTTTTTCCGGCAGAGTGGAGAAAAATTACTCAGGACAAGTGGGTGCTGAATATTGTTTGCAATGGATACAGTCTTCGGTTCATCAGGCCGCCTCCAGCGATTCTGCCGGTAAGCTCGCGGTATCAACTGCGAGAGCTCCAGGCGGAGGCAGACATCCTGTTACGGAAAAAGGCGGTGGAAGACGTACCTCTGTCTCAAAGGGGAAGAGGTCTGTACTCTCGTTTCTTCCTGGTTCGCAAGAAGGACAAGAACGAGTTCAGGCCCATTCTGGATTTGCGGCAAGCAAACAAATGGATTCGCAGAGAGAAGTTTTGCATGCTATCGTTGCATCAGATTTACCCTCAGCTGCAACGGGGAGACTGGCTCTGTGCCATAGACCTACAGGACGCGTACTTCCATGTGCCCATTGCACGGAAACACAGGAAGTTCCTGCGATTCCAAGTCGGCGCCAATCATTATCCATACACAGTACTGCCATTCGGGCTAAAGTCTGCGCCCAGGACCTTCTCGAAGTGCATGGCAGTGGTAGCGGCGCACCTGCGGAGGAACAAGGTGTTTGTCTACCCGTACCTGGACGACTGGTTGATCAAGGCCTCATCTTTCTCGGAAGCGCAGGCGCACTTCCGGAGGACGTGCGCTCTCTTGAACAAGCTGGGGTTACACGTCAACATGTCCAAATCTGTCCCGACTCCGGTCCAGTGCATACAGTACTTGGGGGCCTCCATCGATACATGGTCAGCAAGCGTGTCTCCTTCGGAGGAGAGACGGTTATCGCTCCTTCGGAAGGCTCAGGACCTCATGGCCGCTCCATCGGCGACAGTGAGGAAGGTGTCTTCGCTGCTGGGGTCGATGGCCTCCTGTATCTTCCTCACTCCGCACGCATGGCTGCACATTAGACCACTGCAGGAGTGCTTGGAGGATCAGTGGGATCAGAGGACAGGTTCTTGGGACGACAAGATACGGCTGTCTCTACATGCTCTTCAGTCTCTGAGATGGTGGTGTTCGGCGGAGAATCTCCTCAGGGGGGTTCCCTTCCACAAGGACATTCCCAAGACGAGTATCGTGACGGATGCGTCTCTCCAAGGCTGGGGAGCGCACTCCGGAGACTTACAGATACAAGGAAAGTGGTCCCTGTTGGAGTCTACGTACCACATCAATTTCCTGGAACTCCGAGCCGTTTACTTGGCATTGAAGGCCTTCCATCCGTCCTTCCAGACCAACTCGTTGCTGATACAGACGGACAATACAACCACGATTACCTCAACAAGCAGGGGGTGTCGAGATCGCGCACTCTGTCGCAGGAGGCGCAGGCGATCTGCAGCTGGCTTCTGGCCCGGGGACTGATGATCACGGCCACGCATCTGCCGGGGGTGCAGAATGTTCAGGCGGACGCACTGAGCAGGCTGCTTCAGGAGAACCACGAATGGGTCATAAACGACGAGGTACTAGGAGAAGTCTTCGCAAGGTGGGGAACTCCAGACGTAGATCTGTTCGCCACCACCGAAAACAGCAAATGCCGAGACTTCGCATCAAGGTACTACCAGAAGGGGACGCTGGGGAGTGCGCTATGGATCGACTGGTCGAACAGCTTTCTGTATGCTTTTCCACCCATTCCCATGATTCCGGCGGTGCTCATCAAACAGTCCAAGTCCGGGGCGCGGATGATCCTGATTGCCCCGGAATGGACCAGGCAGTGGTGGTTCACGGACCTGCTTCACCGGGCTCTCCTTCCTCACATGCGGCTGCCGTGCAGGCCGGACCTTCTCACGAAGTTCGGGGGGAGGATGGTGCATCCCAACCTCTCGTCTTTGAGTTTGGCGGCATGGCTCCTGAGATAGTGCAATATGGCCATTTGAATCTACCAGAAGATTGTATGGACATACTGAAGGAGGCTAAACGTCCTTCCACTAGGACTTCCTATGCTTACAAGTGGAAGAGATTCTGCATCTGGTGCAAATCCAAGAACTTTGACCCGACGACCTGTAAGGAAGATGTCATCCTTCCATATCTTTTATATTTGGCGCAGTCTGGCCTTAATTTCTTCTCCATTAAGGTTCATCTCGCTGCTTTGACTGTTTACAGGAAATGCCCTTCACAGACTTCCTTCTTTCAGATCCCTGTGGTCAAGGATTTTTTGGAAGGTTTGAAGAAGGTGTTCCCTCCTGTCAGACTTCCCTCGCCTTCATGGAAATTGAATGTGGTGCTGTCCAGATTGATGAAGGAGCCTTTTGAACCTATTCACAAGGCTTTGTTGCAGCACCTGTCCTGGAAGGCGGCGTTCCTAGTGGCCATTACATCGGCCCGCAGGGTGAGTGAACTTCAGGCGTTGTGTTGCCGAGAACCTTATACTGTATTTCATGCTGCTAAGGTTGTTATGCGTACTCACCCTAAATTTCTTCCTAAGGTTATATCTGATTTTCATGTCAACCAGACCATAACTTTACCTACGTTTTTTCAGAATCCTTCTTCTCCAGCGGAAAGGTCTCTGCATTCCCTGGACGTTAGGAGGGTGTTGAAGTTTTATCTTGATAAGACCAAAGATATTCGTAGGTCAGACCAATTGTTTATCAATTATGGATCAGTCAGGACCGGTCTTGCTACCTCCAAACAGTCCATCTCTCGGTGGATTGTGTCCTGTATACAGTTGTTACCAAAAGGCTAATAAGACCTTAGGGGGTAAACCTAAGGCTCATTCCACCAGGGGCAAGCTGCCACGACTGCTTTGCTGCGTAATGTTCCGATTGCAGAAATCTGCAAGGCGGACACTTGGAAGTCGGTCCATACCTTTGCTGCGCATTACTGTCTGGACACGGATGCCAGGGCAGATGCTCAGGTTGGGCAGGCTTCGCTGCGAAATTTGTTCGCACAGTAGTGGTATTATTTTGTAATCTTCTCCACCGCCGTTTTTGTGTGGGGATGGGCTTGCCATTCTATTCACTAGATTATGACTATACACAGAGATCCCCTACTACAGAAGGAGTAGTTTCTTTTCTGTAACTCCAGTTCTGTAGTAGGGGTATCTCTGTTATAGTCATAAGCGCCCGCCCTGCTCCTTGGTGGAGAGATGAATGTTAATATAAGGAATGCTACAGGTCTGGCGTGCTACGCCTTCAAAAAGAACTGAAAGTAAAAGGGACCTGCTGTGCATTCTGGGATACTGGAAAAGTTCTGGAAAGTTTTCTTAAAGGCACAGTATCCTGTTCTGAGCCACATAATGGCAGCCTATGGGGCTTGTCTGTCCATTCCTTCCTCTCTATCATTCCAGAGGCTTTTGCTGGAAGAGGCAGGTTTTTCTCTGTGGAAAAAGCTGGGCAGGCAGTGCTGTTGGTGGTTGTTGGTGGAATTTTTCTAGTTGAAGTACTAGACAGTGTAGCCTGTGGATATAGGCCGCATTATCTGTCTTTGAAATTCTCTCTTAAGTGTAGATGCAGGTCTGCATGGCTTGACAATTTAAGAGATTATTTTTATTGCTCCGGGGTCTGCGCACATGGGCGGGACTATTCACTAGATTATGACTATAACAGAGATACCCCTACTACAGAACTGGAGTTACAGAAAAACTACTCCATATTTTATATTGTTAAGGTCCTGAGGCATTACAGTGTCGCGTGAAAGAAAAATATCTGGCCTACCTAGAGCAAAAAAAGGACCCCTTTACATAACATATCCAGAGATTTCTTTTTGCAGAGAATTTTAGAAGCACGCTCTAAGGACAGGCAGTCTAAGAGGATCAGGCGATTTAGGTTCATGTTTTTCCTCAACCATATTTTTACCCAACATAATAGAGGCCTTACTGCCACCTGGTCTGCTTCAAAGTTAACACCCAACTCTTCGTACACTGCATAGGCGGGCGTGCATTGAGGGAACCGCAAGATCCGACATAAAAACTTGCTTTGGGCCACCTGTAACTTGTGTGCTGCAATATACCCCCATACTTTACTACCATAGATTGCCTTTGAGGTGCCTATAGACTGATACAATTTTAGAATCCGTTCTGGTGCCCATGATCCCAATCTGTGGAAATAGCTGGCAGTGGTGCCTATAGATTTGTTCAGATCACCCAGCTTGCCTTCGAGTAGTGTTCTCCAGTTTAATTGGTTGTCGAATAAGATTCCCAGATCGGGGAAAGACAGAACCTTTCCTAGAGTGTGAGAGCCTGCTTTAAAAGAATTCGACTGTAGAACCCGGGGGCTCACTTCCAAAACATATGACTTAGTAAAGTTGACTGACCGGTCCAGTCTATCCATAAAAACAACAGACCCATCAATTAAAACCTGCAATCCCAGGGCTGTGCGAGCCGTAAGCACCACATCATTAGCATATAGTAAGACTGGCAAAGATCTCCTGACGACTCTTGGGGAATCCGACTGTAAAGCCAGAACGTGCTACTTTTTCTTCGAGTGACATTGGAATGACATTTTTTTAAGATATTGTTTTTAGGTCTTGCCTGGCGTTAGCAGCGCGCATGCGCTGCTCTCGCCATGGTGAGTGCCTTTTGGAATCGATTCTCATTCCAAAGTAACTTAAAGCCACGGCTTTGTTTCTAATTGGCACGCGTCATTGTTTATGTAAAACGTTGACGCATGATTGGAGAACGTGCTTTCGGGTTACTGCCTAGTCCACTTTTAGGACGGGCCATGTGGACAGGCGGACACCATCTTGGTTTGGCGTGATGTTGGAGGGTGTGCTAGTAGCTTGTTTACTGGCTGCCTATAGGTAATCCTACCCGCTCCTCCATCCCAAACCAAACTTCCCAAATTTGTGCTCTTCATTTAGTAATCCACTTCCTGAGGCGGAGGGCAAAGTTAGCCGCTCCTCTTGTTTCCCACTGGGTTCCTGGTAGATGCGGGTGACTGTGCTCAGCCAAGCGGCAGAATTCGGAAGCAGTCATTCTGGCTAACAAAGTGCAACATAAAATGGAGCTGCTGTCCCCCCTCAGGAGTGTATTTTACTTTACCGAGGGGTCCCAGCTTCTCAGTCTATCGCCTGCACCCAACGTGTGCACTAACGCACAGCCCTTCCGCCCGTGTGCACTGCACGGGCTTCGGAGACAGCCACCCGCCTCGTGTTGGTACACTTCGGACACATTTCTGCTGTGTAGCCCGTAGCTCCCAGGACACCATCTGTGAGGAGAGATTCTGGCGGGAAAACTGCTGAGTGGAACCTCGCCCCCTTGGGAAACGTGCCTCCAGGTGTGGTGCACATATGCGTAGTGCCATTGACTGCCAGGACTCTCGGTGTTAGTAAAATGGAATTAAAACGGATTAGTAAGAGCAGCAGGCTGTGTCTGAAGTCCAGCTTCACTGCACTATGCCCAGTGATATGTGCAGCGTGTGCACTGCGCTCTGTACACTTCACTGGTCTTGAGGTCAGTGCAATGTGCACTGTGCTCTGTTAATTTCACTATCTCCATTACACTCTGTGAACTATTCATACGTGCAATGCACGCCATGTGATCAGCACACTGTGAACCCTGCTTTGGACAGTGAGGGCGTTGTACCCTGTAAACAATGGGTCTGTCAGAATGTTCTATGCTTTGTACACTGTACCATGCCTTTTGATCTGTTCAGTGTGAACTGTGCTCCGTGCACTGCATTGTATATCCCGCAATCTGTACATTATACTGTGCTTGGTACACTCTATGCTCTGCGATCCATGTTCGCTATGCCGCTCTATGCTCTTTAAACTGCAGTTAGTGAAGTGTGTTCGCTACACCGTACTATGCCATGTAACCTGTACACTGAAGGGCATCTAGCGCACTATAATATGCCCTGTAACCTTTACATTGAATTATGTTCACTATGCCCAGTAATCTGTACACTGTGTACCGCGTGACGTTTCCTTCGCAGCTCCCAGCAGAAGTGTTTCTTCCCATGCAAAGTCTCGGTGACTGTGAGGATTCTGGCACCCAGAGGGGTTTCTGAACCAGCCCTGGGCAGCCTCGCGAGGTTCATTGGTGGACTCAAGCACTTCCTCGTCGAGACTACACCCCCAACAAAATTCCCTCTGTCTTTCAGCTCAGAGATCCGCGGAACCCGGGAGCCCCTGCACCGGAACCACGCCGGGGCTTCACGCGTGAAGCGGGACATCTGCAGAGCCATGCTGGAAGCACCCCAAAGCTGCACTGAAGATGGGGGCGAGAGGGGGGGTACTGACCGGACCCAAAAAGTGACATCACCCCTTCGCTGTTTTTTTAATCCTCATGAACGTTTAAAATGAGAAAGGACGATATCTGCTAATGTCGAGCAGTGAAATATAGTTCCGGAGGTAAAGGAATTATTGAAGTTCTGGAGGTTACACTGGTGTTGCCGGGACGGGGACTAAGTGCATGTAAGGTGTGAGCAAGAGACCTGGTGTACAGTTGGTTGATCGTCTACTTTCATCCTTATGTACATGTGGTCAGTGCTGGAAATGGAAAAATATACCCACGGATCCCCTAAATTAGGGGCTGAATGTCTGGCAGAAGAAAGGGATTGGAATCCCGTCATGCAGGACGACATCTCGTCCTGAGCGGGATTAGTTTCATCAGAGGGAAAAAGTTCAAAACATGTGTAGTCCTTCCTTTAACGTGCTTAGAACAGCACAGCTGTTCGACAAACTCACCCCGCGCTAACAACCCCGGCCAACAGCCAAGTGCCACATTATTACAGCTCCTTCAGACCACTAATAATTACAAGCACTCTGTATTCTGGGACTAGTAGTATGACTCCTTAAGCGCGGTCTTACAAATCCCACAATGCAAAGTGATTTTTCTACAATCCTAAGAGAGCACTGGGAAGGTATGAAAACCCTCCGTAGCTGTTCATTATCACATGTGGTCCACGGGATGCAAGAACTCATCAGAACTCGCCTTTCATTAACTTAAAGCCATTTGCTTTGCTATATAATACCATTAGCAAAGGAAATGGCTTTAACTTAATCAAAGGCGAGACCTATTGCATTTTCAATGCTTGTTTCTTTTCCCACTATCTTTGTGCAGTATTTTGTGGTTTGGGGAACTATCCTATCAAGATACTTTGGCTCAACACCAAAAGTCACAGACCTTTTCTGTACTTCCCATAAAGCACGGTATGGATACAAAATGACTTATCTAATTTAAGTGTTTACTTTGGAACCACTGCCCTTCCGCATGGGAGAGGATTAAGAAATAATTCTTTTAAACTAATAAGTGATACACACATCTGTAATCACACTGGGTGGTCTGGTGATGGTACACCCACAGGGTGATGGCACTTTATTCAAGTGTCACAATGAAAAGTACCTGTACCGATAATTGTGCAATATGATTTTGCAGCCTTGAAAAAGTCTGGGAAGACGAAACTCGTGTTGGCTGCGGTGTTTGAGTAACGATGTACCTGGATGTGTTTCTGAATTAAACATTTGTGTTTGGACTGAGTTTGACCACAGAGAAATTTGGAACGCTACAAGAAAAAGGGATCAACAAATACAAATTGGACTATGTGTGCTTAGGTGCAATTTTGTTTCATGTAAAGCCAGAAGGGCAGCTTCTAAACCATTAATATAAACGGAGAATAAAAAAGGGGCTAAAATGCAACCTTGGCGGACTCCTCTGAATTAATATTCATAAACCTTCTAATAAATCCCCTCTGCATGCAGGAAGCCCGGAACATTATATATTGCACAATGACTATTACTTTCCATAGGAAGAGTGTTTTTTGTTTTGTTAATAACTCTGGCACTGCCATTTGACAAATCTTCCTGAAACTTTCCCCCCCAAAAGTTAACTCACCTCAGCCCTTTCCTGGAAAGTTTTGGGGTGATCTAGCAAGCGGAGACTGAAAAAGGGAGTGGTCCCAAATTTGGCCTCCATTTGAAATCTGTATGCACATGCTCCTCAGAAACACTCAAAAGTTTTTTTGCATTTAGTCCTCACATTCTTAGTTAGCCTCTCATTGTCCCTAAAATACTGTTGTAAGCATCTGCCAATGGTGCTGTGCAGTGGTGCAATCTCATACCGGTATAGGTGCAGTGTATCTGCATATGTGCACCAGGATAGTGTTGTTGTCTGAAGCTGTACAGCATAAATGTTCAGCATTATGAATGGACACTTGAAGATGTTCTGAGCAGATGATTGTATTCATTCTAGAACGCATATAAATTATGAATGAATGAGTAATATGTAAATTCTGTTTGGTCTTGTTTAGCTCCCTCCATACACCTAACAGCCTCCAGCTCAGGAGTCATGCCCCAAAACCTTCAGTGTTTTGATCATGTGTACGCCCGAGATATGGCCGGTGTGGAGGATGAGATCTGTACACCGTTGTAGATGCCTGTGCTGTGTGTAAAACGATGCATCATCCTCCCTTTTGTTCTCTATCTGAAGCTTAATTTTACCATTCATTACAGCATTCCACTTTTCCACATAACCACTTGTCCCAACCATCAATGTACTGTTTAAGAGTCTGTTGTTAAGGATAGCTATGCAGTTTCTTGCAAATCCATCTATACGTTGATCACCGCTTTAGCACACCGGATATCAGTGGCAGCGTTGCTTTTGGTATAAGTAAAATAGTTCAAAGCGTTCGGATCGTTTGCAGTATTTGTAGTGACGAGTATCCTCGTTTCTGTTTTAGTTAGAGGACGTTTGTTTGTGTCTTAGTTTCACAGACCTCATGCTTTACATTTCCCCTCTAGGCTGCTATCTTTCCGATCATATTTCTGTGTTCAGCAGCTACTTATTCGTCTGTGGGTTACCTTAATGATGTAGGTTTGGTTCTTTGATGTTTCCTTTTGAGCCCGATTTAGAGTTTGGTGAATGAGTACTCCATCACAAAAGTGATGTATATCTTGTCCACCTTATTGCAAATGCATTAGCATATAATGCACTGGTAATAAGGCAGAAAGGATATCCTTACATAATTTGATGGAGTAATCTGTTTGCCAAACTTAAAATCAGGGTCTTTGTCTTTTGGGTCAAGGTATTGATTTGTGATACTTTGGCACCCATTTATCTACCTATTCTTTTGCCTCTGCAGGATTAGTGAAGAATGGTGATTCCTTATTAACCATAATTCTTAATTTAGAGAGGAACATCAGCATGAACTTCAGGATCATTGAGTGAAGTTCTTGTTTAACTTCCCTGGATTAGTTTATTTGCTTATAGACAACTGCCTTGTAGTTCGTGATTAGGAAGATTTGATTTAGGAGTACACAAGGGCCGTATTTTCACGCTTGTTGCATTATACAATCACAGTCCCCATAATTGAGGAGGTTGGCCACCACCACTTTCGGTAGTGCACCTGGCCTGGGAGCGATTGTCTGGAAGGAACCCTGTGTGCATGTTCCACCAAGAAAAAGTTTGGAAAGTTAGCCAGAGGCTCCTTTGACATGGACCTTTTGTTTTCATTTGCACAACCTTAAAGACAATGTTTCCTTTCATTCCCAAAGTATCATGGACTTCTGTTGTGGTGATGTACATGGTTCTTTGGGAGTGAAAGGAAGCATTTTCTCTCTGCCTTGTGCAGAGGGCAGCCTTCAAAACAGGTCCACAGTTTCTGCCTGATTTGACCATCACACCTCGTAAGATGCTATTCGCAAACATTATGACAATAACATGCTGTAAGAGTGTGTGGGAGCTCTTTCAAAATTCTGGGTCCCCATTTCTGGAAGGTCTTCATCCCGCAAAGGTGCTCACCAGATTACAATGTATTTCATAAATCTTTGAAAACTTGAATTAGCTTTTTCTTTTGTAGCACACCGATGCCCTTACTGGCTGTGTGCTTTCTAAATATACAAATAAATTAAATAAATGTGTGCCCTATGTCATATAGTATCTTAAGTCATTCTTGACTTTATAATCAGAAAGCACTTAACAATCTGGAATTCTATGTCCTTTCATAATGGGGAAGTCTAATCTAAAAGTCCTAAAATGTAAGTACTTTTGGCTGTCAAATCAGAGCTCACTAAGGGTGACTCGTGAGAAGAGGCCTCCCGAAACGATCTATGAATATGGTCCATTACTTGAACAGGAGGAGCATCACATGGGACCTAATAGTATAAATGTATATGCAGCTAAGAAATAGAGGATGAAACCTTCCATTCATTTATGACATAAAAAGTAGCACAAGAGGCAGTGTTTCATCAATGAGTGCTGTAGTTTTAATATGATCTCTAAGTGGTGGAAGGTAGAAAATCAAAGAATTTTCTTGGTCAGTTAAATGGTATGGAATGATTTTGTCAAAAAAGCCCCACTAGAACTGATGAGAAGAAGTGCTAAATTACTTCATAGGATAGGGACAAAATATCTATACTTGACAGAGATAATGAGCCAGTTCCATAGATACAGGTATGTACATGGCTCTGCTTGATTCTTTATTTTTATACTGGACATTCTGAAAACAATAGTTAGGTATGTTCCTGTGGAATATTATCCACTACACTATTTGTGTTACTTTTAAAACCCCTTGAGGAGCTGAACATCTTGTTCATATCTTTTACAGATGTATTCAGAGGGCAGTGACATTGTGCCCCAGAGCAACGAGACAGCTCTTCACTATTTCAAGAAAGCTGCAGACATGGTAGGTTTATAAAAATCATTGCTATGTTTAACAGCCTAATGGAACTAGCACTTATTTATGTTTGTCTCATTTCCCATGACTTTTATTTGGAAATTGTATATTGGAGGGCTGAGCCTACAAGCAAGGGTTCTTCTCGCATTTTGAAACATGCTATGTCCTTTTGATTGATACCTTTATCTGCCAAGTCCTCAGCTGTTGAATCTATTCCAGGTGCCAAACTGGATCTGGAAAGCTGAAACAGCCTTCCAGCACCAGTAAGTGCCTCCTGGCTTCATCTCCCTGCCAGGTTTCACCCTAGATATGATAATACTGGAGCCATTTAGACGCTACCCCGTTGCCCTAGCATGAGTTGCTTTTTTTCTGCAATCTTGATGGGGATGCTGAATAACTCTCCTCCGAACAATTTTTCCCCAACAATCAGATGATTTGCAAGTGTACGTGCAGGGTGTCTCCTCCTAAAAAGTCATGTTTCAAACCCAGTTGCCTCTTTCATGGACAGATGTCCTTTCTAGATGCCCACATGGTCTGCTTGTGGTGTTTGGGGCCTATGCACAACTCTGAGGTCGTATGACCTTTACTGCCTCATGAACCCTGACCATTGTGGAGTAGGAGTTAAAACTCTTTGTCTCCAGTGCACAGTTACTCTCCAGCTCGTCGTCGATCCCATTGCAGATGTCCCTGGATGTCCTGCTCCTCACCCTTGACTGCCAAGTCTTCAAAGCAAGCATTGTCAAGTGACAAGGCCTTAAATAAAAGCACATGTTGCATCTTAAAAGGAAGTCCTCTGCATTCAGACATCCATCCCACTTTAGGAAGTATGCATTCTTATAGGAGACATAGCTGCCCGACTCCAGCCCTGGAGCTTTGCCAGAACCAGTGGATATCACCCTGGTGCCGTCGCTACCTCAGACCTAGCACCAGCTCTCAAACCTGGCCTTAATCCTGGGTTCAGTATAGCCGTTGGCATACCCAGAGTCCCCATTGGCTGGCACTGACTGCTGGTTATGGCCCTTAGCCTAGACCTTGTTTGTGCTATTCCACCATGTTCTGATTCCCAGTGGCACACTGTCGGACCCGTAGAACCCTCAAGATTCTGACTGGCTTTACACTGTGGGTCCTCCTTCAACTCCAATCAACTATTGACATCCTTCCTTCGGCTTTGGACTAGTTCTGGACAGCGCCATTCTAGCACCAAAGGCCTCCCAAGTGGTACCTCCATAGGCGCCTGTCTTCTGCAATTCAAGACCTTCCTCGTACTCTCTAGAAGGCAGCCGCAGAAGCTGGTTGAAGAATCCTTGTACATGATGGAGTTTCAGTACAGATCTTTGCCTAGAGACAAGTATATCAGCAGGGTATATGACCTTTTTGGCACAAACTCCAACTAGATGAAAATGCCAAACCTCATTGCACATGATGATTTTGACAGGCATGACGTGGCCAATTAGTTCCCTTTAACTGGGACAGATGCTTGGGACTGTATGGTACTTCAAAGTGCCAGTGAGCTCCATACCTTGCTAGATTTGGCCCTGGAGAGCCCTTCTAGACTTCTGTTGGAGAAGGTGGCTTCTTTCACAAGCGTTCTAAAAGAGGGTGTGACAATTCGACAACACCGCCTTAGCCCATCCTCTAAGGCTGTGTGTGAGAAGCTGGTTTTCTGTTGCAGTAACCCCCCACTTTTTGTCAGACTACTGATGCACTTTGACGTGCTTTGGGTCCCTGCCAATGAGGTTCCCAGGGCCTGTGTTCTTTCCCTAAAACTAACCCAAACCCAATTGGCATCTCTGGCCACAGGTCACACACAGACACACACAGGCGCACACAGACACACACAGACCACCGCCCTGTACCCCTGCAGTGTCAAAGTCCATTCATGGACATTGTAAGTGCAGTGCTGCCATTAAGAGTATATGGTGCTGGGAGGTTTTCATTACGAACTCCACAGCACCATAATGGCTACACTGAGAAGTTTGCCATTAAACACACACTGATGCCAGTGTGTGATTTAATGAAAAATGCACAGAGAGGGCATCTTAGAGATTCACCCTGAAAAACGACCTACCATCTAGTGTCCAGGCTGAGTGGCTGCTTTGAGCTGCCACGACCAAACATGTTTCTGGACCCCTGGGTAGAGAACCTGCTGCTCTCAGGGGCCTGAAACAATGCACATCCTGGTACCAGATGCCAAGCCTTCTCCCCCAGGATGGGCAGGTTCCACGAAAGGGAAGGTTCAAAGGCTTGCCGCCTTTGTGAGCTTCCCCAGGCCACTTGCTGCTTTCAGCAACTGGTCCCCACTGGTTCTGACCCCCACTTTGGGCGGGAGAACCGGCGGGAAAAACAAATGAGGAAGACTGGTGTGCCCACCTCTGCCAACTCCACCCCTCAGGTGGGAGAGGCGAGGTGAAGCACAACTCTCAATCCCTGCCATCTTGCAGATGGGGGGTCCCAGCCAACCAGGGAAAGGCTTGTGCCCCCCTCCCACTGGAGGGTGGCATAATAGGGGGTGTACCCACCCCAGGAAAGGGACCCATTGTTCCCAACCCTGAACCTTGCTTCCTCAGACAAGAACCTGTAAGAAGAACAGAAGAAGGACCGAACAGCTATGCTAACAAGAGGAGGGCGCCCACTGGCTTGGCCCCAGCCCTACCAGCCTGTCCACACCTCAAACCTGCTCCTGTGAAATCCTGGTGTGCCAGCAACCTCAAGAAACCTGGAGGACCTCCCTGCCTTCAATCCTAAAGACTCTGTCTCCTAAGAACACCGGATTTGTTCAAACAACAGATTCCAGCTCCGCAAGGATCCACAAGTTTGCAACACTCTGCACCCTACGCCCACGTCCCGAGTTCGAGTGGCCCAACACCAAGAGGAGGTCTCCCCGTCGATCCTGACCCGAGATCTGGCGACCCCTGACCTGCCTCAAGCCTCCAGCCGATGCCTGCAGCCTCAAACCGGAAGGCCCCCCCCCCCCAACCGCGACCAGGAGCTGGTAAGAAGATCCGACCATAAAAGGCACCCCTGCACCCGGCTTTCAGTGGTCCAACCGACGGTGCCTAACCAACCCTCGATATCCCAACTTACCTCTCCAATTGGTGGTCGCACCCAGAAGACCTTAGTCCCCGAGTCTGCAGTGCTTTTGCAAATCAGAGACTCCACATTGAAAGCTACATGGCTTCCGACGCCAAAACAGCACTCTGCACCAGGCCGCCCCTGTGCCGCTTAGGGTGCATCTTTTGTGCTGGCCTAAATCCCAATTTGACCTGAGCTTAAGTCCAGGAGCTTTGCTCCCACAACCCAGTGGCCGGCTCGTTAGCAGCCACCAACCGGAGGCCCCCTATTCCCCATTGGATAACATTGGGCCTCAGCACTCTGCACCCGGTCGCCCTAGTGCTGCTGAGGGTGTAACAAGAGTGCATCCTTGACCCTGAGGGACCCCTGAGTCTAACCCCAGAACACCAACTTCCACAACAAAGTACTTACCTGTAAACCGAGAACACTATGCTCGAGGCATATGAGCTGCAGATTACACACTGTGCATAGATCGCCGTCTGGTGTTGGGCCCGGATGTTGCAGTTGTTTTTCTCTTGGAAAGTCTTTGGAAGTCACGAGGTATGTGACTCTTCCTTTGGATCATATTGCGCATGGGCTCTGGCTCCATCGTCCGATTGTTTTTTTTCCGCCATCGGGCGCGGATGTGTTCTTCGCGCTCCAGTTCGGAACAGTTCCAGTTTTCCTGTTCGGAGCGCAATCCTCCCCCCTTCGACGGTTTTGTCTCGATCGCGTTCTCCAACACTCAACGCGACTCTCAACAATCTAACTCTTCGATTCCGGTCGTCGACGAAGGCCTTTGAGCCTACCTGGGCTCCGGTCCTGGCTGATGGAAAGGACTCCATTTAAGAAGTGTCCTCGATGTGGGTCGAAGTTTCCCCACACCGATCTCCATGAGGTGTGGAACCTCTGCCTCTCCCCAGAACATGAGTCCAGGGACTGTCCAGCTTGCGCCTCCTTCCGATCGAAGAAGATGATCCGGGACCGACGAGCAAGGAGAACGATGGCTCACTCGTCGACTTCGATCCCCGACGACCTCTTCGAAGAAGGCGTCGATGTCCCGGAACAACAGCGCATCCGCAGCTGACGACTCCGATGTCGAGGACATTACTCTGGCACAGAGGGGCGTGAGTACAAACGTCGACCCCGACCCTAAACCCCCCTCCACGCCATTGAAAAAGGCTTCGGTCACGCCTTTGCCTTCGGGCCGAGGTATGCACCAAAAGATTGCTTCCCATAACCTGCTTCCGGGCCCGGTTAACAAGCCCATCAAGCCTTCAGGCAGCTCGGGCTCGAGTCAGTCTACCCTCGGTGCCAACAAAAACCTCACCGGCATCGATGCCTAAAAAAGAAAACGCTCCTTTCCACGTCCGTGCCGAGCTAGACACCAAAGCTCTCGGCACCGAAGACTAGCGCCGGCTCCTCGGCACCGATAACACCCTCGGAGCCGAGCAGGTAGCCGAAAAGCCTCGACTCCCAAACATCGAAGCCGAAAGCCACCGAGGAAGTCAAAAGACACTGCTAAACTTCACGGTTCGAAACCAAGAACCAGTGCCGAATCGACACCGAAAAAACCCACGGCTCCGACACCATCGGCACCGAAGGATCTGCCCCTTACAGACTAACTGCTTCGACCCGATCCTTAACAAAAAACCCTCGTAAAAGATCCAAAGACTGGTCATTTGTAGCTTAGCACAAGAAAAAGACACTGGACAAGCCTGCACCAGCTCCACCACAGCCCTGCCCGGATAGCAAGCACACAAGCTCTTCGCGCCAAATTTCAACCTCAACACTCACTTCCATCCCAAGTGTTTATGCCACTTATAGGGATGATGGCCTCTTGCATGTTCATAGTACCTCATGCAAGACTCCAGATGCGTCCTCTCCAAGAGTGCCTAGCACGCAAATGCAACCAGGCTCAAGGTCAGATAACAGATCTGGTGTTGGTAGACGGTCGTGCCCATCGCTCTCTGCAGTGGTGGACCACCAAAAACCTTTCCAAAGGGTGACTGTTTCTAGAGCCGGTTCCTCAAATAGCTCTAACAGCGGACGCATCGATCTCCGGCTGGTGGACACCTCAACAAAAGTTACTCCACATCAACCATCTGGAGTTACTGGCCATATTTCTAGCCCTGAAAGCCTTTCAAACACACGTCTCAGGCAAGGCTGTCTTAGTCCGCACAGACAACATGACAGCAATGTACTACATCCAAAATCAGGGCGGCACAAACTCTCTGCAGCTCTCTCAGCTAGCATAGACCATATGGAGGTGGGCCATACCTCAAAACATTTTTCTCCTAGTACAACATGTCCCAGGAGTCCAAAACACCATTGCAGATCTGTTGAGTCGTCAAACTCAACAAATCCACGAATGGGAACTTCACCCACAAGTTCTTCAACCATTCTTTCAAATGTGGGGGCAACCACAAATGGACCTCTTCGCCACCCACGAAAACGCCAAATGCCCTAGCTTCGCCGCCAGATATCCACACCCATTGACCAAAGGCAATGCAATATGGATGAACTGGTCAGGCAAATTTGCGTACGCTTTTCCGCCTCTCCCACTCATTCCATTAGTGGTGCGCAAACTACAGCAACACTCCCTAACTCTCATCCTAGTTGCTCCAACTTCAGCCAGACAACCGTGGTACACCACATTGCTGGAACTCTCCGTAGTTCCGCACCAAAAATTACACCTCCCTCCACGCCTCTTAACCCAGAACCATGGAGAGACCAGACACCCGGACCCAGCACAGCTCAACCTTGCGATCTGGCTTTTGAAATCCTAGAATTTGGCTACCTTAATCTTCCCCCTGACTGTATGAACGTCATTAAAGAAGCTAGACGTCCTACCACTAGAGCTTGCTGCGCAGCCAAGTGGAAACGATTTGTGATTTATTGTCACAACAATAATATCAATACATTGGATGTGTCTATCCAACACATCATAGGCTACTTACTACACCTACAAAGATGCAACCTAGCCTACACGTCTATTAGACTACACCTTGCTGCCATAGCAGCGTATCTACAAAATAGACAGCATCTATCCCTCTTTAGAGTACCTGTCATAAAAGCCTTCATGGAAGGCCTCAAAAGAATAATTCCCTCTAGAGTCCCACCCTCATCGGTGTGGAACCTAAACATCGTTCTCACAAGACTAATGGGGCCTTCATTCGAACCTCTACATAAATGTGAGCTTCAATTTTTAACATGAAAAACAGCTTTCCCTGTTGCCATTACTTCCCTCAGAAGGGTCAGTGAGATACAAGCACTCACCATTCAAGAACCTTTTCTGCAAATGCATCATAATAAGGTTGTTCTCCGCACTAATCCTAAATTCCTTCCTAAAGTCATTTCTCCCTTTCACCTCAATCAATCTGTGGAACTGCCCGTATTCTTCTCGCAGCCACAAACCATTGCAGAACGAGCTCTGCACACCCTAGACGTCAAAAGAGCTTTACTCTACTACATCGAGAGAACACAACCTTTTCGCAAGACCAAACAATTATTCGTGTCTTTCTCACCACCACACAAAGGCAACTCCATCTCCAAATCTGGGATAGCTAGGTGAATTGTTAAATGCATACAGATTTGCTACCACACAGCAAAACGAACGCCCCCTAAAGCCCACTCTACACATAAGATAGGGGCTTCCATGGCATTTTTAGGGTACATCCCCTTAGATGATATCTGCAAAGCCGCTACATGGTCTACACCGCACACTTTCACTAAACACTATTGTGTAGATGTGCAAACTAAGCAACAAGCTAGTGTGGGCCAGGCTGTCCACAAAACACTGTTTCAAACAAATGCAACAGATACTGATGGTCGCCGCTAAGAGGGGGTACTGCTACACAGTGGGTAATCTGCAGCTCAAATGCCTCGAACGGAATTTGCTACTTACCAGTATGCATTTGTTCTTGGCATGTAGAGCTGCAGATCTACACATGCCCACCCGCCTCCCCAGCTACCTTTATCTGTTCCAGTTTATCTTATTTAGATGCAACACACATGGGCATCTTTCCTGTTATTACTACGCTCCATCTTTCCCTGTTGGCGAAAAACAATCTGAGGATGGAGCCGAAGCCCATGCGCAATATGATCCAAAGGAGGAGTCACATACCTCGTGACTTCCAAAGACTTTCTAAGAGAAAAACAACTGCAACATCCGGGCCCAACACCAGATGGCGATCTATGCACAGTGTGTAGATCTGCAGCTCTACATGACAAGAACAGATGCATACTGGTAATTAGCATATTCCTTTCTTCCAGAGGATAACATTGACTGTTTTTCAATGAAAAGTTTCCAAGGGTGGAGTTGGAAGATCTAAGAAATCCTTTAAAACTGTAACTAAATAACCAAAACGCTTTTACTTACCTGTTTACAGGAAATGTCCCAGTGCAGTATCTAGTTCTACAGCACTGTGTAAGAAAAGTAATCTGAAAAGTAACTTACATGATATTTTTGTTGTACATTGATTAAATAGGCATATTTGTAGAGGTAGATTTATTTTTAGCATTTCTAAACACTTCAGCTCTATCATTAGTTTATACTTGAGCTATCCTTTTACAGTTCATGCTTTTGCCAACAAAAATCTGCTACCACCTTGTGAAGAATACATGCTTGGTCAGAGAAGTTATCTGCTTATCTGTTTTACAGGTGGCTCATAGCAAACACTCTAGATCATTGTTAGTAATAGCAGCCTTGGTTGGCCTGCACCAAAGGCGTGCGAGATGACACAGGCAGCTGTCTCACTCCTGAGTGGTCTTTGCCACATTTTTTAAGTGCGTTCTCACAAAAGCAGGTGCATGATTAGCCCACTGGAACATTGTAATGTTTGTCCTGGTCACCAGCGTTCGGATCAGACAGACGCAGTAGCCCAAACTTGTTTCTGAACGAGGATTTTTAAAGCAAAGATTTAATCATCAAGCCCCTGTTATATTTCAGACATGAGATTCCTATGTTTGGATTTAACCTTCTTCAGGAGTGCCTATTCATCTCATCCATCGCTGGTGCTGTAGCCCTCTTCATTTACTATATAGACAGGCCCATGAGTCCCACAGGCTTGACCTCACCAAATTAAAAATTCAGAGCCCATTGTTTATGGATGTTCAGGTGATGAGCGCTATAGTCTATGTCAGGGTTTATTAGCCGAGGAGGTAACCTCTTTCCCTCACTTTGCTGGCCTTCCCTTTTAAAACTTTGGTCCTGCCAATGCCTGCGATAACTCACTGCCGCCTGCGCCTCCGTTGATGGTGTGAACTGCCTGGGTTCAGCGTAGATAATAGAGATACAGAGTCACTTGGCTTTTTTGACTCGTACACCTACCCAATTCCATAGTCTGTGCTACCTCAAGTGGAGCAGGGCTTGAACCCCTACAATAAAGGGGGTGGTGGGGATCAGCAAAGAGCTTTACAAGTTCTACAGGACTGTTGAAGGCTTGATGGTTTGAATGGTAGCGGAACCTGTAGTGTTGGTTGGTTGGTTGGTTGTATTTCGGAACAACTCATGCCTTTACCGTGCATGCCGTTACTCCGCAGTCTTTACAACAAATGTGTCTTTACCAGCCATTCACACAACTAAATGCATTCGGGAAAGCGCTGGTCTTCGGAGCAGTATAATTTACTATTCCAACACCAGTCTGCACAACAGTAGGGAAAGTGTTGAACTCTAAAGTCTAATACCGTTTTCCCTAACGCATGTCATTGTGTGGATATGCATGGTAAAGACGCATTTGTTGTAATAAGCATGATCCAACTGCAGCGTTTTGTTAGGTCGTCATGGTAAAGGCTGTATTCGAGGCACGTGCGCTGTAGATATACATGCTTTGCTCTACAAGTTGTTTTTCTTCGAAGAAGTCTTTTCCAGTCACAAGGCAAGGTGACTCCTCATTGTGGTGATAGTGCACATGGCATTGACTTCATTGTTAGATTATTTTCTTTCACCCATCAGTTTTGGACGTGGTTTGCGGTGCTCTGGTTGGAGACCTTTCTTCGGGATCCCTTTGGTACGCAATCCACTGTACCCTTGTTGGTATTGTTTTGAATGGGTTTTCCATCCTCCGCGTGTTGATATCCGAAAACTGTACTAGTTGGATCGGGGAAAACTCCAACTGCGGCCTTCGGACCTAGCCTGTTTCCATTAACTCGAGGAAAACATTGAGAAATCTGCCAACGGAACTGACACTGTTCAAATTCTGCTCTCAGTGGCGCTCTAAATATCTGCGCACCGACCTGCACAAGGTCTGTAACCTGTGACTGTCTACGGAGCACGAGGAAGAAGACTGATACGCCTGTCGCTCATTTTGATCTAAAAAGACCCTGCAGGACCGTCTGGCTCGATGAAGAGAAATGCAGCGGCAGAGTATCAAAGACACCCCCTTTGGAGAATATATGGAACAGGAAGAAATGGAAGCGTCCGCAGCGGAAGAGGACGAGGCCTTCTCCATCCAGGACTCCGATTCCGAACCGAAGATCGAACTGGAGTCTCGGGATGTCCCAGCCAGTCAAGGTGTCATGAGTATCAAAACCCGCTTTCACCAAATAAAAGGCTTCCGGCCCACCACTGCTCTCCGGCCATGGTAAGCACCGAGACTCTGCTTCGAATGGCCCGCCCTCTGGCTCGGCACCGAAAGCACAAGTCGAGCCTTCAGGCTCGAGTCTAGACACCACACCTGCCGCCCCATAAACTTCGGTTCAGAAGGACAAAAAAGAAAAATCTGGCTCGGTACTGAACAGTTCCACACCAAAATGGAAAGATGATCCTCAGAAATTCTGGAAACTATGAAAGAAAAGCTGTCACCAAAACAAAAGAAAATTTATATTAATCCAGACACTGAACATTTTTTCACAAAACCTATGATACCATCATCCTCCAAAAGGAAGATTCCTAGCACACAAGACACGGGATATAAATTTAATTTACAAAAAAGAAAAAGGGCATGGCTACTAGCCCTCTCCACCCTATTCCCCTCCACCATCTTCACCAGTACCTTTAGTATGAAGTTTAGACCCTCTAAATATTACACCACGGGGTTCAACTTGTACAGATCCTGAAGTAGGGGCTGGGGATGACACTTAAGGCCAACCACTAGGTCCATGGGATGATTGATATAGATCCTCCCACAGTCACAGATCCAGATCTATGCCCTGCAAAACCTTCACCTCTTGATGAGAACACCTCATATCAGGAGTTAACTGTCAGGGGAGCCATGTACCATGGAGTACATAAAGAATCTTCGGAAGAAGAATTTTTATTTGAAACATTGGGGCCAACACATAAGACAACACAGTCTTTACCAATGTTAAAGGCATGATGCTCCATGCAGAAGACCTTTTTAAAGACCCTGTACATGCACGTATCGTAACACCTATAGTTGATTTTAAAAAAAAAACACCATCTGACCCAATTTTTATTAGGGGCCAGCTTCCATTAAACTCTTTGGTTGTGTCCAATGCTTGTAAAAGAGCAAACTCCCAAACTTCAGGTGATGCACCACCTCCAGACAAAGAGTCTAAATTAATAGATGCCTCAGGCAAAAGTGAGGCTGCACAATCAGTCAATCATTGGTGCATAGCTAATACATACACAAGGTATTTTGGCTAGGTATGATTGGGCCCACTGGGAAAAAATGGAGGAGTTACTCCAATACCTCCCAGAGGAGCATAGGAAAAAAGGGCAGGAACTAGTGCAGTAGGGAAAATGTATTTCCAACTCGTCCATCAGGTGTGCATATACACTGCTGATACTGCAGCCAGGGGAGTTAACACCAATAGTCTCCTCAGGAGGCACGCATAGCTGTGTATCGCTGGGTTTAAACCAGAGGTACAACAAACAATACCCAATTCTCCCTTTGTCAAGGAACAACTTTTTGGCGCTTAAGTGGATGAATCACTTGAAAAGATGAAAAAAGACACTGACGTGGCAAAATCCATTGGAGGACTTAAGTAACCCTCTAACAGGCGCCTTTGCCACTCCTTTTATAGGGGAGGCTCAAAAAGTAACTCAACAGATGCCACTGCTTCGTCCTACAAACCGCAAACTCAATACTCTCCCCTCCAGAGGATTCTACAAGGGTGGGTATAGAGGAAACAATTTTAAAGGAAGAAGTAGAGGTACACCAACTCGTACCTCTCCATCTCACAACAAGCAGTGACTTAACAACAATGCCCTTTAATCATCATACACCTGTCAAAGGAAAACTGCACCAGTTTCTTCCAATTTGGCAATCAATAACATCAAACAAATGGATGTTGGACATTATCCTACATGGTTACTGCCTGAAGCTCACCAGCAATCTTCCCAATATTCCACCTTGCATTCACACACTCTCTCTAGCACACCAACACCTGCTCAAACAAGAAGTACAAGCTCTTCTAACAAAAGGCACTATGGAACCAGTTCCAATACAACACCAAGGGTCAGGGGTTTACTCACTTTACTTCCTAATCCCCTAAAAGACGGTTCTCAGCGGCCAATCTTAGATCTCAGGCCTTTAAACCTATACATACTATATGGGAAGCCACAGACCTCACCGAGATCGAGCAGCAGATTGTAACGTTGGGCTTCACTTTGGTCAAGCGAGAGATAGCACGCCACTGGGGGGCTGCTGCGGCACCATCCGTACGAGTGTGGGTACAGGAGCTCGACAGATGCATGATAGCTGAAAAAAAAGTGTTCATCATTAGAGGGTGCCCCAGAAAGTGGGAGAAGAAATGGAAGGCGTGGAATAGCTATAGAGGGTCCCTATGCACGTCCCCGTTGGTGGACCTGACGTTAAGGCGGAAGGAACTTAGAAAAGTGTTAGCATTGTGAATGTAATCTTACATATGTTAGTCATTTTGGTGTGCTATGGTGCTGCGGACATAAATGTGAATCTATCTGTGTGCCTGGCAAAATGTAATAAAATATTATTCCAAAAAAAAAAAAAAACCTATACATACTATCAGAACCCTTCCATATGATCACACTTTAACAGGTGCTTCCGCACTTACAACAAGGCAACTTTGTCAACACTGGACTTAAAGGACGCATATTTTCATATTTCTATTCACCCAGCACATCACAAATTCTCAGATTTGTGATAGCAGGAAAGCACTATCAATTCAAAATTCACTACTGCACCCAGAGTATTCACCAAATGTCTAGCAGTAGTAGCAGCTCGTCTAAGAAGACAACAAATTCATGTCTGCCCATATCTAAATGATTGGCTCATCAAAGCCAACATACACCACAAGCGTTTACAACATACTCATATTACCATAAACCTTCTTCATCAGTTGAGATTCACAGTCAATGCACAGAAATCCCATCTTCAAATCTCACAGCTGCAGCCCTAACTATGAGTTATAATAAACACTCAAACAGGTTTAGCCTAGCCCAATGCAGCCAGGATTCACAATTTGCAAACACTGCTACACCACTTTGAAAGTAACCAGTATCTAACAGTCAGACCTTCTATGCAACTCCTAAGAATGATGGCATCATGCATTGCCATAGTGCATGATGCAAGATTAAACATACGTCCTCTACAGGAAGGCTTATCACGTCAATGGAATCATTCCCAGTGTCAACTACAAGATATAGTGTTGGTAGACAGTTGCACCCATCGCCCTCTGCAGTGGTGGAACACACAAAACTTATCAAAAGGGTAGCCCTTTGTCGACCAGCAGATGCATGTCTCGCAGGGTGGGGTGCCAATCTACAACATTTAAACATTCAGGGTCTCTGGGACACCAAACAACAAAATCTCCACATCAACTACCTAGAGCTTCTAGCTGTTCACCTAGTGCTTGAAGCATTTCTGCCTCACCTGATAGTGAAAGTTGTTCTAATCTGGATGGATAATATGACAAAAACAAGGAGGTGGAGGGGGGCACATTCTATACAGTTATCAAGCCTCTCTCAGACAATTTGGCGTTGGGCAATACATCACAAAATCCAACTGCTAGCAGAACACCTTCCAGGGACAGACAACAACTTTGCTGACTTCCTCAGCAGGATGCGGCAACAAGTCCACGAGTGGGAACTCCACCCCAAGTCCTCCTCTCTTACTTCTACAAATGGGGGTTTCCACAAATAGATCTTAGCAACACCAAATAACTGGAAATGCCCAAACTTCGCCTCCAGGTTCCCATACCCTCTATCCAAAGGCAATTCCTTATGGATCAATTGGTCAGGGATATTTGCTTATGCTTTTACGCCTCTCCCTCTTCTTCCATTTCTGGTTTGGAAATTCGGGCAAACCTCTCTCACTTTGATTCTAGTGGCTCCCACATGGGCTCACCAACCATGGTTCACCACACTTCTAGAACTCCCAGTAGTTCCACACCATAAGCTTCACCTCACCTCAAACCTTCTCACCCAGAATCATGGAGAAATCAGACATCCAAATCCCACGGAGCTCAACCTAGCAATTTGGCTCCTGAAGTCATATAGTTTGGATACCTAAATCTACCACCAGATTGCATGCCCATTTTTAAAGAAGCAAGGAAACCTACCACTAGAGCATTCTATGCAGCAAAGTGGAAAAGGTTTGTTATATATTGTAATAACCGGACAATTGACCTGCTAGATGCTTCTATACAACAAATAATTTGTTATCTATTGCATCTACAACATGCAGGCCTTGCCTACACATCAATACACCTACACCTTGCAGCGGTGGCTGCATATCTTCAAAACAGACAAAATGTATCTTTATTCAGAGTACCAGTAAGTAAAGCCTGTATGGAAGACCTTAAAAGTGATACCACCAAATGTTCCACCTGCACCAGCATGGAACCTTAATATTGTTCTAACAAGACACATGGGTCCACCTTTTGAACCATTGCACAATTGTCCACTGCAGTTCCTATCCTGGAAGTTTGCTTTCATGATTGCTATCACTTCACTAAGACGTGTTGGTGAGCTTCAGGCACTAACCTTGGAAGGACCATTCTTCCAACACCTTAAAAAGAGTGGCTCTTCACACTAACCCAAAGTTCCTTCCAAAGGTAGTCTCTGCTTTTCATATTATCAATCAATTGAGTTACCTGTTTTCTTCCTTTAACCTGATTCTGTTGCAATAAGAGCTCTACATACATTAGATGTCAAAAGAGCATTATATTGATAGAACAAAAGATTTTCACAACAAAAAATAAACTATTTGTTGCCTCTGCTCCCCCTCATAAAGGGAAACCTATATCTAAATCTAATATTTCTAGATGGATTGTTAAATGTTTCCAAACATGCTATATTAAAGCAAAAATAACTTTGTCTATACCTAGAGCAGATTCTACTCATAAAATAGGAGCATATAGGGCCTTTTTAGGTAACCTTCCCATAGCTGACATTTGTAAAGCAGCTACATGGTCTACACCACAAACATTTACCAAACACTATTGTGTGGATGTATGAGCACATCAACAAGGTAATGTAGGACTGACAGTTCTAAGAACACTTTTTCAAACTACTGCAACGCCCACTGGTTAGCCACAGCTTTAGGAGAGTTCTGCTATTCAGTCAATGCAAAGCATGTGTATCTACATCGCACATGCCTCAAACGTATTATGTTACTTACCCTGTAAGCATGTGTTCTTGACATGTAGAGCTGAAGATTCATATGTGCCCTTCTTCCTCCCCGGATACCTATGGTCGTTGCAGTTCTTATTAAATTTGTGCACACATAGACATCTCTGTACTTCACGTACTTACTTCCTTCTCACCATCTTTTGGGAAAACAATCTAACCATATAGTCGATGCCCATGAGCACTATCACCGAAATGAGGAGTCCCCTTGTCTTGTGATTGGAAAAGACTTCTTTGAAGAAAAAAAATTGCAAAAATCCGGACCTAACTCTAGATGGGGGGGGGGGGGCGGCGGAGCTTTCCTGACTTCAAGATGGCCGTGATCTAAGGTAGCTCTCCCGATCGCCACCAACAATCCTCGCATAAACTTCGCCAAAGTCGGCACTGAGAAGGGAGATTATCTTGCTGGAGCTGAGCGCCACTCAGTGCACCCGCCGCCTGTGTGGGCCAACTGAAGATATCGGTAGTGACGCACTTCGGGAGGCCCTCCGGCCACGTAGTTGGCTAAGGTGCCCCAGCCGGACACGAGAGTACCCGGCGAGTGATCCTGCGGTGAGGTATGGTGAACCCGTGGGGAATATCAGCGGCGAGGCAGGCGCAATATAGACGTGTGCTGCCACACAGTGAAAGAAGTGTCTGGCGCTACGGGGAGAGCGAAGAACCCTTCCGCCTGTGCTGGGAGTTCCCATAGGGAAACCCCGCTACTGCGGAGAGCGGAGCAGTGGAACAAGCGGCACCTATCGCTCGGCAAGCGGCCAGCTCCCCGGGAGGGGCAGGACCACTGGAGGGAGACTTGCTCAGCAGCACTGAGTCAGCGCATGTGCCCAGAATCACGAGGAAGGTAAGTCAAGGCGGCCTCGTGGAGCACACAAATCAGTATCCTGAGCTGGCGCAGGCCCACGCACGATAGAGCACGACAATCAAGACTGCCGACTGAGACCCCTGGTAGGCAGGCTGGCACTGATGCTGGGCACTGCTTGAGCCCTGGGGTGTCACGAGCATACACCCAAGAGAGACAGTGGTGTGGGGGCAAGTTGATTCCACGCAGGTCTGTATGTAACTCACTACCACGAACGTGGGGAAAAGATTGCAGAGTGGTTGGTTAAGAGAGGCATGGAGATAGCCACCCATCCCCCCATTGAAGTGCTTGAGAGCAATTTTAAAGGAGTGACCAGGAGCTTGCGGGGGTGCACCTGTGATCTTGTTTACTCCTGATCTTTTGGCAATACTAGGCCCCCTGGTAAGCACCGGTTTGTATTGGTGAGGCATCTTGACAGGCGAACTCACATTGCATAACTTTCTGCATTATGGATAAAACGGACAAGCTTCAACCCAAACTGCACTTTGACTTACGTAAAACCCCTAGGTCGAAATAACCCATGCCTGCTGAGCAAGATGTCATCTCAGATGATCCGGACGCAGGATCAGAAATAGACATGAAAGAGGTGTTCCGCACTATCCAACAAAGCCTCTCAGAGATAGACAGCAAAATTGACGTGCTATCATTCCGCATGGACAGGATGTCAGAGGCTGGACAAGCATGGCGGCAGACTCGACGCGGCGGAACAGCGAATTTCAGACATGGAGGATGTTAACAGAGCAGACGCAGAGACCGATAAAGAGAGAGACAAGATCTTGTGAGCTCTGCAGGCAAAGGCTGACGATCTCAAAGCGAAATCCAGGCGAAACAACGTCTGTATTTTGGTAGTAGCTGAATCGTCAAATATTAGCAACATGGAGCAGTACATAGAGAAGTTACTTGTCAGCCTGCTGGGCCATAACACCTTCTCTGAAATACTAGTAGTAGAACGAGCACATCGCTCCCTGGCGCCAAGGCCGAGACCAGGTGCTGCCACCCGGCCTATAATAGCAACATTTTTAAATTATAGCGATCGCGATGCGGCCTTGCGAAAAGTTCGAGAGCTGGGAACTCTTCGCCATGAGGGTGCAGAATATCTTTATTTCCCGACTTCAACATGCAGGTACAGGAAGCGCGACGGCTCTTCATCCCGGCGAAAAATAAACTTCGGGACCTCAACCTGGAATACAGCATGCTGTACCCGGCGAAATTAAGGGTTATAATGGACGGTAAAATGCATTTCTTCACTGATCCTAAAGCTGTTCTCCGCTTTATTAAAGAAAAAGAACAATGAATGAAACAACAGGGTTCACTAGTCACATCTCAATCAAACACGGAGGGCTCTCCCAGTGTACATGAAGAGCAAGAGTCAGATGAATGACTGTCGTGGCAGCTCTGAGATGGACAACGCACAGTACAGAAAGAGACACTGATGGTAACATGCGTGCACTACAGCATGGGGATGGAAGGCACTCGACTCTGCCGCGTCTTGAAAGCAAGGGCTGGAGATGACTAGGGGATGGGGGCAGGTAAAACTTTCTAGGGGTAACATAGTGGACTGATTGACATCAGCATGGGCTCCATGGGCGCATAGAGTACAACATGAAGCCCCTCACGTTGGTATTCGCTTGAAGTTGTATGTGATTATATGTGTAATCGGGGTGGCGTAGGGAGTCAGAAAGGATGGCAACATCTGCCCCCACATGTAACACACTATCAGCATTGTTCTTTTTGGGGTTCTTGTTTGTTTCCGGGGATTGGGAAGGGGGAGGGAGCTCAGATAGCCACGACTGTTGTGGGTTTCTGTAACGTGGGAGGGAATTTTTGTTTAACCAGTAAGGGCTTGTGCATTGATGTTAACAAGCAACAGCAGTTACATACAGTACACATTACAGGCAAAGGGGTTCACACACTGCAGTGAAGGATTAGTTTTTTACAGCCCCGACCCCACATGATTGGCAGGCACACCACCACGCACAATTCAACTTATGAGGGCAAGTGCCGTAAAATACCAACCCTTTGAAGGGCTCAGAGGCTTCCAGGCTGTACTGGGGCACCCACGAATGGGCCAAGGCTCCGTGATGCGAGGCAACATGTCTGCAACTGCAACAAGCATTGGCATAGCCAATAGGTCTCGCTTTTGGGACCTTATAAGTGTTTAGCCATGCAACGGTTGATGTTGTTGCACCAAGGATATTGTGCTGCATAACTAAATACTTATAAGGTCACAAAAGCGAGACCTATTGGCTATGCTAATGCATAAGGATTCTGTTGGTGGGTGCTTGACTGCTCTTGCCAGGATAGGTGGGCCATGACAACACTACGAATAATACCGGTTTTCAGATTTTCATCATGCCCCCCCCCAAAAAAAAAGTATGGTAGTTTTCTTCACTCTGCCACACACAAACTTCTCAATGTCAATGCTTGCTTCTAAGTCTCTCCTCCTTGCGTTCTTCTGAGTGTTAGTTTAACAAACATGTGGCTTTTCCAGAGGTTGAGAAGTGATCTGCACAATAGATTCCAGGCAAATGTTTTGAAGGGTAATTAAACCATGGGGGTTGTTTGTAGTGTTTGGCTCATAGTGTTATAGATAACAGTTTTACAAAGTACAGCCCACCTTGTAATAGGTTGCTGGTGAATTGTCGATCCTCCACTTAAGTCCATAGGTATTTTGACCCTAAAAAAGTCTGTATACATCTTGAGTAATTCCAGTGTAAAGGAAAATGTAAAACAGTAACAAGTCCTGTTTAAAGATTGGGATAGTGTGTACTCGTAGTCCTCTAAATAATCAAGTGGAACAAAGAAGAATAATTGGCCCGAAATATAATGTGACAAATTCTGTTGAAAGAATGTGAGAGCATGGTCTCATTACCCTTAGAATAATGAAATGCAATTAGGAAGAATGATTCCTAAACGTGCAGCATCTAGAGTAAAGCATGCTACACCACCATGCAAGTGTTGTATAGAAACACAAATATCAAAGCGTGTGCCTCATTTGGCCGAAGCTCAATCGAAATTAAGCGTGTGAAAGCCATGCGTGAAATTAATCAGATATTCAATCGTTTTTTGTGTCATAATACCATATGCTTACTTTTCTATCCCCTGTGCTCATTATCATTAGCCAGCTTGCCAAATGTTTACATTTTCGGAGGTGTAAAATGAGTTCTCTTATGTAAGTTCCTCAGTTCTCCCAAAGTAAAACCCATTTAACGCCTGCATTAATTGATGGTTAGTTGTTAATAAATTACACCTTAGGAGCACATTACTTTGTTTCACTGCATACCTGCAAACCAAACTGCTGACAAAAGGGCCATGCTTTTTGATTGTTAATTATTATTCACGATCATCAATCACTGTAGCCCATTAAACTGGAATCAAACTAAGCGAGGAAGGAGCAGCATTTGTTTGAAGCTTGCAGAATTTTCAAGCTGAAGCTTATCAAGCAACAAAATAGGGCAGTTATGAGTCAAGAGCTCAGTCATTTTGTTTGATTCAGTGTAAAAGAATCTGACTTCTCCTATCCCACATCATCTCACCCAAGCACTTTACCAGGACCAAACTACTTAGGAGTCCAATTCGTTAGCCGAGAGAAACTACTGAAACGCTGATGACATTAATCTTATTTGCTACCTGCTAGGCGCTTGCCCAATTGTTCTACCAAACTGGACCGGTGTAGGACCATGCAAGGAAGAAACGAGGCAAACAGCGTACACGTGGCACATGAAGGAAAACAAACCCTTCCACAAGCATGAACCAGAAAATAAAGCTATGGGAGGAAAGTGCCTGCTTCTCATCTCAGTACATTACAAACAAGCAACATACCCCCAGCCTGTTCATCTTCTATTCATTTTTATTTTGTAGAATCGTGAAGGCAGAAGTCAGTGAAGATAACAAGTCGAGGCTGATTAAACCGTGGAGCAGCTAAGTGACCTCATCCGAGCGACGTAAAGTGCGCCCCAGTCACAGGAAAGGGTGAATTAAGCAAAATACTGAGTGACATAAAGATAGGACTAAATGTTCAGAAGAATGTGGTGTTTTCTGGGTCAGCTATTTTAAAAAGGTCTCATTTGGAAAGAAGGCATCCCCATCCGCCCACCCACGTGGCTTTTCGGTGCCAACATGTATAAAAGCTGCATTTGTGCAGCCAAGAAATGTCCCTGACTGCAGGTCTCAATTGTGAATTGAGTTTGCGGTGTACATTTGAAAGGGGTGCTTTGAAACTTTAAAATGTGCAGCCACGTTTCCATAAACCAGTCCCACAAGTTCAGGAAATAAACCATAGCGTGACTCATGAAAGCCATGTAGCCTTTGACATATGTAAGCTGCAACTGCACATATGTGGAAAGCCCTTCAAAAACCAGCATTGGCCGCGTGGCTGTGAAAGTGACACGGCCACGAAAGTGATCTCATGCATGCTTAATGAGGAAGAGAGGAGGGTCGGGTTGTGTGTGTGGATGACGAGAGAGTTAATGAGCCATGACGAGCAGAAGGCGGCTGCGCGCGTTCACGCGCATGTAACCGCAAGCGCTAGGCCAGCAAAAGCTGTGGTAGCACTTTTAAAAGCCCACTTCTAAATCTCTCGCAAAGCAGCGCATGCGCTGGCTCAGGCGAGACCTAAAAATGGCGCATAACACTCGTTGAGCCAGAGGAGCATCTTGTTTGCTTTTACGAGCGTCCTCTAGTGGTCGGCGGGCAAAATCACTAGAAAGTGGCCTCCTTAAATGCTAATCTTAGCCGCTTGAGGAACGTCGAGATGAGCTCCCACGGCAACCTGTGAAAGAAACAAGCATTAAATGCATAAGTACTAGGTGGCAGAATTACCATGAAATCATCAAAAAGGCATATAAACCATGAACAGCACATTAAATATGCACCACAATACTGTGAGACAATGAAAACCCTTAACTCATGGCTGCTGAGTAGCGAAGAAAGAGGGGGCATTGACAGTGACAATGGACTATAATACATGGACAGTTTGCTGATTGGTTATGATGTATTCGAGGCATATGAGCTGCAGATTACACACTTTTGCATAGATCGCCATCTGGTGTTTGCAGTTAGTTTTTCCTCTTGGAAAGTCTTTGGAAGTCACGAGGTCGGTGACTCCTCCCATGGTTCGTATTGCACATGGGCTCCGGCTCCATCCTCAGATTGTTTTTTTCCACCATCGGGCTCGGATGTAATACTTCGCGCTCCGGTTCCGAACATTCCAGTTCGACGATCGAAGCGGAATCCTCGCTCTCCGCGGTATTGTTTAGATACTGATCTCCTCAATCACCTTCTTCTTCGACACACCTTCGATTCCAGTCATCGACGGCAGCCTTCGGGCCTATCCAGGCTCCGGTCCCGGCTGATGGAAAGAACTCCATTCAAGAAGTGCCCTCGATGTGGGTCCAAATTCCCCTACACCGATCTTCATGGGGTGTGCAACCTCTGCCTCTCCCCTGAACACGAGGCTCGAGACTGTCCCGCCTGCAAGTCTTTTAGATCCAAAAAGACTATTCGAGATCGAAGGGCCAGACGGAAAATGGCGCACTCCTCAACTTCCGGTCCAGTCGACATCTTCGGGGACGACCTCGAAGCTCCGGGACAGCAGCACACCGAAGAGGACCTAGTCAGTGCTTCCGAAGCCGACGACTCGGATGTGGAGGAAATCACCCCGGCGCAGAGGGTCGTGAGTAAAATACCCCCTCCCACACCTGCGCCGACACCCAAAAAGGCTTCGGTCACGCCTTCGCCTCCGGGTCTAGGCAAGACCAAAGACACTGCTTCGAACACCCCACCTTCGGGCCTGGTGAAGAAGCCAAGTAAGCCTTCCGGCGGCTCGGGCTCGAGCCAGCCTGCCAGCGGTGCCGAAAAACACCCTTCGGTACCGAAGAAGAGATCGGCCTCTACCTCGACAGCGAGCTCCGTACCAAAGCCCTCGGTGTCCAAACCCAGCCTCTCGGTGCCGACCAAACATCATAAGGCCCTCGGCACCGACACTCCCGCGCCGAAGCCTGTCTCGGCACCGAACAAAAAATCGGAGGTCCCAAAAAAGCACGGCACAGACAAGCCTAAAAAACCATCGGCCCCGAAAATGTCGGCGCCGACCAAATCACCAGTGTCGCAAGAACTTTTTACACCGGATCCTTTGCAAAAGACACTTACCAAGGATCCAAAAACTGGGCATTTGGCACGGTCTTCTAAAAAGAGACATTTGGACATACCAGCTCCACCTCCAAAGAGGAAGGACTGTGCTACCTCCCCTTTCAGAGTGCCTTCCCCACCTCCTCCACCCTCTCCACCTCTGCCCCCTCCACCTTCTCCACCCCTGCCTCATCGCTCTCCGACCCCGTCTCCAGACCATGATGATCAGGGGGACCCATACTACGACCCAGCAGATGTGCCACAAGATCCCAACCCTACTGGATCCCCAGGCCCCTGGGATGATTACAATAATCCAGACATCCCAGATGTCCCACAAGATGACCTTTATCCATCCAGGCCATCTCCACCAGAAGACTCACTAGTTTTTCACCACCTACTTCAGAGGGTGGCACATTATCACGGGGTAGAGCTACACACTGACCCATTAGAGGAAGATTTCCTCCTAGACACCTTTGATAATGCACATAGGTCTACTGCTATACTACCTATGCTCAAAGGGGTAATAAAACATGCGCCAGAGGTTTTTAAAGACCCAGTCAGGGCTAGGGTCCTAAACCCACGCATAGAAAAAAAGTATAAAGCCGCCCCCACAGATCCTGCATATATCAAAGGGCCAGCGCCACTGGATTCCTTAGTGGTATCCACTGCAAGGAAAAGATCTAATTCACAGGCATCAGGCAAAGCATCACCGCCGGACAAAGAGTCAAAGCTCCTGGACGTGTCAGGAAAACGCACTGCGTCCCAGGCAGCCAATATATGGCGTATTGCCAACACTCAAGCGCTATTGGCCAGATACGACAGAGCGCATTATGATGAACTAGAAACCATCATGCACCATCTCCCAGAAAAATATAAAAATAGGGCCAGTGAATTAATTCAAGAGGGTAAGACCATAACTAATACCTCTATACGCTGTGCCTTAAACGCAGCAGACACAGCCTCCAGGGCCATTAACACTAGTGTCCTCCTCCGTCGACACGCTTGGCTTAGAGTGTCAGGCTTTAAACCAGAGGTATAAGCCTCTATATTAAACCATCCATTTGATCAGGAACATTTATTCGGTCCAAAGATAGATGAGGCCCTCGAAGATGAAGAAAGATACAGATACGGTGAAATCCATGGGAGCCCTACAGTCACACCCTCCTAGGCGCTCCTTTCGCCGCTCTTCCTTTAGGGGCACGGGCAGAGGCTACTCCTCAGATAGCGCGTCCATGTCCTACAAATCCCCTCCTCAGTCCACCTTTACAAAAGGTTATCAAAGAGACGGATAGAGAGGCAATAACAATAAAGGCAGAGGTAAAACAAATACCGCTCGCTCTGCCACACCGCCTACCCAATGACTTTCCCCTGCTCCCTCCAGACCATCCCACTCCGGTCGGGGGCAGACTACAACATTTCCTTCACGTCTGGGAGTCCATCACATCAGACAAATGGGTGACCCAAATTATTCGTTCAGGGTACTGCCTAGAACTTACATCTACCCCCCCAACATTCCACCCAGGCAACGCCCAATGTCAGAAGAACATTCCACGTTACTAAAACAGGAGGTAATTTCCCTCCTACAAAAACACGCAATATAACAGGTCCCTCACGATCAGCAAAATGTAGGGGTCTACTCCCTATATTTTCTGATACCAAAAAGAGACGAGACTCTACGACCTATCTTAGATCTCTGGCCTCTAAACACATACTTACATTCGGACCATTTTCAAATGGTAACACTTCAGCAGGTACTTCCGCTCCTCTCCCAGAACGACTTTCTCACCACACTGGACTTGAAAGATGCATACTTTCACATTCCGGTACACCATGCCCACAGAAAGTACCTCAGATTCGTAGTGGACGGGCAACACTACCAGTTCAAGGTGCTCCCATTCGGGGTCACAACAGCACCACGGGTATTCACCAAGTGCCTAGCGGTAGTGGCGGCACATCTCAGAAGACAGCACATTCACGTCTTCCTGTATCTGGACGACGGGCTGATAAAAAGCCGCGTCCTACAACCAATGTGTACACCACACCGCCACTACAATCCAACTACTTCACCAACTAGGCTTCACGGTGAACCACCAAAAATCCCAGTTAACACCATCCCACATAAAGCAATACCTCGGTGCCACCATAGACACCTCAAAAGCCATAGCCTACCCCAATCCGGCCGGGATTGCAAGCATTCAGGCTTTGCGTCAAAAATTCATACTTCAACACTCCCTCCCAGCAAGAGTGTTTATGCAACTGATAGGGACGATGGCCTCTTGCATTTTCATAGTGCCTTATGCAAGACTCCAGATGCGTCCACTCCAAGAGTGCTTAGCGCGCCAATGGAACCAGGCCCAGGGGCAACTGACAGATCTGGTGTTGGTAGACGGTCGCACCCATCGCTCTCTGCAGTGGTGGAACACCACAAATCTTTCCAGAGGTCGACCGTTCCTGGACCCGGTTCCACAAATAATCCTGACGACAGACGCATCGCTCTCCGGCTGGGGAGCTCATCTACTACACCTCACAGTGCAGGGCACATGGACGCTGCAACAAAAATTACTCCACATTAATCATCTGGAGTTACTGGCAATCTTTCTAGCCCTAAAATCTTTTCACAAACAGATGACCGCCATGTACTACATCCAAAAACAAGGCGGCACACACTCTCCACAGCTCTCTCATCTAGCACAGAGCAAATGGAGATGGGCAATTCCACACAAAATCTTTCTCCTAGCCCAACATGTCCCAGGAGTCCAAAACACCATGGCAGATCTGCTCAGCAGACAGACACAGCAGATCCACGAGTGGGAACGTCACCCACAGGTTCTTCACCCGTTCTTTCAGATGTGGGGGCATCGAAAGATAGACCTATTCGCCACCCACAAAAACAAAAAATGCCCAAGCTTCACCGCCAGATACCCACACCCATTGTCCAAAGGCAATGTGATATGGATGAACTGGTAAGGCAAATTTGCATACGCCTTTCCACCTCTCCCACTAATTCCATTAGTGGTGCGAAAGCTACAACTGCACTCCCTCACACTGATTCTAGTAGCTCCAACATGGGCCAGACATCCATGGTACACCACGCTGCTGGAACTCTCAGTAGTGCCACACCAAAAATTACACCTCTCACCATGCCTCATAACCCACAACCATGGAGAGATCAGACACCTGGACTCAGCTCAACCTTGCGATCTGGCTCCTGAGATCCTAGAATTCGGATACCTTCACCTTCCCCCTGACTGTATGAACGTTATCAGAGAGGCTAGACGCACTACCACTAGAGCCTGCTACGCTGCCAAGTGGAAAAGATTTGTTTTTTATTGCCATAATAACACAATCAACCCTCTAGACTCATCCATACAGCACATCATATGCTACTTACTACATCTACAAAGATGTAACCTAGCATATACATCCATTCGGTTACACCTCGCAGCAATTGCCGCTTACCTACAAAACAGACAGCACCTATCACTTTTCAGAGTGCCTGCCATTAAAGCCTTCATGGAAGGCCTAAAACAAATAATTCCCCCCAGAGTGCCACCCTCACCTGTGTGGAACTTAAATATAGTGCTCACAAGGCTAATGGGACCGCCTTTCGAACCTTTACATAAATGCGAACTGCAATTCCTCACCTGGAAAACAGCTTTCCTTGTAGCCATCACCTCCCTTAGAAGGGTCAGTGAAATACAAGCACTTACTATACAAGAACCTTTTCTCCAAATGCACCCGAACAAGGTTGTCCTCCGTACCAACCCAAAATTCCTACCCAAAGTCATCTCACCCTTTCATCTAAACCAATCGGTAGCATTACCTGTGTTTTTTCTCGCAACCTCAAACTGTTGCAGAAAGGGCTCTACACACACTAGATGTTAAAAGGGCCTTGCTTTACTATATCCAGAGAACACAACCTTTCAGAAAGACAAAGCAACTGTTTGTCTCTTTCTCTCCACCTCATAAAGGCAACCCCATCTCTAAATCAGGGATAGCTAGGTGGATTGTAAAATGCATACAAATTTGCTACCACAAAGCAAAACGCACGCTATCTGTTCCCCCTAAAGCCCACTCTACAAGAAAGATAGGGGCTTCTATGGCTTTTCTAGGGAACATCCCATTAGATGATATCTGCAAAGCAGCTACATGGTCACTTTCACTAAACATTACTGTGTAGATGTGCAAACCAAGCAACAAGCTAGTGTGGGCCAGGCTGTACTAAAAACACTATTTCAAACCACTGCAACAGATACCGGTGGTCGCCGCTAAGGTTGGGAACTGCTATATATTCTATGCAAAAGTGTGTAATCTGCAGCTCATATGCCTCGAACGGAATATGCTACTTACCAGTATGCATCTGTTCATGGCATGTAGAGCTGCAGATCTACACACGCCCACCCGCCTCACCGGCTACCTGTATCTGTTCCAGTCTATCTTATTTAGATACAACACACATGGGTTTCTTCACTGTTATTACTACGCTCCATCTTTCCCTGTTGGTGAAAAACAATCTGAGGATGGAGCCGAAGCCCATGCGCAATACGAACCAAGGGAGGAGTCACCGACCTTGTGACTTCCAAAGACTTTCCAAGAGGAAAAACAAACTGCAAACATCCGGGCCCAACACCAGATGGCGATCTATGCAAAAGTGTGTAGATCTGCAGCTCTACATGCCAAGAACAGATGCATACTGGTAAGTAGCATATTCCTTTCTCTTTCCCTTATGGTTTTCTAGTAAAGGTAGTTTGTTTTAAGGCTGCTGTATGTAATAAAGTGGAGAAAGATGAGCATAATCCTAGACTCGGTCCTGACATAGAATTCCTGCACAACGTTATTTCAGACTTTTGCATTACCTGTACGTTATTCTTGTCAGGTCTACAGCAAACAAAAACAAAAAACGGCTAAAACAGAATGGGCTTTTCATTTTTAGGTCTCGGCTCGAAGGCTGCGCTTGCGCAGTCTCGCTCCAAAATTTAATGTTTTGGAGTGGGGCTTTAACCGCCCCTTTTTTTTTTTACGTCTTCTCCATTGGCTGGCCTCTTGAATGCTGGCCAGCCATTGGAGAAGAGGTTTGTCTCTCCGAACAGGCCCCGTCCTTTTCAGATTCGGGGGCGTGTTTTTTGCTACTTTTCTCATCATCTCCTCCAGCCAATGACAAGAGGAGAGAAAAGAAAAACACGCCCCCGAATCCGGAAACGCCGCTGCCTTTCTCCGAGGCATTTCTGCTTCGCCTCGGAGAAGGGCGGTGGTGTCCCGGCGTCCGGACGCATTTGTTAATTTCCCATACTTGTTTTTCAAGTGCCGGCGTTTCTGATAGGAGGCTTAATTGGTGAGTGAAAACTTTTCTTTCGCCGTCCGATCTGGGTTTTTCATTCGTCGGACTTGTTTTTTCTCCTGAAACGTTTTTCCCCGAGCTGAGAGATCGCAAACACGAGCTTCTTAAAAACAATTTATCCAACGCGGCAAGTTGCGTATACGAGCTATAGCCAGTAGATGGCACATTCGACACGTTTCTTTCTCAACAACAGTTACATTGTTGACATGATGCAGTTCATGATGGGAAAGATTTAAGTGTCAAAATTATTTTCCACCCACAGACACCAATGTAAATGAAATTACTGTTCCATTCATTTCTAAATGAAGGATTCAATTAAGGCTCATCGTAGACTCGTGTGATTCATGTTGCACGTGAGAGAGACAGACGCAAGAGCACACGCAGGTAAGCAAACACGTCCTTTCACGAAGACAGACTTTCACAGGGGTGCGTAAAAAATGATTGCCTTGTGGTTCTAGTGAGCGCTCATTGGTTAAACTCCCTATCACTGCGAGCGGCAGCGCACTGAAGACCTTTCACTTGCAAACAATCTACTGTATTCTCACAGAAAGCTATTACCTCACTCGTGTAACCCAGCTTTCGAGGACTGTAGTACACAACTGCATAAGAAGAATGCTTTTGTGCGCTATATTGCCCTGATTTCTGCGTAAGGCGCTCTCAGAGGCATGGACACGCACTGGACACTCCCACTTAACAGGGTCCTAGCCCTAATAAAAATGCCAAATATGTCTGCAGATAAAATCTGCCCTTTAAGACTGATGTCCATGCTAAATGCCTCCACCTGCCCTCTGCATACCCGCACAAGCATAGGTTTTTGTCCAAAGCTTAATTTCTAAATGAAAGAGTGCCTGCGCTCAAAGCTCTGCTCTGATACACATGGCTGGTGCAAATAAATGTGTGTGCACGGAATACCAAATCTGTATAGTCCTAAACATACCTCAGGCATCTTTAGTTCATTAACACTATCACTAACATTTATATTTTCTAAGAATTAAAAAAAAAAACTTGCCTTAACATTGTCCAATATTCACTCTCACATAGCATGTTTTTAAAATATTTTAAGCAGATTTGTTTTATGTTATATTACCATTGTTTTAAAATCCGTCTGGTCAGGAAACAAAACAAGCATTTACAATGCAATGGTCTCGGCATTGATAAAGTTAGAGCTATTGGCATTGCTCATGACATTATTTTTTTTTTTTTTAAACATTTAAAGAAACGGCAAAGTCAATGCTATTATTCACCTCGATAATCTCCACGGCTGCTCCGTCGTGTCGCGGTGCACACATTTCGGTGGGTTACATCTGCATCACAACAATTAGTGAGACCATTTCATATTTCGGGTATGAATTTCAACAAGAACCCACACAAAACTGACCTTTGGCTACCAAGACATTTCAAATGTATTTAAAATATCGAAATAATTACGCGGCATCCGGATTGAGCAGGGTAAAGATTAATATTTCGTTGTTAAAATAAATATAAATAGCTCTTTGATCCCAGACAGAGCTGGTTTCAAAATAAAGATCACTGCCGGCACATAACACGCCGAAAGCCGGCTGCGAAACCTTCTGTATTCGGGTCTCAGAATCCGCGCTCTCCTAAATGGGCGCAGCGTTCATTGGTGCGGCAGGTGCAGTGACACCGGGACCTCTGCCTTTAATCACTCAGCGGGCGGCGGGACGTTTTCATCGCTTCCTTGAGAGGCCAGCGCGCTCTTGCTACTATTAATCACACCTCCTAGCGCTGCCGGATGGGGCAGGAGCACCTCAGAGGGAGCCCAGCAGCGGCGGGGACACTGGTCAAGCCCGGCCCAAATGCAGACTGTGGATGCTGCTGGGTGAGTGCGCCTGTAGCAAAGAAACCAACTTCACCCCGTCCTGTCCATCTCAAGTTCCACCTTAAAATACTATTATTGCTCATCCGGCGGTGCCTTAAGGGAGCCCCTGCTGGACGCCCACGTCTTTATGTGAAAGCGCAATGTTTCTGTCGCTTGGGGCGCTCCAGACCTCTTTGCGTTATAGTTTGGTGAAATATTGCCAACACACGAAGTCCCAAAGTCCGCTTTTCATAAATTTACTATTTTAGTCAAGTTGCCAGTTTCCCCTAAACCGTGATTCTCCATTCAAACCCTACACGCATTAATTGGCACGGATGAAAGGAGCGGTTAAGATTCGGACCTGCAGAGCACACCCAGCGGTGAGAGGCTGCCTCAGTGCGCTGTACTTTGTTGCGAGTTCAGCTCTGTGTAGCTGCTGGTTGGTAACAAGAGCTCCCTATCGTAGGACCCCTTGAAGTAGAACCCCAGGCCTCAGGCACACGGTGACGTTCAGCGCCTGTGGGGGTGCACAGCGGCTGTTTTCGTTTCTATTAGTGTGTGCTGCTGTGGGTTTGTGTTTAGTGAAAGTGAGTGTGCAAAGCCCTGCAGGGGGCTGGGCGGGTGCTCGCGTCCAGCTGTGCTGTCTCCAGCAGGTACCGGGCAGGGAGGTCTGACACGGGCTCCCTGGGGCACAGGGATGAGCTGGTCTCCGGCCAATGGCTGGCAAGGAGGAGGGCGCAGGAGGGGAGAGGGTGAGCCTTGGACTGACTGCCCGTCCCACCTTCCCTCACTCTCAGATGAACCATCTGTCTCTCCGTGTCCTAAGCACAGGCACCAGAGGCAGGGTTAAGGTTTTAGAAATGGGATCTGCTTTGTGTGATAATTCAAGAATTGAAATCCTTTATCCTTTGAGATTTGGGAATCATATTTCAGCCAGCAACATCACTTAGATAAAATGAAAGGGGTGTACGGGCAAAAATGCTTCACTCCTTAGCTAGAAATCTGTCAAGCCACTTTTGGGGTAACATTGTACTGGTAAGCACTTCATCACGTGTAAGCTGTTCAGGGTGCTCGTCTATAGTTCATCCTAGTAGTCTTGTCCTTATGTTATGCATAGTAACAGAATCAAAATCAGTTTTTAGGTCTCTTGTGTATGTGTGTGCCTCTGTGTGTGTGGCTCTGTGTGGGTGGCTTTTTTGTAGGTGGCTCTATGCGTGGGTGGCTCTGTCTGTGTGTGGGTAACTGTGTGTGTGTGTGTGTGTGTGTGTGTGTAGGCGGCTCTGTGTGGCTGGCTCTATTTGTATGCAGGTGGCTCTATGTGAATAGCTCTGTGTAGGTGGCTGTGTGTGTGTGGGTGGCTCTGTGTGTGTGGGTGGCTCTGTGTGTGTGGCTCTGTGTGTGGGTGCAAATGCAATAGGTCTGGAATTTGAGAGAGATTAAGCTATTGACATTGTAAATAACAATGCCGTTTCTTTAAATGTTTTAAAAACAAAAACATAAACAAAAATAATGTCATGAGCAATGCCAATAGCTCTAACTTTAACAATGCCGAGACCATTGCATTGTAAATGCTTGTTACAAATGTATTTGTGTGTTAATATTTGCAAAGGAGTAAATATATCAGAACACAGAAAATGTATTGTGGAATGCACAATTTTTATTTGAAGTAAGCTCTAGGTTTTAGACCCTTGCAGTTTTGTTTAGGGGATCGCATACGTCTGGAGGAAGCACATCATTCGCAATACTGAGTATTTCTTAATTGTTACCACAACAGACTAGCTAATAGAATGCATTTCATTAGTTGGCAAAAACTGTGTAGACTAATTCACTGTCTTCTGTGGGTAGGTATTTTGAAAAATAACGCTTTATGCACTGCAGCCCAAGCCTGTGAATTCCATGAATAGCTTGTATTATTTGTCAAAAAATTGCCTTTTCCGAGTTGAAACCTTCCTCATAACATCAATATCCCTTAAGATTGATTTATTTTGCTCCACCTTCAATGCTGCCAGTCCTCAATAATGTAATTGTTAAATGCCACATCAGGTGTCAGAGTGGGTAGTAGATTGAGAACCATACTCTTATTTTCTATTGTAATCCTTTCATTTTCCATTCAAGGGCAATCCTGTGGGTCAGAGTGGTCTTGGCATGGCCTACCTCTATGGAAAAGGTGTTCCTGTGGTAAGTTTTTATAATAGCATAAATCTGTGTCTGTCTGTGGAAAGGGACTTTTCCAAGACTAATGCTGTACGATCCTGGCAAGCTAGTTATAATGACATTAAGGATATTTTCATGGTTAATGTATTGATTCTAGACAAATGCTTAATCTCCAGAAATTTAAGTGGTTCCATCAAATCTTAAGAATCAGTGGTGATGTGTGCTGTGAATCCATGGGGTCAATAGTTATTTATCCAAGCAGAAGGGGGAGATAAAGGGAAAAACAGAGGGATTAGCCCTCCTATCAAATTACCAGCAAACAAAAGGAGCCCGTCCGTCAAAACTAGGACTAGACTTCCACATCTAGTTTGGAAAACAGAATGTTTTTTTTGGTTAACCCTCACCCACCAGGGTTACCCCTTGGTGGCATGCTTCATCATTGGGTCCTTCACGTTCCGCTACGGAATGGGGCATGCTACGACCTATGTGGGAGCATTTATAGGTGACTATATTAGATGAATAGATGTCAAAACGACGAGTGTAGGTTGTTTTGGAACTTTTAAAAGTATCTGCCTGGTAGGAAAAAATGCTTAATTCGTACCTCTAGTCTGTATGGTTAAGAAATGGGGAAAGAAATTGAAACCACAAGCAAAAGTGTTACTAGGTTTCAGAAGGTCTACATGTTTCAAGCTCTACCCCAAGGCGTTCCTTCAGAACAAAGGATGGCTACTGCCTGATACCACTTCCTCAAGCTGCAAAACTATTGCATGCCATGTCCTTTGTCAATCATATCTCTGTTTTTTGGTGTGAGTGCATGAGTGTGACTAGTGTACAATTTTCGGTTGCACCAATAATGCTCACCCTTTGGAACGTTTAGAATTATCATGATTTTCCCACAAAGGTGATGTTTTTTAAGAATGGAATACAATGTACATTAACTGTCCTATACATTTGTATAGACTTTGAGAAACGACAGCTAATCCTGGCGGACTAACGTTCAGATTTTGTAATTCCAAATCTTTCAACCATAACACCATATGGTCCTGTATGTATGTTTACCTTTTTTGCCATGCAATAGTTTTGCAGCTGGAGGAATTGTAACTGGGAGTAGCCATAGTTGGTCCTGATGAAAAGCCTTGGGGTAGGGCTTGAAACATGGAGACCTTCTGAAACCTAGTAACACTATTACTTATAGTTTCAATTTCTTTCCCCATTTTATTTTTAACTATACCGACTAGAGGCACGCATAAAGCATTTTTTTGGACTAGGCAGGTATTTTTAAAAATTTCCAAAACAACCCATCCACTCCTAGTTTTGACATCTGTTGATCTTATATAGTCACCTATAAGTGCCTCCACATAACTCATAGGTCGTAGCATGCCCCATCCCATAGCGAAACAGGAAGGACCCAATGATGAAGCATGTCACCAAGGGGTAACCCTCGTAGGTGAGGGTTAACCAAAGAAAACATTCTGTTTTCCAAACTAGATGTGGAAGTCTAGTCCTAGTTTGGACGCACACGCTGCTTTTGTTAGCTGAAAATAGTTATACTATTTTTTATACAGTCTCTTGTTTTTCCTCCTGGTATACAAGTGCTATCACATGCCAAACTGTGTTGTAACTTGCTACAAGTAAGAAAATTAGTTCTTCTCATTCACAACCCCATGACCTGATATAGTCCAGTAAGTCCGGTACCACTTCGCTTAAGTTCAGCACCCGTTTAACTGGAGAATGTATTTTCTATTACTGCTTTATCAATTCCAGACTAAATTGTCTTGAAAGCTGCATAGGTGCACAGCTCCACCATCACCTCATGTCATAATAATCTCATGTCCTATCAGTCAGGGTTTTGCTCCTTAATAGTTATAAAAATATCACCTCAGAATGTTGTGATAACAGCATGCACGCACTGATTGTTGTGGGTGTTACTACATCTCTTGATACCTCTAACCGGACCACAGTGCAAATTCTCCATCTGGCATCACACTCTTATAAAATATGACAGCCAATCAAGTACCTGCCTCTAAGTTTCTATTTGGTCTAGCAAAGCTCATTCATATGGGTACCTTCAAGTATGTATTTGAGAGGTCGCCTCACCAGCATGCTTCATACTAGGCGAACCCCCCCCCCCCCCCCCCCCCCCCAACCTTCCCCCACACCAGAGAAAATAGCAGGGACCCATGATATTACGTTAAAAATACTTCAGGCTATGCCCAAACGATTTCCTTTCCTTTTATAGGACTCTTGGTATGTATTAAAACAAGCATTGGCATAGCCAACAGGTCTCGCCTTTGGGACCTTATAAGTGTTTAGCCATGCAACAGTTGCATGAAAGTGATCGCGAGATCGCGATCAAACTTCAAAGCGGCCGCGAAAGTGAAAGTAATCGCGATCAAGCGCCCGCGCACATGCACTGCAGCTCTAGGCTGGCCTGGTAGCACTTTTTGGAGCCCTCTCAATAAGTCTCGCCAGACCAGCGCATGCGCTGGGTCAGGCGAGTGGTGTAAGAATGAGGAATAAGGATTCATCTATCCACATATGACTGCCAACATGTTTTAGCTGATGTGTACGCCTATACAGGTCAACGATCTTCTTCAGTGCTTAAGAACTTCCTTCCTGAATAATTCATACATCCCATGCAAAAATATGAGGCATGCTGCTCTCATACCTGTCTAATGTAGCTCAGCAATGAACCTTGTTGGTAGGAACAAAACGTGGAATGAGATATGTAAAGCAACCTTGTATGCGACCTACATTTTAAACATAATGTCTATTTCATATACACACAAAGTGTTTTCCAGTACACATGTATATCTAGATCGGCATACTCTCCTCACTCCTGGGCACTGCAATGCTCTTAAATAAAATAAAAAAAGGGAATGATCCTTGTGTGTAAACGTATACTTTAAGCTAAAACCAGTGTATTTACAGGCAAGTGAGGACTATACATTCATACATATAAGATGAGGACTTAGCCTATTCTGGAATATACCTGAGCATCATGGTTCAGAGCGGGAGGGCACTTCCCCTGTAGTCGCAATGGTGGATAGTAAAACGCTCATTAAAATAGATACCATAAAGGTAAATGGTAGTGTAACTTTTATACTTCGACTAGCCTAGTAATGTGTTTGCGACAACCTAAAATGAATAGCAGTGGGAATATACAGCAGGAAAATACTCTGATTACAGGAGCCCTGTGTACAGAGAAAATGTAAGATGATCCTTGTCACGTAAGTAGATATCACCAATGCACAGCACTCATCAAATGAAAACGTCTGTGGACACACAAATATATGGCTTTGCATAGATGTGACAGAATGGCGTGATTGGGCAAACTGACTAAGACAACTCATATTAGTTGCTCTTAAATCTAATATCTAGTCTGTAGATGAGCCTAATCAAAGGATACTAAAGCGGGATAGTCTGTTATCAAAATAACCTCTTTGTATTAATTACAATCGCATTAAAAGACAGGTACTTACTTTCCCATTGGTTAGATACAACCTTCAATACCTAATGAGCCCCCCCTAAGCTGCTGCATAGTAGACACCGATTTGTCACGGTGGAGTGCATATAACTGTATTTCGGTGTTGCTGTGCGTACGTACGTGCACATGACGTGTAGCATAGAATGGGGAATTAAGCACAAACATGTTTTAATTATGACTTTATAAATCAAACATGCCTCTAATCGTGAATACTGTTTTGAGTAATTCACTGTAAAATGTCCTTGTAATTTAAAAAAATAATAATTCTCACAAACCGGCGTAATAAATAACTCAACTGGGCTATAACCTGTAGTGGGGAGCCAGGGGTGTGAACCAGTATTGGAGGAGAGTATCTTACCCATTATAAACAGTGGATAGCGGCTCAATGTACATAAGGAAGAATACAGCATTATGGGGTGCTCTTTAGCTCAGATTTTATGTATGAAGAGCATTCCAGTACGCAGATGGTTGCACTAGTAACAAAGTCCATGTTGAAGTAATATTGATTAAAATCCAAGGTGATTTTCGGTCCCCAGCTGGCCTGTCAGTGAGAGAAGTGCCAATTCTCTATTTAGTTTACTAGTGTGACACAAAGTACAGATTCCTAATGCCTTTATATTCCACTGATAAGAAAGATCTATTCCAAAGAAATGTTTTTCGCTATTCTATGGAACTGTTTACTTTGTGCTACCTACTTGTGCTCAGGAATGCAATAAAACATATTCTCTTTCTTTTGATTCTCACACTGTGCCTAATGCTTGACCACTCGTATTTTTTCAGTTTATTCAGATAGGTACTTCTAGCCGCAGATTCCTCAACGTAGGAACCTTCCAAGACAGAAGCCTGCATCTAGAAACTCTTGTAATAGATCAAGTTTCCTGGCAGGTTGCACCATATGCATCCATCCAGACTTCTCCCAATCCCCAGACATGATGACACAAAGCCACAGGTTCGCACCACCCCTGTGCCCTGGCTTGAGTTCCCTTTTATCCATGTACATAGATGCAGATCCAGAGCTCCACCTCATTGATATTGGTTCTTTTACTAAAGTTGTCTTCCAGACCCTTTTGCAAGTATGCAGGAATGTCGCCTCCTATAAAGGCAGAATTTGGGCCATGCCATGCTGTTGCAAACAGATGTTTGTTACAGACTCGCACACCATCTTTCTTTGGTGTCTCGTGCCAAACGTGGCTCCAAGTCCTGCAATAAATGCTCCCTGATGCATTCAAAGACCAATCTTGTTGGTGCCCAGCACAAACCATTAAGTCTGTTCTGCTCAAGGTTCCAAGACTCCCCTGAACTCCTTCATCCTCCTGAGGTAAGTCCAAAGCAAAGTTGAGAGGCAAGTCCAATAAAAAGCACAAGAACTCCAAGTGAAGCTCTTTGACATCTAGATGCTCTCACTTGAGGGAGATGTCCTAAGGACATCCCTCCAAAGGCCCAACATCCCCTTCAATGTCCAATATGGATCAGATTCCAGTTCTGGAGTCAAGGTGCCCCCAGTTCTCTGGGCTGTCATTGACTTTGTAGCACATCCAGCAATCCATGAGTTCATGTTGTAGCTCTTTAGTTAACTCTGGGTTCCCTCTGGAGCCCACAAACCCCCTGGGTATTCCGGTCAGGATCCCACATCCCACTGGTGGTCTTTCAGATGTCGACTGAACCCGCTCAGCCTCTTGCGCTGGGCGATGCGCTGACTCCTTTGCTGCAGACTCCGCATGTTATTCTCTTATTGGTTCAATTACTGGATCTCTTCTTGTCTCCGATTTTCGATCCAGGACCACCGTTAGCTGGAGTGCGTCCCATGTGATACTACGCTATCAATAAAACCTGACCTGACCTGACTTTGAGGAAGACTCTCCTCCTTTCCTCTTGCTGAGGAGTATTATTTCAGCAGGATGAAAGCCTTTATTTGTTCATATTCTGAAGCTCTTCAAAGGCCTAAAGCATGTTCCCCATAATGAAGCCAATGATACAGAAGCAGGTTGGTTGCTCCATCCTCATTGTGCAGTTGCTTGCTTGTATCTTGTACTCGACAATGCCAGTGGCTTGGATACTTAACTAGAGATGGAAGTTATTGTCCGCTTAGGTCCCCCAATAAAATATAAAGCTTTTATGGTGGGGGTTGTTGGGCTGCTGAGGTGCCAGATTTGTAACTTCCTGCAGTGGAGACTTCAGCCAGTCTCTCTAACTCAAATCTTGCATCCTAGGCTTCCGACGTCAGAGCCCTTACCTCCCTTAAACAAATCCCCGATTGAATCCCTAATGGCAGACTGGCTTGAGTCTCGCGCAACCCCACCAGTGAGTCACAAACTGAAGGAAGCTGGCTCTTTATGTGATATATCAAAAATCTGATATATCGTGTAAAGACTCCAGGGGTTCCCTTACTAGTGGATGGGGCTTGCAATGCAATCCCCAAAGTGCTCTATTAGAGGGTAGTGTGGTCCAGCAGCCTTAGGCATAACACAGAGGAGTGCATGACTTTTGCAAATGCACCCAATGATTAATAAATGACAATACGACTCAAGAAGGAGATCCACAGCCATTTATAAAAATACCAAGTATCTTTATGTTCGAGGCATGTGGGCTGCTGAATTCATATCTGTGCATAGATCGCCGCCTAGTGTTGGGTCCGGATGTTTGCACGTTGTTGTCCTGGAAGAGTCTTCGAAGTATCCTGAGATAGGTGACTCCTCCCCTGGACCACAGTGTGCATGGGCATCCTCTCCATCCTCAGATTGTTTTTTTCCGCCATTGGGTTCGGATGTGCTATCTTAGCTCAAGTTAGGAAAAATTAATTTAAGGCTAAAAGGCCTTTAGTTTTCGTCGGTACTGTTCCCGCTCGGTATCGACAGCTTTCTGGCTTAGTTTCGCAAACTTCTTCAAGTTTTTCGGACCCATTTAATCCGATCATCGACCTTACATCGACGATGGAATCGAGGACCCCATTCAAACGGTGTCCCGTTTGCCACGCCAAATATCCACATATCGACGTCCACCCGGTGTGCAACAAATGCCTCTCGCCGGATCACGACGAATCGAAATGTATGGCCTGTGCCCGATTCCGATCCAAGAAGACTCTCCGGAATCGACGGGCAGCGGGATTAGAAGCGCAGCAATCGGCACCGGCCCCGGCAAACATCTTCAGCACCGAGGACGAAGATGTTGAAAGCGTGGAAGACACGAACTACAGCCCCGCTTCCGAACACGATTCCCGATCGGAAGACGCCGATGAAGCACTTTTTCCCAGGGAAGAAGCCGACGATGAGGTAGGAGACTACGATGAGGCCTTCGGGGCCGAAGAAGATAGCTCTGGTGAAGAGCAGGGCCTACCCGTCGAAACGGAGGCTATCAAAGTGCGTCATTCTACGGCTCCGGTCGAGGGATCGCCTCCGGGCCTTACCCAAGATCAATCCCGCAGTTCTTCGGCCCCGCCTTCGGGCCCGGCCTCGAACATCCAGCAAGAGCCATTATTACCGAAAAAGACTGGTTTCCCTTCAACGAAACCAATCGTCGCACCAGTTACACAGAAACCGAAAGTGAAACTGGCAGTGGTCGGCTCGAAGCCCTCGAAGACCTCCACTCCTTCGACGCCAGCCCACACCATCGGCTCCGAACGCACTAAAAGGGATTTCCGCGCCGAACTCGCTGCTGCGGATGTCGGTACCGAACCGAAAAAGAAGGCCATCGGTACCTCAAAAGTGCCTCGGCCGCCGGCACCGAAGCAATCGGCCCCGACCACAAAAGTTAAAATGGCCGCTCCATCGGAGTCCACTTCGAAGGCAGCGACTAAGGTCAAGTCATCGACTCCGTCGACCGCTACTGCCTCTCCTCGAATCGATGACCCTGTGGCTCCGAAGCAGTCCTCTGCAGAACCACTCCGCACCAAAGAACCTTCGGCGTTCTCGGTGCGACAAGTTGCGGCGTCCTTGCAACGCATCAGAGAACAGGCAGCCCTCCAGTCCACATCGGCCCCCGACCCGAAAAAGGCTCCAAAGGCACCTTCGGCACCAACCAACATTACTTTTGGTTTGCCGCCGTCCACGGCGCCAAAGATGTTCGAGATCCGAACACGTGTCCGCCAGACAAGGTCCCCATCTGCTGGACACTCTCCTACTGAACCTTCACCGTCCCAATTCATCGACGCCGACACCGGCAGACTCATGCTCCGAAAACGGAAGGTCACACCAGAGCAGACCTTGGACTCTTACAGAATCCCTCTAAAGCAGAAACTGCCAGCAGAATCGGAACCGGTTCTATACGAACGCCTGCATACCTCCTATCTGGATCCCCAGTCCTTTTCTCCAACGCCCTCCGACACGGACGCAATGGAGGACTACATGGGTGATGAGACCACCTACCCTAGGGATATAGATCCTGAGGAGCAGCAGGACCCAGATCAAGCTTGGGATGACCCTGCAGACCCGGGTGCCACAACAGATACCCAGGACACGCAGCTCTACGGTGCAAAAACATCTCCCACAGAGGACACTGCTGCCTTCAATGCCCTCATAGAACGTGCTGCAGCCAATCATGGAGTGCAACTCCACTCGGACACAGTTGAGGAAGACTTCTTGGTGGACACTTTCGCCTCCTCTGAGAGGACGGTCAAGACTCTGCCCATGTTGAAAGGTGTTCTCAAGCCAGCAAAGGAAATTTTCAAGGAAACAACCAGGGCACGGGTGCTGAACCCCAGGATTGAGAAGAAATACAAACCTGCGCCCGGGGACCCTATGTACATTAGAGGTCAGTTACCTCTCGACTCCATGGTGGTTGCTAACGCTCGCAAACGAGCGCACTCACAAACGACTGGTGATGCTCCTCCCCCGGACAAAGAGTCCAAGGTGCTGGAGACCTCAGGCAAGAGGATTGCAGCTCAAGCAGCAAACATCTGGCGCATTGCCAATACACAGGCCCTCCTGGCTCGCTACGATCGTTCACACTATGACACACTAGAGTCACTACTCCAACATCTGCCAGACGAGTACAAAGAGGCAGCGGAGCTCCTCATCAGAGAGGGACAACTTCTTACAAACGCATCCATTAAGTGCGCACTAGATGCTGCCGACACAGCAGCGAGGGCAATAAACACCAGCGTCATGTTACGCCGACACGCTTGGTTAAGAATCTCCGGATTCAAACCTGAGATCCAAAACAACATCCTAAATCAGCCTGTCAACCCCGACTACTTATTCGGACCGGAAGTTGACACCACTTTAGAAAAGATAAAAAGGACACTGACACTGCGAAGTCAATGGGGGCTCTGCAAATGCAGACATTTCGTAGTGACTCCTTTCGTCGCCCCGGAAATAGGGGAGCAGCTAGAGGACAGGGGTCACAGCAGACATACAATAAAGGGGGCACACAGAGTACCTACGATAAAAACAACAGAGGTGGATATCGTGGCTCCAGCACCAAGGGCAGAGGACGCGGTTACGGCAACACCAGGTCCTCACCCAAGAACAAACAGTGACGCCCTCTCCCTTCCCCCCGACCACATAACACCTGTCGGGGGGAGACTCCAGCGGTTCCTGTCCACGTGGAATACCATCGCCACGGACAGGTGGGTCAGAGATATTATCCAGCACGGTTACTGTCTCGAATTAACCTCCACTCCACCCACAATACCGCCAAAGCACCGTCCTATGTCCGCAGAGCACTTAGCATTATTGCAGCAGGAAGTGCTAAGTATGCTGCAAAAAGGTGCAATAGAGGTCGTGCCCTTCAACCAGCAGGGGACAGGGGTGTACTCTCTGTACTTCCTCATCCCAAAAAAGGACGGGTCGCTCAGACCTATACTAGACCTGAGACCCCTCAACCTCTACATTCTCTCAGAGCATTTCCATATGCTCACCCTACAACAGGTTCTCCCACTGCTCAGCCAGGGAGACTTCCTAGCCACACTAGACCTCAAAGATGCGTACTTCCACATACCCATACACCCGTCACACAGGAAATATCTCAGGTTCACTATTCAGGGGCAGCACTACCAATTCAAAGTCCTCCCCTTCGGTGTGACAACAGCACCCAGAGTTTTCACCAAGTGCCTAGCTACAGTGGCTGCACATCTACGGAGACAACACATTCAAGTCTACCCTTACCTGGACGACTGGCTTGTTCAGGCAAAGTCAGCCCAGCAATGTGCCACCCACATGTCAATCACCATTCACCTTCTTCACAGTCTGGGATTCTCACTAAATTACCCAAAATCACATCTCCAACCCGCACACGTACAACAGTACCTGGGTGCGACCATAGACACTCTGGCAGCCACAGCTCAGCCAAATTTAGTGAGGATCAACAGCATGCAAATGCTGATCTCAAAGTTCAAACCTCAACACTCCCTTCCTGCGCGAGTGTTCATGCAGTTGATAGGCATGATGGCCTCCTGCATTTTCATAGTCCCACACGCGAGACTACATATGCGCCCGCTTCAGGAGTGCTTAGCACGTCAATGGAATCAGGCTCACGGGCAATTAAAAGACCTAGTGTTGGTGAGCGGTCGGGCATACAACTCTCTGCATTGGTGGAATCCACAAAACCTTTGCAAGGGCCGACCGTTCCAAGAGCCTGTTCCACAAATAATACTGACGGCGGACGCGTCTCTCCAGGGATGGGGAGCTCATGTACTCAATTACACAGTGCAGGGACTATGGACAATACAACAAAAAAAAAATGCACATCAACCTTCTGGAACTGATGGCAATCTTCCTGGCAATGAAGGCATTCAAAGTACACTTATGCAACAAAGTCGTGTTGATCCGGACGGACAACATGACTGCCATGTACTACATACAGAAGCAGGGAGGAACACACTCTCCACAGTTGTCTCATCTGGCTCAGAGCATGTGGAAGTGGGCCATTCAGAGGAACATATTCCTCATGGCGGAACACCTCCCCGGCAAGGACAACCAGATGGCGGATCTGCTCAGCAGACACAGCCACCAGATGCACGAGTGGGAGCTACACCCGTCAGTACTCCAACCGTACTTCCAACAGTGGGGTCATCCAGAGATAGACCTATTCGCCACAAACGAAAACGCAAAATGCCAAAGCTTTGCCGCCAGGTTCCCACATCCACAGTCGCAGGGCAATGCGATATGGATGAACTGGTCCGGCAGATTTGCGTACGCTTTTCCCCCAGCACCATTAATACCGCTGGTGGCACGCAAACTGCGACAGCACTCACTGACACTCATCCTAGTTGCTCCCACATGGGCGCGCCAGCCATGGTACACCACCTTTCTAGAACTTTCCGTGGTGCCGCATCAAAGGCTGCGGATCAAACCTGCACTCTTAACGCAGAACCATGGCGAAATTCAGCACCCAGATCCGCAACAGCTGAACCTGGCAATCTGGCTCCTGAAGTCTTAGAGTTTGGCTACCTAAACCTGCCACCTGACTGTATGGAGATCATTAAGGAGGCCAGGAGACCCACTACCAGAGCCTGCTATGCAGCTAAATGGAAGAGGTTTGTCATTTATTGCAACAACAATGACATTAACCCGCTAGACGCATCCACTCAAAACATAATCTGTTACCTCTTACACCTATACCGATGCAATCTGGCATACACCTCAATACGTATCCATTTGACCGCAATAGCAGCCTATCTCCAGAACAGGCAGCACCTCTCTTTATTCCGAGTGCCTGCCATCAAAGCTTTCTTGGAGGGACTTAAACGAGTAATTCCCCCAAGACACCCACCTGCACCGGTGTGGAACCTCAACTTGGTCCTCACCCGACTGATGGGTCCACCCTTCGAACCTCTCCACTCATGTGAGATTCAATTCCTCACCTGGAAAGTAGCTTTCCTAGTGGCAATCACTTCGTTAAGAAGAGTTGGTGAACTCCAGGCACTAACCATTCAAGAGCCATTCATACAAGTTCATACCAACAGGGTCGTACTACGTACTAACCCCAAATTCATGCCTAAAGTAATATCGCAGTTCCACATGAATCAAACTATTGAACTGCCTGTTTTCTTTCAGAATCCACAAAATGTCGCTGAAAGAATGCTCCATACACTAGATGTCAAAAGAGCCCTCATGTACTATATAGACAGAACTAAAGACTTTAGGAAGACAAAACAACTTTTCGTTGCCTTTTCTCCACAATACAAAGGCAACGCCATCTCCAAAGCAGGTATAGCCAGATTGATCGTTAAATGTATTCAAACTTGCTATCAAAAGGCTAAACGCACATTAACGATTCCCCCACGAGCCCACTCAACACGTAAGTTAGGGGCGTCCATGGCTTTCCTGGGAAACATTCCTTTACAGGATATATGTAGAGCAGCCACATGGTCCACTATACATACATTTACCAAACACTATTGTGTAGATGTACACTCAAAACAGCAGGCAGCTGTAGGACAGGCTGTTCTCAAAACTCTTTTTCAGACCGCTGCAGCTGGCACTGGTGGCCGCCGCTAATAGGAGGTACTGCTATGTATTCTATGCACAGATATGAATTCAGCAGCCCACATGCCTCGAACTGAATATGCTACTTACCAGTATGCATCTGTTCTTGGCATGTAGGGCTGCTGGCATTCATATCGCCCACCCTCCTCCCCGGCGCCTGTAGCAGCTGCAGCTCTCAGAATTACTGTATAGCATGGTCATCACTTTCTGTATCTACTCCATCACTGCCACAATGGCGAAAAACAATCTGAGGCTGGAGAGGATGCCCATGCGCACTGTGGTCCAGGGGAGGAGTCACCTATCTCAGGATACTTCGAAGACTCTTCCAGGACAACAACGTGCAAACATCCGGACCCAACACTAGGCGGCGATCTATGCACAGATATGAATGTCAGCAGCCCTAAATGCCAAGAACAGATGCATACTGGTAAGTAGCATATTCAATATATTTGGGCATCAAAGAAAAATAGTTCGGGTTAGTATATTTTCAAGTATAAATTCTTTTCAATTTAAAAAGTGGACACAGTACAGTTTCTGAATGTAATCCTATGGAAGGAAGAACAAGTTCTGCAAACAGGTATACTACAGCAACTTACAAGACTAATTTCAAGGAGTTAATGTGAGTGGTGGGCAAGTTGTAAGGCAGCACCTGCAGTACACCCCCAACGGCACAGGGGCGGCAGGGTGCAAAACAGTGACGGGAGCCAGATGTATTTCAGTGGAAATCAGTCACTGTGGAAAGAGGCTGCAGGCTCTGGCCAGGAGGCCAGTTGGGCTAAACATGCAAGTGGACTCAGGCCTTGAGATGCTCATGGTGTCCTGTTAGCGCTGCCCTCCACTTATCTTACCTCCTGGATATTGGTCCTGTTAATCGTTGTACTGAACCTGTTTGCAGAACTTGTTCTTCCTTTCATAGGATAACATTGCACTAAGTGTCCACTTTTTAAAGTGAAAATAATTTATATTTAAAAACGTACTTACCTGAACGATTATTCTCTGATGCCAAATCACATATGAAGCTACTTAGTATTTTTATGCATTGGTGTGGTTCTCCTTGAGTCGTGTTGTCATTTATTAATCCATTATTAATCATTGTGTGTACTTTGCAAATTTCTTGCTCTCCTCTGTGTTAATCTTAAGGCTGCTCGACCACAGTTCCCCCTAATAGAGCACTTTGTGATTGCATAGCAAGCCCCTGTCCACTCAAAAGGCAACGCCTGGACACGGTATATCAACCTATTGATGTATCACATAAAGAGCCTGCTTTCTACGTTGGTGGTCCAGCGGAGAGAAAGAAGACTCCACATTTCCTATACCACTTGGTTGATAGGTGATTCTACTCCGGAATTAAAATAGTCTTTAGGTAAAAACATGTTTTCAGATTTTTCTAAATCGTTTAAAAATAGCTGTTGGGGCCTTGGTTAAGTCCCCCAGTAAAACTGTTATAACTTTAAAAGTCTTTTGAGTAGATTGGGCCTTTTAGAGAGCACTTAGCTTTTTCGTCACCTTTCTAAAAAAGTTCCAACTAAATTAAAGCCATGACTGATTCAGCAGGTTCTTCCTAGGAGCTCAACCTTATGCCTTACAAGAACCTTAAGTTGTACAAACGTAAGACACATTGCAAAGCATGGAACCCCCTTGGGGCCTCGACCCACAAAAGAACATCTGCTAAAGTTGCTTACAGATACTGCCAGGTCCGTGGCTGAGGAGAAAGGAAGGTAGATGCTGAAGTATATTATATTTCCAGCAGCAATCAAACTGAAGACAATACCACTGAGCGCACTTCTAGTAGTGTCTCAGAAGAAATAGATACTAAAGATGCAGATCTTCAGAAACTGTCCAAGAGGATAGCATTAGAGGCTAAACTCCTGGCCATAGAAAAGGAAAGGCCAGGAGTCATCTCTGGTGGTAGCAGAATGTATAGAAAGGGAAGATGGTTTTGACCCTAAAATCCCCAAATGGATTGTCCCAAAATAATCAGAGGGTGATGACATCACAAAATAAATGGTTTTCAGTATTTTAGAGGGCCTGTAAACTGAGCCAACTGAACAAAAAGTATTGGAGCTCTCTTCTTTAGGATCTGTTCTCAGGGAACTGTATGGATAGGCTCCTGACACTGAATGAGACAGATACCGAGTCCTATGACCTCATGAAGGATACCCTGATTGAGGGCTTCGCCCTCACCGCTGAGGAATACAGGATCAGGTTAAAGGAGACTCGAAAATCCCAGAGTACGTCCTGGGTAAATTGTTTTAGACGTTTCAGTAAAAACACTAAATGGCTGGTTGAAAGATAACAAGGTGCATGATTATGATGTGCGTTACAATTTATTGATGAAAGAGCATCTGTTAAGTGATTGTTATCAAGAGAAGTTACACAAGTACCTGGTAGACTAGGTCCACTTTCTCCTCGAGAGTTGGTGAAGAAGGCAGACCACTGGGTCAAAACAAGGGTGACCAAAAGTATCACTGCTGGTGGTTGACCAACAGAAAGAGGCCAAGAGGCCCCCCAAGGGAAAGATGGTGAGCAAGCAAAAGATAAAAACCAAGAGTCTTCTAAAGTCCCCCAAAAACCTGTTCAGTTGGGTGGGCACCGAAACTCTACACAGTCTAAGGGAAGGTACCAGGGTACGAACTGGGTTCCTAAAAAGGCTTGATGTCATGATTGTAAGGCTCTTGGACACCAAAGTGGAGACCTTAGCTGTCCCAACAAAAAGAATGCCTCTAGTGCATTTAAAATAACACACACAAGTTTATTAATGCAATATTTTAGAAAGGTAGGCCTAATATATCTGTAAATGCAGACTCCCAAATATCAAGTGAACAATTAAATGAACAATTGAAATAAAATGCAGTATATAAAAACTATATATATATATATATATATATATATATATATATATATATATATATATATAATGGTTAGGAACACCTCACCGATTGAATTTGCATCATCCTTGCCAACCAAGCTGGGGAAGCCCTTCAACACCCCAGGAAGGAGTTCAATCAGGACTCCAGTTCCGTCACCTCCACAGCAATACGTCTATTCTGTGGTGAACTTCCATCTGGCCCTCGAAGGTTCCCAGCATAAATATCATTACTCAACGTGAGGCGAAGCTTCTAGAAAACCTCGCCCCCTTCTCATTAGAAAAAAACAAGCTGGCTGTACCTGTCTGCATCAAGGCCAAGACGGGGGCTGGCAAAGCTCCCGTATTCTGAAGCTGAGACAGAGTTGTACATTCTCACATCTTCCAATCTCTATCTTGACGAAGCTCCCGCAAGGCCTTGCAGAGTATATTGAACAAAAGCAATCGCTCAGAAAAACAGGAAGACCTTGAATGTGAATAACCAAAACCTCTTTCAAGCACTGCTGTGCACGCAGAACAATCTACATTAAGGGAAAGCCAGGGAAAAAAAGGATGACATGAGGCCATGTCAAAGCCAATAGTAAGCACTTATAATTCTCATAACCCAAACAACTTGCAAGCATTACTGTGCACGCAGAAGCAAGGCAAAGTCAGAAAACAAGATGACATGAGGCCGTGTCAAAGCCAATAGTACTGTTCTACTCCGTGACAGCTCCCACTAAAAGACAGCAAGATTACAAAACAGAAGAGAAGCAGGCATATGCAGGACCGTCCTACATTAAGGCTAGGATAAAATAACACACTAAAATCAATTAAAATGGTGGTAGTCGAAGGTCATCATAGGGTGCCAAACCACAAGAGCGCCTCTTTCACTACAATCCTGTATAGGGCATTGTGTCTTGTGAAGGAAGGCTAGGAGAGGCCTCTCAAAGAGCCTAAACAGGAATTTATGGATTATGTGCTTGGCCTTCGCACCAGAATGGCTAAGTACATGAAAAAAGCAACTAAAAACCATGAGGCCAGCCAAGAGGTTCTGAAGCTTTGGTACAACAAAAAGGCTGCTGTTAGAAATGGGATTGCTGGTTGGCTAGCGCTTGCGCCTAAGCCAGGCAGAAACCACCATTCTAGTCAGGGCAAGGGAGTTACACGCTGAAGATAACCCTTGCTCACCCCCTTAATAGCTTGGCACGAGCAGTCAGGCTTACCCCAGAGGCAATATGTAAAGCGTTTGCGCAACACACACAGCAGCAACACATTAGGCACACTACAAAAGAAACTCCACACAAGGTTATATCAAAAATAGCCTTTGCATTATCAAAAACACATTAGAAACATAATCACACATTTACACTGTGCCAACTGGCGCTAGGCAATATTCACAGGGGATTATATACACATGACAGTGCCAATTGGGCCACTGTCAGAACCACCAGGATTACACAAATAGCAAATAACGCAACCAGTAACCACTGGTACAATAATGACCTCAGCATTATCAAATTAGGCATAAACCCAATAGGCCCACCTCATAAGCATAAACACATTACGCCATAGGCACCATCCTAAAATATCATAGCATGACATTAGGCATCAGCATAAACACATTATGCAACATCACATTAGGCATAACACATTCCGCACAAATCAGCTGTGCACCACAGTGCACTGACCAGGTGCATAATTCACCTTAGTAACTGACCCCAGGCCAACTGGCCTTTCACCGGGGGCTCAAATGCCCTTTGTCCAGAATGTCAGGGCAACCCAGGTGCGCAATGCGCTGGGGCAGAGGAGGGTATAACACTAAATGCCCCCAGGAAACGATGGCCTAAACGTTGCAGCTGTCGCTAATTGCCGTGCAGCTGTCATGAATTGTAGGCCTGGGACTCAGAAATCTGCGCAAAACGTTGCCGCTGGCCGCTCTGGTGCGGCGCAGCTGGGAATAAGGAAAAGGGCTTGGCACCACTGTGCCTTTCCAGCCCCCACGGGGGCTCTCTTAATAAAACTGCCCCCATCGTTGCAGCTGCCCTCTGCCAGGCGGGCCAGCTTTAAAAAGACTCTAAACGGAGGAAGGCCCGGGCACCACTGGCCCTCGGAATCCCCACGGGGGTCTAACAACAAACATGCCCCCATCGTTGGGGTGGCCCGCTCTCTTGCGGGACCACCCAGACACTAGAACTAGAAGGGGCACGGGCCCCTCTGGACCCCCTCGGGGTCCTGGAAGCAATGTGGGTGACATAGGAGCGGACCGCTCTCCTGCGGGTCCGCTCGAGAAATAGGCACCGAGCCTGTGCCTCGATTCTGCTTCCCCCAGCTATCCCTTACTCACCGGGCTCTCTGCTGGAGGGGGGGGGGGGGGGGGAAGAGTCTCATTCCCTCGCTGGCTCTTCTCTCGGCATACGCGGGGCTTCCCTCAGCTCATGGAAGCCCTGCCATGCATTTCCTGTCTTCCGGGTTGCCTTCTCCTGGGCGGGGGAAGGCGGAAGGGACACCCACGAGGCCCCACCCACAGTCAGGCAGACGTGCCTGTCTTCCTGGTCGCGCCGGGCCGCAGCGGTGATTCACGAAAGTAGAACACTGGGTGGGCTCCCGCTAAGGCCCACAACGCGGGGTGGGCACCCGCATCAAAAATAAACTCATAAGCGGGTTGGGCACCCGCCAATAACTCAGAACGCGGGGTTAGCACCCGCATTAAAATCATAAGCGGGGTGGGCACCCGCTATTTCAACATTCCCATAAAGCGGCAATGTGGGGGAATCCCTATGTCGGGATTCCCTCGGTGGAGGATGCAGCTCAGCGCTGCTAGGCACCAGGGTTCCCCCCCTGGAAACGGGAATATAGCTCTCACAGGGCGCAGGGAAATAAAAGAAGTCCTTAGAGATGAAGGGGCAATGCTTGGCCCAAGGCGACAAGCTTGCATGGCGGTTCCTCCTGGGCCCCAGCAGCAGCACGTCCCAGCAGGTTCAGGAACAACACCAGCACAGAACCAAACCAATTTATGGTGTCACAGCCCCTATACTTATACTCCATTCTCCTTTGTTCTGCAGAGTAGGGTTTGGGGAACTAGATGCAACTGGTTCAGGGGGGATTTGGAGCACTTTGGTTTCCAAGCTCCTCTTCCCCTTTGTCGGGTGAGGGCTAGGTGATCAGACACACCACAGGGGGTGGAGCCAGCATTGTATAGGCTGGGCACAGTCCAATTCAGAGTCAGGGGATTACTCCTTCCACTACTCCCAACGCAGATGTCACATTCAGCCTAGTGCTGACTCACCCTGCCCCTCCTGGAGCCACAAACACCTCTCAGCTCCTGTCACTCACAAGCCAGACCTGCAATTCACAGCAGGCAGGCAGACACATAGCACACAGAAATGCCAACTTCTAAAAGTAGCATTTCTCCTATAGTCATAATAAATCTACGCACACCATCGCGCAGCATTCATTCTTACAATTTCATACATACTAAACTAGGCCACGCTGCTCCTCTCATTCCAGCAATTACCACTGACCCACTGATCAGGGAATCCCCAATGCATTCATATGGGAGGGCAGGCCAACCTTACCAAATGTACCCAGAGAGCACACGCACTTTACACTGGACCACAGTGCTAAAGTGCCCAGAGGCCTAAAACCAAAAAAGTTTAGGGATCAACCTGCCAAAAGGGCCAAGTCCAACAGCTGCTTTTTTGGAATTCCAACCAGGGCAGAAGGTGTGGGTTTTGGAGCCTCTGGCTCCTAGATCCCTCCACGACAAATGGAGTGGACCCAAGAGGGTCATCCATGCTAACCGCCTTAATCCCTATCATGACAGGGCTGAGGTGACCATGCTCCTTGTCACAGAAAAGGATCAGGAAGCAGAGAGTGACCCTTTCCCTGACCTTCTCTCCAACAACCCTAAAGATGGGTTAGTTGAAGGAGTGGTCTTTTCAGACACCCTCTCTGCCCAACAGCAGGCTGATTGCAGGCAACTCCAGCATCAGTATGTTAAGCTCTTCTCTTTGACCCCCTGATCAGACCAACTGATGTACACATGATGTGAACTCTGGGGATAGATTACCTGTCAAAAACAAAATTTACCGGTAGTCTGATCATGTCAAAGAGAGTATCAAAGTTGCAGTAAGCATGATGTTGGAATTGAGTAATTGAACCCTCTTAGATCTTCTGGGCTAGCCCAGTTGTCTTAGTCCCCAAAACCTCACACATAGGGTGGAAAGAAAGAGTTGAGGTTTTGTGTGGATTATAGGGTCCTCAGTGCTGTAACTATGACTAATGCATATCAAATTCCTTGGGCTAATGAACTAATTGACATTTTAGGGGCAGCTAGCTAAATATCTTTTGATCTGACATCAGGGCTGGCAGATAGGTCTGACCCCTAGAGCAAAAGCAAAATCGGCATTCTCGACCCCCATATAGGCATTATCAGTTTTCTGTTATTGTATTATAATTTTTTTTATATAGCGCTTACTACCCCCAATGAGGCGTCCAAGCACTTTTTCAGCGAGTAGCGTGCTACTCCGGAACCCATAAAGGATTAGTGGTGAATTAGTATAGTGAAAATTTGAAAGTAATGTGAGTGGTGAATATGTTAGCCAGTTATTAGGATTGAGAGAATAATGGAGGGATAGAAAGGGAAAAAGTTTGCATTTATGTAGCGCTTGCTACCCTTGATGGGTTGATGAAGCGCTTTTTTCGGCGAGTAGCACGCTACTTTAGAACCCACGAAGGATTAGTGGTGAATTA